>NC_080174.1:51763893-53055102 GCF_950295315.1 Erinaceus europaeus | reverse complement strand
AAAAAAATGGCCTCCAGGAGCAGTAGATTCCTGGTGCAGGCACTGAGCCCCAGCAATAACCATGGAGGCAAAAAAAAAAAAAAAAGTGGGTGGTGAGACAGGGTCTCAATGAATCCCAGGTGAGAGGTGCTAACGCCCCCACAGCAGGCCATCCTGGGGGCTCCAATATTCTTGGGACAGTCCTTCCTCGGTTTTGCCTAACCTCATCGCCACTTTTCCTTTGTTTGCCTGTGAAGAAACAGCAGCTGTGGCCATCCACCTGGTACTCACCAGGGCGAAGCCTAGAAAGTCATTTCCTGAAGAAGTTCTTTGTGACAAAAGGTTTACTTGATAATCTCGGGTTAAATGACATCACTCAGAGCAGTATAGAGGGGGAGGAAGAAGACATGCAGTGGAGGATAGGAACCATGAAAATATGAAGTTATAGAAAGAGATTAGGCTGTTACCTTATAAAGACAATTTGATGGAACTGCCATTATGCTTGGATTAAAACATCTCATTCTCTACTCAGCATTGCAACAAAAACGTGCAAGGCAAGCAGACTACCTACCCCTTCCAGGTAAACCTGGTCGTAGCCTTGGTCCCTCAACACCTTTTCTAAGGCCTATCTTCAGGTAGGACCCGCCCCCAGAACAGTCTTTCCTTATCCCAGTAGCTGAAAAAGGCACTGTGGTAGTTTCTTCAACCCATTCTTGACAAATAATGACCGAGAGGCCTTAGAGCTCCCAAGATAAGGAGGGGTTCCATTTCCTTTCACGCACCGACAGCATAACCTTAAAAAGAAGGCACCGCGTCAACGTGCTTTCTCCAAGGCAAACCCCGCGGGGTGGGACTGGGGGGAGCAGCCACGCCCCCACCGCACCGGGCAGCCCCTTCCAGCTGCCACCTCCGCGCATGCTCCCGGGCCCCGGCTCCAGCGCCTCAAACTCACGGAGGGGAATCCCGGGGCTGGGTCCCCACCCACCGCCCCCTGACCCTCGCCCCCGCGCCAGGCCCTACTGGCGGAGCTCAGAGCCCAGCTCCGGCGCCTTCTCCCCAGAGACAGTAGCCCAGTCCAGCCAAGCTGAGGCCCCGCCCCCGGCATGCGGCAGCTCCGGGCCCATCTGTGCGACCCCCTCCTCTCTTGGACACCTGGAGCCCGCCCCCTGCCACCTGCCGGGCCTCCCCCTAGGCCTCCCGGGGCCCCGGAGTCCTTCCGTACGTCCGGGCCCTCAAAGCAGGTTACTTTCCACCCGCCCAGGTCTGCATGCTGCGTCCTTTGACAAACGACCCCCTATCGCGGGGCTCCCGTCGCCCAGGTCTCCCCCGGAACTGCACGCAGCCCTCCTAGAAGCTGGGCCCTCATCCCCAGGGCGTCCTCTCCTCCCTCGGAGTCCCGCGCTGCACGCGGCTGTCGCCAGGTCCCAGGAGCGCGCACCGGGCCCCCCGCCCGAGGGCCCCTTACCTGCTCCCGAGGGTCCCGCTTCCATCCCATATACCCGTGCGGAGGTCAGGCGGCCCAGAGTCTGTGGAATCCAGCGTGAGGGGCCTAGGTAGCCCGGGCCCTACCTCCTCGGGCTCCCGGGCCGGGCTCGGCTCCCCCCCCAAGCCCGGCCGCTCGCACCGTCGCCCCCGCCGCCTCCGTTGCCGCCGCCGCTGCGGAGCCTGCAGCAGCTCCCCCTGCGAGCGCCCGGCCAGCAGCTAGTGCGCAGGCGCGACCGCCAGGCCCAGGGGGCGGACGGGAACGAATCAAGCGGGGCGCTCCGATGGCAACAAAGGCCAATGGAGAGGGGCGGGGGCACCGGAGGGCGAGGCAGCGACCCCTGGCGGTCACTCATCGCCATGCAGCTTGGCGGGAGGGCTCCAGGGAGAGGCGCCGCGGGACCGCGCGGTGTTCTAAGTGGGGCCCGGCTGGAGGACACCCTCCCTGATAGCTTCCCTCCTTGGGTCTTTAATCCAGACAAGACCCACCAAACCAACACGCACAGTCTTCCGTCTTTGCAGGGACATGCGCACACCACAGGGACCCCACCTCATTTGCAGTCAACCCCTTACACCTCCCCCAACTGCCCCATCACCCCATGCCCTCCTTTCTACCTTTCCTTCCAGTCACCCTCATTCTTCAAGCCCTGGCTGCAAATCGGCTGCCTTCGTGAAATCATTCTCAGTCCTCAGTCACTGAATTCAGTGACGCCACCCTTTCTCCCAGGCCTAGGGCTAGTACCCTCACTACCCTAGAAATATGCCAGTCAACTCCAGAAAGCTAGTGTTCTCTCTCTCCCTTTGCCTCTTTCTCCAGAACCTAGGACTACTTTCTCATCTACACTCCAAGTTGCTTCCACCTTCACCACTTTGGGGGTCAAAATTCAAAGAATCACTTCAAGTCATTTCTCTGTAGCACCTGGTACAGTGTCTCTCCTTCCTTTATGGGTTCTCTGCTTGATTTAAGCGTTTCCTGAAGTCTCCTGTTGTCTATATCCTTTCCAGATATATTCAAGGGCCCCTTCTTGCTTTCTCTTCATTAAATAAGTGTTCACTGTAGTCTCAAACCGATTTTCTTCTAATCTGACTCTTTGTCCCCCCCCCCCATTACAGTTTCTCACCCAGTTTTCAAGCTCAACTAGACCTCCAATTCTCTATTTCCAGTCAGTCTCAGATTTCCAAAGTTCTGCTGGACGGCTCCACCTGGATACCCTACAGCATTCAAAAATGAGTCCAAAACCACTCTCCTCCACCACCACCACCACAAAGGTGCTTTTTCTATATTGTTGTACCCAGATATAGTACCTTCATTCCAAAAGTGACAATCTCCGGGCGCCTTGCTTCGGTCTTCCATTCAGATGTTCACCAAGTTCTGACAAACTTACTTCCTAAACTGCTCTCAGATGGTTCCCCTGCCGTTTGGACAATTCATCTTTATCATCGCTGGCCAAAAAAGTATAACAACCACTTTCTTGCTAGCCTCACATTTTATCTGCTACAGTTGATAAGTGGTGGCTCAAACATCACTTCATTCATTTATTTGTATTCTTTTCATTGTATTTTTATGCTCACTTTACACTAAGTATTGTGCAGAGGACTAGGAATATAAAAGATAAGCCATACTGAGTTCCTACCCAGGGGAGGACTACTTTCTGACACATTATAGTATGTCTTGCTTCTTTCTCCATTTAAAAAAATTAATTTGGGGGGGAGGGGTAGATAGTATAATGGTTATGCAAAGAGAGTCTCATGCCTGAGACTCCAAGGTCCCAGGTTCAATTCCCTGTACCACCATAAGCCAGAGCTGATCAGTGCTCTGGTAAAAATGAAAATAAATAAATAAATATATTAATTTTTTTAGTGGTCCGGGAGGTGGCGCAGTGGATAAAGCGCTTGACTCTCAAGCGTGAGGTCCTGAGTTCAAGGCCCATGTACCAGATTATGTCTGGTTCTTTCTCTCTTCTCCTATTTTTCTTATTAATAAATAAATAAAATATTATTTTTTATTGTATTGGGCTTGGAGTCTGAATGAGAAATTCACTGCTCCCAATGGCCTTTTTTCCCTTTTATTATTATTTTTTAATAAAGATAGAGAAATATTGAGATGGAAGGGGGAGATAGTGAAGGAGAAAGACAGACACTTGTAATGCTGCTTCACTGTTGGAGAAGCTTCCCCCTAACAGGGAGGGCCAGGGACTTGAACCCAGGCTTTTGCACATGGTAATGTATGGGCTTTATAGAATGCACCACTGCCCTACCTGGCCTTGCTTCTTTCTCTCTTGAAAAAGTTTTCAAACATCAACCTTCAGACTGACCTGGATGATGTTAATACCCTGATTATTGAGTCCAGCACACCCAAGATTTGTGATTTAAATGGTCTTAGGTGTAACCCAAAAGTGTGATTTCAAATAAACTTCAATATCCAATATCAGCTTAAGCTGATACTGCTTATCTCAGAACAACACTTTGAGAATTACTGTTCTACAATATAAAGAACAAAGATTCTAGAGACAGGCAGTCCTGGTGCTGCTATTTCCTAACCATGGAAATGTTGGATAAATCACTTCACTTTGTCTCAATTTCATCCTCTTTAGGATGGGGGTAAAATAGTCTCTACCACATCAAGCAGGTGTGAATATATATAAAGATCTTAGGTGACAGAGAAACAGCCCAGAAGTAGTAGAGTGCGTGCCTTGCGTTGCAAAAGGATCTGGATTTGACCCAAGACATCGCATGAGAACACCATGGATGGTTCAAAGGGAAGCTCAGTGGATGTTGAAGCAGAGCTATAGTCTCTCTCCTTCTGTCTCCCCCTGCCAGCCTGGGAGCAGTGGTGTTGCCCTGGTGTTAAAATTTAAAAAAAAAAAAAAAAACATGGAGTAGGGCACCAGAGAAAAAACCCTGGGTGGAAGGTAAGGGTGAATGTTCAGCTTCATGGGGGTGGGGAGTGGGGCAGGGCAGGGATGGGACACAGTCTTTTGGTGGTGGGAATGGTGTTTATGTACACTCCTATCAATCACTATTTATTTAATCAATATTTATTTATTAAATTTATTTATTAAATTTATTAAATCACTATTTAATTAATATGAGAGGGGGAAAATTGATTGAATATCTCAAACTTTTTAAAGCACAGACTGAGTCTTTTTAATACATAGGCTGAGTCTTTGATATGTTGACTCTCTTAAAAGCTTAGTCCAGGGAGAACAAAAGCAACTGGTGGCATAGCTATATGCAAACAATGTCAAAGGACATGAAATATGGTGAGAGTGTGTATGATACAGCAAATCCTGACAAAGGGATTCTTCAAAGTTAACCCAATTGCCAAACAGTGTGATTATTGCAATAACTATCTATTGTCTTCTTAAACCCTAAGACAACAGGAATCTCCTGCTTCATCTATAGAGCCTATGTTTCTCCCAATCCTGGAACCTCTAGGGTTGAGCTCACTTCCCTGCATGCTTCTCTCAAATCAGGCCAAATGATATTGCATCTGCTGATTCCAACCTAATCAATGCAACAAGTACCATCTCAGCATGCTTCACCTCAGACTGTGAACAGAGACGTCAGGCATGGAATGCCAACCCTTCACCCTCATCACTCGGGTGAGACCTTTTCTTTCATGGTATTCTCTAATTCCATTCCAGGAGGTTCACTTCCTAACAGAGTCCCAAAACCTAGATATAGGCCAGGTCCTGTAAGATAGAGCACATGTTCACATGTATCTATAAATTAGGGCAAATATATATACCTGAAAGCAAAAATACACAATAGTCTTTAGTGAGTCAGTATGAAGTTCATAATGAAATAGTGTCCACTTAGATTTAGATACCCTCCTCACCTACTTCCTATTACAGTTCTCTCATTTACTCCAAAGCTAACCTTAGCAAAGCAAGGACTGCAAAAACTGAATTAAGGGCAAGAGACTGGCATACTTTAATGATGACTCTTTAATCACTATCAGGCCATTCCACCAGCTGGGGCCCTAATTCGGGAGTCCTGAGTCTCCCAAACAGACTTGATGTGCCTAGACCTCAAATAAATCCCTCTCTCCATTGTTTCTGGTCATCTCTATCAGAAACAACAAAATAGACCCCTTTGTGGGCCCCCATAGGACCTTGCCCTCAACTTGGATCAACAATGGTAGAGAATGTTCCATCCTCAAAGGGAGGATGGATAACATACTCTATGCTACACCTGAAGAAGATGGGTCGATACTGGGGCAGCATGCAGTATGGAATGCTCCTACTCATGCATGACCACAGAATGTGAGCTCAGATCTAGAGGGATGTAGAGGTCACACAGGCTCCTAAGATAATTATGGGCTCCAGATTACATCAAATTGATGGGGTTTACAGTAATATTTATACCCCATTCCCATATTAGGGAGCTACTCTCTTCCCTGATCCAGCTTTCTAGTCCTTTTCCCAGCCATGACATCATCTCCCCAGACAATAATTAGGATTCACCTGCATATCAGATTTCAGGGTCAGGCAAAAAAAAAAAAATGCCTACTAGCTATCTACAAAATGAAGGATCCCCCCCCCCCAACACTTCATCTGCACTATTCCAGCCTTTAGGTCCATGATTGTCCAACAGTTTGTTTGGCTTTGTATATTAACTCTCTTTTCAGCCACCAGATTCCAGTTGCTAGCAGGATGCAACCAGACTTCTCTGGACAGACAACCCCAGCAATGTGTCTTGGAGCTCCGCTTCCCCAGAGCCCTTCTCCACTAGGGAAACAGAGAGACAGGCTGGGAGTATGGATTGACCTGTCAATGCCCACATTCAGCGGGGAAGCAATTACAGAAGCCAGACCTTCAACCTTCTGCATCCCACAATGACCTTGGGTCCATACTCCCAGAGGGGTAAAGAGTAGGAAAGCTATCAGGGGAGGGGATGGGATACAGAGATCTGGTGGTGGGAATTGTGCGAAGCTGTACCCCTCTTATCTTATGGTTTTGACAATGTTTCCTTTTTATAAATAAAAAATTAAAAAAATAATAAAAAAACAATAACAACAATGATGATAAACAACAAGGGCAACAAAAGGGGAAAAATATAAATAGCTTCTTAAAAAAAAAAGCAACCTTAGAAGAGTGCCTAGAAAATCTCAGGCAATTTTAGTTGCAACCAAAAGCACTTGTCTTCCTCAGGCATTATTGTCGTATGCTTTACATTGGTTTGTTCTAACCCTCCCCCGCCAAGAGAATTGGATTAGTCCAGTTAATTTGGCGGGCCTGCTTGGCCCCGCCCCAAGGAACCCTGGGAGAGAGTTCCTGAGTTCGAGAGTGCCAGAGTTCCTGAGTTCCTGAGTCCGAGAGTTCCTGAGTTCGAGAGTGCCAGAGTTCTTGAGTTCCTGAGTTCGAGAGTTTCAGGGTTACAGAGTAAGAGAGAGTGCCAGAGAGACAGAGTTCCTGGGTTCCTGAGTTCCAGAGTAAAAGAAAGAGTGCTTGCGCCGCCGCAAAGAGACAGCAGAGTTCTGTTTGGTGATTAGTTTGTCTTAGTTTATGAATCGTTGTTCCTGAATAAAGAAATACAGCTTCCCTGCCCAGCCGTTGTCTCCGCGTCTCTGTTACCCGCCGTGAAGCAAGCCGGCCGGTCAGAGCTTCCGAAAATTTTAACAACAAATGGCGCCCAACGTGGGGCTGACCTGCGCATCTCTCAGATAAGTAAAGACAATTTGGCTACCTATGCACTATGGCCTTCTCTTCTGCTTGTGAAGAGATCTCCAAAGGCCTCTGCTCTTTCTTCACGAGACTGTTTTGCTGTTTCTGGAACATTTATCTCTGGACCACTCTGTGGTTTCCACTCGCTCGAGCTAACTCAGAACAGCCAGCGGGAAGAGCCAGCGGGAGGGAGGCAAGGCGCGGAGCTGCCGTTTCCACCTGGTTAAGCAGCCAGCCAGCCGGCTGCGCCCAGACAACCCCGCGCACCGTGCCCGCAGCCCCGCAGCCCCGCAGCCCGCAAGAGGCCTACACCATCACACAAGAGCCCCTAGAGCCCGAGGCCAACACGCAAGAGCCCGAGGCCAGCCCACAGGAGCTGGCTCTCCACCACGTGGAGCAGGGCACTGGACGAGTGATCCCTCCACGCTGCTCGGCCACTGCGAGCAGGGCAGCAGACATGGCAGGGCCATGGGGCAGGGCCGCGGTGGCCTATCATGGCCGCCACCCCTGGGCACCTAGGCCCACGCCTTCTACAAAGATGGCCTGCCTGCCCTCTTGCTATGAATTCTGGAACCATCCCGGGCCTCCCGGACCCCCGGGCTCCCTGCCGAAACTGGGCACATGAGATCTCCAGCCGCCGCCGGTCCGGTCTGAAGACAGACAAGCTGGAGTACGCAGAGATTTGTGCAGAGATCGCAACCTACAATTCCTAAAAGTGAAGCTGTGCGGGAAGCCACCTCCGAATGGTGACCCCCCCCAACCACTAAGACAGTACAGATTTAAATTCGTGTTTAAAATGACATGTCTTCATAACAAAGGTTTCTCTCCTTGTGTATTAATGACCATGTTTATGTGTATGTTTAAAGTTTGGTAAACAGTAGCTTTAAGGCTAAATTCTTACTAGTCAAAGTTAAATGAAAAAGGTTTTCAATGTAATTCTCATAAAGATAAAATTAACTTACATTTAAAGTCTAAGGTAAAAATTAGTTAACAATCAATATATTTTAACTAAGTTAGTCTAAACAAAAGGTTAAATAGACTTGTTGATATGTAAAACTCTCCATTACCTTCTCTATTAGAAATGGTAGATCGCACAATGGCTATGCTAATTATTCTCATGCCTGAGGTTTCCTCTCCGGCCCACACCTAGGGTGTGTCTCCATCTTGAATGGGTGTAACAAAAGGTTAAAAGACGTTGTTGATATGTAAAAGTCTCAAATTCCTTCTCTATTAGAAACGTTGGATCGTGCAGTAGATATGCTAATAACAAGTTTTGTTTCATAGTAAGTAAGTTGCAGCCAGCTGCCTGTGGGACTCTAGGCCATTCCCCGCCCCCATGCAAATGCCCGTCGAAGAAAGTACACCCCCCAGAGGCAAGAAATGTTTTTTTTTAAGCTGATAAAGTTTAGTTTGTACCAGTTTCTTTTTTAAAAAATGCCTGTACGATATAGGTTTCTGTTCACCCCACACCCTTGATACTGTAGCCATTTAGTTAAAAAGAAAAGGGGGAATTGTCGTATGCTTTACATTGGTTTGTTCTAGCCCTCCCCCGCCAAGAGAATTGGATCAGTCCTGTTAATTTCGCGGGCCTGCTTGGCCCCGCCCCAAGGAACCCCGAGAGAGGGTTCCTGAGTCCGAGAGTTCCTGAGTTCCTGAGTTCGAGAGTTTCAGAGTTACAGAGTAAGAGAGAGTTCCACAGTGGAAGAGTTTCAGGGGGTTCCCCAGTACGAGAGTTCCAGAGTTCCAGAGTTGGAAAGTTCCTGAGTTCCAGAGTAAGAGAGAGTGCTTGCGCCGCCGCAAAGAGACAGCAGAGTTCTGTTTGGTGATTAGTTTGTCTTAGTTTATGAATCGTTGTTCCTGAATAAAGAAATACAGCTTCCCTGCCCAGCCGTTGTCTCCGCGTCTCTGTTCACCACCGCGAAGCAAGCCAGCCCGGCCAGAGCCGTCCAAATTTTAACAACACATTATAATTTTAAATTTTTTTAAAAAAGAGATTTTTTTTTTTTGCCTCCAGGGTTATTGCTGGGGCTGGGTGCCTGCACCATGAGTCCACTGCTCCTGGAGGTCATTTTTTTCCCTTTTGTTGCCCTTGTTGTCTATCGTTGTTGTTAATATTATTGTTGTCGTTGTTGTTGGATAGGACAGAGAGAAATGGAGAGAGGAGGGGGAGAGAAAGACACCTGCAGACCTACTTCACCGCCTGTGAAGCGACTCCCCTGCAGGTGGGGACCCGGGGGCTTGAACCGGGATCCTTACACTAGTCCTTGCACTTTATGCCATGTGTGCTTAACCTGCTGCACTACCGCCTGGCCCCCAAGAGATTTGTTTTTAGGGGCCATTTGAGTTGGTGGTGCACCTAGTTGAGTGCACATATTATAATGCACAAGGAGCAGGGCTCAAGTCCCCGCTCCGCACCTGCAGGGGGAAAGCTTCACGTTTGGTGAAGCAGGGCTGCAGGTGTCTTTCTGTCTCGCTTCCACTCTATATCGCCCTTCCTCTTGATTTCTCTCTGTCTCTATTAAATAAAGATAATAAACAAAATTTTTTAATTATTAAAAATAAAATATTTGTTTTTATTTACTATACATGGGAGAGAGTTTCAAATGAGTGAGAGAGAAGGAAAGGAAGGAAGAGTAACCAGAGCACCACTCCAGTACATGCCATGCCAGCGATCAAACTGAGAACCTCAGTCAGATGCTATATGAATTAAGCCATTTTCCCAGTAGCAGTCTTTAAATAACTTCTGAGATAATAAGACTTTTGCTAAACTGAAAACTCAGTATTCCATAAGAGTTAAAATCCCCTGTTCTAAATATTAAGCCTCACACTTGAATTTGTAGACACTAGTCAGTCACTAGTCAAGTGCATCTACAAAGTAGCTTGTGAAGTCAGCCTTGCCCCAGACTCTAAGGTTATTTCTGCAGTATCCATCATAATAGCTTTCACTTGGCTAGGCACAATGGTAAAATACAAAAGACATAAATATTGAGTTGTCAGAAAAGCTGTATGATGCATTTTTTGCGTAGAAAAATATGTCATGTGGGGCCAGGTGATGACACACCTGGTTGAGTGCACACATTACAGTGCACAAGGACCCAGGTTCAAGCCCCTGGTCCCCACCTACAGGGAGGAAGCTTCATGAGTGATGAAGCAGGGCTGCATGTGTCTCTCTGTCTCTCTCTCTCTCTCTCATCCCTTTCCCTCTTAATTTCTGGCTGTCTCTATCCAATAAATAAATAAAGGTAATACAAAAAAGAAAGAAAGAAAGAAAGAAAGAAAGAAAGAAAGAAAGAAAAATATGTCATGACCTCATCAATGTGTCCCGGGACCTCCCCTTTCCAGAGCCCTACCCTACTAGGGAAAGATAGAGACAGGCTGGATGTATAGATCGACCTGCCAATGTCCATGTCCAGCAGAGAAGTGTTTACAGAAGCCAGACTTTCCACCTTCTGCACTCCAAGAAGAATTTTGGTCCATACTCCCAGAGGGAGAAATGTTCGATGACCAGAGGGCTCAGAAACTCAGATTGAGAAGGAAGAGAAAGATAGAGTGGGAGAGAGAGAGATACCTACAACCCTGTTTCATCACTAGTGAAGCTTCCCTCCTGCAGATGGGCACTGGAGGTTTGAACCCAGGTCCTTGTGCATAGTAAGATGTGAGTTCAACTGATTGTGCCACCACTCAACCCCAATTTAATCAATTCAAACATATATATAGACCTATCAAACTAACATCACTATCAAGAAATACATCACTCCCAAATTTTAAAAATCATCACAGTGGGGGGTCGGGTGGTAGCAACAGCAATGACAACAATAACAATAAATACAACAAAAATAAAATAACAAGGGCAACAAAATGGAAAATAAATATAATTTTAAAATCATCACAGTGATTTAGTAAATATAGGAAACTTTTAGATAAGTGTAAACTAGTCAAGTTGAATTCCTGAGTAAAAATCTTAAGTTACCTGTATATTTTCCTTTAAAAGTGCAAAATAAGAACTAAAAAACAAGAACTTAATAATAAATTAAGGACATTGATATAGTCACCAAAAGTGAGCAAAGATCATCTGGCTCAGAAAGTTAATTATTTAATAATTCTTCCAAAAGAGATAATTCTGTCCCATGTTATATGACTAACTACATAGGGGAAAGAGGGATTCTCCCAGTTTGTTCATAAAAGATACAAGTACTGACCTCTTATCAGACATGGTAAGTGAAATACTAGCATATAGAATTCTAAAAGAGTCACTGAAATTATGATAATAATATTTAACATTATTAAATGTTTACTTAATGATAACTGTCAGGCACTATTCCAACTCTTCATTATTTATTTTTACTTGGCACAAAGGAAGAAATAGCAAGATCTTATTCATGGATAACATCAATGAGCAGCCTCCTGGCCCAACATTTCATTCTTTTTTAAAAAAATATTTATTTATTAAAAAATATTTATTTATAGTTTCTCTTTTATTGCCCTTGCTGTTTTATTGTTGTAATTATTGTTGTTGTTGGATAGGACAGAGAGAAATGGAGAGAGGAGGGGAAGACAGAGAGGGGGAGAGAAAGATAGACACCTGCAGATCTGCCTCACCGCTTGCAAAGCGACCCCCCTTTTGCTGCAAGAACTCCAGGATCACTCAGTTTTACATATTAACTCACATATACTCCTCACAAAATTTCTGAAACACCACAGAATGGATAGGTAGGTTTAGTCGGAGAAACAGCAGATACACAATCAGCACAAGCAGGTACTTTTACTTAAAACACAGACACAGAGAGGATGAGGTGCCCAAGATTACACAGCTTCCAACTAGTGAAGGCAGAACCTGAACCTAGATTGGATGGTCCTAGAGTTAACACTGTTAACCACATCACTATTTGACATTATTATTAACAGAATAGCATACTATAAACACAAGGGCAAGTCAAGGATGGTTCAAAAATAAAGAAATATCCTACCATGCCATATATTTAATTAATAAAAATAAGCATGACAATTGTAGAAGATTAGGTTATCTGGTAAAATTTAAGTTTTATGAGTTTAAAATTTTCAAATCTATCTTACCAGAACACAGCCACTATCAATTCAATAATATCCCTTCACTGCAGTTCACTGAACTTACTTCATCCCTTGATTCTTCCTCCCCCTCTTTCCCTCTTACTCATTCTTTTATTTATTTATTTATTCCCTTTGTTACCTTTGTTGTTTTATTGTTGTAGTTATTAATGTCGTTGTTGCTGGATAGGACAGAGAGAAATGGAGAGAGGAGGGGGAGACAGAGAGGGGGAGAGAAAGACACCTGTAGACCCGATTCACCGCTTGTGAATTGACTCCCCTGCAGGTGGGGAGCTGGGAGCTTGAACTGGGATCCTTACACCCGTCTTTGTGCTTTGCGCCCCTCTTACTCATTCTTAATAAGTATTATATATTTTTGGCAGCACCAGGGTTTCGTGCATGCACAGCCTCACCACCTGTAGGTCAACCTTTTTTTTTTTTGCCCTTAATTTCAGATAGAGGGAGACAGAGAAAGAGAGGAAGAGATACCACAGCACCATTCCATCAACTGTGGAACTTAACCCTGGCACCATGATACATTTCATCTAGTGCCAGGGATTGAAGCTGGGACTTCAGGCATGGTAAGGTAAGCACTCTACTAGGTGAACTATGTCCTGGGCCTTAAAACCATTCTCTCTTTCTTTCTTTCTTTCTTTCTTTCTTCCAGAGGACTACTTAGTTCTGGCTTATAGTGCTAAGGGATTGAATTTGGGCCCTCAAAGTCTCAGGAATGAAGGTCTTTTGAATGGCTATGCTATCCTCCCGACCCAAATCATTCAATCTTAAGATAACATATCCATTTTTACTCAGTGAGAAGCAGTAGATACCTTCTTTCTCCCCTTTTTTTTTTTTGAAGATTTAAAAAAAATATTTACTTATTTATTCCCTTTTTTTGCACTTGTTGTTGTAGCTATTTTTGTTGTAGTTATTGATGTCATTGTTGTTGGATAGGACAGAGAGAAATGGAGAGAGGAGGGGAAGACGGGGGAGAGAAAGATAGAGACCTGCAGACCTGCTTCACCACTTGTCAAGTGGCTCTTCTGCACATGGGGAGCGGGAGGCTCGAACCAGGACCCTTACACCGGGCCTTGTGCTTTATGCCACCTGCGCCTTCTTCCTCCTCTTCACACCCCACATCCTTTGTTGTTATTTTTTTTAATTTTTTTAGTATTTATTTTATTTATTTATTCCCTTTTGTTGCCCTTGTTTTATTGTTGTAGTTATTATTGTTGTCGTTGTTGGATAGGACAGAGAGAAATGGAGAGAGGAGGGGAAGACAGAGAGGGGGAGAGAAAGATAGACACCTGCAGACCTGCTTCACTGCCTGTGAAGCGACTCCCCTGCAGGTGGGGAGCCGGGCTTCGAACCGGGATCCTTATGCCGGTCCTTCTGCTTTGCGCCACCTGCGCTTAACCCGCTGTGCTACAGCCCGACTCCCGCATCCTTTGTTTTTAACTAGAGCACTGCTCATCTTTGGTTTATGGTGGTGCCAGGCATTGAATCCAGGATCTCAAGCCTCAAGCATGAAAAATTTTTTGCATAACTTGATACTATCTCCTCAGCTTCTTTTTAAAAACAGAAATACAGAGAGTTGAAGCGGTAGTGCAGCGGATTAAGCGCAGGTGGCGCAAAGCGCAAGGACCAGCGTAAGGATTCAGATTCGAGGCCCCAGCTCCCCACCTGCAGGGACGTCGCTTCACAGACGGTGAAGCAGGTCTGCAGGTGTCTGTCTTTCTCTCCCCCTCTCTGTCTTCCCCTCCTCTCTCCATTTCTCTGTCCTATCCAACAACGACAACAATTAAAAAAAACAACAACACAGAAATACGGGGGAGCCGGGTGGTAGCGCAGCAGATTAACTGCAGGTGGCTCAAAACACAAGGACCAGCGTAAGAATCCCGGTTCCAGCCCCAGCTCCCCACCTGCAGGGGACTTGCTTCACAAGAGGTGAAGCAGGTCTGCAGGTGTCTATCTTTCTCTCCCCGTCTTTCCCTCCTCTCTCCATTTCTCTCTGTCCTATCCAATAATAACGACATTGCTATAACAATAACTACAACAAAACAACAAGGGCAGGGAGTCTGGCGGTAGCACAGCAGGTTAAGCGCACGTGGCACGAAGCACAAGGACTGGCATAAAGATCCCAGTTCCAGCCCCAGCTCCCCACCTGCAGGGGAGTTGCTTCACAGGCAGTGAAGCAGGCCTGCAGGTGTCTATCTTTCACTCCCCCTCTCTGTCTTCCCCGCTCTCTCCATTTCTCTCTGTCCTATCCAGCAAGGACAACATCAGCAACTATAATGACAACAACAATAAAACAACAAGGGCGACAAAAGGGAAAATAAATAATATTTTTAAAAAAAAAAAAAAGGCAATAAAAGGGAATAAATAAATAAATAATTTTAAAAAGCCAGAATTACATAAAGTAGGGAGATAGCTCATCTGGTAGTGTATGCATTTGCTATATGCAAATACCCAGGTTGGAAACTCCAGAACTATAAGAACACAATGCATTGCGCCAGAAAGAAGCTCCATGAATGCTGGAGTGGTGTTACAGTATGTCGCCCCTGTCCCTCCCACGACCCCCTCTTCCCCCTTACCCCCACCCCCCATCCTGTCTCTTTCTATCTGAAACTGAAAAAGAAGGAAGAGGAGGAGGAGAAGAAGAAGAAGGATGAAAGACAAAAGACTACCAGGAGCAGTGGAGTTATGGAGGTGTAAAGCTTAGATAAAAAAAATAAACAAGTGGTGTGGGAGTTGGCACAGTGGATAAGGCACTGGAATCTTAAGCATGAGGTCCTGAGTTCAATCCCTGGAGCACATGTACCAGAGTGATGTCTAATTTTTTTCTCTCTCTTCTATCATTTCTCATGAATAAATAAGTAAAATATTTAAAAAATAAATAAATAAAAAGTTAATACAATCACATGGTTCAAAACTCAAAAAGTGTAGGAAGTTAGAGAGATAGTTAGCTGTAGTATACAAGACTCAGAGGTCCCAGAGCCCCTAGAACCACCATATGCTAGAACTGAGCTCTACTCTGGTGTCACTCTCTTTCTATCATGTAAATAAATACATATGCAAAGACCTGAGCAAGGATCCCAGTTGGAGCTCCCAGCTCCCCACCTGCATGGGGGTCACTTCACAAAAGGTAAAGCAGGTCTCCAGGTGTTTATCTTTCTCCCCCTCTCTATCTTCCCTTCCCCACCTCAATTTCTCTCTGTCCTTCTGTCCTACCCAAAAAAAAAAAAAAAATGGCCACAGGAGCTGTGGATTCATAGTGCAGGCACCAAGCCCCAGCGATAACTCTGGAGGCAAATAAATAAATAAATAAATCTTTTAAATAATAAAAATGGCAATATATGAGGTCATTCTCTATACTAATATTATCTTACTATTGAGTTATATAATATAATCAGAAAAGAAAAAAGTCAGAGACAGAAAGGAAGGACAGAAATATAAATATATAAAAAATTGTAGTGCGGTCAATGCAGTTATATAATTAGAAAATATACAGTCCATGGGGGGGGGGGTAGATAGATAGCATAATGGTTATGCTAAGAGACTCCGAAGTCACAAGTTCAATCCCGTGCACCACCATAAATTAGAGCTGAGCAGTGTCTAGTAAAAAAAAAAAAAAAAAGCAAAAAACAACTACATCAATAATAACTACAATGACATCAATAATAACTACAACAATAAAACAACAAGGGCAACAAAAGGGAATAAATAAATATTTAAAAACTAAATATATATATATATATATATATATATATATATATATATACACACTCTACTAAAATTACTAAGATTAAGTAGTAAGATTTGAGAAAGTAAGCAGAAATTGGCAGCATTCACTGATGGTTCCAGGAATTATTAATTAGGCATTATAACCACCACTCTATAAAAAAAGAAAGAAAAATAGAAACTATAATGATGAAAAAAATCCAATTCAAAATACCTAGAAGTAAGTTTCATGAAAAATGTTTGTGATCTATAAGAAAACCAATAAGAGGTATTAAAAAATGTGTGAGTTAAGTATATAGATGGGCAAACTTCCTGAATGGAAAAAATGTAATAATATGGGTTAAACTCTTGCTACTTCAACTCCAAGTTCTAAGGACTAGCATGAGATATCCCTGCTCATCCCAATGCACTGTGTTCCAGCTATATAAGCTAGATTTATGTCAGTCCCTGCCCCCAAATAAGAGAAAGACAGGCGCCAGGCAGTGGTGCTTCTGGAAAAGAACACACATTATCATGCATAAGGAATGGCTTCATGAGTAGTGAAGTGGGGTGTCACTCTCACCCCATCTGCTCCTTCCCACTCAATTTCTATCTCTCTGAAAAAACAAAAACAAAAACAGAGTTCACAAGCATTGGGGCTTCTTTGGCATTCCGGTTTGTGGGCTCCTCAGCTGGCAAACTCCCCCCTCCACCGTGTGTCTAGGTCTCAGCTGAGCCCCCTATGTCTTTACCTGTGTAAGTTTGTGTCTTTTTACTGACTATTCTTTGTGTTTGTGTGAATAAATACCTCAACTTCCTCTAAAAAAAAAAAAAAACAGAAAGAGAAACAGACATGACAGTTCAACATAATAAAAATATGTGAAGGAGGAAGATAGCATAATGGTTATGCAAAAAGACTCTTGTGGCTGAAGCTCTAAGGTCCAAGGTTCAGTCCTTTGCACCAACATAAGCCAGAGGTGAGCAGTGTTCTGGAGGGGGAAAAAAAAAAAAACTAGAAATATGTGAGATACATAATTTTAGACTTTTCCAGTAGTAGCATTATAAGAAGCAAAGAAATGAAATTAATAATTTTTAGTACTTCTCAGTCCCCAAACAGTATCATTTCAATATATCAATATAAAAATGATTAAAATTATACATTCTTTTTATATGTCTTTGAAACCTGGTGTTTATACTCATAACACTTCTCAATTTGGACTATTCACATTTCAAGCACTTAACATACAAGGTTAATGCCTACTGTTCTACATAGCACAGATTATTTTGTGTAAATTTTTGCTTATTTTGTTTTTTTACCAAAGCACTGCTCAGCTTTGGCTTATGGTGGTTGTGGGGATTGAACCTGGACCATTTGGTGCCTGGGCATGAAAGTCTTTTTGCATAACCATTATTCTATCCCCCAGCCCTATTTCATGCAATTTTAAGTACAATGACAGAGGCAAGCAGAGGTCCTATAAAAAAGGTTCTGAGCTAATTCCAATGTGTGGGTTAAGAGGGAGGGGTGTTCCCCACCACCATCAACAAACAATTCTCTTTGACACCAGCTAGATATCCTACAATTCACCTCATTCTGACACAATTTGAAGAAGACATCTGTTTCCACAGGTTAAAGGCTTAATCCTAGGGCCAGAGAAATTCTTGAATAGTGTGCTGCTTTGCCATGTGCGCTACCCAGATTTAAACCTGGCCCCCACTGCATTGAAGGAAGTTCCAGTGCTGTGATCGTTTCATTCTCTCTCTGTCTCTATCTTTAAAACACACACACACACACACACACACACACACACACACACAGAGAGAGAGAGAGAGAGAGAGAGAGAGAGAAGAAAGTGGTGGAGACTATGTCACTCCTCAGTCTTAGAAGGCTGCCTGCTGGGAGTCAGGTGGTAGCGCAGCGGGTTAAGAGCAGGTGGTGCAAAGCGCCAAGGACCTGTGAAAGAATCCTGGTTAGAGCCCCCAGCTCCCCACCTGCAGGGGAGTCGCTTCACAGACGGTGAAGCAGATCTGCAGGTGTCTATCTTTCTCTCCCCATCTCTGTCTTCCCCTCCTCTCTCCATTTCTCTCTGTCCTATCCAACAACAACAACATCAGTAACAACAACAATAATAACTACAAACAATAAAACAAGGTCAACAAAAGGGAATAAATAAATAAATACTAAAAAAATATTTATAAAAAAAGAAGGCTGACTGCTCCCACCCCTAATTTCAAATAACAGTTGCAAGCCCACATGTTACCAGTATTTCTGCACTAGCTGTACACAAGACATTCCCACTGTTTAATTTGCCTGAGTGTCTCTTAGAATGTCAGAGAAACAACTTATCTGTAGTTGACCAGTTTATTAAAGATATTATAAAGAATACAAATGATAGAGAAAGACATAGAGCAAGGTCGGGGAGGATTCCAAAAGCAGGAGCTTCTGTCCTCACAGAGTTGGGGTGTTACCTCCCGGACATGCATACACTCAGCCTGGAGGCTCTCTGAACCCCATACCACCAGGATTTCAGAGGCTTTCTCACTTAGGCACAATTATTAACTCTATTCCTGCTCTCGCTCCTCTCTGGAGAAGGGCTGAGGTGAGCAGAGCTAACAATTCCAAGCTTCTAAGCATGGCTTGGTATTTCTAGTGACCCAGCCCCCATCCAGGAGCCATCCAGAGGCCACATTGTTTCCAGTGTTCTTATCACTTAGGAATTTAGAAGGATTTTAGGAAGTCTGTGTCTGGTACAGGGTAAAAGACAAATATTATAACAAGAGATGTCACTAGTGCTCTTATCTCTTAAGGAATTATAGGGGTTTAGGAACTCTGTGCTAAGAACTGGGGTCAAGGACAAATATATATATTTTCAACATCTCACAGATGGTATGGGGACTATGAGGTGATGTGTTAACCAATCTAGTTGAATTGGTTTTAAAAAAAATACTTAAACAGACCTGGAATGATGAACCAGGGAAAGGAGCAATAGGAGAAAGGCATGCCAAGCAGCATCAGCAGAGAGCATGATTGTGGAAATAGCACGTATGCCAGGAACTATTAGTAGTGATTTTCTAGCATAAAAAAGGAAACAGGGGCTGGGTGGTGGAGCACCTGGTTGGGTGCACATGTTACAGTGCACAGGGACCCAGGTTCAAGCCCCCAGCCCCCACCTGCAGAGAGAAAGCTTTGTGAGTGGTGAAGCAGTGCTGCAGGGGTCTTTCAGTCTCTCTCCTTTTTTTTTTTTTTTTTTAACCAGAGCATTAATGGTGGGACAGGGCATCCTGGGATTTTGGAGCCTCAGGCATGAGAGTGCCTTTGCATAACCATTATGCTATCTACCCCTGCTCCCTCTCTCCCTCTGTCACACCCTTCCATCTCGATTTCTGGCTATCTCTATCCAGTAAATAAGTAAAATTAATAATCATAAGAATAATAATAAGAAGAAGAAAACAAAGGACCCAGGCTCAAGCCCCTGGTCCCCACCTGCAGAAGGAAAACTTCAGAATAGTGAAGCAGTGCTGCAGGTGTCTCTCTGTGTCTCCTTCCTTCTCTATCTCCCCCCACTCCTCAATTTCTCTCTATTCTATCAAATACAATAAATAAATGAAGTTTAAAAAAAATGAAAGTCTTTAAAAAAAAAGAAAAAAGAAAAGAAAACAGTAGGGGCTAGGGCTGGGTGGTGTAGCACCTGATTGGGTGTACACATTACTAATAAGCAAGGACCTGGGTTCAAGCCCCCATTTCCCAACTGGGGGGAAGCTTTATGAATGTTAAATCAGGTCTGTAGATGTCGCTCTCTCGTCTGTTTCCCCCACTCCTCTCCCAATTTCTCACTGTCCTATTAAATAAAAAAGAAAAAAAGAAGAGAAGAGAATAAGAAAAGGTCACCAGGAGTGGTGGCTTTGTCATGCCAGTGATATCCTTGGTGAAATAAAATAAAGAAATAAAATAGGGGTCGGGTGGTGGTGCACCTGGTTAAGCATACATGTTACAGTGCTCAAGGACCCGGGTTCAAGCCCCCAGTCCCCACCTGCAGAGGGAAAGCTTTGCAAGTGGTGGAGCAGGGCTGCAAGTGCCTCTCTCTGTCTCTCTCCCTTTCTTTCACATCCTTCCCTCTCAATTTCTGGCTGTCTCTATCCAATAAATAAATAAAGATATAAAAAAAAAACACTTAAAAAGAAAGAAAAAATAAAATAAAAAGATAAGAAAACAACAGGGGCTGAGGAAATAGTACAGTGGTAGTGCATTTGATACGCATAATAGAGGTCCTAGGTTTGATCCCTAGTCAGAGTTGAGTGGTGGAAAGAAAGAAGGAAAGAAGGAAAGAAAGAAAGAAAGAAAGAAAAAAAGAAAGAAAGAAAGAGAGAAAGAAAGAAAGAAAAAGAAGGGGAGAGAGAGATAGAAAGAAAAATAGGTGGAAGAGAGTCAGGCTGTAGCGCAGCAGGTTAAGCTTAGGTGGCGCAAAGCGCAAGGACGGATGTAAGGATCCGGATTCAAGCCCTGGGCTCCCCACCTGCAGGGGAGCCGCTTCACAAGCGGTAAAACAGGTCTGCAGGTGTCTATCTTTCTCTCCCCCTCTCTGTAGTCCCCTCCTCTCTCCACTTCTCTCTGTCCTATCCAACAACGACAACAACAATAATAACTACAACACTAAAACAACAAGGGCAACAAAAGGGAATAAATAAATGAATGAAAAATAGGTAGAAGAAGGGGAAAGGAGAGATGGTGAAAGAAAGAGGGAAGTGGTCCAGGAGGTAGGTGACACAGTGGATAAAGCATTGAACTCTCAAGAATGAGGTCCTAAGTTCAATCCCCGGGAGCACATGTACCAGAGTGATGTCTAGTTCTTTCTCTCTCTCCTCCTATCTTTCTAATAATTAAATAAAAATCTTAAAAAAAAAAAAAAGAGGTAAGAGGGGGGAAATTAGAAAAATATTAGAGGGAGGTCGGGCAGTAGCACAGCGGGTTATGCGCACATGGCACGAAGCGCAAGGACCAGTGTAAGGATCCAGATTCGAGCCCTGGCTTCCCACCTGTGGGGCGGGGGCGGGGGGGGGGGGGTCGCTTCACAGCTGAAGCAGGTTTGCAGGTGTCATTCTCTCTCATTCTCTGTCTTCCCCTCCTCTTTCCATTTCTCTCTGTCCTATCCAACAACAACATCAATAACAACAATAACAAACACAACAACGATAAAAAACAAGGACAACAAAAAAGGGAAAAAATAGCCTCCAGGAGCAGTGGATTTGTGGTGCAGGCACTGAGCGCCCCAAGTCTGGCCACTCTCTTCCCCAGTCCAAAACAGGAGAGAGGCAGCAGGGGAAGGACAGGAGGAGCTGTCCTTGGTTCTGACACCCACTTTTGTTCTTTTAAAAATGTATTTATGGGGGCCGGGCGGTAGCACAGAAGGTTAAGCGCACATGGCCCGAAGTACAAGTACCAGTGTAAGGATCCCACCTGTGAAGCGACTCCCCTGCAGGTGGGCTCGAACCCGGATCCTTACACCGGTCCTTTGGCTTCGCGCCACGTGGGCTTAACCCGCTGCGCTATCGCTCGACCCCCTTTATTTTATTATTTTATTTTACTAGAACACTGCTCAACTCTGACTGGTGGTGGTGCTGGCGATTGAACCTGAGACCTCAGAGTATTTAGTCTTTTTGCATAACCATTAGATTGTCTCCCCAGCACTTCAAAAAAAAAAATTTTTTTTTTCTTACTAGACTTCAAAGGCAAAACCTCAGGGGCTGGAGAAAAAAGTGCTAGATTTGAATCTTAACTCTTAAAAGTTACCTAACCGGGAGTCGGGCTGTAGCGCAGCGGGTTAAGCGCACGTGGCACGAAACACAAGGACTTACGTAAGTATCCGGGTTCAAGCCCGGCTCCTCACCTGCAGGGGCATCATTTCACAGGCGGTGAAGCAGGTCTGCAGATGTCTTCCTCTCTCCCTGTCTTGCCCTCCTCTCTCCATTTGTCTCTGTTCTAGCCAACAACAAGGACATCAATAACAACAACAATAATAACTACAACAATAAAAAAACAAGGGCAACAAAACGGAATAAATAAATAAATCTTAAAAAATAAAAAAAAAAATTAGTCCTTCCATTAGGAGTTTAGTGGTATCTTACTGTGGTTTTGATCTAAACTTTCCTAATGGCATATTATGTTAAGCATCTTTTTTTTTTTTTTTTTGCCTCCAGGGTTATTGCTGGGGCTCAGTGCATGCAGCATGAATTCACTGCTCCTGGAGGCTATTTTTTCCCTTTTGTTGCCCATCGTTGTTATTATTTTTGTTGTTGCCATTGCTGTTGTTGTCGTTGGATAGGACAGAGAGAACTTGAGAGAGGAGGAGAAGACAGAGAGGGGGAGAGAAAGATAGAAACCTGCAGACCTGCTTCACCACTCATGAAGCGGACACTCCCTGCAGGTAGGGAGCCAGGGGTTCGAAGCAGGATCTTTAAGCTGGTCCTTGTGCTTAGCGCCATGTATGCTTAACCCACTGCACTACCATCCAGCCCCTTATGATAAGCATATTTCAAGTGTTTGCCATTTGTGGTATTTCTTTTCTTCTTCTTTTTTTAATCTTTATTTATTTATTGGATAGAGACAGCCAGAAATTGAGAGGAAGAGGTTGATAGAAGAGAGAAACAGAGAGACACCTATAACACTGCCTCACCAGTCCCAAAGTTTTCCCTTTGATGGTGGGGACTGGGGACTCAAACCTGGGTCCTTGAGCATTTAATCAGATGCACCATTACCCAGCCCCTGTGTGTATTTCTTTAGGTGAAGTGTCTGTTCATATTACTTATTTTAAATCAGCATATTTATCTTATAAAACAATTTTTTCAGAAATTTGAGCTACATGCTCTTTATAAGATATAGACAAATATTTCCTTTCTTTTATGACTTACCTCTTCATTTTCATAAGTGTCTTTTAAAAAATAAATTTTTTAATTGTCATGAAATTCAATCTATTGATACTTTGTAGGGGGCTGGGTGGTTAAACACCAGGTTAAGCACACATAGTCCTAAGCACAAGGACCTACACAAAGATCTGGGTTCGAGACCAGCTCCCCACCTACAGCAGGGATGCTTCAAGAGTGATGAAATATATATATGTGGAGTGGTGAAGCAGGTATCTCTCTCTCTCTTTTTAAATATTTATTTATTAATGAGAAAGGTAGGAGGAGAAAAAGGACCAAACATCATTCTGGTACATATGCTGCCAGGGATTGAACTCAGGACCTCATGATTGAGAATCCAATGCTTTATCCACTGGGCCACCTCCTGGGCCACCTCTCTCTTTCTCTATCTCCCCTCCCCTCTCAATTTCTCTCTGTCCTACTGAATTTAAAAAAAAAAAGGAAAAAATGGCCACCAGGAGCAGTGAATTTATAGTGCTGACACTGAGCCACAGCAACTGGACATATAAAAAAATCAATTTATTTAAACTTTTGGTATAAATAAATAAATAAACTTATTTATTTATTTATTTTAGAAAGATGCAGGGAGAGAGACCCACAGAGAAACACCAGAGCACTGTTCAGCTCTGGCTTATGATGGTACAGGGGATTGAACCTGGGATTTTAGAACCTCAGGCATGAGAGTCTGTTTGCATAACCATTATGCTATCTCCCCTGCCCTATTTATACTTTTATTATATTGTTTTTGCCTTTGTTTTATTCTTTGTAAGTTAAAAAAAAATTATTCATTCTAATTTCATAGGCTGGAGAGAAATTGAGAGGGAAAGGGGAGGTAGAGAAGGAGAAAGGTACCTTCAGCACCGCTCCATCACTTGTGAAGCTTTCCCCCTGCAGGTGGGGACGGACCTGAGGCTTGAACCCAGGCCCCTGAGCATGGTAATGTGTGGGCTTAAGAGTGTTCGAGACCACCTGGCCCCTTTTGTTTTCATGAGATGCCAGGCTTTGAACCCAGAGCCTTGCACTTGGGCTCCACCAGCAAGTCACCTCCCTGACCCAATTTTCATTGTATATTTTTATGAGAGTACTAGATAAAAGACAAAACTTATCCGACAACAACAATTATTACAATAACAACAAAAACAAAGGTCACAAAAAATGGGAAAAGTAGCCTCCAGGAGCAGTGGATTCGTAGTGCAGGCACTGAGCCCCAGCAATAACCCTGGAGGCAAAAAACAAAGCAAAACAAAACAAAAACCAAAAAAACTTTAAAAAGAAAAAAGAAAAGAAATTTTTGCTATATTCAAGATCATTAATATTTTCTTTTAGAGGTTACCATTAAAGTTTTTTACATTTAAGTCTGTAATCCATTTAAAGTTATTTTATTTGCACAAGACTATCTAATTGTTGAAAAGACTGCTTCCATTAACTTATCCTAACATATGAGTTGAAAATCAGACTGTAGACATTGGAATCTATTACTGGACTCTGTTCTGTTCTATACACCTATCTATCTATCTTTATACTAATATTACAGTCATATTTTTGTAGCTTTGTAGTGAGCCCTGCTATCTAATAGTGTATTGGCTATCTATTATTGCATAACAGATTACACAAATCTAGAGGCCTAAAATAATACACATTTTATTATCTCACAGTCTCTGAGGGTCAAGAGTCCAAGCACAGCCCAACTGGATCCTCTAGTGTCACTTAGGGTGAGACCACATTATAGGCTGGAGCGAGAGTTTCATCTGGAGACCTAACTGAGAGAAAAAAAAGTCACCTCTTAGCTAGTGTGTTGGTCAGCAGCACTCAGCTCACTATAGTTGTACCACCAAGAGCTTCCTCTTTGTTGTTATTGACTGACTGCTGGAGACCACCCTCAGCAACCAGAGACCGTCACAATTCCTTCTCACCTGGGCTTCCTTGACATAGCCAAAAACATGAGAGGAAGCAGAGAGAGAGAGAGAGAGAGAGAGGAGAAACACACACACACACAAACACACACTGACTTTAGAGTGAGTCTGCTAGTAAGACAATCTAATCTTTTTCTTTTCAGAGCCATAGACTTGTCAATGCATCTTTTCATGGTTCACATGTTGACTTTATTTTCTTCATTCCTTTATTTCTTTTTGTTTGTATCTCTCTCCCCCCTCTCTCCCTCCCTCTTGCTCTCTCTGTTTCTTTTTCAGAATTTTTTATTATCTTTATTTATTGGATAGAGACAGACAGAAATTGAGAGGAGGAGGGAAGCTAGAGAGGGAGAGAGACAGAGACAACTTCAGACCTGCTTCACCAATCGCAAAGCTTTCCCCCTGCAGGTGGGGACTGGGGGCTTGAACCTGGGTCCTTGTGCACTGTAGCATGTGCATGCTTAACCAGGTGCACCACCACCTGGGCCCTCCCTCTTCCTTCCTTCCTTTCTTCCTCCCTTCCTTCCTTCCTTCCTTCCTTTTTCTTTCTTTCTTCCTCCTTCCTTCCTTTGTTTCAATTTTTTTATCTAAACCATCTGATTAAGGAAGTAATGGTTCACAGGTTAGTTGTTGATACAAGAGTAGTTTCTTATCTCCCTGTGATAGGTGTCTACACACCACTCCTACCACCAACCCTGGTCAACTTTTTCATTGACAGAGAAAGAGACCACAGCACCTGGAGTCATAGCACTCCCATGTAGTTCAGGGACTCAAACATGGGCCATGATTGGCAAGACATTTGCCCTACCCAATAAGCTATCTCTCCAGTTCTAATACAGAGTCTTACATAATAACACAATCACAAAAATTACATCCTCTTTGCAAAGCACTGCTCAGTTCTGTCTTATGGTGGTGACAGAGACTGAACTGAGGGGCTAGGTGATAGCGCACGTGTTTCAGTGTGCAAAGACCCAAGTTTGAGCCCAGAACCCACCTGTAAGGAGAAAGCTATGCGAGTGGTGAAACAAGGCTGCATGTGTCTCTCTGTCTCTCTCCCTCTCTATCACCCCTTCCCTCTCAACTTCTGGCTGTTTCTATCCAATAAATAAAGATAAGAGAGAGAGAGAGAGAGAGAAGAGAGAAGACAGAGAGAGATGGAGAGAAAGAGAGAAATTGAATCTAGACTTTTTTTTTGCCTCCAGGGTTATCACTGGGGCTTGGTGCCTACACTACGAATCCACTGCTCCTGGAGATCACTTTTTCCATTTTGTTGTTGTTATTGTTTTTGTTGCTGGATAGGACAGAGATGACTTGAGAGGGAGAGATAGAGAGGGGGAGAAAAAGACACCTACAGGCCTGCTTCACTGCTGGCGAAGCACCATGCCCCCCCAGCAGGTGGGGAGCCCAGGCTGGAACCGTAATCTTTTAGCAGGTCTTTGTGCTTTGTACTATGTGCGCTTAACCCAGTGTGCTACCACGCAGCCCCATCTCTTCTAATTTATATCAGCAGTGTTTTATAGTTTTCAATGGACAAATCTTGCACTTATTATTTACTTTATTTAATTTTTTTCAAATTTATTACTAAGCATGTCTGCTGCAATTTAAATGGGATTTTTCTTTTTTTTTTCTTTTTTGTTAAAAGATTTTATTTATTTATTCATGAAGAATGAGAAGAGAAGAGAGAGAGAGAGAGAGAAAGAACCAGACATCACTCTGGTCCTTGTGCTGCCGGGTACTGAATTCAGGACTTCATGCCTGAGAGTTCAATGCCTTATCCATTGCACCATCTCCTGGACCACATTAAATGGGATTTTTCTATATTTAAATATTATTCTAAAATGCCTGGTCTATAAACTTGGAAAGTAGACTTATTCCCTTTGTGGAGAACCTAGTTTGTCCTGGACTTACTGTGATTAGGAGAAACAAACCAGCTACATAAATGAGAATGTTAATACGTCCTTTTGGCTTCACTTCTTATCTAAGTCTTATCAGCAATAAAGTTAACCTCTTGCTCTTGGTCTGTCTGATGTCAGTGTCTATTTCCTAGTTGTTTCTGATTTGGAGTAAGAAAGAGAGCATGACTTATGAACTCCTAAGGCCTCAAGATTTCCTCCATCTGACTGATGAAACCTACTTACATTTCAAAATTCAGCTCAAAGTTTCTTGGTTTGATGTCAACTTCCTGACATTCCCTACTATTCTTCCCTGCTTGGACTTCCTGTGTTGCATGTGGTAACTCTTACAAACTCTTACATACTCTCCTTTGTCTATATAGCCTTCTCCTCCCTCTAAACACACAGGTCTAAAATAAATAGGATCAGAAATAAAGGGGAAAAAATACTACTGATATACAAATTTGCAAAGGATCACAAGAGACTCCTATGAACAACTTTATACCACTGAATTGAAAAACTTAGAAGAAATGTATATATATTTTAAAAAAATTGTTATTTAGGGGTAGTGCAGTGGGTTAAGCGCACGTGGTACGAAGTGCAAAGACACCGGCATAAGGATCCTGGTTCCAGCCCCTGGCTCCCTACCTGCAGGGGAATCGCTTCACAGGCGGTGAAGCAGGTCTGCAGGTGTCTGTCTTTCTCTCCCCTTTCTGTGTTCCCTCCTGTCTCCATTTCTCTCTGTCCTATCCAACAATGAACGACATCAACAACAACAATAATAACCACAAGGCTACAACAACAAGGGCAACAAAAAGGGGAAAAAAATAGTTATTTATAAAAAGGAAATACTGACAAAACCATAGGATAAGAGGGGTACATCCTTAGCCTCACTAGAGTGAATGAAGAGGAAGTAGAAAACCTGAACAGACTGATAGCATGTCAAGGTGTTTAAAGAGTAATCAAAAGTCTCTCCCCAAGGGGCTGGAAGATAGCTCACTAGTAGAACAGACACTTCGCTATGTACAAAGACCTGGCTGGGGGTGGAGGAGGGCAGCTGGCTGGTTGGTGGTGCACCTGGTTGAGCGCACATGTTACAGTGCTCAAGGACCCATGTTCTAGCCTCTGGTCCCCACTTGCAGGGGGAAAGCCTTGCAAGTAGTGAAGCAGTGCGACAGGTGTCTCTCTTTATTTATTTATTTATTTTTAAAGATTTTATTTATTTATTAATGAGAAAGTAGGAGAAGAGAGAGAGAGAACCAGACATCACACTGGCATATGTGCTGCTGGGGATTGAACCCAGGACCTCACGCTTGAGAGTTCAGTGCTTTACCCACTGCACCACCTCCTGGACTCTTTTTTAAAAAAAATTATCTTTATTTATTATTGGATAGAGACAGCCAGAAATTGAGAGGGGAGGGAGAAATAGAGAGGAAGAGACAGAGAGACACCTGCAGCCTTGCTTCACTGCTTATGAAGCTTTCCCCCTGCAGCTTGGGACTGAGGTCTTGAACCTGGGACCTTACATATTGTAATATGTGTGCTCAACCAGGTGTGCCACCACCCGAACCCCACTCTTTTTTTTTTAAAGATTTTATTTAGTTATTAATGGGAAAGATAGGAGGAGAGAGGGAAAGAACCAGACATTACTCTGGTACATGTGCTGCTGGGGACTGAAACTCAGGACCTCATGCTTGAGAGTCTAGTGCCTTAGCCTCTGCGCCACCTCCCGGACCACCCCGGACCACTCTTTCTCTCTCTCTCTCTCTCTCTCTCTCTCTCTATCTCTATCTCTATCTCTATCTCTCCCTTCCCTCTTGATTTCTGGCTGTCTCTATCCATAAACAAAGATTAAAAAAAAAAAAAAGTCCTGGGTTCAAGACCCTAACCACCACATTAGGAACACCATGCAAAGTGTTAGCGTCAAATGCAGGGTAGCATTATTGTGGTATCTCTCTTCCTCTCTGTCTCACTTGCTATCTGGGAAAAACAAACAAACAAACAAAAAAAAAAACAAAAGAAAGAAAGAAAGGAAGGAAGAAAGAAAGAATCCACTAGGAATGATGGAATTCTGTAGGTACAAAGTCCTAGAAACAAAAGCCCAGGACCATAGTCACTGGGAGCTATAGTAGTACCGGCACTGAGTCCTAGTGATAACCCTGGTGGCAATTTAAAACATTATCTGATTGGGGGCTAGGCGGTGGTGCAGCAGGTTAAGCGCGCATAGTATGAAGTGCAAGGACCCGCGCAAGAATCCTGGTTTGAGCCCCCAATCCCCACCTGCAGAGTGGTCACTTAGTAAGAGGCGAAGCAGGTCTGCAGGTGTCTTTCTCTCCTCCTCTGTCTTCCCCTCTTTTCTCAATTGTTCTCTGTCCTATCCAACAACAGCAGCAGCAACAACAGTGGAAAAAAGATGGTCTCTAAGAGCAGTGGGTTCTCGCACCTGGTTGAGCGCACATGTTACAATGTGAAAGGACTCAGGTTCGAGCCCCTGGTCCCCACCAGGAGGAGGAAAGCTTTGAGAGTGGTGAAGTAGTGCTGCAGGTGTCTCTCTGTCTCTCTTTCTCTTTATCACCCTCTTGATTTCTGGCTGTCTCTATCCAATAAATAAAGATAATAAATTTCTTTTAAAATTAAAAAAAAGAGCGGTGGGTTCATAGTGCAGGCACCCAGCCCTAGCGATAACCCTGGAGGATATATATTACATGATCATATTAATAGATAAAGAAAAAGCACTTGACAAAATTCAATAGCTATTCATGATACAAAATAGGGATATATATATTTTTTCTTTTATGCCACCAGGGTTATCACTGGGGTTCTGTGTTTGGACAATTCCACTACTCTGGCAGACTTTTTTTTATTTGTTTATTTGTTTTCTAGATAGAGGGTGAGAGACAGAGAACAAGAGAGAGACACACACACAGAGAGGAGAGATACCACAGCACCACTCCTCCAGTCATGACGCTTCCCTTTGCATATTCTCCTACGTGGTAACTAGAGGCTTGAACCTGAGCAATGTGTGAACTCTACTGAGTGAGTCATATCCAAATTCCAAGGAAAAAATATTTTATAAGGTTATTTCCTATTGATTTAGCACTGGTTTACAAAGGTGTAAGGCTTTCGGGAGCAGGGGAGATAGCATAATGTTTATGTAAAAAGACTTCTGTGCCTGAATCTCCAAAGTCCTAGGTTCAGTTCTCTGCACCACCATCAGCTAGAACTAAACAGTGATCTGGCCTCTCTCTGCACTTCCCTCTCATTAAAATAAAACAGATAAAATATATATTCAAACATTTTTGTGAATATAGTTTCATATGCATGTACATGTATACACTAGTCACCACACCCACTACCAAATGCCACTACACCAGAGACCCCTTTACCTGTCCTCCAACTCCTTTCTTTCCAATAATTACCACCATATTTTTCAGAGTCTAATAGTTAGTTTGATCATTATTTACTGAGGTTCATTTGTTTTAGGTATTTATATTCCCATACATGAGTGAAAAACCATATGGTGTTAAATTTCACTTCCTATTTCACTTAGCATAATCACTGCCAATTCCATCCATTTTGTCCTAAAAGACATTATATGACCATTTTAAATGACATAATAGCATTCCATTGAATATATCTCCCACAACTTCTCCTTTTTTTCTTTTTTATTATTTTAATCTATTTATTGTATAGAAACAGCCAGAAATTGAGAGGAAAGTGGGAGATAGGGAGGGAGACAGAGACACCTGCAACACTGCTTCACCACTTGCAAAACTTTCCCCTTGCTGGTGGGGACTGGAGACTCAAACCCAGGTCCTTCTGCATTGTAACATGTGCACTCAACCAGGTACACCACCACCCAGCCCCCCCCCAACAACTTTTTAAAAAATATTTATTTATGTATTCCCTTTTGTTGCCCTTGTTGTTTTATTGCTGTAGTTACTCTTTTTGTTGTTGCTGATGTCATCATTGTTGGATAGGACAGAGAGAAATGGAGAGAGGAAGGGAAGACAGAGAGGGAGAGAGAAAGATAGACACCTGCAGACCTGCTTCACCGCTTGTGAAGCAACTCCCCTGCAGGTGGGGAGCCGGGGGCTTGAACTGGGATCCTTATGCTGGTCCTTGCGCTTGGAGCCAAGTGCACTTAATCTGCTGCGCTACTGCCCGACTCCCCCAACAATTTTCATTTGTTCCTGCTTATTGAACAATTTGTCCTGCTTTATATCTTATTGCCTTTCAGCCACAAAGTTGCAGATACTACCATGACACCATCCTGACCTTCCCAGGTAGATGACTTAGACAACATGTCCCAGAACCCCACCTCTCCAGAGTCCTCCCCTACCAGGGAAAGATAGAAACAGGCTGGGGGTATAGATCAACCTGCAAACGTCCATGATCAGTGGAGAAGCAATTACAGAAGTCAGACCTTCCACTTTCTGCACCCCATAAAGAATTTTGGTCTGGGGGGAGCAGGCGGTGGTGCACCTGGTTAAGTGCTCACATTACCATGCACAAGGACTAGGGTTCAAGACCCTGCTCCCCCACCTGCAGGGGGGGAAAGCTTCACAAGTGGTGAAGCACGGCTGCAGATATCTGCCTGTCTCTCTCCTTCTCTATCTCCCCCTCCCCTCTCAATGGCTCTCTGTCTCTATCCAATAATAAATAAATAATTTTTTTTAAAAAAAAGAATTTTGGCCCATATTCCCACAGAGGGATAAAGAATAATTGGGAAGCTTCCAATGAAGGGGATGTGACCCAGAACTCTGGTGGTAGGAACTGTGTGGAATTATATTCCTGTTATCTTACATCTTCTTAATCATTAGTAAACCAGTAATAATAATAAGTAAAAAAAAAAAGATTGCTACTAGCTTCTGGAAAATGAAACTACATAGAAGGGACTGGGCGGTAGCGCAGTGGGTTAAGAACACATGGCGCAAAGTGCAAAGAGCAGAGTAAGGATCCGGGTTCAAGCCCCCGGCTCCCTACTTGCAGGGAGGTCACTTCACAAGCAGTGAAGCAGGTCTGCAGGTATCTGTCTTTCTCTCCCCCTTTTTGTCTCCCCCTCCTCTTTCCATTTCTCTCTGTCCTACCCGACAACAACATCATCAATAATTACAGTAATAACCACAACAACGATAAAACAACAAGGGCAACAAAAAGGGGGAAAATAAAATAAAAATAAAAAATTTTTAAAAAAGAAAACTACATAGAGGAAATCAGAGTCAAGAGATGGAGAAAAGAGGCAGAAGAGACACATGCCTAGTAATGATGCTGATCAGTCTGTGATTTCCATATTGACTGGCCACACATACAAGAACAGGCAGTGACTGATTTAAGGAAAGGTGATGAATATGACACCAATAGTGGGAGGTAAGATTTTGATAGAATAAAGACCATTTGGAATCAACTAAAACACATAAAATAATAAGATTCCCTAAGAACCCCTAAAATGAGGATTCTATCACCCAAAGGAAGACTAAGGAAAAGTATTTGTATAGGAAAAAAAAATGTTGCTACCCTAATTTATTCAATGGAACACAGTATCCAGAATCCTTTGGCTCGCCTACCTCAACTACTTGATAAATTCTTGCTCATACTTCATGATCTATCCCAAATTTCACTAGTCTTCCCTAACTCTCTATTGGAAAATTTATTTTTCCCTTCTAAGTTCCTCAGAGTATTCCGTCATTTAAAAAAAATGTTTATTTATTTATCCCCTTTTTTGTTCCCCTTGTTGTCCTTTTATTGTTGTAGTTATTGATGTCGTTGTTGTTGGATAGGACAGAGAGAAATGGAGGAGGGGAAGACAGAGAGGGGGTGAGAAAGAAAGACCCTGCAGACCTGCTTCACCGCCTGTGAAGCGACTCCCCTGCAGGTGGGGAGCCAGGGGCTTGAACCGGGATCCTTCTGCCGATCCTTGCGCTTTGCACCACGTGCGTTTAACCCACTGTGCTACCGCCCGACTCCCTAGTCCGCCATTTTATGTTTAATAGCAGAGGTAAAGATTTAGGCAAGCCTGGTCTCAAAATCTGGCTTTGCAGCTCAGTAATTGCGTGGTATTGATATACTATCTTAAAATCAGGGTATCATTACCAATCTCAAGGGACTTTTGCTGGTATTTTAAGATGTCAATAAAAAATGACTAGCTACTCACAAAATGTTAATTTCAGTGACTCTTCATGCCCATGTCATATTAGAATAAACCCTGAAGATTTAAAAAAAATATTTTATTTTAATGAGAGCTATAGGTAGAGGAGAGACCAGAGCACTGCTCAGCTCTGCCTTATGGTGGTGCAGGGGATTGAACCTGGGAATTTGGAGCTTCAGGCATGAGTCTCTTTGCATAACCACTATGCTATCAATCCCACCTGAAGATTTTTTTTCCATATCTTATTTATTTATTTATTTATTCCCTTTTGTTGCCCTTGTTGTTTTATTGTTGTAGTTATCATTGCTGTCATTGTTGTTGGATAGAACAGAGAGAAATGGAGAGAGGAGGGGAAGACAGAGAGGGAGAGAGAAAGATAAGACACCTGCAGACCTGCTTCACCGCCTGTGAAGCGACTCCCCTGCAGGTGGGGAGTTGGGGCTGGAACCGGGATCCTTATGCCAGTGCTTGTGCTTTGCGCCACCTGTGCTTAACCCGCTGCGCTACAGCCCGACTCCCCCACCTGAAGATTTTTTTAAAAAAAGATTCATTCACTTATTTATGAGAGAGAGGAGGAAAGAGAAATAGTATCACCCTGGAACATGAGATCAAACATGGGACTTTATGCTTGAGAATCTAACCTTCCTCCACTGTACTACCTTCCAGGCTGCAAGAATTAAGTTTTACTTTCTTGTGTTCTCAATAACTGCATGTACTGAGTTCATGGTAAAGGGACAGTTCAAAGGCTTAAGGGACAATTGTGAGAAGAGGCATGTCTTGGGAGATGGTGCAGTGGACAAAATTTGTATTCTTAAATATGAGGTCCCAAGTTTGATTCCTGGAATCACACGGCATCTGGTTCTCTTTCCATCATTTTTATAAACAAACAAATCTTTTTTTTTTTTTGAGAAAGAGGTATATGATGCTAATGAAGAAAACAATTACCTATAATAAAGTTAGATTTTTTTTTTGATAGAGGATGAGACAGAGATAGACAAGGAGAGGAAGAAAGGAGAGACACCTGCAGCACTGCCCCGTCACTTGTGAAGCTTACCTGCAGGTGGAGCTTGAACCAGGACCTTGAACATGGTAGTGTGTGCACTCTACTGGGTGAGCCACCACCTTGCTCCAAAATTTATTATATACAGGACATGGTCCTCTGATAAATGACAAACTCCCTGAGGATAAGGGCCATATCATGTAAACTGCTGACACATGCACCAAAAGAGCTTTGCTTGTGGGATTTTTTTTTCTTTTTTGCTACCAGGGTTTCTTGTCTATGCAATTCTACAACTCCTAGTAGTTTCTTCAGATAGAAGGTGACAGAGAAGAAAGGAGAAATACCATAGCAATGTTTCACTGCTTGTTCCACTTATTTGCATGGTGCTCCCATGTGGTGATGGGGATTTGAAATTGGGTTCTTGTACATGATAAAGTGTACACTCTCCTGGCCCTGCTTGTGGGAATTTTTTTTTTTTTTTGCTTCAGGGTTATTGCTAGGACTCTGCCTGCACTACGAATCCACTGCTCCTGGAGGCCATTTTTTTCTCCTTTTATTGCCCTTGTTGTTTACCATTGTTTTTTTTATTGCTGTTGTTGGACAGAAATTGACAGAAATTGAGAGGGGAGGGGTAGAGAGAGAGGAGGAAAGGCAAATACCTGCAGACCTGCTTCACTGCTTGCGAAGCAACTCCCCTGCAGGTGGAGAGTTGGGGCTCAAACCCGGATTCTTATGCCGGTCCTCGTGCTTTGTGCCATCTGTGTGTAACCCGCTGCACTACCACCCAGCTCCCACTTGTGGGAATTTTTAAAAAGACCTTAGAATGGACAATCACATGTTAGATGAATTCTTCTCCAGGGGAGAAATTAGTCTTATAAAGTATGTGGCCAGACTGTCCTTGGTAACTGAAGACTTTTGATAAAGCATCACTAAAATAGATCTTCCCACTACCCAGAATCCTGATAAATCTTAGGTAAATTTTTTTAAAATATTTATTTTATTTATTCCCTTTTGTTGCCCTTGTTGTTTTATTGTTGTAGTTATTATTGTTGTTGTCATTGTTGGATAGGACAGAGAGAAATGGAGAGAGGAGGGGAAGACAGAGAGGAGGAGAGAAAGACAGACACCTGCAGACCTGCTTCACCGCCTGTGAAGCGACTCCCCTGCAGGTGGGGAGCCGGGGTTTGAACCGGGATCCTTATGCCGGTCCTTGTGCTGTGTGCCACCTGCGCTTAACCCGCTGCGCTACAGCCCGACTCCCCTTAGGTAAATTTTTATTTGTGAAATGTTTTGTGAATTTCCTCTAAAATTCCCAAATAACAATATCTAAAAATAACAAGACCCGAGCTTAAACACAAAGTTTTCCCAGAATTCTTTTGTCCTCAAATGGAAGTTACTGTTTTTAAAAAGCAACCAAGTGTGTTGCTGTTACATACTCCATATTTGTCAGACAATCAACCAGACAATATTTGGCATAAGAATACCGATTTATTCATTTTTGTAGACACATAAACACAAAAAAATCCCTGCAAGCCAAAATAAAATTGCAAAATTTAAACAACCATCATTTTGTCTCAACATGGGGATACCACCTCTCCCTTAATAGTTTAGAAAGTACCTCGTATTGCTAGAGACATACACCCAGTCCAAGTTTTATAAAATACATTTTAAAACATTACAAATCTAACAGTATAAAAACAAAAATTACACCATTAGTCAAATGAACAAATGCAAACATTTTTTTCAGCCACTAGACATAGAAGGGCTAGAAAGAGCATGAGTAAGTCAATAGCAAGGGATAAGAAAATGGTTATTCAATAACAAGATTTTCCCATTAATTGTATAGGGAAAAGTTCTTGGAGTTCAAACAGTATTGATACAATGCCCTCAGTCTCCACTTTCTTAAAATGAAAGCAGAGCTGCTACCTTGCTATTGAGCAAGAAAGTCTTACAGCACATTCACAAAGGGTCTCTAGGGCAGGGAGGCTAGGGTGAGTCTTATTAAATAGTAGATTACCTTTTCCCTTAAGAAGGGTAGGTAGTTGAGCCAGGTAGATAAACTGTGATATAGGCCGGGCACCAGATCCTAAAATACAAACTATCTAGAACATATCTGTTTGTAAATCATTACCTTTGGAAGCAGCAAATAGAATTTACAGTAAGAGCGAAATGTTTTGCCTGCCCAGACCGCTGGCTGCATTTAAGTCAGCTAGTTCACTTTATAAACCATTCAGGATTCAACAGCTACCAACAAGAACAAAACATAATTGGTTCAACATTTGGGTCTTTACCACTCTCTTTATGTCCCAGCTCCTTAAACCCAAATTGTACTCTTTAGCTTTGCTACATTTAAATCTTTCACACCACGTGACAATGCCTAAACAGGCTGCATTTTATAAAACCAAACAGCCAAAAACTACTTCTAGAGAATGCATACCTCCCATTGATTGACACATGCATAACGATTCAGTCAGCCCCAAGGGGTTACATATTCAAATTGTCAAGCCGAATTAAATTAAAACCAAACATGTAGACTTGATTGCAATAGTATTGCTGTAACTCTGATTCTGCAGTGATAACCTCTAAGAGAGCCACCCCATAGCAAGCTTTTTTTTTTCTTCACAATAATCCTAGTTTGTCCGTATTTCTTTAATTTCATTCAAAACGACAGCACAACACCTGTCATGGTTCTGTTTTCGTATAAAAATAGGCCTCCCGGCTTTTCCTCCACCACCATACTGGTCAACTCCAGTGTACTAGGAGTGACTGAGGTTGTTGTACTGTATAGTTTGAGGTTCCATTTATAACCAACTGCAGGCAAGTGAATCAGGGCTTCCAGGTACTCTACTTTGCTCCCTGCTCCAAACATACCAGGGGATGGTGAGAAGTGACGCTCTTTTTGTGCTCTGTGCATTAATATCAAGCAAGCCTGAGGCACTCAAGTGCAGGTCTGGTGTCCGCTGGCCAGCCAGCCAGTCACCAAGAGTTCTTCATGTCCTGGACTCCAGTGAGTCCTTCTTCTCATTAAAAAACAAACAAACAAACAAAAAAACCCTTTCATTTATTTTGTTCTCCTCTTGGGTCCAGGGTGGCTTTGCTGAAGGGTATTTTCTGTGCTCTCCCTGAACAAGCATGAATAACAGCAGCAGCCAGTTCCTCACCAACATGTCTTGATTTGTACTATCCAAGTGAGGTACTTGAAAAAAAAAAAAAAAAACAACAAGAAATTTACAGATGTGATCTCTTCACTTCTGCCTATAGTGTGCCTTAATTCCAGAGCTTGCTTTCACCTCATTCTGTGCAGAATTAAGGATGTCTGCTGCACTCATCTTAATGAGCATTCAGATTCCATTTACATCATAAAACTCTCAGGAGACCAGTCTCAGCAAACATTGGTGGTGCTGCTGATCAACAGCACATGTAAATGTAAACCTCAATGTATTTACAAGCTTGTTTTAAAAACTGAAGAGAAACAATTCTTTATATTGCTGGGATTTTGAGAAGGCTAGTTTAAGAGATTTGGACTGGCTAATGAGTTCAAACAAACATCCTTCACCATTGGATTCAGAGGTGACAAAAATCTCATTTTATCACATGGGGTTTGTCTCTCCCCAACATCTTCCCTCAGTCATGTGGAGTGCGGCTCCAGGTCATTTACTCCTCTTTTCAGCTCTTGTTCCTGAGTTTCCAGGATAAAGAACTACGAGCCAGTAAAACCCAGGTCGGGATACACTGGGATACCAAGACTATGTAACTGCTGTCCATTCACAAAGTATTATCTACACTAAATACAAAATACATTTTTCCTTACTTTTTTTTCTCTTTCCTTCCCTTCTTTCTTTCTTTTTTTTTTTCTTTTCTTTTCTTTATTTATTTTTGCCAGAGCACAGTTCAGCTCTGGAGTATGCTGGTGCTGGGGACTGAACCTGGGACTTCTGATCCTCAGGTATGAAAATCTATCATGTAAACCACCGTGCTATCTCCCCAGCTCTTTCTTCCCTTACATTTTAACTGATGTTTGTTTTATATTAACTCCCCCCTTTTTAAAACAATAAAGTAATCTTGTTTCTGTGTGAGAAGAATCCAGAATCTTTTAAAAGAAATTAATCTCTACTATGTAGTTTTAACTTAACAAAAGGAAGGAAACCCCACCAAAACATTTCAGGTTGAAGGGGAAACAAAAAAATGTGCACCGCAAATAATTGTGTGGGTAACCTTAATTCCCAGGAGGAAAAGAGTTTTAAATGCTGGTACATTTTTATAAGTTGCAGCATTACTTAATGAACCTTAAGGATCGGCAAAGTCAATCCAATAAGGAAGCATCTTAGTTCTAGCTTATTTTAAAACAAAACAACAGGACACCAATTTGTGACTATAAAACAGATTATAACAATTCTTTTAAAAAGTATGGAAATATATGTCATATCTGACCAGTTTCAGAAATTGCTACTAGTTGTGATCTATAAGAAATAGTTGATAAAATCATACTGAAATATCACCTAGAAAACCTCATTGTCAGAGGGAAGTGGAAGGACCTTAAAAAAATGTTTATTGCCAAAGTTAACTTTCTATGAGAAAAGTTTAAAAATCATTTAGAGCTAACAAACCACACAGCAGCATAAAATGGGCACTTTTAAAAACTTTGAAAAATTCTAAAAGCTACTTTTCAAGAGAGGGAAACATGAGTACTTTTACCATGGCAGTGTTATCTGTCACAGTGACATGCATTACATCTGTTTGTGTTACACATTCACAAAAGTCAACCAAGTAAGAGAACTGCCTGTTTGAATCAGCAGCCAAATATAGTGCAATTGCCTGGCAGCCTGTACTTGCACCAGCACAAGTCTGGAGAGATTAATAAGGTAAAGTAGTAAAACTAATAAAACTCTGTAAAACTTTCAAAAATCAATGCTCATTAAAGGCATTAACAGTGGCGAAGTCAGAAATCTCCAGTAAAAAGTCGATTTTCCCACATCATTAAATAGTTAACGCTGAACAGAAGTAGATTGTTTGGTTTTTGTCTCCCACTTATTTATACGCTTCACTCGATGAAGACAGATAAAGTGAATAATCTTCTTTTATAAGACTAGAGGGATGCGGTGAACACCACAGCAAGCAAAATATTCCATAGAAACTTTTCTTGTAAAGACCTTTAGAAAATTCAGGTTGATCGGTCTTTGCATGATGAGGTAAAAATTCGGTCCAGTGCATCAGAAAAGACAACCTATGAGTACCTACTACTTAAAAAAAAAAAAAAAGAAAGAAAGAAAGAAAGAGAGAGAGAGAGAAAGAGAGAAAGAAAGAAAAAAATGGCTCAATTTTGTTGATGCATCAGACAGTGCTGTGAAGTAAAGATTCAGTGCGACTATTTCAAGCTGCTGGTAGAAGAGCATTTGAAGTCAACTTGGTTCTCTCTATAGGCAGTATGAATTTGAAAGATTAGACTGCGTGCGGTGCCAAACTGGTTGAGTTCTTCCTCTGAGGCTCTCAAGCGAAATACATTGTGTGCTGAGTATCGTGGTGAATCTGCACAGCCTTAGCCAAGGCCTGAGGATCTCGGCCATTGCTCTGTCCTGACACATGGCTGCCTTCCGCACTATAAAGAGAATAAAACAAAACAAAAAAAACAAGGAATGACAGAAGAACATTTCAAACTACACACTTCAAAATAAATATAGCACAGGATTGAAGATCTTTGGCTCCAGCTGTGGCTCCTTAAATAATTTGTTATGCCACTCTAAACATCAGTTTGCCCCAATTAAAAATGCAATAGAACTTATTTAAAGAATGCTGTGATAATTATGTAGAACAATGTCTGCAAGGACCCAGATTATTTAGTGTCTACATAATGTCTGCCTGTTACATCTGGTAAATGCCTATGTTCCTTTAGGCTTCAGTCTAATGTCACTCCCACCCCACCCCACCCCCTACTCCCCCAATCTCTCCTAACTCCAAAGTTCAGTTAGAGCCACTACAAAAGTGACTTCACAGAATCTTCTTTATTTAACCAGAGCACTGCTCAGCTCTGGCTTATGGTGGCGTGGGGGAATTGAACCTGGGACTTTCAAGTCCTCAGGCATGACAGTCTCTTTGCATAACCATTATGCTATCCACCCCTGCCCCCTTCACAGAATCTTCTATTCTCTTTTCACTTGAAAGAAATTCAACTGAAATCAAATGATGCCATCAGTTTCTTCTTGTCTTTACCTCACTAGTGGTATGACCCTGGAAAGGCAACAATTCCTTTGAACTTTGGTCTTTTAGGACAATAACTCCTAAGGGTACTGTGTGCTATAAAGGGCTTAGTAAACTTTTTGTTCACTTGTTTAAGGAGCCGGGGCCTTGCACATGCACACTTTCAACACTCACAGGCTGTTTTGTATGTGAATGTTTGGGGGCAGGCATGGGGGTGGGGGGAGAAAAACACACCACAACCCTGGAGCTTCCGCTGGTGTCACGGCACCTCCTGTGTGGTGCTTGAGCTTGAATGTGAGTTTTTTTTGTTTTGTTTGCTTTTGTGATTAAGAGTGGGTTACAAGATTGTAAGATTACAATATATAGTTCCACACCACATCCACCACTTGAATACGAGCTGCACGCATGGCTAGGCAGTCACTCTACCTAGTAAACAAAGTACTTCTCTGGTCCTGGGACTGAGATCATCATTTTTCTTACTTCTCTGCTTAAATTATTATCCTTATCACTGAGGTTCAAATATCAATAATCTTTTATTTCACCTTCTCTGCTAATGATATCCAATTAATTTTACCCAGGAATAGTTATTTATGTTTAATGAAGATAATACTTTTTCATCGTCATGCCTGTTAGTGCCCTTTCATATGCTCCAGCCAAAGAAAACTTGCTATTGTCCCAACATGCCACTAGCTCTCTCTGCTTTGTGTGCACTGTTCCCTCTGCCTGGAAAATCCTTTCTCTTCAACGTAGAGCCAAATCCTACCTACCCAGTTACGACATTTTCTCTTAACAGCCTTTCCTCTAATGTCCCACTACACTTTCCTCTATATTGCTTTGGGCTAGTTATCAGTTCTCTGCCCTTATAGCCTCTCATACCTAAAAATAAAATCCAAAAAAAAAAAAAAAAACATGTCATCCTCATCTTAAATTTTTCAGTACCTAGTACAGTGTTGGGCATGTTGTTAATACCTAATAAATGTGCTATATGAATGAATGTACATTACAGAATGCAAGGTGCAATGCCAGAATTAGGCATTTTCCATAAAAGAGTATTTTCAACTCTTACAGAAATAGACTTGCAGTGGAATGTCTACTATTTAGCAGCTGAATTCAGATTTGGGGAAGAGCCCAGAAATTGCTACACTTCACAGATGGTCATTTGGAAAAGAAAATAAATGCAGAGAACTTGATTGACTGTTTAATAGTAGCTTACTAACAGGTTAAAATGATTCTCAGGACCAGGCTATAGTTTACCTAGTGGTCAGTGCAATTTACTATGTGTGAGGACCCAGGTTTAAGCCTCTGGCACCACATGGGAGCACATATATAAGGTGAAGTTTCATGAATGGTGTTGTGGTGGTGTGGTATCTTTCCAAGTGGGAGGGAAATAAGTATATAATAGGGATTCTCTTGAGATTTCTATTTGGGTGTGAGACTGGCTTGGCACTTGCTTCCCCTCCACAGGTTCACTATGGTGCAGTCTTCCAGACTGAACAGAAAGCAAATAGTTGGTCGGCATGCCCTTTTACAAGGAGTAGAGTCCACAAGGCTGTAATTGTCCAGGCCACTGTGCTGGACATTTTTTAAACTTGCTCAGGATCTGAGCAGAACTGAGAGGCATCTGGCTTAATGAGAAAACTATAGGAAACTTCCAGTTAGACTCTTTTGTTTGGGCAGATTTTAGACACACTATACACGTATGAACAAGCCTGAGTACTTCTTGGATCAAAAGCCACATTATACGCTTTCAAAGGCACATACAATTTTATTCACTCCTTGTAATTTAAGCCCTAAAAGGAAGTTTAACTTTCCAAAAGAGTTTTCTGTGGAAGTTCATTTTTTAAAACATCTTGCAAAGAGAGATAGAAAGAGATTTCACTGTGCCTGAGAAACTTGCCTGTCATGATCTTTATCCACCAGGTGATACCTTGCCCTGAATGCTACAAGTCGGGCATAATATGCAGGAGCTGGAATAGAGACTGAGCGTGTGCACCGCACATAGGTGTGGCATAACTGGTAAGTTAGCAGCTGGAGCTCATCTGCGGTGAAGCAGTTGTCATCCCACAGGACCTGGTAATGTGAAGGACGGCTGGTTCCCTGGTGAGAGTGTTATTAACGTAGTTAGGGTAAGGGATGACAACCTGAGAGAAGAAGTAGCACCTACTCCTTAGACCCCTGTTATTCCTGTCTAGTACACCTACAGGCAGATACTTAGACCAAAAGATAATAATGCCAGGGTAGGAACACGAGCAAAGTTATATAGCATTTAATAACAAGTCTACTCAAGCTAGGCACTCAATTTGCAAACATCTCCCTATCAAGTAAAATATCTGGACCAGTTTCCAAGTTACCTGAATTCCTGCATGACTACAGAGGTAAAAGTCAAACTCAGAAGGATGTGTGATGGTGCTATCCACTGTAGTACCTGCTGGTACATTGCCACTTTTCCCCACCTATCAGAGCAAACACACACAAAACGGTATAATTAATCATTAAAGTGTCAAACTGAGCTCAGGTTTTTTTGCTTTTAAATTTATATGTTAATTGACAGTGAATTAGGGGTTCGAACCGGGATACTTATGCCGGTCCTTGTGCTTTGCGCTACCTGCGCTTAACCCGCTGCGCTACAGCCCGACTCCCAATCTTATAGTTTATTTAGCTCCTTGTTAACTGTTGTTACCTTCAGCTGAAGATCATGTATCAACGCATGCAAGAACATCTATAAATATAAGAAAGTTTCATACTGGCAAATTCATATAAGAACTTGGGTGTCTAGCCATGTAACTGAGTTCTAATTATTAAAAATTTTTTAAAAATATTTATTTATTTATTTATTCCATTTTGTTGTCCTTGTTGTTTTATTGTTGTTGTTATTATTGATGTCATTGTTGTTGGATAGGACAGAGAGAAATGGAGAGAGACGGGGAAGACAGAGATGGGGAGAGAAAGATAGACACCTGCAGATCTGCTTCACCACCTGTGAAGCAACTCCCCTGCAGGTGGGGAGCCGTGGGCTCGAACCGGGATCCTTATGCCAGTTCTTGTGCTTTGCACCACCTGCGCTTAATCCGCTGTGCAACTGCCCGACTCCCTTAGTTCTAATTCTAGCAGTTTTCCAAAGTGTGATTTAGGTTTATTATTTCTGTAGGATATGTTTAGATACTTTATAGTCAGATTTGAGAAACAATGGATTAATTCAGAGTTAAAATATTTATTTATTTAAGACAGATACAGAGGAAAAGTTACTGAGAAAGATCAGAGCACTGCTTAGCTCTAGCTTATGGTAGTACTGGGGCTTGAACCTGGGGCCTCAGAACTTCAGGCATGAAAGTCTTTTTGCATAACAATTATACTACCTCCCCAGCCAGGGCCTTTATTCAGTAAGTATATATATATTTTTCTTTTGCCACCAGGGTTACTACTGAGGCTAGGTGCCTGCATGATGAAACCACCTCTCTTTGTAGCCACTGGCCTTTTTTCTTTTTCTCTAGGGTTTTCGCTGGGGCTCGGTGTTGGCACTACAGTTCACTACTACTGGTGGCCATTTTTTTTTAAATCTTATTGGATAGGACAGAGAGAAATTGAGAGAGGGGACCGGGTGGTGGTGCACCTGGTTGAGCACACGTGTTACAATGTGCGAGGGCCCGGTTTCTAGCCCAGTCCCCGCCAGCAGGGGGGAAAACTCTGGGAGTGAAGCAGTATTACAGGTTGGCAGTCAGCTGAGGTAAAGAACAAACACCTCATCACAGACCCCTGCAAGCGTCAACCCGGCTTTGACCTAGCACGTTATGATTGGGCCCTCCTCAATCGCTATCGAACAGGCCATGGCCGGTGCGCCACTATGTTCCATCGCTGGGCAGCCAGAGACGACCCGAACTGCCCCTGCGGCTCCAGACAGACTATGACCCACATAGTCAACGACTGCCACCTCTCCAGATTCAAAGGAGGTCTCGAAACTTTACATCAGGCTCAACCTGACGCTGTTGACTGGCTACGGAAGAAGGGCAAACGCTAGAAGAAGAACAGGTGTCTTTCTGTCTCTCTTCCTCTCTATTGCCCTTTCCCTTTCAATTTCTGGCTGTCTCGATCCAATAAATAAATAAAGATAACTGAGAGAGAGAAATTGAGAGATGAGGGGGAGACAGAAAAGGAGAGAGAAAGATAATACACTTGCAGACCTGCTTCACTACTTGTGAAGTTACCCCTGCAGGTGGGAAAGGGGGTGAGGCTTGAACCCAGATCTTTGTGCAATTCCTTGAACTTTGTACCAAGTGCACTTAACTTAACCAGTGCATCACTGCCAGGGCCCCGCCCCCTTTCTTTTATTTGCTAGGGCAGAGAAAAATTGAGAAGGGAGTGAGAAATTGAAAGGGAGGGAGACAAAGTATTTGCAGTATTTGTTTCTCTACTCATGAAGCTTCCCTCCTGAAAGTGGGGAGTAGGGACTCAATCCTGCGTCTTTGTGCATGACAACGTGTGCTTAACCTCCTGGCTCCCAGTAATGTATAACCTTTTTTAAAGTTTTTTTAAAAATTTTATTTATTTATTCTCTTTTTGTTGCCCTTGTTTTATTGTTGTAGTTATTGTTGTTATTGATGTCGTCGTTGTTGAATATGACATATAGAAATGGAGAGAGGAGGGGAAAACAGAGAGGGGGAGAGAAAGATAGACACCTGCAGACCTGCTTCACTGCCTGTGAAGCGACTCCCCTACAGGTGGGGAGCCGGGGCTCGAACCAGGATCCTTATGCCGGTCCTTGTGTTTTGCGTCACGTGCACTTATCCCGCTGTGCCACTGCCCGACTCCCGTAATGTATAATCTTAAATAGGGAGATAAAGTATATAACATTTCCTTTTTAAGTATTCTATTTCTTTCTTATTTTTTTAAAATTTATTTTGCCTCCAGGATTATTGCTGGGGCTGGGTGCCTGCACTACAAATCCATTGCTCCTAGAGGCCATCTTTTTTCCATTATTGTTGCTGTATAGGATACGGAGAAATTGAGAGAGGAGGGAAAGACAGAGAGGGGGAGAAAGATAGACAAGTGCAACTTGCTTCACCACTTGCAAAGCGACCCACCTGCAAGTGGGGAGCCAGGGTCCTGAACCTGGATCCTTATAAGGATACTTGTGTTTCACTTAAACCGGTGCGCTACCGCCCACCCCCTATTTCTTTCTTTTTTATTTATATAACTTTTAAAAATTATCTTTATTTATTAGATAGAGACATCCAGAAATTGAGAGGGTAGGGGGAGACAGAGAGGGAGAAAGACAGAGAGACACCTGCCGCAATGCTTCACCATTCGAATAGCTTTCTCCCTACAGGTGGGGACTAGGGGCTCCGACTGGGTCCTTACCCATTGCAACATGTGTGCTCAACCAAGTGCACCACCACCCAGCCCCAGTACATAACATTTCCCAAATGTATCTGACCACAAAAATTTGTGAGTTAATTTGTTTTTACTTATTATTTTTTATTGAGGGGATTAATGGTTTACAGTAAATACAGTTGTTGATACATTTATAAAATTTCTCAATTTTCTACAAAACACTCCTACCCCCAGCCTGGGTCCTCCTCCACCATCATGCACCAGAATCTGAATGCACACCCTCCCTGGCCCCCAGAGCCCTTTCTTTGCTTTGATGCAAAATACACCAAACCCAGTGCAAGTTCTTGATCTCATTCATGAAGCGAAGTTGAGAAATAATAGCAGAAAGGGGAAATATCCATCATTAATTTAGATTAATTAAACATTAATTAAAAAAAATCTCTTAGGGCTTGGGAGACAGCTCACTCCGTATGGTACATGCCCACATACAGCACCACACGGGAGTACCACGAACGCCACCAGGAAAGCTCCACAGATGGTAGAACAGTGCTGTGATGGAAAAGTGTGTGCACTTGTTGAAATCTGTAGAACATCACACTAAAAAGAGTGAAGTTTACTGTAGCTATATTAAACACTAATAAAAATAAGAAAAGGCAGTGGCTGAATGTGGTCATTCTATGGATAAAAAAATGTAGAATGTAGGGGCTAGACAGTGGCACACCTGGGTGAGTACACATGTCACCATGTGCAAGGACCAGTGTTCCACCTGCAAGGGGGAGCTTTCACTGCAGCTGTCCCGCTTTCTCCCTATCTCTCACTCCCCTTTCAATTTTTCTCTGTCCTGTTAAATAATAAAACAGAAAGAAAGAAAAAAATGTAGGATATATTTTGGGAAATCAGACATATGAGGACATGGTGAAAGATAAAACTAAAATGTTTTGTTTGGGATACCTGAGGAAAACAATGAACACTGTGAGAAATTATTTGGCAGGCAGTGGACTATACATTAAGATTTCTGAGAGATAGACTAGCAACATAAGATCTATATTTTTAAAAAGTCAACTGGGGGGACTCAGGTGGTAGCTCAGTGGGTTAAGCGCACGTGGCCCAAAGCGCAAGGACTGGCAGAAGGATTCTGGTTCGAGTCCGTCTCTCCACCTGCAAGGGAGTCACTTCACAGGTGGTGAAGCAGGTCTGCAGGTGTCTGTCTTTCTCTCTCTCTCTCTGTCTTCCCCTCCTCTCCATTTCTCTCTGTCCTATCCAACAACAACATCAATAACAACAATAATAACTACAACAATAAAAGAACGAGGGCAACAAAAGGGGATAAATAAATATTAAAAATAAATAAATAGTTAACTGGGAGTTGGGTGGTAGCACAGGGGGTTAAGCGCAGGTGGCGCAAAGCGCAAAGACTGCTGTAAGGATCCTGGTTCGAGCCCCTGGCTCCCCACTTGCAGGGGAGTCGCTTCATAGGTTGTGAAGTAGGTCTGCAGGTGTCTAACTTTCTCTCCTCCTCTGTCTTCCCCTCTTCTCTCCATTTCTCTCTGTCTTATCCAACAACAACGACAACAATAATAACTACAACAATAAAACAAGGGGAATACAAAAGGGAATAAATAAATATTTTTTATTTTCATTTTTTAATATTTATTATTGATGTCGTTGTTGTTGGATAGGACAGAGAGAAATGGAGAGGGGGGGAAGACAGAGAGGGGGAGATAAAGATGGACACCTGCAGACCTGCTTCACTGCCTGTGAAGCGACTCCCCTGCAGGTGGGGAGCCAGGGCTCAAACCAGGATCCTTACACCGGTCCTTGCACTTTGCACCACGTGCACTTAGCCCGCTGTGCTACAGCCCAACTCCCAAATAAATATTTTTTAAAAAGTTAACTGTAAGGTCAGTAATGTACTCTGCAGTAGAGAACAGAACTTGCATGTATGTCGTCTCAGGTTTGATCCCCAGTACCACATATCCAAAGCTGAGTGATACTCTCTCTCCCTGTTTCCTTTTTTTTGCCTCCAGGGTTATCTGGGTTATCAGGGTTATCGCTGGAGGTTGGTGCCAGCACTACGAATCCACTGCTCCTGGAGGCATTTTCTCATCTTATTGCATAGCACAGACATAAATTGTGGAGGGGGGGGTTAGAGAGGGAGAGAGACAGACACGCGCAGACCTGCTTCATCTCTGTAAAGTGAACCCCCTGCAGGTGGGGGGGGCGCTCGAATCAGGCTTGAGCATGTCCTTCCACTTTGTACTATGTGCACTTAACCCGGTGCGCCACCACCTGACCCCTATTTTCCCTCTCTCCCTCCCTCCCTTCCTTCCTTCCTTCCTTCCTTCTTTCCTTCTTCTTTTTTGTCTCCAGGGTTATCACTGGGGCTTGGTGTCTGCACTACTAATCCACTACTCCTGGAGGCTATTTTTCCCTTTTGTTGCCCTCGTTGTTTATCATGGTTGTTGTTATTATTACTGTTGCTGTCATTGTTGTTGGATAGGACAGAGAGAAATGGAGAGAGGAGGGGAAGACAGAGAGGGGGAGAGAAAGATAGACACCTGCAGCCCTACTTCACTGCTTGAGAAGCGACCCCCTGCAGGTGGGGAGCCGGGGGCTCGAACCAGGATCCTTATGCCGGTCCGTGAGCTTTGCCACGTGCGCTTAACCCACTGTGCTACCTCCCGGCTTCCCCTTTCTTCCACCTCCCTCCCTCTCTTTCCCTTTCTTCCTTCCTTCCTTCCTTCCTTCCTTCCTTTCCTTTCCTTTCTTTTCTTTTTCTTTCTTTTTTTTTAAATTTTTTAAAAAAATTTTATTTATTTATTCCCTTTTGTTGCCCTTGTTGTTTTATTGTTGTAGTTATTATTGTTGTCATCGTTGTTGGATAGGACAGAGAGAAATGGAGAGAGGAGGTGAAGACAGAGAGGAGGAGAGAAAGACAGACACCTGCAGACCTGCTTCACCACCTGTGAAGCGACTCCCCTGCAGGTGGGGAGCCGGGGTTCGAACCAGGATTCTTATGCCGGTCCTTGTGCTTTGCGCCACCTGCGCTTAACCCGCTGCGCTACAGCCCGACTCCCTCCTTTCTTTCTATCTTTCTTTCTTTCTTTCTTTCTTTCTTTCTTTCTTTCTTTCTTTCTTTCTTTCTTTCTTTCTTCCTTCCTTCCTTCCTTCTTTCCTTCCTTCCTTCCTTTCTTTCTAAAACAATGAGAAAGAGAGGGGGAGAGAACCACATTATCACCCTGTCATATGTGATGTTGGAGTTCGAATTGGGGACCTCCTGCTTGAGGGTCCAATGCTTTAGCCACTGCATCATCTCCCAGGCCACTCTATTTACTTGTTTATTAATGAGAGACAAACAGGAGAAGAGAGAAAGAACCATAGCATCACCTGGCACATGTGATGCAGGGATAAAACTCAGGACTTCACGATGGAGATTCCAATGCTTTATCCACTGTGCCACCTCCCAGGCCTCCAATCAGTCTCTTTTTCATTTCATTAATTAACTAAAAGTAAAAACAAAGAGGTAGCCTTGCAGGTGAGGGGGAAAAGGAAAGAGGGCGATTTCTAGGACTCCCCATAAATACAGAAAAGTTCCACTAGGGCAGAGGAAACACACCAGAGGAAGAACTAAAGCAGGGGACTTCAGGGGAGAACTCTAGAGAATTGTGGCCAATTGTTTATTAGGGAGTGGGGGGATCAGGAAAGGAGAAACATTTAAAGATAATTCTGAAGTTTCTAAGTTAGACAACTTAATACACAGTGCTGCCAAGTAAAAAAAGAAAACTTGGGTGGGGAGGGGAGGAGGGAGGAAAAGTGTTTGGATGAGGATGAAACAATAAGCAGAAAGAAGGCTTAGACATGTTTTGCTGTGGATGATTGTATCAGTGGTGCCAAATATTTCTATGTCACTTTTAAATACAGGATTATATATCCCTGCCCAATTAACTCAGGAATAGCTATGTAACTTGCTTTGGCTGGTAAAATGTGACCTGAGCCGTGCTAATTCTGAGCAGAGGCTTAAAGAGTGTGTAGCTTTTTATCCCTCTGCAATAATGATCGAAAATGTTCAAATATTGCATGTACAAACTATTGTATTTACTGTTGAATGTAAAACATTAATTCCCCAATAAAGAAATAAAAAATATAATATAAAAAAAAGAAAATGTTCAAATACAAGCATCTCTGTTAACCTAGGCTTCAAAGGGAGGATAGTAGGGTCATAGCTGCTGAAGAGCCACAATAAATGTTTAATGTGAGGGAAAAAACAATAACAAAAACAAATAAACAATAACCCAAATCTCTGTAAGTCACCAGGACTTTATACAATTTTTTAAATTAATGTGACAGTCCACCTATCCTGAGTGATATAATTCCTACAGAACATCCAAGAAAATATACTGGGGGTGGAGGTACATAGCATAATGGTTATGCAAAGGCATTCTCATGCCTGAGGCTCCAAGGCCCCAGGTTCAATCCCTCGTACCACCATCAGTCAGAGCTGAGCAGTGCACTGGTACAAAATAAAGTTAAATAAATAAATAATACACCTAAAATAGACCTATTAGCTTTTTCCAAAACAGAGACCCCAAATCTCATCTGCTATACTTCTGCCTTTAGGTTCCTGATTATTAAACAATTTGTTCTGCTTTATATCTTAATTCTTTTTCAGCCACCAAGTTGCAGATGCTACTATGGCGCCAGCCTTCACTGGGCAGGCAACCTCACCAATATGTCCTGGAATCCCACCTACCCAGAGCCCTGTCCCACTAGGGAAAGATAGGGACATGCTGGGAGTATGGATCGACCTGCCAATGCCCATGTTCAGCGGAGAAGCAATTACAGAAGCCAGACCTTCCAGCTTCTGCATGATCCTGGGTCCATGCTCCCAGAAGGGTAAAGAATAGGAAAGCTTTGGGTGGGGGTATAGCATAATGGTTATGCAAAGAGACTTTCATGCCTGAGGCTCTCAAGTCCCAGGTTCAATCCCCCACACCCCCATAAGCCAGAGCTGAGCAGTGCTCTGGTAAAAAAAAAAAAAAAAAGAAAAAGAATAGGAAAGGTTTCAAGGGCGGAGATGGGATATGGAACTCTGGTGGTGGGTATTGTACCCCTTTTATCCTATGGTCTTGTCAATATTTTTTATTTTATAAATAAACTTTTAAGAATTAAAAATATAAATTAAATAATTCCTTCAAAAAAAGAAAAAAATATACTGGTAAATAATCAGAAATGAAGTTTAAGAGCTGCACAAAAAATCTTGGGGCTGGAAATACAGATTTAGAAATCTAAAAGCAAGTGAGTGAGTATAGGAAAGTGGGTGAGTACAGAATGGGAGAAGATCTTTACATGCCATACATCAGACAAGAGGCTAATAACCAAAATATATAAAGATCTCACAAAACTCAGCAACAAAAAAACAAAAACAAACAAAAAAAGAAAAAGACCCCATCAAAAAATGGGAGAGGATATAAACAGAATATTCTCCATAGAAGAGATTCAAAAGGTCAACAAATGTGAAAAAATGCTCCAACTCATTGATTGTCAAAGAAATGTAAATAAAAACAACAATGAGGAAGTCTGGCAGTAGCATAGCAGGTTAAGCGCAAGGTAAGAAGCGCAAGGACTGGCTTAAGGAGCCGGGTTCGAGCCCCCCCTCCCCAGCTCCTCATCTGGGGAGTCGCTTTACAAGCGGTGAAGCAGGTCTGCAGGTGTCTTTCTCTCCCCCCTCTGTCTTCCCCTCCTCTCTCCATTTCTCTCTGTCCTATGCAACAACGATAATATCAACAACAACAACATTAATGACTACAACAACAAAAAAAAACAAGGGCAACAAAAGGGGGAAAAAAGACAACAATGAGATACCACATCACTTCTGGAAGAATGCCATACATCAGAAAAGGTAGCAGCAACAAATGCTGGAGAGGTTGTGGGGACAAAGGAACCCTCTTGCACTGATGGTGAGAATGTAAATTGGTCCAATCCCTGTGGAAAGTAGTCTGGAGAGCCCTCACAAGGCTAGAAGTGGACCTACCCCATGACACTGCAATTCCTCTCCTGGGGATATATCCTAAGGAACCCAACACACCTACCCAAAAAAATTTGTGTATACCTATGTTCTAGCAGCACAATTTGTAATAGCCAAAACCTGGAAGCAACCCAGGTGTCCAACAACAGATGAATGGTTGAGAAAGTTGTGGTATATATACACGATGGAATACTACTCAGCTATTAAAAATGGTGAATTCACCTTCTTTACCCCATCTTGGATGGAGCTTGAAGAAATCATGTTAAGTGAGATAAGTCAGAAAGAGAAGGATGAATATAGGATGATCTCACTCAGACAAAAACTGAAAAACAAAATCAGAGCTAAGCAGAACCTGGACTGGACCTGGTGTATTGCAACAAAGTAAGACTCTGGGGCTGGGGGGAAGGGTTCAGGTCCTGGAACATGATAGCAGAACAGGAGGACTTAGTGGGGGTTGAATTGTTATGTAGAAAACTGGGAAATGTTACACATGGTACAAACTGTTGTATTTTACTGTCAACTGTAAAACATTAATCACCTAATAAAGAAAGTTAAAAAAGAAGAGTGAGTGAAATTAAAGGCAGTAGAAATTGAGAAGAAAAGGGGGAAGATATATGGAATGCCAGGAATCACTGGTATTTAAAAGAAAAAGGAAGGAAGAGGAGTCAAGAGAAGCCTAGGTAAAAAGGTGGATAGTGAACTTGGGGAAAGTCACATTACCATGACCATAGAAGGCAACTATCTTAAGTGTTGCAAAGAGATGGGTATAAGAACCTCACAAGGTATTATTGCTGGATTTGAAATGAGTAAATTACTATACAGAATTTGAGTATTATAGTCATAGAAATCAAAGTCAGGCTACAGAAAATTGAAGTATAATGTGAGCAAGTACTTTTTTATTTCCTAAAATGTTGACTATGAAAGGAAGAAAAGAGTCAGCCAGGAGATAGAATGGTGAGTGGGTTGAGTATGAAACTTAAGTTCATGAAGTCCTGAGTCTGATCTCCATCACCACACGTGGCAGAGTGATGTTATGGTTCTCTCTCATTGACTAAATCTTAAAAAGAAGGACTAGGACTGTCAGTCTTGAAAGCTTAGCAGTAGCATTGGATGGTAAAGAGCAAAGGTATGGAAGAGGTAGAGAGAAGACAATGCAGTTAAGAGTTGAGAGAATTTGTACTAGTAGGGCTTATTTCAAAGACAGTATTTTGAATCTAAGTTGATTGGTGGACCTGGAGCCTAAGGAAAACACCAGAATTTTCCTTCTTTTTCTTTTTTTCTTTTTACCAGAGCACTGCTCAGCTCTGTCTTTTTGTATAACCATAACACTATCTCCTTAACCCCAGAGTTTTCTAATGATTCAGAAAACAAAAATAACTGCTTAATTTTGAATTAGAGGCCAAAAGTGAGGTTGTACCAAAAATAATGGGAGTGACCTACAAGTTTAGGCAACAGAAAGAATTGAGTCTCTCTGGGGATGGATCAGGCAGGACTTGGTAAAGATGAAGTAATGTCATTAGAAATACCATAGAAGTCAAGTCATCCAGGGGTTGGGCAGCAGTGCAGAGGGTTAAGTGCATGTGGCACAAAGCCAGTGTAAGGATCCCGTTCGAGCCCCGGGCTCCCCACGTGCAGGGAAGTCACTTCACAGGCGGTGAAGCAGGTGTGCAGGTGTCTGTCTTTCTATCCCCCTCTCTCTCTTCCCCTCCCCTCTTCATTTATCTCTGTCCTATTCAACAACAAAGACATCACTAACAACAACAATAATAACTACAACAATAAAACAACAAGGGCAACAAAAGGGGGAAAATAAAATAAAAAAAAAAGTCAAGTCATCCAATATTATATACCTGCGACCTCTCTAGTTAATGTTAAATACATACATATATACATATCAGATATATGTACTACATAAATACATATCAGATTATAAACAGATAGATTACACAAAGTGTCTTTTACCAAGGACAAGAAACTATACCCAAAATTAACACTAATTTACTAACTTAAACTATAGCAACTCTGTGAAACTTTTAAAAAATTTTTACCACAAGGGTTCTCATGATTGCATTGTTCTTAGTGAACTGTTTTTTTTTTTTTTAATTTTTCTTTACATAGAGGATAAAAGGCAGAGAGGGAGAGAGAGAGAGAGAGAGAGAGAGAGAGAGAAGGACACTACAACTCTGTTCTACTGATTATGAAGCTTTCCCTTTGCATGGTGCTTTTAAGTGGTGACTGATGGGCTCAAATCCAGGCCTGTATGCATGTAAGGTGTGCAGCTGCAGAGTCCCAGTACCTATATATTGGTTTTTAAATATTTATTTATTTTCCCTTTTGTTGCCCTTGTTTTTTTACTGTCGTTGTAGTTATTATTATTGTTGTTCAGTAATTATGTCTTCGTTTTTAGATATGACAGAGAGGAATGGAGAGAGGAGGGGAGACGGGGGGGGGAGAGAAAGATAGACACCTGCAGGCTTTATGTGCATAACCCGCTGCGCTACTGCTCTACTCCCTATGTATTTTTTTTACATTTATTTATTTTCCCTTTTGTTGCCCTTGTTGTTTATCGTTGTTGTTGTTATTGCTGTCATTGTTGTTGGATAGGACAGCGAGAAATGGAGAGAGGAGGGGAAGACAGAGGGGGTGAGAAAGGCACCTGCAGACCTGCTTCATTGCCTGTGAAGCGACTCCCCTGAAGGTGGGGAGCCAGGGGCTGGAACCGAAATCCTTACGCCGGCCTTTGCACTTTGCGCCACCTGTGCTTAACCCACTGATCTACGCCTGACTCCCCTATGTATTGTTTTTATAACATTTTACTGAGCTAGTAAGCAGGACATCATAAATTCTGTTCTAAGTCTGTATCCTCAGTATCTCCTGCACTGACGCAAAATTATTTGGAAGATAAATTATTATTTTTTAATGTTTATTTATTTATTCCTTTTATTGCCCTTGTTGTCTTATTGTTGTAGTTATTATTGTTGTTGTTGTTATTGATGATGTTGTTGGATAGGACAGAGAGAAATGGAGAGACGAGGGGAAGACACAGAGGGGGAGAGAAAAATATACACCTGCAGACCTACTTCACCACCTGTGAAGCAACTCTCCTGCAAGTGGGGAGCCAGGGGCTCAAACTGGGATCCTTAACTTGGTCCTTGTGCTTTGTGTCACGTGCGCTTAACCTGCTGCACTACCGCCCGACTCCCCTAGAAATTATTCTTTATATCCTGGAACTACTGGCAGCTCTGGCAGCAAAAGGCAATAAATTCAAATAGCTAAGCCTTCTTTATGTAGGCTGCCTACAACCATAATATATTAGGCATGTTTCTTTTTTTTTTTAATTATATTTTTATTTTGATAGAGACAGCCAGAAATTGAGAAGAATGGGGAGGTAGAGAGGAAGTAAAACAGAGAGACACCTGCAGCCCTGCTTCACCACTTGTGAAGCTTTCCCTCTGTGGGTGAGGACTGGGGGCTCAAACCCAGGTCCTTGAGCACTGTGATGATTAGGTATGTTTCTGATCTCCACTCTAAACTCTGTAAGTCAAAAGAAAGCCTCTGCCAATTTGACCACTTATTCTAGCATAACATCCAATTTTGGAATTAACAAAGACTAAAACACCACCCACCCACCTCCCACCCCCTGCAAAACAAAACTCTCTAGAAACCAGCATAACTGCCACACAAGAGAAGCAGTCAGTCTTCAGTCCTTTATCACTAAGAACTGATCATCTAGGCTCAACCTAGAGTTGTTGTTAGGTTATTATGATGCATTTCTGACTACAGAAAAATTGTATATATGTTCACACAAAAACATATTCACGCATGTCTGATAATAAAGCTTAGCCTATGCTTTCTTACCCTTTCTGTTTTATCTGCACAGAAGAGTCGTGTGTGGTGTCTTTTCTGCACCACAATATAAGTTATTCCTGGTCGATAATCTTCTTCCAAGCTAATGCATGCCTTTCGAATTGCTATTAGTTCTGGCCAAGCTACCTAGGAGTCAGAAATGGAGTGACGTTTAATTGAGAAACCCCCTGGTATCTCTCAGATCTGCTTTACCCAGAGTGGCAAATAGGAGGAAACTCCTAGAGACACCTAGAAATCCCAGAAGGCAACTGTAAGATAATGCGTACCTGTTTCATTTGTCCCTCAGATACCCCTCCACGGTAATAGATGATCCTTGTGGGTTTGAAGCGTGTGGATTTGTAGAACTGGATCAACAACTCTCGAACCATGTTAGTAAGGTCTTGGATTACCTCCTGACTATAGAGGAGCTCCTGCGAGATCTCCTGGCGGGAGGTCTGCACCCGAACCGTGGCACAGTACCGGCTGGGGTGGCCATCCATACTGCCAACCACAGCAGCAATGGAAGGTTTCTTCCCATCTCCTGCTGGGGGGTGTGTGACATCTGCTCCCAGGAAGATGACGGGCTGCTGGAATACTGAGGGCCTGCTCAGATTTAAGCAGATATTGCCTCTTAGACATATAAATGAAGATGATGGGTTAAGTCAGCTCATAAGAAGCAATCACAGTTTTTAAAGCAAGAATAAAGACTTGTGACATTGGAAGAGTAACTATTAATGTTGAAAATATGTATTCTATGTGATTCAGAAATTCTTTTTTTTAATTAAAAAAATTTGTTTTGTAATTCAGAAATTCTACTTCTGAATATATACACTCAAGTCCAACAAAAATTTCAAGAACTGCATAATGAATATAAAAAAAATCTACCAATGGTAAACTAGATTAAATTTTTGGTATATTCATATATTGACACAATATAAGCAATGAAAAGAATAGACTACCACTTAATGCAGCAACAGGCATGAATCTGAGACATAATATTGATCAAAAGCAGACAGACAGTTAACATGATTCCCTCAAACTCCATCCAACATCTTAAAGCAAGTACAAAAAAGAAAAAGGGGAAAACATAAACTAAAACTTGAACTGGGATTGGAGTATTTTGTCAGCAAAGAATCCTGCTGACAAAAGGCAGAGTGGGGGTAGGAGGAGGCTTTGGGGCCCTGTGCATGATGGCAGAAACGACCTAAGTTAGGGGGTGAGAGTGTTTTAGAGACACCTAGCATAGGGACATGAGAAATTGTACCTGTGTGCCAACAACTGTACTGTAAACCATTAATACTCTAATAAAATGATTTTTAAAAAAACAGGAAGAAGATAGACACAAAACAGTACACATTTTTAGGGTGGGAAATGATTCACTTGGTGGAGTACACAAGTGATTTGAGCCCTTGGCTACCACATAAGAACACCCGCATGGAGAAAGCTTCATAAACTTCAGAAGCAGTACTGAGGTGTCTCTCCTCTCTCTGTGTATGTCTCTCTCTTTCTTCCTCTCTCTTTTACCCTCTATCTTAATGGGGAAAGAAGCCTGAGGGGAGTGGAGGAACTGTGCAGGCATAGAGCCCCAGCAATAATCCTGGTGACCAAACAAAACAAGTAGTGTACACTGTGTACACTGTGTAGTTACATTTTTTTGAAGTTCAAAAATAGGCAACATTAGTCTGTCAAAGTTAGAACAATGGTCATCTCTGAGAGTTATCTTATAGTGAGACACCATAAGGAAGTCTAATGAGGTGCTGGGAATACTGTCTTAACTTGGGTGGTGATTACATGAGTGTTTATATACATATGCTTATTAGAAAGTAATCATAATGCATCATTGAGACTTGTGTGCTTTACCATAAAGTATGTAAGTTAATTCTTCATAAAAAAGTAGAGAGAAAAAGTTCAGAAACTTACCTTTGATGAGGTACAAGCACGTTGTTAATTCCTCCAAGCTTTGCATTTATCTTCAGGCAAAGGTTGGAAAGGGTTTGGGGTGAGGTCTTCACTACATTTTTTACCTGAACACACTGAGTGGCCATACCCAGAAGGGTATCTCCAACACGCTTCACTTCAGCTATAAAAATAATGTTAAAATAGTCTTTGAATTACTAGGAATAGAGAGAAGAACTACATTAACACTTACAGAATGCTATTATAGAGTGTGTACTGTACTCAATCCTTTTAACCTGTGTCATCTCCTAATCCACCTCCCCAAGGTATTTTCCAATGTGAATAAGTCCTCCTCCTCTCGTTTATTTATTTATTTATTCATTTATTTATTTATTTAATTTATTTTACCAGAGCACTAATCAGCTTTGGCTTATGGTGGTGCAGGGGATTGAATCTGGGACTTTGGAGCCTTAGCATGAGAGTCCCTTTGCATAACCATTATGCTATCTACCCCCACCCCACCCCTTTCTTGTTTTTTTAATGGGGTGCCAGGGAGCAAACTGGCACTGAACAGAGCCACTTCTACGGGGCTCCCCTGGGGCAAATTTTTATTCTTCTTAAAATTTATTTTATTATTTTGAGAGAGAAAGAGAGAAAGAAAGAAAGGAGACAGGGAGAAGTGAGCATAGTGAGAGGAAACATACCATAGTACCACTTCACCATCCATGGAGGTTCAATGTGGCTCAAACTCAGGGCCTCATGCACAATAAGGTGTGTGCTCTACTGTGTGAGCTATCTCCCAGTCCTTCTCTTCTTCTTCTCCCTTCTGTAGCTCTTGAAGCATTCTATTTCCTTTATTCTTATCTGCCTCCCACCATTCGCTTAGATCCTATGATGCCCTTTCCCACAAAACTGGTCTAGCAACTGCATCAGCAGGCCAAGATTTTTTTCCCCACCTACTTTTGTTTAAACACTACAGATAAATATAAGGAAACAAAAGAAGCCAATTCAGAGAGGGTTGAAGACATTTTTTAAAGTTCAAAAGGCTGTTTGTGAGTTTCTAAATCAGTTACTTAGATGATAGCCAGAAGAATTTTGTATCGTTCTTCTTATTCCTGAAAGTGGTAGGCTTCCCTCCTCTTCCCTTTTCTGATACTACTAAATGCTTTTCTCCAAACAGTTCAGTTCTCTCTGCCTTGGAATTTATGGTAGAATTGCACTGACTGTCCCAGTCTTTATTCCCATTGCTTTTTCTGGTGCCAGCCCCACCTTTCCTATTCAGATCGGGAAAAGCCACGCAGCTGGTGGAAGGCAAGGAATTGCATATATAGGGAGCCAGGTGGTAGCACACCTGGTTAAGAGCTCACATTACAGTGCGGAAGGACCCAAATTCAAGTCCCCGGTCCCCACCTGCAGGGGGGAAGCTTCACAAGTGGTGAAACAGGGCTTGCAAGTATCTCAGCTTCTCTCTGTCTCTATCCAATAGTAAGTAATTAAAAAAAATTAAGAAAAGAAAAAAGAAACTGCAGATATAGACTCCTCTCTACAACGTTTCAAAGGTTCCACCAACTGAGGCTTTTGGCCACTAAGAGTTGGGTTGTTTGTGGCTGAAGCAAAACCTAGTTTATCCTGACTACCAGATCTACTACTTGAAATTAGCCCTTCTTCAAGATTAAAAGGATCCATACCATATACTGGTGTCTTTCCAGGTAAGATAACCACTATGAGCTGTAGGCCCACGTAAGTCATTTTCAGATGTTTAAACATGGGCTCCACACTGTCTGCACCTTGTGCATATTTGCAGAAACATGGTTGACCTTGGATGGGCATTCCTGCATCCTTCGAGATTTTACGAAGCTGGTCGGTGAAACTCCTATTAAAACAGAACTATTGGTCCAATCTTTTCATTTGTCATCACATTCTTAGATTACATTTATTTCCCTCTAAGATGTTTCTTTTTAGCTCTTTAAACTCTCGGTGAAAATTTGAAAGAAACAAACAAACAAAAAATTTCAACTGATCATCAAAAGGAGATTAGTTGTGGTATCACTTATTGTTTTGAAGTTTTAAATAGTTATACATAAATTAGGCCCAATTAGTGACTTGAAAATCTTCAAATAAGTAACTCAGGACTAAAGTAAAGTGAACAGGTAACATGTAATCTAAAAAGCCTGGGACAAGAATAGCTAGCTAAGTTTCTATTCAAGTAAGAACATGGAAACAAACACACTGTGTATTTAGTATATTTAGAATTACATTCAAACTGGTAACAAACTTGATTCAGTAACAGTTTTAAATGAAATATCACTAGAAATAATTGTGAAATTAAAATTTTTAGATTTAAGAATTTACTTCAATCTTCAGAATAATGTATTTTGTGCATTTGTCAATATTTTATAGGTCTCCTTTCTTTTTTCCTATCTAGTTTTTTTCCATCTTTCTTACTTTCTTTATATAGGTAGTTGCATCTGTAAGGGTAAGACATGAACCAATGATTTCACTCAGTGACACTGCAGTAAAACACACTAGTAACTTATCTTGATTCGAAGTGAACTTGTTTTTATCTTAGCTGAAAAGATGCAATTAGTATCAAGGGAAACGTCACTTAGAACACAAAAATTTGCCAACTGGCACCACTTTTGCCTGGCTAGTCACAAATTTCTGCTCTAAATATAAGGAAGCTGAGTCAGGTTCTTAACATAGTTCTCAAGTTTACAATTTTCTATAATACAAGGTCTTTTCCCTATAGTCAGATGGTGTCACTGTAGGAGTGAGGGGTCTAGTGCCAATGTTCACAGCACATTCACATCAAGATGGCATTTTTATATCTGGAAATGATATTACTAAGCTGAAAATAAGAAGGTACTCACTTTAGTAAATCTTCCCTACATTGTTTCTGAGGCGCAAAACAAGCAACTGCCCAAACTTTAATTTCAATGCCAGCATAAAACTGCTTTCCTCGCATGTCCCAGACACCCTGGTTGGGTGTGGCTACTGTTTTATTCTTAAAAAAACAAACATAAAAGAAACAAAAGAAAAGAGAAAAGACATTACAATCTAAGGCCATTTTTAAGTTGATGAGGGGATAAACTTAATTAGCCAAGAGATAAAAATCAATAATGTGCCAAACTATGGATAAATTCAGTGTGCTGTAGTAGTTAAAAACAAAAAACAAAAAAAACCCAGGTTTACTCTCATTTTGATTAGTTGCTGGAAGTAGTTTGTTAATAAAATAAAATAAAATAAAATAAAATAAAATAAAATAAAATGCTTACCCGGCCTCCGTATTGCAACATTGGTGCTGGAAGTACCCTGCCTGTGAGCTCTGTCATTTCATTGTGGACAACAATACCAAATTCTTTAAGGTATGGATCAGGTCCACCCACCATGCTGTTACTCTTCACCTAAAGAACAGGAAAGCCTGCATATATAGAAGCCAAACAGTAACTGTGTTCTATCACAAGTATTCTATTTTTTTTTAATCTTAAAGTTAGCTTATCTTAAAGAGCACCCCTTTACTGACCAGTCTACTGATTTCTTCCTGCCTGTCAGGAGCAGATCTTGCTGTGGCTTTGATCATCGTGGAAGTCTGATTGTCTGTAAGCTTCTTTATACATCGTTGTCCTGCCACTATATTACAGACCTACCAAGAGGCAAAGAAGAATTAATTTGTGTTTAAGTCTTTGCCAGATTGTATCTCCATTTCCTCCCAAGTGCAAGCACTGTTGTTATATAGTAAGCTATTAAAATATTTTACAATTTAATTTTACCATGAATTAAAAAAATGACTTTTAGAAATATTTACCAAAGAAATAAGTTTAGCTTACCTCAAGTGGCAAGTATGTATGTTTTTGTTCTTGTCCCACTTGGAGACAGGGAAGATGAGGGTATTTCAACTGCAGACTATACTTTTGCTTGAAATATTGAGCTACTGTACATTCCATGGCTTGGCCATTTTCTAGCTGTAAAGGAAAACTATAGGAGAGTGTCTTTTTTAGAACATTTCTCAGTCTTTCTTTTTTTTTTTTTTAAGTTTTGTTTTATTGTTGTAGTTATTATTGTTGTTGTTATTGATGTCATTATTGTTGGATAGGACAGAGAGAAATGGAGAGGGGAGGGGAAGACAGAGAGGGGGAGAGAAAGATAGACACCTGCAGACCTGCTTCACCACCTATGAAGCAACCCCCCTGCAGGTGGGGAGCTAGGGGCTTGAACCGGGATCCTTATGCCGGTCCTTGCGCTTTGCACCATGTGCGCTGAACCTGCTGCACTACCGCTGGACTCCCCTCAGTCTCTTTTTTTCCTAAACAAGCAACAAAATTCTATTAACATTTTCTACCTTGATCAGCCACTACAAAAAAACAAAGGTCGGGAGTCGGGCTGTAGCACAGCGGGTTAAGCGCAGGTGGCCCAAAGCACAAGGACCGGCATAAGGATCCCGGTTCGAACCCCGGCTCCCCACCTGCAGGGGAGTCGCTTCACAGGCGGTGAAGCAGGTCTGCAGGTGTCTGTCTTTCTCTCCTCTCTGTCTTCCCCTCCTCTCTCCATTTCTCTCTGTCCTATCCAACAACGACAACCACAAGAATAGCTACAACAATAAAACAACAAGGGCAACAAAAGGGAATAAATAAATATTAAAAAAAAAAAGGTCAATCTTTATTTGCACAATTTCACCTAAGTCATTTCAGTATTTATTCAAAAAAAACAACCCCATTGGAATGTTCCTTGTCAGCTGAAGCTAGAACAAGAAAAAAATGTTGATTGAAATATAAAAAGAACTTGAAGTAAGAAGTGTCAGGGGCTCAGAGATGGCTTACCTGGCGGGGCATATGCCTTGCTGTGCTCAAGACGCTGGCACCACATGAGAGCACCACAACACTGGGGGAAGTTCTGGTGCTGTGGTGTCTCTCCCTCTCTCCGAATAAAAAAGTTTGCTTAGGAACAATAAAGTCACATGTGTGCAAGGTTCCAACTTCACCAAATAAAATTAAGTAAATAAAGTAAATAAGATAGTGCAAATATAGAGAATAGACAAACATCCTTGAGCTCAATTAACACCTCCAGATACAAATATGATCTCTTGCTGGCTTCTTAGAGATGATTCAATTCCAATAAGGAGTTGCAGTCAACCACATGGCTTTGGTTATATAAGAGAATTTTTTTTTTTTCAAATGTGTAGCATAGTTATTCAGACCACATTTCAGATACCCATATGAGGACAAATAACTGTGGATGTGGACCTCAAACACATAAAACAGAGACTGGACCAGGATATTTGCTGTAACTATGCGGCATGATTCCAGCAGCTATTTTCTCTCATTCATCATTCCTTCCTCCCCTCCTTCGTTCCTTCCTTCCTCTTTTTCTTTCTTGGCTGGACTACAGTGGGAAAATATTATCTCAAATACTTTGCATAATAATCATTTCAATCTTGCTTTCTTTATTGCTATAGTCCCACAATGTAACAGAATAGCAAAGATCAATTATGTACTTTTAATTAAAATTAATTTTTATTAGTGCTTTAACAGTGGTTTACAAGACTATAAGATTAGAGGGGTATGCTCCCATACTACACCCACCACCAAAGTTCTATGTCCCCTCTCCCAACAACAACCAAAATAGTTCTCACAAAGTCTTAGAGATAATTGGCTACATTTTTATTGAAAGTTCAGCATTTAAATTCTCCAGATGCTTTTATTTATTTTTTTTAACTTATCTGAACACTAATTAATTAGCTCTGGCTTATGGTGGTGTGAGGAACTGAACCTGAGACTTTGGAGTCTCAGGAATGAGTCTCTTTGCATAACCATTATGCCATTATGCTATATACCCCCGCTCACTTTTTTTTTTAAGACTTATTTTTAATTTGTTTTATATGTGATAGTATTTTACATGAAAGAGAAGTCAGAGCATCACTCAAGTACATGCAGTGCTGGGGAGCAAACCAGAAGTGTGAGGAACGCACGTCCTGTCTCAGGCATGCAAATCCTTGTTCTACCAGTTGCACTGTTTCCCTGGCTATTAGTTTGGGGTTTCCTTCCTTCCTGCTGCTTCTTCTTCTTTTTTTTTTCTTCTCTTTTTACCTCCAGGGTTATTGCTGGGGCTCGGTGCCTGCACTATGAGTCCACTGCTCCTGGAGACTTTTCTTTCCCCCTTTTTGTTGCCCTTGTTTATCGTTGTTATTGTTGCTGTTGTTATTGTTGTCGTTGTTGGATAGGACAGAGAGAAATCAAGAGAGGAGGGTAAGACAGAGAAGAGAAGAGAAAGATAGACACCTACAGACCTGCTTTACCGCTTGCAAAGTGACCCCCTGCAGGTGGGGAGCCGGGGGCTCGAACTGGGATCCTTAAGCCGTTCCTTGCACTTTGCGCCATATGTGCTTAACCCTCTGCGCTACCGCCCGACCCCCTCTCCTTCCTTCTTCTATTTCTTTCTTCCTTCCTTCATTCCCTTCTTTCACTTAAAAACTTCAACTATAGGGGCCAGGTGGTAGCACACCTGGTGGAGCACACATGTTACAATGCACAAGGACTTGGGGTTTGAGTTTCCGGTCTCCATCTGCAGAGGGAAAGCTTTGTGAGTGGCGAAACAGGGCTGCAGGTGTCTCTCTGTCTCTCTCCCTTCCTCCCTCTTCCTCTCAATTTCTGTCTCTATCCAATAAATAAATAAAAATAATTAAAGAAATTATTTAAAAATTCAACTATCAAGAATAAAGCTTAAAAAAAGGAAAAAATAGGGAGGGAGATAGCTTAATGGTTATGCAAACAGACTCTCATGCCTGAGGCTCCAAAGTCCCAGGTTCAACCCCCTGCATCATCTTATGCCAGAGCGGAGCACTGCACTGTTAAGAAAAAATTATACACACACACACACACACACACACACACACACACACACACATATTTATCTTAAAAGCATATTTACATTTACTTTCTCCTTTGGTTCACAGTTGGTTAGAAACTGGGTGATTAGAAAAATTAGGCTGGAGAAGTAGAAAAAAGTAAGTACTGGAGGTAGGAAACACTGACTGATAGTTGAAGTGCTAGCTATCTACAAAAGGAGTGCCGACAATATCAGCAAAATACAAAGCTGCATTTATCATCTTGTGACAGCTTAGTGGTTTCAATAGGCCCATTGGACTATGCTTTAAGAATTGTAATATTGGGGGAGTCGGGCGGTGGCGCAGCTGGTTAAGCACACGGTGCAAAGCGCAAGGACCAGCGGAAAGATCCCGGTTCGAGTCCCCGGCTCCCCACCTGCAGGGGAGTCGCTTCACAGGCGGTGAAGCAGGTCTACAGGTGTCTATCTTTCTCTCCCCGTCTCTGTCTTCCCCTCCTCTCTCCATTTCTCTCTGTCCTGTCCAACAACAATGACATCAATAACTACAACAATGTTAAACAACAAGGGCAACAGAAGGGAAAATAAATACAAAATAAAAATAAATTAAAAAAAAAGAATTGTAATATTGGGAGTCGGGCGGTAGCGCAGCGGGTTAAGCGCAGGTGGCGCAAAGCACAAGGACAGGCATAAAGATCCCGGTTCGAACCCCCGCTCCCCGCCTGCAGGGGAGTCGCTTCACAGGCGGTGAAGCAGGTCTACAGGTGTCTATCTTTCTCTCCTCCTCTCTGTCTTCCCCTCCTCTCTCCATTTCTCTCTGTCCTATCCAACAACGACGACAACAACAATAATAACTACAACAATAAAACAACAAGGGCAACAAAAGGGAATAAATAAATAAAATAAATTAAATAAATTTTAAAAAAAGAATTGTAATATTAGGGAGTCCGGCAATAGCGCAGCAGGCTAAGCACACGTGGCGCAAAGCGCAGGGACTGGCATAAGGATCCCGGTTCAAGCCCCGGCTCCCCACCTGCAGGGGCGTCACTTCAAGGGTGGTGAAGCAGGTTTGCAGGTGTCTATCTTTCTCTCCCCCTCTCTGTCTTCCCCTTCTCTCTCCATTTCTCTCTGTCCTATCCAACAACAATGACGTCAATAATAACTACAACAACAGGGGCAACAAAAGGGAATAAATATTTTTTAAAAACTGTAGTATAATCACTGATGCTTATAATGATGAAACTATATTATTAAATAAAAGTTGCTCTGTTTAGCATACTCTGCTTAAGAAATGAAATTAATTAATTGCAGGAAATATATTTTACAAATACCTATCAAAATATTTAATGTATTTTTTAATATATTTTTTGTTCTTTTATTATATTTTTTAGGGGAGAGCGCGAACGCAGTCCCCCACTACCACAAATTATGCAGTTGAGTTTCCCACATTTGGGGAAATCGCAGGGGTCAGCACATCTGGAGTGCAATGGATAAGCCTCGCCCTAGGAAAACCACCTTCGTGATCATTGTATCTCTCCTGCCAGGTAAGTATAATATTTAATGTATTTTTTTAAAAAGTTTTGCGCTTAAATGTGAAGACTGTACTGAAATGATACCAATTTCTCAAGTGATTATAGTAGCTGTTTCTGTTACCAGAAATGCAATGGCATTGCTTTAAATACAATTAACAGGGGGTCGGTTAGTAGCGCAGCGGGTTAACTGCATGTGGCACGAATTGCAAGGGTGGGGTAAGGATCCCGGTTCAATCCCTCGGCTCCCCAACTGCAAGTGGAGTCACTTCACTGACAGTGAAGCAGGTCTGCAGGTGTCTTTCTCTCCCCTTCTCTGTCTTCCCCATCTTTCTCCATTTCTCTCTCTCCTATCCAACAATGACGACATCACTAACAACAATAATAACTACAACAATAAAACAACAAGGGCAACAAAAGGGGGGGAAAGCAAAATTAAAATAAATAAATAAATAAATACAATTAGCATACGTTTGATGACTGGCTGGTCGTCTAGTAACATTACAAACTCGATATTTTCGTTTCATCTGTCCACAGTGAGTGACTTCAACTTTAAGACCTAAAATTAAAAAAAAAAAAATCAATATTAATTAAAGTCATAGTTAACAAAAAAAAATTTATTTTTGAATGCTTTAAGAAAGCATTTTATGGGAGCCGGGTGGTGGCAGCAAGTTAAGCGCATGTGACACGATGCGCAAGGACGGGAGTAAAGATCCGGTTTGACCTCTGGCTCCCCACCTGTAGACGGGTAGCTTCACAGGCTCACAGGGTCTGCTGGTGTCTGTCTTTCTCTTCCCTCTCTGTCTTCCCCTCCTCTCTTGATTTCGCTCTGTCCTATCCAAAAACTATGACAACAATAATAAAAATGACGAGCAACAAAATGGGAAAAATATCCTCCAGGAGCAGTGATTCGTAGTGTGGGCACCGAGCCCCAGCAATAACCCTGGATGCCAAGAAAAAAAAAAGAAAGAAAGAAAAGAAAAGCATTTTATAAGACAAAAGTTCCAAGGATGGGGGAACAGCTTTCTCATAATATATGGGGAAAAGTCTTAGCTATACAGAAGAAAACAGAACTGAAGAGCCTGGAAAATAGCTCAGTAGTAGAGTGCAGGACTTGCTAGCCTAAATTCCCAGGTTCAGTCCCCAGCACATATATGCCAGAGTTACATAATGCCAGTTATATGCCAGAGTTAAATCAGGTTCATGAGGCTTTGGTTCTATAATCAATCAATCAATCAATCAATGTTTTAAAAAATGAAAACTTTGGGTTTGGGTGGTGGTGCACCGAGTTAAACGCACATAGTATGATGCAAGGATCCCTGTTTGAGACCCCTACTCCCCACCTGCAGTTGCTGTGGGGAGAGAGGGCGGGTTGCTTCACAAGTGGTGAAGCCAGTCTGCAGGTGTCTATCTTTCTCTCTCCCTCTCTATCTTCCCCTCCTTTCTCAATTCCTCTCTGTCCTATCCAAAAAACTGGAAAAAAAATAAATGGCCCCAGGAGCAGTGAATTTGGAGTGCGAGCACTGGTAGAGCATGGGACTTGGTATGGCTGAGGTACTCTGTCATCCCACGTACCAGAGTGGTGTGCTCTGGTATCCTGGCATGCCCCCCCACACCTCATTCTAATATGAAATAAATCAGAAAAACAAAAACCCAAATTACTTAAGATGTGAAACCTCTTTTAATTTATTAATTGATTACTTCATTATTAGGCACTAACTATGTTCTGGTGCTTATTCTCAGATCAGAAATGACCTTAAGGAAGCTTATATTCCAGTGAAAAAGATAGCCAATAACAAACTAAGAAGAAAAGAAATTCTAAAGGGCTAATATATGAACTTGTATTATCATCATCATATTAGAAGCTATTTTAATTTTTATTTATTTATTTTTTAATTAATTAATGTATTTATTCCCTTTTGTTGTCCTTGTTGTTTTATTGTTATAGTTAATGTTGTTGTTATTGATGTCATTGTTGTTGGATAGGACAGTGAGAAATGGAGAGAGGAGGGGAAGACAGAGGGGGGAGAGAAAGATAGACACTTGCAGACCTGCTTCACTGCCTGTGAAGCGACTCCCCTGCAGGTGGGGAGCTGGGGGCTCGAACCGGGATCCTTCAGCTGGTCCTTGTGCTTTGCGCCATGTGCGCTTAACCTACTGCACTACCGCCCAACTCCCTAGAAGCTATTTTTAAATAACATTTATGAGAGGGAGAGAGAGAGAAGACAGAATCAGAGAATCACTGTGGCATATGCAATGCCAGGGTTCAAAACGACCCCACCAATGTGTCCTGGAGCCCCGCTTCCCCATAACCCCACTCCACTAGAAAATGAGAGAGACAGGCTGGGAGTATGGATAAACCTGCCAACGCCCATGTTCAGCAGGGAAGCAATTACAGAAGCCAGACCTTCCACCTTCTGCATCCTGACCCTGGGTCCATACTCCCAGAGGGATAAAGAATAGGAAAGTTGTCAGGAAAGGGGATGGGATACGGAGTTCTGGTGGTGGGAACTGTGTGGGGTTGTACCCCTCTTATCCTATGGTTTTTGTCAGTGTTTCCTTTTTATAAATAAAAAATTGGAAAAAAAAAACACACACCTCAGTTCTGTGCTTTGGTCACTGTGCTGCCACCCAGATCATAATATAGAAGCTTTTAAATAGATAAGGGTAATCATTGCTGAATGCCTGATATAGGACAGGTACTATTCTAGGAGCTTCATAAATCTGATTATGCTGAATTCTCACAATAATTCTACAAGATACAAATTATTGTCTTTACCTTAGAGATGAATAATCCAGGGTTCATAATGGCTAAGTAACCTGCCCACTGACAGAACTGGTTAGGATAGGATGAAAGCCCAAGTGTATCTGACCCTAAAATCCACACTCCTTGCACTATGTTTAGCTGCTTCTGCAAGCAAACCCCTGCCTCTAAGTTGGCAATGTAAACACTTACCTCTGATTTCTTTGGTAAACTTGACACGCTGGGAGTCTGTTAGAGGTTTGGTCTGTTCATTGATGTTCTGAATATCCAAAACTTCACACATGAACTCAATGATAGGCTGAGCCCGGTAGAAAGCAGTTGCAGATACTAACAAACAGAGAGGAAGAATCCTTTGCTTCAGGGAAAGGGAAAGGACCCAAAAACCCAGTTAAAAGAGTAAAAGGTAAAGAAAAATCCATCCTACCATCAATATTGAGCATCATATTCCACATGGCAGGCCTCACAGACTGATGAAAGCCAAACCAGACCTCCCTGCCCCCTCCCAGAGGGTGGTAGTAACCTTCAGGAGGTGAGAAAAAGGAACGGCCCACTGGGGTGTACCTGAAGAAATTTAAAAAATTCCATGTTCCACGGTTCTCTTAACTTTGTAAACTGAAACTAAATTTGAACTATGACTTATGCAGAAATCTTTCAATGACTCCAACATAGCCTACCAAACAAATTCTGATAATTTGGGGCAAGAATCCAAACTAAATTACTAACCTCATGGAGGGAAGGTGTCTTGTGATAACATCAAGAGCCTGAACTGAGTCATCTGGGACTTCATTCAAGTGCCCGGCCAAAGCTTCTAACAGCAACTGAAGGCTCACAACTGATACCCACTGAACAGATACTTTAAAGGTTTGGTCTTTGCCCTCACCTGGAAGGGTCACTTCCATATCAACCTAGCCGGAAGGAGAATATAAATATATATAAACATACAGATCTATTTATTTACACACACACACACACACACACACACACACACACACACACACACACACACGCGCTGAGAGACAGATCCCAGGAATATCCAATATAACACATAGCACATGATCATATATATATTTTAATCAGAGCACTGCTCAGCTCTGGTTTATGGTTATGTGGGGGATTGAATTTAGGACTTTGGAGCCTCAGGCATGAGAATGTCTTTGCATAGCCATTATGCTAACACCCCTGCCCTGATTTAAAATATTTTTAGTAGCTTGGGAGGTACTGCAGTGGATAAAGCAGATTCTTAATCACAAAGTCCCAAGTTCAATCCCCAGCATCTCATATAGTCTCCTTTTCTCTCTCATTAATAAATAAATCTATAAAAAACAGTTGAAGAGGGAGTCGAGTGGTGGCACAGTGGGTTAAGTGCATGTGGTGCCAAGCGCAAGGACCAGAGTAAGGATCCCAGTTCAAGCCCCCAGCTCCCCATCTGCAGGGGAGTTGCTTCACAGGTGGTGAAGCAGGTCTGCAGGTGTCTATCTTTCTCTCCCCCTCTCTGTCTTCCCCATCTGTCTCCATTTCTTTCTGTCCTATCCAAAAACGATGACATCAATAACAACAACAATAATAACTATGACAACAATAAAAAAAAAAAACAGCAAGGGCAACAAAAAGGAAAATAAATATAAAAATTTTTTTTTAAAAAAGTTGAATATTTCACACTTTCTGCAATTTTTAAAAGATTTACCCTTTTTTTTTTTTATACTAATGTGAGGGAGAACCAGAGCACATGTAATGCTGGAAATCAAATTTAGAACCTCATGCTCCCAAGTCCTATGGTTTATCTACTGTGCCACCTCCTGGGCCACAACAGTCTGTAACATTAAAACACTAGAAATTACCTGAGTGTCCATCAATAGCAAAGTAATTTAGTATGGAATATTCTGCAATAATGTAAACTAAGGTAGATACTATAATACAGATGAAATGTGAAAATAAGCTAAGTGAAGGCCAGGTGGTGACACACCTGGTAAAGGAAGCATATTACCAAGTGCAAGGACCCCTCTCCCCACCAGCAGGGGGTCTGCTTCACTAGCCATATGAATATAGTTGATAGCTTTGAATTGTGTTATAAAAATGGTTAAAATAGGGTGGAGGAGATAGCATAATGGTTGTGCAAAGAGAGTCTCATGCCTGAGGCTCCAAAATCCCAGGTTCAAACCCCTCCAACACACACACACACACACACACACACACACACACACACACACACACATCACCACAAGCCAGAGCTGAGAAATGATCTGGTGGAAAAAAAAAGTTTAAAATAGTAAAGTCTACTTTACTACAATAAAAAGCAATTGAGTTAATAGGGTTGAGGTGTTGGGAAATTGTGCAGATGTGGTAGAGCTTGGCAGGGCCCACAAACCACCCTATTTCCATGCTAGTATTATGATCTCCCCTTAGGATATTGCTAATTCTCTCCAACTGAATCCCTGGCAACGGTTGCTAGGGAAGCCCCTACCATTTCCAGCCCCTCCCACTTAATGGTATTATAAAAGCCACTTCCTTTTCTGATTTCTCTCTCTTCTGCCTCCTGACCTGGAAGAGGTCAGGCATGCAGACTGGGAGGCTGACCATTGCAGCTGGCTCCACGTGGCTTAACCCGCTGCACTCACGCCAGACTCTGGGGCTCCCACATGAATAAAGATTTGTATTGCTACGAGCTTGGTTCCTGAGTCATCTATCTCTCCCCTTGCTGAGTGAGTAGCAGCCCAGGCTGAGTCCGGTCGAATTCTCTCCAACCCAGAGTGCATGCACTCGGGGAAGAGGCACCCCCACGCTAACCCAGCATTGAGGACACAGCACTAGATGTAGCACAACAAACTTTCATGTCTATGGTACTACAGGTCCCAGGTTCAATCCCCAGTAGCTCCAAAGCCAGAGCTGAGCTGAGTAGTGCTCTGCTCTGGTGAAAAAAAGGAAAAAAGAAGACAGATTTAGATGTACAGATATGGAAAGATCTCCCAGACACAGAGTTAAATGAAAAACTATCAGAACAATAGGAAAACAAGTAAGAATGTATATAAACAAATGCATAAATAGCTAATGCACATGAAAATATACAAAAGGAGGCAGTGATGGAACATGACAGGCAGTTAAGAGATGAAAGGCCTATGAACACTGCTGAGCTTAGTGTGGTTTGGTGTGGCCAATGGCTTGACTGGGATCTTGGAGAAGCTGGGGACATGAAATCTAGGCCATAGAATATATCTAGGGGGTAGGATGGGAGAGTCCTTTGGAGACAGTTATAAATTCTATTCTTGTACAGCCTTTCATCCAAAAAAAAAAAAAAAAGTAAAAACAAATATAAACTAGTGTTTTATATCCAAAAGGATATAAAACACTAGTTTCTTCTGACAGGGTAAATGAGATTGAGGGGTACAAGTGGATGGGACCAAGGCTGAACAGTGGAGCATTTCTAGGTTGTCATAATGAGTTTATAATAAGTATATATGTACATGCTTTGTAAGTTTAACAATAAATATTTTAAAGTTGTGATATTAAAATAGTTTCATAAGTAGGCGCTGGGTAACTTTCTATAATTTATGTACACATTCATTGTTCAGATTCAGACAGGTCTAAAAATGGGAGGAATCTGGAATAATCATAAAAATAAAATCAATCTGGGGGTCGGGCGGTGGCGCAGTGGGTTAAGCGCACATGGCGCTAAGCGCAGGGACAGGCGTAAGGATCCCGGTTCGAGCCCCCGGCTCCCCACCTGCAGGGGAGTTGCTTCACAGGCGGTGAAGCAGGTCTGCAGGTGTCTATCTTTCTCCCACCCCTCTTTCTCTGTCTTCCCCTCCTCTCTCCATTTCTCTCTGTCCTATCCAACAACAAAGCAATGTCAACAATGGCAATAATAACCGCAACGAGGCTGCAACAACTAGGGCAACAAAAAGGGGGCAAAATGGCCTCCAGGAGCGGTGGATTCATGGTGCAGGCACCGAGCCCAGCAATAACCCTGGAGGGAAAAAAAAAAAAAAAAAAATCAATCTAAACTCTAGAGCTCACCTCAATATCAATTACCAGTTAATTAGATGAAGAGAAGATGAACAGAAAGGCTACTTTATGATCATGAGAGACAATGGTGAGAACTAAATTGTTATAAGAAAGGGAGACATTGTTGCTGGACATAATTACCATTGAGTGGCTTAAGTCTAATATAATACTTCTCACTATTAACACTTACCCTGTCTCGTCCAATTGGCAGTGGATGTGCTGTGTACATGTTTCTTTTACCATCATAGCCAGGCTGCCGATCACCAAATATTTGCATCTTGAAGTGCCGCACCATTGTATCTACTACCTCCCTTAACAGTAATGACAAAAAGTGAACAGTAAGGAGACTCTTGCTCCACCTTGATAATCTAAATGTAGTTCGAAACATAAGAGAAAACATAAGAGTTAAGGTTAACTGATTTAAGTGATTTGAAAGACAGAGTTAACAAAGGCCAGAGAGATAGTTCACTGGGTAGGGTGTATGCCTTTCCACTAGCCAGACACAGGATCCAAACATGTTGTCTCTTGTTCCCTCTGCCTCTATCACTTTGTCTCTCTGTTTTTTTTTTTTAGTTTAATGGGGAGAAAAAGTCATACTAGCTCCTTGGAATATGTCTAAAGTATACTTCCTAGCTTTTTCCAAAATGGAGACCCCCTATCTCATCTGCTGTATTCTTACCTTCAAGTTCCTGATTAATAAATGATTTATTCTGCTTTATATCTTAATGCTTTCAGCCATCATATTGCAGATGTTACCATGATGCCAACCTGATTTCCCTGGGCAGACAACCTCACCAATGTGTCCTGGAATCACACCTCTCCAGAATCCTGCCCCACTAGGAAAAGACAGAAACAGGCCGAAGTATGGATCGACCTGCCAACACCCATGTCCAGTGGAGAAGCAATTACAGAAGCCAGACCTTCCATCTTCTGCATCCCGTAAGGATCCCAGGTCTATACTCCCAGAGAGATAAAGAATAGGAAAGCTTCTGGGCTGGTTGATGCTGCAGCAGGTTAAGTGCACAAGGCACCAAGGCAAGGACCAGTGGAAGGATCCCGATTCGAGCCCCCAGTTCCCACCTGCAGGGGGGTTGCTTCACAAGCAGTGAAGCAGGTCTGCAGGTGTCTATTTTTCTCTCCCCACCCCCCACCCGTCTTCCCCTCATCTCTCAATTTCTCTCTGCTTTGTCCAACAACGACAGCAATGGCAACAATAACAACAACAACAAAGGCAACAACAAGGGCAACAAAAATGTGAAAAAATGGCCTCCAGGAATAATAGATTCCTAGTGCAGGCACCGAGGCAAAAAAAAAAAAAAAAGAATAGGAAAGCTTCCAATGGAGGGGATGGACTATGGAACTCTGGTGGTGGGAATTGTTTTAAATTGTACCCCTCTGTTGTACAGTCTTGTAAATTATTATTAAATTTAAAAAATTGGGGGGGCTGGGCGGTGGTGCACCGGGTTAGGCGCACATAGTATGAAGGGCAAGGGCCAGCACAAGGACTGCAGTTTGAGTCCCTGGCTCCCCACCTGCAGGGTCACTTCACAAGCAGTGAAGCAGGTCTGAAAGTGTCTTTTTCTCTCCTCTCTATCTTCCCCTCCCCTCTCAATGTCTCTCTGTCCTATCCAAAAAAATAAAAATGAAAATAAATGGTCACAGAAGCACTGGATTTGTAGTGTAGGCACTGAGCCCCAGTGATAACTATGGAGGCAAAAAAAAAAAAAAAAAAAAAAGTCAGCCCAGAAGCATTACACATAAGGCCTCAGCTCTGTAAAAAAAATGTATATAGGGGAGTCGGGCTGTAGAGCAGAGGGTTAAGCGCAGGTGGCGCAAAGCACAAGGACCAGCATAAGGATCCCGGTTCGAGCCCCGGCTCCCCACCTGCAGGGGAGTTGCTTCACAGGCTTTCTCTCCTCTCTGTCTTTCCCTCCTCTCTCCATTTCTCTCTGTCCTATCCAACAACAACAACAATAATAATAACTACAACAATAAAACAACAAGGGCAACAAAGGGAATAAATAAATAAAATAAATATTTAAAAAATTGTATATAGTAATAATATAACTAAGGAAAGGTATTAATAAGTGAACTAAGGCATTACAAAATAATAAGAGTGGGGTAGAGAAAGTGGTATGCCGGCTAGAGAGATAGCTCACCAGAGAGAGTGTTCTTTGCCATGTAGGAGGTCTAGATCAAACCCCAGCAGCACCAAAGGGAGATGCTATGACACAGGAGAGACTAAGTCTTTCTGTCTCTAGCTGAGTAAAAAAGTATCCCAGGAGCAATAAAACCACATGAGTGAGCCTTTAGCTCCACAAAAAAAGAAAGAGAAAGAGAAGAAATAAGTACAAAATTTAGGGCATTCCCTCAAACTTCTGCTTTCCAAAATCCTCTCCAATGATAAAGAGTCTTTTTAAAATAATTAGTTTAATTAACTAATTTTGGTGTGGATGTCAATGATTGGAGAATGACAAATGAAAAAGAATGGCTAGAGGCTCAGAAATCCGAGAATTAAGGGAATGTAGCTCAGGGGTGGCATGCATACTTTATGTCCTGGGTTTGATCCCTAACACCACATACACCAGAAATCTGAGAAACAATAAATCTAAGATGCATCATATTCAAAGGCAAATGCTGGTGATTTATTCTTCTGCAGCCTGTTCTGTATTATTTTAAGAATTATTTATTTGTTTACTGTAGATTGAGAGGAGAGGGGCAGGGAGATGGCGCACCTGGTTGAGTGTACACGTAACTGTGCAAAGGACCTGGGTTCCAGTTTCCAGTCCCCATCTACAGAGGAAAAGCTTTGCCAGCAGTGAAGCAGTGCTGCAGGTGTCTCTCTGTCTTTCTTTCTCTCTCTCCCTCCCTCTCCCTCTCTCTCTCTCTCTCTCTGCCTCCAGGGTTATCACTGGGATTGGGTGTCTGCACTACAAATTCACTGCTCCTAGTGACCATTTTTTCGATAGGACAGAGAGACATTGACAGGGGAAGGGAAGATAGAGATGGGGAAAGGAAGACACCTGCAGATCTGCTGCACCACTTGTGGGGTGGTGGACAGCCCAGTGCTCGAACTGGGATCCTTGTGTGGGTCCTTTTACTTCATACTACGTGTGCTTAATCCGGTGTACCATCACCTGGCCCCCTCTGTCTCCCTCACTACCTCCCCATTCCTCTCAATTTTTCTCAGCCTCTATCCAATAAATAAACAAAATATTTTTAAATTTTTTAAAAATATTTATTTATTTATTTTCCCTTTTGTTGCCCTTGTTGTTTTATTGTTGTAGTTATTGTTGGTGTTACTGATGTCATTGTTGGATAGGACAGAGAGAAGTGGGGAAGGGAGGGGAAGACAGAGAGGGGGAGAGAAAGACAAGCACCTGCAGACCTGCTTCACCTGCTTCACCGCCTATGAAGTGACTCCCTTGCAGGTGGGGAGTCAGGGGCTCGAACCGGGATCCTAATGCTAGTCCTTGTGCTTTGTGCCACGTGGTCTTAACCCGCTGTGCTACCGCCCGACTCCCATAAACAAAATATTTTTTTAAATATTCGTAGAGAGAGAGAGAGAGAACAAAAACCAGAGTTTCAGTCTGGCACATGTGATGATCTTCCTCCATTATAATATAAGTTTCTCAAAGGTAGGAACTTTTTGCCTCTTGTTCATGGTGTATTCCCAGAGTATAGAATGACACCTGACTTCCAATTAAATATCTGATGAATGGATTAACATTAGTCATTACCACCACTGTGTAATCTCAGTTATACAATTACCAAATAGTTATGGACTTAGCTGAAATTGAACAGTACTATAATGCCAAATTATTGCTCTAGGGGCTGGGTGGTGGTGTATCTGGGTGAGCACACATGCTACCATGCACAAGGACTCAGGTTTAAGGCCCCAGTCCCCAGCTGAGAGGGAAGGTGGGAGAAACTCAAAGAGCAGTGCAGCAGTGCTACAGGTGCCTCTCTCCTTCTCTTTATCTCTCTTCCTTCTTGATTTCTCTCTGTCAATAACAATAACAAATAAACAAATAAGTAAGGGGGTTGGATAATAGCACAGTGGGTTAAGTACACATGGTATGAAGCACAAGCAACAGCATAAGGATTCCAGTTCGAGCACCCGGCTCCCCACCTGCAGGGGGTCCCTTCACACATGGTGAAGCAGGTCTGTAGGGGTCTTTCTCTCCCCCTCTCTGTCTTCCCCTCTTCTCTCCGTTTCTCTCTGTCCTATCCAACAACAATGGCATCAATAACAACAATAATAATAACCACAATAATGATAAAACAACAAGGGCAACAAAAGGGAAAAAAATAGCCTCCAGGAGCAGTGGATTCACGGTGCAGGCACCCAGCCCCAGCAAAACCCTGGAGGCAAAAAAAAAAAAAAAAAGAATAAGTAAATAAATAGAAATAGTTAATCTAAGTTACTGATCTATAATGAGAAAAAAAGAGCAGCAGAACTGTACTTGACAGCAAAAGCAGTCAGGAAAAAAATAGCAAGAATCTTAATAAGACTGCTTGAATAATGTAGTATAGAAATAGAAAATTAGGTGTTATTTAAAAATTTTTTATTATCTTTAGTTATTGGACAAAGACAGCCAGAAATTGAAAGGGAAGAGGGTGATAGAGAGGGAGAGAGAAAAAGAGACACCTGCAATACTGCTTCACCAGTCACTAAGCTTTCTACCTGCAGGTGGGGACCAGGGGCTCGAACCTAGGTCCTTGCACATTGAAAATTAGATGTTCTTAGTACATTATAAAACTATCTGAAGGGGCCAGGTGGTGGCACAGCATTGAGCTCATATATTACAATGCATAAGGACCCAGGTTCACCTGAAGTGGGGAAGCTTCATGAATGAAGCAATACTGCAAGTCTCTCTCTCCATCTCTATCTTCCCCTCCCCTTTCAACTCTTGTCTCTACCCAAAATATACCAAGAAAATAATTTTAAAATGAGGAAATAAAACTCTGCTACAACACTGTCTTCATAGAAAGTAAATTCCATTCCAAGAGTACACAATGCTTAAGTCATATAACCCAGACCCATCATGAATTATGCTGGAAATAAACAGAGCTTTTTTTTTTTTTAATAATCCAAGAAGAGTCTTCTTTTTACATTTCTATCTTCACATGTCCAATACATATGTTTAACAGTAAACTTTTAATTTCCAGATAGTTTTATTTCCTATAGATAACTGCAAGTGTCAACCCGGCTTTGACCTAGCACGTTATGATTGGGCCCTCCTCAATCGCTATCGAACAGGCCATGGCCAGTGCGCCGCTATGTTCCATCGCTGGGGAGCCAGAGACGACCCGAACTGCCCCTGCGGCTACAGACAGACTATGACCCACATAGCCAACGACTGCCACCTCTCCAGATTCAAAGGTGGTCTCGAAACTTTACATCAGGCTCAACCTGACGCTGCTGACTGGCTACAGAAGAAGGGCAAACGCTAGAAGAAGAACTAATATCTTCACCTACATAAAAATGTCATCTACCCTTTGTCAATGAAACAGTGGGTTTCTTCATTTAGTAAATATTTACTGATTTGGTATACGATAATGAGTATGAGACAGAAATCAACAAACTTATTGGGGCCAAGTGGTGGTGCACCTGGTAGCACTCACATGCTACAATGCACAAGCACCCAGGTACAAAACCCTGGTCACCTGCAGAAGAAAAGCTTCAGGAGTGGTAAAGCAGTGCTGCACATAGCTCTCCTGCCCTCTCTCTCTGTCTCCGCTTTCCCTCCTTAATTTCTCTCTGTCTGTAACCAATAAACGGTTAAAAAAAAAAGTATATATAAACAAAAGAGAAGAAAGAAATTCATCATCTTAGAGAAAAACAAGTCTACATATCACAATAATTCAGAGAATAATGGGATACGAATAAAGTTTATGTACTTAATATATAGAAATGTACTCTTTCTAATACTTACCGGTTGACTCTTCGAGGTCTTTTTTCTGGTTTAATATCCACATCATAGTGATAAACATCTATTTTAGGAATCTGAACCTGAAAATGATTGGCTAACAGTCGAATTGGTTTTCCAACAGTTCCAAGGCCAGGACGACGAGGTGGTTGGAACAGGCTGGTTGGCGGTCCTGAAGAGATTGAAAGACATTTAATATGCTATTTGATCATGAAGAATAGTATTCCCTTCTTGATAGCAACTGTAGTTACTTTTTTTTTTTTTTTTTGCCACTAGGGTTATTGCTTGAGCTTAGTGTCTATATGACTCCACCATGCTAGCATTGATTTCTCCACTCTTTTCTCTCTCTTACGTAGAGTTTAGAAAGAAAAAAGAGATAGAGTAGAGACACAGAAGCATCACTCCACCTCTCTAGAGAAGCTATCCTGTGTGGTGGCCAGGGACTTGAACCAGGGTCCTTGTGCATGGTAACATGTGCATTCTTCTGGGTGAGTAACTTCCCAGACACAACAGTCACCACTATTAAGAGTTTCTTATTCATAGAGTTTGGAGTGTCCTCTGAATCAGTATTTTCTGGATTTCTAAATATTTTGTCTTGATGTTATTTTTTCCCTTTTATATGATAGGCCAGAGAGAAGTTGAAAGGGATGTGGGAGACAGAGGGAGAAAGACACCTGCAGGCCTGCTTCACTGCTCGTGAAACTCCCTCAACCTCGTGAAGCTCCCTCCCCACCACCAGAGGTGGGGAGCTGGGATTTGAACCTGGGTCCTAGTCCATAGTAATGTGTGCACTCAACTGAGTGTACCACCACCTGGCCCCCTCTGTTGCTATTGTTTGAGTATAAGTAGTATAGTTGTAGGGGCCAGGCAGTGGCATTCCTGGTTAAATGTACATAGTAAGTACGAAGCGCAAGGACCAGCATGAGGATCTGGGTTTGAGCCCCAGGCTGTCCATCTGTAGGGAGGAAGCTTCACAAGCATTGAAGCAAGTTTGCAGGTCTCTCTCCATCTCTCTCTCTCCCTCCCTCCCGCCCCCCCTCAATTTGTCTCTGTCCTATCCAGTAAAATTGAAAAAAAAAAAAAAAGGCTACTGGGGGCTGTGGATTTGTAGTGCCACCATCAAGCCCCAGTGATTACCCTGGAAGCCAAAAAAAAAAAAGAAGCTATTCTAAAAAGAAAAAGTAGTACAGTTGTTAGTATGACAAACTTTCAGAAGTAGGCTACTATATCATAAAAACCTTTAATGAATATCAATAAATTTAAAGCTAGGTATGAAATCATATGCATTTTATTATTCATTTGTTTCACTGAGACTTCTCCACTCCACATCTGTTTCAGACAGATAGAGACAGAAGGAGAGAGATAAAGAGGGCAGAGGTAGATAGCACAATGGTTACGCAAAGAGACTCTCCTGCCTGAGGCTCCAAAGTCCCAGGCTCAATCTCCCCACTAACACTACCATAAGCCAGAGCTGAGTAGTGCTCTGGGGTAAGGGGAAAGAGAGAGAGAGTGAGAGAGAGAGAAGAAGAAGAAGAAGAGGAGGAGGAGGAGGAGAAGGAGGAGGAAGAGGAGGAGGAGGGGAGGGGGAGGGGGAGGAAAGGGGAGGGAAAGGGAGAGGGAGAGAGATAAAAAGTACAGAAACTTTCTCTAGTATAATAGGGACCAGACTTGAACTTGGGTCGTGTACAAGCTAAAGAAGGGACACTATCCAGATGCCCTCTAGGAATTTATAATCAAGAGCAGAGTTTCTCACCTTGGGGAGATTTTTGTCTCCCCCCACCCCAAGAAACATGTTGATAAATGTACAGAGATGTTTTGAGTTGTCACACTTGAGGAGTGCCACTGACATGTTGTTAGGGTCAAGAATACAACTAAACATTCAGGACACAGGAAACACACAGGACAGTCCCTACAACAAAGAATAAGCTAGTCTAAAATATCAATAGTGTTAAGGTTAAGAAACATTGATCAATACAAATCATCCATTCCAAACTATTTTATTTACAGTTTAAAAGAAATAGCTTACAAAAGGATACCATAAGCTAAAGAAGCTGCATATTCTCTGAAAGAAGCAATCCTACCTCCAATTGAAGCCAAAGAGATAATACTTTGGAATGAATCTAGCAAAGGAAGTGAAGAACTTTTTTTTTTAAAGGAGTTTTTTTTTTTAATATTTATTTTATTTATTTATTCCATTTTGTTGCCCTTGTTGTTTTATTGTTGTAGTTATTATTGTTGTTGTCGTCATTGTTGGATAGGACAGAGAGAAATGGAGAGAGGAGGGGAAGACAGAGAGGAGGAGAGAAAGACAGACACCTGTAGACCTGCTTCACCGCCTGTGAAGCGACTCCCCTGCAGGTGGGGAGCCGGGGTTCGAACCGGGATCCTTATTCCGGTCCTTGTGCTTTGCGCCACCTGCGCTTAACCCGCTGCACTACAGCCCGACTCCCGGAAGTGAAGAACTTTTATGATGAAAACTATAGGATGTTGTTAGAAGAAATAGAAGATGACACAAAGAAATGGAAGAGTATCTTTGTTCATGGATTAGAAGAATAAATATTACTGAAATTATTATCTTTCCAAAGTCAATAAATAGATTTAATGTAATACTAATAAAAATTCCAAGGATATTTTTCAAGGAAATCCATTAACTTTTCCAAAAGTTCAGGTCGAATCACAACACACACACACACACACACACACACACACACACACACACACAGTCAAAGCATTCCTCAGGGAGGAAAAAAAGGAGAATGGAAATATGGTCCTCAACTTTAGTTTTGATTACAAACCAATAACAATTAGAACAGTTAAAAAAAAAACAATTTAGAACAGTGTGCTACTAGAACAAAAATGATCACTTAGGCCAATGGAACAGAGTAGAGAGACTAGAAATCACTCCCCCACATATGCATATCTAATATATCACAAAGGGGCCAAGAGTATCCAGTGGGGGAAAAGAAGGCCTCTTCACTAAAAGTTATTGTGAGAACTGGACAGCCAGCCACATGTAGAAAAATGAAACTAGATCACTATTTAATACCATATGCCAAAATAAGCTCAAAGTAGATCAAAAGATCTGGATATTAGATCTGAAACTATAAACATCTGATGTTTATCTGACAAAAGATTGATATCAAACACCTAGAAAGAAATTCTATGACTTAACAATTGTGACATAGCATGCATTTTGAGCGTTAATTAGCATATTGCTGAGGCTGATGAACGTAATTAGAAAACAAACCCCCAACTAACCTGGTTATAATAATAATAATTAATTATTGATAGTCTAAGCTCTTTCTAAGGCTATAAAACAAGCCTGTTGGATATGAAGCTCTAGGGGTGAACACTGTGTTGAAATGTATCCCTCTTATCCTATAGTCTTGTCAATATTTCCATCTTATAAATAAAAATTAAAAAAAAAAAAGAAACTCCTTGCATTCTCTTTAAGACCCTCATTTTGCCCAGTCCTGGTACCTCTAGGACTATGCCCATACTTCTTGATATTTCTTCCCTGTAACTCGTAACCACCATACCACCTCTGTTGACTTCAACCAAATTACTACTGGTGCTGCCACCGCACATTACGCTGCTACTGAATTCCTACTGTGGACTGTAACTAGAGATACTGAGCCTGAGAAGTCAACCTCACAACTCTTCAAATCTGGTCATGCCACCTTCTAGAAACCAAGTTACAGATACTACCATGATTCCATCCTGACTTCTCTGGGCAGACAACCTTGTGTCCTGGATCCTCACACCTCCAGAGCTCTGGCCCATTAGGGAAAGACAGAAACAGGCTGAGGGTATGGATTGACCTGCCAATGTCCACGTCCAGCTGAGAAGCAATTACAGAAACCAGAACTCCTACCTTCTGTACCCCAAAAACAACCTTGATCCATATTTCCATTGGGGGAGAAGTGAGAGGATAAAGATAAAAGAACTCCAGCTCCATCAGCACCCAGAGAGAGAGAAGGAAAAGGAGGGACATATGGAGGTAGTGATGTTGTCATGAGTGGTTTGGAGGGGAAGAAAGGATTGGATCAGGGAAAAAATTGGATCAGGGCAAATATGTATAAATGTTGGTAGATAGTTGCAGAGATGATGGTTGGCCCATGTCTACAACCTTAGGGTAACTATGGTGGATTACAGTGGGGTGACTGAAGAGTCAGAACCCTGGTGGTGGGAATGGTATGGATTTATACCCCTGTTGACATGTAATTTTGTAAAATAAAAAAAAATAATAAAAAGAATATATATATATATTTGCCTCCAGGGTTATTGCTGGGGCTCGGTGCCTGCACTACGAATCCACTGCTCATGGAGGCTATTTTTTCCCTTTTGTTGCCCTTGTTGTTTATTGTTGTTGTTATTGTTATTACTGTCATTGTTGTTGGATAGGACAGAGAGAAATGGAGAGAGGAGGGGAAGACAGAGAGGAGGAGAGAAAGACAGACACCTGCAGATCTGCTTCACCGCTGGTGAAGCAACTCCCCTGCTGGTGAAGCAACTCCCCTGCAGGTGGGGAGCCGGGGCTCGACCCGGGTTCCTTGCATTTTGTGCCATGTACACTTAACCCACTGCACTACCACCCGAACCCCCCCCCCAAAAAAAGGAATATTACAACAACTATTGTTGAATATTATCAACAACTATTGTGACAGCACAGAATTTGAATGTAATTAGCATACAGCCAAGTCTGATGAATGTAATTAACATATGGCTGACGTCAATCTGACCAAGTGACTTGAGTGCAAGCTGGCTGATGTTAGGCTCTCTTTTCCTGTGCACTCTAGTGCTGGTTCTGCTTCCCAGGCCTTGCCATGCTGCTTCCCCCTGGAATTGAACACCTGAACCCAAGCACTGGTAACTAGTCTCTTTTCCCTCCTCTCCGTTCTGTTTGCATACTTGGCTGCAGCTCTCTTTTCCTGTGCGCTCTTGGCGCTTGCTCCCATCCCCAAGGACTGCCATGGCCACTTCTCCCGGGACCCGTACAAGGGGAGCTCCGCTATGGTAAAACTAGCTTAAAAGACTCATGGCTCTTTGGCATTACGACTACCCAATATCTCTGCCCCATTGCCTATCTTGATGTACCTAAAAAATACTGTTCCATACCGCTGTACTGTGATGTAATAAGCCTCTCAACTGTATAAATCCCAACCACAGCTGCCCCCTGAAGTCTTATTTTTTAATTACTATATACAACAACAAAGATAAATAACCCAATTAAAAAATGTGCAAGAGATATGAGTAGACAGTCTACTTTTTCTTTATTTCCACCAAGGTTATCGCTGAATTTGGTGCCTGCACGGCAAATCCACTGCTCTTGATGGCCTCCCCCACTACTCTTTTTTTTCCCTGATAGGCAGAGAAGTAGAGAACAAGCAAGAGATAGAGACAATGAGGAAGCGAAACGCCTGAAGCATTGCTTCACTGTTAGTGGGGACCAGGGACTCAAACTCTGGTCTTTGCGTACGGTGGCATGTGTACTCCACAAGGTGTGCCATTGTGCAGCTCTCTGAATCGAGTTTTCTAAAGGAGGCATGAAGATAGCTCACAGACACACGAAAAAAATGTTTCACTTCGTCATTAGATAAATGCAAATTAAAACCACAATGAGATACCACCTACAAGAATGGCCTATATGAACAAAACAGGAAATGTCAAGTATTGGCAAGGATTTGGAGAAAAGGGGACTCTATTACACTGTGCGAATACTGGTGTAACCCCTGTGGAAACAGTATGGAGAGTCCTTAAACAAATAAAATGAAAACATTTTATGAGAAAGCAATATCCCTCCTAGACATATATCCAAATGACATGAAAGCATTAACTCAAATAGACATATGCACCTCTGTATTCATAGCCATTTTATTTGCAATTGCTAAGGAGTGGAAGCAAGCTAAATGCCCAGCAAAAGAAAGCTTGATAAAGAAGTTATGGGACATATAGTCAATGAAATAATACTCTTCGGGAGTCGGGCGGTAGCACAGCGGTTAAGCGCAGGTGGCGCAAAGCACAATGACCAGCGAGAGGATCCCGGTTCAAGCCCCCGGCTCCCCACCTGCAGGGGAGTCGTTTCACAAGCGGTGAAGCAGGTCTGCAGGTGTCTTATCTTTCTCTTCCCTGTCTATCTCCCCCTCCTCTCTCCATTTCTCTCTGTCCTATCCTACAACGAAGACATCAATAACAACAACAATAATAACTACAACAATAAAACAACAAGGGCAAAAACAAAGGGAAAATTAATAAATATATAAAAAAAGAAATAATACTCTTCAATTAAAAAAATGATATTGTATCTTTTGGGACAAAATGATAGAACTGGATAGTTGTGATTACAGTGGGAAGTTAAAATAAGTGTTCTTATTACAATGACTTTTCTTATAACTTCTTTTTTTTTTAGATTTTATTTATTTATTAATGAGAAACAGGAGGAGAGAGAAAGAGCCAGACATCACTCTGGTACATGTGCTGCCGGGGACTGAACTCAGGACCTCATGCTTGAGAGTCCAATGCTTTATCCACTGCGCCATCTCCCGGACCACACAATGACATTTAAAAAAAAAAAGTTTTAATCGGGGGAGGGTGGACATGCAGCTTCCTGGGCCGGTGGGGGGGTGGAGGTGGGGGGGTGGGTGGGTGGGATGAGACACAATCTTTTGGTGATGGGAATGTTGTTTATGTACACACCTATTAAACTGTAGTCATATAAATCACTAATTAATATGAGAGGGGGAAAATTGATTGTACGTCTAACAAAGGGACTTTTCAAAGTTAACCCAATTATCAAATAATGTGATGATAACAATAACTATCCATTGTCTTCTTGAACCCTAAGACAGCAGGAACTTCACATTTCCACTATAGAGCCTAAACTTACCCCAGTCCTGGGACCCTAGGGTAGGGCCCACTTTCCCGTATGCTTCTACCAATTCTTATCAAATAATATTGCATCTGCTGATCACAACCTAATCAATGCAATGAGTGCCACCCCAGCATGCTTCACTTCAGACTGTGTCCAGAGACTTCAGTGTGGAATGACAACCCTTCAGCTTCATCACTCGGATGAGATCTTTCTTTCATAGTATTCTCTAATTCCATCCCAGGTGGTTCACTTCCTAACAAAGTCCCAAAACCTAGATATAGACCAGGTTCCAGGAGACAGAGCATATGTTCACACGTATCCATAAATAGGGCAAATATATACCTGAAAGCAGTAGTACACTAGAGTTTGCAGTGAGTACCCCCCAACACTTCATCTCCACTATTCCAACCTTTGGGTCCATGATTCTTCAACAATTTGTTTGGCTTTGTATGTTAACTCTCTTTTCAGCCACCAGGTTCCAGATGCCATCAGGATGCCAGCCAGGCTTCCCTGGACTGATGACCCCACAAATGTCTCCTGGAGCTCCGCTTCCCCAGAGACTCACCCTACTAGGGGAAGAGAGAGGCAGGCTGGGAGTATGGATCGACCAGTCAACGCCCATGTTCAGTGGGGAAGCAATTACAGAAGCCAGACCTCCCACCTTCTGCAACCCACAACAACCCTGGGTCCATGCTCCCAGAGGGATAGAGAATGGGAAAGCTATTGGGGAGAGGATGGGATATGGAGATTGGGTGGCGGGAATTGTGTGGAGTTGTAACCACCCCATCTTATGATATTGTTAGTCTCCTTTCTTAAATAAAAAAAATAAAATTAAAAAATTTAATTTATTTTCTTTTGTTGCCCTTGTCTTTTATTGCTGTTGTAGTTACTATTGTTGTTGTTATTGATGTTGTCGTTAGGACAGACAGAAATGGAGAGAGGAGGGGAAAACAGAGAGGGGGAGAGAAAGATAGACACCTGAAGACCTACACAGCTATTAAGAATAATGAACCCACCCTCTCTGACCCATCTTGAATGGAGCTAGAAGGAATTATGTTAAGAGAACTAAGTCAGATAAAGATGAGTATGGGTGATCCCACTCATCAACAGAAGTTGAGAAAGAAGGACAGGGAAACTAAAAGCAGGACTTGACTAAATCTGGAGTAGGGCACCAAAGTAAAAACCCTGGGGTGAGGGTAAGGGTGGACATTCGGCTTCCCAGGGCAGCGGGTGGGTGGGATGGGACACAGTCTTTTGGTGATGGGAATGGTGTTTATGTACACTCCTATTAATCTGTAGTTATATAAATCAGTATTCAATTAATATGAGGGGAAATATTGATTGTATGTCTCAAACTTTTTAAAGCACAGACTGGATCTTTTTAGTACATAGGCTGAGTCTTTTATATGTTGACTCTCTCAAAAGCCTAGACCAGGGAGAACAGAAGCAACCGGTGGCACAGCTATATACAAGATGCTGGGTCTTATACAGCAAATCCTAACAAAGGGAATCTTCAAAGTTAACCCAATTACCAAATAATGTAATGATAACAATAACTATCCATTGTCTTCTTGAACCCTAAGATAGCAGGAACCTCATATTTCCACTATAGAGCCTATATTTCCCCCAGTCCTGGAACCCTGGGGGGGGGGCGCACTTTCCTACATGCTTCTCTCAATTCATATCAAATAATATTGCATCCGCCAATATTATCAACACAATGAGTGCCACCTCAGCATGCTTCATTTCAGACTGTGTCCAGAGACTTCAGGTGTGGAATGACAACCCTTCAGCTTCATTACTCAGGTGAGACCTTTACTTTCAGAGTATTCTCTAATTCCATAACACTTCCTAACAAAGTCTCAAAACCTAGATAAAGACCAGGTCCCCTGAGATAGAGCATATGTTCACACGTATCCATAAACTAGGGCAAAATATATACCTGAAAGCAAAAGTACACAATAGTCTGCAGTGAGCAACCCCCAACACTTCATCTGCACTATTCCAGCCTTTAGGTCCATAATTGTTCAACAATTTGTTTGGCTTTGTATGTTAACTCTCTTTTCAGCCACCAGGGTCCAGATGCCAGCATGATGCCAACCAGACTTCCCTGGACAGAAGACCCCACCAGTGTGTCCTGGAGCTCCACTTCCCCAGAGACCCACCCTACTAGGGAGAGAGGCAGACTGGGAGTATGGATCGACCTGTCAACACCCATGTTCAGTGGGAAAGCAATTACAGAAGCCAGACCTTCCACCTTTTGCAACCCACAATGACCTTGGGTCCATACTCCCAGAGGGATAAAGAATGGGAAAGCTATCAGAGGAGGGGATGGGATACAGAGATCTGGTGGTGGGAATTGTGTGGAGTTGTACCCCTCCCATCCTATGGTTTTGTTAATGTCTCCTTTTTAAATAAATTAGTTAATTAAAAAAAAAGACACCTGAAGACCTGCTTCACCACCTGTGAAGCGACTCCCCTGTAGGTGGGGAACCCAGGGCTCAAACTGGGATCCTTACACTGGTCCTTGCTTCATGCCACATGCACTTAACCCGCTGTGCTACCGCTCAACTCCCTACAATGACATTTTACATTTCAATAAAGAGAAAATTTTTTAGTAAGAACCTATTCTGGTCCACCATTAGTCAAGAAAATCAAAATAAAGCAAATGAAATTTGTGTTGGACCCAGGCTTTTTTTCTGGCAGAAAGTCAGGAAAAAAAAACAAAAAACCCATATACTTAATGTATTTAAAATCCTTTCACATACTAAATTCATTGTTCATTCTTCCCCTAAGTTCTGCTCATTCTTCAAAATTCGGGTCAAGTGCAACCTCCTTGGAAAGTCATTCCTGAATTTCTCAGGACAGGAGAATGCATATCCTATAGTCTCAAGACCATTTGTATAAGAGGACTCTTAACAAAGTATGATAAATAACTTGTTAAATTACTCTGTCTCCTCAACTCACATGTAAAGCCTTAGAAGAAGTGGACCTCCAGTTCACACTTACCTTCTCCACACCTACTTCAAAATTCAACCACCAGTACACTTTAGGAATTCAGCAACTATTGAACTAAACAGGATCAATAATCCTTTTAGCAGCTCCAAAGAGAAACTAAACAGAAACTCAGTCATTCCTAAACCCCAAGAATTGACTTTTTTTCATTAAAGCAAGAGCACATAATTTATATTAAAATATTTTCATTATTTGTAGTTGAGTTCCATTTCTGATATATTAGCAAATCTGAAAATGATAAGACATTTATAAACAAGGTAAATTTAAATGCTAAATAATATCAGAGGTGATATGAATACTAAATTTAATTAAATAATATTCATGTTATCCATGCATATTTCAAGATACGCTTCTATCAATTTCATATAGAAATTTTGAAAAACAGACCTCTGGGCCTGAGCTAAGGCGACACAGTCTCATGAAGCTGGCTCTCTTCCAGAAAACAAATACTAAAATGAAGTGTCTCAACAACTTTCATCAGAGCACACCTGTGATTTCTGGTAAAGAAAAAATCATTACTGTCTGAAGGCTGGTGATTGCAGAAACAGGAGGGGAGCGAAAAGATTCAAGCACCAGCACTACATTGCCTGTGAGCACCATGTTTACAATTGCTTTACACCTGGTGGACTTAAGGGCCAATGCAGAACCACTCAGGAGTGATGTGGTTTAAAAACAACAACAACAACAACAAAACTCAGAACTGCTGTTTGGAGCTGGAGCTATAGAGGCCACAAGCTCTTGAGTGAATCCCAGAGGACCATCTAGGGAAACTAGGAAAAGTGGATATTGTACCGCTGTGGTAGCAGAAAAGCCAACTAAACTCGAAGGTGTTCCAGCTGCCATAGAGACCCTGGTGAACAGGCTCAGACTGCCCTGATAGTGGGTAAAGTGATTTTGACCTTACAGTAGAGTTCCCACTTATAGGAAATAGCCCAGTACCAGTTTTTATTTACTTTTTCCTTTTGACTAACAACCGCCTCCAGATATCTGCCTTTTTTTTTTTTTTTTTTAACCAGAGCACTGCTCAGCTCTGGTGACTTTGGAGCCTCAGGCATGAGAGTCTCTTTGCTAACCATTCATTATGCTATCTACCACAATCCCCTCTCTTTCTTTTTCTTTCTCTTTTTGCCTCTAGGGTTATCTCTGGGGTGTGGTGCCTGCACTACAAATCCACTGCTCCTGAAGGCCATTTTTTTCCCCATTTTGTTGCCCCTGTTGTTGCCCTTGTTATTATTGTTATTGTTGCCATTGTTGTTGTTTTTGTTGGATAGGATAGAGAGAAATCGAGAGAGGAGGGGAAGACAGAGAGGGGGAGAGAGACAGACATCTGCAGACCTGTTTCACCACTTGTGAAGTGACCCCTCTGCTGGTAGGGAGCCCGGGACTCTAACTGGGTTCCTTACGCCAGTCCATGCGCTTCACATCATGTGTGCTTAATCTGCCACACTATCGCCCAGCCCCCACCCCCTCTCTTTCTTTATAAGCATGTTTTATTTGCCATGTTTTTATGTGAATTAAAATTCTTTCTTTGCAAAAAAAAAAATTCATTTTGCAATATTATTATTATTTCATCCATTTTAAAGCAACTTTTTCCCAGTTCATTTCCTTCACACTGGAAACTATTGCTGTTTTTCTTATAATACATAGTATCTTGCATGAATGTTATGTATTCAACTTTTGATGATTTACATTTGAATGAAATGGTGTTTCTGGGACAAATTACTATAGGAATGATCTGAAGGCCTGTGTGGGAGACATTCTATCTTCTGAAAAGGAAACAAATATGACTCAAAATTGGGCTGTCCAAAAAGTCATGCTGTATTTTTCTGTGAAAAAAATGTTTCATGACTTTTTCAACAACCCAACATTCTGGATGAAGCCAGTCTAAAATGAGGATGCCACTGGACCAGGAGTCAAATGACCCAGGCTAATCCTCCCTTCACTATTCAGCCTTGAGACCTTGATGATGTCTCATAAGCTCTCTGAATATTTTTCAAGTGTAAAATGGGGATACTACCTGCCTTTCCTACCTCACAGATGATCAAATGAGCTGATAACTATGAAAGTACTTTCCAAACTGCAAAGCACAGTCAAAAACAAAAGCTAATGGGATCAGGTATTGTCATACCTGGTAGAACACACAAATCACTACGCATAAAGCCCTGGGTTTCAAACTCTGGAAGAGCGAGAGAAGGAGGAGAGACACCTGCAGCATTGATCCATCTCTTCCCCTCTCCCTTCCAGAAAAAGAGGAAGGAAGGGAGGGAGGAAGGAAGGAAGAAAGAAAGAAAGAAAGAAAGAAAAGAGGAGAGGGGGGAGGGAAATGAAAGTTATCATCAATATAATGATAAACAGTAACCTCAAATAATACATTTCCAAGTGATTATCAGAAACCAAAATTGGGGAGGCACAACACTAAGATTGTTTCAAAGATATTTCAATGACTGTTTAATGGGGAAGGGCACAAAGCACTAAATAGGTGTGCTTTCAACAAAGACGCAGGAATGCCTCTCTAGGTTGTACAACAGTCTAGATGAAATATCCCACAAGACTATCAACTCCCTTTGCTCTGATTCTATGCTTAGCAAGCAACTGCTTGTTATTAATTGGGTTTCCAAGGTTCTGTGACACCAAAGAAGGATTTGCTAGATAGCACACCAGAAAATATTCTAGCTAACACAAGAGATCTATGTGATATTTTGGCTTATTCATCAGTCTTAACAGTATCTTATCCTACAGCACCAAGTTGAACTTTTCTAAGACATACAACTTGTGCATAGTTATACAGTCTCACAAATGAAATAGTTGCTTCAGTTGTAAGTTATTAACAAAGGAGGAAGAAACATTTGTTAGGAACTAAAATGCTCTCCATTTTATATTAAGACTCCTTACATTATCTCATTTCATTCTCACAACAGTCATGCAACACATAAGTATTACTACCACCATTTTACAGATGAGGAAATAAAAGTTCAAAGGAATTAAGTAATTTGTCCAAGGTTATACAACGATTAAATTACTAGATTGAACTGAAATGAAGTTTGTTATATTCCTACAGACTTGATCATGCCTTAAGTTGGGGGACATAGTCAAAGTAACCCAGTGTAATACTCCCATTAAGATTCATCAAATAAACTCATGTGACAAAAATAATTTATTTTAAAAGGCATATGAAATCTTACTGTAAGAGACTTAAAAGTAATGTAAGCAATAAGTTAAAAAAAAAAGTAATGTAAGCACAGAACTAAGTGGGGTTAATCACTCAGTTATGCAAACTAGTTCTAAGTAGACAGGTTGCAGCTTCCAAACTCAAATGATAAACTAAAATTTTCCATACACCAAAAAAGTGAAATGTTCATGGCCTGGTACTGGATTCTCAAGCAGGAGATCCCGAGTTTGACCTCTGAATTCACATATTGCCAGAGTGATGCTCTGGTGTCTTCTCCCCCCCCCCATATATATATATATATATTTATATATATATATGTATACATACATATATACATACATACATATATTTCCACAACTAACTCCACTGTGTGGATATAGTTTGATATAAAAGTTAATTCTATCATAGTCTCTAAATTCTGCCCTACTTAGCTAAGGCATTAGAGACCTGTTCAGGTTCCAGGTGGGAGCAGCAGGCTCCAATCTGCAGAGCATTTGTAACAATCTACAATCGTTCTGTTTTGGGCAGAGTAGGAGCAGTAGCCAGAGACCATTCATAAACAAAAATTATAATTTCTTTGGTGTATTGCACCAAAGTAAAAGACTCTGGGGTGGTGGGGAGGGGGGCTGTTCGGGTCCTGGAACATGGTGGCAGAGGAGGACCTAGAGGGAGTTGAATTCTTATGTGGAAAACTGAGAAATGTTACACATGTACAATTTACTGTATTTTACTGTTGACTGTAAACCATTAATCTCCCAAATAAAAAAAAAAAAAAAAAAGAATTACACTTTCTAAAGCAATTTCTTTTTCATTTGTTCCTCCAATGACCCAGAACTCTACTAAAGCAGGAACTCCGGGCATTAAAGTCTGTGCTGTCATAGGCTGGCTGGCAAGTCACTAGCTCAGACCACTCTGAGGCTGTCACACAAACTGGCAGGCACAGGACCATGTTCCACAAGACTTCTGGGCCTTTGAGAACAGTGTGTACTTTGCCTCTAGGCTTTCAGGTGCCATGAGAAGTGTTTGGAGGAAGTTCTCTTTCTGCCTCTCTCGATCTGGCCATCTGTCAGTGCAGACAAAAAAACAAGAGATGCCCAGACTAAGCTAGCTCTAGTAACAGGTATGCGTGAGGGTGAGGTGGGGTTAGGGGTGGTCTCTCCTGGCCCCATCCAGGCCGTGACTCTGCTGTGCACCTGGCACAGCTCGACCCTTCAGAGGCCCCAATTGGCCTGGCGCCACCCAAGAGCACAGCCCACCTCTCCGAGGCTGGGTCGGTCTGCTGTATACCGGCGGGCGCAGGTCACCTTCCTGGGTCTCCCAGCCCTTAGACCTTGAGATCTGGATCATCTCCCCAGGCTGGGGCGCGGTCACCCCCCGCCAGGCCGAGTCAGCTCCCCGCGGCCCGGTGCAAAGGGACACGGGCCCCGTCCCGAGGCCTGAGCGCCCGAGCCCGACGGAGCGAAGTCAGTGACTGTCCCGCCCGCCCGCGCCCAGCCCGGCCCGGCCCCAGCGCGCTCTCACCGGGTCCCAGTGCCTCCATGGCGGCGGCCGGGGCCGCCTCGCCCCGGTCCCCGGCGCCTCCCGCTCCGGGCCCCGCCGCCGCCGCCGCCGCCGCGTAACGCTTGCTCTCCGGAATATTGGCGCTGGGGGGGCGCCGCGGAGATGCGGGCGCTGGGCAGGGGGCGGCGGCGGCGCCCGGCCCGGGCACGGGGACCGGCTCCCGCGGCTCTTCCGGCCTCAGCGACAACAAAAACAATCCCCGCCGCTGCCGCTGCCAGCGCGAGCGGGAGCCAGCGCGCGCGCCCGCCGGCGGGGAGGAGGCGCGGAGCGCGCGCGGCCAGGGGGCCAGGGGGCCCTGGGGCCCGGCTCGCGGAGGTGGCGTGCGCGACCCCAGGTGCCAGGTTCAGCGAGCTCATGGGGGGCGGGGTGGGGCAGCGCGGGCACGCGCGGAGCAGTGCGCCCCCCCCCCCCGGGGGTGACGGGCGCGCGTCCTACTGCCCAGCCTACCGAGGGCTGCCCTCCTCCCTCAGCCACAGGGTAACCTTCTTGGGGGCAGGGGGGGCGCGGGGACTAGTCACAAGCGATCTTAGGGCTGTGCCCTAAGACCTCTGCCCCCACACTCCCCCCAGATCCAGCAACCAGGCCTCGCTCATCTACAGACACAGTTCTGAGATCCACGTCAGGCATCCCTCTTCCTTCTTCCCTCCCCTCAGACCACTTGTCCTAGGATAGAGAACCCCAGGACCCCCTCAGACACAGCTCTTTCCCTCCATTTCTTCATCCAACAAGGCAAACTCTGTTGTGCTTCCCTCTCCGAGGAGCTGGAGTGGACCAAGAAGAATGATGTCTTTCCTGCATGGTTCCAGGACCAGGACCTCCACCAGCAAGTTTCTTTTTCTTTTCTTTCTTTTTAAAATTTTTTTATTATCTTTATTTGTTTATTGGATAGAGACAGCCAGAAATTGAGAGGGAAGAGGGAGTTAGAGAAGGAGAGAGGCAGAGAAACACCTGCAGCACTGCTTCACCGCCTGTGAAGCTTTCCCTCTGGAGGTGGGGGCCAGGAGCTGAACCCGGGTCCTTGTGCATTGTAACATGTGCGCTCTGTTGAGAAATTGTGCAGATGTGGTTGAGTTAGGCAGGGCCCACAAACCACCCTATTCTAGTATGGCCAGTCCCTATGTCTACATACCAATCTTCTGCTTTGTCTTATAAGTGACTAAAGGTCTCCCCCACCACTTATCCCCTCAGGGTATTGCTAATTCCCACCAGCTAAACCATAGCAACAGTAGCTAAGGAAGTTCCCAGCTTGCCTTTTTCTTTTCTCCACCCCCTTTCCTAGCCATATCCATTCCTCACTTGCCACATCCGGTTTTATCCCATAAAACCCACTTCTGTTACTCGTTTCGCTCTCTTTTCTTTCCAGCTTCCCGACCTGGAGAAGGGCTGGTTGTGCAGAGTGGGGGGCGGCCATTGTGGCTTGTCACCATGTGGCTTAACCTGCTGTGCTCACATCGGACTCCGGGGTGCTCCTGGGTTTTCCCATGTGAATAAAAATTTGTATTACCACGCCACCATAAGTTCCTGGATCCTCTCTCCCTCAACACTGGCCCTGGCAGCGCTCAACCAGGTGCACCACCACCCGGCCCCCTATCAGCAAGTTTCATGTCACTTCAGGAGGGGGATATATTGCTTTAGCAGCTAATCCATCAAGCAGGTCCTGCATCCTTGGCGTTTCCACTTTGCACTTTGAGTTGGAGAACATACAAGCTTCTGATCCCTACCTGCAGGAGAAGAAGTTTCACCAGTGGTGAAGCGGTACTACAAGTGTTTCTTTCTCTCTCCCTCTCTACCTCTCCCTTCCCTCTCAAGTTTTTGGTCTCTATAAAAATAATAACGTAATCTGAGATTCCCAAACAGACTTAATGGGCCTAGAACTCGAATAAATCCCTCTCTCCATAGGACCTTGCCCTCCACTTGGATCAACAATGGTAGAAAATGTTCCATCCTCCGAAGGGAGGATGGACAACATACTCTATGCTACACCTGAGGAAGATGGGTTGATACTGGGACAGCATGGAATGTTCCTATTTATGACCACAGAATGTCAGATCTGTGGTCAGATCTAGAGGGATGTAGAGGTCACACAGGCTCCTAAGATAATTATGGGCCCCAGATCACATCAAATCGATGAGATTTACAGTCAACAATATTTATACCCCTTTCCCATATTAGGGAGCTACTCTCTTCCCTGATCCAGCTTTCTGGTCCTTTCCCAGCCATGACACCATCTCCCCAGACAATAACTTGGATCCACCTGCATATCAGATTTCAGGCTCAGGCAAAAATAAAACAAAACAAAACAAACACAGTAGTATAGCTACAGGCCCTTTGAAATATAACTAAAATATGCCTACTACAAAATGGAGGACCCCCCCCAACACTTCATCTGCACTATTCCAGCCTTTAGGTCCATGACTGTTCAACAATTTGTTTGGCTTTGTATGTTAACTCTCTTTTCAGCCACCAGGTTCCAGATGCTACCATAATGCCAACCAGACTTCCCTGGACAGATAGCCCCAGCAATGTGCCTTGTTGCTCTGCTTCCCCAGAGCCCTGTCCCACTAGGGAAATAGAGAGAGTATGGATCCACCTGCCAACACCCATGTTCAGCGGGGAAGCAATCCCAGAAAGCAGACCTTCCACCTTTTGCACCCCTTAATGACCTTGGGCCCATACTCCCAGAGGGATAAAGAATAGGAAAGCTATCAGGGGAGGGGATGGGATACGAAGGTCTGGTGGTGGGAATTGTGTGAAGTTGTACCCCTCTTATCCTATGGTTTTGTCAATGTTTACTTTTTATAAATAAAAAATTAAAAAAGAAAGAAAACAGTACACAGAGAATAAACAGATACTTCAATTTAAAAAATAATAATAACGTAATAATAATATAAGTGAATTAGAGAACATAGGACTACTGGCTAAGAAGCAGCTTGTCCTGAGTAAAATAAGGGAGCCAGTTAAAAAGTATGTGTGGAAGTTGGGCGGTAGCTTAGTAGGTTAAGCGCATGTGGCCCAAAGCACAAGGACTGGTGTAAGGATCTGGGTTCGAGCCCCCGGCTCCCCACCTGCAGGGGAGTCACTTCATTGGAGGTGAAGCAGGTCTGCAGGTGTCTATCTTTTTCTTCCCCTCCTCTCTCCATTTCTCTCCTATCCAACAACGGCAACAACAATAAAACAGTAAGCGCAACAAAAGGAAATACATTTTTTTTTTTTAAAGTGTGTGTGGTCACAAGACTGATTTAGCAACAGAAATCTATGTCTTCACAATCATGGACACTTAACATTCAAAACTAAGGATCGGTTTACTCTGAGATTTCTCTTTTGCTTGTAGGTGACTGCTTTCTCAGTCTTCCCTCTGTACATGACTGTGCCCAGATTTCTCTCTCTTTCTTTATTTATTGATGGGATTTCATCACTCCTGGCACACTCTCTCCCTCAACTTCCCCAACCCCAAAGGGAGAGAGAGAGACCTAGAGACTGAAAGACCACAGCACTGAAGCTTTCCTAAGCATCATGGGAGGGGTAAAAGGCTGAAGTCTGGGTGGCATGTACATGACAAAGCAGGCACCTTCCCAGCTGAGCTGTCTCCACAATCCTAAATTTCCTCTTCTTATAATGATATCAGTCAACTGAATCAGGACTCACCAAATAGACATTGTTTTAACTTAATTATCTCTCTGATCACCCTTCCTCCAAACACAGTCACATTCTGAGGTATTGGAGGCTATGATTTCAACATGTGGATTTTGAAGATGGGACAATTCAACCCATAACACATGGAGTGAGATGTTCATTTGAGCACTTATATGCAGGCATAGGTCAAACGATTGTTTCCCTAACGAATTCCTGATTTACTACAAGAATTTATTAAGAATCTAGTAAAATGTGCTGCACACTGGAGAAATACTAGAGGACAAAAAGCAGATGGTTCCCTTTCCCAGGAAACTTGTGGGTAATGGAGCTGATATAACCAATCAAATAATGACACATATTCTAATTTCAATTAGAGTTGACTATTTGAAGAATATGAAGCACATGTGTAAGTCAACTTATATGCAAAGAAACTTACCTGCACAAGGAGGAGAAAAAAATGTTTCAGGAGGGCTGGAGAGATAGCATAATGGTTATGAAACAAACCTCCATGCCTGGAACTCCAAAGTCCCAGGTTCAATTCCAGGCACCACCATAAGTCAGAGCTGAGTAGTTGTGTAGAAAGAAAGAAATCACTTTTTAAAAAAGTTTCAGGCATGAAGCAGAGAAATTGAAAACACCCTAAGATGGAAACTGATCTTATACTTGAGAAAATAAAGGCAGACTAGCATGTGTAAAGTTTAAAACCCAAGGGCACTGAAGCTAGAAATGAAAGCAAGAGTCAGATCATCCAGGGTTTTTGTATCATTAAAATAAAAAATAAATACTCATTCTACCTATCTAGCACACCAACAAAAACAAGTTCCAATACCAGCACACTAACAAAAACACTCCATCTAGACCACACCAAAGTGTCCTGGAACCTCACATCTCCAGGGCTCTACCCTGCTAGAAAAAAAGTAAAAGAAGCTGGGGGTATGGATCGACTTACCAACACCCATGTCCAGTGGAGAAGCAATTACAGAAGCCAGAACTCCCACCTTCAGCAACTCATAAAGAACTTTGATCCATACTACCCAGAGGGAAGAAATGTTAGGGGAAGTTGACCAAAGGACTCTGAAACCCAATTCTATCAAGATCCAGAGAGAGAAGAGGAAAAAAGAAGGATATTTGGAAGTAATAGTTGATGTAGGTGTGACTTAGAAAGGAAGAGAACCCCCGTCCGAGCCCCTAGTTCCCCACCTGCAGGGGAGTGGCTTCACAGGCGGTGAAGCAGGTCTGCAGGTGTCTATCTTTCTCTCCCCCTCTCTGTCTTCCCTGCCTCTCTCCATTTCTCTCTGTCCTATCCAACAACTACGACATCAATAATAACTACAACAATAAAACAAGGGCAACATAAGGGAATAAGTAAATAAATAAATATTAAAAAGAAAAGAAAGGAAGAGAAGGTAGCACCATAGGGAAATGGGTAAATATATGTATAGACTGTCATAGAAATAGTAAGTCCATATCTGTGACCTCGGGACAACTACTACAGTTTCCAGTGGAGGAAATGGGAATACAGAACTCTGGTGGTGTGAATGGTGTGGAATTATATACTTGTTATCTTATAATTTTGTAAATCAATATTAGATCACTAAAACAAACAAACAAACAAAAAACCCCTCTACCTAGTCCCTGATATCCCTTCCCTATTCCCTCTGATAACCACCATATTTTTCATTGCCGCTAAGAGTTAGATTCGTTTTAGTTTTCCATATAGTAAATCCATCTGGTAATTGTCTTTCACTTCTTTGTTTCACTTAGCATAATCTCATAGAGTTTCCTCCATTTTATTGCAAAAGGCATAATGAGTTTTTTTTTTTTTCCAACAGCACAATACTATTGCACTGAATACATATTCCACAGATGCTTCATCTATTTATTTTTTTTCCATGGGCAATTGCTTGATTCATTGTGTGAGTCGATTTTTTTTTTTTTTAAGTGAAAGACAAAGAGAGGGAAAGAAATGACAACACTGAAGCTTCTTTCAATGTGGTAGGAACTGGCCTTGAACTTGGTTTGTGTATTTGGCAAAACAGCATACTACCCAAATGATCTATTTTGCTGACCCATGTCAAGTAATTTTTGTATGCAAGTGTATGTAATAGGGACACACAATAACCATATACTGTATTAGGAATGTTGCATGTCTTCATAACCAAGTAGTAGTTATTGGAGAAGGCACTTGTACACACAAGGGAACTGAAGTTCAGGGGAGCTAAGCAAGTTTGGTTCTGTATTGTGTAACATAGCAGCAAAACAGACATTTTGGGTTCCCAGGTGGTAGTGCACCTGGTTAAGCGCACACATTACAGTGCGCAAGGACCTGAGTTCAAGCCCCTGGTCCCCACCTGCAAGGGGAAAGCTTTGCAAGTGATGAAGCAAGGGCTGCAGGTATCTCTCTGTCTCTCTCCCTCTCTATCACCCCCTTCCCTCTCGAGTTCTGGCTGTCTCTATCCAATAAATAAATAAATATAACAAAAAAATAAAAACAAACAAACAAAACCCAGATATTTTGGAGTTCTAAATCCTGCATTCTAGTTTAGGTTGATTCCAAGGAGTGGAACTTTCAATTGAGTTAATAGATTCTGGTCCACTCAGAATATTCCAAGTCCTTTCCATAGTGCCATGCCACTTCTCCATTAAACCAGGTAGCAACAGAAATCAACAGAAGACAGAGAATTTAATGGGATGAAGTAGTCACTAAATGAGTAGATGGTTTTACAACTAAAAAGATTTCAAAACCCAACTAGAGGTCAAATTTTGAGTTAACTCTAATAACTATAACCCTTTTCTACTCTAGGTTAAGTTCCTCCAAAAGTTTAAGCTGTGCTCACCAGGACAAATAGTTCTGGTAGTTTCTAGCCTAGGTTGAGACTGACTTTCCTATTCTCACTACCTAACAAACTTTCTGCCATATTCTATTTGGTACTTTTGCTCAGAGACCATAGCTTGTCTCTTGTACTAAAAATAGCCTCAGGAACCTGAATGTGAATTTTACAATAGTTTCAGATGGCTCTGCAATACTGTAATTACTCTTGTCTCTCAGTACTGTGTTCTTGACCACTCTGGTCTATATTCTAATTCCAAAACTCATCCCCTCCCAAATCTGTTGCCTCTTTTCATTAGGAAGAGCTCTCTCAAACCAAAGTCCTATAGTGAATTAGTTCCCCTTAACCTCAGCCTCTATAGGGAGCCCTTCCTCTACTTCCTGTTATGGCTGCAAAGAAGCCCTGCCCCAGAATACCACTTCCGCCTCAGCTCTCTCTGATGGGGGGGCTGCTTCCACACCCCACACGTTTCCTGGATAGGGGTTGAGGGGAGAGGGGTAAAGAATTGGCAATTTATTTGTTCCCATTGCACCAAGCCTTGAAGTCTCATTCTCACATTAAAATCACTTGCCATCTGGATAAACCACCATGGGACCTCTAGATGGTGATACAATTAACCTAGCTCCTGGTCTTATGTCTAAACCTGGCTCTAATTACACTGTCCATTCTTAAAGGCAGGGCTCAAGCCTTATTCAAATATTCAGGTTGTGTATCTGTTGCCTAACATCCTACTTGGCACCAAATGCCTACTCAGGGAAATGTATGGAATGAACAAGTGAGCAAGAAATGTGTACACAGCAGAAACTAGCAATGGTCCAGTGTTCTGTGTACACATATGTTCTTGGCAGCACAATTTGTAATAGCCAAAACCTGGAAGCAACCCAGGTGTCCAACAACAGATGAGTGGCTGAGCAAGTTGTGGTCTATATACACAATGGAATACTACTCAGCTGTAAAAAAATGGTGACTTCACCGTTTTCAGCCGATCTTGGATGGACCTTGAAAAAATCATGTTGAGTGAAATAAGTCAGAAACAGAAGGATGAATATGGGATGATTTCACTCTCAGGCCGAAGTTGAAAAACAAGATTAGAAAAGAAAACACAAGTAAAACCTAAAATGGAACTGGTGTATTGCACCAAAGTAAAAGACTCTGGGGTGGGGTGGGTGGGTGGGGAGAATACAGGTCCATGAAAGATGATGAATGACATAGTGGGGGTTGTATTGTTAAATGGGAAACTGGGGAATGTTATGCATGTACAAACTATTGTATTTACTGTTGAATGCAAAACATTAATTCTCCAATAAAGAAATAAACTATTAAAACAAAAAAAAGAAAGAAGAAATGGTCCAGTGTATGGGGCATAGGTGAAAAACTCTGGGTGAGCTTTCAGCTTGCCCAGAGCACAGACTTGTGAATTAGATTGCCATAGGATCAAATCCTAGTTTCACAGCGTGCTCATTTTTAAGTAACTGGGGCAAGTCTCTTCATTCAAATCACACCTGTCCATGTTTCTGTGTGTCTGGCTCCAATTAAATGCCAAATATTACTAATTTTCCTTCCTTCCTCCAGCTAAAATTTGCTCATCTGCTGCTGTCTTGAACCTAAGATCTCAGCTCTGTCCAAGAAAAGGGAGCAGAACCATCAAGGACTCACTCATCCACTTGGGGTTAAGAATCAGAGCATGCTCAGTCAAGAGTTATGAATGGAATCAAATTTCTTTATTTATTTTTGATTATCTTTATTTATTGGATAGAGACAGAAATCAAGAGGGTAGGGGAGATAGAGAGGGAGAGGGAAAGAGAGACACCTGCAGCCCTGCTTCACCATTTGCAAAGCTTTCCTTCTGCAGGTGGGGACCAGGGGCTCGAAGCCGGGTCCTTGTGCACTGTAACATGTGCGCTCAACCAGGTGCACTACCACCCGGTCCCAGAACCAAAATTCTTGACTCTATCAATGCCAGCATCCTTGTCACTAGTATATGTGATGTCAGAAGACAGGACTCCAGCTTCCTGAGCTGATTATGACTCTTCAACCATTGTCTGGGACCCTGGTCTCTGCTAATGTTTTGACTTCTGAGCCTCTCTGGAAATCTGCAACTTCTAAGTCAAGACGAGTTTTTGTAATTGATCATTTCAGTTCTCTTTATCTGGAAACCAAACCCTAATGCAGACACAAATTTTAAGTAGGAGCTAAAGTGGAGTGACTTTAGCTAAAGGGTATATATATTAAATTTTTGAGAACAAAAAGTAGGCCAGTTACCAAAAGATACCACCTGGCCTTTGAATGGACTGCCTGCTCACCTGTTCCTACTCCACTGGCAGACTTACCCTTCTGAATTTAAATTTTACTATTATTATTTTCATTTCTACAATTCAAATACCATAAAATGTACTGACTGGGGGAGCTGGTGCTGGGGTACCTAGTAGAGTGCACATACAACCACATACAAGGACCTGGGTTCAAGTTCCAGGTTCCCATCTCCAGAGTGGAAGCTTTACCACAGGCGGGACACTGCTATAGGTGTGTTTACATCTCTTCCCTCTCTGTCTGGCCCTCCTGTTATGCCTCCTGGTGGCAAAAACAAATAGACAAGCAAACAAACAACCCAGTTTTAAAAATTGACTTAATAAAGTAGGAAAAGGGCTAGAGAGACAGCATAATCATTATGCAAAAGACTTTCTGCCTGAGGCTCTGTGGTGTCAGGTTCAATCCCCAGTACCACCATAAGCCAGAGCTGAGCAGTGCTCTGGAGTCTCTTTCTCATAAAATAAATGCAAATGCTAAAAAAATAAAGTGGGAAAAATGAACTAATGTTGACTGACAAGCCTGTGTGTGTTTTTTTTAATTTTTATTTTATTTATTAATGGATAGAGACAGAAATTGAGAGGGGAGCGGAAGAGAGAGAGACAGTCAGGAGAGATACCTACAGCCCTGCTTCACCACTTGTGAAGCTTTCCCCCTGCAAGTGGGGACCAGAGGCTTGAACCCAGGTCCTTGTGCAATGTAATGTGAACACTTAACCAGGTGCACCACCATCTGGCCCCCTGTGTGTGATTTAAAATATATATTTAATTTTTTTCTTTTAATTTGTTTATTTTCGATAGACACAAAGAGAAGTTGAGAGGGAAGGGGAAAATAGAGAGGCAGAGAGACAGACACCTGCAGCACTATTTCATCACTTGTGAAGCCTCCCCCCTCAGCCTAACCATTCTGACTTTGTGACTTCATCTGGCCTCGTCCATTACCTCATTCTTCATCCTCTTTTCCTTTTTCCCTCAAGGGAAAGAAAAAAAGCCTGAAGTATTGTCTGGGGACATGGTGTCAGAGTTGGGAACAGGACCAGAAAGCTGGGTCGGGGCAAAGAATAGCTCCCAAACATGGAAAAAGTGTATAAATATCGTTAACTGTAAACCCCATCAATCCAACCCAGGGCCCATGTCCATTCACATTCAGCACAGGAGTCTGTGTAACCTCTGTATCCCTGTAGGTCTGAGACCCCATTCCATAGCAATAGCTAGGAACACTCTAAGCTGCACTGACTTCAGTGGCAGACTCTAAGCTGCACTTCGGAGAGTGGGGCAGTCCCCATCATTGTTGTTCCACACTAGGCAAGGTTCTCTAGAGGCCCACAAGAGGTTCTCCGATGTTGTTTCTCATGGAGATGGCCAGTGATAGTGGACAGAGGGTTCTGCAAGAGGTCTAGGCCCATCCTATCCATATGGGAGTCCCAGGTGGGGAGTTGGGGGCTCAAACCGGGATCCTCATGCAGGGCCATGTTTGATGGGCTATGTGTAGGTGTTTCAGTTTACTGTCCCAAGTACTAGACTTATGAGTAAAAAGTCTTCAGAAGGGAGTCCGGCAGTAGCGCAGTGGGTTAAGCACAGGTGACGCAAAGCACAAGGACCGGCATGAGGATCCTGGTTTGAGCCCCCAGCTCCCCACCTGCAGGGGAGTCGCTTCACTGGAGGTGAAACAGATCTGCAGGTGTGTATTTTCTCTCTCCCTCTGTCTTCCCCTCCTCTCTCCATTTCTCTCTGTCTTAACAATGGCATCAATAACAACAACAATAATAACTACAACAATAAAACAACAAGGGCAACAAAAGGGAATAAATAAATAAATAATTTTTTAAAAAAGTCTTCAGATGGTTCCAACCATAAGTATTTTGAAGCATCCCCCTCTATTTAAGCCTTGTTGGTTAAGGTTCTTGGCACCACATAAAGTTGCCACGGCACTGGGGGGAAGCTCTAGTCTCTCTGACTTTGTATCTCTGCCTGAAATAACAGTGAAATAAATCAGTCCAGAAGTAGTGAAGTCACAGATGCTTGAGATTCCAGGGACACAAAAAAAGAAGAAAAGATGAAAAAAAAAAGATATTTTATTCAAGACTATCACAACAAAGGAGAGAGACTGAACTGAACTCTAAAAACACCAAAAACAGCTAAGTGTTTATAATTAATGATCCAAGAAAGTGGTTTATTACTGAAGTTAAGAAAACTAAGTGTATCTAGAAGGATGTGGTTAACTATGCTGAAACCTTCTTAGAAATCAAATAAGAAAGAGGACAGAGAAGTGAATTTAGCCAAACAGAGTCAATGATAAATTTGACCAGAAAAATTTTAGTGGGAGGGAAAGACAGAAAGAGGCTGAGAGTATGGGTCAATCTGCCAATGCCTATGTCCAGCAGAAAAGCAATTACAGAAGCCAGAACTCTCACCTTCTGCAAAGAGAATTTCTGTCCATATTCCCAGAGGGGGAGAAATGTTAGGGGAAGATGACTAGAGGGCTCTGAATTCCAATTCATTCAGGACCCAGAGAGAGAAAAGGAAAAAAGGGAGGACTTAGAAAGGAAAGAAAGGCAGGACCATAGAAAAAAATGGGCAAAAATATAGATAGATGAGAGAGAGAGAGAGAAATAATAGTCAAGGCAGAAATAAGTAGCATAATGGTTATGCAAAGAGACTCTCATGCCTGAGGCTCCATAGTCCCAGGTTTAAACCCCCATTAAGCCAGAGTTGAGCAGTGCTCTGATGAGAGAGAGAGAAGAAATAACAGTCATGCTCTTGGCCTTAGTGCTATCTTCCTAGAAGCATCTGTGCAATGAGAATCAAGTGGGGAAGAAGTGAAAACGCAGGCAACAGTACAAAAGAAGAAAATGAAACAGAGGTCCAAGTAGTCTTGCGCACCCATGGAAGCCATAGGAACAGAAATAAAGAACACCAGAAGCCAGAGGCACTGGTACAAACTGGACTTCTATGCTGCAGCTTAGAATTTGTTTCAGCAGATCTAGAACCTTCATTACCATCTGATCTTATGTGGCCATCTTTGAGAGCCCTTCTTTGCTCATACCAAAGCAAAGTCCTTTTTGTTCCTTTGCCTTGGACTTGACATTCTGGACTAGTTTTGTTCTCGTTGTGGCTGAATGTAACCTGTGTAGAATAAATAACCTTTACCTTTCATGTTATTATAGCTGAAGGGAGAAAAAAGAAAGAAAGAAAGAAAGAAAGAAAGAAAGAAAGAAAGAGAGAGAGAGAGAGAAAGAAGGAAGGGAACAAGGAAAGAAGGAAGGATGGAAAGAAATGAATGAAAGAAAGAAAGAAAGAAAGAGAAGAAAGGAAGGAAGGAAGGAAGGAAGGAAGGAAGGAAGGAAGGAAGGAAGAACAGTCAAGCCATATCTGTGATCTTGAGAGAACCATTGCAGTTTCCAAGAAAGAGAATGGGGACACAAAGAACTCTGGTGGTGGGAACGATGTGGAATTTTACCACTACTCTCTTGTAATTTTGTAAATAAATATTAAACCACTAATAAAGATAAATAAATAATTTCAGTGGGGTGAAAAGGCTGATGGGAGTATATGAAAATGATGGAAGATTAAGAAGCAAAGAAAGCAAATACAGACAACCTTTCTGTACGTTTTTGCTCTGAGGGGGGATAAGTAGAGTGGCAGCTGAAGTGGTATGGTGTTGAAGGAGGGCTTTTGATTGTGTGCTTTTAGATAGAAGGCAAATATATTTGCTGACGGAAATGACACAGTAGAGAAAGAGATCTTGATGAAGCAGTGAAAAGTAATTTGATTCTTAGGAAGACAGAAGGATGTTGAATAAATTACAGACCAAAGAAAAAGCAGAGAATGTGGATTCTGATGCAAATTGGTCAAAGTTGGTAGTTTAGGCTGGAAGATGAAAGCATGTCATCTGAATGCTTTTCTTTTCTCAGTGAATTACCAATTGAAAATACATAAAAATGAACAAGGGAGATATGTTAAAAGTTTGAAGGGGGAAAGCAAAGGAAACTGGGGAAAGAAAACTAGTATGGGAGAGCGGGAGGACTTCTGGGCAATTCTGAGTACTCATTCAAGATTTGTAGTTGGAAATTTCAAGTGAGATAGCACAGTTGAGTGATTCTCTCCAGCTATTTCCAGCTGCTCAGGCACAGGTGTGGACTATTCAGTTAGCTAATTTTAAGAGAAGTTGGAGTTTCGTCAGTGAGAATAATGAAGAAGGGGAAAAGAGAATTATGAACATCTATATTATGATGATAACCATAGTGCTCCATGGATGCTAGACCAGGAAAGAAAAATAACAAAAACATGTGGGGATATAGGCTAAGTAGTAAAAGTGACAATGTTGATAGTGATAGGTCAGATGACTCTATATAAGTTTAATATATATATATATGTTTTATTTTATTTCTTTGTTTTATTTTTTTAATTGGGGAATTAATGTTTTACATTCAACAGTAAGTACAATAGTTTGTACATGCATAACATTCCCCAGTTTCCCATATAACAATACAACCCCCACTAGGTCCTTTGAATCCTTCCTGGGCCTGTATTCTCCCCACCCACCCACCCACCCCAGAGTCTTTTACTTTGGTGCAATACGCCAATTCCAGTTCAGGTTCTACTTCTCTTTTCTTTTCTGATCTTGTTTTTCAACTTCTGCCTGAGAGTGAGATCATACCATATTCATCCTTCTGTTTCTGACTTATTTCACTCAACATGATTTTTTCAAGGTCCATCCAAGATCAGCTGAAAACAGTGAAGTCACCATTTTTTACAGCTGAGTAGTATTCCATTGTGTGTATAGACCACAACTTGCTCAGCCACTCGTTTGTTGTTGAACACCTGGGTTGCTTCCAGGTTTTGACTATTACAAATTGTGCTGCCAAGAACATATGTGTACACAGATCTTTTTGGATGGCTGTGTTGGGTTCCTTAGGATATATCCCCAGGAGAGGAATTGCAGGATCATAGGGTAGGTCCATTTCTAGCCTTCTGAGAGTTCTCCAAAATGTTCTCCACAGAGGTTGGACCAATTGACATTCCCACCAGCACTGTAGGAGGGTTCCTTTGACCCCACACCATCTCCAGCATTTGCTGCTGTTACCTTTTTTGATGTATGACATTCTCACAGGAGTGAAGTGATATCTCATTGTTGTCTTTATTTGCATTTCTCTGACAATCAGAGACTTGGAGCATTTTTTCATGTGTTTCTCGGCCTTTTGGATCTCTTCTTTGGTGAATATTCTGTCTATGACCTCCCCCCATTTTTGGATGAGGTTATTTGTTTTCTTGTGGTTGAGTTTGGCAAGCTCTTTATATATGTTGGTTATTAAATTCTTGTCTGATGTATGGCATGTAAAGATCTTCTCCCATTCTGTGAGGGGTCTCTTAGTTTGGGTAGTGGTTTCTTTTGCTGTGAAGAAGCTTTTTAATTTGATGTAGTCCCATAGGTTTATACGTGCCTTAGTCTTCTTTGTAATTGGATTCGTTTCATTGAAGATGTCTTTTAAAATTTATGCGGAAAAGAGTTCTGCCAATATTTTCCTCTAAGTATCTGATAGTTTGTGGTCTAACATCCAAGTCCTTGATCCACTTGGAATTTACTTCTGTATTTGGTGAAATACAGGGGTTCAGTTTCATTCTTCTGCATGTTTCAACCCATTGTTTCCAACACCATTTGTTGAAGAGACTCTGCTTTCCCCATTGAATAGTCTGGGCCCCTTTGTCAAAGATTAGCTGTCCATAGGTGTGGGGGTTCACTTCTGGGCTCTCAATTCTATTCCACTGGTCAGTGTGTCTATTCATGTTCCAGTACCAAGCAGTTTTGATGATAATGGCCCTATATTACAGTTTGAGATCTGGGAGTGTGATGCCTCCGGTTCTGTTCTTTTTTCTCAAGATTGTTTAGGCAATTCTAGGTCTTTTCTGGTTCCAGATAAACATTTGTAGCATTTGTTCTACTCTCCTAAAAAATGTGCTTGGGATCTTGATGGGGGTAGCATTAAATTTGTAGATGGCTCTGGGTAGTATACTCATTTTGATGATGTTCATTCTTCCAACCCATGAACATGGAATATCTTTCCACTTCTTTGTGTCTTTTTCAATGTCTTTGAGTAGTGACTCATAATTTTCAGTATACAAGTCTTTCACTTCTTTGGTTAGGTTTACTCCTAGATATTTTATTGTTTTTGTTGCTATAGTAAATGGAATTGATTTCTGGATTTCAATTTCTTCTAACTTAGTGTTTGCATAGAGGAATGCCACTGACTTTTGAATGTTAATTTTGTAGCCTGACACCTTACTGTATTTCCTGATGATTTCCAAAAGCTTCTTGCTGGATTCCTTAGGCTTTTCTGTGTATACTATCATGTCATCTGCAAATAGGGAGAGTTTGACTTCTTCTCTTCAAGTCTGTATGCCTTTAATTCCTTGCTCCTGCCTGATTGCTATAGCAAGAACTTCCAACACTATGTTGGATAGTAATGGTGACAGTGGGCAGCCCTGTCTAGTACCTGATCTCAGGGGAAATGCTTCCAGTTTTTCACCATTGAGTATGATGTTGGCTGTAGGTCTGCTATATAGAGACTCCACTATCTTCAGGAATTTTCCATCTATTCCCATTTTTTGTAGTGTTTTGATCATAAAGGGATGTTGTATTTTGTCAAAGGCTTTCTCTGCATCTATTGATATGACCATGTGGTTTTTGGTCTTGCTTTTGTTGATGTGGTGGTTCACATTGATTGATTTACGTATATTAAACCAACCTTGCATGCCTGGGATAAACCCCACTTGATCATGATGAACAATCTTTTTAATATACTGCTGTATCTTGTTGGCTAGAATTTTGTTCAGTATTTTAGCGTCTATGTTCATCAGAGATATTGGTCTATAGTTTTCTTTTTTGGTTTGTGTCCCTGTCTGCTTTTGGTATCAGAGTGATGTTAGCTTCATAGAAGCTGGCAGGGAGTATTCCAGTGTCTTCAATCTTCTGGAAGACTTTTAAAAGTAGAGGTATTAGTTCTTCTTTGAAAGTTTTGTAGAATTCATTTGTAAAACCATCTGGTCCAGGACTTTTATTTTTGGGAAGATTTTTGATAACTGTTTCAATTTCATTAGCTGTGATGGGCTTGTTCATGTTATCCACTTCCTCTTTACTTAGTTTTGGCAGTTGGTAGGTATCTAGGAAATCATTCATTTCTTCCAGGTTCTCTAGCTTGGTGGCATATAGTTGTTCATAGAAGCCTTGCATGATATGTTGAATTTCTGTGGTGTCTGTTGTGATATCTCCTCTTTCATTTACTATACAATTTACTTGGGTCTTCCCCCTTTTTTGTTCTGTGAGTCTGGCTAAAGGTTTGTCGATTTTGTTTACTCTTTTGAAAAACCAACATTTACTTTCATTGATCTTTTGTATGGTTTTCCTATTCTCAATGTTATTTATTTCTGCCAAAATTTTAGTGATTTCTGTCCTTCTGGTTGCTTTAGGGTTCCTTTGTTGTTCTTCTTCTAGGTCTTTAAGATGTGCAATCAGGCTGTTTATTTGTGCTTTTTCTTGTTTCCTAATGTGTGCTTGTATAGCTATGTACTTCCCTCTTAGGACTGCTTTTGCTGTGTCCCAAATATTTTGATAGCTTGTGTCTTCATTTTCATTAAACTCTTGAAACATTTTGATTTCTTCCTTGATTTCCTCTTTGGCCCAGAGGTTGTTAAGAAGTGTACTGTTGAGCTTCCACATTTGGGACTATTACTAATCTTTTGTTGATTGTTAAGTGTTAGTTTAATTCCATTGTGGTTTGAGAAGATGCTTGGGATGATTTCAATGCTCTTGAATTGGCTGATGCTGTCTTTGTGGCCTAATATATGGTCTATCCTTGAGAATGACCCATGTGGATTTGAGTAAAATGTGTATTCCAGTTTCTTGGGATGAATGACTCTGAAAATGTCCAATAGTTCTAGTTTATCTATCTCTTCATTTAGCTCCCTTATGTCTTTACTGATTTTCTTCCTGGATGATCTGTCAAGTTGAGATAGTGGGGTGTTGAAGTCCCCTACTATGATTGTGTTACTGTTAATATATTGCTGTAGCTCTTTCAGTAGACGTTTGATGTATTTAGATGGCTTCTCATTGGGTGCATAGATGTTAATAATTGTTAAGTCCTCTTGATTGGACTGATCCTGTGAGCATTAAGTAGTGTCCATTCCTATCTTTTTTAATCTTATCTATTTTAAAGTCTATCATGTCAGATATGAGAATAGCTGTTCCTGCCCTTTTTTGTGGGCCATTGGCTTGTATGATAGTTTTCCATCCTTTCACTTTAAGTCTGTGTTTGTCTTGTGAGTTAGGTGGGTTTCCTGTAGACAGCATATTGTTGCGTTGTATTTTCTGATCCATCTTCCTTCTCTTTTAATAGGTGAATTCAGGTCATTGACATTTATTGATATCAAAGATTGAAGATATTTTAATGCCATTCTTGTAGAGTTTTAGAGTGTTCTGATATATGTCCTATTTATGATGGTCTGAATGTTTATAGAAGACCTTTCAGAACTTCTTTTTTTTTTTAATTTTATTTTATTTATTTATTTATTCCCTTTTGTTGCCCTTGTTCTTTTATTGTTGTAGTTATTATTGTTGTTGTCGTTGTTGGATAGGACAGAGAGAAATGGAGAGAGGAAGGGAAGACAGAGAGGAGGAGAGAAAGATAGACACCTGCAGACCTGCTTCACCACCTGTGAAGCGACTCCCCTGCCAGTGGGGAGCCGGGTTTCGAACCGGGATCCTTATGCCGGTCCTTGTGCTTTGCGCCACCTGCGCTTAACCCGCTGCGCTACAGCCAGACTCCCCTTTCAGAACTGCTTTCAGGGCAGGTTTGGTAATAGTTGATTCCTTCAACTGTTGCTTGTCTGAGAATGTTTTGATGTCTCCATCTAGTCTGAATGACAGTCTAGCAGGATATAGTATTCTTGGGTGAAAACCTTTCTCATTGAGCACTCGATAGATATCTTGCCATTCTCTTCTGGCCTGTAGTGTTTGTGTGGAGAAGTCTGCTGCTAATCTTATGGGTTTTCCTCTGTAGGTGATTCTTTGTTCTTCTCTTGCAGCCTTTAGGATCCTTTCTTTATCCTTATTCCTTTCCATTCTAAATATGATGTGTCTTGGTGTCTTTAAGTCTGGGTTAATTCTGTTTGGGACCTTCTGGGCTTCTTGAATCTTTATGTCCTTGATGTTGTCTAGACTAGAGAAGTTTTCAGCTACTATGGCCTGAAGAATGCTGTCTTCCTCTCCCTCTCTTTCTTCCACTGGTAAGCCAATAATGCATATATTGTTTCTTTTGAAGTCATCCCATAGGTCTCTGTTGTTGTTTTCAGCATCTCTTAATCTCTTTTTGAGATCTCTTACTTCTTTTTTAGTTGTCTCTAATTCGTCCTCGATCTTGCTAATTCTGTCTTCAGCTTCATTGATTCTATTTTCTCTGCCCTCTACTGTTTTCTGGAGTTCATCTATTTTGTTTCCCTGTTCTGATACTGTTTTAGCTTGTTCAGCTAGTTGTGTTCTTAGCTTAGCTATTTCAGCTTTCAGCTCTCTAATAACCTTGAGATAGTTAGTGTTTTCTTCCAGAGTCTCATTTGTTGTTCCTGTATATCTGATTACAATTCTTTCAAACTCTTTACTCACTCCTATGATTATTTCCTTAGCTAGTGTTTGGATGTTGAACTCGTTATTTTGTACTTCACCTTTTGGGGGGCTTTTAGCTGGACTCTTGTCCTGGTTAGTTTCTCCAATATTTCTTCTTGTTGGTTTACCCATTTTATATATTATGTTATGAGTTCCCTCTCTTAGTACTTTTCAAATTACTGATCACTATTTCCTGGATTGACTTGTGTTTAAGTAAGGTAATTAAAGGGTTCACAGTGGTTTATGTTAACAGTTGTTTCAATAGTATTTTAATCCCTGAGTTGGAGCTCAGTGATTTAAAAGCCTCTTTTTAAATTTTTTTTCTTCTCTGTAGGCTATGGGAGCCTGAGGGCTTCTAACTATCAGTAGGCTTCTTAATCACTGACTCCTGACCAAGAGATAAGGAAGGGTGTGGCAGAGACAGTCCAGTGGTTATGCAAAGAGTCTTTCACAGCCCCACAGCTATGCCACCGAGGTATAGGTCTTCTCCTGAATTTCCTGGTTAGATCTCTGTCCCCCGGTGTCCCTCCCTGCCGCTGCTCCAGATTCTGAGGGCATTAGCAATGGAGACTCAGAGTTGCACTTGGTGAGTCTCTGGGGAGTCCTCTCCTCCCTTCAGCTGTCCCCTTGTTGGTGGAACAGACTGGAGGTGGTGTCTCAACTGACAGACTGTCGGACTGTTACCAGCCACTTAGTCTCTCCCTAGGCTCCTCTCTGTCACCAGCCACGTGTGTTTGCACTCACCAGTGATTTGGTGGGTTCCTGTAGTGGTTCTAGTCTTGTCTTGGTTCAGTCCCAGGTGGTCTCCTTTGGTATTCCTAGTTGATCCGGGATAGGAGAGGAGAGGAGAGGAGAGGAGAGAAACAGATCTGCTGCTGCTTGTAGCCCTGCCTCCCGTGAAGCCATATATATGTTTTATTTTATTTATTTTTTTTTTTAACTTTTTATTTTATTTTATTTATTTATTCCCTTTTGTTGCCCTTGTTGTTTTATTGTTGTAGTTATTATTGTTGTTGTCGTTGTTGGATAGGACAGAGAGAAATGGAGAGAGGAGGGGAAGACAGAGAGGGGGAGAGAAAGATAGACACCTGCAGACCTGCTTCACCGCCTGTGAAGCGACTCCCCTGCAGGTGGGGAGCCGGGGTTCAAACCAGGATCCTTATGCCGGTCCTTGTGCTTTGCGCCACCTGCGCTTAACCCGCTGCGCTACAGCCCGACTCCCTATATGTTTTATTTTAATGAGAGAGATCTACAAAAAGAAAGATAGGGAGTCGGGCCGTAGCACAGTGGGTTAAATGTATGTGGCGCAAAGTGCAAGGATCAGCATGAGGATCCTGGTTCGAGCCCCCGGCTCTCCACCTGTAGGGGAATCACTTCACAGGTGGTGAAGCAGGTCTGTAGGTGTCTATCTTTCTCTCCCCCTTTCTGTCTTCCCCTCCTCTCTCCATTTCTCTCTGTCCTATCCAACAATGACATCAATAACAATAATAACTACAACAACAATAAAAACAAGGGCAACAAAAAGGAAATAAATAAATATTTAAAAAAAGAAAGAAAAAAAGAAGATAAAGAGGGGGAGAGGGAAATGGAGAGGGAAAAAGTTTCCAGAGCACCACTTATCTCTGGCTAATGATGCTGTGCACTTTCAATTTCTCTCTGTCCTATCCAGCAGCAGCAGCAACAGCAACAACAACAATGGAAAACTGGCCACCAGGAGCAGTGGATTCAAAGTATAGACACTAAGTAGGGCACCAAAGTAAAAACCCAGTGGTGAGGGGTAGGCATGTAGCTTCCTGGGCCAGTGGGGGGTGGGAGTGGGCGGGAGGGATGGGTCACAGTCCTTTGGTGGTGGGAATGGTGTTTATGTACACTCCTAGCAAAATGTAGACATATAAATCAGTAGCTAATTAATATGAGAGGGGGAAATCAATTGTATGTCTCAAAGTTTCTCAAAAGACAAACTGAATCTTTTTAATATATAGGCTGTGTATTTGATATGCGGACTCTCTCAAAAGCCTAGACCAAGTAGATTAGAAGCTTCCAATAGCACAGCTATATACAAGATACTGGATACTGTCCAGCAAACCCTAACAAAGGGACTTTTCAAAGTTAACCCAATTAACAAATAATGTGATGATAATATTAACTATTGATTGTCTTTTTGAACCCTAAGACAGCAGGAACCTCACATCTTCACTATAGAGCCCCTACTTCCCCCAGTCCTGGAACCCTTGGATAGGGCCCACTTTCCCGTATGCATCTCCCAATCCAAACCAAATAACATTGCATCTGCCGATTACAACCTAACCAACGCAACGATTGCTACCTCAACATGCTTTACCTCAGAATGTATCCAGAGACTTCACGTGTGGAATGACAACCCTTCAGCTTCATTACTCGGGTGAGACCTTTCCTTTAATAGTACACTCTAATTTCATCTCAGGTAGTTCACTTTCTAACAAAGTCCCATAACCTAGATATACACCAGTTTCTGTGAGAGAGAGCTTATGTGCACACGTATCCATAAACTACTGCAAAATATATACCTGAAAGCAGGACTACACTAGAGTTTGCAGTGAGTACCTCCCTAACACTTCCTCTCCACTATTCCAAGCTTGGGATCCATGATTGCTCAACAAATTGTTTGGCTTCATATGTTAACTCTCTTTTCAATCACCAGATTCCAGATGCCACCAGGATGCTGGCTAGGCTTCCCTGGATTGAAGACCCCACCAATGTGTCCTGGAGCTCAGCTTCCCCAGAGTCACACCCTACTAGGGAAAGAGAGAGGCAGACTGGGGGTATGGAGCGACCAGTCAACGCCCATGTTCAGCGGGGAAGCAATTACAGAAGCCAGACCTTCTACCTTCTGCAACCCTCAACGACCATGGGTCCATGCTCCCAGAGGGATAGAGAATGGGAAAGCTACCATGGGAGGGGGTGGGTTATGGGGATTGGGTGTTGGGAATTGTGTGGAGTTGTACCCCTCCTACCTTATGCTTTTGTTCACTAATCCTTTCTTAAATAAAAAATTAAAAAAAAAAAAAAGTATAGACACTAAGCCCCAGTGATAGCCCTGGAGGCAAAAAAAAAAGGAAAAGAAATGGCCACCAGGAAAGGTAGAGCCTTAGAGACACTGAACCCCAGCAATAACCCCAATGACAAAAAAATAAATAAATAAAAATAAAAAGAGAGAAAGGAGGAAAGAAGAAGAAAGAAAGAAAAATAAACAAAGGAAGAAAGAGAAGAAAATTCAGAAACTTCAGAAACAGTGAAGAAAGACTGACAGATCTAATTAATTAAAAATTTAGACTTTTCACAAAAGTTTCCATAAAAATAACTATAAGGAGATCTTACAAATCTATAAGGAAAAGGCTTAGTTCAATATAAAAGTTGGCAATTTATCAACCCAGGAGATGGCACAGTGAATAAAACACTGAACTCTAAAGCACTGAGGTCCCTTGTTAGATTCCCAACATTGCATGTACCAGAGAACCTCTGGTTCCTTCTCACTCTCTCTCTCATTGTTAAAAAAATCTCAAAAAAGAAAATCTGGCAAATCTTAGAATAAATGGAATTGTTAGTGAGCAAAGAGAACTGCAAAGTATGGTTCAGGAGTGACTGAGGAAGTTCTCTACATGACTTCTTCCATAAGGTCCTGGATTCTACCTACGTACCATATGGTCACATCCAGGAACCAAGGACAGAGACTAGTGGAACTCTATGGATGCTGGAGCAGTGCTTTGGTGATTTTCCTTTTTCTCTCATAAAACAAATAGAAACAATCAAAAAATTCGACCAGGGTGACTCAGCAATGGAGCACATGTGTGAGGACTTGGGCTCACTCCCCAACAATACCTTTGATAAAAAGGCAAAAGGAGGACAGGGGAGATAGAATAATTGTTATATAAACAGACTTTCATGCCTGAGGCTCCCATGCCCCAGGTTCAGTCACCAGGAACACCATAAGCCCATAAGCCCATAAACCAGAGCTGAGCTGAGTAGTTCTGGGGGTGTTGGGGATGTTGGGGGGGAGAGACTGGGTAGATAGCTCACTAGGTAGGGTGCTTGCATTGTCATGTATGCAACCCAAGTTTGAGCACCCTATGGGAGGTACTATGGCATAGAGGAAACTTTAGAGCTGTGGTGCCTCTCCTCTCTGTCTCTCTTCTGAATAAAAAAATCTGTCCCAGTGGTCTAGGGAGTGGTATAGTGGTGGTAAAGTGTTGGATCTAAAAGCCTGAGGCCCCAAGTTCAATATCAGCATCACATGTGCTGGAATGATGCTCTGCCCCCCCACCTAATATATAAATAAGCCCTAAAAAAAGAAAAGAAAAACTAGTAAAAATATGAAATCACACATGTGCAAGGCCCCAGTTCCACCAAAACAATACTAACACTAAAACTAATATAAGAAGAAGTCAAATACAAAAATTGATATTTCTAGGGGGGTGGGGCGGTAGCACATCGGGTTAAGCGCACGTGGCACAAATTGCAAGGACCCGAGTAAGGATCCCAGTTCGAGCTCAACTGCAGGGGAGTCGCTTCACAGGTGGTGAAGCAGGTCTGCAGGTGTCTATTTTTCTCTCCCCCTCTGTCTTCCCCTCCTCTCTCCATTTCTCTCTGTCCTGTCTAACAATGATGACATCAATAATAACTACAACAACAATAAAATACAACAAGAGCAACAAAAGGGAAAATAAATAAATATATTTTTAAAATTTGATACTTCTAATTTTTTGCCTCTAGGGTTATTGCTGGGGCTTGGTGCCTGCACTAGGAATACACTTCTCCTAGAGGCCATCTTTTTCTCATTGTTGTTGTTGTTGCTGCTGCTATTATTGTTGTTGTTGTTGGATAGGACAGAGAGAGATTGAGAGAGGAGGGGAGAGGGGGATAGACACCTGCAGATCTGCTTCACCACTTGTGAAGTGACACCCCTCACCCACCTTCAGGTGGGGAGCTGGAGGTTTGAATCGGGACCTTGCGTTGGTCCTTGCATTTTGCACTATGTGCGCTTAACCCAGTGCACCACCACCCAACCCCTAAAAACTGACATTTCTTAAAAATCCACAGCTTGAAAAATATTTTTAAAATGAAGTGTATCCAATTCTTGGTACAAGTGAGGGAAGTTAATACTCTCAAACAGTATTGGTGAGACAATAAATTAAAACTTCTTTTAAAATCATATATACTTGAGACCTTAGCATCACAAATAATAAACAATGATTTACTGGAGGATGCCGGCATGTACAGAAGCCCTGTATCCATATCCAGAATGAGAAGAGAAAGAGAAGGAGAAAAAATAATTTACTAAGACGAAGTTCACATAACATGATCATGTTAAAGTGGATAATCTAGAGGGCTGCCTGAGATTCTTCTTGTAAAATTTCTTTTTTTATTATTATTTTATTTATGTATGTATGTATTTATTTATTTATTGGACAGAGACAGCCAGAAATCAAGAGTGAAGGGGGAGATAGAGAGCATGAGAGACAGAGACACTTGCAGCCCTGCTTCACCACTGGTGAAGCTTTCCCCTGCAGGGACTGGGGACTCAAACCCAGGTCCTTATGCACTGTAACATGTACGCTCAACTAGGTGCACCATCACCTGACCCTCTCTTGTAACATCTCTCTCTCTCTTTTTATTTTGTTTTATTATTATTATTTTTTTACCTCCAGGATTATTGCTGGGGCTCAGTGCCTGCACCATGAATCCACTGCTCCTAGAGGCCACTTTTCTCCCTTTTGTTGCCCTTGTTGTTGTAGCCTTGTTGTGGTTATTATTATTATTGTTGATGTCGTTCATTGTTGGATAGGACAGAGAGAAATGGAGAGAGGAGGGGAAGACAGAAAGGGGAAGAGAAAGACAGACACCTGCAGACCGTCTCATCGCCTGTGAAGCGACTCCCCTGCAGGTGGGGAACAGGGGGCTCCAATCGGGATCCTTACACCGGTCCTTGCGCTTAACCCGCTGTGACACTGCCTGACCTCCAAATGTCTCTCTTTTTTAAGATTTATTTTATTTTATTTATTTTTATATATATTTATTTTATTTTTAGGACAAAGGGAAATTGAGAGGGGAGGGGGAGATAGAGAGGGAGAGAAACAGAGAGATAACCTGCAGATCTGCTTCACCACTTGTGAAACGATCCCCCTGCAAGTGGGGAACTGGGGGCTCGAACCGTCATCTTTACACTTCATACTATGTGCACTTAACCTGGTATGCCACCACCCACCCCCGCCAAAATTTCTTTAATATTTTATACTTTATTTCTTCCTGGATCTCCTAGTGATTATTATTTTTTTAATTTATATATGAAAAAGAGAGCTAGGAAAGTAGGAGAGGGGGCTGGGTGGTACCGCAGCAAGTTAAACGCATATGGAGTGAAAGGCAAGGACCAGCATAAAGATCCCAGTTCGAGCCACTAGCTCCCCACCTGCAGGCGGGTCGCTTCACAAGTGGTGAAGCAGGTGTCTTTCCCCCCCCCTCTGTCTCCCCCCCTAGATTTCTCTCTGTCCTATCTAGCAACAACAACGTCAACAATAAAAATAACAAGGGCAACAAAAATGTGAAAAATGGCCTCCAGGAGAAGTGGGTTCATAGTGCAGGCACTGAGCCCCAGCAATAACCCTGGAGGCAAAAAAAAAAAAAAAGGATAAAGGAAGGTAGGAGAAAAGAAGAGACACAGAGGACTGAGAAATGCCATAGACCCCTGCATTACTATGCATGGGGCTCTTTTTATCTCTACAGATTCTTTTTTTTTATTTTAACTTTATTTATTTAAAATATTTATTTATTTATTCCCTTTTGTTGCCCTTGTTGTTTTATTGTTGTAGTCATTGTTGGATAGGACAGAGAGAGATGGAGAGAAAGGGGGAAGACAGAGAGGGAGAGAGAAAGATAGACAACTACAGACCTGCTTTACTGCCTGTGAAACGACTCTCCTGCAGGTGGGGAGCCTGGGCTCCAACAGGGATCCTTATGCTGGTCCTTGTGCTTTGCACCAGTGCGCTTAACCCACTGCGCTACTGCCCGACTCCCTAATTTTAACTTTATTGTTTGATAGAGAAACAGAGGTAAATTTAGGAGAGACAGAAAGACACCTGCAGCCCTGCTTCACCATTCATGAAGCTTCCCCAGTGTAGGTGGGGACCAGGGGCTTGAACCCAAGTCCTTTTGCACTGTAAAGTGTGCTTAACCAGGTGTGCTATCGCCTGGCCCCTCATTTATTTACTTATTTGTGAGAGAGAAAATGATAGCATCACTCTAACATATGTGGTATGCCAGAGATTGAACCTGGAACTTCATGAATTCAAGTCTGGGGCTCTACCCTCTGTACAACTTCCTGGGCTGCTATAGTGCCCCCTCGTGGTGCTGAGGTTTGATCTCCAGACATCAAGCATGACAGCGGGTCCCATATTGCCCAGGACACCATTCCGATTTTTTTTTTTTTTTTTTTTTTTTTTGCCTCCAGGGTTATCGCTGGGTCTTGGTGCCTGAACTACGAATCCACTGCTCCTGGAAGCCATTTTTTTTCCATTTTATTGTCCTTGTTGTTGCCCTTGTTGCTATTGCTATTGTTATCATTGCTGTTGTTGTTTTTGTTGGATAGGACAGAGAGAAATAGAGAGAGGAGGGGAAAACAGAGAGGGGGAGATAAAGATAAACACCTGCAGACCTGCTTCACTGCCTGTCAAGCGACCCCCTGCAGGTGGGGAGTCTGGGTCCCCAACAGGGATGATCCCTGCGCGGATTCCTGTGCCTTGCACCATGTGCGCTTAACCCACTGTGCTACCGCCTGCACCCCCCATTCTGATTTTTATCCACTCACATCAGAGAGTCAAATATTAAAAAGTTTAATTTGGGGAGTCGGGCGGTAGTGCAGCGGGTTAAGTGCAGGTGGCGCAAAGCGCAAGGACCCGTGTAAGGATCCCAGTTTGAGCACCCAGCTCCCTGGCTCCCCACCTGCAGGGGAGTCCCTTCACAGGTGGTGAAGCAGGTCTGCAGGTGTCTATCTTTCTCTCCCCCTCTCTGTCTTCCCTTCCTGTCTCCATTTCTCTCTGTCCTATCCAGCAACGACAACATCAATCACAACAACAATAATAACTACAACAATAAAACAAGGGCAACAAAAGGGAAAACAAATAAATAAATAAATATTTTTTTAAAGTTTAATTTGAATTCCATATCTACATGTGGAATTTGTCATTTAATTGCTTTCATACTAAGAGTTACAACTTTAAATCATATCTCTGAGACTGTTTAGTTTCTCCAGAAAAGAATTCCTTTTTTCCATGCAAGTAGAGGAAATAGCCTAATTACCAAAAAAAGATCATGGAGGACAGGATGAGAGTGGACAGAGAAGTATGAATCCCTCTGTTTAGTATGAAGCCCTCTGATAAACAACTGTACCTCCAGACTCCTGCTAGAAGGAATTTTCCTCTGACATATCTAGATTATATAACAGATCTGTAGGTTAATAGATCCCCAGACTCTGATTCCAGCCTTAAGTTTTCAATCAATTCTCCTTGAGTGTTTCTTTAATTATTTTTCTTTCTTTTTCAATTATGTATATTTACTCATTGGATAGAAATAGCCGGAAATCAAGAGGGAAGGTGGTGATAGGGAGAGAAACAGAGAGACCCCTGCAACCCTGCAAAGCTGTCCCCCTGCAGGTGGGCACCAGGGACTTGAACCCGTGTCTTTGTTCACTCAACCAAGTGCGCTACCACCTGTCCCCTAAGTGCTTCTTCTGGAGCTTCTGGGCACTCTAGAACCTCAGCTTAGCTGGAGTCTGGGACAGGAAATGACTTGCTTCTCATTAGCACCACCTCTGCAGACACTTGGTATGCCTTTCTCAGCCCTGCTAATGCTCCACTTGGCTTTCCATCTTCTCATCCTCTCCCACTCTTTTTAGACTTGAAGGTTTATTCTGGTTTTATTCATTTGCTCTCATATTTATGAAGCTCCAGGATGGAAAAGCAACAAACATGTATGTCAAACTACTGTTTTTCCTTTTCAGCAGTGGTATTTTGAAATTATCCAATGTATAGGAATTTTCTAGGTTCTTTGAAGAAACATTTCAGAAGTGAAATTTGAGTTCTTCCTGTAAAAGTCACATTCCTTAGAGCTCTTGGTGCCTCTCATCTTCTAGAGTATCACTTGATTTTTATTTTTTCCCTCCTAAAGGCTAGAACTGAGTCAGAACTATTTCTACCTTCTCTGTCCATTTATTTTCCCTTTTTTTTTTTTTTTTTTTTTTTACCAGAGCACTGATCAGCTCTGGTTTATGGTGGTGCTGGGGATTGAACCTGGGACCTTTAGTGCCTCAGACATGAAAGACTTTTTGCATAACCATTAGGCTATCTCTCCAGCCCATATTTTTCCTTTTTAAGAATATATTTTCCAAAGTCAACCCAATTGCCAAATAATTTGATTATAATTTGATTAGTGCCTTCTTAAACCCTAAGTCAGCAGGAACCTCCCACTTCTTCTATAAAGCCCAAATTTCCCCCAGTCCTGGAACCTCTAGGGTGGGGCTCACTTTCTAGCATGCTTCTCTCAATTCATACAACTGATACTGGGATCTGCTGATCCCAGCCTATTCAATGCAATGAGTCCCACCTCAGCATGCTTCACTTCAGAATTTGTCCAGAGACTTTATGTGTGTAATGTCAGCCCTTCAGCATCATTACTTGGGTGAGACCTTTCCTCTCTCATAGGATTCCTTAATTCTATTTCGGTTGGTTCACTTTCTAACAAAGCCTCAAAACCTAGATATAGACCAGGGCCCATGAGATAGGGCAGACATACACATGTATCCATAAATTATGGCAAATATACATACCTTAAAACAAGAGTGCACAATAGTTTGCAGTGAGTCAATAAATGAAGCATGCAAGTAGAAAGACCTAAAAAGACATCTTAAAGTACCTAGTGAAATAGTTTCTACTTAGACCTAGATACCCTTCTCACCTACTTCATATTACACTTCCCTCAGTCACTCTAAAGTTAACCTTATCAAAGTAAGGACTACAAAAGCTGAATAAGGGCAAGAGACTGGCATACTTTAATGATGACTCTTTAGTCACTATCAGGCCACCCCATCAGCTGGGGCCCTAGTCGGGGAGTCCTGGGATCCCCACACAAACACGATGAGCCTAGAACTTAAATAGGTCCCTTTCTTCATTATCTCTGGTCATCTCCATCAAGAATAACACAATGGACCCCTTTGGGGGCTCCCATAGGGCGTTACCCTCAATGTGGATCAACAATGGTAGAGAATGTTCCATTCTCCGAAGGGGGGTTGGATAACATACTTTATCTACCACCTGAAGAAGATGGGTCCTGAAATTGGTGCAACTCAGAATGTACCTACTGATGACCACAGAATGCAAGTTTGGACCTACAGGGATGTAGAGGTTACATAGATAAGCTCCTATGCTGAATATGAGGCCCAAATCAAATTGATGGGGTCTACAGTCAACAACACTAATACACTTTCCCCATATTTGGGAGCTACTCTCTTCCCTGATTCAGCCTTCTAGCCCTTTTTCCAGCCATGGCATCATCTCCCCAGACAATAACTTGGGTCCACCTGCATATCAGATGTCAGGCTCAGGAAAAGACTAATAAAGTCATGGGCCCTTTGGAATATACCTAAAATAGACCTACTAGCTATTTCCAAAATGGAGACCCCAAATCTTCATCTGCAATATTCCAGCCTTTAGGTTCATGAATAATCAACAATTCGTATGGCTTTATATGTTAACTCTTTTCGACCACCAGGTTCCAGATGCTACCATGATGCCAACCAGACTTCCCATTTCACTTCTTCAGAGCCCCGCCCCTCTAGGGAAAGAGAGAGACAGGCTGGGAGTATGGATCGACCTTTCAGTGCCCATGTTCAGTGGGGAAACAATTACAGAAGCCAGACCTTCCACCTTCTGCACCCCATAATGACCCTGGGTCCATATTCCCATGGGGTTAAAGAATAGGAAAGCTATCAGGGGAGGGGATGGGATATGGAACTCTGGTGGTAGGAATTGTACCCCTCTTATCCTATGGTCTTGTCATATTTATATTGTCTTATTATAAATGAATAATTTTTTTAAAAGAATATATTAAAATTTTATTATCTATTAATTTATTGGATAGAGACAGCCAGAAATAGGGAAGGGTGTGACTGAGAGGGAGAGAAACAGACACCTGCAACACTGCTTCACCACTTACAAAGCTTTCCCCCTGCAGGTGGGGACCTGTGGCTCGAACCTGGATCCTTGCACACTGTAACATGTGTGTTCAACCAGGCGTGCCACCACCTGGTCCCAAGAATATTTTCATTTATATGAGTAAAGAGAGAAATTGATAGGGGAGGGAGAAATAGAGGTAAATAGACATAGAGACAGACACTCATACCCCTGTTTCCCTCTGCAGGCAAGGACCAGGGACTTGAACTTGGGTCTTTGTGCACTGTAATATGTGATCTTAACCAGGTGTGCCCCCACCTATCCCCCACTGTCTACCTATTTTTCTGGAGATAACTATTTGTTGAGGTGTTAGCTTGAATTAAGTCCTCCCTATTGTTAAGCTTTATATGTCCATGATAGTCACACAGTAGAAATACATGTACAACTGCATTATGTCTTGAAAAAGGTGATAGTTATGAAAAATTAATCTCTAAGTCATATGGGAAAATATTTGCAAACTTGTGACTGAGAGTATGTGCACAGAACAGGCAGAGATAACTTGGGCCAAAATTTTAGTTCATATCATTTTCTATATATCCTGGCATTTCTGAATCTTCCAACAGTGGTGCTAATGATTTAGAATATTTTCATATGAGCCATATGACTATATATGAATATATAAACCTCAACAACCCTATGAGATATGTAACTATAATTATTACAAGCTTATCACTTAGGAAAATAAAATACAAAAGAACTGGCTGGAGTAGATAGCATAATGGTTATGCAAAAAGATTCTCATGCCCAATGCTCCATAGTCTCAGGTTCAATCCCCCGCACTACCATAAGCCAGAGTTGAGTGGTGTCTGGTAAAATAAAAATAAATTTTAAAAGAAATAATAATAATAACAAAAGATTTAATAGGGCCCAGGTGGTGGCTCACTTGGTTGAGCACATAAGTTATAGTGCCCAAGGACCCAGGTTCGAGCCCCCAACCCCCACCTGCAGGGGTAAAGCTTTGCAGGTGGTGAAGCAGTGTTGCAGGTGTCTCTCTGTCTCTCTACCTCTCTATTACCCCTTGCCCCCTTGGTTTCTGGCTGTCTTTATCCAAAAAATAAATAAAGACAATATAAAAAATTTGAAGAAAAAAAAAGTTAAATACAATCCCAAGGTGAAGGGAACTGAATCCAAGCATTCTAACTCCAGAGTTCAAATGCTTAATGATTACATTATCTACCTGTCTTCTATAGGCTAGATTATGCTTTGCTTTCTTTAGCTTGTGAGATGGAGATTTGAGGATACTGAGTCTCAGAAACCAACTAAAGGTTTTTCATAATATTTATTTCTTATTTTATTTAACAACCAAACCATATTTTACTGATACTATTATTTATTTATTTATTTTAAATACTTCTTTAGTATTTATTTATTCTCTTTTGTTGCCCTTGTTGTTTTATTGTTGTAGTTATTTATGTCGTCATTGTTGGATAGGACAGAGAGAAACGGAGAGAGGAGGGGAAGGCAGAGAGGGGGAGAGAAAGACAGACACCCACAGACCACCACCTGTGAAGCGACTCCCCTGCAGGTGGGAGCCGGGGCTCGAACCGGGATTCTTAAGCCGGTCCTTGCGCTTGGCGCCACGTACGCTTAACCCACTGAGCTACCGCCCGACTCCCTACTATTATTTATTTTTAAGCTTTCATTTTAAAATCATATTATTCACTGGGAGCCTAGAAATAAATCCACACATATTGAACAATTAACGTGTGGCAAAGGAGTGCAAACATTTATATATATATTTTTTATTTTTATTATTTTTATTTTTTTAACCAGAGCACTGTTTAGTTCTGGCTTATGGTGGTGCGGGGGGATTGAACCTGGGACTTTGGAGCCTCAGGCTTGGGAGTCTGTTTGCATAACCATTATGCTATCTATCCTCCACCCAGGAGTGCAAACATTTAATGAAAAAGGGAAGTCTCTCACCCTCTCTACCTACCCCTTCCATTTCTCCATTTCTGGCTATCTGTATCCAATAAATAAATAAAAATAATCAAAAAAATTTTATATTTATTTTCCCTTTTGTTGCCCTTGTTTTTCATTGTTGTTGTAGTTACTGTTGTTGTTATTGATGTCGTCATTGTTAAACAGGATAGAGAGAAGTGGAGAGAGGAGGGGAAGACAGAGACGGGAAGAGAAAGATAGACACTTGCAGACCTGCTGCACCACCTGTGAAGCGACCCCCACCTGCAGATCGGGGAGCCAGTAGCTCCAACCCGGATCCTTATGCCGGTCCTTGCGCTTTGCGTCACGTGAGCTTAACCCGCTGCCCTACTGCCTGACTCCCAAGATAGTTTTTAAAAAATGAAAAAGCAACCAACTGAACAGGTGAAGATACTTACAGATTAGATTACTTCTAGCAAGGAACTGGTAGCAAAAATAAAAGAATGGACATGAAGGGAAAAACACATACTCACAGTAACAAAAAACATAACAATCTCATTAAAAATGTGCAGATCTGGGGGAGGCAGGCAGTTGCTCAAGGGGTGAAGCGCACATGGCGCAAAGTGCAAGAACCGGCATAAGGATCCCAGCTCGAGCCCCCCCCCCCCCACCTGCAGGGGGTCACTTCACAGGCAGTGAAGCAGATCTGAAGCAGATCTGTCACTTCACAGGCAGTGAAGCAGTGTCTTTTTCTCCCCCTCTCTCTCTTCCAGTCCTCTCTGGATTTCTCTCTGTCCTATCCAACAACTATAGCAATAACAACAACGATAAAGAACAAGGACAAGGATTCTCACATAGATATGATGGGCCTAGACCTCTAACAGATCCCTCTCTCCACCACTGGTGGGCCTATCAGGAACAGCATCATGGATCATCTTGTGAGCCACTAAAGGACCTTGCCCTCAATGAGGAACAACAATGGTAGAGACTGCTTCATTCACTGAACGGAGGCTGGGTCAACATACTCTGCCACTCCAGGAAGACTTGTCCTAAAATGAGTGCAGCCTAGAATGTTCCTATATATGATCATAGAATGTGAGCTCAGACCTGCAGGGATGCAGAGGTTGCACAGGCTTCTGCACTGAATATGGGCCCCAGATCAGATTGATGGGGTTTACAGTTAACTGTATTTATATACTTTTCCCACATCTGGGAGCTATTCGCTGCCATGATCCAGCTTTCTAGTCCTATGTCCAACTATGACACCATCTCCCCAGACATTACCTTTAGCTCACCTGCCTGTTAGATGTTGGGCTCAGGCATAAATTAGGAAAGTCATGGGCCCCTTGGAATATACCTAAAATAGGCTTCCTAGCTTTCTCCAAAATGGAGACCCCAAAGCTCACCTGCTATATTCTTACCTTCAGGTTCCTGATTGTTAGACAATTTGTTCTGCTTTATATCTTACTGATTTTCAGCCACCAAGTTGCAGATGCTACCATGATACCAACCTGACTTTCCTGGGCAGACAACCTCACTCATGTACCCTGGAACCCCACGTCTCCAGACCACTGCCCCACTATGTAAAGATAAAAACAGGCTGGGAGTATGGATCAACCTGCCAATGTTCATGTCCACCAGAGAAACAATTACAGAAGCCAGACCTCCCACCTTCTACACCCCATAATGATTGTAGGTCTATACTCCCAGAGGAATAAAGAATGGAGAAGCTTCCAATGCAGGGGATGGGATATAGAACTCTGGTGCTGGGAATTGTACTGAATTGTACCCCTCTTATCCTACGGTCTTGTCTATCATTATTAAATCAAGTAAAAAAAAAAAAAAGCCACAATATTGAGGAAAAAAGCAAAGACTAAGACCACCAAGAAGTGCCCCCAGCATGCAACATCCAATGTCTTTGCCATGTTTGACCAGTGTCAGATTCAGGAGTTCAAAGAGGCCTTCAACATAATTGATGAGAACAGAGGTGGTTTCACTGTCAAGGAAGATTTGCATGACATGCTTGCTTCTCTAGGGAAGAATCCAACTGATGCATACCTTGATGCCATGATGAATGAGGCCTAGGCCCCATAAATTTCACCATATTCCTCACAATGTTTGGTGAAAAGTTAAGTGGCACAGATCCAGAAGGTGCATCTATTGGCAAAAAGGAAAATTTCAAATTACATTGAATTTATACACATCTTTAAACATGGAATGAAAGACAAGGATGATTGAAAGAACTACAGTCAAAATGTTCTGGTGAGAATGTGAGCTCAGATCTACAAGGATGCAGAGGTTACATATGGGCCCCAGATCAAATTGATGTGTTTACAGTCAACGATATTTATACCCCTTTCCCATATTAGGGAGCTACTCTCTTCCCTGATCCAGCTTTCTAGCCCCTTTTCCAGCCATGACATCATCTCCCCAGACAATAACTTGGGTCCACCTACATATCAGATGTCAGGCTCAGGAAAAAAAAAAAAAAAAAAAAAAACTAGTATAGTCATGGGCCTTTTGGAATATAACTAAAATAGATCTACTAGCTATCTACAAAATGGAGGACCCCCCCCCAACTCTTCATCTGCAATATTCCAGCCTTTAGGTCCATGATTAGTCAACAATTTGTTTGGCTTTATATGTTAACTCTTTTTTTTCAGTCACCAGGTTCCAGATGCTACCATGATGCCAACCAGACTTCTCTGGGCAGATGACCCCACCAATGTATCCTGGAGCCTCACTTCCCCAGGGAAAGAGAGAGACAGGCTGGGAGTATGGATTGACCTGTCAATGCCCATGTTTGGCGGAAAAGCAATTACAGAAGCCAGACCTTCCATCTTCTGCAGCCCATAAGTATCTTGGGTCCATACTCCCAGAGGGATAAAGAATAGGAAAGCTATCAGGGGAGGAGATGGGATATGGAATTCTGGTGGTGGTAATTGTGTGGAATTGTACCCTTCTTATGCTATAGTTTTTGTCAATGTTTCCTTTTTATAAATAAAATTTTTTTAAAAAAAGTTCTGTGATTGTTTCTTGCTGCTTCAGACACCTGCCCTCACTCCATAGACCTGCTGCATGCAACTTAGTTTCACTACTTCCTCTCTTTTTCTCTCTCTTTCTCTTTCTCTCTCTCTCTCATTTGTTTATCCTAGACCTTTCTGCCACTTGGTACTTGTGTAATCAGGCTGGAAATAGGGATGAGGTTGTAAATTGTACTGAAGAAAAAAAAAGATTGTAAATAAAAAAATCAACAAATTTGAAATCCCAGGGAAATATATGTGGTATTTCTGGTTTTGTTGGATTTTTTTATATAATAAAATTTCTATTTTGAAATAAATACTATGCTGACTCAAAAAACAAACAAACAGCATATTGAGTTCAAGCCTCTGGTCCTCACCTACAGGGGGAAACTTCACAAGCAGTGAAACAGTGCTGCAGGCCTATTTTTCTACAAGTTTATCTCCCTCTTTCCTTTCAATCTTTTTCTGTTTCTTTCCAACATGAATAAATTAATTAAAAGAAAACAAAGATAGTTAAAAACAAAGATTTGGGGAACTGCAAGGATAGGAACTGGAAATGGAATGAAAGGATGGGTGTCTGCTTAGAATACCTCTTGAGACATCAGAAAGGCAAATGGAGTGTGTGTGGGGGGATTGGGAATGGTCATCAGAGAGAGGGTGCTCCTCTTTGGACAAAGGGTCATTAGGGATGAGCTAAAAGGGAGAAGTCTTATATATATATATTTATTTATTCCATTATGTTGCCCTTATTTTTTTATTGTTGTAATTATTATTGTTGTTACTGATGTGGTTGTTGTTAGATAACACAGAGAGAAATGGAGAGAGGAGGGGAAGGCAGAGAGGGGGAGAGAAAGATAGACACTTGCAGATCTGCTTCACCGCTTGTGAATCAACTCCCCTGCAGGTGGGGAGCCGGGGGCTCGAACTGGGATACTTACGCCAGTCCTTGTGCTTTGTGCCACATGCGCTTAACCTGCTGGCTACTGCCCGACTCCCCGGGGAAGTCTTTCATTCTACACATTTACTTGAATCAAACAAAAATGAGCCTGTATTCAGAAATCGTGATCTATATTCTTAATTTTGTTAAATGGCACCATAATGCCTCACTCATCAATTCAGAAAGCTGCAAATCAGTAGAGACACATTGGTTCCACCTTCTCACACCTCCAGATTAGCCTTGTCACTCCTGCCTCACTTTTCCTATTTATTTCCTCTAGACTGTTATTCCCATTGACCTAATTCAAGTTTCTATAATCTCCCAATTATGCAGCTGGTCCTCCTGTCTCTCCAGACTAATCCCCTTCCAATCCATCCTTCATAGGCTACCAGTGTAATCTCCCTCAGACTTATATCTGACCCTCCATAATGTTGCCCCCAAGCTCACAGCTGTCCCATTCACAATGTCTAAAACAGCTTCTAGATCTTTAATTCCTTATTTACCTTTCAGCCTTTTTTCCAGCCATTCCTCCTTCCACCACAAGCACAAATCCTATGCTCTAGTAAACTGACCTACTTTCAGTTTTCCAAGCACAACATGCTTGATCAAGCCCCTACAGGTGCCTGGAATGTCTTCTTGTCCCTACATCAGCCTGAAGAACTGCAGTTCATCTTTAAAATTAATGTCAGTTACACAGCTATATACAAGATGCTGGGTATTTTACAGCACACCCTAACAAAGGGACTTTTCAAAGTTAACCCAATTACCAAATAATGTGATGATAACAATTACTATCCATTGTCTTCTTGAACCCTAAGACAGCAGGAACCTCACATGCAAGGGCTTGACTCTCTGGAACACACACACACACACACACACACACACACACACACACACACACAGATGCACACTTTCTTTATCTGCCTCCAACCAGGCAAGAGAAGTTGTTTGAAAACAAAATAATATTATTATTACTATTACTTTTTTCCCAGAACACTGCTGGGACCTTACGACCTCAGGTATGAAAGTCTTTTTGCATAATCACTCTGTTATCTTCCTGCCCAAAAGTTGTATTTATTTATATTTTTATTCCCCATGTTTAGCATAGGTTAAAAATGGATGCTCCAGATTTGTTGAGTAAGTCGATGAATGTTGCCAAAACTTGGGGTTAAAAAGTGTCTGAATTCCAAATATATGATGGTATTTGTGCTGTTCATGTTTTGTGAAAAAAAGTCCTGCTATGTGTGTGTGTGTGTGTGTGTGTGTGTGTGTGTGTGTATGTGTGTGTGTCTATGGCCTCACTTGAGGCTATCTGTCAGGCAGCCCCCCTGCTCTGCTCCACCCTCCATTGCTGATACTATGGTCTATTTACATAATCATTGTTTTGTTTGAGACCCGCCCTGCCTGCAGGGTATTAATTAATCTCACCAGTTAAAACCTTCGGGAAGCTTTCTACCTTCCTGCTCTTTCCTTTTCCCCACCCCCTTTCCTAGCCATTTCCTTTTCCAACTTGCCACTTCCGGTTCAAAATATATAAAAGCTTGGTCTCTGATCAATAAGACACATTGTGTTCCCGTTCCGCCATGAGTTCCTGGTCTCTCTCCCATGTCGCTGAGTAAGCAGCAGCCCATGTTGGCTCTGGTCGAGTTCTCTCCAACCCAGAGAGCACGTGCCCAGGAAGAAACACCCTCACTAGCTAGCCCGGCATCGGGCGCCTGAACAGGGACCTGCCCCCCTGCCAGCTTCACACACAAGTGGCAGATGTACGAAGGCACCCCAGATAAGTATACAGCCTTCGCTCTCTGCAGCCTCGTGTTTTATGAAGGCACTGTGATTCTTTTTTTCCCTTTTCTTATGTTCCTGAGACCCCTCTGTCATGGGCGACCTTCCTCCTTATCAAGATGAATCCCAAATCCTCTACTCTTTTTTTTGCTAAACAGGTTTTCTTTCTCTGGGACATTTTGCTTTGGGATGCACCTTGGTTCCTCTTGACCACAGTCACAGGTTTTAGGAGATATGCAGGACCCCTCCCAAAAGGACCGAGGGCAACTCTAATTCTGGAAACAGCCCCAGTCTAAGGGAACTTGAGGCTGCAATCCAAGAGTTAAAGGAGACGGTCATTCTACTTACTCAGCACCATACATGCTTTCTAGACAAAGCAAAGCCTGTCCCAATCCTGACCCACCCTAAGCCCTCTGCATTTTGCCCAGAGGCTCCGATTTTGGCAGACACGTCTACAGCTGCCACAGCCACTTCTGTGGCTCCACCCCCCACTGCTACACTGCTATCAGACACAAAATATTTTTACCAGCTTCGTGATAGAGCTTTTCCTCTGGAGCAAGTCCACACATTCCTGGCAAACGTTACCCCCAATAGACAGAGATCTAAGGCGTGGTACCTGTATTCCTCCACAGATCTTAAAGAACTTCACCAGGCAATTAAGGAGGACAAAGTTCATGCTCCATGGACGAGATCCATTTTACAAGGCCTTCTCCAGAACCTTAATACCCCCAAAGACTGAAGAGACGTAGCTCGTGCTACACTCCCAGGCCCATTCTTCCTTCAATGGGAAGCATTTTTCAGGGATGAATGCCTGCAGCAATCCCACAGGAACAGTCAGAACCAGCCTAACTGGGATTTTGAGGTCCTTTTTGGGGTGGGACGCTGGGAGACAGGACTTCAGCAAGCCGACAGGAATTTCCGCCCCCCCCCCCCGGCTATTTTGATCAGGTACGCCTCTTGCTACAAGCATGGGAGCTGTAACACCCCCCACCCCCCATAGGAGCGGCCTCAGCTCTCATTCTCTCCCTTTGCCAAGAACCTGATGAATCCCTAGCTAAATTCATTACCAGGGTCCAATCAGGTTTAGAAAGAAAAATTTCTGACCCAGATGCCAGGCTAGCGTGAGAGTGTTTCTTCCCAGGCATGTTCTTTTTGGGTTGGAGAGAACCTGACCAGAGCCAACCTGGGCTGCTGCTTACTCAGTGACATGGGAGAGAGACCAGGAAGTCGTGGCAGAGCGGGAACACAATGTGTCTTTCTTGAGCAGAGACCAAGCTTTTATATATTTTGAACCAGAAGTGGCAAGTCGGAAAAGGAAATGGCTAGGAAAGGGGGTGGAGAAAAGGAAAGAGCAGGAAGGTAGAAAGCTTCCGTAGCAACTGTTGTGAAGGTTTTAACTGGTGAGATTAATTAATACCCTGCAGGCAGGGTGGGTCTCAGGCAAACCAATGATTATGTAAATAGACCATAGTATCAGCAATGGAGGGTGGAGCAGAGCAGGAGGGCTGCCTACAGCTATCCACTGTTGAAAGGTCTTATTTGATTTTGTTTATTTTTAGAGAGACTCTAAAGGACAGAGGGAGAAGAGAGAGACATCATAACACTGCTCCACCATCCATGGAGCTCCTTTTTTGCCATCATAATTTTTCCATATGGGACTAGGGCTCAAACCTAGGGCCTCAGGCATAATTTTATGTCATTATATTTTAATCATTATTTCAATCATTACTAATTAAGCACACACTATGTATCAGATACTGTACCATTTTTAAAAATTGGGGATATTACATTGAGCAAAAGCAACAGTTTTGGTTCTCAGGCAGGTCACTCTCCAAGAGAAGCTATTTAATTGTATGAAATTATTTTTGGAAGCAGATTCTGGGAGATGCAATATTACACCATACCAAACGAAAGTTCAACTTTTAATGTCTGAATCTTAAAAGATTATTTGTTAACAGGAGTCGGACAGTAGCACAGCAGGTTAAATGCACATGACACAAAGTGCAGGGACCAGCATAAGGATCCTAGTTTGAGCCTACGGCTCCCCACCTACAGGGGAGTCACTTCATAAGTGGTGAAGCAGGTCTGCAGGTGTCTATCTTTCTCTCCCCCTCTCTGTCTTCCCCTCCTCTCTCCATTTCTCTTTGTTTTATCCAACAACATTACAACAATAATAACCACAACAATGATAAAAACAACAAGGGCAACAAAAAAATAGCTTCCAGGAACAGTGGATTCATGGTGCAGGCACTGAGCCCCAGCAATAACCCTGGAGGCAAAAAATACATATATATTATTTGTTAACAAGAGTAGGGGGAGAACCAGAGCATTGTGATGATGGCATTTCATTTACCAGGTAAGGGGCTGGGTGGTGGCACACTTGGCTGAGTACACATATTATAATGTAGAAAGGCCCAGGTTCATGGCCCTAGTCCCCACCTGCAGAGGGGAAGCAGTGCTGTAGCTCTCTCCTTCTCCTCTCTATCTTCCCTTTCTCTCTCTATCCAAAATAATTAAATAAAAATACTTTATTTTTAAAAAAGAAGAAGAAAAAAGGGGGAGGGTGGTGGCATACTCAGTTAAGCGCACATAGTACTATGCACAAGGATACACACAAGGACCCAGGTTGGAGCCCCCATTGCCCACCTGCAGTGGTGAAGCAGGTCTTCTGTAGGTGTCTATTTCTCTCTCATTTTTTTTCCTCTCTCTTTCTCTCCCTTCTCAATTACTATCTGTCCTATTGAATGAAAAGGAGAAAAAATAAAAATAATAAAAAAGGATGAATCAGAGCATCATTCTGGCATATGTGATACTGGGAATAGAACTTGGGACCTCAGGCATACACTTTCAGTCTCTTAGAAGACTGTATTTGTTAACAAGGTACCAAAGATTTCACTCTACATTTATGCAATCTTACATTTATGCAATGCTGTTAAGCTACCACCACAGTCCAATTTTAATTTTATATTTTTAGCAAGATAGCTATGCCAAATAACTGCTCTACCTTCCATAGAACTCCACCCATCTTTGTATTTGATTTTTCTGGTGTGATTCCAGATGATGAGTCCAGAGATGAATCCAAGGCCTCACCCACAGAAGGCATGTGCCCTACCTGCTGAGTCACCTCCAAGGCTCCTAAACTCAAAGAGAGAGAGAGAGAGGGAAACGGAGAAGGAGAGAGGCCTCAACTAAATCAATGCAACCAGTGCCACCATGCCACATTTTACTTTGGACTGTATCCAGAGATGCCAAGCCTGAGATGCCAACCTTCCAACTTCAATAATCCAATAATCTGGTGAGATCTCTCTCTCTCTCTCTTTCTTCCTTCCTTTCTTTCTTTCTTTTCTACCACAGGGGTGTACCTCTGGTTTCTGGTGTGAAATTTTTCCTAATACATGGAATTACATAGTTCCATTTTATACTATGTGTATTTAACCCAGTGCACTACCATCTGGTCCCCAATAGTTCCATTTCAAATAACACAATCCCTAACAAAGTTACAGACCCTAGATATAGACCAGGGCCTAAAGGACAGGTTACATGTGCACATGTATCCATAAGCTAGGGGAAAATATATACTTCAAAGTAAAAGTGTTCAATAGAACACTTCTATGATTAGACTATGACTTAATAAAATCAGTAAGCAAGTAAAAAGACCTAAAGAAGACACCATAAAGTGTCTAATCAAACATTTACTAATTAGGCTTAGATACCCTCTTCTCCTAGCCCCTACTTCACTTCTCTCAGTGACTTTATCTACTCATTTAACTACACAAAATAAGTAAGAGATAGGGAGTTGGGCAGTAGCACAGTGGGTTAAACACAGGTGGCACAAAGTGCAAGGACCAGCATAAAGATCCTGGTTTGAGCCCTCAGCTCCCCACCTGCAGGGGAGTCGCTTCACAGGTGGTGAAGCAGGTCTGCAGGTGTCTGTCTATCTCTCCCCCTCTCTATCTTCCCTTCCTCTCTCCATTTCTCTCTGTCCTATCCAACAATGATGAAATCAATAACAACGACAATAAAACAAAGGCAACAAAATGGAATAAATAAATATAAAATAAAATAAAAGTAAGAGATAGTCCCTAATCTCTTCTGACAGCAACAGCATTAATGTCACCCCCTTAATAATTTTTTTTTGTTTTTACCAGAGTACTACTCAGCTCTGGCTTATGGCGGTATGGGGGATTGAACCTAGGATTTGAGAGCCTCAGGCATGAAAGTCTCTTTGCATTATGCTATATTCCCCACACACCCCTGATAATCTTTAGAAGATACACTATATACAATTGGCCAAGAGGTATACTGGCAGAAATATATATATATGTGTCAACTAAAGGACAATTATTGTTCCCTATGACAACATCTATTAGAATCATCAAACAAGTAAAATGCAATGAAACTTAAGGTTAAGTTAGACCTCACTTAAACCCTAGGTCTATTCCCTCCCTGACTTGAGGCCAGATCCTAATACCAGTTTGGATGCCATTCAGTGATTTAACAACTGGTAGAAAGTCTAACCTCATCAGATAAAGAAAAGCCTACAAAAATTGGATAAGGTCAAGAGACTGATTCACTGTAACAATGGCCTTATTCAGGTCAATATCAGGCCATCCCATCATCTGAGACTCTAGTCAGGGAATCCTTGGATTCCCACATAGATACGATGGGCCTAAACCTCTAATAAATCCCTCTCTCCACCGTCACTGGTCACTTCCATCAGGAACATCATTACAACAATAGTAGGAACTGTCTCACTCTCTGAAGGGAGACTGGGACAACCTACTCTGCCACTCGAGAAAGATTGGTCTTGAAATGAGTGCAGCCTAGAATGTTGCCAGCTGTGACCTTGAACTGCAAGTTCAGACTGACAAGGACTTAGAGGTTACACAGGCTCCTGTGTAACTATGAATATACATATGGTCCTAGGTCAGAAAGATGGGGTAAATGGTTAATGGTGGGGCTAGGTGGTAGTACAAGGACATGGCATGAAGCACAAGGACTGGTGTAAGGATCCTGGTTCAAGCCCCCAGCTGCCCACCTGCAGGGGGGTTGACCCATTTCACAAGCGGTGAAGCAGGTCTGCAGGTGTCTAGCTTTCTTTCCCTCTCTGTCTTCCCCTTCCCTCTCAATTTCTCTCTGTCCTATCCAACAACAACAGCAATAAGAACAACAATAACAACAACAACAAAATAGGAAAAAGGCTGCCAGGAGCAGTGGATTTGTAGTGCAGGCACCAAGCCCCAGCAGTAACCCTGGAAGCAAAAAAAAAAAAAAGTTAATGGTAACTATATATTTCCCTCATATTTGGGAGCTACTCTCCGCTCTAATCCATCTTTTTATTTCTATCCTCAACTCTGACACCATCTTCCCAGATATTTTTAGCCCACCTCCATGTGAACTTGCTAGTCCCTGTTCAAGGCGCCATATGCCGGGCTGGGTTAGCTTCACAGGCAGTAGAGAGAGACAACCAGGGATATGCCAGTCCCTGTTCAGGGCACCATTATACCGGGCTAGCTTCGTGGGTGGGAGACAGACGACCAGGGACTCATGGCTGAGCTGGGAAGCAGTATCTAGTTTATTAATCAGATACATTGCCTTTTATGCATCTCTTCACCGGAAGTAGCAAGGGAAAGGAAAATGACTGAGAGGGGGCGGAGCAAAAAAGAGCGGGAACAGAACATAGAAAGCTTCCATCTAACCAGTGGTGATTAAACCAATACCCTGCAGGCAGGGAGGGACCCAGGTAAAACAGTGATTATGTAAATAGACCATATTGTAAGTAATACAAGTGAACCTAATGTGATAATCAAAACAGAAGATCTTATAAGCAGAATTTAGAAGCATACCAACATTAACTGATGAACTCAAGCAAAAGTTACTTAAGTTTCGGGCCCCTTGGAAATAGACTTCCTAGCTTCTTCCAACACAAAAACCCCTAATTTCATCTGCTTTATTCTTATCTTTGGGATCCTATTTATTAAACAATTTGTCCTGCTTTATATTTTACCGCCTTTCAGCCACCAAGTTGCAGATGCTACTATAATGCCATCCTTGTGCCGGTCTGTGTGCTTCGTGCCATGTGCGCTTAACCTGCTATGCTACTGCCTGGCCCCTGATTCTATTTTTTTTTAAATCTTTATTTATTTGCTGGATAGAGATTGTCAGAAATTGAAAGGAAGGGGGGTGACAGAGAGGGAGAGAGACAGAGAGACACCTGCAGCCCTGCCTCACCACTTGTGAAGCTTTCCCCCGGCAGGTGGGGGCCAGGGGCTCGAACCTGGGTCCTTGCACACTGTAACATGTGTGTTCAACCAGGTGCGCCACCACCTGGCCCCTCTATTTTTTATATTAGTGATTTATAATGATTAACAAGGTTGTAAGATAACAAGGATATAATTCCATATAGTTATCACCACCAGAGTTCTGTGTCCCATCCCCTCCATTGGAAACTTTCCTATTTTTTATCCCTCTGAGAGTATGGACCAAAGTTCTTTAATGAGATGCAGAAGATAGAAGTCTGGCTTCTGTAATTGTTTCTCTGCTGGACATGGACATTGGTAAGTCAATCCATATACCAGCCTGTTTCTTTTTCTTTAAATATTTATTTATCCCCTTTTCTTGCCTTTGTTGTAGTTATTATTGTTGTTGTTATTGATGTCGTCGTTGTTGGATAGGACAGAGAGAAATGGAGAGAGGAGGGGAAGACAGGGGGAGAGAAAGATAGACACCTGCAGACCTGCTTCACCGCTTGTGAAGTGACTCCCCTGCAGGTGGGAAGCCGGGAGCTCGAACAGGGGTCCTTATGCTGGTCCTTGCGCTTTGTGCCACGTGCGCTTAACCGGCTGTGCTACTGCTCAATCCCCTCCCCCCCCAGCCTGTTTCTATCTTTCCATAGTGGGGTAGAGCTCTGGAGAGGTGAAGCTGCAAGACACATAGGTGAGGTCCTCTGCCCAAGGAATAACCCTGGAGGCCAAAAAAAAAAAGGATCCAGCAACTATAATTAATCGGTGAATTGACAGAACTATGTCATGCCACATGGTGGCAGCACTTCCCAAGGAATGAAGGTTTAGCACACTATGCCTTTAGAAAATCTTTATGTATTGATTATTTATTTTTCCTCCAGGGTTATTGCTGGGGCTTAGTGCCTGTACTACAAATCCACTGCTCCTGGAGGCCATTTTTTCCATTTTATTGGATAGGAAAGAAAAAAAATTAAGAGAGGAGGGGAGGATAGAGAGGAGATTAAGTATTAAAAAGTAAGCACATAGCAAATGTTTCACATAGTAGGAACTATCATTGTCACACAAAATCAATACATGGGGGCGGGGGGGTGATGCACTTAGTTAATCCTGAATCAAGCCCCTGACCTCCGGGGGGAGTCACTTCAGAAGCGATCAGCAGGTGTCTATCTTTCTTTCCCCCTCTCTGTTTTCCCCTCCTCTTTCGATTTCTCTCTGTCCTGTCCAACAACAACAGCAGTGACAACAATATCAATAATAACAAGGACAACAAAAACGGGGGAAAAAAGCCTCCAGGAGCAGTGGATTCGTAATGCAGGCACCGAGCTGCAAAAAAAAAAAAAAAAAAAAAAAAAAAAGAGGCAGAGAGGATGGTCAACAGATATGGGCATGAAATGGTAAAATGATGTGAAGAAATGAAAATGAGGAGCAAGAAATTTTATTTCAGGATGTGAGGGCGATCTGGCTGGGACATCTGTCACCCCATTGATCGCCAGGGTTGATTCGGCTGATCTGGCTGGCTAGGCGGGTGTCGCCTTCCTCCCTCACTGCTCCATGTGCGTCCCTTCCGAAGCTGAGCGCTCCGTCGAAGAGGACGGCCTTCCCCGAATAGAGACGGACCGGTCTTCGGTCGGTCAAGGGTATACGCTCCCCTTCTAGAACCTCCAAACAAGCTCTCAAGAAATTTTATTTCAAAGAAAATTGGGAGAGGCAAAGAATAGGGTGACTAACCATCCTGGATTGTCTGGAACTGAGGAGATTACTAGGATTGGGACTGGCAATGCTAAAACATGAAAAGTTATGGGAAAATGGGGTTACTCTTCCAGTAGATAGGACTGTGGTAATTTGAGGGTTTTACTGTTTGCACCACTGTCTGGCCCCTAGCAGACAGTACTGTGGGAGTGAAGTGAATGAAGGTGAAGGTGTGGTAAACAGGAAGGCCAAAGGTGGACATTCCTTCCCGATGCCCTCTGATCTCTTTCTTACAACAATCGGGTAAGATGGCGGCCAGTAGTTTGAACTAACTTGAAATCAAAGGGCAAAGGAGTTAGCATAATGCAGTAGAGAGAAGTCAGCCCGGCTTCTGCAGAGCAGGCAAAGTAAAGAGAGAATGAATGGACGTTGTAAGAGTAAAAAGATACAGGGAGTCCGGTGGTAGCACAGCGGGTTAAGAGCAAGGACCGGCGTAAGGATCCCGGTTCGAGTCCCCGGCTCCCCACTTGCAGGGGAGTCGCTTCACAGGCGGTGAAGCAGGTCTGCAGGTGTCTGTCTTTCTCTCCCCCTCTCTGTCTTCCCCTCGTCTCTCCATTTCTCTCTGTCCTATCCAACGACAGCAACAACAACAATAATAATAACCACAACAATGATAAAACAACAAGGGCAACAAAAGGGAGAAAAATGGTCTCCAGGAGCAGTAGATTCGTGGTGCAGGCACCGAGCCCAGCAATAACGCTGGAGGCAAAAAAAAAAAAAAAAGTTAAAAAGATATTAACTACTGATAGATACAGTGACAGTTCTTGGGTCAAAATTGTCTAGGCTTAATCTGTTGTTTTTCTTGCCTTGTGCTAGTCCTCTAGGAGTGGGACAAGTGGTTATTTTCTGTATCCTGAAATTAATCTTAAACTGTAAAGTTTATCTAAGGATACTATTGATATCTGTGCAGTCCACAAAACTTTTCTTTTTTAATAAGTGTCAATGTACAAGAAGGGGCAAGTAGAATCTAACTGCTCTAAGGCATAGAAGGCCAAAGTTTCCAGGGGTGGTAGGGGCTGGGGCGGACTAGAACCAAGTATGAGAGAACACTGGGCCCCCCAGCGGTTTTCTCCCAGTTCAGGTCCCGCCTGGAGAGTTTGCCTCTCAAATTACGCTTGATGAGAATGTGCAGAGCTACTATAACAAGGTTCAAAAAACCACCACAAGGAAAGTTCGTTTTGCAAAGCAAGAGGATCCGAATTTGGCAACCAAGAAATCTCCAAACCTCTCTCAGGCTCTTTTGACAAGAGGAGCAGCGACCCGCCAACCCAACCCAGATTATTCTTGTAAAGGCAGCTCAGAGACGCTTTGTGATTGGTGGGACGGCGTGAAGGCGTGGCCTCACGTAGAAAGCCTCCTCCGGATTGGTACAAATCCTCGAGGGTGGGGTCTCCGTGCTTGCTGGGCGCGAAAGCGCGAAAGGGCGCTGACGGGTTGGGAACGGCGGGAGCAGTTGTGCTCAGGCTGAGAGAACCCAGGAGCTGCTTGGTCCCAAACAGAGTGCTGGGGCGACCGGAGTCATGACGGGCGAGGTAGTGTCTGGGGTAAGTCCATGTATTTGCCCCCAACCCTGGCTGCGGAGGCCCGGCGGAGCCGGGGGTTCCGGGACCGTAGTCGAGCTCCGCCAAGTCGGTCGCGCCCGCAGGGAGGACTACAGTTCCCGGCGTGCCCCGCGGCGGCTCGACCTCGGGGCTTGCGGCTCAGCTGTGGGTCGCGGCTGCAACTTCCCGCGTCCGGGTCATTATGGGCGCCTAGCCCATAGTGTGTGTGGCACGTTTCCCTCTGCGGTAGCCCTTTCTCTTACAGCTCCTCCCAAGAGAAGAATGCCCGGGCCGGCCGGGGTCGCTGGGAGCAGTGGCAGGGTTCTCTGTAAAGCGAGGATGAGGGTCTTTGCGCGGGGAAAGATGCTACATCTTCGGGGTTTCCCGGCTGGTGACTGGTCGCTGGCAGAAACGAGCATAAACCTGACATCAGTATTGAGACATGTGTTGTGTTCTTTTATCCGGGCTCCGGTGACACACCTCGTGAGCAGGGTCTTGGAAGGCACCCCTCAAAAAATCCCCACTCTTGTTATCCATAATATTGTAATTAACTTTTTCTCAATGAAAATAAATTTTTATTAGTGACTTAATATTGGTTTACAAAATTACATGATAAAGGGGTCAGGCGGTGGCGCACCTGGTTAAGCGCACACATTACAGTGCGCAGGGACCCGGGTTCAGGCCCCTGGTTCCCACCTGCAGGGAGAAAGCTTTATGAGTGATGAAGCAGGGCTGCAGGTGTCTCTCTGTCTCTTTCCCTCTCTATCTCCCCTCCCTCTCAATTTCTCACTGTCTCTATTCAATAAGAAAGAAAAAGAAAAAATTAAAAGCAAAACAAAATTGCATAACAGGTATAATTCCACACCGTTCCCACTACGAGAGTTCCTTGTCCACATTTCCTCCATTGGAAACTGCAGTAGTTTTCCCAAGGTCACAGACATGGCTTAACTACCTACCCTTCCTTCCTTCAGTTCGTCTTTCCTTCATTCTTCCCTTCCCTCCAGGGTTATCGCTGGGGCCCGGTGCTGGCACTACTAATACACTGCTCCTGGCAGCCAATTTTTATTTTTATTTTTATTGGATAGGACAGAGAGAAATCGAGAGAGGAGGGGGAAGATAGAGAAAGATAGACACCTGCAGACCTGTTTACCGCCTGTGAAGTGACTCCCCTGCAAGTGGGGAGCTGGGGACTCGAACTGAGATCCTTACGCTGATCCATATGCTTGGCTAGTAACTGGTCAAGTCGTCTAACATACAACACACTCCTCCTTAGATAATTTACTTGTGTCTTTTCAAATGTTTATATGTATATGTGTGTGTATGTATATATATATATATATATATTAGAATGTTTAATATAATGTAGAAAGGTTGATATAATGAACTCATCACCTACATTCAATAATCACCAAATCATACTAATCTTTCTTCTACTATATCCCTACCCACTTAGCCCTTCATGAGTCATTGAGAATCACATTCTAGACATCATATTATCCACCAATATTTTATTCTACTTCTTTTTAGATAAAAACTTTAAAAAATAATCACAACATTATTGCCTTGTAACAAAAATTAGAATTCTTAGTTAATATGAAATGGATAGTCAGTGTTCAAATTTCTTGGCCTCTGACCAGGCATGGACATGCAATGTAGTGCACACATTACCAAGTTCAAGTCCCAGTCCCCACCTGCAGGAAAGCTTTGTGAGTGGTGAAGCAGTGTTGCTGCTATTTCTTTTCCTTTCTACCTCTCCCTTCCTCTCAATTTCTGACTATCCAATAAATAAATAAAGATAATTTTTTAAAAAATTTAAAAAGGAAAGAGAGAAGAAAAGAAAAAAGATGTCTTGAACTCATACATGTGCTTTGTTTGAAAGAAGATCTAAACAAAGTCTATTTGTTATAATTGATATATGTATCTAAATCCATAGGTCTCCCTCTCTTTTTTGTTGCACTTTATTGTTACAGAGGCCACATAGTTTACCCTGTGATGTTGGCAGGCATTTGGGTTACATTTCTGTGATGTTATTAGCATATAATTTAGATACATTGAAAAATAGTTCACACAGATGAATCATACTTGATCATTTTCATTGATTTACCCTTACTCAAAATAGTGAGTTGGTACTATAACATCCTCCAGAGGTGAACAGTGAATGTTTTATTTATTTATTTATTTATTCTTTCTCAGTGAGAGAGAGACACCAGAGTATAATAATAGAGCAGTTCAGGTTTTTGGTGGTGCTATTGATTGAACCAGGGACCTCAGGACCTCAAGCATGAAAGCTTTTTACATAACCATTATGCAGTCTTCCTCCTCACCCCACCCCCACCCCTTTTCCTTCCTTCCTTTCATTCTTTTTATTATTATTATTATTTTAAAGCAATTGTTACTTTTTTTTTCTTTTTCTCCAGTGTTACTTTTTATTAAGACAGGAATAGAGCATGTGTACTCTGCACTAGGGCCTTTGGAAAACAAGACAAAGAAACAAGTTAGAACCCCTTAGCTGTTCAGACAGTAACCCTAGAAGAAGCCTTTTCTATTTGTCTTCTGGAGCCAGTGCACTAAAGGATTTCTACCAGAAGGGGTCACCCACTCAAGGTTTAAGAGCTTTACTCTGGAAGTGATTGACCTGGAGGCCCACCCAGCCTGTCACATGGTCCATATGCATCTTGGCAGCTGGACTTCACCATGGACATGGATCCCATCCCAGGCACAGTGTATATGTGGAAAGAAAAGAGTGCTTTCTTCCTCACATAAGGCTGGTCATAGAAGGAATGGCTAGGGTTGGGGAGACAGCAGCATGGTTATGCAAACAAACTCTGATACCTGAGGCTCTGAGGTCTCAGGTTCGGTTCCATACAGCCAGAGCTGAGCAGTGCTCTGGGGGAAAAAGACTCAGAAGGGACAGTTAGCCAAGTTGGGATGAGACTTGTTCCATGTAGCTCCACTGATCTCCAAATTCAAGAAGTAGTTCAGTCCAGATACTTCATGCCTGTGGGCATACAACACCTGCATCATATGACTATGGTATGTGTCACATTGTTATTTACGTTGTATTCACTGAAAGTGAAATCCAGAGCCCTGCTTTACACAGAGCCCTTCTCCTGACTTTGGTGTCTGTCATGCCTCCCATCAGGTGTGAGAATGTGACTACCCTTGTTCCATTCAGGGTTGTGGGACTCATGGCCTGGGTCAAGGTGGCCAGCAGGAGCAGGAGGATGTGCAGGGACCCAGCCACAATTGCTCTGGGAGGACTACAGCTGATACCCAGTGATCCTTGATATCATTTCATTATATATGTGTTTCCTTATTTAACCCGATGATTGATTTGTGTATTAGTGTGAACTTAAAGCTTCCTGTTACCTGCTGGTTAAAGTATGTTCTTATTTTCTAGGTGCATCTAGAAATCAATGATCCAAAACTTATTTTACAAGAGGAAGCAGATAGTCCTTCAGACAGTGGACAGGGCAGCTGTGAAACAACTGGACCTTTGCTTGAAAGAGGTTTGTAATATTCAGTGTTTTTTATTTGTAGGAATAGATATGGGGCTTGGGTTGATTTCATTATTTTCTTGACTTGCTAAACTATCAGTGCCAACTTTCTACCTTTTCAAAAATGACTTTTATTATTGAATATATACAAAGTGTCTAGAAACTGCTGCATTGCCTGATTGAATGCATTCATTCTGTAATAAAAGAATTTTAACACCTGTCAGAAGCATCAGAACAACTTTAACATTGTAAATACACATTATTACATTTCTCAGTCAGAGACATTTTTCCATGGAAAATGTTTTTTTCAAAAGTATTTTTAGATTTGCTTTGCTACAATAGTTCTTCGTGGCAGTTACATAATTTCACAATGTGACATATCACTTGGATAACTGACTTTGTTTTTTAGGAGCAGTGTGACTAGGAGGAAGGCCAAGTGACATTAGATCTGTTTTTAAAAAATATGTGTTTCCTTTAGATTCAGATGATGAACTATTTGTGAGTAAGAAGTCGAAAAACAGAACGGTACTACATGACAGTGATTCTGAAAAAGAGGACGCAAATGCATCTGCAGAAAAGACTACCTATGACAGTGATGAGAAAAATAAAGAGAATTTATATGCTGGAAAAAATGGAAAAGTCAGAAGAATTTACAAAACTCTGGTGGACAGTGATGAAAGTGACCTTGAGAATTCTTTGTATCAAGAAAATCTGGAGGCCCAAATAACACCTTGCTTAGAGCTGGGCCTCCAATCTGAAAACTCAGTGGACTTTCCAGCTGAAGGAAAGAGCTCAAAAAAGTCTATATTTGATAAAGAAAGAACTGGAAGAAAAATAAGGTCAAAGAGAAGACTTGAGAAAGAGGAGAAAAAGATGGAAAAAATCAGGCGACTAAAGCATAAGGAAACAAAAGATGAGGTACATCTTAAAGGATAATTTGCTTTTTCTAAGCTGGAATGACATTTTAGATCTGGGAAGTGGTGCAGCACATACATTGTTGGACCCTCAGTCGGGAGGTCTCAAGTTTAGTCTAAAGCATTTCACATACTAGAGTGATACTGTGTTTCTCTCATGTGAATAAATAAATCTGGCTCTGGGGATAGTGTAATAGTTTTACAAAAAGACTTTAATGCCCTGGGTACTAGAGGTGTCAGGTTCAATCCCCAACACCACCATAAACCAGAGTTGAGCAATTGTTGTAGAAAAAAAAATCAATAAATAAGAGGCTGGGGGAAGTGGCATAATGGTTATGCAAAAGACTATCATGCCTGAGGCTCCAAGTCCCAGTTACCACTGTAAACTAGAGGTGAGCAGTGCTCTGATCTCTTTCTCTGTATTTTTTTCTATACATCTGTCATTAAAATATTATTTATTTATTTATTTTTAAGGTTTTTAAAAAAATTTATTCCCTTTTGTTGCCCTTGTTTTATTGTTGTAGTTATTATTGTTGTTCATGTCGTCGTCATTGTTAGATAGGACAGAGAGAGATGGAGGGGAGGGGAAGACAGAAAGAGGGAGAGAAATATAGACACCTGCAGACCCGCTTCACCGCCCGTGAAGCGACTCCCCTGAAGGTGGGGAGCCAGTAGTTCAAACCGGGATCCTCACGCTGGTCCTTGTGCTTTGCACCAAGAGCCCTTAACCCACTGTGCTACCGCCCGACTCCCCCCATTAAAAAATATATATATTTTTTAGAAATTTATCTTTTTTTATTCCCTTTTGTTGCCCTTGTATTTTATTGTTGTAGTTATTATTATTGTTGTTATTGATGTCGTTGTTAGATAGGACAGAGAAATGGAGAGAGGAGGGGAAGATAGGGGGAGAGAAAGACAGACACCTGCAGACCTGTTTCACCGCCTGTGAAGTGACTCCCCTGCAGGTGGGGAGCCGGGGACTGGAACCAGGATCCTTATGCCGGTCATTGCGCTTTTTAACTTGCTGCTCTACCGCCCGACCCAAAATATTTTTAAAAAGAACAAATCCAAAAGAAGGAAGGAAGAAAAGAGTTGTTATTTGTAGCCAGGGAGGTGGTGCAATAAATAGGTAGAGCACAGAACTTGAAGCCCTGAATTCATTCCCTAGCACCTCATCTATCGAAGTGATGTTCTGGTTCTTGTTCTCTCATTAATAGATAAATAATTGTTTAAAAGTGGGGCTAGGGAGACAGCATAATGTTTATGAAAAAAACTTTCATGCCCAAGGCACCAAACGTTCAGTCCCCAGCACCACCATAAGCCAGAGCTTAGCAGTGATCTGGAAAAAATTTTTAAAAAGAAAAAAAAAAAGTTCCTTTTAGTTCTTGAGGTTGTTTCTACTCTCAGATAGCTTCTTCTTTTTTTTTTTTTTTTTTTTGTGAGTAGTGAAGTAAGTAATTTAAAATTTGTTAATTCCGTTCTCCTTTTCAAATACATGGAGAATACTATCAATATATGGGTTTCTGATTTTCTTTTTTATTAGAGATTTTATTAAAGATTTATTTATTAATGAGAGAGAGAGAGAGAACCAAAGCTTTGTTCTGGTGCATACAATGCTGTGTATTGAACTTGGAGCCTCGTGCTCTTTTATTTTTTTTATTATCTTTATTTATTGGATAGAGACAGCCAGAAATCAAGAGAATGGGGAGTGGGGGAGATAGGGAGGGAGAGAGGAAGAGAGACACCTGCAGCCCTGTTTCACCACTCACAAAGCTTTCCCAAGTTCCAGCCCCCTAGGTCCTTGCGCATTGTAATATGTGCCCTCAACCAAATGTGCCACCACCGGGCACCAAAATATTTTTTTATTTGTTATTGGATAGAGACAGAAATTGAGAGAGGAGGAGGAGATAGAGAGGGAGAGAGATAGAGAGACACCTCCAGTACTGCTTCACTACTTGTGAAGCTTTCCTCTTGCAGGCGGGGACCAGGGGCTTGAGTCTACATCCTTGCTTAACCAGGTGCACCACTGCCTGGTCCTGGCACCTCATGCCTTTAAGTCCAATACTTTAGCTGTTGAGCTGCCTTCTGGGATTCAGATTTCTGATTTTTTTTTTTTTTAATTATCTTTCCGCATTGGATAGAGAAAGCTAGAAATAGAAAGGGAGGGGGAAGATAGAGAGACCTGCAGCCCTGCTTCACCACTCTCAAAGTTTTTCCACTACAGGTGGGGTCCAGGGGCTCGAACCCAAGTCTTTGTGCACTCAACATGTGCACTCAACCTGGTGTACCACCACCTAGCCCCTCTGATTTTTTTTCCCTTTTGTTGCCCTTTTTTTTTTTTTTAATTGTTATAGTTACTGTTGTTGATGTCATCGTCGTTGGATAGGACAGAGAGAAATGAGGAGGGGAGGGGAAGACAGGGAGAGAAAGAGAGACACCTGCAGACCTGCTTCACCACCTGTGAAGCGACTCCCCTGTGGATGGGGATCTGGGGGCTCAAACCGGGATCCTTACAACAGTCCTTGTGCTTTGCACCACCTGCATTTAACCTGCTGCGCTACCACCTGACTCCCCCCAACCCCCTGATTTCTTTATGAGCATGGAGAGTCATTCTTTACTACTTTTTTAAATCCATTTTTAGTAGCTTATTTATTTAATTGACTGGATGGATACAGAGTGAAAGCAATAGGGAAAGGGAAGATAGAGACATCTGCAGCCATACTTCACCTATTGTGAAAACTGATGAAAACTCACATTCAGTGACCTAGGAGGTGGCACAATGAATAACACATTGAACTTTTAAGCTTGAGGTCCTGAGTTCAATCCCCAAACGTTACATGTACCAGAGAGATGCTCTGATTCTCTCTTTGTTCTTTCTTTCTCTATCTCATTAGTAAATACATAAATCTCTAAATAAAGAAAAGACTTTTATTTATTTAAAAAAATTTTTATTATCTTTATTTTGTTTGATAGAAACAGCCAGAAATCAAGAGGGAAGGGGGTGATAGAGAGGGAGAGAGGCAGAGAGACACCTGCAGCCCTGCTTCACCACTTGCAAAACCTTCCCCATGCAGGTGGGGACCGGTGACTTGACCCCTGGTCCTTTCACACTGTAATGCATGTACCCAACCAGGTGTGCCACTACCTGGCCCCTGACACTTTCTTTTCAAAAGGTTTCTTCTGTTTGTTACTCATGTGAGAGAGTTTCACATGAGGTAGAGGTAAGGAGAAAGAAAAAGAAGTCAGAGCACCACTCTTGTACATGCAGTATCGGGTAGGACAGAAACCTAGGCATGGAAGTACAACACTCTGTCAGTTGATGCTTTCCCTAGTCACAAACAAACAAAAACAATTTCAAGGGAGAATTTCTGTTTTTCTTTTTTCCTTTTTTTTTTTTTCTGCCTCCAAAGTTATTTCTGGGGCTCAGTGCCTGCACTGCAAATCCACTGCTCCTGGCAGCCATCTTTTTTCCACTGTTGTTGCTGTTGTTTTGTTGTTGGATAGGACAAAGAGAAATTGAGAGAGGAGGGGAAGACAGAGAGAGGGAAAAATAGATACCTGCAGACCTGCTTCACTGCTTGTGAAGTGACCCCCCCTCCCCACAGATGGGGAGCCCGGGGCTCGAACCTAGATCCTTATGCCAGTCCTTGAGCTTTGCACAATGTACATTTAACCTATGCACCACCACCCACCCCCCTGGGAGAATTTCTCTATGTATCCATCAACTAAAAGACCATCTCCAAGTTTTATAAACTTAGTACTAAACAAGTAGTTTGAATTAAAAATATTTACTGATTGTTAACTTTGCTTTGGAGAGTTGCATAAAGTCAGCACAGACTTCAACAGATAACTCTGGGGGTTGGCAACACAGGTCAGTGATAGATTACATAGTTTGAATGTGAGAGGCCCCAGGTTTAATTACCTAGACTAAAACAACAACAACAAAATGATTTTTGGATTAGGAACTGATGAGTGTGTTCTAGAATGCCATATACTTCTCTGCCAGTGAAACATGGCTTTTTCTGACCTGATGCAGATTGTCATATGGTAGTGTGTGCCATGTTGCATTTTTAAATATTTGTATTTTTCTTTTTCTCTGTGCATCACCCAGGAAGGAGATGTAAAGCATCCATTTAATGACAGTGGCTGTCTTCTTGTGGATAAAGACCTTTTTGAAACTGGGCTGGAAGAGGAAGATAACTCTCCGTTGGAAGATGAAGAGTCATTAGAATCAATAAGAGCATCTGTGAAAAACAAAGTGAAAAAACATAAGGCAAGTAAAAGATGATCACTATAAGCCAACCAGCTCTGTCTTTTGCTTTACTTTCTGATTTACTATTGAAACCTTGACTTGTTTATTTATGTATTTATTTATTTGATAAGGCATAGGGAGATAGACACCTGCAGACCTACTTCACTGATCATGAAACTTCCCCTGTGCAGGTGGGAAGCAGGGGGCTCAAACCCGGGTCTTTGTGCATCATAAAGCGTGTGCTCAACTGGGTACGCTACCTGGCCCTTCTTTCTTTCTTTCTTTCTTTCTTTCTTTCTTTCTTTCTTTCTTTCTTTCTTTCTTTCTTTCTTTTTAATCTGAGAAAAATGTGTCTGTACAAGTTTTTCAGCTTTTAATTTTGGAATCTTACAGTTCAAGCAATAGACATACTATTTGGTTTGGAAACCAGTATTTTCATTGCTCTTACAGAAATGTTGGGGGGTGGAGGGAGCAGGTAATTTATGTAAAAAGCAGGTATAGAATGGAGCAAGAGGGGCCGGGTGTTGGCACACCTGGTTGAGTGCAGACGTTACAGTGTGTAAGGACCCAGGTTCGAGACCCTGGTCCCTACCTGCAGGGGGAAAGCTTCACAAGTGGTGAAGCAGGGTTACAGGTATCTCTCCCTCTCTCCTTCCGCCTTCCCTCTCAATTTCTGGCTGTCTGTTCAATAAACAAATAAAAGTAATAAAAAATTTAAAGAAAATAGAATGGAGCAAGAGAAAAATTTTATCATCCTGCAGCTGCTGAGAAATGAACTTACAAGGCTAGTAGAAAGACTACTAGAGAGTGGCATTAGTCAAAGTTTTGTTGTCCACACTGTCTAGAAGAATAAATGTTCTTTCTGAGATTATTTTTAGCTTCCTGGGAGGCATTGTTCCTCCTTAGGGAAAAATGTAATACAATGGTGTAAAAAATGAGGGTTTCAACTCCATGTGAGACATTTATCTTCAAAGTATTATAGAATACTGTTTAAAATTTTTTGTACTTGGCAATTCTTTATTAATAATGCAGTATGATGGAGCAAGCTACATCTTCTTTCCTTTTAACTGTTGTCTGTATTAATCAACTTGGAATCTTCTCTTTTAGAAAAAAGAACTGTCTCTGGAAAGTGGGGTCTGTTCCTTTGAAGAAGAAAGTGAGTTGTCAAAAGGCACCGTGAGGAAGGTGAGATAGACTATATATAGTTGCCAGGTTGATTTCTCTCTCTCTCTTTGATATTGTAGCTTTCTCAGGGATCGATATTTTATCACACCTATCTTATTTTCCTGGTATCCCAGCTAGCACTTTATACGTGGTAGTGATGCAAATATGAATTGAATTAATTCTTTAAGAATTAGGAGTAAGTGGGAGTCGGGCGTAGCTCAGCGGGTTAAGCGCAGGTGGCGCAAAGCACAAAGATCAGCATAAGGATCCAGGTTCGAGCCCCCGGCTCCCCACCTGCAGGGGAGTCGCTTCACAGGTGGTGAAGCAGGTCTGCAGGTGTCTCTCTTTCTCTCCCCCTCTCTGTCTTCCCCTCCTCTCTCCATTTCTCTCTGTCCTATCCAACAACGATGACAGCAATAACAACAACAATGATAAACAACAAGGGCAACAAAAGGGAAAATAAATGAATAAATAAATAAATGTAAAAAAAATTAAAAAAAAAAGAATTAGGAGTAAGTAAACTCGAGTGTATGCTTAATAGTCTTAATATGCTTAATAGTGTATGCTTTTTCTTAGAAAGCAAATTCTTAAGGGGTAAGTATTTAGCCTTTTAGATAACAATGTTAATGTCTCATTTTTTGTTTCTTCAAGGAAAGGAAGGCAGCCAAGTTAAGTAAAGAAGCATTAAAACAGTTGCACAGTGAGACCCAACGCCTTATTCGAGGTAATGCAAATCATAACATTTCATTGTATACTCAACTTTAATTGTACAGTACTTTGTTTATTGTAACACTTTTGATGTAAATTAAATTATAATATCAAATTTAAATCTTTTTGGGTGAAATAACCATTGTCTTAAAGCCCTTGAGATCCTATTATCAACAGAAGATGTCCAGAGTAACAGTGGAAGTGGGATGCTTTTGTACTGATTTGTGTATGAACCAGAAGTATCAGGGTTTCATTTGGAATTTTCCACATATGTAAATTCTTGGGCTCTCAGAATAGAAAATCTGATTCAGTGAGAGTGTGGTGGTTTTGTTTGTTTGCTTTTTGTTAATTTTTAAAATTTTTTTTAACTTTTTTCTTTTTTAATATTTATTTTTTTTCCTTTGTTGCCCTTGTTTTATTGTTGTAGTTATTATTGTTGTTATTGATGTCATTGTTGTTGTATAGGACAGAGAGAAATGGAGAGAGGAGGGGAAGACAGAAGAGGAAAGAAAGACAGACATCTGCAGACTTGCTTCACTACCTGTGAAGCAACTCCCCTGCAGGTGGGGAGTCAGGGTCTCGAACCGGGATCCTTATGCCGGTCCTTGCGCTTTGCGCTATGTGCGCTTAACCCTCTGCACTTCCGCCCGGCTCCCATTATTTTGTTTTTAATACCATCAGGGATATCACTGAGGCTCATGCCAGCACTATAAATCTGCCACTCCTGGTGTCCATTTTTTCCTTTTTTTTTTTTTCTTCTTTCTATTTGATTTGATAAAATAGAAATTGAGAAGGGCAGGGGAGCTAGGGAGAGCAAAAAGTAGACATTTTTAGACCTGCTTCACTAGTCATGAAGCATTCCCGAGCAGGTGGGGAGTGGGGGCTCGAACCCAGGTCTTTGCAGTGTATTTTTCTAAACTACTGAGTCAGTTTAATTGCACGTGTATGTTTAAAAACCTGCAACCCACAACGACCCTGGATCCATACTCCCAGAGAGATAGAGAATGGGAAAGCTATCAGGGGAGGGGATGGGATATGGAGATTGGGTTGTGGGAATTGTGTGGAGCTGTACCCCTCGTATCCTACAGTTCTGTTAATGTCTCCTTTCTTAAATAAAAAATATTTAAATAAAATAAAAAATGTATTTTGTTTTCAGAGAGTGCTTTTGCACTTAGATCCTATCTCTAAGTTAGGATTGTTTTCTTTTGGTTGTGACGTTGGTTTTACTGTTTACTTAACTGACTGTGAAGTGACATTTCAGAATATACAGTAAATGCATTTTCTTTTTTTGTTTTATTTTATAGAGTCTGCACTTAATCTTCCATATCATATGCCTGAGAATAAAACCATTCATGATTTCTTTAAACGTAAACCCCGACCCACTTGCCAGGGAAGTGCCATGTCACTGCTAAAGTAAGAACTTTATTTTCCTTCTGATTATGATTCTCATTAATGTTTGGTTTAGTAGCAGACATCTGGTGTAAAAGTTCTGGCTCCTCACTTCCTTAAAATGATTTAACTTCTTTCATTATGAGCTAAGGGATAAAACTTTCATATTTATGTAAATTTTTAATTCTGATTCCTTTTCCTTTTCTAGGTCTTCTAAGTATCAGTTGAGCCATTACAAAGAAGTTATAAATACTGCAAATACAACGGGTGTTGATAGTGACCAACAAAACAAAAATTCTGGGCAGACAATAGACACAAGACATGAAATGGAAGTTAATGCACACACTGAAGTTTCAAAAGAGCACCAGCTCACTGCTGGATCAGATGAGTCTTGCAGTAAGGATTTGCTGAGAAGTAAAGAGCTAGACGTTAAGGAGAAACAGGAGCAGTGCAATTCTACACCTTCACTTGGAGGAAACTCGATAGAACACCAGGAATCCAGCTTCCTTGAGAACCAGGACAGTGAAGAGCTTCAAGCTGGAGTACTTGTGGCATCTGAGCCAAAGCCCTTGATGGAAGAAATAGACCTGAAAAAAGCAGAAAAAACAGATGAGAAAGTGGAAGAGCCCAGGCAGCAAGCTAGCGTGGCAGCAGTAGTGCCACCTGAAAAAGTCAGGAAGTTTACTCTGGAGAGACTTAAGCAACTGGGAGTTGATGTTTCCATTAAACCCCGACTGGGTGGCAATGAAGATTCCTTTGTGATACTTGAAGAACCTGAAACCAACAGAGGTAATCCTTTGGATTGGGGGGAAATCTCTCCAGAATGATTTGTTTCGTTGGCACTGTGGAGTATAGAGAAGGCAGGATAGCCACACATGATCTTATTCTACAGATGAAACTGATATTGATAGAACGCCAGCCTTGCCATGTGCATGACCCAGGTTCAAACTCTGATGTACCACATAGGAGTGCCACAGCATCAGGGTTCTGTGGTGTCTCTGAACAAGCTGACCTGGAGTGGTGAAATCATGTGCACACAAGGACACACACACGCAGTTTAAAAAGAGAAAAATAGATCTAGTCCTTTAAAATGAAAACCAGTTAAAAAAGTTAAGATGTAGAATAGATACATTATTATGTGTGGTACTTAGGAACTTATTTCTGCCTCTCCAACCTGAATTCTAATCTTCTCTCTGTTTTCATGTTACGTCTTATTAAGTGATTCATAAAAGGATTATCCAGTTTCATAGTCACAAGAAAGATTATTTAGTTTGCAGATAAAGAAGTGTTTTTGTTCAATAAATTGTAAAACCAAAATTTTTTTCTCACTCAATATATATATATATATATATATATATATATATATATATGCTGTAGGGGTATACCTAAGGAAATCTGACATCTATCCTACATTTAAGCTACTTACATTCTGTTAGGGTGACAGGAACTATGCAAGTAATAATAATTCAAAAGAGAAAGTGTGAGTGACATCTCCTATAATGAGCATGTCACTGATGATTGGGAAAATTCAGTAATGCAGAAAGAAGAGAGATTTGTTCTTTGCTGAAAGTAATATTTAGAGTAGAGAGCTGAGAAGTTTAGAGGATAGATTGGCTTCTTCCAATAGCTGCTTAAAAGAGGCTTGAAGAGTAGGTGGATGTAATTACTTTTCACAATCTTCCCCTTTATACTTTTGAGTGGGGATCTTCTTGTTCCCGTCTCTGTCTCTACTCTTCCCCAATGCATGACTCATTGTAAACAACCATATTTATTAAATGAATGAATGAATGATACTTTAAGACAGAACTCCAGTATTAACACATTGTATAAACTTCCTGGCTCTTCAGTAGAATGGAGTGTTCATTCTTTTTGCATCCTAGCAAAACGTGTGATATAATAAAAGCTTGGGCTCTGTAGCAAAACCAGGGGTTGGATGTAGACATGCTATTTACCATTTAACTTTGAGTATGCTATTTGGCCTCTTTAAGCCATTTTAAATTTTTTTTTACATTTATTTATTCTCTTTTGTGTCCTTGTTGTTTTATTGTTGTAGTTATTATTGATGTTGTTGTTGTTGGATAGGACATTGAGAAATGGAGAGAAGAGGGGGAGAGAAAGATAGACACCTGCAGATCTGCTTCACCGCATGTAAAGCAACTCCCCTGCAGGTGGGGAGCCAGGGGCTTGAACCGGGATCCTTACGCCAGTCCTTGCGCTTTGTGCCATGTGTGCTTGACTCACTGCGCTGCCGCCCGACTCCCTTTTAAGCCATTTTTTAAGAAACTGAGGTACTAGCACTGTCTAGGCTACAGAACTACAGTGATCACTTGTTGAAATCGTGCTACAAATGGATAGCATAAAGAGACACACAAATAGTGGATGCTGCTTCTACTGTTAATGAAACTGTTTACAGCAAGTCTCTCTTGCAGAGGGGGAGAGAAAGAGAGACACTTGCAGCATTGCTTCATTGCAAGTAAAGCTTTCCTTTATAGGTGAGAACTGGGAGTTGAACCCTTGTCCTGGCACATTGTAACGTGTGCTCAACCAGGTGAGCCAACACCAGGCTCCGTCCTTGCACATTGTATGTAATGTGTGCATTCAACCTGACTCACAGCAGGCATTTACTTTTTTTTTCCCTTTGTTGTCATTCGGATTTCACCACTCTAGGTTGACCTTTTCAGATAGAAAGAGGAAAAGACCATAACGCTGAAACTTTCTTCAACACGGCATGCACCAGCTCTAACCTGGCTTATGTGTACAATAAAGCAAGTACGCTATTCAAGTATGCTGTCTTGCTGGCCCAGCAGGCTCTTGTTTATTTATTTATTTATTTGTTTTTAATTCACAATAATTTTTCATTTAAAGGTAATATTTGACATGAAAGTTGGGTTTCCAAACCAACCTGTTCCATAATATATATGAATTTAGGATCAACATGCTTGCACTCATACAGTAAGCATTTTAGCATGGTGTTTGGTGCTGTGTGCACAAATAAGACTTACTCTTTCCTCTCAAGGACATTAGAATCTATTAATAGTAGAGGGCTGGGAAGATAGCATAATGGCTGTGCAAACAGATGCTCATGCCTGAGGCCCCAGATTCAATCCCCCACACCACCATAAACCAGAGCTAAGCAGTGTGATGGCTAAAATAAAAAAATCTTTAAGTGATAGGCAGGCAAACAGACCATTACACCACTTGATGGTTAGTGTAATGCATGCTTTTATGTCATACTTTCAGCACTGAGTCCTGAAAGCTAAGTAGAAGATAACCAACTTGGAGAACTAAAAAGGATGGTTTTCTTGGTGAAGGGGTGACCTGCAAAAGATACAGAGATAAGAGAAAGCATAGAGTATTCTGGCTGGCTGGAGTGAAAATTACAGGGGTGAAGAATTACAATTAGCTGCTAGATTATATAGAACTTATTATATAGAACTTTTATTGTTGGAGGAGGAAGAGTTATTTTTTCCTTTTGCTCTTATGCATGCCTTCTTAGGCCTGCCTTATCATTCAACATATATGTATATATATGCATATATATGTGCATATATATATATATAGAGAGAAAAAAAAATAGAGAACATAGTACAAAAATTTCCTCTCATGTAATGCCAGGGCTTGAACTTGGGTTGCACAGATAGCAGAGAAAGTACCCTACTGGGTGAGCTCTATCTCTGGCCCTGATAGTCCTTTTTGTATAGAGTCTGTCTTGTCTGTATAGTATAGGGCCTACCTATAGGTGAGATTTCCTTTTCAGATCGTACTCTTGATGCATGTTAAGTTTCACCTAGGTAACTCTCCCTGTTCTGAATTACATCTCTGACCAGATTGATTGTTTTCTTTTTCCTTTTTAAATTTGACCTTGGGTAAAACTGCTAATAAATAGTGCAGTATTGGAAATAAGGAGTTTTTAAACAGGAGACCGAGACTCATGAAAAAATAAGCCCTGGAATAATTTAAAATTAAGGTATTTTTTTTTAAATACTGTGATACTTTAGTACACAGAGACCAAGAGATATCTCACCTGATAGAGCAGATACTTTACCATGTGCAGAGACCAGGATTTAAAAAAAAAAAAAGAATTTGCTACATCTTTTTAGTGGAATCATGTGGGCATGAATCCCTAGGGAAGTCTTGGTGGCAAAAAATATGAATTTAATGGAGTTGTTAGCAGTAAAGGAGTTTTGGGTGTGTGTGAGTTTGTGTGTGTGTGTGTGTGTGTTACAACTCTATTAAGCTAAAAGCTTATCTTCTAACTTTTCACTGGAATTTTAAGGGAAGATATTTAACTATGACAAACTGATAAACCGATTGATGTTTGGATTTAGAACTGGAAGACTTGAAGCAGCGTTTCTGGAAGCATGCTAATCCAACAGTCAAGCCCAGGGCAGGTCAGAAGGTAAATGTGAATGTCATAGTGAAAAATGTGGGCAATGATGGAAAAGAAGAGCTAAAGGCAGATGTGGTACCTGTGACCTTGGCAGCTGAGAAGCTGGAAGAAACAAGTCACACAAAACCAGGTATTTGAGTCCACTTTTTTTCCTTTACATTTTGTATTGTGAATATTTATGACTTCTGAAAACCCTAGAGTGTGTGATACCACCAAGCCACCTTCCTGTCCCTATTTAAGAGAGGTAGGGGTGGAGATCTATTGGGTTGTTGAAAAATTCATGACATATTTTAGTATGTTTTTCTATGCAAGAATGTGTCATGACTTTTCCAATAGCCCAACAGTTCAGCCTATTAGAGCAACAGCCTATTAGAACCAACAGCCTCAGAGGCTGATGGTTCAACTCCTGGCAACACCTCAGCCTGAGCTGAGCAGTCCTCTGGCTCTCTCGCTCTCTTTTTCTCAGTTTCATTCCCTTTTCTCTCATCTTCTTATAATAAAATTTAAAAAAATCTTTGAAAAATGGTGAATTTAGATTCTTTTCTTTTTTTTTTACACTTATTTATTTTTCTTTTTAAAAATATTTTATTTATTCCCTTTTGTTGCTTTATTGTTGTTGTTACTGATATCGTTGTTGTTGGATAGGACAGAGAGAAATGGAGAGAGTAGGGGAAGACAGAGAGGAGGAGAGAAAGACAGACACCTGCAGACCTGCTTCACCGCCTGTGAAGCGACTCCCCTGCAGGTGGGGAGCCGGGGGCTTGAACTGGGATCATTACAGCAGTCTTTGCGCTTTGCGCCACGTGCGCTTAACCCGCTGTGCCACCACCCGACTCCCCATTTATTTATTTTTCACAGGGGTTATCTCAGGGGTTTGGTACCAGCACAATGAATCCGCTGCTCTTGGTGGACATTTTTCCCTTTTTTCTTAGCACTCAACAGGACAGAGAGAAATTGAGAAGGAAGGAGGAGATGCCTACAGCACTACTTTACCACTTATAAAGTGTTCCCCCTTCACTTAGGGAGTGGGTGTTTGAGCTCTAATCCTTATGCATGGTAATGTATGTACTCAGCCACGTGAGCCACTGCCCAGCCCCCAGATTAAAATTTAAAGACTCACAGTGGGTGTGTAGTATTAGAGTATTTAGACTTGTAAGCATGAGGTTCCAAGTTCAATACTTGCACTGCATATTCCAGAGTGCTACTCTGAGCACACTCTGTCTCTCCTTTTTAAAAATATATTGTTTATTTCTTTTAGTGAGAGATACATAGAGAAAAAGATACAGAGAAAGAAGGGAGAGAGCACTGCTTATCCACCTGGGGATGGAACCTCAGAGCCTCAAGCATGAAAGTCTTTTGCATAACCACTATGCTATCTCCCTACCTCCTAACATGCATACTCTCTCTTTCTCCTATCTCTTTCTATCTCTCACTCATGAAATCTTTTAAAAAGAGAGAAAGAGAGATACACCATCCATGGGGGAATGCTGTTCAGGGTGTTCCATGTGCTAGAGATCAAACTCAGAGCACCTACACAGCAAGATGTTTGCCATACCAAAGACTGGGCTATCTCCTGGGCTTTTCTTTCTTCCTCCCCTACCAACTCCCCCCAGCCCTCCAACCCCTCCCCCCTGCCCTACCCCCATTTACCAAAGTACTGCTTAACTTTGACTTATGGTGGTGTAGGGGGTGGGTTGAAATTAAACCTGGGGGGAACTGGGTGGTAGTGCAGCAGGTTATGTGTACATGGTGCAAAGCTCAAGGGCCTGCATAAGGATCCCAATTCGAGCCCCTGGCTCCCCACCTGCAGGGGGGTCGCTTCACAGGCAGTGAAGCAGTTGTACAGGTGTCTATCTTCTCTCCCCATCTCTGTCTTCCCCTACTCTCGATTTCTCTCTGTTCTATCCAATGACAACAAGTGCAACAACAAGGGCAACAAAATAGGAAAGATGGCCTCTAGGAGCAGTGGATTTGTAGTGCAAGCACCGAGCCCCAGCGACAACCCTGGAGGAAAAAATAAATAAAATTTAAAAAAGAAAAGAAATTAAACCTGGGACCTTGGAGTCTCAGGCATGAAAGTCTTGCATGACTATTATGCTATCTCCCAGGCTCCTATTTGTGGTTCAGTGATGGTATGTATGATCATAACACTGTTGTTGTGATTTCTTTATTATTATTATTTTAACCAAAGCACTTATCAGCTCTGGTTTATGGAAGTGTGGGGGATTGAATCTAGGACTTGAGAGTCTCTTTGCATAACTATTATGCTATCTTTTTTTTTTCCATTTTTTTAAAAAATTTATTTCTTTATTGGGGAATTAATGTTTTACATTCAACAGTAAATACAATAGTTTTTACATGCATAACATTCCCCAGTTTCCCATTTAACAATACAACCCCCCACTATGTCAATTATCATCCTTCATGGACCTGTATTCTCGCCACCCACCCACCCAACCACCCCAGAGTCTTTTACTTGGGTGCAATACACCAATTCCAGTTCAGGTTCTACTTCTGTTTTCTTTTCTGATCTTGTTTTTCAACTTCTGCCTGAGAGTGAGATCATCCCATATTCATCCTTCTGTTTCTGACTTATTTCACTCAACATGATTTTTTCAAGGTCCATCCAAGATCGGCTGAAAATGGTGAAGTCACCATTTTTTACAGCTGAGTAGTATTCCATTGTGTATATAGACCACAACTTGCTCAGCCACTCATCTGCTGTTGAACACCTGGGTTGCTTCCAGGTTTTAGCTATTACAAATTGTGCTGCCAAAAACATATGTGTACACAGATCTTTTTGGATGGCTGTGTTGGGTTCCTTAGGAAATATCCCCAGGAGAGGAATTGCAGGGTCATAGGGTAGGTCCATTTCTAGCCTTCTGAGAGTTTTCCAGACTGTTCTCCACAGAGGTTGGACCAATTGACATTCCCACCAGCAGTGCAGGAGGGTTCCTTTGACCCCACACCCTCTCCAGCATTTGCTGCTGTTACCTTTTCTGATGTATGACATTCTCACAGGAGTGGTGGTATCTCATTGTTGTCTTTATTTGCATTTCTCTGACAATCAGAGACTTGGAGCATGTTTTCATGTGTTTCTCAGCCTTTTGGATCTCTTCTGTGGTGAATATTCTGTCCAAGTCCTCCCCCCATTTTTGGATGGGGTTATTTGTTGTCTTATTGTTCAGTCTGGCAAGCTCTTTATATATGTTGGTTATTAAACTCTTACCTGATGTATGACATGTAAAGATCTTCTCCCATTCTGTGAGGGGTCTCTTGGTTTGGGTAGTGGTTTCTTTTGCTGTGAAGAAGCTTTTTAATTTGATGTAGTCCCATAGGTTTATACTTGCCTTAGTCTTCTTTGTAATTGGATTCGTTTCATTGAAAATGTCTTTAAAATTTATGCAGAAAAGAGTTCTGCCAATATTTTCCTCTAAGTATTTGATAGTTTGTGGTCTAACATCCAAGTCCTTGATCCACTTGGAATTTACTTTTGTATTTGGTGAAATACAGTGATTCAGTTTCATTCTTCTACATGTTTCTACCCATTGTTTCCAACACCACTTGTTGAAGACTCTGCTTTCCCCATGTAATAGTCTGGGCCCCTTTGTCAAAGATTAGATGTCCATAGGTGTGGGGGTTCACTTCTGGGCTCTCAATTCTATTCCACTGGTCAGTGTGCCTATTCATGTTCCAGTACCAAGCAGTTTTGATGACAATGGCCCTATAATATAGTTTGAGATCTGGGAGTGTGATGCCTCCAGTTCTGTTCTTTTTTCTCAAGATTGTTTAGGCAATTCTAGGTCTTTTCTGGCTCCAAATAAACATTTGTAGCATTTTTTCTATTCTAAAAAATGTGCTTGGGATCTTGATGGGGATAGCATTAAATTTGTAGATGACTCTGGGTAGTATACTCATTTTGATGATGTTAATTCTTCCAACCCATGAACATGGAATATCTTTCCACTTCTTTGTGTCTTTTTCTTGAGTAGTGACTCATAATTTTCAGTATACAACTCTTTCACTTCTTTGGTTAGGTTTACTCCTAGATATTTTATTGTTTTTGTTGCTATAGTAAATGGAATTGATTTCTGGATTTCAATTTCTTCTAGCTTAGTGTTTGCATAGAGGAATGCCACTGACTTTTGAATGTTAATTTTGTAGCCTGACACCTTACTGTATTTCCTGATGATTTCCAAAAGCTTCTTGCTGGATTCCTTAGGTTTTTCCATGTATACTATCATGTCATCTGCAAATAAGGAGAGTTTGACTTCTTCTCTTCCAATCTGTATCCCTTGAATTCCTTGTTCCTGCCTGATTGCTATGGCAAGAACTTCCAACACTATGTTGAATAGTAATGGTGATAGTGGGCAGCCCTGTCTAATACCCGATCTCAGGGGAAATGCTTCCAGTTTTTCACCATTGAGTATGATGTTGGCTGTAGGTTTGCTATATATAGACTCCACTATCTTCAGGAGTTTTCCATCTATTCCCATTTTTTGCAGTGTTTTGATCATAAAGGGATGTTGTATTTTGTCAAAGGCTTTCTCTGCATCTATTGATATGACCATGTGGTTTATGGTCTTGCTTTTGTTGATGTGGTGGATCACATTGATTGATTTACATATATTAAACCAACCTTGCATGCCTGGGATAAACCCCACTTGGTCATGATGAACAATCTTTTTGATATACTGCTGTATCCGGTTGGCTAGAATTTTGTTCAATATTTTCGCATCTATGTTCATCAGAGATATTGGTCTGTAGTTTTCTTTTTTGGTTGTGTCCCTGTCTGCTTTTGGTATCAGAGTGATGTTAGCTTCATAGAAGCTGGCAGGGAGTATTCCAGTGTCTTCAATCTTCTGGAAGACTTTTAAAAGTAGAGGTATTAGTTCTTCTTTGAAGGTTTTGTAGAATTCATTTGTAAAACCATCTGGTCCAGGACTTTTATTTTTGGGGAGATTTTTGATAACTGTTTCAATTTCATTAGCTGTGATGGGCCTGTTCATGTTATCCACTTCCTCTTTACTTAGTTTTGGCAGTTGGTAGGTATCTAGGAAATCATTCATTTCTTCCAGGTTCTCTAGCTTGGTGGCATATAGTTGTTCATAGAAGCCTCGCATGATATGTTGAAGTTCTGCGGTGTCTGTTGTGATATCTCCTCTTTCATTTACTATCCGATTTATTTGGGTCTTCTCCCTTTTTTGTTATGTGAGTCTGGCTAAAGGTTTGTCGATTTTGTTTACTCTTTTGAAGAACCAACATTTATTTTCGTTGATCTTTTGTATGGTTTTCCTATTCTCAGTGTTATTTATTTCTGCCCTAACTTTAGTGATTTCTGTCCTTCTGGTTGCTTTCGGGTTCCTTTGTTGTTCTTCTTCTAGGTCTTTAAGATGTGCAATCAGGCTGTTTATTTGTGCTTTTTCTTGTTTCCTAATGTGTGCTTGTATAGTTATGAACTTCCCTCTTAGGACTGCTTTAGCTGTGTCCCAAATATTTTGATAGCTTGTGTCTTCATTTTCACTGAACTCTCGAAACATTTTGATTTCTTCCTTGATTTCCTCTTTGGCCCAGAAGTTGTTAAGAAGTGTACTGTTGAGCTTCCACATTTTGGCACTGTTACTAATCTTTTGTTGATTGTTAAGTGTTAGTTTAATTCCACTGTGGTCTGAGAAGATGCTTGGGATGATTTCAATGCTCTTGAATTGGCTGATGCTGTCTTTGTGGCCTAATATATGGTCTATCCTTGAGAATGACCCATGTGGATTTGAGTAAAATGTGTATTCCAGTTTCTTGGGATGAATGACTCTGAAAATGTCCAATAGTTCTAGTTTATCTATCTCTTCATTTAGCTCCTCCCTTATGTCTTTATTGATTTTCTGCCTGGATGATCTGTCAAGTTGAGAGAGTGGGGTGTTGAAGTCCCCTACTATGATTGTGTTACTGTTAATATATTGCTGTAGCTCTTTCAGTAGAAGTTTGATGTATTTAGATGGCTTCTCATTGGGTGCATAGATGTTAATAATTGTTAAGTCCTCTTGATTGACTGATCATCTGAGCATTAAGTAGTGTCCATTCCTATCTTTTTTAATCTTATCTATTTTAAAGTCTATCATGTCAGATATGAGAATAGCTGTTCCTGCCCTTTTTTGTGGGCCATTGGCTTGTATAATAGTTTTCCATCCTTTCACTTTAAGTCTGTGTTTGTCTTGTTGAGTTAGGTGGGTTTCCTGTAGACAGCATATTGTTGGGTTGTGTTTTCTGATCCATCTTCCTACTCTGTGTCTTTTAATAGGTGAATTCAGGCCATTGACATTTATTGATATCAAAGATTGAAGATATTTTAACGCCATTCTTGTAGAGTTTTAGAGTGTTTTGATATATGTCCTATTTGTGGTGGTCTGGTTGTTTATAGGAGACCTTTCAGAACTTCTTTCAGGGCAGGCTTGGTGATGGTTGCTTCCTTCAACTGTTGCTTGTCTGAGAAGGTTTTGATTCCTCCATCTAGTCTGAATGACAGTCTAGCAGGATACAGTATTCTTGGCTGAAAGTCTTTCTCATTGAGCACTCGATAGATATCTTGCCATTCTCTTCTGGCCTGTAGTGTTTGTATGGAGAAGTCTGCTGCTAATCTTATGGGTTTTCCTTTGTAGGTGACTCTTTGTTTTTTCTCTTGCAGCCTTGAGGATCCTTTCTTTATCCTTATTCCTTTCCATTCTAAGTATGACATGTCTTGGTGTCTTTAGGTCTGGGTTAATTCTGTTTGGGACCCTCTGGGCTTCTTGAATTTTTATGTCTTTGATGTTGTCTAGACTAGAGAAGTTTTCAGCTACTATGGCCTGGAAAATCTTTCTTCCTCTCCTTCTCTTTCTTCCTCTGGTATGCCAATAATGCGTATATTGTTTCTTTTGAAGTCATCCCATAGGACTCTGCTGTTGTTTTCAGCATCTCTTAATCTCTTTTTGAGATCTCTTACTTCTTTTTTAGTTGTCTCTAATTCGTCCTCAATCTTGCTAATTCTGCCTTCAGCCTCATAGATTCTATTCCTTCTGCCCTCTGCTGTTTTCTGGAGTTCATCTATTTTGTTGCCCTGCTCTGATACTGTTTTTAGCTTGTTCAGCTAGTTGCATTTTTAGCTCAGCGATGTCAGCTTTCAGCTCTCTAATAACCATGAGATAATTAGTATTTTCTTCCATATTCTCTGATTTCTGATTACAATTTTTTCAAATTCTTTACTCACTCCTGTTATTATTTCCTTAGCTAATGTTTGGATGTTGAACTCGTTATTTTGTGCTTCACCCCTCTGGAGGACTTTTAGCTGGACTCTTGTCCTGGTTCGATTCTCCAATATTTTTTCTTGTTGTTTTAACCATTTTATATATTATGTTATGAGTTCCCTTTATCAGTACTTTTCAAATTATTGATCACTATTGCCTGGATTAACTTGTGTCTAAGTAAGTTAATTAAAGGGTTCACAGTGGTAGAAGTTAACAGTTATTTCAATCCCTGAGTTGGAGCTCAGTGGTTTAAAAGCCTCTTTTTTTTTCCCTTCCCTGTAGGCTATGGGAGCCTGAGGGCTTTTAAACTATCAATAGGCTTCTTAGCTAAATCACTGACTCCTGACCAAGAGATAAAGCAGGGTGTGGCAGAGATAATCCAGTGGTTATGCAAAGAGACTTTCACAGCCCCTCAGCTATGCCACCGAGGTATAGGTCTTCTCCTGAGTTTCCCGGTTAGATCTCTGTCCCCTGGTGTCCCTTCCTGTCGCTGCTCCAGATTCTGAGGGTAGTAGCAGTGGAAACTCAGAGTTGCACTTGGTGAGTCTCTGGGTAGTCCTCTTCTCCCTTCAGCTGTCCCCTTGTTGGTGGAGCAGACTGGAGGTGGTGTGTCAACTGATAAACTGCTGAACTGTTAGCAGTCACTTAATCTCTCCTTAGGCTCCTCTCTCCTCTCTGTCACCAGCTACTCGTGTTTGTACTCACCGGTGATTTACTGGGTTCCTGTGGTCATTTTAGTCCTGTCTTGTTTCGGTCCAGGGTGGTCCTTTGGTATTCCTAGTTGATCTTGGAGAGGAGAGGAGAGGAGAGGGGAGGGGAGGGGAGGGGAGGGGAGGGGAGGGGAGGGGAGGGGAGGGGAGGGGAGGAGAGGAGAGGAGAGGAGAGGAGAGGAGAGGAGAGGAGAGGAGAGGAGAGGAGAGGAGAGGAGAGGAGAGGAGAGGAGAGGAGAGGAAAGTGATCTGCTGCTCGTAGCTCTGCCTCCGGAAGTTGAATCACTATTATGCTATCTACTCCCACCTCGTTTTTTGTAATTTCATGTTACCCGCATGAATACTGTTTTCAGATGCTACAGTCATGATGTGCTTCTTATAGAAGTCATAACTTGCATGTCCTATCCTTTGAGGAGCCAGAGACTTTTGAAGTCTTCTCCTATCCTTTTTCTTTTTTTATTTTTATTTTATGGTTTTTTTTTGCCACCAAGGTTTATTTGTGCACCTTGGTTCCTGCACCAGAAATCCACTGCTCCTGACAGCCATTGTTCATATATATATATACACACACACACACACACACACACACACACATATATATGTAAATTTTTTTATTAGGTAGGACTAAGATAAATTGAGAAGACAGGGGGGTTGGGGGAGAAGAGACATTTGCAGACCTGCTTCTCTCATGAAGCAGCCTCCCTGCAGGTGGGAAGTAGGTGTGCTGAAACCTGGGTCCTTAGGGATGGTAATACGTGCACTTACCCAGGTGCAGCACCGTCCAGCCCCTCCTTTTCTTTTTTAGAGAGAGGCTAGAACAGTGTGCTATGGCAGTGGTACAACCCAGGACCTCACACAAGCATGTCCTATGTTGTGCTTACTTAGTGTACCACCTCCCTGGATACTTTTTTTGCATTCTTTAGTAATAATTTTATGATATTTATTTAACATTTTATCTCAGGATATTTAATAATTATGGGAGTTCTCTTTCAAACTAAGTTTTCAAAAGTCCCATTTGTTAACATAACAAAAGTCTAGAGTACAAAAGTTTCAACTTTTCCTTTTGAATGTGACTAAGACCACTTCCGGAATTGCCTACAATGCATACTTACAACATGATTGTAGTATCTAGGCTAAAACTTTCCTTCATATTTCTGCCTAGGTGAAAAGCTTCAGGTGCTGAAAGCTAAACTGCAAGAAGCAATGAAGTTCCGAAGGTTAGAGGAGCGACAAAAGCGTCAAGCATTATTTAAATTAGATAATGAAGATGGATTTGAAGACGATGAGGAAGAAGAAGAAGAAGAGATGACAGATGAGTCTGAGGAAGAGGAAGAATTAGAAGAAGCTGAGGAGAAAGAAGAGGAAGAAGGCAGTCAGGTTCCTGGCAATTGTGTTATCTTGTTACTTAATCACAATGAGTAAGGGGAAAGAAAATCAGTTTGAATAAGAATATAATAAACATGTTCAGTGTGTAAGAAACTTTAGGGTCAAAGATGAATGTAGTCAGCTCATCTGTAAGGAAATCTTAGTGTGCTTTGAACACCTACAGTTTACAGAGCTATTGCCTTAGCTTCTTCCTGTTATTTTACTTTCTCATATGATTATATTGATATGGCTTCCCATTATTTAATTAATTAGTAGTGTACAGTTTATTTAGATTTCTCAGTTCAGAATAAAAAAGCAGTTTTAACCATAGGTGGATATCTGGAATAGATTCTCTTGCATATATATAAATATCCTGAAATGGGTATTTATAGAAAGGAGGGTTTCTTGCCTTTGTTCTAATGTGTTGTTAGAAAAGCAAAGAGTAGGGAGTCGGGCTGTAGCGCAGCGGGTTAAGCGCAGGTGGCGCAAAGCACAAGGACTGGCATAAGGATCCTGGTTCGGACGCCAGCTCCCCACCTGCAAGGGAGTCGCTTCACAGGCGGTGAAGCAGGTCTGCAGGTGTCTATCTTTCTCTCCTCCTCTCTGTCTTCCCCTCCTCTCTCCATTTCTCTCTGTCCTATCCAACAACGACAACAACAATAATAACTACAACAATAAAACAACAAGGGCAACAAAAGGGAATAAATAAATAAAATAAATATTAAAAAAAAAAAAAAAAGAAAAGCAAAGAGTAGGGCCAGGTGGGACGCACCAGGTAGAGCACACACAATACAAAGTTCAAGGACCGGGATTTGAGTCTCCAGTCTCCACCTGCAGGGGGGAGCTTTGAGCGTGGTGAAGAAGTGCTGCAGGTGCTCCCTCCCTATATTACCATTCCCTCTCAATTTCTGACTGTCTCTATCCAATAAATAAGGATAATTTTTTTTAAAAGAGAGAAGGGGTAGATTGTATAATGGTTGTGCAAACAGAATGTCATGCCTGAGGCTCCAAAGTCCCAGGTTCAGTCCTCTACACCACCACAAGCTAGAGCTGAGCAGTGCTCTGGTTTAAAAAAAAAAAAAAAAAAAGAGGTCTATTTAAAGAAAGGGTTGACATATAATTATTGACAAAAGAAAGAGAAAAGGAGTGACCTGGGCAGCATCTCACAGTCTGAGATGGTTTGAGATTAATAGTTACCCTGCAGTCCCAAACTAATCATCCATCTAGTTCCTGTCTCAAAATGATATCCCAGCCTTTCTTCATAACCTTGTAGTGATTTGGGGGAAGATAAAAGATTTAAGAAAGTATAGGTGAGTTAGGGAGAATTAATGAGAATGGTGAGACTGAACTTCTTTCAGGTTTACCTATTCAGATTTAAGATGTAAACTGTAGGGTCTGGGTGGTGGTGCACCTGGTTAAGTGCACACACAAGGACCCAGGTTCAAGCCCCTGGTCCCCACCTGCAGGGGGAAAGCTTCACAAGTGGTGAAGTAGAGCTGCAGGTGTCTCTCTGTCTCTCTCCTCTCTTTCTCCCCCATCTCCTCTCAATTTCTTTCTGTCTCTATCCAATAATAAATAAAATTTAAAAGATGTGAACTGTAACCATGCAGATTTTAGGCTAACTATATTTACTTTCTAAATTTCTTTGTCTTTGGTGTTACATGATTGATAAAGGTTACAGAATTATTCCTCAGTGGTGAAGAAACAGAAACCAAAGATGAAAAAGAAATGGGTAAAGAAAACAATGATGGAAGTAGTGAAATTGGCAAGTCAGTTGGCCTCTCCGTTCCCAAGCCTCTCTCATCGGATTCCACCTTACTTCTGTTTAAGGACAGCTCTTCCAAAATGAGGTAGGTAATTCTAGGGGAAATAAGATTCCTTTGTATTTGCTCCTCTGTTAGAAAGCAGAAACAGATACTCAACAATTTGCCATTTTATTTTGTAGTTACTTTCCTAGTGAAGAAAAGTCTGAAGCAGATGAAAACTCAGGCAAAAGATCTAGTAAACTGGGTGAGTAGTGAGTCTCTTATGCAGAACTTGAGATTTCTTTGATCCACCAGCTTCAATACTTAAGGACTACAATTCCATAAGGTTCCATTTTTTTTTTTGAACCTTGGTTTGTTTATGCTAATCTTACATGCAGCAGTAAAAAGATTTATGACATAGAATAATCTTTTCTTGATGCAGTTTTTGAGAAATTACTTGCTGTTTTTACATACTTGATTGTGGGCATATGATAGGTCTTTAGTGAGTATATGTTGATTGAGTGAACCATGAAACATTTATCATGTATAAGGAAGATATATAAGTAATTGGGTAATGGAGAAAATGGTTGTAGGAATTGAACTGGGTATGAGAAAGGCAGGGAACTTAGCTCAAAGGTATAAACCCTGATTGTATAATGCTATCTTTGTACTGTCATTTGCCTTTACTTAATGTTTTGGAACATATAACTTAAGAGGTTTGTCTATGAATGTCCCTTGACAGTTTTATTCTTCACTCTTTTTCCTAAACAAATCCACCCTGTTTCTAGAGTCACGCACTTGAAAGTTATTTCTCTTTCTTTAGATGAAGATGATTCATGCTCGTTGCTAACAAAGGAGAGCAGCCACAATAGCAGCTTTGAACTGATTGGCTCTACGATTCCATCTTATCAGCCTTGCAACAGACTGGCAGGTCGTGGCACCAATTGTTTCCCTATAGCATCAGGATTCAGATCTCCTTCCCCTGGTTTATTTCGAGGCAGTTTGGTCAGCTCAGCTTCTAAGGTAAAATGGTAATAGTTTTCTAATCTCCTTTTGCTTCCCACATGGCTAAATAAAGTGTGCCCAGCCAACCAACTTCTACCACATTATGTATGTTCATTAAAAAAAAAAAAATCCACCCCCTTTGTGTATTAAAAACAAACCTCATCCAGTGTTCCTACTTTCCTGGGAGTTATTTTTCTTTATGCTTCTCTTTGCTATGCATTGTCCTCAACTGTAGTTGCCTGAGAGTAGATTAAGCATTGCAAATAGCAGCTTCTGTTGTTGTCATGACAGTGAATGACATTTGTAAAGTGTTTTGTTTTTGTTTGCTTTTGTTTTGGTGCCAGAGTTCAGGAAAGCTGTCTGAGCCTTCACTTCCCATAGAGGATTCCCAGGATCTGTATAACGCCTCCCCAGAGCCCAAGACACTTTTCCTAGGAGCAGGAGACTTCCAGTTCTGTTTAGAAGATGACACTCAGAGTCAACTGTTGGATGCAGATGGGTAGGTAGTTTTATGTTTCTGTGGGTGGGAATGGTGCTGAGTTCTGCTTAATTTTGTTTTAAAAATAAAGTGAGCTTCTGTCACTCCATCTGTGCTCTCTCTTCTGAGAAAGAAGGTGTACAGACCATTAGTATTATATTCTACAAGTTTGAACAAAGTCTCTTTAGAAAACAAAATGTAAATAGCTCTTGCTGGCATTCTCATCTTTTGCTTTCTGCCTTAGTTGAAATGCATAGCTCTCTAATTTCCCTGTGTTCATCCTATGTTATGATTATTGATTAGGACTGAGAACTGATATACTGTGGCACATTATAAGGACATAATACCAAGTCCTGCTCTAGTGTCATCTGAGACCAGAACTTATACGCTACCTTTTATTTTTCAAATGGCATTTATCCTTTTACACAGTTTCTTCCTCCCTCTTTAGATTATCACAGGCTAATGTTTGAACCATTCGTCTTTTAGTTTAAGGTTCAAAAACCTTGGCATTGAAAATGTGTTCACAATTTTACACCCATTACTTTTCTTCTTCCCTAGAGAATTAAAAAATTTTTTTTTATATTTATTTATTTTCCTTTTTGTTGCCCTTGTTGTTCTTCATTGTTGTTATAGTTATTATTGTTCTTACTGATGTTGTCATTGTTTGATAGGACAGAGAGAAATGGAGAGAGATGGGGAAGGCAGAGAGGGGGAGAGAAAGATAGACACCTGCAGACCTGCTGGACCGCCTGTGAAGTGACTCCCCTGCAGGTGGCGAGCCAGGGGCTGGAACCGGGATCCTTACGCCGGTCCTTGCGCTTTGCGCCACATACGCTTAACCCACTGCGCTACTGCCTGACTCCTGAGAATTTTTTAAAAAAAGATTTTTAAATTAATTTTATTTTTGAGATTGATGCAGAGAGAGAGACACACACACAAACACAGAGAAACACCAGAGTACTGCTCAGCTCTGGCTTATGGTGGTGCAGGGGACTGAACCTGGGACTTAGGAGCCTCAGGCATGAGAGTCTGTTTGCATAACCATTATGCTGTCTCCCCCGCCCGAGAATTTTTTTTAAAAAGAGATTTACTAGATAATTATAGAGCAGGAGAGGAAAGAGAGAGAGAGAGAATACACCAAACGTCATCTGGCACATGCAATGCTAGGGATCAACCTTGGAACCTTGTGCTTGAGAATTCAGTGCTTTATCCACAGTGCTACCTCCTGTGTCGCTCCATAGAGAATGTCTTCTATTCTTTATTTTGCTTGTAGGTTCTTAAATGTTAGAAACCACAGGAATCAGTACCAAACTTTGAAGCCTCGATTGCCACTGGCCAGTATGGATGAGAATGCCATGGATGCTAATATGGATGAACTATTGGATTTGTGTACTGGAAAGTTCACATCTCAGACTGAAACACCTCTGCCCAGGAAGTGCAACAAGCAGGAGAACATGGAAGAACTTCTCAATCTTTGTTCAGGAAAATTCATTTCTCAGGGTAAATATCCAACAGAAAACACCAGTCTCACCACATCCAACTATCTTTTTTTAAAAAAAAAATTTTTAAATATGTATTCCCTTTTGTTGTCCTTGTTGTTTTATTGTTGTTGTGGTTATTATTGTTGTAATTATTGTTGTTGGATAGGACAGAGAGAAATGGAGAGAGGAGGGGAAGACAGAGGGGGGAGAGAAAGATAGACACCTGCAGACCTGCTTCACCGCCTGTGAAGCAGCTCCCCTGCAGGTGGGGAGCTGGGGGCTTGAACCAGGATCCTTAGGCTGGTCCTTGTGCTTTGCACCACCTGTGCTTAACCCACTGCGCTACTGCTCAACTCCCCACATCCAGCTATCTTAAGTCAGTGTCTTTGAAAAGAAGCTTAGGTGATCATAGAAAACAGAGTTCGATGGATTCTTGAATGTAAGTTGAATCTACTACTTAACTCCCTGACACAGTGGTCTTATTTTTTTAGAATGATAGAGTGAAACACTGTTAGCTTTGGCCATATGATTTATCATTTATAATTAATATATTGGCAGAGCTTGAACAATGCCTGATGGCTAGTGGGTTGCTTATAAAGGATAACATTATTTCCATGTGCAGACCCCCCCCCACCCCTTTTGCCATACTTGAAGCTTTTCAAGAACTGAGATCTTTGTTTTATTTACTACTGTATCTCTGGTGCCTTAGCACATGTTAGCACTAAATAAAGATTTCTTTAATGAATGGATTGGTAAGCTCTTTTTGGCAAGTTCACCTTAGAACTATATTGAGCTGGAATGTATTTAGATGACTGGAAAAAGAATAAAGCTGCCATTCCATGGGGGCCAGGCATTGGCACACCCAGTAGAGCTCACATATGACAGTGCATAAGAACCTAGATTCAAGCCCCTGGCTGCCACCTGCAGAGGGGTGCAGCAGTGCTATAGGCATTTCTCCCTCTCCTCTTCTCCTCTATTTCCTCCCTTCCCTCTCAGTTGCTCTCTGTCTCTATCCAAAATAAAGTAAATAAATGCTGCTATTCCTTGGTGACAAATCTTTTTGTTGTTGCTGTTGCTGTGATGTAGATGGCTCCACTCTTGCTCCATCAGAGTTAAACAAACAAGAAATGGAGGGCAGCATTGGTGATCCAATGGAAGAAGCACTTGCTCTTTGTTCTGGCTCTTTTCCAACAGAGAGGTGAGTCTCAGTGATTAATGGGAACTTGGAAAGGCCTATTATGCTGATAGAATCCTGGGGTCAGGATCTCTGAACTTAGCAGTAACTGTCATATCATGAGCTCCATATTCTGTCTTATGGTGAGTTTGAGTGTTACACTTGCATAATCTGAATGTTTTCATTTAGTTGGTGCAGAAAATGGTAAAAGGAAAAATAAGCACATGGATGATACTCTATCACTAATAATTAGGGAAATTAAAATCAAATCCACATGGGTATGAAACTATACCCATTGAAATCTTACAATTTTTATAAGCCATTGTTAAATCATTAATAAAAAGAAGTTAATCAAATCTCTAATAAAATACTACCTCCTACGCATTAAGATGACTGATAATCCCCAAAATGCAGAATAGTGGAGAGGGAAATAGATCAACTGGTGGGGTACAGGACTTGCATACCTAGGGTCTGGCTTGAAGCTCAGTAATGCATGTACCAGAATGGTACTTCTTTCTCTCTCGCTCTCTCTTTCCCTCTCTCCCTCTCCCTCCCTCCCTCTCCCTCTCTCCCTCTCTCTCTCTTTGTCTCTTTTACTCATCAACTTTTCTCTCATATTAAATACAATAAATGAAATAAATCTTTAAAAAAAAAAAACAGGGGGAGCCGGGTGGTAGTGCAGCAGGTTAAGCGTAGGTGGCGCAAAGCAAAAGGACCAGCATAAGGGTACCGGTTTGAGCCCTTGGCTCCCAACCTACAGGGGGGCTAGCTTCACAAGCCGTGAAGCAGGTGTGCAGATGTCTATCTTTCTCTCCCCCTCTGTGTCTTCCTCTCCTCTCTCCATTTCTCTCTGTCCTGTCCAACAACAACGACATCAATAACAACAATGACTACAACAAGGGCAATAAAAGGGAATAAAAAATTTAAAAAAAAACATAGGGGCTGGATGGTGGCACATCTGGTAGAGAGCACACGTGACTTTGCTCAAGGACCTGGGTTCGAACCTCCAGTCCCAACTTGCAGGGGGGAAGCCTCATGATTTGAGAAACAGTGCTGCAGATGTTTCTCTCTCCCCTTTCTCAGGTTCTCTCTTTCTCTATCTAATAAATAAATATATAAAAATATTAAAAAATAAATGTTGGTGAGGATATGGAGAAATTGGAATCCTTGAGCACTGCTGACAACCATACAAAACAATGAAGCTGCTATGGGAAATGGTACAGCAGTTCTCAGGAAATTCCAAATAGATGCCAAGGTATATTGTACATTGGTAGAATGTAGGAAGTGTGAAGACAAGTGTGAAGACCTTAGATTTGAATTTTTAAAAAATATTTATTTATTCCCTTTTGTTGTCCTTGTTGTCATTATTGATGTTATTGATGTCGTTGTTGGATAGGACAGAGAGAAATGGAGAGAGGAGTGGAAGACAGAGGGAGGAGAGAAAGACACCTGCAGACCTGCTTCACTGCTTGTGAAGCAACTTCCCTGTAGGTGGGGAGCCGGAGGCTTGAACTGGGATCCTTATGCCGGTCCTTGCGCTTCGCGCCATGTGCACTTAACCCGCTGCGCTACCACCCAACTTCCCAGATTTGAATTCTGACACTACATATGCTGTTGTGATGCTCTGATTTCCTCTCATTAATAAATAATTTGTTAAATGTAAAAATATAATTAAGTTTATTGTTAAATTTAAAATTAGAATAGCCTTGCATGACCCAAGTTGAAGCCCCTGGTTTTCACCTGCAAGAGAAAAGCTTCAGGAATAGTGAAGCAGTGTTGCAAGTGTCCTCTATGTTTCTTTTTCTCTATTTCCTATCACTTACCCTCTATCTAAAGGAAAAAATGAAATGAAATGGCTGCTGGGAGGAGTGGAGTTGTCATGCGTACACCAAGCTACAGCAATGACACTAGTGTCCAAAAAAAACCACCTTTTTTTTAAATTTTAGAAATCAACTCCACTTTGGGATATATAATCAAAAGAAGTGAAAGCTGAGATTTGAATATTTGTAAAGCCATGTTCATAGCAGTATTATTTATAATGAAAAGCTGGAATTATCTCAAGTGGATAAGCAAAATATATTGTGTATATATATGTGTGTGTTGTATGTGTTTATATGTATATGTGTATATGTGTTTCTGTATATATAAGTTTTTTAAAAAAATATTTATGGGGACAGGTGGTGGCACATTTAGTTAAGAGCACACATTACAGTGCACCAGGATCCGGGTTCCAGCCCCTGGTCCTCACCTGCAGGGGAAACTTCAGGAGTGGTGAAGGTTTCTCTCTGTCTCTTTCCCTCTCTTTTTCCCCCCCTCTCAATTTATGTCTGTATCCAGTACTACTACTATGATTAATAATAATAATATACTTATTAATGAGAGAGGAATAGAGCCAGAGCATCACCCTGGCACATGCAGTGTTGGATATTGAACTTGAGACCTCAAGGTTGAGAGTCAAACACTTTATCCACTTTGCTGTCTCCCAGGCCACATAAACTTTTTTGTTCAACTTTAAAAAGAAAGGACATTTTGATACATGATTCAGCGTGGATGAATTGTGAGGACTTATATTAAATGGAATAAACTAGTTACAGAAATATAAATACATATGATTCCACTTGTATGAGGTACATAGAGTAGTCAAAATCACAAAAACAGAAAGTAGAATGATTTTAACCAATAAGTGAAGAGATAGAAGAATTGGGAATTGTTTTATTTTTTTAATTTATTTTATTTTACTTTTTAATATTTATTTATTTATTTCCCTTTTGTTGCCCTTGTTGTTTTTCATTGTTGTTGTAGTTATTGTTGTTGTTGATGTCATCATTGTTAGGACAGAGAGATATGGAGAGAGGAGGGGAATACGGGGGAGAGAAATATAGACACCTGCAGACCTGCTTCACCCTTTGTGAAGCAACCCCCCTGCAAGTGGGGAGCCAGGGGCTTGAACCAGGATCCTTACCCTGGTCCTTGTGCTTTGCGCCATGTGTGTTTAACCCGCTGTGCTACCTCCCAACTCCTGGACTTTTAGAGATTGGAGATTGTGGACTTTTAGAGATTGGAGATTGGTTCCACAGCTCTGGAGATTGGTTACACAGCAATGTGAATATGTTTATTATTACTCAACTGTACATGAAAAATGGAATTTTATGGGGAAACAGCATAGTGGTGGTGACAAAGATTTACATGCTTGTGGTCCCAGATTCAATCCCTGGCACCACTATAAGCTATAACTGAATAGTGCTCTGGTTTAAACATAAAAACAAAATGTTAAAGTTACTATATATTTTTGCTGCTACATGAAGAAGTTGTTAGGTTTTAATAAAAACTTGACTAATATCTTATAACTCGACAACTAACTTAGAGGCTAGGGAGATAACTTATGTGGTAAACTGCCTGCATTGTCGTGTGTGTGGCCCAGGTGTGAGCCCCCATTTCACCACATGGAACTATTACAGCACAACAGTGTGGTGTCTCTTTCTACCTGAAAAAGATAACCCATGTTATAGTGCTCAAGGACCCAAGTTTGAGCCCCCGGTCATCACCTGCAGGAGGAGAGCTTCATGAGTGGTGAAGCAGTGCTGCAGGTGTCTCTCTGTCTCTTCCCTTTCTTCTACCCCCTTCCCTCTCAATTTCTGGCTGTCTATATCCAATAAATAAATAAAGATAATTGCATGTACAAACTATTGTATTTACTGTCGACTGTAAAACATTCATCCCCCAATAAAGAAATTTAAAAAATAAAAATAAAATAAATAAATAAATAAATAAAGATAATAATTAAAAAAAAAAAAGATAACCAGAGTGGTAAAACTCCCATCAGCAACCACATAGAAACCTATTTATTTGCATTTTAGAGATGACGAAGAAGGTGACGAAGAAGATGAAGAGGAAGAATTTGGAGACTTTCGACTTGTACCAGATGAAAATGAGCTTGGCAGTGATGAGGTGAGTTTTAAAGGAGGGAACAAAACAGGACTGACAAGATAGTTCACCTGAATAGTTTTCCTGCTTTGCCATTCATATGATCTAGCTTCATACCTGGCCCCCACGAAACTGGAGTTAGCATCAGTGCTTGATATTATCCCTATACCCCTATCTCTATCTGAAAAAGACTGCTAGGAATGAATGGTGAAACTCTAGGGAGGGGGAAGAGAAGAGGAGCGGGGAGGAGGGGAGATGACGAAAGGACCAGAGTAGTCGTAACTAAATCTTCATGTATTGCTGATTTTCATTCTCTAGTCTGAGTTCTTGAGAAGTCTAAGCTTGAGATCTTTTCAGAAGCAATTTCCTGGAACAAGATATTTAGGCAAAAGTTTATACATATTGTTTTAGTTGAGGAAACATTTTATTCTGTTTAACTTTGGGTGTAATACTATGATTTTTGCAGGATGAGCACAGTGACTCTGAAAATGAAGATACAGCACTGGAAGATCATGAAGACGATGACGAAGAAGAGCTTCTGAAGCAGTCTGAGAAGCTGAAAAGGCAAATGTAGGTACTATGTTCATTCCTTCAGTTGCTAGAATGTTCTTCTGGCATCTGAGCTGCAACCTGCCACCTCTTTATTTACATTAGCTTGTTCTATTTTTATTTGTGTGTGATTTTTGTTTGCTGTTTGTTTTTATTATTATTTGCTTCCAGGGTTATTGCTGGGGCTTGGTGCCTGCACCATGAATCCACTGCTCCTGGAGGCTATATTTTTCCCTTTTGTTGTCCTTCTTGTTTTTCTTTTTTATCGTTGTTGTGGTTATTATTGTTGTTGTTGATGATGTCATTGTTGTTGGATAGGACAGAGAGAAATTGAGAGAGGAGGGGAAGACAGAGAGAGGGAGAGAAAGACACCTGCAGACCTGCTTCATCACTTGTGAAGCGACCCCCTTACAGGTGGGTAGCCGGGGGCTCGAACCAGGATCCTTAGGCCAGTCCTTGCGCTGCTTCATACCATATGCGCTTAACCCACTGCGCTACCGCCTGACCCCCCCCTGTTTTTATTGATTTAATAATGATTGACAAGATTGTAAGACAATAGAGGTACAATTCCACACAATTCCCATCACCAGAATTTCATATCCCATCCCCTTAGTTATCTACGTTTTTTTATAATCTCAACACAGATTGAGTGAAATCCTTTCACATGACATCTTGAGTATTCACAGCTGGTTATGTCCTCCTTAAGTGATTTCAGTACCAAACATGTACTTCCTTCAGCTGTTTCTCACATGACATTGGTTCCAGACTCTTCACATGCTGGATGTTCTTTTCATCCTCAAATACAGTGTGGCTACTTCTGTATGTAGTAATACAATCACAGCCCTACTCTGCATTTGTATTACATTTACACTCTATAAGATCATAAGAGTTGAGTCTCTTTAAATCCTGAGATTCTAATAAAGATCTAAAATTCCCTGGGTCTTTTTTTTTCCCCCACTTGTTTATTGTCATTCCAGATTTTCTTCATTCTGTTCTTGGGCAAATGATGTCTCCTTATTTTTCAGTGCTTTGTTATTGTTCTGATCATGAAAGTATCTATTTAAGGGCTTAAAAAAAAAAAAAAAAAAAAAGACTGTGGTCCGGGAGGCAGCACACTGGGTAGGCCACTGGACTCTCAAGTGTGAGGTCCTGAGTTCAGTCCCCGGCAGCACATGTACCAGAGTGATGTCTGGTTCTTTCTCTCTCTCTCTCCTATCATTTCTCATGAATAAATAAATAAAATATTTTTTTTAAAAAAAGAATTCTTTCATGTCTGATGCTCTTGATGTGCCAGGTTCAATACTAGCACTGCCATAGTCTGAGCTGAGTAGTGCTCTGCTACTTAAGAGAGAGAGAGAGGGAGAGAGAAGACTTATTCATTTTGTTTTTTATTGCCACCGGGATTTTTTATTACCACCAGTTATCACTGGGGCTCAGTTACCTACGTGATGAATCCACCACTCCTGGTGGCCATATTGTGGCTGTACACAATGAGTGTGCTCTCAGCTTGGTTGCTATATTTCAGGATATTTAAAGAATAATAATAATAAAAAAAACCCAATTGAGCATACATTACCAAGGTGTAATGTGCAAGGACCTTGATTCAAGCTCCCAGTCCCTATCTGTAAGGGGGAAAACTGTACAAGTGAAGGATAAAAGGGCCACCAGGAGCAGTGGATGCATAGTGCATTCAGTTAATATGGGTTTGGGGGCAGCAGGGAGGTGGCGCAGTGGACAAAGCATTGGGCTTTCAAGTATGAGATCTCAAGTTCAAAATCTCCAACATGCCATGTACCAGAGTGATGCTCTGGTTCACTCATTAACAAGAAAGTCAGTTCAGGAGTCATATGTATGAGGGCTCAGTGTCTCTAAAAAAACAAACAACTTAAAGTTGAGCTGCTTAAAAAGAGTGAATTAGAATATTGGGAAATTTTAAGTCAGTAACCCTAAAGTTTACCATGGGGATGGGGAAATAGCTCAGCTGGTTCATGCCCAGTACTCCCTGTGTTCAATTCCCAGCACTGCATGTCCCTGAGTGGTGCCCTTGACTCCCCCCCCCCTCTCTCTCTCTATATATATATATATATATCTGGCTCCTTTCTGCCTCTCATATGTAATAAGTTAAACCTTAAAACAAAAAAGTTCTCCAGGCACATTGAAGTTTAAAGTAACTAGACTGTGTGTGTGTGTTTGTGTGTGTGTGTTTTGAATGGAGACAGAGAAATTGAGTAGGGAAGGAGGGAGGTAGAGAGGGAGAGAAGCTTGAAGCTTGTAGTACTGTTTTGCTGTTCATGAAGCAGAACCAGGAGCTTAAACCCAGGTCCTTGTGCACTAATGTGCATGCTTTACCAGCTGCGCCACCACCTGGCCCTGAGGAACTTGACTTTTAAAAAATAATAGAAATTGGGTGTCGGGCAGTAGTGCAGCAGGTTAAGTGCATGTGGCACCAAGTGCAAGGACCGGCGTAAGGATCCTGATTCAAGCCCCCAGCTCTCAACCTGCGGGGGGGGGGGGGGGTCCCTTACAGGTGGTGAAGCAGGTCTTTCTCTCCCCTTCTCTGTCCCTCCTCTCTTGATTTCTCTCTGTCCTATCCAACAGCAATGACATCAATAACAGCAATAATAATAACCACAACAATGATAAAACTGAGGACAACAAAAGGGGGAAAAAAATAAGCCTCCAGGAGCAGTGGATTTGTGGTGCAGGCATTGAGGCCCAGCAATAACCCTGGAGGCAGAAAAAAAAATAGAAATATTTTATCATCATCCTTCAGGAAATCAAACTTCTTCCACTCATGATCATAGATAATAGTACTTTATTTTTTTAACTTTTTTAAAAAGACACTTTAAAAAAAATTATTTTATTTATTCCCTTTTGTTGCCCTTGTTTTTTGTTGTTGCTGTTGTTGTTGTAGTTATTGATGTCATTGTTGGATAGGACAGAGAGAAATGGAGAGAGGAGGGCAAGACAGAGAGGGGGAGAGAAAGATAGACACCTGCAGACCTGCTTCACCGCCTGTGAAGCGACTCCCCTGCAGGTGGGGAGCCAGGGGCTCAAACCGTGATCCTTGCACTTTGGGCCACCTGCGCTTAACCTGCTGCTCTACCGCCCAACTCCCAGGTGATAGTACTTTAAACCCAGGGTCACACATTTGTTTTCAATGAGAATTGAAATTAGAAGAACTAATAACTAATTTTGATAGCCAGTAACTCTAAGCCTTGTTCAGACTTCTAATTTGGTGGGACGATCCTTGTCTCTAGTTTCTACTAAAACCTCTAGTTTAAATACAAAACAAAATAGATTGGGTCTTCCAGCAGGACAAAGTCATTAATTTCATTTAACCCAGGCTCTGCTAATCTTAGCTGTTTAGACTTGGACAAGTCATTTACTCTTTTTTTCCCCCTTTTGTTGCTCTTGTTTTATTGTTGTAGTTATTATTATTGTTGTTATTGATGTCTTCATTGGATCTGACAAAGAGAAATGGAGAGAGAAGACAGTGAGGGAGGGAGAGAAAAACAAATACCTGCAGACCTGCTTCACCGCCTGTGAAGCGACTCTCCTGAAGGTGGGGAGTTGGAGGCTCAAACTTGGATCCTTACGCCGGTCCTTGCGCTTTGTGCCATGTGTGCTTAACCTGCTGTGCCACCCATCTCCCGCAAGTTATTTACTCTCTATGTCTTAGTCTTTTTACCCATAAACTGGAGATGATAATAGTAGCTTTTCTTGAGATAATGCTATGATGCCCATAATGTAGTTATTGGCACACATTTTGTATTAAATGATAGACTTAAGTATTACCGAAATGTATTATTATAAATTTAAATTCATTTTTGTTACTGTAAGTGTTGTTTGTTTGTTTTTTTTCCCGTCCCTCCAATATTCTTAGGGTATATTGTTTTCTAATCTTTAAAATTACCTTCCAGGAGATTTAAGAAATACCTAGAAGATGAAGCAGAGGTGTCAGGAAGTGATGTGGGGAGTGAAGATGAGTATGATGGGGAAGATATTGATGAATATGAAGAAGATGTAATTGACGAAGAGCTCCCTTCTGATGAAGAACTACAGAATCAAATTAAGAAGATACACATGTCAGTATCCCAACAAATCTCTCTGAGTAATGGGATGTGTCTTCAGGTAGGGCCATAAGTAAAACAGTAGCTCTGGTTTTGAACACTGTATTTATCCATTTGTAGGAAAACAATGTTGGATGATGATAAGCGACAGCTACGTCTATACCAAGAGAAGTACCTTGCTGATGGGGATCTACACAGTGATGGCCCTGGGAGAATGAGGAAATTCCGATGGAAAAATATAGGTATCTTCATTGTTGTCCTTCAAGGTGAATTATGTATTTGCCCAGTTTAAGATGTCAAGTGGAAATCAAAATTATAGCCAGCTATTGTGGAAGACCTAGTTTGAGCCATTCATTATTTTCTATTACTGACCGGGACAAATTTGTGTCCATATATGTAAATGATGTGGCTCACTTTTGTCTGTCTAGATGCCCTGCAAGATGCTAAGAGCTCTTTTTTTTTTTTTTTTTGCTTTGATTTGATTTTTTTTATTTCTTTATTGGGGGATTAATGTTTTATAGTCCACATTAAATATAATAGTTTGTACATGCATAACATTTCCCAGTTTTCCACATAATAATATAACTCCTAATATGTCCTCCTCTGCCATCATGTTCCAGGACCTGAATCCTCCACCCACCCCAGAGTTTTTATTTATTTTTTTTTATTTTTTATTTTTTTATTTTTTTATTTTTGAGAGAGATGCAGAGAGAGACACACACATAGGAACACCAGAGCACTGCTCAGCTCTGGCTTATAGTGGTGCGGGGGATTGAACCTGGGACTTAGGAACCTCAGGCATGAGAGTCTGTTTGCATAACCATTATGCTGTCACCCCCACCCAGAGTTTTTATTTTTACTTTGGTGCAATACACCAACTCCAGTCCAAGTTCTGCTTAATGTTTTCTCTTCTGATCTTGTTTTTCAACTTCTTTTTATTATTATTTTAATGTATTTATTTATAAAATGGAAACAGTGACAAGACCATAGGATAAGAGGGGTACAATTCCCACTACCAGAGCTCTGTATCCCATCCCCTGATAGCTTTCCTATTCTTTTTTTTAAAGATTTTTTAAATATTTATTTCCTTTTTGTTACCCTTGTTGTTTTTTATGTTGTTGTAGTTATTATTGTTGTTGATGTCATTGTTGGATAGGACAGAGAGAAATGGAGAGAGGAGGGAAGACAGAGGGTGAGAGAAAGATAGACACCTGCAGATCTGCTTCACCGCTTGTGAAGCAACTCCACTACAGGTGGGGAGCTGGGGCTCGAACCGGGATTCTTACACCAGTCCTTGTTCTTTGCGCCACGTGCACTTAACCTGCTGCGCTACCTCCCAACTCCCAGCTTTCCTACTCTTTAACCCCGTCTGAGTGTGGACCCACGGTCATTATGGGGTGCAGAAGGTAGAAAGTCTGGCTTCTGTAATTGCTTCCCCGCTGAACATGGGTGTTGATAGGTCCATCCATACTCCCAGCCTGTCTCTCTCTTTCCCTAGTGGGGCAGGGCTCTGAGGAAGCGGAGCTCCTGGACACATTGGTGGGGTCATTGGTCCAGGGAAGTTCAGTTGGCATCATGTTAGCATCTGGAACCTGGTGGCTGAAAAAGAGTTAACATATAAAGGCGTACAAATTGTTGATTATTCATGAACCTAAAGGAGGGAATATTGCAGATGAAGATTTGGGGTCTCCATTTTGGAAATAGCTAGTAGGTCTATACTAGCTATTTCCAAAATGGAGACCCCAAATCTTCATCTGCAATATTCCCTCCTTTAGGTTCATGAATAATCAACAATTTATTCCAAAGGGCCCATGACTATACTAGTTTTTGCCTGAGCCTGACATCTGATTTGCAGGTGGACCCAAGTTATGGTCTGGGGAGATGATGTCATGGCTAGAAAAAGGGCTAGAAGGCTGAATCAGGGAAGAGAGTAGCTCCCAAATATGGGAAAAGTATATTAGTGTTGGTGACTGTAGAACCCATCAATTTGATTTGGGCCTCATATTCTGCATAGGAGCCTATCTATGTAACCTCTACATCACTGTAGGTCCAAACTTACATTCTGTGGTCATCAGTAGGAACATTCCGAGTTACACCAATTTCAGGACTCAACTTCTTCAGGTGGTAGATAGAGTATGTTATCCAACCCCCTTCAGAGGATGGAACATTCTCTACCATTGTTGATCCACATTGAGGACAAGGTCCTATGGGGGCCCCCAAATGGGTCCATTATGTTGTTCTTGATGGAGATGACCAGAGGTAATGGAGAGAGGGATCTATTCAAGGTCTAGGCTCATCATGTTTGTGTGGGAATCCCAGGACTCCCCGACTAGGGCCCCAGCTGATGGGGTGGCCTGATAGTGACTAAAGAGTCATCACTGAAGTATGCCAGTCTCTTGCCCTTAATTCAGCTTTTGTAGTCCTTACTTTGATAAGGATAGCTTTGAAGTGACTGAGGGAAGTGTAATGGGAAGTAGGTGAGGAGCTAATAGCTTTTTTTTTTTTTATATAATTTTTTTCTTTTAAGATTTTACCTATTTATTAATGAAAAAGATAGGAAGAGAGAAAGAACCAGTTCACACTCTGGTACATGTACTGCTGGGGGTTGAACTTGGGACCTCATGCTCGATAGTCCAATGCTTTATTCACTGCGCCATCTCCTGGACCACAGAGGAGCTAATAGCTTTAACTCTGCTTTAGATGATGCTTCCCAGATGGACTTGTTCCACAGAGACTCTGATGATGATCAGGTTGAAGAACAGCTTGACGAGACTGAAGCCAAATGGAGAAAGGAACGAATTGAACGAGAGCAGTGGCTTCGGGACCAAGTAGGAAATATGCAAGAAACTGACCTATTCTTGTCCTAGTTTATGAGGTAGAGAGAACCCAGTTATCCATTTACCTAGCTTGTCATGATAGTTTCCAAATCATGGGCAGCACATTACTGTCCCTTATAATCTTTGGAAAAGTCACCATGAGGAGCCAGGTGGGAGTGCACTCAGTCAAGTGCACATACATGAGGACCCTGGACCAGGCCCTCGGGCCCCACCTAAAGGAGGAAGCTTCATGAGCATTGGAGCAGTGCTAAAAGTGTCTCTTTCTCTTATGTCCCTCTCTCTCCCTTCCTCCCTCCCTCCCTCTCTGTTTCTGTCTCAATCAGAAAAGAAAGAGGAGAGCTAGGCGGTAGCGCACCTGGTTAAGCAAACACATTACAGTGTGCAAGGACCCAGGTTCAAGCCCCCTGTTCTCCACCTACAAGGAGAAAACTTCACAAGTGATGAAGCAGTGCTGCAGGTGTCTCTCTCTCTCTCTTTCCTTCTCTAGCTCCTTCTCTCTCAATTTCTCTGTCTCTATCCAATAATAAATAAACAAATATTTAAAAAAAAGAAGGGGGAAGGCCACTGAAAACAGTGGAGTAACTGTGTAGGGATCAAGCCCTAGCATTAATCCTGGTGAGAAGAAAAGAAGGAAGAAAGTTGCCATGAGCAGTTCTCTTCTTGTTTTTCCAAAATTAATCAATTATTTTTGGTTTAAAACAATGAGGTTGTAAAAAAAAAAAAAAAAGAAAGGAAGAAAGAAAAGGAGACAAATGATAGCCAGATACTCTTAACTTCACATTGCAGACTAAGCTACTTATAGGGGACGGGGGGGGGGGGACGATAGGCTTCTGTTAATGCTATCTGATTTTTATTTTCAGGCACAGCAAGGGAAAATTGTAGCTGAAGAAGAAGAAATTGGAGAAGACAGTCAGTTTATGATGTTGGCCAAGAAAGTTACAGCCAAAGCACTGCAAAAAAATGGTGAGCTTTTCATAGGTTCTAGCTCTCTGAATTGTAAATGCTGGAGCCTTGCAGGTAAATCCACATCCATGTCACTTTTGTTTTATCTCATTACTGTTAGTAACTGATTGGAAAGTTCAACTTAATTGTCTTCTGGTCACTAACTATAATTTCAGGTCCCTGTAGAAACATAATTAGGTAGAGCCAGTGAGATGACTCACCTGAGAAGAGTGCTGGCTTTGCCATGTATGCAGCTCAGATTTGAACCCCAGGTCCACCACAAAGGGATACTTTAGCACTGGGGGAAGCTTTGCTCCTCATATTCTCTTCCCCTCTCTCTCCCCCTCTGAATCAGAGCAGTAAAATTCATGGACAAAAGTCAGATGGTTAGGTTGGTGACATGGTGAGTGGAGCACAGGCCTTGCATGTGTAAGACCCTGGGTTTGATTCCTGTACTGCATATGCCAGATCAACATTCAGATTTCTTGTAAAATAGATATCTTTTTTTTAAATTCTCTTTTGTTGCCCTTGCTGTTTTATCATTGTTGTGGTTATTATTGTCATCATTGTTGGATAGGACAGAGAGAAATGGAGAGGGAGAAAGAAAGATAGACACCTGCAGACCTCCTTCACCGCCTGTGAAGCGACTCCCCTGCAGGTGGGGAGCCGGGGCCTCGAACCGGGATCCTTATGCCAGTCCTTGCACTTTGCGCCATGTGCATTTAACCCACTGCTCTACCGCCCGACTCCCAAATAAACATATCTTAAAAAAAAATCAAAGTTCCGAGGGAGCTGAAGGGAGGGGAAAAAAATTATTGACAGTTAAATAAAATTCTATCCAGCTTGCCCAAGAACAAACTTTGTCTTTTCTTTTTAGTCAATCGCACTATGGTCACTCAAGACTCAAAGACTTTACTCAGAAATCCCTTCGAACTTATCAAACCAGGAAGTGCCAACCAGGTCAGTGGGGACTTTATTAGCCTGATATCATGATTCACACTATTAGGCCCAGTTCAAGCAAAGGGTATACTCTAGTATTAGGGGAGGGAGGTTACTTTGGGAAATGGGAGTAGTGTCAAAAGAACCTGCCATTTCTATTCTACTTGAGTAGGAAAGGAATATATGCCTTTAGCATGGGATGACGGTAGAAAAAGCTTCTCATTTCTTTCCTTGGTATTTGGAATCTGATACTAGATGACTCTTCTTCCCCAGCTGATGACAGGCTCACTGCTAAACCAGCCCAAAGCTGTCCTTCAGAAACTGGCAGCCCTCTCTGATCTCAACCCCAGTGCTCCCCGAAACTCAAGAAACTTTGTTTTCCACACACTGTCTCCTAGCAAGACTGATGCGGCAAAGAAATCGTCAAAGCCTCAGGTAGAGACTTCAGGAACTGATGTGGTGATCCTTTAAACCAAAAATTTTTCATTAAAAAATAGTATGTTTTTTGTGTGTGTGCGTGTGTGTGTGTGTGTGCGCGCTAATTGAAGAGCTAATTGAAATCAGTACTTGTGTGAGGGTTTTGAATTGACCCAGACTCTCTAATCTCTAGGTAAGGAAAAGAAGTCCATCTGTAATGACGACTCCTTCACCTAAGCGCCTTAAAACGGATGATAATAACACTTCCGGACTGAAACAAAGCGTCTTCAGATATTTGGAAAGCTAACATCATCAAGGATACCCACATCTAAGATAAAACTGCTTTGAGAGGTTTCTTGTGTTAAAGGTTGGAATGAATGCTCATGTGGGTAATACCTTATAACCCATGCACTAAGATTGCAGACAGATTCTGGTTTTCCTTACTGTGTAACTCTGGGCATCTCTTTCCTAATATTATTTCCTAGGTTGGCCACCGATCTTAACTCTCCATTGTTTACAATATTGACTTGTGGGGTGCTTAGGTAAAGGTATAATATCTTCCATTATTGGACACTTAGGCCTTCCTGGGTTGATACTAATTTGTAATAGGGATGATTGGAAGAGGTATAAAATGTATGGCATTTATACCCCAAAGATCTCCTTGACGGTAACTGGGAATCAGTGAAAAAGAAGCATCTTAGAGGACCTAGGAATCAACAAGTGGACTATTGTGGTAGCCTTGCGGTATGCCTCTTCCAAGGCAGTCTCAAATCTCCAATTTACTTTTGCTTCCTTTATAATAGTGACTCACACTGGAACCTAGGTCAGAAAAATCTTGTTCCTAATTTTATGAAGTGTAGTAGTGAAGAAAAATGATTATAGCCAGAATAGATATCCCATGGGACAGAGAGCTCTATCCCAACACTGAATTCTGTGCTTCAAATACTGCTTCTCAAGGACTCATCCTGACAAAAAAAAACATGACCATGTTTTTTTTTTCTTTGCATTCAACTGGGTAAGGACCACTGGCCTAATCTATCAGAGGATAATTTTATATTTCACTACTTATTTTCAAGAAGACCATCAATCCCAGCACCACCATAAACCAGAGCTGAGTTTAATTAAAATATTGTTGAAGAGAATTGATTTCTCCTGATTTTCCCTGAATCCCCATAAGGATCTTGGAATTTTAGACTCCCCCTGCCCCACCCCCTTTCACAACTGAGGGTCACTATTGCTTTGGAAAAACATTCTGTGTGAACACTGTGGTTTTACTGACACGAGTTGGACTTGGGGAATTGAGTTGATTTTGCCAGTTTTTTCATTGGCAGATGGGGAACATCGATTTAACAAGGTTAGATTGTAGATTTTCTATAGTTTCTAAGACACAAAATGCTGACCATGACAGGATTTATGTTTGTATATTTGTAATTTTGTGATGTGGACTATGTATATAAAGATGTTTTAATATGTATGTAGTTTTTCAATAAATCTCAGTGTTCTGAAGACAAGATTTGCTGTCCAGATCATTCCTAGGTCAGTGTCTGTGTTGTTCCCCGAGCTGGGAATTGGATACTTGGAGGGATGAGAGTCCATGAGGCTGTCAGCTCTAGAGTATGCTCAACATTGATCCTTTACCTCTCCTCTGCACACTGATGTTTACTTCACATATTTAAGTCACACTCTCTGATCTCATTAATCCAGTCCACAATGACATAAGCCACTTAAGGGTCATTTCCACAGAGCATCAGGTTGTATTCACCAAAGTACTATGGAGACAAGGTGCTTAGCTCTCTGTGACCCCTCAGCTTCCTGAGTGCTTCTCTACAAATTTCCCACACACTGAGAATTTCTACCAGCTTAGAGTTTGGATTTTATCTCCTGCAATTATATCTAATACTTTTAATGCTTTCTATGCTGAGGCTTGTACAACTAAGGATATAGGAAAGTATTTCTGGGAGAAATATTACAAGATCTGACCATATCATCCTTGAGACAATGTTAATCTCTTCTACCTTTGTATCCTATTCATTGCCTGGAGTGTTGCCTCAAATGTTTGGGTATGTTAGGGTGTAATTATGTGTATATTTCTCATTAATCTTTTTTAAAATGAGATTCTGAAATTATATATATATATATATATATATATATAGTTTGTCTAGTTCATAGGGTTATAGTATAAGAGATACAAATTAATGGGGTATTGGTTAAGGCTATACTGATGCTAATTAACCTTTCAGCTTAAAAGAGTGTGGAGCCGGGGAGTCGGGCTGTAGCGCAGCGGGTTAAGCGCAGGTGGCGCGAAGCACAAGGACCGGCATAAGGATCCCGGTTCGAACCCCGGCTCCCCCACCTGCAGCGGAGTCGCTTCACAGGTGGTGAAGCAGGTCTGCAGGTGTCTATCTCTCTCTCTCCCTCTCTGTCTTCCCCTCCTCTCTCCATTTCTCTCTGTCCTATCCAACAATGACGACAACAACAATAATAACTACAATAATAAAAAACAACAAGGGCAAGAAAAGGGATTAAATAAATAAAATAAAAAATATTTAAAAAAAAAAAAGAGTGTGGAGCCGATTGTCTCATGGTCTGACTGAGTGGGAGAGAGAGGCCAAGCCTCTCGAGAACTCCATAACCTCCAGCCCATGGGTTAGCCAAGGACCCATGATTATCTCTGTGCTGGGCTTTGTGACTATGGTCAAGATGGGGGTGTGCCTGATTCTTGCAGAGAGTTGGGGGAATAGGCAGATAGGCCTTTGTGTATGCCTTGCGTCATCTTAGATTTTACCTTTTGAGACTCAGGTGCCAGATCTCTCTGTTCCCATAGTTAGACTGTCTTGATCTGTCCTTCCCATCGCCTCTTTCTGTCCTCTCTTCTCTCACCTTAAAGGTTTTTCATTTGCAGTTTATTGATCTAGTTCTTCCCTGTGGTGGGGATACATAATGGGAAAGGGGGATTGAAGTAGCTACAGCCTAAGGGTGACTGGAGAAAGCTTTGGAAACTGGACATCTGAGTTCTTTCCATTCATTTTAGAGAGAACCATAATCTGCTGTTCTTGATGATTGTGGGTCAGGGGTGGGGTAAGAGGTAGCTCTTAGCTCCAGGTGAGAAAATCATTGGACATGGTATAGGGGTAGAAAGTGCTGGGGCAGTTAGAAGTGAGTTGTGGCTTTTTAATCCCCATCTCCATCACAAGCTAGGAGAAGGGGAAAAAAATCTGCCCACCCTTCCCTTTGTCTTGTCTAATTTAACTTATGTTATTTATCAAAAAGACAGGTTATTTGAAAAACCAGATGGACCCAGGAAAAAAATCATCTGGGTTTTTCAAACATGAAAAATTAGGTTCTGGGGGCCCAGGAGGCAAGGCGTGTATATGGGGAGGGGGTGTTGGGAGGGGGTGAGAAGCATTTGAGGGTATTCTGTAGTCAGACTCAGGAATTGCTTCATAACGTTTAGACTCCCACCCATTCCCATTTTTTCCTTTAAAATTCTTTATGACGGGTTGGCAAGGTAGTTCACCTGGGTAGTGCACCTGCTTTGTCATGTGTTTTAGCTAGATTGGATTCTGCACACTGCATTTGGGGAAGCTTTGGTGCTGTGGTGTCTTTACTTCTCCCCCTTTGCCTCTCTTTTTTTTTTAAAAAAATTTAAAAATATTTACTTATTCCCTTTTGTTACCCTTGTTGTTTTATCATTGTAGTTATTGTTGTAGTTATTATTGATGTCACTGCTGGAGAGGACAGAGAGAAATGGAGAGAGGAGGGGAAGACGGGGAGAGAAAGACACCTGCAGACCTGCTTCACTGCTTGTGAAGCGACTCCCCTGCAGATGGGGAGCCGGGGGCTTGAACCAGGATCCTTGCTCTAGTCCTTGTGCTTTGCGCCACCTGCGCTTAACCCGCTATGCTAGGTAGCCCGACTCCCTCTTTCATATATATATATATATATATATATATATATATATATATATATATATATATATATATATATATATATATATATTATTGGATAGAGACAGAAATTGAGAGGAGTGGGGGAGATAAAGAGGGAGAGAGACAGACATCTATAGCTCTGCTTCACCACTCTTGAAACTTTCCTTCCCTCTGCAGGTGGGGACCAGGGGCTTGAACTCAGGTCCTTGAGCACTATGATGTGTACACTTAATCAGGTGCATGGTCAGGGGGTCAGCAGTGGTGCACCAGGTTAAGCTCACATAGTATGAAGTGCAAGGATCCTGGTTCAAGGTCCTGGCTCCCCGCCTGCAGGGGCTGTCACTTCACAGGCAGTAAAGCAAGTCTGTAGGCCCTTTCCTCTGCCTATCTCTGTTTCCATCCATGTGAAAGTCTGAACAGGAAGGCCCTGGCAATGAAAATAATATTTAGAATTTAAACAAGAAAACTAAATTCTTTATGTTGATGGCTGAGAATGCTGAAAGGTTCGATTTGCCAAACATAAGACCATGTCGACACTGTAGCAGAACAGCAGCAGGCAGCTTTCTCTGGCTCTTCAACCCAACCCTTGCTTCCACAGAGCTTGTGGCTTAGCAAGAGGAGCGAGGTTCAAAGAACTCTGGAGCAGACACTTCCATCTCTTAGCACTTTAATATGTTCCAAACTACCACCCCAGATAAAGGAAGAACTTATACTTTCGTAATTTTCTGATGCTCAAATGGGCAAAGGACACGGGGGATTAAGGGTTGTCTATCTACTAAATGTCCAGTGAAGGAACTAATTATGGATCCACAAGCAAGAATTCTTATGGCCTGGGGTTCTGCTACCTCCAGGCAGCAACACTGTGAGGAAGGAACTGAGGCAGGAGGCTATGGGGGCAGGACTCCTGGCTGTGATGGGCTAAAAGCAGAGAGAGCAGTCAAGCCCCTTCATGGCTCAAAGGATCTTTGACAGCAGCCATCACACTTGTCCCATTGTGAGTGTCATTTTTTAAAAAGTGCCATTGGGCTGTGAAAGCCACTTAATAACTTGATCTCATCTGAATAATCTGAGCTAATGCTACCTCCACAGTAGTGAGGATTAGGTAAAGAACATTTGTAAAGTGTCTTCCTCTAGACATGGCACATACTAAACCTCTGTGAGTGCTTGTTCAATGAATGGATCCATGGATTTGAGCACAAAGTCTCCCCCTGACCATTTTTAACTGACTGTGCATAGCAGTTTGAATGATTGAGACTTGTGGGCTGTTCTCTGAAGCCTGAACCCTGATCTAACTGCTGTTTACCTAACACATGATTAATGAGACCCTAAGGTGTGTGGCATAGGTTCCATTCCCTTCAGTGAACTTTTCTTGGGCTAAGTGGGCTGCAATGCAGAAAATATCTTGCACCACATGCCCCCACTCCCAACACATACTTCTTTCTTTCTTTCTTTTTTTTAAGTTTTAAAAATTATTTATTCCCTTTTGTTGCCCTTGTTGTTTGATTGTTGTAGTTATTATTATTGTTGTCATTGTTAGATAGGACAGAGAGAAATGGAGAGAGGAGGGGAACACAGAGCTGGGGAGAGATAGACACCTGCAGACCTGCTTCACTGCCTGTGAAGCGACGCCCCTGCAGGTGGGGAGCCGAGGGCTCGAACCAGGATCCTTACACCGGTCCTTGTACATTGCATCACCTGTGCTTAACCCACTGCACTACTGCTCTACTCCCCCTTTCTTTTTACTTCCAGGGGTTTGGTGCCTACACTATGAATCCACTGTTCCTGTGGCCATTTTTCCCTTTTTTTTTTTTTTCTTTCAATTTTTTGGATAGTACAGAGAGAAACTGAGAGGGGAGAGGAAGTGGTCCAGGAAGTGGTGCAGTGGATAAAGCATTGGGTTCTTAAACATGAGGTCCCAAGTTCAATCCCCAGCAGTACACGTACCAGAGTGATGTTTGGTTCTTGCTTTTTCTCTCTCTCTCTCTGTCTCTCTCTCTGTCTCTCTCTCTTTCTCTCTCCCTCTCTCCTATCTCTCTCATGAATAAATGAGTAAATTCTTTTTTAAAAAGAGGGGAGAGGAAGACAGAGAGGGGGAGAGAAAGATAGATACTGCAAACCTGCTTCACCACCTGTGAAGTGAACCCCCCCTGCAGAGGGGGAGCCAGGGGCTTGAACCAGGATCCTTGTACTTCATACTATGTGTGCTTAACCTGGTGCACCACTGCTAACCCCCTGACCATGCTTCTTTCCAGCATAGCCTGCATCTAATGACAGCTTATGCCTGAGGCCCTGAGGTCCAGGTTCAGTCCCACAACCACCATAAACCAAAGCTGAGCCGTGCTGTGGTAATAAATAAATAAATAAATAAATAAAAATTCAGATTGATGAGGTTTACAGTTAACAGTATTTATATACTTTTCCCATGCCTGGGAACTATTCTCTGCCCTGATCCAGCTTTCTAGTCCTATTTCCAACTCTGACACCATTTCCCTAGACAATACCTTTAGCCCACCTGCATCTTAGATGTCAGGCTCAGGCAGAAATGAGGAAAGTTATGGAACCCTTGGGATATACCTAAAATAGACTTCTTAGCTTTCTCCAAAAAGAGACCCCGAAGCTCACCTGCTGTGGGCTTACGGTTGGGCTCCTGATTATTAAACAATTTGTTCTGCTTTATATCTTAATGCTTTTCAGCCACCAAGTCACAATTGCTAATATGCTGCTAAATTGACATCCCTGGGCAGACAAGACAGCCTCACCAGTGTGTCCTGGAACCCCACCTCCCCAGAACCCTACCCTACTAGGGGAAGATAAAAAAAGTCTGGAAGTATGGATCGACCTGTCAACACCCATGTCCAGAGGAGAAGCAATTACAGAAGCCAGACCTCCCACCTTCTGTATCCCATAAAGATCTTTGGTCCATACTCCCAGAGGGATAAAAAATAGGGAAGCTAAAAAAAAAAAATAGGGAAGCTTCCAATGGAAGGGATGGGATACAGAATTCTGGTGGTGGGAATTGTATTGAATTGTATCCCTCTTCTACTAAAGTCTTCTTAATCATTATTAAGTCAATTAAAAATTATTAAAGTAAATATTTTTTAAATGTTTGTAAGCAAACAAGAACCTAGCTCTCTCAAGTCATTACAATTTCAGAGCTCCTGAAAGGGTTGGCTGAGGCTCTATTGAAGCTCAGTTTGTTTCTTTCCCCTCTCGTCTAACAATGCTGATCTCAAGGGAACTTGGAATGTTAAGAAACTTCCTGTCTGCTAGACAGTTTCAGGGTTTGCTTCTTGAGATTTGTAAATTCTTTAGCTAAGACTTAAGGACCAGAGTGGTCAGACGCCTGAAGTTTCCAGCTTTGGAGGTGGTGCTGCCTTGTTAAGCCCACCAGAGGGCAGCAGTATCATTGCAACGCCCGCCTGAGGCTCTGGGGGAAGCGGGTTTGAAGCCTTTTCCTTGATTCCCTCCCACTCCGCATCAGTAGTACTCAGTATTTGGATGCTCTCTTCTTCCCCTTAGTGCGTCCACTCTCCTGTGTAAAGAAAGAAAACTTTCTGAGACTATGGCAGTCTTTGTATTATTAGTCTCAGTCCTCCCACTCCTGCCACCACCCCCACCCCCAGAAAGCCATCAGTCTCTCCCTCTTGGCCCAGAATCTCCTACCTCTTCACACTTTGCTCCCACAATAGATTTGTTTTCTGTATGACAAGGTAATTATGAGCTTGGGGCCAGGAGGCCCAGGGGCCAGTCTGAGGATGTTCACTTCAATCTGGTTTTTTCTGTTCTGCTAGCATTATTGATTTTCAGTATTATTTATGATATGAGTGTGTGTGTGTGTGTGTGTGTGTGTGTGTGTGTGTGTGTGTGTGTAAGAGAGAGAGAGAGAGAGAGAGAGAGAGAGAGAGATCTGGCCCTGGTGACATGCTGTATGCAGGCGAGAGGGAAAGAGCAAATTTATTCTTGTCACAATTTGGCCTCTTGAAATCACCTACCCACCTGATATACCCCCCCCCCCTTAAACTGCTAGGTCTTAGCATCTTTTCATACCTGTCTTCATTCTATTCTCTAGTCCCTAAAGTTCTCCCAACGGTTCTTCCAGGAATTGGAGCCCTGGGTAACTAGAGGATGGGGGCTGTGGAGAAAAGTGGGGACAACAAGTATGCCTTTTGTTACCAGCCTTTACTATATTCAGATTACCTGTCAGCTATTTCTAGGCTAAGCACCCCAATCCTTCCATCTTTTCAGTCTGAAATAGGCCAAGTCATATCTTCTTTTATTCCCTGCATCAGTTTCTCTGGCTGTGAAATGGGTATAATATGCACCTGAGCAGGAAGCTTGCCAGAGAATGTGAGATAAAGATTTGGGATGTTCAGTTCAAACATCATGCCTGTTTGCCCCTGCTATTGCTAAATTAGGCCTCCCACTGTGTATTCTGCTTTCTTAACAGGGAAGAGGAAGGGCAAAATTTAGGCAAAAAATTGCATATGGAAAGGTGTGCTCCAAACCATCAGTGATTGCTATGGGAATCAACTGAGGGCAAGGACAATTTGTGGGGCCCTGTCCCCTAGTCTCTTTTTTCCGTGTGTGCCAGGAGAATGAATAAATCATTGTTCAGGGGTGGGAGGCAGCTGCGCGGACTCCTCCTTTTGGCACGTGGCTGATTCCAGCTCCTCCATTGAGGGCTGTTGAAGCAGAGTGGTTTATACACCCAGCTCCCTAAATCCTATTGAAGCCTCGCCCTCTGCACGAGCCACTGGCTCCAGGCCCATTGAGTCTGGTCCTTTGTGTGGGGGGCACCCAGAAAGGACCTGCCAGGTCCTGAAAGGCTGTATTGATAGCATGCCCTCCTCCAGCTGAATGGAGCGGATGGAGAGGAGTTGGGCGGCCAGAGGGGTAAGAGGGAGAAGGCATGGGGATTAGGAAGCCCATAGAGGCAGCTGCTAGAAAAGGGGTGAACAGGCACCCTCATTCTCTCTGCAGAGTAGCTTCTCTGTCTGGATCACTACCATTACATCTGTGTGGGCCCTGCCATGTTCAATAGCCAGCAAAATTGGGATTTGAGTATTCTGGTTTCCTGGAGGAAGAGAAGTTTGGACAAGGCTGTTTACCACTTGGGCACATGTGAAGTCTATGCTATTAATTCTTTTCATTCTTCTAAAGCTCGCAAATATCCTTTGGTTGCTTCTTTTCCTTTCATTTTATTTTTGCAAGGGGGAGGGTAACGGGAGTGGGAAATTTTATCTCTCAGATTCATATGGTGTCATAGATTTGTAACTGTGCCGTTGGAGATTTACAAATTTCCTGGGAGTTCTCTTAGGAATTAAAAAAAATTAATTATTAAATTAATAACATGGGAAAGAACCACAGTATCACTCTAGCACATGTGATGCTGGGGTTGAACTTGAGACCTCATACAAAAGTTCAATGCTTTATCCACTGCACCAGTTCCCAAGTCATTTGGGAACTTTTTGAGGTGAAGATTTTTTTGTTTGTTTTATTTTATTTTGAAAAGGAGACATTAACAAAACCATAGGATAAGAGGGGTACAACTCCACACAATTCCCACCACCAGATCTCTATATCCCATCCCCTCCCCTGATAGCTTTCCCACTCTTTATCCCTCTGGGAATATGGATCCAGGGTCCTTGTGGGTTGCAGAAGGTGGAAGGTCTGGCTTCTGTAATTGCTTCCCAGCTGTACATGGGCGTTGACTGGTTGATCCATACTCCCAGTCTGCCTCTCTCTTTCCCTAGTAGGGTGGGTCTCTGGGGAAGTGGAGCTCCAGGACACACTGGTGGGGTTGTCTGTCCAGGGAAGTCTAATCGGCATCATGCTGGCATCTGGAACCTGGTGGCTGAAAAGAGAGTTAACATACAAAGCCAAACAAATTGTTGAACAATTATGGACCTAAATGCTGGAATAGTGTAGATGAAATGTTGGAGGGTACTCACTGCAGACTATTGTGTACTTTTGCTTTCAGGTATATATTTGCTCTAGTTTATGGATACATTTGAACATATGCTCTGTCTCAGGGGACCTGGTCTATATCTAGGTTTTGGGACTTTGTTAGGAAGTGGAATGGAATTAGAGAATACTATGAAAGGAAAGGTCTCACCTGAGTAATGAAGCTGAAGGGTTGTCATTCCACACCTGAAGTCTCTGGACACAGTCTGAAATGAAGCATGCTGAGGTGACACTCGTTGCGTTGATTAGGTTGGGATCGGCAGATGCAATATTATTTAATATGGATTGAGAGAAGCATGCAGGAAAGTGGGCCCCATCCTAAGGTTCCAGGACTGGGGGAAATATAGGCTCTGTAGTGGAAATGTGAGGTTCCTGCTGTCTTATGGTTAAAGAAGACAATGGATAGTTATTGTTATCATCACATTATTTGGTAATTGGGTTAACTTTGAAGAGTCCGTTTGTTAGGATTTGCTGTACAATATCCCCAACATCTTGTATATAGCTGTGCCACTGGTTGCTTCTGTTCTCCCTGGTCTAAAGTTTTTTTTTTTTTTTTTAAGACCACATCTCAGCTCTGGCTTATGTTGGGGGATTGAACCCTAGGAATTAAGAGCCTTAAGCATGAGAATCTCTTTGCATAATCATTATGCTGTCTCCCCCACCCTTGAGGTGAAATATTTAGAGGAACAAGGAAGATCTCAAACCCAATTTTCTGAAGAGAGTTTTTGGTTTTTAATATTCCAAATCTTAAAAAAAAAGTTTTAAAATGAGGTGAGGAAATGGATGACTCAGAAACCCTGCTCAAGGAGGATCCAGGTGTGAGGCCCCAGCCCACAGTCCCCACAGAGGAGACCTGCACAGGGAACACTTCATGAGAGGATGAACAGTGTTATGATGTTTCTCTCCCTCTTTATCTCGCTGCCTCTCTATCTAAAAACAGCGGGTTAAGCGCATGTAGCACTTTGCAAGGACCTGCATAAAGATCCCCATTCGAGCCCCAGCTCCCCACCTGCAAGGGAGTCGCTTCACAAGCAGTGAAGCAGGTCTACAGGTGTCTGTCTTTCTCTCCCCCTCTTGTCTTCCTCTCTCCATTTCTCTCTGTCCTATCCAAAAACAAAGACATCAATAACCACAAAAATGTTAAAACAACAAAGGCAACAAAAAGGGAAAATAAATAAATATAAAAAAATAAAATAACAACAACAACAAAGCCCAAACAAACAAACAAAAAGAGTCCTCCTGGAGTGGTAAAGTCATGCAGGTATAAAAGCGAACAAACAAAAAGACTTTAAAACTTCAGATTTGAAGTTACTTCCCCCCCCCATTTAAAAAATTTTTTATTTATTATTGGATAGAGACAGGGAGAAATTGAGAGGGAGAGCAAGACAGAGAGACACCTGCAGCCCTGTTTCACCACCTGGGAAGGAGCATGCTTGCCTTGTCATTCATGAGACTCAGGCTCAAGCCTGGGCCCCAAGGCACTAGGGGAAGCTTTGGTGCCATAGTGTCTTTTTGTCTGTCTATGTGTAAAAGGTTTCCCAGATTTGAGAAGTCTCAGAGACAAATTAATTAATTAATTAATTAATTAAAAGGTTATATTTATTATTTGGTCTTCAATGGAGTTTCACTGCTCCAGGCTGATTTTTTCAGACAGAAAGACAGAAGAAAAGAAACAAAAAGACACCATGGCACCAATGTTACCCTCTGTGCCCTGGGGGCTGGGCTTGAACCTTGGTCATGCCCATGACAAAGCAACTGCAATATCCAACTGAGCTATCTTGATGGCCCAAATACATATACATATTCATATACATATATTCAGAAGGAAAAAGGACAAATGAAATACAAAGGGTTTATTATTATTATTATTTAAGAAAGGAGACACTAACAAAACCGTAAGATAGGAGGGGTACAATTCCACACAATTCCCACCACCCAATCTCCATATCCCACCCCCTCCCCTGATAGCTTTCCCATTCTCTATCCCTCTGGGAGCATGGACCCAGGGTCATTGTGGGTTGCAGAAGGTGGAAGGTCTGGCTTCTGTAACTGCTTCCCCACTGAACATGGACACTGAAAGGTCCATCCATACACCCAGTCTGCCTCTCTCTTTCCCTAGTAGGGTGGGTCTCTGGGGAAGTGGAGCTCCAGGACACATTGGTGGGGTCGTCAGTCCAGGGAAGTCTGTTTGGCATCATGCTGGCATCCGTGACAAAGGTGTTTTAAAATATATTATAACCCAAGAGGAATCCATGTTAGTTTGGTTTTGTAAATGGATGGAGGAGGGCATGGGGCAAGCAGAATTTCTTGGTTTGTTCAGTAAGATGAGAATCTCTTGGAAGCACATGTGCCCTAAAGGGTAAATTTTTTTACTTTTTTTAAAAAATATTTATTTTACTTATTTATTCCCTTTTGTTGCCCTTGTTGTCTTATTGTTGTAGTTATTATTGTTGTTGTCGTTGTTGGATAGGACAGAGAGAAATGGAGAGAGGAGGGGAGACAGAGAGGAGAAGAGAAAGACAGACACCTGCAGACCTGCTTCACCGCCTGTGAAGCGACTCCCCTGCAGGTGGGGAGCCAGGGTTCAAACCGGGATCCTTATGCCAGTCCTTGTGCTTTGCGCCACCTGCGCTTAACCCGCTGCTCTACAGCCCGACTCCCAATTTTTTTTACTTTTTTGAAGGTTGTCTCCAGTAAAAAAAACAACAGCAGCAACAGCGACCTAATTTAATATGCCTTAGTTACATTTTTTATTTAATTAACTATTTGTTAAAGACTTATTTATGAAAAAGAGAGGGGTGGAGAGAGAGCCAAAGCATTACTCGCATAATACAATGCTGGGAATTGAACTCTAGACCCCATACTTGAGAGCCCAATAGCTTTATCCACTGCACCAACTCCTGGGGATATATATGTTCCCCCAAACAAACAAACAAACAAACAAACAAAAAATATAGTGCACTACTCAGTTCTGGTTTATGATGGTGCTGGGGATTGAACCTGGGACCTTAAGGGGGGCGGGTAGCAGCACATCTGGTTGAGCACCAATGTTACAATGTACAAAGACCATGGTTTGAGACTCTGGTCCCCACCTGTAGGAGAAAGCTTTATGAGTGGTGAAGCAGTGTTGCAGATGTCTCTACCTCTACCTCTACCTCTACCTCTACCTCTACCTCTACCTCTACCTCTCTCTCTCTCTATTACCCCCATCCCTTTCACTTTCTGGTTGTCTCTATCCAATAAATAAATAAATAAAGATAATAATAAGAGGAGGAGGAGGAACCTGAGACCTTGGAACCACAGCTTCCCTAACATCAACCACGTCATTTTGGTCTTGTCTTTATAGACAGCAGTTACTCTGTTCATTTTCATTACAAACAGGGTCCCCAAGCCCTCCACATTTTCATCAAGGAAGAAGAGCATAAGCGGATCAAGACTCATTGCATAGGTGCCTTAGAGGTTATTGATGTCCTGTGAGGAGGAAGCCACCAGGGCCAGACTGTAGGGCACTAGCTCCAGCCCTATCCCAGAAAGGATTTTCTTTCTTCTTAAAAGCATAGCTTTCATTAAGTGACTAAATCAAAGAAGCACAAAATGAAGAATATATAACTTCAAATTATGACACATGGCTATGAAGAAAAATAAATAAATTATGCTGGGATCATGTAAAGCGGGAAGTAATCCATTACTTTGCCTCTGAGGTCAGAGTAAGTTTATCCTCAAGAAAGGTATGCAATCTACGAAGGGGGAGAGAATTTTTTGGCAAGGGGAAAAGTGCATGCAGAAGCAGCGTGGCAGAAAGGAGCTGAGACAGATTAAGTGCAGAGACAGATGCAGGGCAGGCTCTACAGCTGGAGAGGGAGCCGCCAGGGCTGGATGCGCAGAGCCCTACGGATGCAGCCAGAAGGCATTTCCCTGAAATATCCAGTCACTTTTAAGCAGGAGGGTGGCGACATCAGATTCTCTTTTTGCAAAGGCCATTGTATCTCAGTGAGAACTAATCATAGATCAAACGGGTTTGATTAGTTCTTCTCACTGAGGGAAGCTTTGGTGGAGGATGCTGGAGGCGGGACTGCAGAAAGCGGTCAGGGCCCAATTGGGCCCGCCGCCACGCCCCGCCCCGCCCCGCCCCGCCCCGCCTGGCTGCGCAGACGCAGCCGACTCCACCCTCCAGGCCTGAGACTGGGAGCACCGTCCTGGAGCTCGCCCCCCACGGCCGCGGTGCGCACCCCCAGGCCCAGGCCCAGGCCTAGGGACAGCTCCCCACCCTCGGCCCGGAGCGACAGGTTCCCACCGCTGGGCCCTCCGCGCCAGGCCAGGCTCCTCTAGGCCGTGAGTCAGGGCCCGAGGGGGGAGGGTTTGAGACCTGTGATGGGAGTGGAGGGCATTGAGGAGGCCTAGAGCAGCCTCCACCCTATGCCTCTTTTGGGGGAGATTTGGTCCCCATCCTCTGTTGCTCTCCCGCAGCCCAAGCAGGAAGGGAGGCCTTCTCCCTACATCCTCAAAGAGCTGCCCAGCCCCCCGCCACCCGACAAATTGCTTATTAGTTTGCTTGGCAAAAACCTGCTCCCTGGAGTGACTAGCTTCCCATTTTACCACATCTGGGAACCCCCCATGATCTTTAACATCACACCCACTGTACCCCAGCTTCTGCATAGTCTCAAGTTTAGGGAAAAAAATATTTGAGGAATCCAATAGAGTGCACACTTTACCATACTCAGGGTCTGGGGTTCAAGCCTCACCCCAGCACCAGGTATAGGGGATGGATCAGTGCTCTAGTGACTCTCTTAATCTGTCTCCCTCTGTTTCTAAGTATCTGAGATTGACAGGAAGGAAAGACGACTAAGATCAGTAGAATCTCAAAGTGCAGATGTGGAGCCCTGTGAAGCCCGGTTACAATATTTATACCTATATATCTATATCTATCTATATGTATATATTATGCAAGATTTCCTGACACCTTAATCAGCAGAATGGGAATATGTAGATGACACGGGTTTCCCCAACATCATTCCTGCCCACTGCCACTTATAAAGATCCTCCTATTTAGTATTTGCTCTGCTCACACCGTTATTCTCCTGATTTCCATTTTTTCTGATTTCAATATTATGTTGTCAGTAGAAATGTCAGTGTAAGCCCAAAATTTGATAGAGGTCAATAATTGAAGAGAATAGTATGGTTTGCACACTCTCCCTACTGAAGAGTATGGGATAGGCCCTCCGATGGAGCAGGCTAGGGGCAAGGACACAAGATAGACATTTAAGGGCCCGGGGAGACAGCATAATGGTTATGCAACTGATTTCACGCTTGAGGTTCCTAGGTCCCAAGTTCAGTTCACTGTCAGTATCACCGTAAGCTGAGCTGAGCAGTGCTATGGTAAAAACAAAACATAACAAACAAAAAAACATAAAAATGTTTTGGAGGCAGTAGGGAGAATATTGGGAAGTTTACAGAGAGGTGGGGATGGTTATTAGGACTGGTTCTTTAAGTACTAAAAAGCATACAGGTTAGAGAAGGGAGGGGAGGGGAGTGTTAGCCAAAGCAACTGTGTGAGGAACATAATGTGTTCCAAGATCTCTGAGAAGCTGGTGGTGGGAGGGGCAGAGTGGCAACAGGCAAGTCTGTAGGTTTAAGTAGGGCCAGATGAAGCTCTGCCTTGAAGGCCATGAAGTGGTTTATCAGTAGTTTAGGGAGAGCATGTGGAGCTGTGACTGATCAAATTTATACTTTTGACTAGAGGCAGAGACGTCAATGAAAAGACTGCAGTAATCTGGGTAAGAAATGACCTGAGCTGGAGAGGCTTGGGAGGTAGCGCAATGGGTGAAGAATTGGACACTCAAGCATGAGATCCCAAGTTCCATCCCCGGCATCGAATGTGTATCAGAGTGATGCTCTGGTCCTGGACCAAGTAGTTTTGTTTTTGAACATTGTTGTTGTGGTGGTCTGGTGTCGGGCTGCACCGCGGAGAAGAGAGCGGACGTCCAGAGCAAAGGGGTACACAAATCTTTATTATAGGATGGGGGGGGTTTGGTTCAGACCACGTGGAGCCAGCCGGCAATGGCTGTCCCCACTACCTGACGGGGGGGGGGGGGGGGGGGGGGGGGGGGGGGAGGAAGCGAGACCTCAGAGAGGGAGAGCTGAGAGCCCAGAGAGGGGGGGGTGGGTGAGGGGGCTTTTTATTGGGCGACAACCAGGGATGACGTGTAGGGCCAGGATTGGTTGAAGGGGGCACTCTAGGATTTTGCAGGGCGTAGAAAAACCTGGGGGCGGAGACTGCATCAGAATAACTCCTCAGCAACAGAACATATTATTTATTTATTTATTTTTGTAAAATTATCTTTATTTATTTATTGAATAGAGACAGCCAGAAATTGAGCGAGAAAGGAGTGATAGAGAGGGAGAAAAACAGAGAGATACTTGGAACACTGCCCCTCCACTGGCAGAGCTTTCCCCTTGCTGGTGGGGACTGGGGACTTGAACCCGGTCCTTGAGCATTGTAACATGTATGCTCAACCTGGTGTGCCACCAACTGGCCCCGACGTATTATTTATTTGTATTTATTTTTATAAGAGCACTGCTCAGCTCTGGCTTATGATGGTGCAGGGGATTGAATCTAGGGCTTTTCATAATCATTATGCTATTTCCCCTCCCCTCTTTATTTTTTGTTTTGTTTTTTAAAGATTTATTTATGGGGGAAGGACACAAAACTGTGATGGTGGATGTGGAGCTATTCCCCTGTAATCTTATGAGTTTATAAGCCATTAATGAAAATAAATAAAATAAAATATTTATTTATTAGAAAGAGAGAGAGAGAAAGGACACCTGAGCATCACTCAGGCACAAGCAATTTTGGGGATCAAGCTCAGGACCCCATGCTTGAGAGTCCAGTGCTTTATCCACTGTTCCATTTCCTAGGCTGAGAGAGAGAGAGAGAGATGTTTGTATACATACACTTAGAGGTTTTTTAAGAGGACTGAGGAAAGAAGCAAAGGGAGGAGTCCAGGATGCTCAGATTTCTGGCTAAAGGGACTGATGAATTGGAGGGCATTGCTAAGGGCATGAAGAAGAGCTGGTTTGGACATGGAGCATCTCAGCAGCCTGTGGTGGTTGCACAGTTGGGTAGCAGTTGCATCTGGGCTGGAGACAGATCTGAGAGTCACCATCACATGACTCTGGGAACTACAGGGGATGAGGTCACCTGGGGAGAAGTACGTAGAATAAGAAGACAGCTTGTCTCAGAGGGTTAGGGGAAACTGCTACACAGGAGATTGGGAAGCAGCGGTCAGAGAAGGGGGAAGAAAATCATAAAGGCGGGTTTTAGCAGAGTTGAGGGAAGGGGACCAAGAGAGAGGGAGCAGCTAGGTTTGAGCTTGCTGCCTAGGTTGCCATGACTTCAGACTCCCCACCCTCCCCTGCTCTGACTCATGTTTCCTCTTTCTCTTTATAGACCAGATGTTTGCTATCCAGCCTGGACTAGCTGAGGGGGGCCAGTTCCTGGGGGACCCACTTCCTGGGATATGCCAGTCAGAGTTCCAACCAGACAATAATTCCAACTTCTTAGCGAGTGCTAAAGATGCCAATGAGAATTGGAGTGGGGTATCAAGCCAAGTGGAGCCCATCCTGGTGAGAAGCTCTTCAGAATTGCTCTCTGACAACCAGGCTTTCCAGGCTCCTGCACTGCCTGAGGGGGAGGTCCGAAGCCCTCCAGAAGGGGCAGAGATCCCAAAAGCTGAACCTGAGAAGGTGGATAGTGCCAGCACAGTCTGCTCCCCTCTGGAGGACAATGGCTATGCCAGCAGCTCCTTGAGCATTGACAGTCCCAGCAGCAGTCCTGAGCCTACTTGTGAGACTCCTCAAGGCCCTGGCTCTACAGATTCCTTCCTACCCTCAGTGGCCCAGGCTGTACAACAGCTTCAAGCTCAAGAGCGCTACAAAGAACAGGAGAAGGAGAAGCACCATGTACACTTGGTGATGTACCGCCGCTTGGCGCTGCTCCAGTGGATCCGGGGCCTGCAGCACCGGTTGGTTGACCAGCAGGCCCGCCTGCAGGAGAGTTTTGACACCATCCTGGACAACCGAAAGGAGCTTATTCGCTGTCTCCAACAGCGGACAGCACCCTCTAGGCCCCAGAACCAGAACTAAGGGTGTGCCTCCACAGGGATGCAAGGATATATGTATATATTTGCAGATCTCTCTCTCTCTCTCTCTCTCTCTCTCTCTGTGTGTGTAGTTGTGCATAAGTGAATACTTACTGAGGTGAGTGCAGGTAAGCTAAGAGAGTTTGTGTATGTTAACATGGAGGCAGGTTATGTATTTATGAGCTTGTGTGTGCTGTGTTTCTTTGTGTTCACCCAAGCTAACTTATATAGAGACCTATAGGTGAGTGTGGAAGAGGAACCTTAGGCATATGTATAGCAAGTATATAAGAATAAATGTGGGAGTCGGGCGCAAAGTGCAAGGACCCGTGAAAGGATCCCAGTTCAAGCCCCTGGCTCCCCACCTGCAGGGGAGTTGCTTCACAAGCGGTGAAGCAGGTATGCAGGTGTCTATCTTTCTCTCCCCCTCTCTGTCTTCCCCTCTTCTCTCAATTCCTCTCTGTCCTATCTAAACAACAACAACATCAATAACAACAACAATAATAACTACAACAACAATGAAAAACAACAAGGGCAACAAATGGGAAAATAAATTTAAAAATAAATAAATTATATGTGCTTGTGTGGACAGATACACATTAGTGTGTATATATGTTTGCATGAGTGAAGATGTATGTGCAAAAGATGTATCCATAGGAGTGAGCTTGAGTGTGTAGGCATGTGGATGTATGTGAGTCAGCCCTCATGTGTGTATGCCCATGTATACAGGGAGAGGGTGCAGGGTGCATGTGTGTAGGTCTAGGCATGGGAAGTATATATTCGAAGCATGTATACTTGCAGGCCATCTCACAAATAGCTGTACACAAATATATATTCGACTGCATGTGTGAAGCATCCATGCTTACACTATAGGCTTACTCACGACCTGATCTAGCCTTTTTTTTTTCTTTCTTTCTTCAGAGTGTGCTGCATTTATCTGAGGGTTGTGGTTGATCCATTCTGGGATCCCCAGGCTACCTTTCTTTCTTTGCCTTCACTCCTCCTATACCTTGCTCTGCTAAGGCTATTGTCTTAGATAGTGTGAATTTGCTCAGAGAAGTTCAGTGGCTGTTCTGACTTTCATGGCCACGATTTTGCCAGGTTTATTGATAAAGGATTAGTATGGAAGAGAAGTGGAGGCAGTGATGAAGACCATGGCAGAGGGGGGGCAGTTAGGGTTAGAAAAGAAGATAGTGGGGGGGGGGGTCGAGCGGTAGCGCAATGGGTTAAGCGCACATGGCACAAGGTGCAAGGACCTGCACAAGGATCCTGATTTGAACACCCGGCTCCCCACCTGCAGGGGAGTCACTTCACAAGCAGTGAAGCAGGTCTGCAGGTGTCTATCTTTCTCTCCCCCTCTCTGTTTTCCCCTCCTCTCTCCATTTCTCTGTCCTGTCTAACAACAACAACATCAAGAACAACCATAATAATAACAAAGATAAAATAACAAGGGCAACAAAAGGGAAAAATATTAGCCTCCAGGAGCAGTAGATTCGAGGGGCAGGCACTAAGCCCTAGCAGTAACCATGGAGGCAAAAGAAAAAAAAAGAAAATATAGTGGGACTGGACAGTGACACACCATCTTAAGCACACATAGTATGAAGTGCAAGGATCCCGGTTCCTGTTCCTGGCTTCCCACCTGCAGAGGAGTCACTTCACAAGTGGTGAAGCAGGTTTGCAGCTGTCTTTCTCTCTCCCTCTCTGTCTCTTCCGCCCTCCCCATTTCTCTCTGTCCTATTAAAAATAAAAAAAGAAGAAAGAAAGAAAGAAAGAAAGAAAGAAAGAAAGAAAGAAAGAAAGAAAGAAAGAAGAAGATAGGAACAGCTAAGGAAATAGCTTAACTGGCAGAGCATCAGACTTGTATGCCTGAGGTTTGCAGTTTAATCTGCAGCACTGCATATAGTGGAGTAGTGCTTTGGTTTGTCTTTCTCCCTCTATCTCACACAAAATAAAACAGGTTAGCATTAAAAAAAAAAAAAAAAGACTGTCCTCTATCTTGGGCCACATGAGAGATAATGGTGGTGATAATGAAGAATAGAACTGGAATTCTAAAGCACACCTCTTCATGGAAAGGAGCTACTGCAAACCATATAGGCATAAGCATCTGATAAAAAGTTATATGTGAGGCAATGGATCTAAAGAAGTGACTATGAGGGGACTGGGCAGGGCAGTGGGTTAAGCGCACGTGGTTCGAAGCACAAGGACTGGTATAAGGATCCCAGTTCGAGCCCCTGGCTCCACCTGCTGGGGGGGGGGGTGCTTCACAAGCGGTGAAGCAACTCTGCAGTTGTCTGTCTCCCCTCCTCTATCTGCCCCTTCTTTCTTGATCTCTCTCTGTCTTATTCAACAACAACAGTAGTAACAACTACAAGGACAACAGAAATGGGGAAAAAATGGCCTCCAGGAGCAGTGGATTCCTGGTGCAGGTACCAAGCCCCAGTGATAACCCTGGAGGCAAAAAAAAAAAGTGGCTATGCACCAGACTTTAATGCCTGATACACTAAGGCCTCAACAGCAGCATAAGCCAAAGATGAGCACTACTCTGGTCTTTCTGTTTCTATTATTAAAATTAACTATATATTTTAAGAAATGAAAATGTATGTATGTTAATGTATATGTTATGTGTCAATTATACCTCAATTAAAAAATGTATTTATAAACTTGCACAGAACGGGCAAGGGTAAAAAAACCTCACTTCCTTTCTGTGCTTCCACTTATTTTGTGCTCCTTGCTGGAATCAGTCTATATGAGATAAGAGAAGCCACTGTTTAACTGTCCAGGGTAGGCAGGGGATAGTGCTAGCCTCTCAGAGTGTGGGTCATACCTCTTTTCTCTCACTGCTTGTCCCTTTCATGAGTGGGGCTTGACCACTTGCAGTAGAGCCTGGGGAGAACTGAGGACTAAGGTAGTTGAGTGCTCTGCTTTGCTTTTGGGAGTCAAGAGAATGCATGATCCTGATGGGTGGACAAGGGCAAGGAAGTCCCTGCTGCTTCCTCTGGACTTCAGTTACCGTAGCTGCAGAATGTAGGAGATCTTCCTTGCTGATTCTGAAGAAACCTGCCCTTGACAGAGAAGTGGGTAAGTGATGATATAGGGAGTGACGGTGAAGCAATGGCCCTGGAACTTTGTGTCTAAGTCTTCTGTTGAATGAGAACCTGGACCTACATGAGACAAACTGGGGCAAAGAAAAGCATTTCTGGTGTGTGTGTTTCTGTTTTGAATGTTGACTGGTGGCCTTCAAGCTTATTGCTGGGGCTCAGTGCCTGCACTAGGAATCCACTGCTCCTGTGGCTATTTGATTTTTTTTTTTTTTTGCATGGGACAGAGAGAAGTTGAGAGGGGAGAGGAAGATAGGGGAAAAGAAAGGTAGACACCTGTAGACCTGCCTCACTGCTTGTGAAGCGACCCCACGGCAGGTGGGGAGCGGGGGACTTGAACTGGGAACCTTACGCTTCCTACTATGTGCACTTAACCCAGTGTGCTACTGTTCGGCCCCCACTGGTGGCCTCTTTTACACGTTCTTTAGTTCCCTTTTTGGATAGCAGGTTGGGTTGGGAGTTGAAGGGGAGAAATTGGGAAGGAGTTATTCAACCTCAATCTGAAGAAGAGACAATCCTCTGCTTTAAAGCTCCATATGGGATTGTCCTTGTCTTTTTTTCTTTAGGAAGCAACCCCTAGGGCTGGGGAGATAGCATAGCTTATTGCAGAAGACTGCATCAAAGGTGCTAGGTTGAATCCACCTGCACCAGAGCTGAATAGCTCTGGGAACTCTCTCCCTCCCTCCCTCCCCCCCCCCTCTCTCTCTCTCCCTATCTGTCTCTTTCATTAAAGAAGAAAAAACGGAGTCAGGTGGTAGCGCAGCAGGTTAAGCGCAGGTGACGCAAAGCACAAGGATCACATAAGGATCCTGGTTCAAGCCCCTGGCTCCCCACCTGCAGGGGAGTCGCTTCACAGTCGGTGAAGCAGGTCTGCAGGTGTCTGTCTTTCTCTCCTCTCTGTCTTCCCCTCCTCTCTCCATTTCTCTCTGTCTTATCCAACGGCATCAATAACAACAACAATAATTACAACAAAGGCAACAATAGGGAATAAATACATATTAAAAAAGAAGAAACAAAAAAAAGAAATAACCCCTAAATGTTAGATGTTACATGTTAGATGTTACCTGAGTAGGAGAGGTTGGGGAGATCATCAGAGAAAAAAGAAAGCTGACGCTGACTGGGAGGACAAGCATGTGGTCCTAAACTTGATTCCTGCCACTGCATATACCAGAGTGATAGCAATAGTTCTCTTCTCTGTGTGTGTGTCTGTCATCTAAAAGGAGCATTAGAACAGTGCTGGCATGAAACCCAGGGTGGGCCTGTGGGACAATAAGTAAGCAAAGAAGCAAAGGAAACATTACAGCACTGATCCACTGCTTGTAACACTTCCCCTTTGCATGGTGTTCCCACATAGTGGTGGGGGATGGAACCTGTGATCTTGCACTTAGTAAAGTGTATGTTATACCTGGTGAGCTATCTTTAAGCCCTCACTTTTTTTTTTTTTTTTGGCTTAAAGAATAGAAATTTATTTCCTCACAGTTCTGAATGATAGAAATCCAAGGTGTGTGCAGCACTGGAAACCAATTCTATTGACTTGTGAATGGTCATCTTCTTTAGATGTCTTCACATGGTTTATCCTCTATATATGTCTATGTCTTTATCTTATTTACATCCTATTGGATTGGAGCTCATTTTGACCCAATGACTTCATTTTGACGTAATTACAATTTTGAAGGCCCTATCTCTAAGTGAGCTCATTCTGAGATACTAGAGGTCAGAACTTCATCATATGGATTCTGGGGGATTCACAGTTCAACACATAAAAGGGTGGTTTTTTTTCCCTCTTTATTGGGGGATTAATGGTTTACAGTTGACATTGAAATACAATAGTTTGTACATGCATATAACATTTCCACATAACAATACAACCCCCACTAGGTCCTCCTCTGCCATCATGTTCCAGGATCTGAACCCACTCCCCAACCCCAGAGTCTTTTACTTTGGTGCAATACACCAAGTCCAGTCCAAGTTTTGCTTAGTGTTTTCCCTTCTGATCTTGTTTTTCAACTTCTGTCTGAGATTATCCCATATTCATTTTTTTGCTTCTGACTTATCTCACTTAAGATGATTTCTTCAGGCTCTGTACAAAATGGTGTAAAGAAGGTGAAATCACCACTTTTAATAGCTGAGTAGTATTCCATTGTTTATAGAGACCACAACTTAGCCACTCATCTGTTGTTGGACACCTGGGTTGCTTCCAGGTTTTGGCTATTACAAATTGTGCTGTTATGAACATAGGTATACACAAATCTTTTTGAATGAGTATGTTTGGTTCCTTAGGATATATCCCCAGGAGAGTAATTGTAGGGTCATAGGGTAGGTCCACTTCTAGCCTTCTGAGAGTTCTCCAGACTGCTCTCCACAGGGGTTGGACCAATATACAGTACAGGAGGGTTACATGAAAGGGTTTCTCAAGCCTCCACTTCTATCCCCTATTTCTTTACCCGGAACGCCATTTTATTTATTATTTTTTTAAATGTTTTTTTTAATTTTATTTATTAATTCATGAGAAATGATAGGAGCGAGAAAAAGAACCAGACGTCACTCTGGTACATGTGCTGCCGGGGATTGAACTTAGGACCTCATGCTTGAGAGTCCAATGCCTTATCCACTGTGCCACCTCCTGGACCACTGGAACGCCATTTTAAATTCACTGGGATTTGGGCTGGGGATATAGCATAATGGTCATGCAAAAAATTTTCATGCCTGAGACTCCAAGGTCCCAGGCTGAATCTCCAGCACTACCATAAGCTATAACTGACCAGTGCTCTGGTAGTAAACAAACAAACAAACACAAAGTCACTGGGGTGGCCCAAACTGAATGTGCATGAAGTAGGTAGAGCACCAGTCTTAATGTGCATGAGATTCTGAATTCCATCCCCAGCACTGCATGTGCCACTCAGGTTTTACAATGCCACTACACAGTCTGCATGTTAACAAAGAACTTGGTGCATGACGGTGGAAAAGGACCCACGTCCAGCATGAATGTTTTACAGACACCTATCACAAGGAGATGAGAAACTGTACCAGTGTATCAACACCATGCTGTAAATCATTATTCTCCTCCCCCTTAAAATGATAAAACTAAAAGGGAAAAAAATTAAGTCATGGAGGACTAGGGAAATAACAAAATGGTTGTGCAAAAGATTGAACAAAGATTCCATGTTCAATCCCCTATACCACCAGAAGCCAAGTGCTGAGCAGTGCTCTGGTAAATAATAATAGTGAATAATAGTGAATCTATAGGCTCCTGGTGGACAGCAACCGGAGTGGCGAGTTCTGATCAGCTGGCTCTGATCGTAGCCAACGTGCTCTCACCTCTATTGTCAGCACCTTGATGGACTTTGTTTCTAACCAATCAGCTTGTGCTGCGCCCAGTTTGCCACAGTTTGATAAAGGTTGGGTGCTGCAGTACAAGCGTGTGCAGATCTGGTAGGAATCGGACTGTAACCTATTAACGTAAAATAAACATAACTCCCTGCCCTCCATGTGGCCTCAGGTCTTGTTCTTTGGTTACTTTTGAGTTATAGTAAGGGTTTTTAAATTTATTATTATCTTTATTTATTGGATAGAGACGAGAAATCCAGAGGGAAGGGGGTGATAGGGAGAGAGACAGAGAGACACCTGCAGCCCTGCTTCACCACTCATAAAGCTTTCCCCTGCAGGTGGGGACGGTGGCTCAAACCCGGGTCCTTGCGCACTGTAATACATGCGCTTAACCAGGTGCGCCACCACCTGGCCCCAGTAAGGAATTTTTTACTACAGTAGTAGTAATTGATTATAATAGTTATTCAGATGGGGATTTCTTATGGGAGTAGTAGAGTCTGCAAGAATGAAATGTTATCTGTGTCTCTCCCTCTTTCTCATTCCAGCAGGGATAAGAGCAATCTGGAGGGGAAGGTGTGTGTGTGTGTGTGTGTGTGTGTGTGTGTGTGTGTGTGTGTGTGTGTGTGTGTGTTGGGGGCGGGGGTTGTGTCTTGACCTTGTCCCAAGAGAAGGTGCAAGGCAGGCGGGACTCCAGCGCTGGGCTCTGGGGAGGGGAGGAGCAGGTTGGAGACCCACATTCAGCTGACTTTCAGAGGTCCTTGTGCCTCTGAAAGTCAGAAAAACGCAGACAAAGGGGCCTCCCAGGGTCCCCGGACCGAGGTCCTCTCACAAAGCCTGCCCCATGCGCAGGCCTGTGGGACGGGCTGCAGATCCGCATGGCGGGCAGCCCAGTCCCTGCGCCTAATCCTAACAAGCATGAAAACGGCTCAGGCAGGCCGCCAGCAGGTTCTTTGTCCTGGTCCCTCTGGGGACAGCTGCGGGGCAAGGGGGTTACTCCTTCTTCTGTGCCCCCTCGGCTCTCCCCAACTCAGCTGCCAGGAAGGACACGGGAGCCTCACAGGGTTTTTGCACTTGGGCGCACAAAGGGGAAGGGGGAGGGGGAAGATTAACCCCAGGGTCCACTGGGAGGGCTGGGACAGTGGGAGTGGGAGGGACGGTGGGGGTGGAAGAGCTGGAGGGTGCTGCCTGCCAATGAGAACATAGATTTGGGCATGGATGAGTGATATGTATTAGCGAATTGGTGAGGACTTAGACTGCTCTTCAGGATCCTTGGACCCCCTCTAATCAACTTTAATATACAGTTACCTTGATTGTTTAACTTTTCAGAGCTATAAGCAGAGAGTGAAAGAGACCTCAGCACTTAAGCTCTTTCAGTGTAGTTGAGGGTTGGGCTCGAAACTGAATGGTACACATGGCAAAACAACTGCGCTATTTAAGTGAACTATTTTACTGGCCCCATTCAGTTATTTAAATAATAATAGGAAGAGGAGGAGGAAGAGGAAATAGTAATAGGTGGAGCAAGTGGTGGTGCTACCAGTAATGTATGATGACCTGGGTTCAAGTTCCAGGGGAGAAGCTTCATTAGCCATGGAGCAGGCTGCAGGTGTCCCTCTTTCTCATATATACAAACTATCAGAATAGGGCACGAGTTATCTTAGTGTTTCATCTCCCCCTCCTTCCCTCAGAGGGCTTCCAAAGAGCTTTAACTTACAAGAAAAACTTGTCCCCCCAACACACATCCTCTCTGTCTCTCTCTCTCTCTCTCTCTCTCTCTCTCTCTCACACACACACACACACACACACTCCCAGACTGTCAGGAGAGAGGTCCTCTCTATCAGTCAATAACTAGAAAACTAAAGAAGGAGAAAGAATGTGTTTAAAATATTGTACTATATGCGCTTAATCTGGCACACCACCACTTGTGTTGATTAAAATATTGCTTGTGTTTAAAATATTGCTTTTCTGTTACTATATGTCTGGATTAGATTGTGAACCCCATATTACCCAGCCAATGGAGAAACTGGAGGGAGAGTTTTGCGTTAGGGAATAAATACTTGATTGTTGTCTCTTGATTGTTGTGTTGGACCCAGGCTGGACCAGTGCCTGATTCTACAGAATCAAGTAAGTGTCTCCCTTCCAGCTTTTCCCAAGTTTTCTGAGTCTGTTCATGGGGTGAGCAGGTAAATTTACTTATTTATTTATTTATTTTAATATTTATTTATTCCCTTTTGTTGCCTTTGTTGTTTTATTGTTGTAGTTATTATTGTTGTTGTCATTGTTGGATAGAAAGAGAGAAATGGAGAGAGGAAGGGAAGACAGAGAGGGGGAAAGAAAGAGAGACACCTGCAGACCCTGCTTCACCTTGAACCGGGATCCTTAGCCGGTCCTTGCGCCTTGTGCCACCTGCGCTTAACCCGCTGCGCTACCGCCTTACTCCCTATTTTTAACAATAGTGTGCTGCTTTGCTATGTGTGCAATCAGGTTGGATCCTGGAAGCTTCAGTGCTGTGGTGTCTCTCCCTATCTCTTTATAGAAGGAAGGAAGGAAGGAAAAAAGAGATGAGGAGAAAGAAAGAAAGAAAGGGAATTAAACTCTTAGTTAACCTCACTCCTTGTAGAAGCCTCCTTCAGAGCCCCAAGGTCCAGGGCAGTGATAATACAGGGAAGCCAGTACCACTGAAGATGGTGTGTGTTGGCTCCACCTTACTCACATTCTGCCCACCACCGCAAAGGCAGCTGGGCGACTCTCAGACTGATGACATCCTGCCATTCCTTGGTCTCCCTCAGCTTGTTGTGACTACAGAGGCCATTCCAGTTCCTGTATTCCACCAATATTTACACTGTCTCCATGTGCCAGATTCTCTACTAAGCACTGGGGATCCAGATGAGTTAGACACAGTCCCAGCCCATGGAGACTTCACAATCTATCAGAGGAGTCAGACTCAGATTGGGTAATGAGAGTGCAGTGTGAGAACTGCTCATAGATGTCTCTACACACACAGTGACTTGAAAGCACTTTCTGTAGTATGCTCTAGTAGAAAGAATTTAAAATAGTTTTCAGCGGCCACGTGGTAGCACACGTAGTACCAAGTGCAAGGACCGGCGTAAGGATCCCAGCTCCAGACCCCAGCTCCCCACCTGCAGGGGGGTCGCTTAACAAGTGGTGAAGCAGGTCTGCAGGTATCTAACTTTTTCTCTCCCACTCTATCTGCTCCTCCCCTCTCAACAGTGAGCCCTTTGAGATGACTTGCACATGCTTTGTAAAACAGAGGTCCAGAGCCATAAATGCTCTGCTCTTTTTCTCTCCTTCATTAAAAGATAATAAATCTTAAAAAATAAAAGTGAAATTCTCTCACTTATAAAGTCATTTTAAATATTTTAAATATTTATTTATTTATTTATGCTATTTTGTTGCCCTTGTTGTTTTATTGTTGTAGTTATTATTGTTGTTGGATAGGACAGAGAGAAATGGAGAGAGGAGGGGAAGACAAAGGGGAAGAGAGAAAGATGCTAGGGATTTGACCCTGCAACCTTTGGGATCTGAAAAGTGCAAGCTAGTACTCTTCTAGTCTTAACTATCTCCCTGGCCTGATTATATTTATTTATTTGTTTATTATAAATGAGAGGAAGAAGCTAGCACACTGCTCAACCCTAACATATGGCACTGGATTATCTCTGCCACACCCTGCTTTATCTCTTGGTCAGGAGTCAGTTCTTCTAGCGTTTGCCCTTCTTCACTAGAAGAAGATTTAGCTAAGAAGCCTATTGATAGTTTAAAAGCCCTCAGGCTCCCATAGCCTACAGGGAAGAAAAAAAAAAAAAAAAGGAAAGAGGCTTTTAAACCACTGAGCTCCAATTCAGGGATTGAAATAACTGTTAACTTCTACCACTGTGAACCCTTTAATTAACTTACTTAGACACAAGTCAATCCAGGCAATAGTGATCAATAATTTGAAAAGTACTGATAAAGGGAACTCATAACATAATATATAAAATGGTTAAAACAACAAGAAAAAATATTGGAGAATCGAACCAGGACAAGAGTCCAGCTAAAAGTCCTCCAGAGGGTGAAGCACAAAATAACGAGTTCAACATCCAAACATTAGCTAAGGAAATAATAACAGGAGTGAGTACAGAATTTGAAAAAATTGTAATCAGAAATGCAGGAACAACAAATGAGAATATGGAAGAAAATACTAATTATCTCATGGATATTAGAGAGCTGAAAGCTGACATCGCTGAGCTAAGAATGCAACTAGCTGAACAAGTTAAAACAGTATCAGAGTAGGGCAACAAAATAGATGAACTCCAGAAAACAGTAGAGGGCAGAGAGAATAGAATCTACGAGGCTGAAGACAGAATTAGCAAGATTGAGGATGAATTAGAGACAACTAAAAAAGAAGTAAGAGATCTCAAAAAGAGATTAAGAGATGCTGAAAACAACAGCAGAGTCCTATGGGATGACTTCAAAAGAAACAATATACGCATTATTGGCATACCAGAGGAAGAAAGAGAAGGAGAGGAAGAAAGCATTTTCCAGGCCATAGTAGCTGAAAACTTCTCTAGTCTAGACAACATCAAAGACATAAAAATTCAAGAAGCCCAGAGAGTCCCAAACAGAATTAACCCAGACCTAAAGACACCAAGACATATCATACTTAGAATGGAAAGGAATAAGGATAAAGAAAGGATCCTCAAGGCTGCAAGAGAAAAACAGAGTCACCTACAAAGGAAAACCCATAAGATTAGCAGCAGACTTTTCCGTACAAACACTACAGGCCAGAAGAGAATGGCAAGATATCTATCGAGTGCTCAATTAGAAAGACTTTCAGCCAAGAATACTGTATCCTGCTAGACTGTCATTCAGACTAGATGGAGGAATCAAAACCTTCTCAGACAAGCAACAGTTGAAGGAAGCAACCATCACCAAGCCTGCCCTGAAAGAAGTTCTGAAAGGTCTCCTATAAACAACCAGACCACCACAAATAGGACATATATCAAAACACTCTAAAACTCTACAAGAATGACGTTAAAATATCTTCAATCTTTGATATCAATGAATGTCAATGCCCTGAATTCACCTATTAAAAGACACAGAGTAGGAAGATGGATCAGAAAACACAACCCAACAATATGCTGTCTACAGGAAACCCACCTAACTCAACAAGACAAACACAGACTTAAAGTGAAAGGATGGAAAACTATTATACAAGCCAATGGCCCACAAAAAAGGGCAGGAACAGCTATTCTCATATCTGACATGATAGACTTTAAAATAGATAAGATTAAAAAAGATAGGAATGGACACTACTTAATGCTTAGAGGATCAGTTAATCAAGAGGACTTAACAATTATTAACATCTATGCACCCAATGAGAAGCCATCTAAATACATCAAACTTCTACTGAAAGAGCTATAGCAATATATTAACAGTAACACAATCATAGTAGGGGACTTCAACACCCCACTCTCTCAACTTGATAGATCATCCAGGCAGAAAATCAATAAAGACATAAGGGAGGAGCTAAATGAAGAGATAGATAAACTAGAACTATTGGACATTTTCAGAGTCATTCATCCCAAGAAACTGGAATACACATTTTACTCAAATCCACATGGGTCATTCTCAAGGATAGACCATATATTAGGCCACAAAGACAGCATCAGCCAATTCAAGAGCATTGAAATCATCCCAAGCATCTTCTCAGACCACAATGGAATTACTAACACTTAACAATCAACAAAAGATTAGTAACAGTGCTAAAATGTGGAAGCTCAACAGTACACTTCTTAACAACTTCTGGGTCAAAGAGGAAATCAAGGAAGAAATCAAAATGTTTCGAGAGTTCAATGAAAATGAAGACACAAGCTATCAAAATATTTGGGACACAGCTAAAGCAGTCCTAAGAGGGAAGCTCATAGCTATACAAGCACACATTAGGAAACAAGAAAAAGCACAAATAAACAGCCTGATTGCACATCTTAAAGACCTAGAAGAAGAACAACAAAGGAACCCGAAAGCAACCAGAAGGACAGAAATCACTAAAGTTAGGGCAGAAATAAATAACATTGAAAATAGGAAAACCATACAAAAGATCAACGAAAATAAATGTTGGTTCTTCGGAAGAGTAAACAAAATCGACAAACCTTTAGCCAGACTCACAGAACAAAAAAGGGAGAAGACCCAAATAAACCAGATAGTAAATGAAAGAGAAGATATCACAACAGACACTGCAGAAATTCAACATATCATGCGAGGCTTCTATGAACAACTATATGCCACCAAGCTAGAGAACCTGGAAGAAATGAATGATTTCCTAGATACCTACCAACTTCCAAAACTAAGTAAAGAGGAAGTGGATAACATGAACAGGCCCATCACAGCTAATGAAATTGAAACAGTTATCAAAAATCTCCCCAAAAATAAAAGTCCTGGACCAGATGGTTTTACAAATGAATTCTACAAAACCTTCAAAGAAGAACTAATACCTCTACTTTTAAAAGTCTTCCAGAAGATTGAAGACACTGGAATACTCCCTGTCAGCTTCTATGAAGCCAACATCACCTTTCTTCTTCTTCTAGCGTTTGCCCTTCTTCCATAGCCAGTCAACAGCGTCATGTTGAAAGCTGTCAGGAGCTGCTTGTTGCTGTCTTTGAAAGTGACTGGGATCCATGTGGATTCAGTCGGCTACGAAGGATCGTCAGTTTCCCCAATGAATGGGTACTCACGGGATGCACCACGAGAAGGTCGATCCAATACATCACCCTGATACCAAAAGCAGACAGGGACACAACCAAAAAAGAAAACTACAGACCAATATCTCTGATGACATAGATGCGAAAATATTGAACAAAATTCTAGCCAACCGGATACAGCAGTATATCAAAAAGATTGTTCATCATAACCAAGTGGGTTTATCCCAGGCATGCAAGGTTGGTTTAATATACGTAAATCAATCAGTGTGATCCACCACATCAACAAAAGCAAGACCAAAAACCACATGGTCATATCAATAGATGTAGAGAAAGCCTTTGACAAAATACAACATCCCTTTATGATCAAAACACTACAAAAAAAAAAAAAAAACAGGTTATGTGACTTGCTCCTTGTGATGGAGCAAGAACCCTGCTCACTAGACTAACTGCTAAACCCTCCAGGTCTCTTGAATTCCAAATCAACATTGTAAAAGACTCATGAGAGGGCCTTAATGTTTGGATTTTTTGAGTGTGACTATCCAAGATAATGCAGAGCCCCATTTGCCATCCCCATTCCCTAGATATAAGATATTAATAGTACTGCCTACCCAATTATTGTGACAACCATAGTCTCATATCTTAAAAGCTTATGGAGTTCCTTTATTTCGCCCCCTTTGCCCCCCATCATCACTGCCCTGTTCATCTTGCACTTAGAACCACAGGGCTAAGTGGTTCAGGTCTCAGGTCTTTGCGTGTTGGGTCCTTTTCTGTTATCCCACCCCTTTCCTCTTAGAGTGGTCTAGGACCTCACTTTCTGCTTTTTCAGAAAGAAAATGTCAAGAATTACAGAAAATAGGTCAACTGGTAGAGCACTAGAATTGCATGCCTGCGGTTCTCAGTTTTATTCTGAGAGCAGCAAGTACCAGAATAGTGTTCTGCTTTGTCTTTCTTCTGTGTATCTCATGTGAAACACTTTGTCTCTTACATGTAATAAATACGTCTTTTTTTTTTTTTTTTTTTTTTTTTGCCGCCAGGTTTATCGCTGGGGCTCGGTGCCTACACTAGGAATCCGCTGCTCCTGCAGGCCATCTTTTTCCATTGTTGTTGCTGCTGCTGTTACCGTTGTTGCTTCTGTTGTTAGATAGGACAGACAAATTGAAAGAGGGGGAGAAGATGGGGGGGGAAGACAACTGCAGATCTGCTTCTTTGCTTGCAAAGCAACCGCCCCTGCCCTCCCCCCAGGTGGGGAGCCAGGGGCTTGAACCTAGATCCTTGCACTGGTCTGCACTTCTCACTTGGCACTATGTGCACTTAACCCAATGCGCTACTGCCTGATCCCCCCCCCCACCCCCAGTTTTTTTAATGTGGCCCAGGAGGTGGTGCAGTGGGTAGAGAACTGTTGTATGCTTTACATTGGGTTGTTCTAGCTCTCCCCCTGCCAAGAAAATTGGTTCAGTCCTGCTAGTTTCGCAGGCCCACTTGTCCCCGCCCCAAGGAACCCCAAGAGAGTTCCAGAGTTGCAGAGTTCGAGAGTGCTTAGCGCCACCACGGGGGAAAGAGGCAACAGAGTTCTGTTTGGTGATTAGTTTGGGTTAGTTCATTAATCGTTGTTCCTGAATAAAGAAATACAGCTTCCCTGCCCAGCCATATGTCTCTGGTCGTCTCTGTTACCCGCCTGTGAAGCTAGCCCGGCCAGCTGGAGCCACCGAATTTTAACAACAGAGAACCAGATTTGTAAATATGAGGTCCTGAGTTCTTTCTCTGCCACCCCATATTGCTCCCCATGTTGCTCTGGCCTCTCCTTCTCCCTCATCCCCCCAAAAAAACCAAAATCTAAAAGAAGGAGGAGGAAAAAAGAGAGAGACACACAGAGAAAGAATGACAGAAGCTTGGAACCCAAGTTTACTTCTAAGGAGACAGCTCAAGAAGACTGCACCTTCAAAGGCCTGGTTGCAAGGACGTGGGATTGTGAGGATCTGGGAGGTGTGGTAGGAGTGGAGGCAAGTACCCCACCCCCGCCCCCTGCAGGCCTCACCTAATCATTACACTCTGCGTTATTACCCGCCTAACGCAGCGTGCTTTTAAATAAAATATGCAAAGATTTTCCTCTCAAATGATCTCCCCAGGCAAGCTAGCTCAACTCCAGCTTGTTAATGGAAAAAATGCAAATAGGGCCTCCCACCTCTTTCCCCCAGCCCCTAGGCTCTGGACAACTAATGTGATTTCCATCATTTGTGGAATTTCTGTTTCAGAAAAAGGCTGGGAAGAGGGTAACTTTCCTCAGGTGCCCTCCACAGAAAAATGAAGAAATGACTCTGGTATGGAGCCAGCCTTTTTCTGAGCTGGATTTTCCTCAGCTGAGATTTCAGTTTGTCCTTTCCTGGGTTGCTGGGGAAAGGGAATTGAGGAAATGCACCTGGTAGTTGTTGGGGAGGTACAACTTCCCATCTTTGCAGATTCAGAAAAGGAGAAGATAGACATAGCCCTTATAAAGCTCACAGTCCAACGGGGGGGGGGGGGGGGGGCAGGGAGGTGGGGAAGTCAGTTATTTTTAAATTTAGTGTTGTCAGGGAGGTAGAACACTGGACAGATGGAAGGCAGATCATAAAGAACAGTAACACACACACACACACACACGCACACACACACACACACACACACACACACACACACACAGCTCTAGAAAGGCTTTGAAAGTTTTTTTTGTTTGTTTATTGAGAAGCAGAGCATCACTCTGGTATATGGAATGTCAGGGATTAAACTCTAGATTTCATGCTCACCAGGCCAGTTTTCTGGCCATTATACTACTTCTTCCTTGGCAGCAACAAAGAATCTTTTTGTTCCTCAAAAGTGTTTTAACAAACATCTAGCTTAGGACTTCAGGCAACTTATTTCTGTGGCATATCTATTATTCTATCTCTCTGCCTTATTTTCTGAATATTTAGTTTGTTTGAATCTATCCAAGATGATAACCAGCTATGCTAGAATTAATTCTTTTAAAAAAAAACACTTTTATTTATAAAATGGAAATATTGACAAGAACATAGGATAAGAGGGGTACAGTTCCACACAATTCCCACCACCAGACCTCCGTATACTATCCCTTCCCTTGATAGCTTTCCTATTCTTTATCCCTCTGGGTGTGGGGACCTACAATTAATATGGGGTGCAGAAGGTGGAAGGTCTGGTTTCTGTAGTTGCTTGCCTGCTGAACATGGGCATTGACAGGTCGATCCATACTCCCAGCCTGTCTCTTTCCCCAGTGGGCCAGGGTTCTGGGGAGGCAGGGCTCCAGGACATATTGGTGGGGTTGTCTCTCCAGGGAAGTCAGGTTGATATCATGACAGCATCTGGAACCTGGTGGCTGAAAAGAGTTAACATACAAAGCCAAACAAATTGTTGACTAGTCATGAACCTAAAGGCAAGAATATTGCAGATGAGGATTTGGGGTCTCCATTTTGGAAAAAAGCTAGTAGGTCTATTTTAGGTGTATTCCAAGGAGCCCATGTCTTTACTAGTTTTTGCCTGAGCCTGACATCTAATATGCAGGTGGACCCAACTTATTGTCTGGGGAGATTGTGTCATAGTTGGAAAAAGGACTAGAAAGTTTGATCAGGGAAGGGAGTAGCTCCCAAATATGGGAAAAGTATATAAGTATTGTTAACTATAAACCCCATTGATCTGATCTGGGGCACATGGGCCTATGTAAACTCTACATCTCTGTAGGTCTGAGCTCACATTCTGTGGTCACGGCTAGGAACATTCCAGGCTGCGCCAATTTTAGGACCCATCACCCTCGGGTGGTAGGCAAAGTATGTTATCCAATTTCCTTTTGGAGAATGGAATATTCCTACCATTGCTGATCCACATTGAGGGCCAGATCCAATAGGGGCCCACAGAGGTGTCCATTATGTTGTTCCTGATGGAGATGACCAGTGGCAGTGGTGAGATGGATCTGTTAGAGGTCTAGGCCCATCATGTCTATATGGGAATCTCAGGACTCCCTGTCTAGGGCCCCAGGTGATGGGGGCCCTAAAGAGTCATCATTAAAGTCTGCCAGTCTCTTGCCCTTATTCAGCTTTTGTAGTCCTTAGTTTGTCTGATAAGGTTAGCTTCAGAGTAATTGAGAGAAGTGTAATAGGAAGGAGGTGAGGAGGGTATCTAGGTCTAAGTAGAAACTATTTGATTAGGTGCTTTATGGTGTCTTTTTAGGTCTTTCTAGTTGATTGTTACATTTACTGACTCACTGCAAACTATTGTGCACTTTTGCTTTAGGGTATATATTTTCCCCTAATTCATGGATACATGTGTACATATGCCCTGTCTCATGAGCCCTGATCTATATCTAGGTTTTGAGGGTTTGTTAGGAAGTGCACTATGTGAAATGGAATTAAGGAGTCTTGTGAGCTAGGAAAGGTCTCACCAGAGTAATGAAGCTGGAGGGTTGACATTCCATGCCTGACGTCTCTGGACACAGTCTGAAGTGTAACATGTAGAGGTGGCATGCTAGAATTAATTCTAATGAAGTAATGCTTACATTTAAAGGAATGAACACATTTGCAATGAAACAGTCTCAAAAGCTCACCCAGTAAAGCACACACTTTAACATGTTTGAGGACTTGGCTTTGACTCTCTATTATCATATGGGAACACCACACAAGGGAAGTTTCAGGAGTAATGGATTGGGGCCTGGGTGGATGGAGATGCATCTGATAAAGCACATATGTTACCATGTGCCACTACCTGGGTTCAAGTCCCTGGTACTCACCTGCAGAAGGGAAGCTTCACAATTAGTGAAGCAGTATAGCCCTCTTTCATATTCCCTCTATATCTTCCCCTTCCTTCTCATTTTCTTTCTGTCTCTATCAATTAAAAAGAGAGGAGAGAGAGAGAAAGAGAGAGAGGGAAAGAGAGAGAGAGAGAGGCTTCTAGAAGCAGTGGATTCCTTGTGCAGGCACTGAGCCCCAGTGATAATCCAGATGGTATGAAAAAATATAAAGAAAACAGTAATGGAGTGGTCCCGTGGTATTTATCCTTCTCTTTGTCTCTTTTCCTCTATACTTCTCATCTATTTGATATTTAAAGGAAAAAAAAATCTACCAGGAGTAGTGTAATAGTGAAGGTATGGAAATCTCTGCAGGAAATAGGAGGAAAGTAAAGGGGAGAAGAAGAAAGAAGGAAAGAAAGAAAGAAAAGAGACAGAGTCTCCTCTTCCCATTTAACTAGGAATATCAAAGGAGATCACCTGGCACTGCAACAAGATAGGACTAGAACTACTCTGGGAACCCACCAAATCACCAGAGCATCCATAGACCACAACTTTGCCCAGACCTCCAGCTCTATCCGGTTGAGAAATTTCTCTAAAGAACAAGGAGTATCAAAGATCACCTGAGACTGCAATAAAATGAGACTGAGACTACCTTGGGAACCCACCAAGTCACTGGTGAGTGAAAACACATGTGGCTCATGGACAGAGAGGAGCCTAAGGAGAGACTCCTGGGGTTAAAGCACATATCTACTCCTGAGCAGCTGGCAGTCTGGCACTTTGCCAGTTGAGGGGCCACCTCTAGTCTAACACAAAGACTGCTGGAGGGAGGAGAGGACTCCCCTAAGATTCACCAAATGCAACTGTGAGTCTCTATTGCTACTGCCTTCAGAGGCTGGAGCAGCAGGTGGAGGCCTTGTGTTGACATGGGGCAGGGGGGAAGCAGAGAACTGACCAGAAAACTCAGGAGAAGAGCTACACCCTGGTGGTCTAACAGTGGAGCTGTATAGTGGGAGCATTTCCACATTATTCTCTTGATGACAACATGGTAAATAATTGGTTCAGAATCTACAGACTATAAATAGGATATGTTTAGAAACCCACAGGGCCCAGCATTGCTGCCCCATCTTGGTTCTGGCTACCAGCAGAGAAACTGAATTGAGCCTGGAGCTTTGGATCTTTTGGGTGTGGAAGTCTCTTTGCATAACCACTGTGCTATCTCCCCCCCACCCTGCTTTATCTCTTGGTCAGGAGTGAGTTATTAAGATAAAAAGCCTACTTATAGGTGAAAAGCCCTCAGGCTACCATAGCCTACAGGGAAGAAAAAGAACAAAAGAGGCTTTAACAGCCACTGTGCTTCAAGTCAGGGATTGAGATAACACAGAAACAATTGTTAACTTCCACAACTGTGAACTCTTTAAGTACCTTACTTAGACACAAGTCAATCCAGGCAAGAGTGATCAGTGGACTGAAAAGTACTGAGAAAAGGACCTCTTAACACACTATAATAATGGTTAGACCAAGGAGAAACATTGGAGAAATGAACCAGTACAAAAGTCCAGCTAATAATCCCCCAAAGGTTGAAGCACAGAAGAATGAGATCAACATCCAAACACTAGCTAAGGAATTAGTCACAGGAGTGAAGAAAGAGTTTGAAAGAATTATCAGAAATGCAGAAACAACAAATGAGTATCTGAAACAAAGCACTATCTCAAGGTAATTAGAGAGCTGAAAGCTGAAACAGTTGAACAAAGAGCACAACTAGCTGAACAAGCTAATACAGTATCTGAACAGGATAACAAAATAGCTGAACTACAGAAAGCAACAGAGGGGAGAGAGAAAATAGAATAAATGAGGCAGAAAATAGAAGATTGAGGACAAATTAGAAAAAAGCTAAGAAAGGGAATCAGGCGGTAGCTCAGCTGGTTAAGTGCACATGGCGCAAAGCACAAGGACCAGCAGAAGGATCCTGGTTCAAGCCCTCAGCTCCCCACCTGCAAGGGAGTCACTTCATAGGCAGTGAAGCAGGTCTGCAGGTGTCTGTCTTTCTCTCCCCCTCTCTGTCTTCCCCTTTTCTCTCCATTTCTCTCAGTCCTATCCAACAACAACAACAACAATAACTACAACAATAAAACAACAAGGGAAACAAAAGGGAATAAATATTAAAAAATAAAGAAAGAAAAAACTAAGAAAGAAGTAAGAGATATCAAAAAAAATGAAGAGATACTGAAAACAACAACAGAGACATATGGGATGACTTCAAAAGAAATAATATACACATTATAGGCCTACCAGAGGAAGAGAGGGAGGGGAAGAAAGCATTCTATAGGACATAATAGATGAGAACTTCCTAGTCTAGACAACATAAAAGACATAAAGGTTCAAGAAGCCCAGAGGGTCCCAAACAGAATAAACCCAGACTTAAAGACACCACGACACATCATATTTAAAATGAAAAAGAATACAGATAAAGAAAGGATCCTGAAGGCTGAAAGAGAAAAACAGTCACCTATAGAGGAAAACCCATAAGATTAGCAGCAGATTTCTCCACATAAACACTACAGTCCAAAGAGAATGGCAAGATACCTATTGAGTGCTCAATGAGAAAGGCTTTCAACAAGACTACTGTATCCTGCTAGACTGTCATTCAGAATAGATGGAGGCATTAAAAACCTTCTTAGACATGCAAGAGTTGAAGGAATCAACCATCACCAAGCCTGCCCTGAAAGAAGTTCTGAAAGATCTCCTATAAAGAGTCATATCACCATAAACATGATATATATCAGAACACTCAAAAAATCTACAATAACAGTATTAAAATATCTTCAATCTATAATATAATAAATGTCAATGGGCCTGAATTCACCTAATCAGAGGCACAGAGTAGGAAGATGGATCAGAAAACACAACCCAACCATATGTTGTCTGTAGGAATCCCACCTAACTCAACAAGACAAAAAACTCAGAGTGAAAGGATGGAAAACTATCGTACAAGTCAATGGGCCACAAAAAAGGGCAGAACAGCTATGCTCATATCTGACACAATAGACCTTAAAATAAATTTTAAAAAGATAGGGATGGAGGGGTCAGGCAGTAGCACAGCAGGTTAAGCACACGTGGCACGAAGCACAAGGACTGGTGTTAAGGATCCCAGTTCAAGCTCCCAGCTCCCCACCTGCAGAGGGGTCATTTCACAAGCGGTGAAGCAGATCTGCAGGTATCTATCTTTCTCTCCCTCTCTCTGTCTTCCCCTCCTCTCTCCATTTCTCTCTGTCCTATCCAACAATGATGACATCAATAACAACAACAATAATAACTACAACAACCATAAAACAACAAAGGCAACAAAAGGAGAAAAAAAAAGATAGGGATGGATATTACTTGGTGGTCAAAGGATCAATCAAGAGGACTTGATGATTATCAACATTAATGCACCCAAGGAGAGGCCTTCTAACTACAATATCTACTGAAAGAGCTACAGCAATATATTAACAGCAACACAGTAATAGTAGGGGACTTCAACACCCCACTCTCTCAACTTGCCAGATCATCCAGACAGAAAATCAATAAAGAAACAAGGAAGCTAAATGAAGAAATAGATAAACTTAGAACTATTGGATATTTTCAGAGTAAAAATGGTGATTTCACCATTTTCAGCCCATCTTGGATGGAGCTTGAAGAAATCATGTTAAGTGAAATAAGTCAGAAACAGAAGGATGAATATGGGATGATCTCATTCACAGGCAGAAGTTGAAAAGCAAGATCAGAAGAGAAAACACTAAGCAGAACTTGGACTGGAGTTGGTGTATTGCACCAAAGTAAAAGACTCTGGGGTGGGTGGCGGTGGGGTGGGGGTTGGGGGGCAGAGAGTTCCGGTCCTGGAAATGAATGACAGAGGACCTAGTGGGGGGTTGTATTGTCGTGTGGAAAATGAGAAATGTTATGCATGTACAAACTATTATATTTACTGTTGACTGTAAAATAATACCCAATAAAGAATAAAAAATTTTTAAAAGAAAGAAAGAAAGGAAGGAAAGAAGGAAGGAAGGAAGGAAGGAAGGAAGGAAGGAAGGAAGGAAGAAAAGAGAGACAGAGAAAGAAATATACTTGTGGTGATTACTGGGCTTTCGTGCCTGAGGTTCCCAGGCCAATCCCCAGTGCTGCATGTACCAGAGTAGTGCTCTGGCTTATCTCTCTGTCTCATGTGAAACTCTTATGTACAATAAATAAAATTAGTCTTGAAATATAAAATGTAAGAGGTTGGGGAGATAACATAGTCATGCAAAAGATTTTCATGCTTGAGACTTTGAGGTCCCAGGCTTAATCCCAGGTACCACCATATGCCAGGGCTGAGTAGTGCTCTGGTTAAAAAAAAGAAGAAAACATTGTTTTGTTTTTGTTTTCTTATTCTTTTGTTTGTTTTTTTATTTGTCTTTCTCCCCTCCCCCACATCCCCCTCCCAGAATGTGGCATGGTGAGTAAGTTGTTGGACCCTCAAGTGTAAGGTCTTGGGATTTATCCACAGTATCACACGTGCCAGGTGATGTTGTGGTTCTCTCCCTCACCATCATTAATAAATAAATCTTTAAAAAGAATAAAAATATGTAGCCTGGGTGGCTGGCCCCAAACCCCATTCTTGTGCACCCTTCACTGTTGCTTGGACTAAAGATCTCAAGTTCTTATTTTGGAAGGATTCACTTCTTTGACTTGGGTGATCTATGCCTTTTGAAAAAAAATAAAAAGATAAAACTGAATTGATACCAGTGAGCCTGACTGCCAGTGTGATGGGAAAGAAGTACAAACAATAATTATTATATTATCATGGTTTACATTAATGGTACCTACAATTGTAGAGTCTGCAATCTGCACCACTGTATTTAGTTCCCTGAGTGGCAGGGGGTGAGTTAGAGGAACAAGTAAACAGCTCAGGTGATCCTCAGAAATACTCGGGAGAAGGGGTGGACTTCTGTGATCACACAGGATAGGGTATGGGACTCTAGCTATTTGAATACAACCTCAAAGGCACAGGTAGCTCCATTAGGAAATCCTCAGTTGATGTGTGGACAGGTGTGTATTCACTGTGCACAAAGGCCACCTCCTCCTCAAGCTGGTAGGAATGGGGGAAAGGGAGGCAGGGCTCTTCTATCAGTGCCAGATGCTGGGTATGACACCCCTGGCTGTTAGATGGTGTTTGTATAATTCTCATTGATGTAGTCAGTCTTCCAGAACAGATGTTAAATTGTTGTGGGCTGTGAGGGCTGGAATTGATTCCTGAGATGCTGTCCCTAGAGGCAGCCTAAGCTATCCTCTGGCCTCCAGGGCCAGATCAGCCCTGCTCCCACTGCCCCAATTCCAGGGGCCAGGAAGAAAGCCAGTGCAAGAGGTCAAGAATCTGAAGTCGGTGAATGTCCTGGGTTCCTGTGAGTTAAGTGTGGTAAGGTGTGGGGAGGGGTTACTGAACTCTCCCCAGGTAGCAGTCAGGCTTTTTTCTTGAGGAGCTGAGCTGGGGCTCCAAAGGTTAAGTGTTCTAGTCAACTGTCTGTTCTGGCCTTGGGCACTGGATCAGTCTTCCAGCCTTGTTCTTGTTTCTCTAACCCTCCCCACCCCGCTCCTGCTGACTAGAGATGAGTTTGACTGGGTCTCTTATAGACAAATACATAAATGGGGAGGGGGGAGCAGTTCCATCCTTTTCTGATGACCCTCTTTACCTCTGTCTCAGGGGATCCTTTGTGGAAATAGAGTAAAAGCCAGGGTAGAGTAAGCCTCTGGGCTGTGTGTGTGTGTGTGTGTGTGTGTGTGTGTGTGTGTGTGTGTGTGTGTGTGGAGAAAGAGAGAGAGGGAGAGAGAAATGTACTGAAAAATGAACATGTCTCTTTTCTGATTTCCCCATAACTCCCCATCCCCAGTCATGTTCATCTTTGCAGATGGACACTTGGCTTGTCATTATGTCTCTATCTGTGACTCCTCAGTGGCTTCCATGCCTAGGGCATATCTGCCTCTCCTTTCCCTCCTTCTCTCAGCTTTAGCTGCAGACCGTTATGTCCAATATCCCAAAGTTGCTCTCTCAAACCCTGGCTTTGCACCCCAACAAAAGCCCTCAGAACCAGGCCTTCATTTAAAAATAACCTCCCTGATCTCTCCAACCTCTCCTGGATAATAGGAGGAAATTGAAGGAAAGAGAGGAAAGGAGGTATGCAGAGAATCTGACTGAGCCTAGAGAGTTTAGAGGGTTGAGTCAGTGCAGCTATTTTATCATCATCATCATCATCATTATCAATCAATCATCATCATTTAGTCATTATTATAGCTTCACTGCTCCAGGATGACTTTTTCATAGATAGAGAGACAGAGACAAAGAGCAGAGAAAGAGGGATAGGGTGAGGGAGGGAGGGAGGGAGGGAGGGAGGGAGAGAGAGAGGGAGAGAGAGAGAGAGAGAGAGAGAGAGAGAGAGAGAGAGGTGCCAAAGCTTCATCCAATGTGGTGGGTGTCAGGTTTGAACCTGGTCTTTTACATGGCAAAGGAGTGTACTATCTAAGTAAGCTATTTTGCTGGCCCAGTTTAGCTATTTTATTATTTTAAAAAAGATTTTTTATTGTCTTTATTGGGTAGATATAGGCAGAAATCAAGAGGGAAGGGGAAGGGGAAGACAGAGAGTGAAAGAGAAACAGAGAGACACCTGCAGCACTGCTTCACCACTCACAAAGCTTTCCCCCTGCAGGTGGGAACTGGGGGCTCAAATCTGGGTCCTAGTGTATTGCAACATGTGTGCTCAACCACCACCTGGCCCCTGGTTTAGTTATTTTAGACCAGTTCAAGTAGTAATCTCTCTACCCACCTATATATCTTTCTTCCCCCTCTCTTTCTTTGTTTTCCTTTGCTTTGTTATTAATAAATCATTAATTCACTCACTTACTGATCAGGTCTCTGTCAGGTTGAACTACAAAACAATTCATGCCTTGGTGAAATAGCTCTATGGATATTGTGCTGCTTTACAATGTACAGAGCCCAAGTTCAAACCTGGCTTCCCACTGTACTCAAGGATGCTTGAGGGTGGATAGCTACCACAGCGGGTTCAGCACACATGGTACGAAACGCAAGAACCAGAGTAAGGATTGCAGTTCGAACCCCTGGCTCCCCACCTGCAGGGGGGTAGTAGCTTCAGAAGCGGTGAAGTAGGTCTGCAGGTGTCTATCTTTCTCTCCCCCTCTCTGTCTGCTCCTCCTCTCTCAATTTCTCTCTGTCCTATCCAAAAACAACAATAACAATAACAACATGGGCAGCAAAATGGAAAAATGGCCTCCAGGAGTAGTGGATTTGTAATGCAGGCACTGATCCCCAGTGATAACCCTGGAAGCAAAAAAGAAAAAAAAAAAAAGATGCTTTGGTGCTGTGGTCTTTCACTCTTGCTCTATTTTTTATTCTCTATATTAAAAGAAGTTTACATGTAAGAAAAAATTCATATATAGGTGTGAAACTATAGTCCTAAAACCTTATAATATAAACAGACATTAAATCAATGATTTCCTTTAAAAAGAGAGAAACTGGGAGTCGGGCGGTAGCGCAGCAGGTTAAGCGCAGGTGGCACAAAGCACAAGGACTGGCATACGGATCCCGGTTCTAGCCACCGGCTCCCCACTTGCAGGAGAGTCGCTTCACAGACGGTCTCTTTTGTCTTTCTCTCCCCCTCTCTATCTTCCTCTCCTCTCTCTATTTCTCTCTGTCCTATCCAACAACAATGACAACATCAATAATAATAATGACTACAACAATAAAACAAGGGCAACAAAAGGGAATAAATAAATAAATATAAAAAAAGAGAGAGACTAAAATGTTAAATAGTTTCCAAGCTGGGGCTGGCAGTGGCACACTCGGTTAAGCTCACATAGTACTAAGCACAAGAGCTCAGGGCTCCCCACCTGCAGGGGGGAACCTTCACAAGTGATGAAGCAGGTCTGCATTTGTCTCTCTGCCTTTCTCCCTCTCTGTCTCTCCATTCCACTCTCAGTTTCTCTCTGTCCTATCCAATAAAATGAAAAAAAAAAAATGACTGTCAGGAGCAGTGGATTCATAATGCTGGCACCAAGCCCCAGTAATAACCCTGGAGGAAAAAAGAAAAAAAGGAAAGGAAAGGAAAGGAAAGGAAAGAACAGAACGGAACAGAACAGAACAGAACAGAACAGAACAGAACAGAACAGAATAGAATAGAATAGAATAGAATAGAATAGAATAGAATAGAATAGAATAAAATAGTTTCCAAGCTCCACTGTTGGTAATATATTTAGTTTGTTTGTAGTCACTGGTCTTGACATACATGCACAATTTCACTATTTAGGGATGCCTTTTTCACTCATTCATTTAGATAGACAGACTGTCAGCAGCAGAAGAGACACCATAGCACCAAAGCTTCCCTTAGTGCCACTGTAGCACTCCCCATGTGGTGCCAGGGCTTGAACTTGGGACACATGACCAGGTAGGTGCCCTACCTAGTGAGCTATTTCTCTGGCCCAGAAGTTTATTTGTTTGTTTGGGAGGCGGCATGCACTACTCCAGGCCACATTTTCATTCAGCTAGAGACACATAGAGAGAGATATCATAGCACCAAAGCCTTCTCTGATGCCATAGCACCTTCAATGTGGTCTGAGGCTCGAAATTGGTTTGAATGCATGACAATGCAAGCACCTTATCAGTCTTGGAGCTGTTACTTTTTATTATTTATTTATTCCTTTTTTAAATTAGTGATTTAATATTGACAATTTACAAAATTATAAAATAATAGGCTTATAATTCCACACCATTCCCACCACGAGAGTTCTGTGTCCTGTTCCCTTGATTGAAAACTGTAATAGTTTTCCCAAGGTCACAGATATGGGTTTACTATTATTACTATAAATATATAAATATATATATGTATATATACATATATATATATTTGCCCTTTTTTTCCCTATGGTCCTGCCTTCTCTTCCTAAATCGTACATACACCTACTATTACTTCTAAGTGTCCTTCCTTTTTTTCTCTTCTCTCTCAGGGTCCTGATGGAATTGGAGTTCAGAGTCCTGCAGTCATCTTCCCCTAACATTTACCCCTCTGGGAGTATGGACCAAAATTCTTTTGGGGGTGCAGTAGGTGGAAATTTGGGATTCTGTAATTGCTTCTCCACTGGACATGGATGTTGGCAGGTCAATCCATACCCCTAGCTTATTTCTCTCTTTTCCCTAGTGGGGTAGGGCTCCAAAGAGGTCAGGTTCCAGGACACATTCATGAATTCGTCTGTCCAGGGAGTTCAGGATGATGTCATAGTAGTATCTGCAACCTGGTGGCTGGAAGACAACAAGTAGCTACCTCTGAACTCCAACTCCACATAGCCCTACTTGTGCTGGCTCTATGTTCTCACTCTGCACTCCAACTCCCTCACCCCCAATGTCCTGCAGTACCTGCTGATTAATTTCCATTCCAGGCTGGCTCCCCAAAGCTATGGAAGGGATTCCCATGACCTGTCTACTTGGGTGGTACTCAGTGATGCTCTTCCTCCTCTTCTTCATATCACCCCAATTGTTTGACTACCACCAGCTCAGCATCCTTTCTACAAAGTCCTACTTTAGCAGGAGGACTTGTTTTCTCTCTCTCTCTCTCCCTCTCCCTCTCCCTCTCCCTCTCCCTCTCTCTCTCTCTGTGTGTCTCTCTCTGTCTCTCTCCCTCCCTCCCTCCTTTTTCCCTCTCACTCTGTATGTAGTTCTCTAGAATTAGATGTTGCCCTCCATCATTCCATGAAGCTGCTCTCACCAAGGTAATCAATGATCTCTATGTATTCAAATACAGTGGTGTTCATTCAGTTCTTATTTCACTATTCCACAACACAACACTTGATACACCTGATTCAACTTGAGACTTTGTGCTCCATTGTATTTTGGGATATCATTTTATCTAGGTTTTTAAGTCTTTATTTTTTATTTTACAATATATGGTAGGACAGAGAAATTGAGAGGGAAAGGGAGATAGAGATAAAGAAAGACAGAGATATACCTTTAGCACACCTTCACCATTAGTGAAGCTTTTCCCCTGAAGGTGGGGACCAGGAGCTTGAACGTGGGTCCTTGTGTATGGTAACACCTGCAGTTAGTCAAGTGCACCACCACCAGGTCTGTATCTAAGTTCTTACTGTACCTTAGTAATACTTTCTTTTTCTTTTTTTTAACTATTTTATTTATTTATTTATTCCCTTTTGTTGCCCTTGTCTTTATTGTTGTAGTTATTTTTGTTATTGTTGTTGTTGTTGGATAGGACAGAGAGAAATGGAGAGAGGAGGGGAGACAGAGAGGAGGAGAAAAAGATAGACACTTGCAGATTTGCTTCACTATTTGTGAAGCAACTCCCCTGCAGGTGGGGAGCCGAGGGCTTGAGCCGGGATCCTTACATCGGTCAGTAATACTGTCTTAGTGCTTCTGCTCCCTATGCTCCCTATGCTCACTGGCATTTTGCAGAAGTACAGGATGGAAGATCCTAGGGTTTTTTTTTTTCCTTCCAATTTAAAAACATGTATCTAAATTCAAAAGCAGCAAAGGTAAAATTTCAATGGCTAAAGAAATACTCCTTCATTGTAGCCCATAAAGATGTTAGGGTCTAAGCCTGGGGAGAGGAGGCCCTGATTTTTCAGTGATAGCTGCTGGGACAGGAACAAAGACTGTAAGTGAGCACTGGGCTCCCTGCATAAGGCTGGAGGCAGGAGAGGCCTGTTCAGTCTGTTGATTTGGATTTATAAGACTCAGCCTGCTCATAGCTTGAAGGATATGAATAGTAGTATAAATGGGTCACTTGGCACAGACTGGGAGAGCTATTCATGTCACCCTGAGAAATCCAAACCTTGGCTAAGCAGTAGGTGAGCAGAGGTCTATATTTTTGTACTCCCTTCCTGATACAAAACCTCAACTTCAAAATAATACCCAAGATAAAAATTGTGTCAGGGACAATGAACCATGTTGCTCAGAGATAATCCATAGTCTCCTATTTATCAAGACATTTATAAGAGAAAACTCTGAGAGGTGAGCACAAATGAAAACAGCAAAATAAGTAAAGAAATAATAAGCTTATCTATGCAGTTCAGCTTATGATTTATCAATTTATTTTGCCTTATTGTGTTTTTAAATGTTCAAAGAAAAAAAAAACAGTGGCTGGGTGGTGGTGCACTTGATTAACTGCACACATTACAGTGTGCAAGCCCCCGATCTCCACTTGCAGGGGGAAAGTTTCACAAGTGGTGAAGCAAGTCTGCAGGTGTCTCTGTCTCTTTCCTTCCCTATCTCCCTCTTTCCTATAAATTTCTCTCTGCCCATCAAACAAAGTAAATAAAGTTTTAAAAAAGGTAAAAAAGCAACTCAATATCTATGATATAAATAGGACAATAAACACACTTTAGACTTGTGAATTTGAAATAAATTCTAAAAATGAGAATTATGGTCTCCATAGCCAGGTTGGTTGATCAGCAGTAAAGTGTTCGCCTCACATACATGAGGCTCTGGTTGATCTACGGCTTAGAAAGGAGAAGTCCATGAATGGTATGTTGGTGCTTTCTCCTCCCCATCTCCTTTTCTCTCTGTCTCACTCTTACTCCAAAAAAACAGAAAGAAAAAAAAGTCAGACTAGGGAGGTAGCCCTGGAGTAATGTGCATATGTGAGACCATGGGTGGGAACTCTAGCACCACACAAAGAAATTGGATTATTTTATAGAAACAGGGAGTTGGGCTGTAGCACAGTGGGTTAAGTGCAGGTGACGCAAAGCACAAGGACCTGCGTAAGGATCCTGGTTCAAGCCCTGGCTCCCCACCTGCAGGGTGGTCACTTCACAGGCGGTGAAGCAGGTCTGCAGGTGTCTATCTTTCTCTCTCCCTCTCTGTCTTCCCCTCCTCTCTCCATTTCTCTCTGTCCTATCCAACAACAGCGACAACAATAATAACTACAACAATAAAACAACAAGGGCAACAAAAGGGAATAAATAAATAAAATAAATATTAAAAAAAAAGAAAGAAAGAAACAGGCTGGGAGTATGGAACGATCCACCAATGCCCATGTCTAGAGGAGAAGCAATTACAGAAGCCAGACCTTCCATCTTCTGCATCTCATAATGTTCCTAGGTCCATTCCCAGAGGGATAAAACATAGGGAAGCTTCCAATGGAGTGGATAGGATGTGGAACTCTGGTGGTGGAAAGTGTATGGAATTATACTTCTCTTATCCAATGGACTTGTCGATCATTATAAAATAAATAATACAAAAAAGAAAAAAGAAACTAGAGTCTTTTAAAAAAATGATTCAGTGGATGAGTTAAATAGTTGGTAAGGAATTCTGAAGCAATAGTTTAATGGAAATAACCCAGAAAATAATAGCATAAGATGAAGACTCGTGAAAATCTGGGAAAGCTTCTTAATATATCTAAAAGGAATTCTAAAAAAAAAAGAGGGGTCAGGCGGTGGTGCAGTGGGTTAAGCACACGTGGCGCAAAGCTCAAGGACCGGCTAAAGGATCCCGGTTCAAGCCCTGGGCTCCCCACCTGCAGGAGAGTCCCTTCACAGGCGGTGAGGCAGGTCTGCAGGTGTCTATCTTTCTCTCCCCCTCTCTGTCTCCCCCTCCTCTCTCCATTTCTCTCTGTCCTACCCAACAGTGAAGAACATCAACAATAACAATAATAACCACAACAAGGCTACAACAAGGGCAACAAAAGGGAGAAAAAAATGGCCTCCAGGAGCAGTGGATTCAGGGTGCAGGCACTGAGCCCCAGCAATAACCCTGGAGGCAAAAAGAGAGAGAGAGAGAGAATGAGAAAGAGACAATATTAACAGAAATGCTTGCTAATAACTTTGCACAACTGGTTAATGACATGACTTCTCAGACTGAAATAATCATGGCGTCCCATGGAGGATAAATTAATCTAGAGGCACACCCAGAATATCACTGTAACACCACACAACATTAAAGAAAAATGGAAGATCTTAAAAGTTATCAAAAAGAGAGTAGGGGAAATACCATAATGGTTATGCAAAGAGACTTTGTCTTATGCCTGAGGCTCCAAGGTCTCAGGTTCAATCCCCCACACCACCATAAACAGGAGCTGAGCAGTGCTCTGGTAATATAAAATTAAAATAAAAAAAGTTAAGTAAAAGCTATCAAAAAGAGAAAACAGTATATATTAAATGAAAAAACAATGCCAATCAAACCAATAAACTTTCATAATCAATTATGGATTCTAGAAGACAATGGAATAATATTGTTGATTTGCTGAAAGAAAATAACTTTGGAGCTTTATACTTGGTTAACATATCAGAGAAGGTAAGAGAAAAATATTTCAGTCACATAAGGACAAAGACAGATTTTGCTAATAGAGTTATTTAAGGATGTATCTCAGTAGTCTGGGAGGTGGCACAGTGGAAAAAGTATTGGGCCTTCAGATGTGAGGCCCTGAGTTCAATCCCTGGCAGTGCCTACTCCAGAGTGTGGTCTGGTTTTCACTCTTCTCCTATCTCATTAATAAGTAAATAAAGTTTTTTTTAATGATATACTTCAGCAAGAAAAGTATTAACTCCAAAAAATTGTGGAACACAAAAAGCAATGTTAAAAATGTTTTAAATATCAAAAAAGTTTTTTTCTTTTATTTCCTGTCAAATTTTCCTCTATTCATTCCTTAAATATTGATGTCCCCTTGAATTCTGTTCTTTTGTATTTCCTGGCTCTACTTGGGAAAGGAAATTCACATAAATGATTTTAACTATCTAAAATGTATGCCTCAAAAGACTCGAGGCAATGACATGGGGAAGGAGAGATGAATTTAAGAATTATTTTTGGGGCCGGGTGGTGGTGCACCTGGTTGAACACACATGTTACAAAGCTCAAGGACCCGGGTTCAAGCCCCTGGTCCCTACTGGAAGGATGAAAGCTATGCGAGTGGTGAAGCAAGGTCACAGGTATCTCTCTGTATCTCTCTTTCTCTATTTGCCCCTTCCCTCTCAATTTCTGCCTGTCTCTATCCAACTAATAGATAAAGATAATAAAATTTTTACTTAAAAAATAAATTTATAAAAAAATCTTAAAATCATTTTTTGAGGTCTTTAACTGATTGCATTCAGGGAAAGTTGCTTGAGCATGGTTCCCAGATGTTTGGGTCGGACCCTTATGTAGGTGCTGGTGATATGTATTAACAGAAGGAGCCTGAAGGAAGAAAGATTAGTAGAAGTTAGTAAATTTGATTTAAGCATGATGTACTGATGAAGTCTCTTGACTTCTTGAAATAAAGATTTCTGTTAGTTGAATATGTGGACCCAAAGTCAAGAACAGACAGGGAGAACTGGGCAGATAGCTCAGCTTACTAGAGCACAGGGCTTAAATACCTGAGGCACCATGTGTGCCCCCCTTTTTTCTTTATTGGGGGGATTAGTGGTTTACAGTTGACAGTAAAATACAGTTGTTGGTACATGTGTAGTATTTCTCAGTTTTCTTTTTATTTACTTCCTTTTGCCTTTTTTCTTAATTGTTTATTTATTATTGGATAGAGACAGAGAGAACTTGAGAGGGGTGAAAGAGATAGAGAGGGAGAGAGACAGAGAGACACCTGCAGCCCTGCTTCACCACTGGTGAAACTTTCCCCCTGCAGGTGGGAACCAGGGGCTTGAACCTGGGCCTTGTGCTTTGTCATGTGAACACTTAACCAGGTACACCACCACCTGGCTCCCAGTATTTCTCAATTTTCCACATCACACTCTAACCTCTCACCTAGGCCTTCCTCCATGTGTTGTTTTTATCATAGACAAAAGTATGTATTCAGATTCACTCCCCGAGATTAAGAACTGTTCAAGAGCCAGAACTAGATTGGACTTGCTCTGAATTAACAATAAATATTTGCTGGGTTGAATCTGATTGAGAACTTTAATGGGGGATGTATGTGGGTGCCCACAGGATTAATAATACAGTTGGTGAAAAGACTTGGAGGAAGGAAAGAGTTACCTTTGGAGACCTATGAAAAGAAGAACTAAATGATTGGGTAGTTTGAGCTATGATCTTGTAGTTTTTCCTCCTTGGGTGGCCTACTTTTATCTGTGTGGGTGGACTGGGCTGAAGGAATCACATTACCAGTCACCACACACTTCATTGGACCTCTGGACAGAGAAGAGAGAAATCTAGAGGTCATCTTTCAGCTTGGAAAAAGTGCTCAATGCAAAGTCAGGAAGTAAACAATGCTAGTTTTTCAGTTTTGATTAATACATTGTGATATCTGATTACTGTCAAAAATGGCGACTAATTCCTAGCACTGCAAAAACGGTATCATCTGTTTTCCGTCTACACCATGCCTCGGCCTCGCGTGAGCTTAATGTGCAGCTTGGCGATACGAGAATCCGGCATGAAGCCCAGCCAGTCTATCTTGGCGTTACTCTCGATCGCACTCTGTCATTTCACAAACATCTCATAAAAACTGCAGCAAAGGTGGGTGCGAGGAATAACATCATTGCAAGACTGGCCAGCTCCTCATGGGGCGCGAGCGCTTCCACACTACGATCATCATCTCTGGCATTATGCTATTCCACTGCAGAATACTGTGCCCCAGTATGGTTCCGTAGCCCCCATGTCCACTTGGTCGATTCCAAATTATATTCCTCCATGAGGATAATTTCTGGAACCATCCGTTCCACCCCGGTTCCATGGCTGCCAGTTCTTAGCAACATCGCCCCGCCAGATATTCGTCGGGATGCGACATCATCTAAGTTCATTTCCCACGTCTACGCTCGACCAGACCTGCCAATATACGCGGATATCTTCGCCCACCCTGTCCAACGCTTGACGTCTCGTCACCCAATCTGGTCCCCTACGCCTACACTGAACTTCTCTGTTCCAGTCTCTTGGAAACAGAGCTGGCAGTCAGCTGAGGTAAAGAACAAACACCTCATCACAGACCCCTGCAAGCGTCAACCCGGCTTTGACCTAGCACGTTATGATTGGGCCCTCCTCAATCGCTATCGAACAGGCCATGGCCGGTGCGCCGCTATGTTCCATCACTGGGGAGCCAGAGATGACCCGAACTGCCCCTGCGGCTACAGACAGACTATGACCCACATAGTCAATGACTGCCACCTCTCCAGATTCAAAGGAGGTCTCGAAACTTTACATCAGGCTCAACCTGATGCTGTTGACTGGCTACGGAAGAAGGGCAAACACTAGAAGAAGAAGAAAGTATAAAGGATTAACAAAGTGGAGATTGAGTGGTATACAAAAACTATGTTGGGAAAAATGGCCCCCAGGAGCAGTGGATTCATAGTGCTGAGTCCCAGCGATAACCCTGGAGGCGGAAAAAAAAAAACAAAACTATTTGTACTGGAGGTGGGGTAGTAGCGTAGCGGGTTAAGCGCACATGGTGCAAAACTGGAGGACTAGTGTAAGGATCCCGGTTTGAGCCCCAGGCTCCTCACCTGCAGGGTGGTTGCTTCACAAGCGGTGAAGCAGGTCTACAGATGTCTATCTTTCTCTCCCCATGTCTGTCTTCCCCTCCTCTCTCCATTTCTCTCTGTCCTATCCAGCAACAACATCAAAAGCAACAATAATAATAAGCACAACAATGATAAAAACAAGGGCAACAAAAAGGAAAATTAATTAATTTTTTAAATATTAAAAAAAACTATTTGTACTATCCTTATAACTTTCCTGTAAATTTAAAGTCATTCCCAAATTAAAAGTTTGTTAAAAAGAAAGAAAGAAAAACTGGAGAGGCACATTAGTAGCATCGTATGTAGCTTGTATGCAAGAGATCCTGTATTGGATCCCTAGCACCACATGAAGGATTATCAAAGATAAAAACAAGTGAAACAAGGATGGGAGACAGCATAATGGTTATGTAAACAACTTTCGTGCCTAAACTTCTGAGGTTCAATCCCTAGCACCATTATAAACTAGAGCTGAGCAGTGTTATTCAAGCTCTCTCTCTCTCTCTCTCCCTCTCTATCTCTCATTAAAATAAGTAAAATGTATTTAAAAAGACGTGAAACTCCATGAATGCTGGTACAGTGCTTTGCTTTCTCTCTGTCATTAAAAAAATTTGAGAATAAAGGGGCCCAGGCAGTAGCACACCGGGTTAAGCACACATGGTACAAAGCACAAGAATCTCATTTGAGCCACTGGCTCCCCACCTACAGGAGGTCGCTTCACAAATAGTGAAGCATGTCTGCAGGTGTCTATCTTTCTTTCTCCCTATCTATCTCCCCTCCCCTCTCAATTTCTCTCTTCCTAGCCAATAGAGTGAAAAAAAAAAATGTCTGCTAGGTGTAGTGGATTCATAGTGCAAGCACAAGCCCCAGCGATAACTCTGGAGGAAAAAAAAGATGAGAATAGAACTGAAGGTAGGGTGTGTGTTTTGCCATACGTGCAGCATAAATTCAAATCCTGACCCCATATGCAAGAAACTTTGATGATCTCTCCCTGTCTTACTGTTTCTCTGCCTCTCTTAATAAAAAAAAAATGGCTAGGGATGGTAAAATCGAATGTACACAAGATTCAGTTCAAAGGAAGGAAGAGAGGGAGGGAGTAAGGAAAGAAGGAAAGAAAAGAAAGAATGTGGGAAGTGCCACAGTGTCATCAGAGTTCGGGGCACCAGTATGCCAGGCTAGCTTCACGGGTGGGAGACAGAGACCAGGGACACACAGCTGAGCAGAGAAGCAGTATTTCTTTATTCACAAGCAAACAGTTCAAGAAACTAATCCAATCTAATCACCACACAAATCTGTCCTGCAACTTTCTCCTCTGGTCGCAGTGTCAGGAACCCAGGAAGTATGTAGGATGGGGGCTGGGAGAAGGGAGAAGCTCGAAAAAGCAAAGATTAAACCACAGTCTCCTGGAGGCGGGGGGGGGGGGGGGAGTGAGACCAAACCAATGTGAAGCATACCAACAATTCCCCCTTTTCTTTTTAACTAATTGACCATAGTATCAGGAGTGTGGGGTGAACAGAAACCTATATCGTACAGGCATTAAAAAAAAAAAAAAAAGAAAGAAAGAAACTGGCACAAACATGGAGGAACAAGTAAGCGAGCAACAAGAACCAGTGTGCTGCCAAGGGAAGGCCTGAGGGGGGTTTTTCTTGCCTCTGTGGGCAAGGCTTATCAGCTAAAGGACCTTTCCTGCCTCTGTGGGCTTCTCTTGCCTCTGGGGCATTTCTTGCCTCGATGGGCATTTCTTGCCTGGACGGGCATTTCTTGTCTCTGTGGGCATTACCTAGTAAGTAGGGAAGGGGTATGGCCTATAGAGTCCCAAGGCAGCTGGCTGCAGTCAGTCTTTGAGAAACCCAGCAGCATAACGGAAAGCTACTGTAGTGTTGTGTACCAGTAAGTCTGATAGAAGTGCCAGTTCAAAACAGATGTCCACTGAAGAATTGGGCGCTATTTGTTGTCAGAGTTCGGGGTGCCAGTATGCTGGGCTAGCTTCGTGGGTGGGAGACAGAGACCAGGGACACACGGTTGAGCAGAGAAGCTGTATTTCTTTATTCACAAGCAAACAGTTCAAAAAACTAATCTAATCACCACACAAATCTGTCCTGCATCTTTCTCCTCCGGCTGCAGCGTCAAGAACTCAGGAAGTACGTAGGATGGGGCGGGGAGAAGGGAGAAGCATGAAAAGGCAAAGACTAAACCACAATCTCCCAGAGGCGGGGGGAGTGAGACCAAACCAATGTGAAGCATACCAACACCACAGCAATACAATGCATTCCTTACATACACCAGCACTACACAAAAAATCAAAACAAAACAGAAATTAATGTACAACTGAACCAATGACTGGAATCCCAGAAAAGCAAGACCTCTGAATGGGAAAGGGAAAAATTCTGTGGTCTTTGAACAAAATACTTTGCCATAAGTTACAGATCTTAGGGGCTGGGTGGTGGCACACCTAGTTGAGTACACAAGCAACAAGTTACAGATCTTAAATATAGGCTAGAGGATAGGGGACTAGGTACATGTATACAAGTATACACAAGTTAGGGGCAACTATATACCTCAAAATAAAACGGCTTAATGCCCTCTGTGATTATATTTAGAACTACTTAGCTCAGAAATCTAGTAGGAAGGCCTAAAGAAGCCACCACAAATTCTCTAATCAAATATTTATTATTTAGGCTTAGACACCCTCCTCTCCTACCCCCTATTTCACCTCCTCCAGTCACTTTATCTACTCAACTAATTACACAAAAGAAAGATACATCTCTCTTTTTTATTTTTTAGGTTTTATTTATTTATTTTATTTATTTATTCCCTTTTGTTGTCCTTGTTTTATTGTTGTAGTTATTATTGATGTCATCATTGTTGGATAGGACAGAGAGAAATGGAGAGAGGAGGGGAAGACAGAGAGGGGGAGAGAAAGACAGACACCTGCAGACCTGCTTCACTGCTTGTAAAGCGATCCCCCTGCAGGTGGGGAGCCATGGGATCGAACAGGGAACCTTACACTGGTCCTTGTGCTTTGTGCCACGTGCACTTAACCTGCTGTGCTACCACCCAAGATACATCTCTTAACCTCTTTTGATGGCACCAGCATTATTATCAGCCCTGATAATCTTTAGAAGAAATTGTATACAGTTGGCCAAGAGATATGTTGGCAAAAAATATTTATCAACTAAAGGACAATGATTGTCTCTATGACAACATTTATTAGAATCACCAAACAACTAAATACAGTAAAACTCAAGGTTAGCTTAGACTGCACTAAAATCCCAGGTGTATTTTCTCCCTAATTTGAAGCCAGACCCCATAAACAACAAATGACACTCAGTGCTTTAACAACAGGGAGAAAGGCTAAGCTTGTCAGGTAAAGAAGGGACTATAAAGGCTAGAAAAGGACAAGAGACTGGCTCACTTAATGACAGCCTTCTTGTTCACTGCCAGCCCACCCCATTACCTGCAGCTTTACTCAGGGAATCTTTGGATTCCCCCATAAATTCAATGGGCCTAGAATGCTAATAGATCCCTCTCTCCACCATCACTAGTGACTTCCATCAGGAATGTAATTATAAGCTCTCTTGTGAGCTTTTTCAGGACTGTACCCTCACTATGATCTACCAGGGGCAAGGACTGCCCCACTTTCTAAAGGGAGGCTGGGTCATCCTACTCTGCCACTCAAGGAAAACTGATCCTGCAATGTGCAGACTAGAATATTCCCAGCTGTGACCACAGACTATGAACATGAGCTGACAGGGACTCAGAGGTTATACAGGCTCCTGTGATAAATATGAATAGATATGGGCCCTGGATCAGGTCGACATGAAAGATATTTATATATTGTGTTTATATGTTTTCTTCAAATTTGGGAGCTACTCTCTGCCCTGATCTGGCTTTCTAGTCCTATTCTCAACTCTGACACCATCTTCCCAGACAATATTTTTAATCCATCTGCAGTTTAGCTATCAGGCTCCAGCAAAAATTACCAGTCATAGGCCCCTAGGAAGATACATAAAATAGACTTCCTAGCTTCTACCCACCCTAAAATTCCTATTACCATCTGTTCTACTCCTATTTTTTAAAATATTTATTTATTCCCCTTTGTTGCCCTTGTTGTTTTATTGTTGTAGTTATTATTGTTGTTGTTATTGATGTCATTGTTATTAGATAGGACAGAGAGAAATGGAGAGAAGAGGGGAAGACACAGAAGGGGAGAGGAAGATAGACACCTACAGACCTGCTTCACCGCTTGTGAAGCAACTCCCCTAGTGAGGAGCCGGGGCCTGGAACTGGGATTCTTACTTAGGTCCTTGCGCTTTGTGCCACCTGTGCTTAACCCACTGCTCTACCTTCCGAATCCCTCTACTCCTATTTTATGGTCCCTGTTCATTAAACATTTTTTAATATTTATTTACTCATTCCCTTTTGTTGCCCTTGTTGTTTTATTGTTGTAGTTATTATTGTTGTTATTGATGTCACTGTTGTTGGATAGGACAGAGAGAAATGGATCAAGGAGAGGAAGACAGAGAGGAGGAGAGAAAGATAAACACCTATAGACCTGCTTCAGTGCTTGTGAAGTGACTCCCCTGTAGGTGGGAAGCCAGGGGCTTGAACCGGGATCCTAACATCTGTCCTTGAGCTTTGTACCACCTGCACTTAACCCACTGCGCTACCGCCCAACTCCTTCATTAAACATTTTGTCTTGTTTTATACCTTGCTGCATTTGAGCCACCAAGTTGCAGGTGCCACTACAATTTCATCCTGAACTCCCTGGGCAGATGACCTCACCAATGTGTCCCACAACCTCACCTCTCCAGAGTCCTACCCTACTAGGGAAAGAAATATGCTGGAGGTATGGGTCCACCTGCCAATGCCATGTCCAGCAGTGAAGTAATTACAGAAACCAGACCTTCCACCTTTTGCATCCCATAAAGAATTTTGGTCTAAGGCAGGGGCAGTTATGCAAAGAGACCTCATATCTGAGCCTCCAAAGTCCTAGGTTCAATCCTCCACAACAGCATAAATAAGTGTTGGGCAGTGCTCTGATAAAAAAAAAAAAGGGGGGTGGGGTGGGTAAATGTTAGGGGATGATGACCAGAGGGCTCTGAACTCCAATTCTATCAGGACTTAGAGAGAGAAAAGGGGAAAAAAATAAAAGAATTTTCCTGTGAAAGCTGATAAATGAGAAAACTATTACCATAACATTAATAAAAGTAGATTTATCTACAAATTTAGAAAAATGGCCAAAAAAAAAAATAAGCCAAATGATTAGGGGCAAGATGGTGGTGCAGCTGGTTGAGAACAAATGTTATAATGTGCAGGGACCTGGGTTCAAACCCCCAGCCCTCAACTATAAGAAGAAAGCTTTGTGAGAGGTGAAACAGTGCTGCAGGTGTCTCTCTTTCTCTCCCTATCTCCCCTTTCCTCTCAATTTCTGGCTGTCTCTATCCAATAAATAAAGATAATAGAATACTTTGCCACTCTTATCTTTAGGTTGTTTTTCTGCGAAAGAGGACATATATCCTCTTGCAGCATATCTGCTGGGCATGCAGTGACTGAAAAGAGAGAGAGAGAGTAGGGACAGGAAGAAAGGTCAGGATCTCTGAAGTGGGACCAGCGTGTAGTTCCAGTAGGGAAGTGAGTACAAGTCCTAGATGGAAGTGGTGGTAGGGCTGGGTTCAATTCATTCCAATACTCGGATACTAGATTAAGTTGATATAAGTCCTCCACCTTGGAATATAGGTGGTGGATTGCTTGATGGAGCAAGGACTGGAGGAGACTAGTACTTCCTTGGAAGTGATGCTTCAAAACCTTGGGCCTTGAATGGCTTATTTTTTTACTCATTCTGTTCTCCTGGATCCACGATCTCCTGGGAGAGCTGACAGTTCAGAGAACTTGGAGGGCTCAGGGTCCAGTAAGCACAGGATATAGCTCTGTTCCAAAAGGTAGATCCTCGCTCTCCCATCCATGGTGATGAGCAAAGAGGCAGCAATCAGTTCATGGCCAGAAGGACCAAGTGGCCACTTGAGGTTGGGATTCCTGAGTGAAGCTGGTCTCTGGCTGGTAAATGTGGAGAATCCCTGCAAGCCTGAACCCTATTTGCATGAATTACCTGCTGACATGCTTTGTGTGCTGCTCTCCTTTTGTGCTATTTTAATTGAGAGAGATTTCCTCCAAGCAAAACAGCTGCTGTGTAAATTGTCAAACTGGCAGCATGCTCAGGATGTGTACTATGGGGATATGAAGTGTGGGAACATCCAGTGAATGGGTTCTCAATGCCCATGGTGCCTTAGAGCCTCACTCTAAGCCTACCCCTGCAATGATAATGAGTAGAATAATGTCGAGGTCACGAGTCTAGCTTTGGGTTTGGACAGGTGTGGATTTGAACTTTGACTTTGCCACTAGTATTTGGTGACAGCCTGAGAAAGTCACATAACCTTCCTGAAATCTTGCATGTAAACTTAAGTTCTTCCCTCTCCATAGACCAGGTCCTCTCTAGGAGAAGTCTCTGTCAGCTGTAGTCTTAATTCCATCTCCAAGGACTTTCCTGTGAAATTAACCTTTTGCCAAAAATATATATTTTGGGAATAGCAGGTTATTGCTCACCTACAAATTGTTTTTCTAAGGGTTTTTTTAAAATGGATTGTTTGAGGGAAAGAGAAGCAGAGACACCTGCAGCTCTGCTTCACTGCTTTCCCCTTGCAGGTGGGACCAGGGTCTTGGACTTGAGTCCTTGCACACAGTAGTATGTACCACCCCCACACCCCAACTCACCTACAAATTGTGTAAAAGAATGTTTTATTTTTTTAACATGGGAGAGAGAGAGAGCATATTTACATATGAGGGGAAGAATTTCTAGGGAGCAAGAGGCTACAAATACAGTTGATGGGGGAATAGTTGATGAACAAATGTTCTAGAAGAATCCTGAGGGGTAGGATGCAGTGTCAGTGCACAATTAGCTCTGGAAACTTTTGAGGAGGTAAGGATATTAGCAAAGGTAAGGAGTGGAGAGATAGCAAAGGTAAGGAGTGAAGAGATAGCACAATGGTTATGCAAAAGCTTTTTCTGCCTAAGGCTCCATGGTTCCACATTCAACACCCATGGCACTGTAAGCCAAAACTGGTCAGTACTCTGCACAAAACAACTATTTTAACATTTTATTTATTTATTTATTCATAAAGAGAGAGAGTTACAGAGAGAAGGACACAGAAATCAGAACAGTGCTTGGCTCTGGTTAATGGTGGTACTGGGGACTGAACCTGAGCCCCAGAGCCTCAGACATGAAAAGCCTTTGCATTGCCGTTATGCTCTTTCCCTAGCACCTTCCCCTTCTCTCCCAATTCCTTTACTGTGGACGAGTTGAGAGAATTAAGAGGTCTGTTTCTGGTTCCAGGTGTCATCAGGATGCCGGCCAGACTTCCCTGGACTGAAGACCCCACCAATGTGTCCTGGAGCTCAGCTTCCCCAGAGACCCATCCTACTAGGGAAAGAGAGAGGCAGACTGGGAGTATGGACCGACGAGTCAACGCCCATGTTCAGCGAGGAAGCAATTACAGAAGCCACACCTTCTACCTTCTGCAACCCTCAATGACCCTGGGTCCATGCTCCCAGAGGAATAGAGAATGGGAAAGCTATCGGGGGAGGGGGTGGGATATGGAGATTGGGCGGTGGGAATTGTGTGTACCCCTCCTACCCTATGGTTTTGTTAATTAATCCTTTCTTAAATAAAAAAAATAAATAAATTAATTAAAAAAAAAAAGAGGTCTGTTTCTGATGGTCCCAAATTTATTTATATTATGCTTAAAGAAAGAAGATTAGGGGCTGGGTGGGTGGCACACCTGGTTAAGCGCATATGTTATAATGTGCAAGGACAAAATACTAGGGGGTCGGGTGGTAGCGCAGCGGGTTAAGCACACGTGGCACAAAGCATAAGGGCTGGCATAAGGATCCTGGTTCGAGCCCTGGCTCCCCACTTCCAGGGAAGTCGCTTCACAGGCAGTGAAGCAGGTCTGTAGGTGTTTATCTTTCTCTCCCCCTCTCTGTCTTCCCCTCCTCTCTCAATTTCTCTCTGTCCTATCCAACAACGATGACATCAACAACAATAATACCTACAACAATAAAACAACAAGGGCAACAAAAGGGAAAATAAATAGATAAATAAAATTTATAAAATAGCAATAATAGTAATAATAATGTGCAAGGACCTGGGTTTAAGACCTGGACCCCCACCTGCAGGTGGAAAGCTTTGTGAGCATTGAAACAGTGCTGTAGGTATCTCTCTCCTTCCCTATCTCCTCCTCTCTCAATTTCTGTCTCTATCCAACAAATAAATAAGTAAGTAAATAAATAAAATATTTTAAAAGGTAAGATTATGTGCCAAGAGTAAAACTGAGAGATGGGATGTTAACTTGATAACAGGGTTTGAAGCACCTGTTAAGGGAAATGGTAGGGAACTGATTCAGGGCTGGGGAAAGGCCTGCATGCAAGATTGAAACCCTGGTGAAAAAGCAACAAACATGCACTACTTGAATGCAACCCTTCATTTCACTGAACTAAATTATTTCATTACCCAAGAAGGAACTATGTAAGTACTGCTTACCTGCTGGGGATGCAGCAAGGAAACTGTGTAGAGAAATTATGTGCTGTAATTAATGACTTGTGGCTTTGGCCTCCAGGATGAGGGTCCTCTGTGGAAGGAGCTGTGGCCCAGCAACTTCCAGGCTCTGCTCAGAGGCATGTAAATGAGGGCCTCTAGGTACCCGGAGAGAGGCAGATAAAGAGGGAAAAGTTAGAAGTCTAGTCTTCCAAATCCCCTCTTGGTCCTGAATGTATTGATTCTTTGCTGAAATAAATGTCTTGGGGTAATGCAGTCTGGAAAAATAATTCCTACTGGAATGTCCTCCTGGATCACAGATACCAAGTCAATTCAGCTCCTTCCTCAGACTAAGAAGGCTGTCAATTTTATGTGGGATTGTGTGTGTGTGTGTGTGTGTGTGTGTGTGTGAGAGAGAGAGAGAGAGAGAGAGAGAGAGAGAGAGAGAGAATGACTGTGTGTATATATAGTCTGCACACACATGAGCCAAAATGTGAATGTATGAATGTCCTTATCAGTATGTTTATAAACTTCGACATATGTGGGTCAGCATGGAAATGTGGTGGGCTCTATGTTAGCCCATGGATATTTGTGGAGGTTTCCAGGGTGTATGTGCGTGTGTCTTGGTGCATTTGGGGACCCACGTGAAAAGATATGCCCGGGGCCGGGTGGTGGTTCACTTGGTTGAGTGCACATGTTACAATGCACAAAGACCTGGGCTTGATCCCCGGCCCCCACCTATAGGTAGAAAGTTTTGCAAGTGGTAAAGCAGGGCTGTAGCTGTCTCTCTGTCTCTCTCCCTCTCTATCTCCTCCTTCCCTTTCAATTTCTGCCTGTCTCTATCCAATAAATAAAGTTAAAAAAATTTTAAAAAAGATATGCCCTCGTCAGTGTGATCTTGTATGTGAATCTCTAGCCATGAAGGATTGAGCATCTGCATGTGTGTGTGTGTGTGTGTGAACAATAATAATGACATGATAAAATTTGTATCATTCACTTATCTACAGAGCATTTAAATATTTTTATGAGAGAGGGCAAGCCACACCTCTGTTACGTTTTTGTTTTCCTTGACTTTATGTGCTGCCCAAGATTGAACCCAGTACCTCAGACATGCAAGGCATGCACTATACTGTTGAACTGCCTCCTTAATTCTAGATAGACTTTCCAGGTATGCCACCATCTGGCCGTGACTGTTCAAGAATTTCCATCATAGGTGAGCATGGTGCCTGCCTGTGCTTGGAAGGCTTACACTAAAGTAAGGAGTGAGAAGAAAGGCAAGATGGAAACTGGGTTCTAGTCTTGGCTCTGCCTTTAGAACAAGCCACTTCCCTTCTCAATATGTTTCCTTGCTTGAAAAACAGGGACAATAAATTCCAGAATCATACAAATTAAATAAGTATGTAAACTGTACATTACATGTGGTATACGCAGACAGTGACTATTGTTCAATCTTAAAAAATAAAAAGAGGGGGAGGAGTCGGGCTGTAGTGCAGCGGGGTACATTGCACAAAGCGCAAGGACCCGCATAAGGATCCTGGTTCGAACCCCCCCCACACCTGCAGGGGAGTCGCTTCACAAGCAGTGAAGCAGGTCTCCAGGTGTGACATCTTTCTCTCTCCCACTCTGTCTTCCCCTCCTCTCTCTATTTCTCTGTCCTACCCAACAACAACGACATCAATAACAACAATAATAACTACAATGATAAAACAAGAGCAACAAGGCATGAAAAGATTGGGTTAGGGGATTCGACTTCTGGAGGCTGAGCTAGGAGCAGCAGATCGCTTTCTCTCCTCTCCTCTCCTCTCCTCTCCTCTCCTCTCCTCTCCTCTCCTCTCCTCTCCTCTCCTCTCCTCTCTTCTCTTCTCCCAGATCAACTAGGAATACCAAAGGAGACCACCCGGACCGAAACAAGACAGGACTAGAATGACCACAGGAACCCAGTAAATCACCCGTGAGTACAAACACGCATGGCTGGTGACAGAGGAGAGAGAGGGGCCTAAAGAGAGATTAAGTGACTGCTAACAGTTCAACAGTTTATCAGTTGAGATACCATCTCCAGTCTGCTCCAACAAGGGGACAGATGAAGGGAGGAAAGGACTCCCCAGAGACTCATCAAGTGCAACTCTGAGTCTCCATTGCTACTACCCTCAGAATCTGGAGCAGCAACAGGGAGGGACACCAGGGGACAGAGATCTAACCGGGAAACTCAGGAGAAGACCTATACCTCCCTGGCATAACTGAGGGGCTGTGAAAGTCTCTTTGCATAACCACTGGATTATCTCGGCCACACCCTGCTTTATCTCTTGGTCAGGAGTCAGTGATTAAGCTAAGAAGCCTATTGATAGTTTAAAAGCCCTCAGGTTCCCATAGCCTACAGGGAAGAAAAAAAAAGAGGCTTTTACACCACTGAGCTCCAACTCAGGGATTGAAAAAACTGTTAACTTCCACCACGGTAAAACCTTTAATTAAATTACTTAGACACAAGTCAATCCAGGCAATAGTAATCAATAATTTGAAAAGTACTGATAAAGGGAACACATAACATAATATATAAAATGGTTAAAACAACAAGAAAAAATATTGGAGACTCGAACCAGGACAAGAGTCCAGCTAAAAGTCCTCCAGAGGGTAAAGCACAAAACAACGAGTTCAACATCCAAACATTAGCTAAGGAAATAATAACAGGAGTGAGTAAAGAATTTGAAAAAATTGTAATCAGAAATGCAGCAACAACAAATGAGAATATGGAAGAAAATTCTAATAATCTCATGGTTATTAGAGAACTGAAAGCTGAAATCGCTGAGCTAAGAAGGCAACTAGCTGAACAAGCTAAAACAGTATCAGACCAGGGCAACAAAATAGATGAACTCCAGAAAGCAGTAGAGGGCAGAGAGAATAGAATCTATGAGGCTGAAGACAGAATTAGCAAGATTGAGGATGAATTAGAGACAACTAAAAAAGAAGTAAGAGATCTCAAAAAGAGATTAAGAGATGCTAAAAACAACAACAGAGTCCTATGGGATGACTTCAAAAGAAACAATATACGCATTATTGGCTTACCAGAGGAAGAAAGAGAAGGAGAGGAAGAAAACATTGTCCAGGCCATAATAGCTGAAAATTTCTCTAGTCTAGACAACACCAAAGACATAAATATTCAAGAAGCCCAGAGGGTCCCAAACAGAATTAACCCAGACCTAAAGACACCAAGACATGTCATACTTAGAATGGAAAGGAATAAGGATAAAGAAAGGATCCTGAAGGCTGCAAGAGAAAAACAAAGAGTCACCTACAAAGGAAAACCCATAAGATTAGCAGCAGACTTCTCCATACAAACACTACAGGCCAGAAGAGAATGGCAAGATATCTATCGAGTGCTCAATGAGAAAGGCTTTCAGCCAAGAATACTATATCCTGCTAGACTGTCATTCAGACTAGATGGAAGCATCAAAACCTTCTCAGACAAGCAACAGTTGAAGGAAGCAACCATCACCAAGCCTGCCCTGAAAGAAGTTCTGAAAGGTCTCCTATAAATAGTCAGACCACCACAAATAGGACATATATCAAAACACTCTAAAACTCTACAAGAATGGCGTTAAAATATCTTCAATCTTTGATATCAATAAATGTCAATGCCCTGAATTCACCTATTAAAAGACACAGAGTAGGAAGATAGATCAGAAAACACAACCCAACAATATGTTGTCTACAGGAAACTCACCTAACTCAACAAGACAAACACAGACTTAAAGTGAAAGGATGGAAAACTATCATTCAAGCCAATGGCCCACAAAAAAGGGCAGGAACAGCTATTCTCATATCTGACATGATAGACTTTAAAATAGATAAGATTAAAAAAGATAGGAATGGACACTACTTAATGCTCAGAGGATCAGTCAATCAAGAGGACTTAACAATTATTAATATCTATGCATCCAATGAGAAGCCATCTAAATACATCAAACTTCTACTGAAAGAGCTACAGCAATATATTAACAGTAACACAGTCATAGTAGGGGACTTCAACACCCCACTATCTCAACTTGACAGATCATCCAGGAAGAAAATCAGTAAAGACATAAGGGAGGAGCTAAATGAAGAGATAGATAAACTAGAACTATTGGACATTTTCAGAGTCATTCATCCCAAGAAACTGGAATACACATTTTACTCAAATCCACACGGATCATTCTCAAGGATAGACCATATATTAGGCCACAAAGACAGCATCAGCCAATTCAAGAGCACTGAAATCATCCCAAGCATCTCCTCAGACCACAGTGGAATTAAACTAACACTTAACTATCAACAAAAGATTAGTAACAGTGCTAAAATGTGGAAGCTCAACAGTACACTTCTTAACAACTTCTGGGTCAAAGAGGAAATCAAGGAAGAAATCAAAATGTTTCGAGAGTTCAATGAAAATGAAGACACAAGCTATCAAAATATTTGGGACACAGCTAAAGTAGTCCTAAGAGGGAAGTTCATAGCTATACAAGCACACATTAGGAAACAAGAAAAGGCACAAATAAACAGGCTTATTGCACATCTCAAAGACCTAGAAGAAGAACAACAAAGGAATCCTAAAGCAACCAGAAGGACAGAAATTACTAAAGTTAGGGCAGAAATAAATAACATTGAGAATAGGAAAACCATACAAAAGATCAATGAAAGTAAATGTTGATTCTTCAAAAGAGTAAACAAAATCGACAAACCTTTAGCCAGACTCACAAAACAAAAAAGGGAGAAGACCCAAATAAATCGGATCATAAATGAAAGAGGAGATATCACAACAGACACTGCAGAAATTCAACATATCATGCGAGGCTTCTATGAACAACTATATGCCACCAAGCTAGAGAACCTGGAAGAAATGAATGATTTCCTAGATACCTACCAACTTCCAAAACTAAGTAAAGAGGAAGTGGATAACATGAACAGGCCCATCACAGCTAATGAAATTGAAACAGTTATCAAAAATCTCCCCAAAAATAAAAGTCCTGGACCAGATGGTTTTACAAATGAATTCTATAAAACTTTCAAAGAAGAACTAATACCTCTACTTTTAAAAGTCTTCCAGAAGATTGAAGACACTGGAATACTCCCTGCCAGCTTCTATGAAGCCAACATCACCCTGATACCAAAAGCAGACAGGGACACAACCAAAAAAGAAAACTACAGACCAATATCTCTGATGAACATAGATGCGAAAATATTGAACAAAATTCTAGCCAACCGGATACAGCAGTATATCAAAAAGATTGTTCATCATGACCAAGTGGGGTTTATCCCAGGCATGCAAGGTTGGTTTAATATACGTAAATCAATCAGTGTGATCCACCACATCAACAAAAGCAAGACCAAAAACCACATGGTCATATCAATAGATGCAGAGAAAGCCTTTGACAAAATACAACATCCCTTTATGATCAAAACACTACAAAAAATGGGAATAGATGGAAAATTCCTGAGGATAGTGGAGTCTATATATAGCAAACCTACAGCCAACATCATACGCAATGGTGAAAAACTGGAAGCATTTCCCCTCAGATCAGGTACTAGACAGGGCTGCCCACTATCACCATTACTATTCAACATAGTGTTGGAAGTTCTTGCCATAGCAATCAGGCAGGAGCAAGGAATTAAAGGCATACAGATTGGAAGAGAAGAAGTCAAACTCTCCTTATTTGCAGATGACATGATAGTATACATGGAAAAACCTAAGGAATCCAGCAAGAAGCTTTTGGAAATCATCAGGCAATACAGTAAGGTGTCAGGCTATAAAATTAACATTCAAAAGTCAGTGGCATTCCTCTATGCAAACACTAAGTTAGAAGAAATTGAAATCCAGAAATCAGTTCCTTTTTCTATAGCAACAAAAACAATAAAATATCTAGGAGTAAACCTAACCAAAGAAGTGAAAGACTTGTATACTGAAAATTATGAGTCACTACTCAAAGAAATTGAAAAAGACACAAAGAAGTGGAAAGATATTCCATGTTCATGGGTTGGAAGAATTAACATCATCAAAATGAATATATTACCCAGAGCCATCTACAAATTTAATGCTATCCCCATCAAGATCCCAAGCACATTTTTTAGGAGAATAGAAAAAATGCTACAAATGTTTATCTGGAACCAGAAAAGACCTAGAATTGCCAAAACAATCTTGAGAAAAAAGAACAGAACCGGAGGCATCACACTCCCAGATCTCAAACTGTATTATAGGGGGCCATTGTCATCAAAACTGCTTGGTACTGGAACATGAACAGACACACTGACCAGTGGAATAGAATTGAGAGCCCAGAAATGAGGCCCCACATGTATGGACATATAATCTTTGACAAAGGGGCCCAGACTATTACATGGGGAAAGCAGAGTCTCTTCAACAAATAGTGTTGGAAACAATGGGTTGAAACATGCAGAAGAATGAAACTGAATCACTGTATTTCACCAAATACAAAAGTAAATTCCAAGTGGATCAAGGACTTGGATGTTAGACCACAAACTATCAGATACTTAGAGGAAAATATTGGCAGAACTTTTTTCCGCATAAATTTTAAAGACATTTTCAATGAAACGAATCCAATTACAAGGAAGACTAAGGCAAGTATAAACCTATGGGACTACATCAAAATAAAAAGCTTCTTCACAGCAAAAGAAACCACTATAGAAACCAAGAGACCCCTCACAGAATGGGAGAAGATCTTTACATGCCATACATCAGATAAGAGTTTAATAACCAACATATATAAAGAGCTTGCCAGACTCAACAACAAGACAACAAATAACCCCATCCAAAAATGGGGGGAGGACTTGGACAGAATATTCACCACAGAAGAGATCCAAAAGGCCGAGAAACACATGAAAAAATGCTCCAAGTCTCTGATTGTCAGAGAAATGCAAATCAAGACAACAATGAGATATCACTTCACTCCTGTGAGAATGTCATACATCAGAAAAGGTAACAACAGCAAATGCTGGAGAGGGTGTGGGGTCAAAGGAACCCTCCTGCACTGCTGGTGGGAATGTCAACTGGTCCAACGTCTGTGGAGAACAGTCTGGAGAACTCTCAGAAGGCTAGAAATGGACCTACCCTATGACCCTGCAATTCCCCTCCTGGGGATATATCCTAAGGAACCCAACATATCCATCCAAAAAGATCTGTGTACACATATGTTCTTGGCAGCACAATTTGTAATAGCCAAAACCTGGAAGCAACCTGGGTGTCCAACAACAGATGAGTGGCTGAGCAAGTTGTGGTATATATACACAATGGAATACTACTCAGCTGTAAAAAAATGATGACTTTACCATTTTCAGCCTATCTTGGATGGACCTTGAAAAAATGATGTTGAGTGAAATAAGTCAGAAACAGAAGGATGAATATGGGATGATCTCACTCTCAGGCCGAAGTTGAAAAACAAGATTAGAAAAGAAAACACAATTAGAACCTGAACTGGAGTTGGTGTATTGCACCAAAGTAAAAGACTCTGGGGTGGGTGGGTGAGTGGGGAGAATACAGGTCCATGAAAGATGATGAATGACATAGTGGGGGTTGTATTGTTATATGGGAATCTGGGGAATGTTATGCATGTACAAACTATTGTATTTATTGTTGAATGTAAAGCATTAATTCCCCAATAAAGAAATAAATTATTTAAAAAAAAACAACAAGAGCAACAAAAGGGAAAACACATAATAAAAAAAGACGTCAAAAAATTTTTAGGGGCCTGGTGGTGGCGCACTTGGTTGAGTGCTCGTATTACAATGCTCAAGGACCTGGGTTTGAGCCCCCACCTTGAGGGGGAAAGCTTCAGGAGTGGTGAAGCAGGGCTGCAGGTGTCTCTATGTCTCTCTCCCTCTCTATCACTCCCTTCCCTCTTGATTTCTGGCTGTCTCTATCCAATAAATAAAGATAATTTAAAAATTTTTGAAAAGTTTTTAAAAGTGGGGGATGATTTTGACACATTACAACATGAATAAGCCCTAAGAAGACTGTACTAAGTGAAAGAAGCCAGTCACTAAAGGGCAAAAACTGTACGATTGTAGTTACATGAAGTACTGAGCATAGTCAAATCCATAGAAATCGGATATAGAATTGTGACTTGAACCTGGATCCTTGTGCATTGTAACATGTGCACAAGCCCCTATCTCCACTTGCAGGGGGAAAGCTTCACAAGCAGTGAAGAAGTGCTTCACCGGTGTGTCTCTCTTCCTCTGTATCACCCATTTGCCTCTCGATGTCTGGCTGTTCTTTTTTTTTTTTCTTTTTTTTTTTACCAGAGCACTGCTCAGCTCTGGCTTGTGGTGGTGCAGGGGATTGAACCTGGGACTTTGGAGCCTCAGGCATGAGAATCTCTTTGCATAACCATTATGCTATCTACCCCTGCCCTATTTCTGGCTGTTCTAATGAGAGAGAGAGGGAGAGGGAGAGGGGGAGGGGGAGGGGGAGGGGGAGGGAGAGGGAGAGAGGGAGAGACCTGGGCGGTAGCGCCCACGGGTTTGGCTCCCCACCTGTAGGGGGTCGCTTCACAAGTGAAGCAAGTCTGCAGATGTTTATGTTTCTCTCCAGATGTTTATGTTTCTCTCCTCCTCTCTGTCTTCCCTTCCTCTCTCAATTTCTTTCTGTCCTATCCAGCAACAACAACAGCTATGACAACAATAACAACTACAACAAGCGCAACAACAAGGGCAACAAAATGAGAAAAATGGCCTCCAGAAGCAGTGGATTTGTAGTGCAGGCATGACCCTGGAGGGGAAAAAAAAAAAAAAGCCTGCATGGCAAGAAAAAATTTCTTAAAAAAAAAAAAAAAAGAGGGAGTCAGGTGGTAGAGCGGTGGATTAAGCACACCTGGCGCAAAGCGCGAGGACCCCTGTAAGGATCCCAGTTCAAGCCCCAGGCTCTCCACCTAGAGGGGAATCGCTTCACAAGCCATTCAGCAGGTCTGCAGGTGTCTATCTTTCTCTCCTCCTCTCTGTCTTCCCCTCCTCTCTCCATTTCTCTCTGTCCTATCTGACAACAATGACATCAATAACAACAACAACAATAACTACAACAATAAAAACCCAACAAGGGCAACAAAAGGGAAAATAAATAAATAAATAAATAAATAAATAAAAATACTTTAACCATCTAAAAAAGTTTTAAAAAATAAATAAAAAAGATTCTTAGACAATCTATGGTGGGAGATTTTGCCCCTCACTCCTAACAATGAAAACCATTACAAGCTAGATTTAGCTATGGGAGACAGACTGAGTCGTGCTGAGACTTCACACATACCTACAGAAACAGAGGAGGGAGAGTCTTTGACTGTAGGTGAGGAGTAAGCTTTTAGACAGTCTTTGGCTCTAGTAGAAGGCAGTTAGACCTAGCTCTGACCTTAGAGATAGGTTCCTCAGAAGGAGGTAAGATGAGAACTGGGAGAGCCTTTAGCAGGGAAAGAGGATTTTGTAAGATTTGGGCAGGAGGATTCTGTGTGTTTGCCAGACAGAATAGCAAAATGCTCAGTTGCATTCCTGTGAAGTAAACTGTTCCAGATGGAACTTCAAAGGTGGGTGGGAGGGGTGGAGGGAAGTACACACAGAGTAGAGTGCCTTTGCCAAGTCTGGCACAGCTAGGTGCAGTCATGTAATGAAGGTGGACTCAGGTATGAATCACATGTTGGAAAGTACAATACCATGTGCAGGGTCACCCCTCGAGGCCAAAGGAGAGGAGGGGAATTTCATGCCATGGGCCAGGACTTTTTCTATCCACTGCCACCCATCTCAGGCCCTATGAAGAAGAACATCAAAAGGACACATCATATTATATCAGAACCTGGTAAGCCTGGCTCATGGCATCTTTTGGCTTGACTTTACACTGGTGGAGATAGTCACAGAGGCCCTTTAGATGTTGCCTAGTGCTTTATTAATGTCATTGCCAAGCTCATTAAGTTGATCTTTCTCCTTTTCTTAGACTCCCAGCTCTTAGCTGTCACCTCATTTCCTCAAGCCTGAGGCTGGATTAGCCACTGGTGTCTCCAGCACAGATCTTGCAGAGATTGCTGTCAGTTCCGTGACACAAATTCAGAAATACCAACCAGAGTCCCTCTAGGGGTAGATTCAGTTACAAAGATGACTGTAACAGGGTACCTCAAACTAAGCAGCTTCAGTAATATATATATATTTCCAGAACACTGCTTAGCTCTGATTTATAGTGGTATGGGGGATTGAACCTGGGGACCTTTGGTGCCTCAGGCATGAAATTCTTTTTATATATCCATTATGTTATCTTCTCAACCAAAAAGACACTTTTTTTTGTCTTACTGTTCCAGAGTCTAGAAATCTGGGATCAAGGTGCCAACAAGTTTTCTTCCTCCTGTGGGCTGTGAAAGAAAGTCTGTTCCAGGCTTCTGAGTTTTTGATGATTTTTTCTGGCCATCACTGGCATTCACTGGCTTGCACAAGCGTCACCCCCATCTCTGCCTTCTTCTTCATATGGGGTTCTCCCTGTGTTCAGATCCCTTTTGAAAGAAAGACACCAGTCACATTAGATTAGGACCCACCCTCATCCTAACTTGACTGCCTTGGTAAAGACCCTACCTCCAGAGAACATCACATTCTGAGATACTGGGGTCTAGTATTACAGCATACTTTTTTGAAGATGATAGAATCCAGACCATAACAGAGATACCAGGTGTCTTTTAAATGTTTCTCTTTGCACCTAGAAGAGCAAAAGCTCAGAAAAAAACTTCCTGAACAGACACTGTGATAGACATGCTTATAGATTTAGGGGAGAGAAGAGAGAGAACGAGAAGAAAGAAGACAAACCCCCAGTAAAGAAACAAAAAAAAAGAAAGAAAGAAAGAAAGAAAGAAAGAAAGAAAGGTAGAAAGAGAGACACCTGCAGCCCTGCTTTTTAAAGATAATGTCTGGGGGCTTGAAACTGTGCTCTTACTTATGGTAATGTCTACTCTTAACTGATTGCTGCACTGTCCTGTCCCCCCAAAAAGCTTTATTTTTAAATATTTTACAGTATGGCATATGAGAATCTTCCCAGAAAAAAAATGAAGGAGAAAAGTCACCATCCAAGTTTTCTCTAGGGCAATACTAACAAGAGAGAAAATCATAACAAAGTCTAAGGACTTAAGGGAAATCTCTCAGCAGGACCCAAACCAAAACTAGGCCAGGGAATGTGACTTGTTTTAAGAAAACATTTCTTTTATAGACAAAAAGCTTGAGTGAAAGAATCATATACAAAAGAGGTGACATGTAATTCCATTCCATGAAAGTGAAGACTTGCCCAAACAAATTGGTGGTGACAGAAGTCAGAAATGGTTATGTTTGGGAGGGGATATAAGGGATTCTCTAGGGCACCTTGATCCAGATATAGTACACACTAAGTGATATCACCAGATGTATGTTTATGATCTTTTTAGACTATATGTAAATTATACTACAAGTAAATAAAACCCATACTTGATTTTTCTTCTTACCAATGATTATTCCAGGCCACTTTGTCCAGCTCTTAGGATTTTTCCATAGTTTCTCTGTTAATAAATGCCCACAAGTGTGCAGTCATATAGATAGACATCTAACCTAATGTCCGTACACACAAGATGCTCCCAATATGCTAATTAACATCATTCTGCTGGGGCTGGGCACACCCAGTATGTGCACATGTTACAATGTAGAAGAACCTGGGCTTAAGCCCCCAGTCCCCACCTGTAAGGGAAAAGTTTCTCAAGTGATGGAGTAGTGTTACAGGTATCTCTTGCACACACATACTGTATCTCCCCCTTTTTCTTGGCCTCTATCCAGTGTAAATAAATAAAATTAAGTATTTTTAAAAAAATCATATTCTTGTACTAGTCGTATTCTGAGGGTGCAGAAGGGATGATTTCCAGAGACGATCTGGACTCCCTCCTGACCTCTTGTCCGTGCAACATGATGATGCCTGGCCCTAGAGAAGGGTGTTTGACTTGTAAGAGTGGCAACAAAATGATGTCCACTATTCCAAGGAACAGAATGTAGCCCAGCAGAAACTCCAAATCATAATTAAAAGATGCCCTGCAACTCTCTTGGCAGCATAAATTTTGAAGATGAAAGTAAATGATTAAAATAATTAAACACTTCAAGCTGACAAGCTGGAGCAGAATCTTGCCAGCGGACGTTTGTCAGTAATTAGCTAATTAATCCTGGCACAGATTATAGACCATAACAAACCAGTCAGGCTGAACTGAGCCGGCTGCTCAGAATTAGACTTTAAAGAAAGAGGAGTGCAGTGGGGAGGGGGGGAGAGACTGTGAGGGGAGAGGCTGATGGGAGAGAGCAATAAAAGGGAAGGAAAAAATAAGAAAAAGAAAAAAAGAGAAAAAAAAAACCATGGAATTTGAGACTACTTGAAGTCACCCTACTAGATAATGTGGCCCTAGGCTATAGGACACTTCCCAAAGAGAGCTGGGTCTTTGTCCAGCCCAGAGACTCAGCATCTAAGGAAACTTCAAGCAGAATGGATACTAGGAAGGAGGAAAGGCAGTGTCCTAGTTTTGAAACAAGAAGGAACAGTGAGAAGGAGTTCAAGCAGAAGGTGAAGTCCACATTGGGAGGGTAGAACATTCTACCACTAAGGGACTCATATAGTGACAAAGGTCCCATTCTGTGGAAAGGAATAACAAGATCCAAGTGGGAGATCAGGGTTCAATCAAGCAGACTGAGATCAGGAAATATCCCAGACCAGTGCTGTCCAATAGAAATATAATGCAAGTCACAGTATAACTAGAGGGGGGGAGAGACAGCATAGTGGTTATGCAGGTGGTTTTCATGCCTGAGGCTCTGAGGTCCCAGGTTCAATCCCCAGCACCACCATAAACCAGAGCTGAGCAGTGATCTCTGTGTCTTTCAGTATCTCAGTATATCCCTCTCATTAAAGTAAAATAAATAAATCATTTAATTAAAAAATAATGTAACTAGAGTAATAAGAAAACAAGCAGTTAATTTTAATAATAAATTTCATTGAACCAAATATATTTTTAAAACTATCATTAGCATGTAATTAATATAAAAACACTTTCCAGGAGGTACTTAGCTTCTTTGTACTGAGTCTTTAATTTCTTTTATGTATTTTACACTTACATCCCATTTCAAATTGATCCAGCCCATTTTCAAGTGTCCAAAAGCCACACACACATGGTTTCTGTATTGGGTAGAGCTCTAGACATAAAGAAGGGCAGGGGGACTGTTTTCCGAAGCTCTCAGATAACTTACAGCAAGGTGGAGGCAGACAAAAGTCCCATGACCTTTCTATTATCTGTTTTTCCTGGACAATTCTCCCACCTTGTTGTCCATAGTCATTTCTGTTCATATCAGTCTCAACTTCAAGGATATCCAAGATGAAATGTCTGAGTAGGATAGAGGAAAATCCAGGCAATGGCTGCTGTACAGTGAGTGTATCTGTGCACCAGTGGGTTTCAGAGTCGCTCTAAGTCATGAAAACTGACCTTCAGAAAGTTCCTCTCAGCTGAAATCCTTAGAGAAAGTTCTGTTAGTTTGATTTTGTTGTTCGTTTGTTTCTTTGTTTTTGTTTTGTTTTTACAATAGTCACATCAGTTAAGATACAAGAGATAACAGATTTCACTCTAGTAGAATGTTCTGTAGAAACTGTTAGATGGAATCTGCCTCTGGGAAAATAGAAGCTTTTCTCTTTCCATGTCTTACTATGGTAAGATACACAAAAGATAAAATTTACCGTTTTGGGAGTCGGGCGGTAGCGCAGCGGGTTAAGCGCAGGTGGCGCAAAGCGCAATGGCCAGCGGAAGGATCCCGGTTCGAGCCCCCGACTCCCCACCTGCCGAGTCGCTTCACTGGCGGTGAAGCAGGTCTGCAGGTGTCTGTCTTTCTCTCTGTCTTGCCCTTCTCTCTCCATTTCTTTCTGTCCTATCTGACAACCATGACATCAATAACAATAATAACTACAACAATAATAAAAACAACAAGCGCAACAAAAGGGAAAATAAATAAACATTTTTTTAAATTAGTCTTTTAAAAATATTTTATTTATTAATTTTTTGCTTCCAGGGTCATCACTGGGGCTCGGTGCCTGCACTATGAACCCACTGCTTCTGTGGCCATTTTATTTTATTTATTTAGTTAGTTAGTTATTTTCAGATAAAAGAGAGAGAGAAATTGAGAGGGGAGGGGAACATAGAGAGGGAGAGAGAAGTATAGTCATCTGCAGACCTGCTTCAATATTTGTGAGGCAACTCTTCTGCAGATGGGAAGCCAGGAGCTCAGACTGGGATTCTTGCTCGAGTTCTTGGACTTTGCACTAAGTGCACTTAACCCAGTGTGCTACTGTCGGGACCCATTTATTTATTTTTTTGTTTGTTTATTTTCTTGCCTCCAGGGTTATCACTGGAGCTTGGTGCCTGCACTTATTTTTTTATTATTATTTTATTTTATTTATTTATTTTAAAAAGGAGACATTAACAAAACCGTAGGATAGGAGGGGTACAACTCCACACCACCAGATCTCTATATCCCATCCCCTCCCCTGATAGCTTTCCCATTCTTTATCCCTCTGGGAGTCTGGACCCAGGGTCATTGTGGGTTGCAGAAGGTGGAAGGTCTGGTTTCTGTAATTGCTTCCCAGCTGAAAATGGGCGTTGACTGGTCGATCCATACTCCCAGTCTGCCTCTCTCTTTCTCTAGTAGGGTGTGTCTCTGGGGGAGTGGAGCTCCAGGACACACTGGTGGGGTCGTCTGTCCAGGGAAACCTGGCCGGCATCCTGTTTTAACAACACTGCTTGGCATCTGGAACCTAGTGGCTGAAAAAAGAGTTAACATACAAAGCCAAACAAATTGTTGAACAATTATGGACCTAAAGGCTGGAATAGTGCAGATGAAGTGTTGGGGGTACTCACTGCAGACTATTGTGTACTTTTGCTTTCAGGTATATATTTTGCCCTAGTTTATGGATACATGTGAACACATGCTCTATCTCAGGAGACCTGGTCTGTATCTAGGTTTTGGGACTTTGTTAGGAAGTGGAATGGAATTAGAGAATACTATGAAAGGAAAGGTCTCACCTGAGTAATGAAGCTGAAGGGTTGTCATTCCACACCTGAAGTCTCTGGACACAGTCTGAAGTGAAGCATGCTGAGGTGGCACTCGTTGCATTGATTAGGTTGTGATCAGTGGATGCAATATTATTTTATAAGAATTGAGAGAAGCATGCAGGAATGTGCGCCCCACCCTAAGGTTCCAGGACTGAGGGAAATATAGGCTCTATAGTGGAAATGTGAGGTTCCTGCTGTCTTAGGGTTAAAGAAGACAATGGATAGTTATTGTTATCATCACATTATTTGGTAATTGGCTTAACTTTGAAAAGTCCCTTTGTTAGGGTGTGCTGTATAATACCCATCTTGTATATAGCCATGCCACCGGCTGCTTCTGTTCTCCCTGGTCTAGGCTTTTGAGAGAGTCAACATAGCAAAGACTCAGCCTATGTATTAAAAAGACTCAGTCTGTGCTTTGAAAAGTTTGAGACAGGGAGTTGGGCAGTAGCGCGGTTTTTATGTACACGTGGCGCGAAGCGCAAGGACCGGAGTAAGGATCCTGGTTTGAGCCCCCAGATCCCCACCTGCAGGGAAGTCCCTTCACAGGCAGTGAAGCAAGTCTGCAGATGTCTGTCTTTTTCTCCCCCTCTCTGTCTTCCCCTCCTCTCTCCATTTCTCTCTGTCCTATCTAACAATGACAGCAATAATAACTACAACAATAAAAACAACAAGGGAACAAAAGGGAAAGTAAATAAATAAAAATTTTAAAAATCGAGACATACAATCAATTTTCCCCTCTCATATTAATTAAATAGTGATTTATATGACTACAATTTAATAGGAGTGTACATAAACACCATTCCCACTACCAAAAGACTGTGTCCCATCCCACCCCGTACACCCCGGGAAGCCAAATGTCCACCCTCCCCCTCACCACAGGGTTTTTACTTTGGTGCCCTACTCTAGATTTAGTCAAATCCTGCTTTTAATTTCCCTTTCTGTTCTTCTTTCTCAACTTCTGTTCATGAGTGGGATCATCTCATACTCATCTTTATCTTTCTGACTTAACTCACTTAATATAATTTCTTCGAGCTCCATCCAAGATGGATCAGAGAAGGTGAGTTCACTGTTCTTAATAGTTATGTAGTATCCCATTGTGTATATACACCACAGCTTTCTCAACCACTCATCTGTTGTTGGGTACCTGGGTTGCTTCCAGGTTTTAGCTATTATGAATTGTGCTGCTATGAGCATAGGTGTACACATATCTTTTTGGTTGGGCATTATGGAATCCTTGGGGTATATCCCCAGGAGAGGAATTACTGTGTCCTATGGAAGGTCCATGTCTAGCCTTGTGAGAGTTCTCCAGACTGCTCTCCACAGAGGCTGGACCAATTTACATTCCCACCAGCAGTACTGAAGGTTCCTCTGTCTCCATAGCCTCTCCAGCATTTGTTGTTGCTGGTGCCTGCAGTTCTAATCCATTGCTCCTGGAAGTCATTTTTCCCACTTTTTGTCACCCTTGTTTTTATTGCTATTGTTGCCATTGCTGTTGTTGTTGTTGGATAGAACAGAGAGAAATTGAGAGAGGATGGGAAAACAGAAAGGAGGAGAGAAAGATAAATACCCGCAGACCTGCTTCACCACTTGTGAAACAACTCCTCTGCAGGTGGGGAGCTGGGGGCTCAAACCAGGACTTACACAGGTCTTTGCTCTTGGTGCCATGTGTGCTTAACCCTCTGCGCTGCTGCCTGGCCCCCTATTTATTTATTTTCAGTGAGAGATAGGGCTAGAGATAGAAGTAGAGGTAGATAGATGATAGATAGATAGATAGATAGATAGATAGATAGATAGATAGACCAGAACACTGTTCAGCTCTGGATTATAATGGTGCCTAGGACTGAAAATTTTTGCCATCTAAACCATTTTCAAAATGTGCCTATCAGTGGAATTAAGTGCATTTAGATTATTGTGTAACTATCACTGACATCCATCTCCAGAACTTTTCCACCTTGTGAAACTGTTTCTTATGCATTAAAACAAGAACTCCTATTTCCCTATTGCCAGTCCTTGGCAACCACCATTCTAAATCCTATTCCTATAGAATAGACTAAACTAGGTGCTTTCAGATTATGAGCAGGAAGGTATTTTATGTAAGTGGAATTGTCAGGGGCAGGTTAGGTTCAGAAGGAGGCCCTGGGAGAAGGGTTTCCTGAACAAGATGTAGAGAAAATAATTATTACAGAATGGGCTTTGATATGCCTCCTATGCAAATGAGACATTATGGAATGACCAACCACTGATGGTCAACTACAAAGACCAATATCAGAAGGAGATGACCTGTTCTCATTTAGGTCCACCTATATACTTATATAAGTATAGCCTATAACGTACTTGGCCCTGGGAAGCCATGGTAACTGTATGTGGTGTCCCACGTAACTGTCTCTCTCCTGTTCTCACTTCTGTGAATAAAGATTTCAGGGTTCCACTGATTCTTCGTGGCAACTACTGAGTTGGACCTGGGGCTAGGAAGCCCAGTGGGGTTTCCCTAAGAGCAATAACACTCCATCACACCTGGGAAATTGTTTTCCCCTTGCATCCAGTTGTCCATTGGGGTTTCGCTAAGAGTGAGAGCCTGCTTCCCCTGCAACAGAATGATATAGTGGATTTCTTTTTTAATGATTGGCTTATTTCATTTTGAATGATATCTTCAAGATTCATCTATGTAAAGGATGTTAGCAGAATCTCTTTTCTTTTAAAAGCTAAATGATATTCCATTGAAGAAAATTTTAAAATTCAAAGTCTAAATTTTTTTCTCTCATATATTCTTTCCTTCCTAAAAAACTGTTAATGAACATGTTACATCAGAAATAAAGGGTTACACTAAGAAAGTTTTGTAAGATGAGTTTTAGAGGTGGTTAGTAGTGGTGGTTGCACAGCAATGTGAATATACTTAACACCACTGAACTACACACTTAACATGGTTGAAATAGTAACTTTTGTGGTGTATTACCATGGTTAAAGTAAAAAAATATTTTCTAATTGACTAAATAGCAAACTTAGTGCTATGTGCATTTTACTACAATTAAATGTTTTAACTTGGGGAGTTGGGCGGTAGCGCAGAGGGTTATGGGCACATGGTGAAAAGCACAAGGACCGCATAAGGATCCTGGTTCGAGCCCCCAGCTCCCCACCTACAGGGGAGTCACTTCACAAACAATGAAGCAGGTCTGCAGGTGTCTATCTTTCTCTCCCCTCTCTGTCTTACTCTCCTCTCTTCATCTTTCTCTGTCCTATCCAACAACGAAGACAGACAACAATAATAACAACTACAACAATAAAACAACAAGAGCAAAAAAAGGGAATAAATAAATAAATATAAAAAATGTTTTAACTTGAAAAAAATCTGGGAAGCTTAATTTGACAACAGTACTCAAAGTGTACTGGAGTAAGAGTCTAGGGCAGAAAGGCCTCTAAAGAGACAGCTACTGAGAAATGATAGTGTTCTAAAGGCACAATGGAAACAGTGGCAAGAATAATGACAAGTAAATGAAATGTGCAAGTCTCTAATCATAATAATCAGGAAAAAGTAGGGGGAAGATACCAATTGCCAAGATTAGGAACTACAAAGAGGTTATCACTTCAGATCCTACAACAACTTAAAGGCCATTAAAAAGATATTATAAATAACATAAATAGGGCCCCAGATGACATCAAATTGATGGGGTTTACAGTCAGTAATATTTATACCCCTTTCCCATTTTAGGGAGCTACTTTCTTCCCTGATCCAGCTTTCTGGGCCTTTTCCCAGCCTTGACATCATCTCCCCAGACAATAACTTGGATCCACCAGCATATCAGATTTCAGGCTCAGGCAAAAAACAAAACAAACAAACAAACAAACAAAAAAACACTAGTATAGCTACAGGCCCTTTGAATATAACTAAAATATACTACTAGCTATCTACAAAATGGAGGATCCCCCAACACTTCATCTGCATTATTCTAGCCTTTAGGTCTATGATTGTTCAACAATTTGTTTGGCTTTGTATGTTAACTCTCTTTTCAGCCACCAGGTTCCAGATGCTAGCAGGATGCGACCAGACTTCCCTGGACAGACAACCCCACCAATGTGTCCTGGAGCTCTGCCTCCCCAGAGCCCTTCCCCACTAGGGAAAGAGAGAGACAGGTTGGGAGTATGGATGGACCTGTCAACACCCATGTTCAGCAGGGAAGCAATTACAGAAGCCAGACCTTCAACCTTCTGCATCCCATAATGATCTTGGGTCCATACTCCCAGGGACTTAAAGAACGGGAAAGCTTTCAGGGGAGGGGATGGTATACGGAGGCCTGGTGGTGGGAATTGTACGAAGTTGTACCCCTCTTATCCTATGGTTTTGTCAATGTTTTCTTTTTATAAATAATAAAATAAAATGAACTTGACAGCTTGAATAAATACACAATTCCCTTAAATTACTTAAGAAATAGATAACTTGAATGGATAGTCCTACTCCTATTAAAAACTTCTATTAAACTCCTATTAAACCATGTCTTTTAAGATAAAAGAAGATGCACCTATAACTTCCCACTGCTCACTGCAATGAGTTGGCATTCAGTACCACCACAGGACCCATCTCCTTCATCTAGCTCATCCAAACATTAGACTAGACTAGGTACCAATTTCTTTTCATCAGTAGAATTTTGACTGACTCAGGCACTGAAAAAGTGTACTACTAGAATGAAGTAGTGTCTGTCATGGTGCTGACTCTGTGCATTTACTGCTTTAATATAGTCAGGGCCACAGAACTCATTTTCTTTTATTTATTTATTTTTTTTTAATTTTTTATTTATAAAAAGGAAACATTGACAAAACCATAGGATAAGAGGGGTACAACTTCACACAGTTCCCACCACCAGGCCTCCATATCCCATCCCCTCCCCTGATAGCTTTCCCATTCTTTACCCCTCTGGGAGTATGGACCCAAGATCGTTGTGGGATACAGAAGGTGGAAGGTCTGGCTTCTGTAATTGCTTCCCCGCTGAACATGGTTGTGACAGGTCTATCTATACTCCCAACCTGCCTCTCTCTTTCCCTAGTGGGGAAGGGCTCTGGGGAGGCAGAGCTCCAGGACACATTGGTGGGGTTGTCTGTCCAGGGAAGTCTGGTCACATCTTGCTAGCATCTGGAACCTGGTGGCTGAAAAGAGAGTTAACATACAAAGCCAAACAAATTATTGAACAATCATGAAACTAAAGGCTGGAATTGTGCAGATGAAGTGTTGGGGGGGGGTCCTCCATTTTGTAGATAATAGTATATTTTAGTTATATTTCAAAGGGCCTATAGCTATACTAGTATTTTTTTGTTTGTTTGTTTTATTTTTTTGCCTGAGCCTGAAATCTGATATGCAGGTGGATCCAAGTTATTGTCTGGGGAGAAAATGTCAAGGCTGGGAAAAGGCCCAGAAAGCTGGATCAGAAATGGGAAAGGGGTATAAATATTGTTGACTGTAAACCCCATCAATTTGATGTGATCTGGGGCCTATAATTAGATTAGGAGCCTGTGTGACCGCTGGATCCCTCTAGATCTGAACTCACATTCTGTGGTCATGAGTAGGAACATTCCATGCTGCTCCAGTATTGACCCATCTTCCTTAGATATAGCATAGAGTATATTGTCCATCCTCCCTTTGGTGGATGGAATATTCTCTACCATTATTGATCCAAGTTGAGGGAAAGGGCCTATGGGGGCCCACAAAGGGATCTATTTTGTTGTTCCTGATAGAAATGACCAGTAACAATGGAGAGAGGGATTTATTTGAGACAGAACTCATTTTCAATCCATGGCACACACTTTCACCCCAACCATGTGTCTTCTGTCCTTGGTATTGAACACAAACTTTATTTGTCTCTACAAGCCTAGGGTTCAATACAGAACATGATCCACACTCTCCAAATTATGGAACTGAAAAAGATGTTCAAGGGTCAGATGGTACCTAACTTGGTACAGTGCACAGATTACCATGCCCAAGGACCTGGGTTCAAACCCCCTAGGTCCCACCTACATGGAAGAATCTTCATGACCAGTGTCATGTTCCAGGTGTCTCTCTTTCTCTGTTTCAGTTTCTCCCTTCTATTTCTCTCTGTCTCCCACCCTCTAACAGAAAGAAATAAAGATGATGGAAAATGTCCACTAGGAATGGTGGAGTTGTTGTCTAGGCACTAATACCCAGTGATAACCCTGATGATTCCTCCCAAAAATTCTTTCATTTAAAAAGATGAAGATATTTCTTTCTGACTGTAATAGTGTCTAATGTAGGTAAGACTGAGACTAAGATCTAATGGAAGAAGGTGTAAATAACCTAGAATCGAAGACCAGGCATCAAAAGATCATTCGAGATACCTAGGGAGAAGTCTGACAGGATCAAGGCAGGCAATCAAGACTACTACCAGCTGGGCAGAATGCCAGCCCTGGAAGAATAGGAGAGAAAAGTGATGAAGAAAACCTGCCATGTGAACTAAGCGCAATTAGAGATAATGGAAGAGACTACAGACTAAGAAAAAAGAAATTGGATCAACCAGAGAAGGCTTCTCAGATTATATGCCTCTTGCTGAAAATGGAGAGTCAGTTTTCAACTAGCATTTTTGGTTCCTACCATGTGCCAGGGTCTACAAATTAGTTTTACACATACTTCCTTATTTAATTCAAACAACCCAGCAAGAAAGCTATTTTTAATGTCATACTGTCTTAGGCTTTTCCAGCAAACAGAACCCAGAGGATATATAAATTGGCTCATGTGGCTATGGGAGCTGAGAAGTGCTGAAATGTTGTTTTCGACGGGCTGGCTTCACGGGCGGGTAACAGACGACCCGGGACTCATGGCTGGGTTGTACGCAGTATCTCTTTATTCATGCAGAACGCAGCGCAATCTATACCAAGCTAGGCTAAACTAAAAACTACAAACAATCTTGTCCTTATAAATATACTAGCCCAGTAGGGTGGGAACAGGATGCAATGCAGAGAGGGTGGAGAGAAAAGTGACTGGTGAAAATCAGGGTATGACAAGGAGAGGGGGTGGAGCAGGCAAGAATTCTACCACTGAACCACCAATGCCCTGGAGGGAGGGTGGTGCTTGTTAACAGCGGTTATGTAAGTAGAATAGTTTTAAGCAGGGGGGATTAAACTAATGAAACAGAAGGGGTTTTCAGAAGCATACCAACACTGAAATATACCAACTGCAAGCTGATAAACCAAGCAAGATAGAATACAATTCAGCATGGGTCTGAGGGCTTCAGAACTAGGGACTTTGTTATACAAAGACAAGAGAAAAGTAGATGTTCTAGTTTAAGAAGAGAATGAGTGAGGAAATTGACCCTTTCTCCTCTTGATTCTGGTTAAGCCTGCTCACCATCCACTGGTAAGGACTGATATTTACTCAGTCTACTGATTCAAATGCTAGTTTGAATGTTAATCTCTTTCAGAGACATCTTCACAATACATTTAGAAATCATGTATTACCAGCTGTCTGGACATCCTTTAGTGTAGTCAAGTTTGCATGTAAATTAACCATGAAGGGGAGCTGAAGGCCAGAGGGGTAAATGACTTGTTCAAGGTCATGTGGCACATGGTCACTTTGTATGGTGGAGCCTTTGTTTTATCCATACCATTATGTAAGCTTCAAGCTGAACCCTGTAAGCAGACAGCACCCTTTGGAAGGACTCTGTTCTTCTCTGTTCTGGCATGATTTAATGAGGTAAAGAAAGGCCAGTCATCCCCTTCTCTTTCATTAAGAAACAACTACAGGAGCTTTGAGGGTCTGTTAGACTTGGGCATTGGAGAAGGTTTGGAGACATCAGGTAGCAGGGAGAATGAAGAAAATTCTGTAGAGGGAGGAAACTGGCAGGGATAGAGGTGGGAGAGGACAGGCTCCCTGCTGATTCTCACCTGCCAGTCAGTGGTTGGAGACTCACGCAAGTGCTAATCAGCTCCATTGACACACACAGGCTGGGGCTACAATCCATTTTCACATGGAATGGCAGATCGATTCCTCATTCTCTACAATTCCCAAACAGCCTCATCAGACCATCAGGCCTTAAGGGGCTGAGAAGCTGGTTAACTCTCTGCACTTCTGGCCACCTGCAAGGTTTGACCGTCTCTATATTCTCCCCTAGATATGCTCATGTTCCCACAAACCATTGCCAGGCAGAGTGGCGCAATGGAACTCAGGGCTAGTAGGACTACAATACTGGGCTCCAGTCTCTTTGTTTCTTACAGCCTCAATTTTCTCGGCTGTGTAATGAAATCATAGCTCTGCAGGCCAGGTGATAGCTCACAGGTAGAGTGCACACTTTACCAAGAGCAAGGACCCAGGTTTGAGCCCTCAGCTACCATGTGGGAGCAGTACCATGATGTCTCTGTCTCTTCCTCTCTGTTGATCACCCTCTATTGTAAAAAAAAAAAAAAACCTCTTAGTTCTGCAGGATTTCTGTGAAAGTTCCAATTATATCATGTTGGAAAACACTACAAAATGTAGCTAATTTAAACACAAGTCAGGGCCTGGTGGTAGCGCAGCAGGTTAAGTGCACATGGCGCAAAGTACAAGGACCTGAGTAAGGATCAGGTGGAAGCCCACAGTTCCACACCTGCAGAGGGGACAGGGATCGCTTCACAAGTGGTGAAGCAGGGGTCTTTCTCTCCCCCTCTCAGTCAGTCTTCCCCTCTCTTTATTTCTCTGTCTTATCCAACAACAATGACAGCAATAACAACAACGATAAACAAGGGCAACAAAAGGGAAAAAATAGCCTCCAGGAGCAGTGGATTCGTAGTACAGGCGCTGAGCCCCAGCAATAACCGTGGAGGCAAAACAAACAAACAAACAAAGAACAGGTTGCTGCTCTAAGAATACAATTCTCCCACCCCTGGATCGCCCCCTTACCCTCCTCCTTTATATTAAACTCTATCATATGTTTATTCATTTTGGGAGGACTTTTCTATTGACATAGGATAGGTTTTTTTCTTTTCTTTCTCTCTACTGAATATGTTAAGAGCCAAATGGCTCTTGAAAATGTGTTATCTTACATGATCATATCTTTGAGTGGGGGCCTCTGAACTCTGAGCTTAGAAGCAACAGAAATCCTGAGAGTAGGAATTGTACTGTTAAGCCAGATGGAGTGTCTAAGGAAAGGGAGTTCTAGGACTCTGGATAAATTTCTGGGCTTACCCCTACTCTCAAAAAATGGAACCTCGGGAGTCAGGCGGTTGCGCAGCAGGTGAAGCACATGTGGCGCCAAGCGCAAGGACTGGCGTAAGGATCTTGGTTCAGAGTCCCCGGCTCTCCACCTGCAGGGGAGTCACTTCACAGGCGGTGAAGCAGGTCTCTAGGTGTCTATCTTTCTTTCCCCCTCTGTCTTCCCCTCCTCTCCCCATTTTTCTCTGTCTTATCCAACAACAGTGACATCAATAACAACAACAATTTTTAAAAAAAAGGGCAACAAAAGGGAATAAATAAATTATTTAAAAAAGAAGAAACCTCACCTATGTTGACAAATATTCTGTTAGTATTTTAGCTCTGAAGTTATTGTTGCTCATTCATTCATTTCAGAGGAGTCCCATAGAGGCTAAGTGATGTCAAACTTGGTTGACTGTATCTGTCATCATGCACAAGGACCTGGGTTCAAACTCCCTGGTCCCCACACGCAGAGGGGAAGCTTCACAAATAATGAAGCAGTGCTGCAGGTGTTTCTCTTTGTCTCTTGCTCTTCCCCTCGATTTCTCTTTCTCTTATCAAATAACACAAATAAATAAATAAATACTAAAAACAGCAATAAAATATTCCCATAAATGTCAAGTAAATATTACATTGCAGATACTATACCTTGTAGTGAAAATATAATGAAGGATTAGAAAGATAGCACAGTGGTTATGCAAAAGACTTTCATGCCTGAGGTTCTGAGGTCTCATGTTCAGCCCCCAGCACCACCATAAGCCAGAGCTGAGCAATACACTCCCTTCCTCATATTGTCTCTGTATTTCTCTCATTAAAATAAATATTTTTATAAAGAAAGTACAATGAAGCAATCCAAACAAAGTTCACACCAGGCTTGCACATTTGGCTTACTTTGTCTCATATATAAAACAGAAATAATAGCAATATTAAATGACTAATACACACAGCTATCTCCCCCCATTGTATAGTTAATCAAATTAGCCAAATAATTTAAATTCATGCATAGGATCTAATATGCTCTAAGAGTATAGTATCTTTGTGTATTAATTAATTCACCTAATTGTGACATCCTTATTATGAGGTAGATACTATTATATCTTTTAAAAATAATTAATTATTTATTAATGAGAGAAGGGAGAGAGAAATAGAACCAGAGCATCACTGGGAACTGAACTCAAGACCTCATGCTTGAGAATCCAATACTCTGTTGCACCACCTCTCACTCTGTGATACTATTATATTTTTATTTTACAGTTTAAACAATTGAGGCATAGATAGGTAAGCATCCTATTCAAGGATCTGCAGTTATTAAGTAGTAAGACTTGGATTTAAACCAGGTTGCTTGGCTCCATCACCTATGCATTGGGGAGAAAGATAGAGAGAGAGAAGAAGGAAGGAAGGAAGGAAGGAAGGAAGGAAGGAAGGAAGGAAGGAAGGAAGGAAGGAAGTTGTTTTTTTAAATTTTAAAGAAAAAGCCAAAAGCAAAGTCAGGAGATGCAGTCATAGACTGGGTAGCCCTCTGAGGCATTTAGCAAGCAGGTATTTATGTGAGTGACGCAGAAACTCTCCTCAGGAAATTTGTTTGGAAAACTTAGCAGGTCTGTGGGGAGTCGGGGGAGGTTGGGCAGTAGTGCCGGGGTTAAGCGCACATAGTACAAAGTGCAAGGACAGCTCAAGGATCCCGGTTAGAACCACCCCCTCACCCCCAGCACCCCCAGCTTCCTTACCTGTAGGGGAGGGTAGCTTCACAAACGGTGAAGGAGGTCTCTCTTTATCCCTCTCTATCCCCCCTCCCGTCTCAATTTCTCTCTGTCCTATCCAGTAAAATGGGGGAAATGGCAGGCAGGAGCAGTGGATTCATAATGCCCACACTGAACCCCAGTGATGAAACTCAGTAGGCTGGCAGTACAAGGAGAATTTGGATGACTGCACAGAGCTCAAGCAGGAATGAAGTTCTGAGTTGGATCCCAGCACATCATATACTGGAGTGATTCTCTATCTCTCTGTCTCATTAAATAAATAAACCCACTAGGGTTTTCACTGGAGCCCCATGAATCCACTCCCAGCAGACATTTTCTTCCCATTGAGATAGAGGGAGAGAAACAGAGAATGAGAGAGACACAGAGAGAATAAGAGACACCACAGCCCTGCTCCATGACTGGTGAATGGTGCTCCCATGTGGTGACTGGAGTCTCAAACCTGGGTCTTTGCTCTTGGTAAAGTGTGTATTTTACCGCATTAATTATCTCCAGTCCGCATTTTCATTAAATCTTAAATTATCATAAAACAAAAACTTTATTTTTAAAAATTATGACTAGTGAGCTAGGCAGTGGCTCACTGGAGTAAGCATACACAGTTCATTGAGCAAGGACCTAGGTTCAAGCCCCAAGTCCCCACCTGCAAAGGGGAAGATTCATGAGCAATAAAGCAGTACTGTGGGTATATCTTTTTCTCTCCCTCTCTCTATCTCTCCCCTCCGGCTTGATTTGTCTCTACTCAATAAATAAATAATAATCATAAAATATTAATAAAAAAAAAAAAACAATGACTAGGAGGCCTGAGCCTCTGAGGTCTCAGACTCAATCCCCAGCACCACCATAAATCAGAATTAAACAGAGTCTTGTTAAAAAATAATAATAGACTTCCGGAGGCAGGGCTATGAGCAGCAGCAGATCTCTTTCTCTCCTCTCCTCTCCTCTCCTCTCCTATCCCGGATCAACTAGGAATACCAAAGGAGACCACCTGGGACCGAAACAAGATAGGACTAGAACGAATTCAGGAACCCACCAAATCACTGGTGAGTGCTGGTGACAGAGAGGAGCCTAGGGGGAGATAAAGTGGCTGGTAACAGGGAGTCAGGCTGTAGCGCAGTGGGTTAAGCGCAGGTGGCGCAAAGCACAAGGATCGGCGTAAGGATCCCGGTTCGAGCCCCGGCTCCCCACCTGCAGGGGAGTCGCTTCACAGGCGGTGAAGCAGGTCTGCAGGTGTCTATCTTTCTCTCCTCCTCTCTGTCTTCCCCTCCTCTCTTCATTTCTCTCTGTCCTATCCAACAACGACAACAACAATAATAACTACAACAATAAAACAACAAGGGCAACAAAAGGGAATAAATAAATTAAAAAAAAGAAAGTGGCTGGTAACAGTCCAGCGGTTTATCAGTTGAGACACCACCTCCAGTCTGTTCCACCAACAAGGGGACAGCTGAAGGGAGCAGAGGACTCCCCGGAGACTCACCAAGTGCAACTCTGAGTCTCCATTGCTACTGCCCTCAGAATCTGGAGCAGCGGCAGGGAGGGACACTGGGGGACAGAGATCTAACTAAGTAACTCAGGAGAAGACCTATACCTCTATACCTCGGTGGCATAGCTGTGGGGTTGTGAAAGACTCTTTGCATAACCACTGGATTATGTCTGCCACACCCTGTCTTATCTCTTGGTCAGGAGTCAGTGATTAAACTAAGAAGCCTACTTATAGTTTAAAAGCCCTCAGCCTCCCATAGCCTACAGAGAAGAAAAAGAAAAAAAAAAAGAGGCTTTTAAACCACTGAGCTCCAACTCAGGGATTAAAATACTATTGAAACAACTGTTAACTTCCACCACTATGAACCCTTTAATTACCTTTCTTAGACACAAGTCAATCCAGGAAATAGTGATCAATAATTTGAAAAGTACTGAGAGAGGGAACTCATAACATAATATATAAAGTGGTTAAACCAACAAGAAGAAATATTGGGGAAACGAACCAGGACAAGAGTCCAGCTAAAAGCCCCCAAAGGGTGAACCAAAAAATAACGAGTTCAACATCCCAACACTAGCTAAGGAAATAATCACAGGAGTGGGTAAAGAGTTTGAAAGAATTGTCATCAGAAATACAGGAACAATAAATAAGACTCTGGAAGAAAACACTAATTATCTCAAGGTTATTAGAAAGCTGAAAGCTGAAATACCTAAGCTAAGAACACAACTAGCTGAACAAGCTAAAACAATATCAGAACAGGGTAACAAAATAGATGAACTCCAGAAAACATTGCCAAAACAATCTTGAGAAAAAAGAACAGAACCAGAGGCATCACACTCCCAGATCTCAAACTGTATTATAGGGCCATTGTCATCAAAACTGCTTGGTACTGGAACATGAATAGGCACACTAACCAGTAGAATAGAATTGAGAGCCCAGAAGTGAGCCCCCACACCTATGGACATCTAATCTTTGACAAAGGGGCCCAGACTATTAAATGGGGAAAGCAGAATCTCTTCAACAAATGGTGTTGGAAACAATGGGTTGAAACATGCAGAAGAATGAGACTAAACCACTGTATTTCACCAAATACAAAAGTAAATTCCAAGTGGATCAAGGACTTGAATGTTAGACCACAAACTATCAGATACTTAGAGGAAAATATTGGCAGAACTCTTTTCCACATAAATTTTAAAGACATCTTCAATGAAACAAATCCAATTACAAAGAAGACTAAGGCAAGTATAAACCTATGGGACTACATCAAATTAAAAAGCTTCTTCACAGCAAAAGAAACCACTACCCAAACCAAGAGACCCCTCACAGAATGGGAGAAGATCTTTACATGCCATACATCAGACAAGAGTTTAATAACCAACATATATAAAGAGCTTGCCAGACTCAACAACAAGACAACAAATAACCCCATCCAAAAATGGGGGGAGGACTTGGACAGAATATTCACCACAGAAGAGATCCAAAAGGCTGAGAAACACATGAAAAAATGCTCCAAGTCTCTGATTGTCAGAGAAATGCAAATAAAGACCACAATGAGATACCACTTCACTCCTGTGAGAATGTCATACATCAGAAAAGGTAACAGCAGCAAATGCTGGAGAGAGTGTGGGGTCAAAGGAACCCTCCTACACTGCTGGTGGGAATGTCAATTGGTCCAACCTCTGTGGAGAACAGTCTGGAGAACTCTCAGAAGACTAGAAATGGACCTACCCTATGATCCTGCAATTCCCCTCCTGGGGATATATCCTAAGGAACCCAACATATCCATCCAAAAAGATCTGTGTACACATATGTTCTTGGCAGCACAATTTGTAATAGCCAAAACCTGGAAGCAACCTAGGTGTCTAACAACAGATGAGTGACTGAGCAAGCTGTAGTATATATACACAATGGAATACTACTCAGCTGTAAAAAATGGTGACTTCACCGTTTTCAGCCGATCTTGCATGGACCTTGAAAAATTCATGTTAAGTGAAATAAGTCAGAAATAGAAGGATGAATATGGGATGATCTCACTCTCAGGCAGAAGTTTAAAAACAAGATCAGAAAAAAAAACAAAAAAAACACAAGTAGAACCCGAAATGGAATTGGCATATCTCACCAAAGTAAAAGACTCAGGGGTGGGTGGGTGGGGAGAATACAGGTCCAAGAAGGATGACAGAGGACCTAGTGGGGGTTGTATTGTTATATGGGAAACTGGGGAATGTTATGCATGTACAAACTATTGTATTTACTGTTGAATGTGAAACATTAATTCCCCAATAAATAAATTTAAAATAATAATAATAATGACTTGGGCTGGGGGGTGGCTTACACAGTAAAGTTCATATGTTACTATTCAAGTGGATTGTAGACTTGATCCCCTGCAGGTGGGAAGAGCTTCACACGTGGTGGAGCAGTGCTGCAGGTATTCCTCCTTCTCTCTGTCTCTTCCCAACTCACTCACTCACTCACTTACTCACTCTCAATCTTGTCTCTATCTCTCTTTGTCTTATCCTCTGTCAAAATGTTTGCTGGAAACAGTAAAGCCATTCAGAAACAGAATATTAGTGATAATAACTCTGGTGGCTAAAGGGAGAGAGAGAGAAAATATTTTAAAACAAATGTAGTGACTGCAGCCCAGGAAATAGTACCATGAATAATGTCTTGAACTCGCACACATGAAGTCCCAGTTTGATCCTCCACATCACATGTAGCAGAGTATTACTCTGGTTCTCTCTTTCTCTCCCTCTCTTCCTCCTTTCATTAATAAATAAATGAATCTTTTAAAAAACTAATGGCTTACCAAATGTCTGTATACTGCTATATTGGAATATTTTTAAAATTTTTTTCTTGTTATCTTTATTTATTTATTGGATAGAAATAGCCAGAAATTGAGAGGGGAGGGGAAGACAGAGAGGGAGAGAGACAGAGAGATACCTTTAGCCCTGCTTCACCGCTCATGAAGCCTTCCCCCTGCAGGTGGGGACCAGGGGGCTTGAACCTGGGACCTTGTGCATTGTAACACGCACGCTCAACCAGGTGCACCACCATCTGGCCCTGGATTATTTATTGAATACTGTCTCCCCAGGGACTTTTCCCTGAAGGTGGTATATACTGAATATATATATATATCCTTTTGAAGCTTGCCTAGAACCTGGTGTGCAGTTTGTCCTTGGCAACTGTGTTTTGCAGGAATAAATTAACAGCTATCAAAGTGGTGATGACAGTAATGATAATGTCAACCATTGAAATGAATCTGGTGTGTGACTATGACAGTATGGTCCAGCGGCCAGATACATAATCACAGTTGAGCCCCAGGCCAGAAGTTTCCTGGGAAGATGACAAGTACCTTCTGCATGTAGACCAAGCCGTGGATGTCACTATGATTATTTCTGCCATTAGTGTTGGTGTTATACCATAATGCGGCAGGTGCCAGCAGCAAGTTGGTGTCTGCCACAACTTCCTGATGACAAGAGAAGCATCAGGGAAGCAAAAACCCTCAGAGACTGAGCAACAAGGAAGACCAGACTCAGGACAGGCTGGCAGCTTAAAGTCCCTGCAATCCAAAGACTTGTTGGGGTCAGGGCACATTTCCGTCTTATTCTTATTTTCACAGTTCAAAATTCTAGATATGGGAGTCAGGCGGTGAAGCAGGTCTGCAGGTGTTTCTCTTTCTCTCCCCCTCTCTGTCTTCCCCTCCCCTCTCCATTTCTCTCTGTCCTATCTAAAACGGTGACAGCAATAACAACAAGAATAATAACTACAACAATAATAAAAAATCAACAAGGACAATAAAGGGGAAAATAAATAAACATTTTTAAAAAGTTTCCATAGATATCAGGGAGTGGGGATATGGAGAAGGGGAACATAGATGTAGGAACCACCAGACAAAAGGCAAAAGGCTTCCTCAACTTCCATTGGATCACAGCTTGGGTGAGTGAGGGGTAGTTAGGGATGGGAAGTTGAATTTGAAGTAAGAACAGAGGAATTACAGGTAAGACTTTTAAGACTTCTAATATTTTATTTGCTTATTTATTCATTGGATACAGAGGAAACACTGAGAAGTGAGGGGGAGATAAAGAGGGAGAGAGTAAGAGAGACACCTGCAGCACTGCTTCCCTGCTCATGAAGTTTTCCTTCTGCAAGTGGGGACTGAGAGTTTGAACCCAAGTCCATGCATATTGTAACATGTGCACTCTACCAGCTACAGCATTGCCCAGCCCCCAAGATAGGGCTTAACATGGAGCTGAATTATTTTACATTCCCAAAGCACTGGGGTTCCATACCAGGCTTCCTAGTTCTGAATAATTTCCTTGGGGGTCAGAAGTCAAATGCACAAGTGATACTCTGATATTTGTGCAGAATCCTCACAGTGCTCTGTAACTTCTCTAAAAATATTCCCAAATCACTACATTGCATGATGATAACCTTCTTGGATCACTGGAGTTCTTTCAGAGTCAATCTGTCCATTTCTCTGCCTCTTGACAAGAGGTTGCAACAACTACAGATCACAGATAATACTTGTTTATGAGTGATATGCTTGGTTCATCAGATTCAGCTTGTGCAAGGCAGTAACAGGTCTCTATTCAGGGACTATCTCAATTCTACTGGGACTTCTTCAGCTCCTGTGATACCCACAGGAAACATTGTTATTGCTTGGCCATCAGCAGATGCCACCCAAAAGATCTGTGTTTTTGGCTCTCAGCATATGTAACCCTAGTCCCTTGGGATAATTCTAGGAGGAGTAAAGTGTCATTTGTCTATGAGCCTTTGGGATGTGGGAACCTGCTGCTCAAAACACCATCCAGCCCTGATGTTTGTGTCTTTTTTTTTCCCCTCATGGGCTTCACTCCTGTGTGATTATTATTATTAGTAGTAGCAGTGATTTAATAAGTATTGACAAAATTGTGGCATAAAAGGGGTAAATTCCATATAATTCCCACCACCAGAATTCCATATCCTATCCCCTCCACTGGAAGACAGCCCCCCCCCCCCATCCTCCATCCCTCTGGGAGTATGAACCAAAATTCCCCATGGGGTACTGAAGGCGGAAGGTCCAACCCCAGCAATTGCTTCTCCACTGAGCATGGACACTGGCAGGCTGATCCATATCCCCAGCCTGTTTCCATCTTTCCCCAGTGGGATAGTGCTCTGGGGAGGTGAGGTTCCAGGACACAATGATGAGGTCATCTGCCAAGAGACGTCAGTATGGCATCATGGCAATGTCCGAAACTTGATCACTGAAAAGCAGAAAGAGATAAATCAGGGCAAATTGTTTAATAATCAGAAACCCAAATAAGAATAGAGCAGGTGGAACTAAGGGTCTTTGTGTGGGAAGAAACTAGGAAGTCTGTCCTAGGTATATTTCAAGGATCCCATGACTTTAACAATTTTTGCCTGAGCCTGATAGCTACTCACAGGTGGGCTAAAATATTGTCTGGGAAGATGGTATCAGAATTGAAAACAGGACTAGAAAGCAGGATCAGGGCAGAGTAGCTCCCAAATATGAGGAAAGTACACAAATATCGTTAACTGTAAACCCCACTGATCTGACCTAGGACATATATATTCATATTTAGCCAGGAGTCTGTGTGACCTCTAAGTCTCTGTCAGTCTGAGCTCAGTCCATGGTCACAGCTGGGAACTTTCTAGGCTGCACTCATTTCAGGATCAGTCTTCCTTGAGTGACCATGTAGATTGTCCTAGCCTCCCTTTGGAATGTGGGCAGTCCCTATCATTGCTGCAAAGTCCTGGAGAGGCCTACAAGAGGTCTTATGATGATGTTCCTTATAGAAATGAACAGTGATGGTGAAGAGAGGGATCTATTAGAAAACTAGGTCCGGGCGGGGGAGACAGCATAATGGTTATGCAAACAGACTCTCATGCCTGAGGCTCCTAAGTCCCAGGTTCAATCCCCCGCACCACCATAAGCCAGAGCTGAGCAGTGCTCTGGTGTTTCTCTCTGTGTGTATGTCTCACTCTCTGCATCTCTCTCAAAAATAAAATTAATAAAATAAAATTAAAAAATAAAAAGAAAACTAGGTCCATCATATCTATGTGGGAATCCAAGGATTCCCTGACTAGAGCCCCAGATGATGAGATGCTGTGGTATTAACCAAAAAGCCCATCATTAAACTGAGCCAGTCTTTTGCCTTTTCCATAGGAGTCCCACTTTAAGTTAAGGGAACTGACCTTTTATCCTTAGGTCAGTTGGTCACTGACTTGAGGATTGGGGCTTTAGATGCATAGGTTCCAAGGTATAGGAAGTGATAGGTGGATGCCTTTCATAGGATTGCGGGAGATTCTCAAAGAATGAAATGGCTATGAGTTGTTACTTTTACAGCAGCTGTGGGACAGCAGCTACCACAGGTAGGTAAAAGAATCTGGACATGGCATCAACACTATCCAATAAATTAACACTCCTAATATTATAGCATATGTCTCTGACATAGCATTGTTCCAACCCTATAGTTGGGAGAATCCATTTGTTTCCTTATACTCATGGAGCCAGACACGTCTGTATTTCTACTCCACCTCAGGAAAGGTACAAAGAGAATGCCTTCTGAATACCCCTTTTATAAAGAAGGAACTTGAGGTTCAGTTAATTTTTCAGAAGTTAGACCATACTTAAGTGTTGACTTATAGACCTCTCCCCACATTAGGAGTTAGCAAACTATGACCAATGGGCCAAATTCACCTCTTCTCCCCATCACCTGTTTTTTTTTTTTTCTTTCTTTTTTAAAAATAAGTTTATATATAGTGCTCCAGGAGGTGGTGCAGTGGCTAAGGCACTAGACTCTCAAGCATGAGGTCCTGAGTTCAATCCCTGGCAGCACATGACCAGAGTGATGTCTGGTAGTTTCTCTCTCTCTCTCTTATATTCCTATCTTTCTCATTAATAAATAAATAAAATATTTTTAAAAGATTTATTTTAAAAATAATTTTATATTTCTTTTAAAATATTTATTTATTGGATAGAGACAGAGACATTAAGAGAAAAGGAGGAAGGAGGAGGGAGGGTGGGAGGGAAAGAAAGAGAGACCTGCAGCACTGTTTCACTGCTTGTGAAGCATTATACCTGCTAATGGGGACCAGGGGCTTGAACTTTGTGTATGATAACATTTATGCTTTATCAGGTACATCACTTACCAGTCCCACATCCATTTTTCTAAATAAAGTTTTATTAGAATATAGTCCTGTTTATTCAATTGTGTTTTGCTTATGGCTGCTTCTATACAACACAGATACTGTATGGTCTGCAAAGTAAAAAAATATTTACTATCTAGTCCTTTATATAAATTGACAGGCAGGAGTTATGCAACATTTGCATAATGGTTATGCAAAGAGACTTTCCTGCCTGAGGCTCCAAGGTCCCAGGTTCAATCCCCTACACCACTATAAGCCAGAGCTGAGCAGTGCTGTGGTAAAAATAAATATATAAGGGAGTCGGGTGGCAGCACAGTGCGTTAAGCACATATGTCGCAAAGCGCATGGATTGGCGTAAGGATCCTGGTTCAAGCCACCGGCTCCCCACCTGCAGGGGAGTTGCTTCACAGGCGGTGAAGCAGGTCTGCAGGTGTCTGTCTTCCTCTCCCACTCTCTGTCTTCCCCTCCTCTCTCCATTTCTCTCTGTCCTATCCAACAACAATGACATCAATAATAACTATAATAATAAAACAAGAGCAACAAAAAGGAATAAATAAATATTAAAATATATATATATATATATTTTAAAGTCAATGACATTATGCTGTTTCTGGGCCCTCCACAAATACATTTTCTAATTATAAGATTCAGTTACTTTATGACTGTATTTGGAGGATGGATTCTCTGTGAGTTTTAGGGAAATAGTTATAGTTCACATCTAGACATATACTTTCTTCTATGCTAACAAGAAGCTAGAACATCTCTAGAGTAACTTAACTAGAGGGCATTTCAGAAGAGCCCTTTGTGAATGAATGAATGAATGAATGAATGAATGAATGTTAAAAGGAAAGAAGGTTGGAAAAATGCAGACATCTAGACAGCAGTTATTTTGGGGAAAAGGAAAAGAGATTATTAACACTTTTTACTTTTATATTATTTGTGTGTAAATGTGCATGTGTCTATAACTACTTTTTGCAGTGAAAAAGCACACAAAAATCCATAATTTCAGAGAGAAGCAGAATAAGAGGAAGAGAGAGAGAGACCTGAGAGACTTATTCCCTACTGGCATTTAAGAAAAGGATCTTTCTAGGATGATGAATACATCTGTGTTCATAGTGGAAAGGTTGACTTAATGACCTTGTTAGCCCCTAGCATTCATCCTGTGATGGATGAGTTGTTCCAGACTCCGCAGGCTCTACCTTCCTTCATGGGCAGAGAAGTGGAAGAAACATTCAGAATGAAGTAAGGACAAAGAATTTGTGCCGAAACAGTGAATTTCATAGTTGTATTTTGAAGATATAATTGTAACAGTTTTTCTATTAGTTAGCTAATATAGATAAGTTGAAAACTCAGTTGTGGATGTCAGACACTACTCATGAAATATTTCAGGGTTTTTTCCCCTAAATATCTGCAAGGTATAGACAGATGACTATACTTTTCCCTATTATAAATGAGTAGTGTCTGTACATTGCAAAAAAATTAAAACAATACAAATGTGTATAAGGTAAAGCCCTCCTTTCTTTTTAATTTTTTTAAAATTTTTTTTTAGCCTTCTTTTCAAATCACTTTTACCAGAAGTAATATCTTTGTATAATCTGAAGTTGGAACAATTGTAAATAGATCTTTTTTCATTCATATTAAATTTTTTAAATGGCATTATGCTTAAAATAATGCATCTTAATTTTTACTTAACACATCTGGTCACATGGAGCAAGCATGTATATTTAGATGCATTTTATTTGTTAGTGACTGTGTAATACTCCACTGTAGGACTATAGCATAATTTATTTATTTTTAATTTTTTTCTTTTTTAAAATAAATTTTATTTATTTTTCCCTTTTGTTGCCCTTGGTGTCTTTTTATTATTGTTGTAGTTATTATTGTTATTGTTATTGATGCCGTCGTTGTTAGATAGGACAGAGAGAAATGGAGAGAGGAGGGAAAGACAGGGGGAGAGAAAGAGAGACACACCTGCAGACCTGCTTCACCACCTGTGAAGCGACTCCCCTGCAGGTGGGGAGCCGGGGCTGAAACTGGGATCCTTATGTCAGTCCTTGCGCTTTGCACCACGTGCACTTAACCCACTGCGCTACTGCCTGACTCCCGACTATAGCATAATTTATATAAAAATTTCTACATATGTGAATCTGTTGGTTCTCCCCACTTATTACAAGGTTTCGATGGCTATTTCTCCATACAAATAAGTGTGGTTTTTTGTTTTGTTTTGTTTGTTTGTTTTTTGGTTTCCAGGGGGCTTGGTGCCTGCACTACAAATTAAGTGGGCATTTTGCATATATTTATTTAGGACACACTTTAAAAGTTATGCACATTTGAATTACCATGGTATCAACTTATCCTCTATAAAAAGGTGAAGACAAGTTATAATCATCATCAACAATTTAGGACTTCTCATTTTTTTCTTAAGTCTCACTTTCCTAGTTACCATAACGACTGAGAATCTTAGGCCAGAGAAATAGTTCAGCTGTTAAGGCATAGGCCTTACCATGCTTACAGCCTGGGATGGAAACCTGGTACCACCCTGGAGATGCTAGAGCACCAGCAGAAGTTCTAGTGCTGCGTTGTCTCTCTCTAAATGAAAAAGCAGACATAGTGTAAAATCTCACATGCATGAGGTCTCAGTATTATGAGAAAGAGTGAGTGAACAAAAAATCTTTTCATATTTATTGGAAGACAGAGAGAGAGAGAGAGAGACACTGCTGTATCAGAAGTTGGACTTCATTAAGTGCCTGTGACACTCCTGTGCGCTGCATAGTTGGAAGGTGGGCTAGCTTCATGGCCATGCAGGTCCCTCCAACCAGTGAACTATCTTGTTGGGCATTACGCCAGCTCCCCCCTGCTCTATGCTGCATTGCTTGATGCTGTGGTCTGTTTACATAACCATTGTTTTGCCTGAGACCTGCCCTGCTTGCAGGGCATTGGTTTAATTCCCACTGGTTAGATGGAAGCTTGCTATCTTCGTGCTATTTCCCTTCTTTCCACCCACTCTCCTACGTATTTCCTTCTTCCAACCTGCCACTTCTGTCTCAGAAGATGTAAAGGGCAGGTTTTTCTGATCAATAAAACATTGCATTGCGTTCCCACTCAGCCACCAGAGTTCCCGGTTCCTCTCTGCTCGGTGAGTAAGCAGCAGCCTAGGTTGGCTCCCGTGGAATTCTCTCCAACTCAGAGAGCACGTGCCCTGGAAGAAACACCCTCAGGCTAGCCCGGCACTATCTCTCAGCATCTGTATCACTTCTTTATGAATCATGCATGCTTTCTTTACTAAAATTAACATATTTATTTTATGAGAGGCACCAAATGAAAGCACTGTGCTCAGTTGTTAAATCACCTCCCCACTCTGAACCACAAGTTCTAACCTTAAACTTTATTTATCAAACCAGCTCTGGATTATGATAATGCTGGGAATTGAAGCCTTTGGTGCCTCAGGCATAGAAGTATTTTTTGCATGACCATTATGCTAGACCCAGCTTAACTAACCATTTTTTAAAATTTTATTTATGGGAAAGGGAGAAACCGAGAGAGATCCGGAGCATCTCTCTAGCACATGTGATGCCTGGGATGGAAGTGGGAATTCACACTTGAAAATCCAACACTTTATCCACTGCACCACCTCCTAGACTGCAACTTTCAACTATTTTCAAATGATAGCTTCTGATATATAAGAATGCTTTGGGTAGGGAGTCCAGCGGTAATGCAGTGGGTTAAGTACAGGTGGCACACAGCACAAGGACCGGCTTAAGGATCCTGGTTTGAGCCCCCGGCTCCCCACCTGCAGAAGAGTCGCTTCACAAGCGGTGAAGAAGGTCTGCAGGTGTCTATCTTTCTCTCCCCCTCTCTGTCTTCTCCTCCTCTTTCCATTTATCTCTGTCCTATCCAACAACGATATCAACAACAATAAGAACTACAGCAATAAAACAACAAGGGCAACATAAGGAAATAAATACATATCAAAAAACTAAACAAGATACTTCCTTGGGAGTCGGGTGGTAGCACAGCGGGTCAAGCGCAGGTAGCTCAAAGCGCAAGGACCAGCTTAAGAATCCTGGTTTGAGCCCCCGGCTCTCCACCTGCAGGGGAGTCGCTTCACAGGCAGTGAAGCAAGTCTGAAGGTGTTTGTCTTTCTCTCCCCGTCTCTGTCTTCCCCTCCTCTCTCCATTTCTCTCTGTCTTATCCAACAATGATGGCATCAACAATAATAACTACAACAATAAAACAACAAGGGCAACAAAAGGGAATGAATAAATAAATAAATAGAATTAAAAAAAATTTTAAAAGAATGCTTTCAGTGGAGATAGCATAATGGTTATGTAAAGAGACTTATTACTGAAACTCCAAAGTCCCAAATTTAATGCCCGCACCACAGTAAACTAGAGCTGAGTAGTACTCTGGTTTAAAAAAAGGGGGGGGGGGGGGCGGTCGGCGGTAGCACATGTGGTGCAAAGTGCAAGGACTGGCGAAAGAATCCCATTCCGAGGCCCCGGCTCCCCACCTGCCCGCAGTGAAGCAGGTCTACAGATGTCTATCTTTCTTTCCCCCTCTCTGTCTTCCCCTCCTCTCTCCAGTTCTCTCTGTCCTATCCAACATCGACGACATCAACAACAACAATAACTACAACAATAAAACAACAAGGGCAACAAAAGGGAATAAATAAACAAAATAAAATAAATAAAACAAACACAGGTTCAAGGGCCAGTTGATGGTATAATGGATAGTGTATACTAATAATATGCTTGAGGGCCTGGGATCAAGCCCTAGGTCCCCATCTACTGGGAGGAGTTTCACAAGCTGGAACACTGCTATCTCTCCCTAATTTTCTGTGTGTAGCACACAAAAATGAAAAGACAGTGGTATCCTCGTGCAGACACGGAGTCCCAGCGATAATCCCAATGACAAAATATAAAATAGGAAGAATGTCCCTTTCAAATATTATCAAAATACATTTTTCTTCCTTTGTTTTTATGATTCTAGTCGTCATGCTTAAATCCTTTTTTTTATAAAGGTAGATTTTTAAAATTTTGTTATCTTCATTTATTTATTGGATAGAGACAGCCAGAAATCGAGAGGGAAGGGGGGTGATAGAGAGGGAGAGACAGAGAAACACCTTTTAACACTGCTTCACCACTCTCAAAGCTCCCACACCCCCTTACCCCACACGAAGTTCGAACCCAGGTCCTTGAGCACTGTAACATGTGCGATCAACCAGGTGCGCCACAGCCTGGCGCCCATGTTAAAATCTTTAACACAACAATATTTTATTTTTGTGAAACATAAAAACAGAGCTCCTCTCAAGTTTATTCTCTGCCCAATCTACCACCAGGAGGAGGTGGGCGCGGGGGGGGGGGGGGGGGGGGAGGGTTTCATACATTACAAAGCAAGGAAATGAAGTGGCCACGTAAGGACACTCGCTTCTGTGGCAACCTGAGGTGCTTGACACTTTACATCCATTGCGTGATTTCATCCGCCAGAAACTCAGTTTGTAAATTGAGAGTAATAAAGTAACTGGGCTCTACTGCTCCAACGTATTAAGTCGCCTGTACCGCAAGGCTCGGGATATCGCAAGGCTTCATTCGCCCAACACCACGCCCACTTCCCCCGACCTCTCGCGACAGTTTTACGTCATCTGGGCGCGCCAGTACCTGGGGCGGTCGCGTCGCGCGAGCTCTCTGAGTGGTGCTGTCTCACCGGTGAGGCCGAGAAGCCGGCGAGTCCCGAGCTCAGTCGAACCTTCAGCCCTTGACCTCCCGCCACCATGGAGTACCTCATCGGCATTCAGGGCTCTGACTATGTCCTTGTCGCCTCTGACCGCGTGGCCGCTAGCAATATTGTCCAGATGAAGGACGGTGAGAGGAAGCTTGGGAGGCCCCGCCGGGCCTGGGTAGCGGAGCAGTCGGGAGGGAGTTCGTGGGGAGGTTGAGTGAGCAGAGAGGCCTGGGAGATGGGACCCGGGTCGCCCTAATCTGCATTTGCTTATTTATTTATTTGTTTGTTTGTTTGTTTGTTTATGGGACAAGGTAATAGGCAGACAGGCTAAAGGCCATGACATTTGCTTCTCCTAACGCATACTTCCTAGGCTAAGGAAGTTCAAGTGTTACTGGCTTAAAGGTTACCCCCGCCCCCTTAACTATTTAAGCCTGTAGGATTCTCAGGTATCTGAGAAGTTGCTTGTTGTGGCTACTAAGGAGGTTAGTTTGCTGACAGCATAATGTGGAATCCTGGAGAGAGTGAACCTGGCTCTAGAAAGCCCTTTTACTTCCTGTATTTTGCTGTGTCTCAACCTCTGACTCTCCTTTTCCAGGACGCTTAGCTGCCAAAGTTTACTTCCATTTAAGTAGTTGGTGGAGACTGAAGCCATGCCAGTTAATTTTTCTTTTTGACTTTGTACGAGTTATTTCACGGTGTCCAGATTTTCCTTGTCTATTAAATTGGGTTAGTAATAACCTCACAGACTTGGTGGGAGGATTGAATGGAATATTCTTGTGCAAATGCATTTTGATTCCATATATTTTTCTCAAGGCTGTTATATATACCGTCTCCCTAGTGAGGATTCAGTAAATTTTTAAAAGATCTTGATTGGTAAACTGCAAACCTAAGAATTTATTTTCATGGTTGAACTTGGTCGTGCTGTTATTGAAAAACGGTTATAATTTGGCTTATGATTTAATGTTCACTTGACAAAGTTTATTTGTGCCTTTTATAGAGGTAGGTGCAGAAGGGATGCAAAGAAGTGACCTGTATCGGGCCTGGGTGGTGGGTCACCTGGCTGAACACACATGTTACAATGTGCAAGGACGCAGGTTCAAGCCCCTGGTCCCCACTTGAAGGGGGAAGTCTTTGCAGGTGGTAAAGCAGTGCTGCAGGTGTCTCTCTGTCTTTCTCTCTCTCTCTCTTACTCCCCCTCACCTCTCGATTTCTGGTTGTCGCCAATAAATAAAGATAAAAAAATTTAAGTGGTCTGTATCTTTAAAAGAAAGTAGTTTGATTAAGTGATTCAGAAATACAAGTCAGTATAACAAGAAAATTATGTTGTATATGGAAAGTACAGATAGACTTATCAGGTAGTGTAGCAGAAGAAGAAACTCTCCCTGGTTGTAGAGATTAGTCTTTGAGGTAGATAATAGTTCATAATGAGCTTCCGGGCAGTGACGCACCTGGTTAGGCTCACTTAGTACTTACTATACAGAAGGACTCAGGTTCCAGCTTCCCACCTGCAGCAGGGACACTTCATGAGTGGTGAGGCAGGTCTGCAGATGTCTTTCTTTCTCTCCCTCTCTCTCTCCCCTCTCTCAATTTTTCTGCCCTATCAAATGAAAGAAATAGATTTTTTTTATTACCCAAGACATTTATTACAAATGTCATGAACAGTCATAAAGTGAAATCAGTTTAAAAAATAGAGAACAAGAGAGCAAGTGAGAAAAAGAGAAAAGCCAGGGTTTTGCTATTACACCTAAAACACCGCCTTATGAATAAACAGTATTAACTACATTCTTAAAATCGTTTTAGTGTATTACAGTTTTAGAAAAGGGAAATACTACTACCCCCAAGAAGAGGTTCCTGCAACACTGAAAGAAATATTTTTTTTTAAAAGTTAATCATAGGTTTAAAGTAACATTAAATCTGGGATTTCTTGGAGTGTAGGAGCATAGGTATGAAAGTGTCCACCACTGCTTTTGCAAGCAACAGATTATCAACTGACATCAGTTAGGGAGTTGAAATGAACTGCAAAGGTGAATTGGTGCAGTGGATACGAGTGGGCCTGAGTTTACTCACTGCCACCCCATATACCAGAGTGATGCTCTGATTCTTTTCCCTTCTCCTCCACTCTCTCTTAATAAATAAATTTTAGAAAGAAGTAAAGGAACAAGACTCTGAAGAACTTAGCTTGAGTTTTTTTTTTTTCTCCTGAAGATGAGATCTGAAAGTGTTTTTTAAACACCTGTGGTATGAATTGTTTCTCAATCAAATTGCTTTTGGAAATTCCATGAGTAAGGGTGGGGGTAGATAGCATAATGGTTATGCAAACAGACTCTCATACCTGAGGTTCTATATTCCCAGGTTCAATCCCCTGCATCATCAACATAAGCCAGAGCTGAGCAGTGCTCTGGTAAAAAAAGAAAAAAGAAATTCCAGGATTAATTTATAGAAGTTCTGTTTGCAAGTGATGTTTTTCAAAAGGAATAAATTTGTTGAGAGTGAGCTATACATTTTGGATACTGAAGCCCTTGGCATGCAAGTGATTTTAACATGAAGTAAAGCAGTAACTAAGTCAATACCATTACAGTTAACAGTTACTGTTTCATCACAATAATACATGTTAAAATCTTTTCAGATAGAATATGGGAGCTGGGCAGTGGCACACCCAGTTGAGTGCACACATTGCCATTTTCAAGGACCTGGATTTGAGCCCCTGCTCCCCACCTGCTGGGCCGGGAGTACTGCAAGTGTCTACCTTTCTCCTATTATCCCTCCCCTCTCAATTTCTGTCTGTCCTAGCAAATAAAATAGAAAAAGGAAAAAAGTAGAATACACCTTAAACTTACTGAACTTACTTATGTACATAGTACTTTTTTTTTTTTACATAGTACTTCTAAGTGTTGTAGGGATGCAGCTTACTAGTAGAGCAGCCTAAGACATTAAGAAAACAAGGAAATAAATACTATCCATATATGATGAAAGAAGTATTAGTAATATTGGGTTATTATTTTCATTAATGATCAGACCTCTGCTCAGCTCTGCTGAAAATTGAACCTGAGACTTTTGGTGCCTTAGGCGTGAAAATCCTTTGCATCTAAGAATGAGGATATTTTTCATACTAGAGTTTTTTAAATTTTTAGTTATTTATTACTGTATAGAGACAGAGAAATTGAGAGGGAAGGGGGAGGTAGAGAAGGAGAGAGACAGAGAAACCTGCAGCACTGCTTTACCATTTGTGAAGCTTTCTCCCTGCAAGTGGGGACCAGGGACTTGAACCTGGGTTCTTGTGCAGTGTAATGTGTGCGCTTAACCAGGTGCGCCACCACCTGGCTCCCATACTAGAATTTTTTTTTTACTTTTATTTATTTATTTCCTTTTGTTGCCCTTGTTTTATTGTTGTAGTTATTATTGTTGTTGTTGGGTAGGATAGAGAGAAATGGGAGAGAGGGGGAGAGAAAGATAGACACTTGCAGACCTGCTTCACCGCTTGTAAGTGACTCCTCTGCAGGTGGGGAGCTGGGGCTCGAACCGGGATCCTTAAGCCCATCCTTGCACTTTGTGCCACCTGTGCTTAACCCGCTGCACTACCGCCCAACTCCCCACTTTTGTTTTTATGACCTCTCCAACTAATTGGATATTTGAGATGTTTTTAAAAAGACTTTTGATCTTGCATACATTACAAAATGAGATCAGCTTTTTGTCCTTTATTTTGTAAATAAGGAAAACTTAGTGTTTTACAGAAATCATGCATATTAACTATTAGCATTATGGGAAATACTAGTAAGTACAAAAGGAAATAAAGAAAGGAAATTAAAATTGCTCAGATTATTGTCACTGGCAACATTTTAGGCAGTGTACTTCTGGTACTTTTCCTTCGCTTGGATAATCTATAAGTGAATTCTGGTAGTTTTTTTTTTTCAGGTGTGATTTTTTTTTTCCCCTCATCTTGGCGGGGGGGGGGGGGGGGAACATTCCAAGGCAGTTTGGCCTTATTGCATGCATTTTTCTTCTTCAAAATTTAAGAAGCCATAATACTGCTATCTACAACTCTAATACTTAAGTTCCAGAATCTTTCATAAAGAAAACATGTCTCCCAGGGACAATTATTCAGCAGTATTTGAAAAATGAAAAGTGAAAGTAAAAGTAAGATACGGAAATATCAGAAGGAGTAATCTTAAATATGTAATTTTCTTCCTTAGACACTACTACCAAATACTTATCTGTTTAAAGTTTTTATTATTTTTATTTATTTATTTATTGGATAGAGACAGCCAGAAATTGAGAGGGAAGGAGGTGGTAGAAAGGGAGAGAGACAGAGAGATGCTTGCAACACTGCTTCACCACTATCAAAGCTTTTCCCCTGCAGTGGGAACCAGGGGCTCAAACCCAGGTCCTTGCGCATTGTAACGTGTGCTTAACCAGGTGCACCACCATCTGGTTCCACGATTTATTTATTTTTATGAGAGAGATCAGACCACTGCAGCTCTGATATTTGTTAGAACTTTTGCTTTGGTAGTCATTTAAATTTTCTTTTTTGCTTTGGAAATGGAGTTGACTCATTTACTTTTCAAGGTGTTTTTTTGTTTGTTTGTTTGTTTTTTAATTAATAAGGGGAAAGACAGAACCAGAACATCAGTCTAGCACATGTGATGCCAGGAATCAAACTCAGAACTTTATGCTTGTCCAGTGTTATATCCACTGTATCACTTCCTAGACCACTCTCAGCTGACTATTCTTCCTTGAGATGATCAATTTTAGTTGCACTACAGGTCCTTTTTATGTATGCTTTTGTTTGCATGTAAATCTAATAGATATATTTATATATAATTATATATAACAGTATAGTAGATTATATTTTAGAAACATAGGACCTTGTAATCATGAACCTAAAGATAATATGACTGGCTTAATTCTGTCAGCTTCTTTATTCTATTATATCCATGCATGTCACTTGCTTTTAAATGTTTCAATTTTTTTTCAGTATATATGTATATATGTGTATATATATATATATATATACACACACACATACATATATATATCTCAACTGAAATTGATATTATATGCTGATGAGTTTAATATGGAAAGTAGAAGAGTATAATTAATGCAGTTGCTTATTAGAATAATCTAGGAACAATAGTTAAGTTACTCAGCATAATTGAGAAAATCTGTTTATAGTTGTCTGTATAGTAGTAAATTTTTTAAGAAGATAATTTCTAATACTATTTTTTTCTTCTTTGAGCAGATCACGACAAGATGTTTGAGATGAGTGAAAAAATCTTACTCCTTTGTGTTGGAGAGGCTGGAGACACTGTACAATTTGCAGAATACATTCAGAAAAATGTACAACTTTATAAAATGCGAAATGGTGGGTAATACTTAGAAAATAGGCTTGGTTAGTTTGTCTTTCAATTTGTTTTGAAAAAGAATATTCTTTACTGTTCTACACATGAGCAGACCTATGTATCAGTCATATTTTTATTTGAAGTTTCCTATTTTTTTAAGCCTTATCTAGACTTTCCTTCTGATCCTAAGGTTTTTCTACAAAAAATCAAAAAGGAGAAAAGAAGCCACTGTAACACTGATGCTTGGGATATAAAACTAATGGGGGGGGGTGGTAGCGCAGCGGGTTAAGCGCACATGGCGCTAAGCACAAGGACCAGCATAAGGATCCCAGTTAGAGCCCCTAGCTCCCCACCTGCAGGAGGGTCACTTCACAAGCAGTGAAGCAGGTCTGCAGGTATCTTTCTCTACCTCACTTCCCCTCCTTTCTCAATTTCTCTCTGTCCTAGCCAACAACAGCAGTAATAACAATAATAATAACAGTGATAAACAAAAAAGGAAAAAATAGCATCCAGGTGCAGCAGTGGATTTGTAGTGCAAGCAGGTGGGGAGCGGGGGCTCAAACCGGGATCCTCACACCAGTCCTTGCGCTTTGCACCACCTGCATTTAACCCGCTATGCTACCGCCTGACTCCCCCTAATATACTTTTATTATTATTATTTTTTAATTGAGTAGACCTGAGAAATTGAGAAGGGAGAGGGAGAGGGAAAGATAGACACTTTCGGACCTGCTTCACTGCTCATGAAGTGTCCTCCCTGCAGGTGAGTCCTTTTGCGTGGTAATGTGTGCACTTAACCGGGTATGTCACCACACGGGTATGCCGCCACCCGGCCCCCTCTAATATACTCTTAGCTACTGGGAAAGCAGCTAGCACTCTGATTCATGACAGTTTATTGTGATGCTCTAGCAGAAACAAACACTTTTACAGTTAAACTTTCACCACAGTTTAATAATAATTTTTCATACCACACTAGAGTAATACTATGAAGGAATTTAATTTGAATGTAATTTCCTGTGTAAAATCTCTAATATGACACCTAGTTTTTTAGGCAGGACAGTTAGCATCATATATTCAATTTTATTAATAATTTTAGGGCTTCATTTGTATTAGCTACTCTGCCTTGTACCACACAGAATTTAAAGATGAACATTTTCTGCCATTCAGGAACCTAACACACAAGGTACATAAACTTAAACATGAGTTAAATTATTTATTTATAACCTTCAGGGTTATTGCTATGGCTCGGTGCCTGCACTACGAATCCACTGCTCCTGGCAGCCATCTTTTTTCCATTGTTGTTGCTGTTACTGTTGTTGTTGCTGTTGCATAGGACAGAGAGGAGTCCAGAGAAGAGGGGAAGATGGAGAGAGAAAAATAGACACCTGCAGACCTGCTTCACCGGTTGCAAAGTGATCCCCCCTTGCAGGTGGGAGCCAGGGGCTCGAACCAGGATCCTTGCACTGGTCCTTGCACTTTCAACTATGTGCACTTAACCTGTTGCACCCCTTCATCTACCCCTCCATTGGAATCTTTAAGACTTTTTTTTTTCTATGCAGTTCTCTTTTTTGCCCATGTGGCAGTTGAAGGGTGTCAGTAATGTTTCTGAAGAACAATAAATATGGCAATAATTCATTGTCCCATTCTGGGGGAAGAAGGATGATTAAACAGTCTAAAATTGTTTATTAATGAGTGTTAGGGTTCAAAGTGATTTTTTGGCCTCCAGGGCTAATGCTGGGGCTCAGTTTTTATTTTATTTTATTTTTCCTATTTTATAGTATAAGACAGGGAAAAATTGAGAGAGATGGGGGAAGTTAGAGAGGGGAGAGACAGACCTGCTTCACCACTTATGAAGTGACCCCACACACACACAGGTAGGGAGCCAGGGGCTCAAACCAGGATCCTTGTACTGGTCCTTGTGCTTCATACTATGTGCGCTTAACCTGGTGCACCACCACTTGACCCCCAAGTAATTTTTTATCAGGTATTTTCATTTATTTATTTATTTATAAAAAGGAAACATTGACAAAACCATAGGATAAGAGAGGTACATAACTCCACACAGTTCCCACCACCAGAATTTCATATCCCATCCCCTCCCCTGATAGCTTTCCTAGTCTTTAACCCTCTGGGAGTATAGACCCAGTGTCATTATGGGGTGCAGAAGGTAGAAGGTCTCACTTCTGTAATTGCTTCCCCGCTGAACATGGGTGTTGACAGGTCGATCCATACTCCCAGCCTGCCTCTCTCTTTCCCTAGTAGGGTGGAGCTCTGGGGAAGCAGAGCTCCAGGACACATTAGTGGGGTCGTCTGTCCAGGGAAGTCTGGTTGGCATCCTGCTAGCATCTGGAACCTGGTGGCTGAAAAGAGAGTTAACATGCAAGGCCAAACAAATTGTTGATCAATCATGAACTTAAAGGCTGGAATAGTGCAGATGAAGAGTTGGGGGGGGGGGGGTCTTCCATTTTGTAGATAGCTAGTAGGCATATTTTAGTTATATTCCAAAGGGCCTGTGGCTATATAGTTTGCGTGTGTGTGTGTGTTTCCCCTGAGCCTGAAATCTGATATACAAGTGGATCCAAGTTATTGTCTGGGAAGATGATGTCATGGCTGGAAAAGGAACAGAAAGCTGGATCAGGGAAGAGAGTAGCTCCCAAAAATGCAAAGGGATATAAATATTGTTGACTGTAAACCCCATCTATTTGATTTGGTCTAGGGCCCATATTCAGCTTAGGAGCCTATGTGACATCTGCATCCCTGTAGATATGAACTCACATTCTGTGATCATGAGTAGGAACATTCCAAGCTGCCCCAATATCAGGATCCATCTCAGGTGTAGCATAGAGTATATTGTCCATCCTCCCATCAGAAGATGGAACATTCTCTACCGTTAATGATCTAAGTTGAGGGTAAGGTCCTATGGGGGGGCCCACAAAGGGGTCTATTTTGTTGTTCCTTAATCAGGTATTCTTAAAATTATCTTTAACACTCTTTTTTTAATCACTGTGTATGCAGCCCTACACAGTGATTCTTATGCACATTAATATTTAAGAACTGAGCTAGATTAAGTGAAAGAATTAAGGGGGGGTTAGTCAGGCTTAAAACTTTGCTGTCTTAGAGTAGTGTCAGATCCTTAATGATGATGTTTAGGAGATTTGGTAGAGATTTGAAAAGTATCCCTGCTTATCCACAATTGGCTTCTGTTATCATGTAGCATGCACTCAGTTTATGAGAATGAAATTCAGCCATGTGAAAGTGTCTTATATAGACCTTGAAACGTAGTTGTTCAGTAAATATTTGTTAAAATTTTAATCTAAATCTTACCTGACAGAACACTGTTACTTGAAATGTGTCTGTCTCTTGAAATGTGTGTCTGTCTCTTTTAAAATTTTTTTTTATTATCTTTATTTATTGGGTAGAGACAGCCAGAAATCAAGAGGGAAGAGGTGAGAGAGAGAGAGAGGGAGAGGGAGAGAGAGAGATAGCTGCAGCACTGCTTCACCACTTGCAAAGCTTTCCTCTTGCAGTTGGGGGCCAGGGGACTCAAATCTGGGTCCTTAATGCACTGTAACATGTGTGTTCACCCAGGTGCACCACCACCTGGCCTCTGTGTCAGTCTTTTCAAACAGTATATAAGTCTGATGAATTTTACCTTATTCTTGGTCTTTAAGCACAAGTCCCTTTATATTAATGGTTAAGCTCCAAAGTAAGTGCATTGTTAACCTGATAGCATTCTCCTTGGCTATAATTTATTGGCATTGTAACTTTTAGGGAGGGTCTATACTGGAGGGATTTATTTTCTATTAAACTGAGATGACTGATAAATGGCATTTTAGCTTCATGTATACAAAGTAAATAATTCGGTTTGTATATACTGTGAAATGATCGTAGTAGTTTAGTTAATCATACACAGTCATAAAATTTTTTCTTACTATTTTTATTTATTGGATAGAGACAACCAGAAATTAAGAGAAAGGGGGATATAGAGAAGGAGAGAAAGACCCCTGTAGCCCTTCTTTACCACTTGGAAGCTTTCCTATTGGTGGGTCTGGGGGCTTGAACAAATTTTTTTTCTTGAAATAAGTTTTCAAATCTACTCTCTGAGCAATTCTCTTTTTTTTTTATTTTAATTCTGATTTTTTTTTTAATTGGGGAATTAATGTTTTACATTCAACAGTAAGTACAATAGTTTGTACATGCATAACAATCCCCAGTTTCCCATATAACAATACAACCCCCACTAGGTCCTCTGAATCCTTCTTGGACCTGTGTGATACACCAATTCCATTTCAGGTTCTACTTGTGTTTTCTTTTCTGATCTTGTTTTTCAACTTCTGCCTGAGAGTGAGATCATCCCATATTCATCCTTCTGTTTCTGACTTATTTCACTTAACATGAATTTTTCAAGGTCCATGCAAGATTGGCAGAAAACGGTGAAGTCACCATTTTTTACAGCTGAGTAGTATTCCATTGTGTATATATACCACAACTTTCTGAGCAATTCTCTTATGCTATCTAGTATTACTCACTATAGACACCATGTTACACATTGTATTCCAAGGTTCTTATTTTTTTCATTTGTGATTAATAGTGGGCTACAAGATTGTTGTCTATCTTCTTTTGTAACTAGAAGTTTGTACTTTTTGAACTTTTACCATTTTGATACACTCACCACTCTTCTGGCAATTATTAGCCTGTCTCCTGGTGATACTCTTTAATTTTTTTTTTTTTTAACACCAGAGCACTGCTCAGCTCAGGCTTATGGTGGTGTGGGGGATTGAACCTGGGACTTAGGAGCCTCAGGCATGAGAGTCTGTTTGCATAACCATTATGCTGTCTCCCCTGCCCTATTTAATTTTTTAATGGTGGAAACTTTCTTTTCCTGTGACTTATACTTTTAAAGGCCATATTATTTAGTAAATGTGTGTGTGTGTATTATGTTTTTGTTTTGCTTTGTTTTGGGGGGCTGGGGAGGTGGTACAGCAGTAGCACATGAAGCTTGTATGTGAGTGGTCCCAGGTTCAGTTCCCAGCACCACCAATAATAGCTAAAGCTAAATAGTGCTCTGGTCAAAAATGAAAATTTTCATTCATTCATTTAACGAAAACCTTGTAAAGTATAACTCTCAGATTATCTTACTTTACGGTCTTTTCAATGTCATTTTCTAAATCTTTTTTTTAAAGATTTTATTTATTTATTTATTTATTTATGAGAAAGATAGGAGAGAAAGAACCAGACATCACTCTGGTATATGTGCTGCTGGGGGTTGAACTTGGTATCTCATGCTTGAGAGTCTAGTGTCTTAGCCACTGTGTCACCTCCCAGACCACTAAATAATCTTTAAAAAAGTTTGCTCGTGGTCTAGGAGATGGCACAGTGAATAAAGCACTGGACTCTCAACTTCCTAATAAAGCACTGGACTCTCACTTCCTATCATTTTCATTAATAAATAATATTTATTTAAGAGCAGGTGTCACAAAGCGCAAGAACCGGCGTAAGGATCCCGGTTCGAGCCCCTTACTCCCCACCTGCAGGGGTGGGTCGCTTCGCAGGTGGTGAAGCAGGTCTGCAAGTGTCTATCTTTCTCTCCTCCTATCTGTCTTCGCCTCTCAATTTCTCTCTGTCCTATCCAACAACAACATCAATAATAAAAGCTACAACAATAAAACAAGGGCAACAAAAGGGAATAAATAAATATTTAAAAAAATAATTAAAAAAAAAGGTTGATTAAGACTTTTTTTTTTTTTTTTTTTTTTTTTTTAACCAGAGCTCTGCTCAGCTGTAATTGATGGTTGTGCAGGGGATTGAACCTCGGGCTTTGGAGCCTCAGGCATGAGAGTCTGTTTGGGTAACAATTATGCTAGCTATCTACCCCTGACCCTCTCGGGACTTTAAAAAAAAAAAGACCTATTTTCATCTGTTTTCCTCTACAGAGGAAATCAGTCTGTTGATGAATTAATAGTTTAACAAGGCTGTAAATTTGTTCTCATCATAGAGTAAGTATCTTAATTCTGTTTTGTGGCCAAAAATTGCTATTAGTACTTAACAATTTCACAACCATTACATGGGGTAAGGGACAAAAAATGAGATTGTACTTTTATTCTCTGTACTTATATATTCTGAGTATATAAAGTGGTAGAATTTAAGAATAGGAATAATGAAATGATTTATAGTGCTGTTATTCCTTCTGCTTCACTTTAAGTGTGATTGTTTGTCTCTTATACCAGGGTATGAATTATCTCCCACAGCAGCAGCTAATTTTACACGCCGAAACCTGGCTGACTGTCTTCGGAGTCGGGTAAGCATCATAGCAGCCATCTTAATATTTAAAAACAAACAAACAAAAAAAACACCATATTTCTTAATTCTTGTGGTATATGAGCATGTAGATGAAGCCTTTCAAATTAAGGTCAATTTTAATCTTGAGAATATTTATCTATGATTGTTCTTATAAAAGCACAGAGAATTGTTCTCTCCCCACCCCACCCCGCCCCTATTTCCATCCCTTACCTCATCTTTTTCTTCAGGACTTTGTAGCTCTGGGTTAACTTTTCAGATAGAAAGGAAAAGCAAGAGAGGGAAAGATACCACAGCACTGACGCTCCTCCCAGGGTGGTGAGGGCCTAGCTCAAATCTGGGTCTTGCATATGTATATAGCAAAGCAGGTATTCTCCCAGGTGGACTGTCTCATTGGCTCAGAATTGTTCCTTCTCACTCATTCTGGCCTTATTATGCAGGATGTGCCAAGAAAGTTCCTGTAACTGTTAAAGGTATATATTATTCCTTCCCACAGGGATAGGCTAAGTGGAGCTTTGCCATGTGACCCTGTACCTGTTTACCCATCTATGAAATCAAGCTAACTTCTTATCCCCACAGAATTACTGGGAAAATGAGTGCTTGTAAATCATAATATTTAGCATTCATATGACTTTTGCCTAAAGCATTTTGCTTAATAATTTAGTCTACTCACTATTCCACTGAGACATACAGTAGTTAATTCTCTGTCACTGGTACAGAATGAAAGGCATAAAGTAGTAAAGTTATTAGCTCTGTGTCTATCAAGTAGACCAAAGCTATACTAATGGTGCCGTAAATGCATGACTGTTCTGCCTAATACCAGTTTCTTGGTTTTTCATTAATGTTTCTAGAATATTAGTGCTGTTCATTTTGGGGTTTTTTTGCTGTTCATATTTTTACTGTAGTTTTAGTTTCATTAGTATTAAACTGAGTTATGACAAATCTAAATAAGTATACTATGCTGTTTTGTTTTTTTTTTTAAGATTTTATTTATTTATTGATGAGAAAGATAGGAGGAGAGAAAGAACCAGACATCATTCTGGTACATGTGCTGCCGGGGCTTGAACTCAGGACCTCACGCTTGAGAGTCCAGCACTTTATCCACTGCGCCACCTCCCGGACCACAGTATACTATGCTGTTAATGCAAGTTACTTATTATAGATCTTTGAAACAGTTCATTTTCTAGTATCTAGTAATACTGAATGAGAACTTCTTACTAAACAATTTTTCTTAATATTAGTATATATATATATATTTAAAAGAAACATTGGCAAAACCATAGGACACAGTTCCCACCACTAGAACTTCATATCCCATCCCCTCCCCTGATAGTTTTTCCTAGTCTGGGAGTTTGGACCCAAGGTCATTATGGGGTGCAGAAGGTATAAGGTCTGGCTTCTGTAATTGCTTCCCCACTGAACATGGGTGTTGACAGGTCGATCCATACTCCCACCCTGCCTCTTTCTTTTCCTAGTAGGGTGGAGCTCTGGGGAAGCAGAGCTCCAGGACACATTGGTGGGGTCGTCTGTCCAGGGAGGTCTGGTTGGCATCCTACTAGCATCTGGAACCTGGTGGCCAAAAAGAGAGTTAACATACAAGGCCAAACAAATTGTTGAACAATCATGAACTTAAAGGCTGGAATAGTACAGATGAAGAGTTGGGAGGCGGGGGGGGGGGGGTCATTTTGTAGATAGCTAGTAGGCATATTTTAGTTATATTCCAAAGGATCTGTGGCTATACTAGTTTTTTGTGTGTGCGTTTTTTTTCCCCCTGAGCCTGAAATCTGATATACAGGTGGATCCAAGTTATTGTCTGGGAAGATGATGTCATGGCTGGAAAAGGAACAGGGCTGGATCATGGAAGAGAGTAGCTCCCTAATATGGGAAAGGGATATAAATACTGTTGACTGTAAACCCCATCTATTTGATTTGGTCTGGGGTTAATATTAGTTTTGATCAAAGGACTTACACAGTATGTTTATGAAGTTCAAATAAAAGCTAGATAATGGATTGTGAGGAAATTAATTTTAATTTATTACATACATTGTTTTGATCTGAGACAGGGATCAATGGCTTTTTTTTTTTTTTTTTTTTTTTTTTGCCTTAAGAGTTATTGCTAGGGCTTGGTGCCAGCACTGCTAATCCACTACTCCTGCAGCCCTTTTTTTTTTTTTTTAATATATATATATATATATATAGAATAGAGAGAAGAGAGGGAGAGAGATAGACACCTGCAGACCTGACGTGCTTCGCTGCTCCTAAAGTGTGTGTGTCGTTGCGCCCTGACCCTCCCACGGGGCTCAAACTGGGATCCTTATGCAGGTCCTTGTGCTTCATATTGTTTGTACTTAACCAGTGTGCCACTGCCCAGCCCCTCAATGGCCTTTTCTTGTTCTCATCTTTGTGAAAGAGAAAAATGGATCAGATACGATCTTTCCTGCCATCCACAAGTTCAAGTTATTCTGTGGCTTGCTGTATAAAATGTTCCTTGTCAGGCAGAATTGGAATTAAGAATTCAAACTTTTGTCATAATAAATGCTTTGTCATAAAAGTTTTAAAAAGAAACTGAATTAAGCTTCTTTTAGAATTGAGATAATATTAATATGGGGAGTTGGGCAATAGCACAGCAGGTTAAGCGCAGGTGGTGCAAAACGCAAGGACCAGCATAAGGATCCTATTCCCCACCTGTGGCAGGTCACTTGACAAGCAGTGAAGCAGGTCTGCAGGTGTCTATCTTTCTCTCCTCCTCTCTGTCTTCCCCTCCTCTCTCCATTTCTCTCTGTCCTATCCAACAATGACAACAACGATAACTACAACAGTAAAAAAGGGGGGAGGCAACAAAAGGGAGTAAATAAATAAATATTTTTTAAAAAGAATATTAATGTGGTGATCTGGGAGGTGATGTATTAGATAAAGTGTTAGACTCTCAAGTATGAGGTCTTACATTTGATCTTTGGTATCATATATACCAGAGTGATGTCTTGGTTCTCTTTCTTTTCACCTATTTCTCTCAGTAATAAAGTGGGTTTTTTTGTTTGTTTGTTTTAAAGAATGTCAATGTGTTCGTCAGGTGCAGAGAAGCTGACTAGTCTTCACTTAACAGAAATGTTTGACATCTTAAATAAATATCCCTGTAGACAGACATGGGACTGTAGTAAATACTGACTACCTTAGCTTTATACCTTAGGTCCAATCTCTGCTTCTCTTACCAAATAGGATGTTAATTCGAAAATACGAATTTATTGTCATTTCATTCTGGGGAGAAAGGTGATGATTGTTTTTCAGTCCCATAATAAACACAAAGTCATGGGGCCAGGTGTTGGCACACCTGCTTGAGCACACTTGTTACAAGTTATAAGGACCCAGGTTCAGGCCCCCAGTCCTCACCTGCAGGGGGAAAGCTTCAGGAGTGGTGAAGCAGGGCTACAGGTTTCTCTGTCTCTCTCCCTCTTTATCTCCCCCTTTTTCTCGATTTCTGGCTGTTTCTAGCAAATAAATGATAATAAAATAATAAGTACAAAGTCACTAGATTTGGTATATTCGCAGATATGTCAGTTGGCATATAAGATTTACTTTGGGTCAGCCAGTTGCTATGCATCATTTTGTATCTGTACCTCAAATTACTTGATTTCTCATTTGCCCTGTGTTTATGAGTGATATATGTTTGGGGAACTTTTTTTTTAATTGCAGGATATATAATTAATTTTATCATGTGAACTGATTCTTTCAAATGCAGGCAATTTAGTATATAGTTATGCTTAATCTCTGGAATTAGTTTGCCCATATTTAAATATTTGCTCATTATCTTTCTGTGTATCTTTGGATAAATTCTGAGCTTAATTTTCCTACTTACAAAAAAATAGTATTTTATTAGTATATAGTATTAGTATACCACTTCAAATCATAAGTAAAAGGTTAAATAAGGTAGTCATATGAAGTTGTTAGCACAGTGTATTGTACACACAACTAATTAATAAATCATGTTTGTTCTCATGCTGCTATTGCTGTTTGGTTGAAGAAGCAGTTTGATAACTATACATTTCCTCTGGGTAATTTTTGTACTATTTTAGCTGAACTGATTAAATAGATGGGGACATTAAAAATTACTGATATTGACAAGGAAAGTAGAAATAATCTAATATTGATCAGGTCTTATGTGTTAGGCTTTGTTCTAGAATGGCACCATCCTGTATGATAGCCGCTAACTGTATATGGCTCTGTGTGTGTGTGTGTGTGTGTGTGTGTGTGTGGTGTTTTATTTGTTTTTACCAGAGCACTGTTCAATTCTAACTTGTGGTGACAGGGGATTGAACCTGGGACTTTGGAGCCTTGAGCATTATGCTCTCCCCACCCCATAACCTTTTTTTTTAATTGTTTTCCATGATACTGTAAAACTAGTGTTATTCACATTTTACTTACAAAGACACTAAAACAGGTTAAATATTTCCTTTATATATTCAGTTATGCCAGTGACACATATACACCCTGTAAAATACTGAGCTAAGATTCTAACTTAACTTCAAATAACGTTTTCTTTCATACTTTTTTCATTACATACTGGTCTGATTTATGTTTTTGTATTTAGGGAAGCATGATATGCTCAGTTCTATTAAATTGTCAGGATCTTCACATACAATTCTATAGATGAGATGTTTAAAACATGTGCCCATTATAAATGTTCAGTAAAAAAAATTGTGAGATCTGGGTGGTGGACAGAATACATGCCTTCCATACAGGAGGCACATGGTTTGACCCCTTGCATGACATAAGCGCCCTGTGGGTCCTGGAGAGGTGTGTGAGGTATGTATATCTCAAACTATTTAGAATCATAAAAAAAGAAAACTAACCTGAGGAGGCTGCCAGTGGTAACACATGTGAAGCATTGAATTTGTTCCCTGGCACTCTATTTTTATTTTTTCTAAATAAGAGTCATCCCGTTAGGTCCTCATAAATCACTGGATATGTTATTATGTGTTTATACAATGGGAGTTTTATTAAGATAATCTTAGTGATTGTCACTTCTTCATATGAGAATTAAAGATGTACTGTCAGCAGGAGGGGACCCACAAAAAAATAAAACACAGACACACACACACACACACACACACACACACACACACACATATTGATTGAGGGCTGGGGATTTTAGCTTTCACTTCCTCAATCGCTATTGAACAGGCAGGCCATGGCCGGTGCGCCGCTATGTTCCATCGCTGGGGAGCCAGAGACGACCCAAACTGCCCCTGCGGCTACAGACAGACTACGACCCACATAGTCAACGACTGCCACCTCTCCAGATTCAAAGGAGGTCTCGAAACTTTACATCAGGCTCAACCTGACGCTGTTGACTGGCTACGGAAGAAGGGCAAACGCTAGACGAAGAAACTTAAATGCATGTGTATTCAAGTTGGTCAGCTCCTGACTAGTCCCCAAAAAAACAGAAAAAAGTACTTGTTGGATTTTTGCTGTGGGTTTGATGTTCCAATTTTAAATGTTTGTGAGGCTTTTTTAAGCATGGATTTTTGAGTCAGATACACCAATTTCTCTGGTATTGTTTATGTAATCTTAAGTTACTTATGCTGAGCCTCAGTTTCTTTATCTATTTAGCTTGATGGAATGGTTTTCAAACTTTATGTAATGAAGCTACTTTTGGAAGCTCACCAAGGAAGACCAGTGTAGTGAAATGTTTGCTCTTCATATTAGATCAACTCAGTTTTTTTTTTTAATTTATTTATTTATTCCCTTTTGTTGCCCTTGTTGTTTTGTTGTTGTAGTTATTGATGTCGTCGTTTCTGGATAGGACAGACAGAAATAGAGGGGAGGGGAGGACAGAGAGGGGGAGAGAAAGATAGACACCTGCAGACCTGCTTCACCGCCTGTGAAGCGACTCCCCTACAGGTGGGGAGCCGGGGGACTCGAACTGGGATCCTTAGCTGATCGTTGCACTTTGCGCCACCTGTGCTTAGCCCACTATGCTGCCACCCGACTCCCTCAACTCAATTTTTTAAAATCTACCTTATATGTTGGGATTCCATGAAGGATTTTATTTGAAAAAGTGACTTTACTGTCCCTTCCCACTAAAGTTTGGGAGTGGGGATAGCAGTATAGCTGGAAGATCTCCACTTTGGGATGTTAAGTGCTAGCTCTCCAATGAACTAGTTGAAAAGTCTCCAGAGTCTGACTGGATAATTTTTATGGTTTCTCCCAGCACCAAAGAGCACAATTTAAAATTTTGATGTTAGGACTATAAACAGTGGTCCAGGAGATGGTGCAGTGGATAAAGCATTGGACTCTCAAGCATGAGGTCCCAAGTTCAGTCCCTGGCAGTACATGTACCAGAGTGATGTCTAGTTCTTTCTCTCCTCCTATCTTTCTCAATAAATAAATAAATAAACTCTTTTTTAAAAGAGACTATAAACAGACTTGAAATTTTTGAAGGGAGAGAATATATAGAAAATAATATTAGTCATTTCCAGAAGTGAATATAACTTTCCCCAGCACTGGGACCTGAATTTGAGTATGTTAGGTCTGGCTAATATTAGGCTAATATATTGTCTCCTGTACTAGAAGAATCCTGTTGCTCTGAACCTACTTTTCTGCAGTCAAGTACTCTGCCCTTGAGCTATACCGCCTGCTTGAACCTTCTTTTCTGACCATTAGAGTTACTGTACTCAAGCCTATGGTGACAGGCACAAAGACATCTTTATCTCATTGAGGTCATGTGACCTTGTGAACAGATGGCTCAGGTGAAACCTTGACTTTGCAAGTCTTGTCCCTTAAACACAACCAACCATTTGTTACAAGTGATTAAATATTACTAACAAGGGTAATTTCACATGCTTTTTGGCAAATGTGGTTAGCAGGATGTGAAATGACACAGCAATGCTTTCTTCCTCCATGTGCCATCTCCCTTGAGGCCTCTTATCCCCTGCTCACCCCCGTCTCACCCATGCCCAGGCTTGCCTTCCAGCTCACCTGCTCCAGATGGGCGGCACAGTGGGAGGACACTGGCACAGGCAGATGTGTTTATTTTCCGGAGACGCAAAGTTGTGCTGCTGCAGATGGTAGTGCCTTGGAGCAAATGGCAGCCTTTGACACTGATGCCACACAGGCTGGGCATCTTGTCAGACAGGGCTGGCTTACTTTTGGTGATAGGAAAATTGGAAGGAAAATAAAAATCAAGATGTTCAAAATGAAACTCTTGGAGTTTTAGAGTAAGCAGCAGTCCTTTTAGAACTGGAGAGCGGTTTTCTTCCGTACCAGGCATTTTGCTATCTGATGAGCTAATTATGAATTTTCTCTATTGACCAAGGGTTTCATTCTTAACTTACACATGACATAAAGTAAAAACTGAAGACATATGGCTGCCTTTCAGTGGTACTGCAAAACATATGCATCCCAGGTCATATTTCACAGAAGTCTCTTAGGATTGGAGGTGGCTTATATGAGCTCCACTCTTCTGTTTTTGGTGGTCATTTTGATTATTCAAAGGCTGAGGGACAGATATGCCTTGACGTTAAAATACCTTAATGGGATGATATTTTGTGTTTATAGTGTTTTCCTACCAAGAACAGGATTTCTGGCAACTGCCCATTTAAGTAGTTTGCTTATACTAGTTATTACGGCTATACTCAATCCACTTGAAAAGGTCAATTAAATGCTCGAATGTTGAATCATTGTACTTTTCAGTCTTCCTAAGGAAAAATGACTTCAGATCTTTCTTTGAAAGTTCCTGGCTTCATCAGAACCCCCCCCCCCTTTTTTTCTTTTTAAAAAAATATATGCTGTTTTTCCCAACCTTAGTGCTGATAGAGTTAGGAGTTTGCAGGTGTAAAGTCCTCCCTCCTCCCCTTCCCCATCTCTCTCCAGGGGGTTGTATGTGAGAAGGTGTTGCTTTCTCACTCAGAGAGCATATATGTGCTACCCTGTTGGATGCCTGCTGTGAGCATAGAGAACCCCTGTTCTGGTTGAATGAAATGAGCCTGTTGGGTGACTGAGATTGTACAACTCATTATGCCAACTTTTCACTTCACTTATCTTTGCTAACCTCAGTATGTGTCAAGCAGTATAGGTATTTATCTAAATTTGTGTTCTTTTGATACTTATATCTTGAAATTATAGTTTCCTATTAAGGCCTGGTGCTTTGAGCTGGGGGCAGCTTCAGGTTTCCTGAAGCTGAGGTGTTCTGTTGGTGCTACTAGTCATTTGTTTAGCATATCAGCCTGTGCTATCTCCTTCATGTTGAGAAAACAGAAGTACAAAGCTCAGTGTATGCCTTCAGATGAAGAAATAGAGAAGTAAACTGTCAACTGCACTACAGAATGTAAGTGCCACAATAGTTATATAGGTAAATAAGTTTTCTGGAAACATATCCTAACTTGAACCTTGAAGGACCAGATGTCATTTAGGCAAAGATGAAACAAAAAGAAAACCTGGAAATGCAGACCAAGTTGATGTGTGAGACTGTGCACAGTGATTTTTAAACTGTGTTTAAAAGATAAGTTTTCTGTGCCTCCTACTTCATTTTTTTAGTGTCTTGGTAGTATATGAATTAGGGGCCTACTGGTTGAGAAACGTGTGTGTGTGTGTGTGTGTGTGTGTGTGTGTGTGTGTGTGTGTGTGTGTGTGTGTGTGTGTGTGAGAGAGAGAGAGAGAGAGAGAGAGAGAGAGAGCGCCACGATTTAAAGTAGTTAAATATGAGTGAGATTTTTAGGTAAATGGCAAAAGATTAAAACTAATCCAGGTATGACTGATGAAACTGCTTTATGCTCTTTAGAAGCTTCTGGATAATAGGTAACTAGCCCATTCAGATGAGAGTTGGTAAGACCAGTGATAACTAGGAAAAGAAGAGGGAAGAGGAGAGACCAATGAAAACCTTCTGGGTCCACTTGTTTGGGAGCTATACCACGAATAGGGAGTACTGTGTTTTTAAAAATTGGGGGAAGGGCTCCGAAATAGCCTCTCCCCCAAGGTGTCTTTAGTACTTTTATGCCTAGGTCCTTTGTACATCACAAAACAGATATAATGATACATAGTCATAGTTTTTGTTTTTAAGATTTTATTTACTGATTAATTATTAGAGAGGGGGAGAGAGAGTCAGAGCATCCCTCTGGCACATGTGATGCTGGGGGATTGAATTCAGGGGACTCCAGCCCACCTCCCAGGCCACCTAAGCAGTCTTTTATATTATTATTTATTTAATTTATTTATTGGATAGAGACAGAGACACTTGCAGCCCTGCTTCACCATTCATGAAGGTGTAGTCATCATCCCCTCCCACCAGCAGATGGGGGCTCAAACCTGCCTAAGTAGTCTCCTTTTATTTGTTTCTTTTTTAAACAAATCATCTTGTTTAATTGCTTGGGAGATGAATCAACTCTGATGTTTGGTGTTGTATAGATAGCTATGCATGCTTAGTCTCTGTAACCAAGTATATATGTATCTTGTGGTATGCAGAGCATAATGTCTGCTCTTAAAAAATGTAAGAACTGGGAGTTGGGCTGTAGTGCAGCGGCCTAAGCGCAGGTGGCGCAAAGCACAAAGACCAGCATAAGGATCCCGGTTCGAACCCTGGCTCCCCACCTGCAGGGGAGTCGCTTCACAGGCGGTGAAGCAGGTCTGCAGGTGTCTATCTTTCTCTCCTCCTCTCTGTCTTCCCCTCTCTCCATTTCTCTCTGTCCTATCCAACAACAACAACAATAATAACTATAACAATAAAACAACAAGGGCAACAAAAGGGAAAAAATAAATAAAATAAATATAAAAAAAATTTTTTTAAATGTAAGAACTAAATTCAAGTTATGGAGTCTTAAATTCTTCCTGTGTACTACCAGTTCATGAAAATATTCAAGTAATCTTGTTGCAGACATGCTGTTGTTGGTTTTACCATTGCATAATCAGCTATTTTATTTTGATGTTATTTGGGAGAAAGCAGTATTTTTGATTAGCAAGTAAAATTAATGTAGTAAACAAATACTGTGTTAACTAGTTGGTATAATAAGGCATCTGTGCCATGCTACATTTTAACTCATTAAATTTCTAAACTTCTAATTACTATAAGATTATTTTAATAGCACCATTCAAACAAGGTCAGTGATGTCTATGAAGAAGTAAAATTCAGAAATTTCAGAGTTGAAAGGGAACTTCTTTTCATTTCTGGCACAGGGGCCTTGCACATGCCTGATCTCACTGCTGGGATGATATTTTCCTTTTGTTTCAGATATGGAAAGAGTTAAGTACAATACTGCTCCACCGTCTATGGAGATTTCCCTAATGTTGGGGTGTTCCCATTATGTGCCAGGACTTGAGTCTGGGACCTTGGTCATAATAATCTTCATACTCTACTGGTTGAGCTATTTCCTGGCCCTGAGAGGGAACTTTAAAACTGTTTTTTGGAAAAGGAAAAAAAAAATTAGATATGCACAGTGGTTAAATTTTTTTTGCTCCTAAATTTCAGATTCACTTGATTTTTTTTTTTTTTTGAGACATGCTTATTTCTTCATGGAGAGTGAAAATTTATAATTATGGGTTCAGTTTTTGCCTTGTTTTGTTGTGTTGTCGTGTTTTAAGTTTTTACTTCCCTGTTATGAAGCTCAATATAGTGTTTTGGTTATAATCAGGGGTGGGGAACCTTTTTTTCTGCCAGGAGCAGTTTGAATATAACGTCATTCTCAGGCCTTACAAAATTACAAACTTAACAATCAACAGTAAATGTTACTATGAATTTATTGAATATTAAATTTCTTTTTTTATATTTTATTTATTTATTTTTATTATTTTTTTTAACCAGAGCACTGATCAGTGTTGGCTTATGGTGGTGCAGGAGATTGAACCAGGGCTTTGGAGCCTCAGGCATGAGAGTCTCTTTACATAACCATTATGCTCTCTGCCCCACCCATATTTTATTTATTTTAATGAGAGAAAGAGCACTGATCGCCTCTGGTTCTGGTGAAAAAGTGAGAAAATGGTTTTTAAAATCCAGCTTCATGGAGAGCTGTCTGGAGAACTCTCAGAAGGCTAGAAATGGACCTACCCTGTGATCCTGCAGTTCCTCTCCTGGGGATAGATCCTAAGGAACCCAACATATCCATCCAAAAAGATCTGTGTACACATATGTTCTTGGCAGCACAATTTGTAATAGCCAAAACCTGGAAGCAACCCAGGTGTCCAACAACAGATGAGTGGCTGAGCAAGCTGTGGTATATATACACAATGGAATACTACTCAGCTGTAAAAAATGGTGACTTCACCGTTTTCAGCCGATCTTGCATGGACCTTGAAAAATTCATGTTAAGTGAAATAAGTCAGAAACAGAAGGATGAATATGGGATGATCTCACTCTCAGGCAGAAGTTGAAAAACAAGATCAGAAGAGAAAAAACAAGTCGAACCTGAAATGGAATTGGCGTATTGCATCAAAGTAACAGACTCTGGGGTGGGTGGGTGGGGAGAATACAGTTCCATGAAGGATGATAGAGGACATAGTGGGGGTTGTATTGTTATATGGGAAACTGGGGAATGTTATGCATGTACAAACTATTGTACTTACTGTTGAATGTAAAACATTAATCCCCCCCAAAAAAATCCAATTTCAAAAAAAATTTTTTTTTAATAAAAAGGGCACAGAAAAAAGAAAAACAACTTCATACCTCTTTCCAAGCCCTGTCCCCTTTGAGGGGCAACACTAGGTAGCAGGATTGGTACCAACTTTTGATCAGGGCAGAAAAAGCTCAGTTTCTTCTCTCTCCTTCTTACAACACGCCTCTTAGAAGCTTGCAGTTTTAGATATTAGCTTCTCTACTGCATTCTGTTTATCTTCTCCCTCTGCTCTAAATGCTGCAGACTTCTCACTCATATTTTCTGCTTCAAACTGAATCACTTGTACATCTTCTAACCTGCTGTGAGTTCTCTCTGGTACCTCTATTTCTTTCTCTCTCTGATGGTCATTTTCCCCTGAATGTATTTGAATATCTCTGTATAGCACTTAGTAGTCAGTTAGGACTTAGTACTTCAAAGTATGAGGTCCTTGGGAGTCAGATGGTAGCACAGCGGGTTGAGTACACATGGCATGAAGCAAGGACATGCATAAGGATCCTGGTTCAAGCCCCCAGTTCCTTACATACAGGGGAGTTGCTTCACAAGCAGTGAAGCAGGTCTGCAGATGTCTATCTTTCTCTCCCCTCTCTGTCTTCCCCTCCTCTCTCCATTTCTCTCTGTCCTATCCAACAATGACAACAACAATAATAACTACAATAATAAAACAACAAGGGCAACAAAAGGGAATAAATAAAATTTTTTTAAATGTAAAAAAAATTTTAAAAGCATGAGGTCCTTCCCACCTGCAGGGGGGAAGCTTTGCAAGTGGTAAAGCAGTACTGCAGGTGTCTCTCTGTCTCTTGCCCTTTCCTCTCAATTTCTGACTGTCACTATTCCAATAAGTTAATAAAGATAGGAAGTCGGGCGGTAGCGCAGTGGATTAATCGCACGTGGCGCAAAGCGCAAGGACTGGTGTAAGGATCACGTCTCGAGCCCCAGGCTCCCCACCTGTAGGGGAGGCTTCACTGCCTGTGAAGCGGGTCTGCAGGCGTCTGTCTTTCTCTCCCCCTCCCTGTCTTCCCCTCCTCTCTCCATTTCTCTCTGTCCTATCCAACAACGACCTCAATAATAACTAAACAATAAAACAAGGGCAACAAAAAGGGAAAATAAATATAAAAACAAAAAATTAAAATAAAAAAAATAATTTTTTTAAGTAAATGAAGATAATACAAAAAAAAAAAGCATGAGGTTTCAAGTTCCAGAGTGGCACTCTTATTCTCTTACTTGGATGTTATGCTGTTTCACCATGTATGTGGCACAGGTTCGAGCCTGGTCCCCCCTCCCCCCACATACACACATTGAAGGAAGCTGTGGTCTTAAAAAAAAAAAGGGCGCTGGGTGGTAAGATAGACACCTGCAGACCTGCTTCATCACTTGTGAAGCGACTCACCTGCAGGTGGGGAGCTGGGGGCTCGAACCGGGATCCTTACGCCGGTCCTTGCACTTCGCATCACATGCGCTTAACCTGCTGCACTACTGCCCGACTCCCTAACAAAGAAATTTTACTAAAAATGTTTGTGTATTTATTAGATACAGATTGAGAGAAATAGGGACGAGGGAGCCAGAGAGGAAGAAACACCTGCAGCACTGCTTCACTTATGAAGCTTCTTCCCACCTGGAGGTGGGGACCAGGGTTTTTGTTTGTTTTGTTTTGTTTTGTTTTTCTTTGATTTATTTATTTTATTTTACAAAATGGATATATTGGGAGTCGGGCGGTAGCGCAGCAGGTTAAGCGCATGTGGCGCGAAGCACAAAGACCAGCGTAAAGATCTTGGTTCAAGCCCCCAGCTCCTCACCTGCAGGGGAGTCGCTTCACAGGTGGTGAAGCAGGTTTTCGAGTGTCTTTCTCTTCGCTTCTCTGTCTTTCCCTCCTCTCTCCATTTCTCTCTGTCTTATCCAACAATGACGACAACAACAATAAAAAAAAAAAAAACAAGGGCAACAAAAGGGAAAATAAATAAATATAAAAAAATTTTAGTGGATATATTGACAAGACCATATCCTATCCACTACTACCATCACCACCCCCCAAGCTCTCCTATTCTTTATCCCTCTGGGAGTATGGACCCAGATCATTATGGGATGCAGAAGGTGGAAGGTCTGGCTTCTGTAATTGCTTCTCCGCTGAACATGGGCATTGACATGTCGATCTATACTCCCAGCTTGTCTCTTTCTCTAGTAGGGCAGGGCTCTGGGGAGGTGGGGCCCCAGGACACATTGGTGGGGATCCTCTGTCCAGGGCAGTCAGGGTGGCATGGTATCATCTGGAACCTGGTGGCTGAAAAGAGTTAAGATATAAAGCACATACTTACCTGGCATGGGAGACACCATGATCACGAAGGTGGTTTTCCCAGGGCGAGGCTTATCCATTGCACTCCGGATGTGCTGACCCCTGCGATTTCCCCAAATGTGGGAAACTCGACTGCATAATTTGTGGTAGTGGGGGACTGCCTTCGCGCTCTCCCCTGAAAAAAAAAAACAAAAAATAAAAATAAAAAAGATATAAAGCATAACAAATTGTTGATAAATCATGAACCTAAAGGTAAGAATATTGCAGATGAAAATTTGGGGGTCTCCTTTTTGGAAAAATCTAGTAGGTCTATTTTAGGTATATTCCAAGGGGCCCATGACTTTACTAGTTTTTGCCTGTACCTGACGGCTAACATGCAGGTGGACCCAAGGTATTGTCTGGAGAGATGGTGTTGGGAAAAGGACTAGAGGGTGGAGGGTAGATAGCATAATGGTTATGCAAAGAGACTCGTGCCTGAGGCTCCAAAGTCCCAGGTTCAGTATGTCCCCATCCACCACCACCACCACCACCACCACCACCACCACCACCATCACGCACGCACACACACACACACACACACTACCATAAGCCAGAGCTGAGCACAGAGATAGAGAATGGGAAGGCTATCAGGGGAGGGGGTGGGATGTGGAGATCAGGTTATGGGAATTGTGCGGAATTGTACCCCTCTTATTCTATGGTTTTGTTAATGTCTCCTTTCATATATATATATATATATATGCCCGTCTCTTGCCCTTATCCAACTTTTATAGTCCTTAGTTTGTCTGACAAGGTTAGCTTTGGAGTGAGGGAAGTGTAATAGGAAGTAGGTGAGGAGGGTGTCTCAGTCTAAGTTGAAACTATTTGATTAGGTACTTTATGGTATCTTTTTAGGTCTTTCTACTTGCTTGCTGCATTTATTGACTCACTGCAAACTTGTGCACTATTGCTTTCAGGTGTATATTTCCCCCTAATTTATGGATATATGTATACATGTGTACATATGCCCTATCTCATGGGCCCTGGTCTGTATCTAGGTTTTGAGGATTTGTTAGGAAGTGGACTATGTGAAATGGAATTAAGGAGTCCTATGAGAAAGCAAAGGTCTCATCAGAGTAATGAAGCTGAAGGGTTGACATTCCAAAATGAAACATGCCAAAGTGATACTGGTTGCATTGAATAGGTTGGGATCAGCAGATGGAGTATCAATTAGTATGAATTGGGAGAAGCATGCAGGAAAGTGAACCCCACCCCAGAGGTTCCAGGACTGGGGGAAATAGGGGTTTTGTAGAGAATGGGGAAGGTTCCTGCTATCTAAGGGTTTAAGAAGACAATAGGTAGTTATTGCTATAACCAAATTATTTGGCAATTGGATTAACTTTGAAAATCCCATTGTTAGGATTCGCTATATCATACAAGACCTCACCATAATCTGTCTCCTTTAATGTTATTTACAAATAGCTGTATCTTATAAAGTGATGCCAACAGTTGTTTCTGTTCTCCCTGGTCTAAGCTTATTAAGGTGACTTAATATTTCAAAGCACAAGTCATTATTAGAGATGTATTAAAAATTTGAGCTCACTGTTAAAATTCAATCTGGTTACCCATTTGAAGTCTTTTTTTGTTTGTTTATTTTCCCTTTTGTTGCTCTTGTTTATTATTGTTGTAGATATTATTGTTATCGATGTCATCGTTGTTAGGACAGAGAGAAATGGAGAGAGGAGGGGAAGACAGAGGGGGAGAGAAAGATAGACACCTGCAGACCTTCTTCACCACCTGTGAAGCAACTCCCCTGCAGGTGGGGAGCCAGGGGCTCAAACCAGCATCCTTACATCGGCCTTGTGCTTTGCGCCACATGCGCTTAACCCGCTGTGCCACCGCCCGACTCCCACCCTTTTGAAGTCTTACATCCTTAGATCGAAAGCATATATACTCAGGGCTATGATCTTTGCATCAAAAAGTTTGAGACATTCAATCCATTTTTCCCCTCTCATATTAATTAGTGAATGGTCCAGGAGGTGATGCAGTGGATAAAGGGTTGAACTCTCAAACATGAGGTCCTGAGTTCCATCCCAATCAGCACATGTACCATAGTGATGTCTGGTCCTTTCTCCTCCTTCTCATAAATAAATAAATAAATATTTTTAAAAAAATATCTGTGAGACTATGGATTAATAGGAGTGTGTATTATATTAACAACATTCCCACCACCAAAGGTCTGTGTCCCTCCCTCTTCCCCCCTACAATGAAGTTGAACATCTATCCTCACCCTCCACCCAGAGATTTTTAATTTGGTGCCATAGTCCAAAACTCAGTCAGATTCTGCTTTGAGTTTCCCTTTCTGTTCTTCTTTCTCAACTTCTCTTTATGAGTGGGATCATTCCATACTCATCTTTGTCTTTCTGATTTAGCTCACTTAACATAATTCCTTCTAGCTCCATCTAAGATGGATCAGAGAAGGTGGGTTCATTATTCTTAATAACTGAGTTTTATTCCATTGTATATATATATATATATATCACAACTTTCTCAGCCATTCATCTGTTGTTGGGCACCTGGTTTGCTTCCAGGTTTTAGCTAATATGAATTGTGCTGCTATGAACATTGGTGCACACATATTTTTTTGGTTGGGTGTTGTGGAGTCCTTAGGATATATCCCTCGGAGAGGAATTACTGGGTCACATGGAAGGTCTATCTAGCCTTGTGAGGGTTCTCTAGAAAGTTGTCCACAGAGGCTGGACCAATTTACATTCTCACCAGCAGTGCAGGAGGGTTTCTTTGTCCCCACAACCTCGCCAACATTTGTTGCTGCTGTCATTTTTTATGTATAACATTCTCACAGGGGTGATGTGATATCTCAGTGTTGTCTTTAGGGACCAGAGCCTGTGCACATTATAACATGTGCCCTCTACCAGGTGTGTCACTTCCTTACCCCAGCATTGAAATTTTAAAGTTATGTCACCAAACCCACCCAAAGCAGACAACTCATAAATTTTGTTATTATTTAAAAAAAATTTTTTTTTGTTATTATTGTAAACAAGTTGTAGGGGCTGGGTAGTGATGCAGCCTGTGGGGTGCACCCCTTTAGATGAGTCATCTGTGGTCTGACAACTTGGCTCTTTTGAAACTGAAAATACTCTAACTGGGGAGGCTGCTCTGGTAGAGTTCAGGGCTTGCATGCTTGAGGTCCTGAGTTTGAGCCCGAGTACCACTTACTGCTGGAGCAGTCATGCTCTGGTTTCTCCCATAAAAATAACTAGATAATAATTTTTTTAATATTTATTTATTCCCTTTTTGTTGCAATTGTTGTTTTATTGTTGTTGTCTCTTCATTGTAGGATAGGACAGAGAGAAATGGAGAGAGGAGGGGAAGACAGAGAGGGGGAGAGAAAGATAGACACCTGCAGACCTGCTTCACCACCTGTGAAGCCACTCCCCTGCAGGTGGGGAGCCGAGGGCTCGAGCCAGGATCTTGCCATGTGCGTTTAACCGCTGCGCTACCGCCTAACTCCCAATTAGATATAATTTTTTTTTAATTTCAGTTAGTAATCATATGTGATACATTAAATGTAGAGCAATAGATGCTAGTATGACAGTATATTCTAAAATATTTGAGTGTGAAACTAACATTTACATATTGAATCATATACTCACACTTAATTTCCATTTTGTGGAGGCAGCATGGTCTCCTAGATAAAGCAAACAAGAGTTGGAATCTGGAAGGCTGAATTCTGGTCATGACTGATGCTAAATAATTAGGTGTGGAGTTTAGGGCAAGTCATTGTGCCCTCTTTGAAACTAAATCCCTACAACTATAAAAGGCATGTCAGGTAAACAAGTAATTCTATGCATGACTTTTTTGTGAAATTCTCTCAGTGGTGACACAAACTAGATTAAATGAACTAGGAGGTACTGTTCCTTTCAAAACCCACTTTCTGTTTAATGTATTTAGATGTTTATTTATAAAAACACTGTCATCTCTAGACAGATTCTGTTGTCCTACTGGTGGTTCTGCATCTCTGCAAATTAGTGACCCACCAAGAATGAAAGTGTGCTTCACAGACTATTTAATGTCCCAAGGTGCCACACATTGCAAAAGAGTGCACAGTTCTCCAAAGCACCTCACTCATAGCGACATCGTCCTGTTCAATTAGAGGTGGCAGAGGCTGGCCTGGCTCCAAAGAAAGACTGTCAATTCCTCTCTTTTCTGTGTCCACGCTTGGCAGGATGCTTCCTCACGCCCACCTCTCCCCCTTGCTGTGACTTTGGCTTCCGCCAGATGTCACACCGCTGCTTGTCACCGCCCAGACTCTTCCTCGCTGATTTTGTTGTTTCAGTGTATTTATCACAACTGTTCTATTTAGCTGTAAAATTTATGGAATTTCACACTCTTAATCACTGCAGTGCTTTTCCTTGAGAGGGAATGTACATGGAGTTGTATGCATAAGGGATGAAAGGAAGAAAACATTTCATCTAACTTAAGGAAAGTTAGATAACATATGCACCCCTCACTCACAAATGTAATTCAGGAAACTGAATTATAATGTTTAAAGTGGAAGTCAGCTCAATTCTGCAGGGCTCAGAGGTACTTAGGAAGCTTACATTAATCATGAGAGCGATATTAAGAAATGTGCTTATTGGCTAATTTTCCTGGCTTAAATATGTACCCTTTAACAACCAAAAAAAAAACAAAACAGATAATTCACTGGCTTTGTGATACATCTTCTTGATCTTACTACTTTACTTGTCCAGTCATATGTGTTAACAATACAGTCAGGTCCTAAAGTGATGCGGTAGTAACAGTTATTTTGTATAATTACTATTTAACAGGGATTGTATTGTGCACACTTTGCACATACTTACTTACTTGTGTGTAGATAAGGACATCTCAAGGTAACTTTAAGCATTCTACTTGAAGCTTACTTAATGTATTTATTAAGAAAGCTGAAATTCATTTTGAGTTCTAAAAATGGTTTATTTAGGGGAGTCGGGCAGTAGTGCAATGGGTTGAGCGCAAGTGGTGCAAATCGCAAGGACCCGAGTAAGGATCCTGGTTCAAGCCCCGGCTCCCCACCTTCAGGGGAGTCACTTCATAGGTGGTGAAGCAGGTCTGCAGGTGTCTCTCTTTCTCTCCCCCTCTCTGTCTTCCTCTCCTCTCTCCATTTCTCTGTCCTATCCAACAATGATGACATCAATAACAACAATAATAACTACAATAACAATAAAAAACAATAAGGGCAACAAAAAGGAAATGAAGTATTTCAAAAAAAAGGAATAGTGGAGACAACCAAACACTAGATTACTCCAGACAGAACAAGGATTTCTTCATAAAAGATTCCTGCAATTCTATCATGAGAAGTGTTCCCATCTCTTTCAGATAACTGGAAAATTTTCATATGTAATATACTGATCACAGGAAAAAAGAGAACAGATGGATAAGTAGCTAAAAATGAGACATCACATTCAGGATAAACATATCTTTAAGGACAAAACAGCATAAATGTACTTAGTAAATGGTGGTTAGCTCTCCATGTCTGGATGTATTGATATGTTGTTGCTGTTTGGTTTTCCTTTAGGCTTACAGAAAATCTATATATCTCTAGCCTATGCTAGTTTCAAGGTAGTAGGGTAAGTTGACTGTGAAGCAAACATGCTTTAAGTGTCAGTGCAACAGTGAAGAAACACCATTAACTTAGAACCCCTGAAAAGGGTCCAGGAAGGAAAGAGGAGGGTGACAGCTGTCATTTACTGCATTTCTATGCATACTATGTGTATGCATTTACTGCATGCTATGTATTTGTCAGACTGTGCTGGGCACTTAAATTTCTTCTGTATCCTTATTAAATCTGTTTTGCCACCAGCATTGTTACTTGATGCCTGCACTATGCCACTACTCCTGACAACCTTTCTCCCTATCTTATTCACTGCCTACCTCCCTCTCTTTTTTCCTTCCTTTCTTTCTTGATAGAGAGTTAGAGATAGAGACAGGAAAGGAGAGACCTCCAGCACCACTCCACTGCTGGTGAAGTTTCTCCCCAGGGGTGGGGGATGAGGGCTTGAACTGGGGTCCTTGCACATGATGACACCGATTCTGTACGAGGTGTGCCACTACATGCACCCCTCCCCATACCCTCACAGCCATTTATGAAGGCATACCTGTATCCATAGGTGATTGATTGTGTTTCCCTAGTAGTAATTTTAACATTTGTCCCAGATGTATTTTAGGCACTGTGGTTGTCATGTGCATTATATTATCTATTTGAATCTTCACTTTTGCAAAGGTAATATATTCCATGTTTTCAATGAAGACTCTATAAATGAGAGAGGTTAAGTGAATAACTTCTCTAAAGTCACACATCTGGTAATAGAACCAGATTCCAAACTCAGATCTAACTCTGCATTGTAACCGAGTTGTTTTCTTCCTAAGATATTTATTTATGCTATTGTTTTTCTCTTCATTTAGTTCTAAATACCTGGACTATGTCCTGTTTTTCTTTAGTTAGCAACCCATATCTAAAGGAAGAGAGAAAAAGAAGGACCCAGGAGTCAAGTAAAAGCAACATTATATGTGCATTCAGAGAGATGCTCCAGCTGATTTAAACGTGAACCAGTTCTCAGAAGTAGGAGTGAACAATTTCTGACATAATGTTTAGTGGTCTTTCTTCCTGTGATATTAAGCAATGTGTATCAAAACATACATAATGTTTTCTAGTATGATTATTCTTATTTGGGGACTATTTATTGAACATATGCTATATTTATACATCATTGAAAAAGCCAGCCATAAACCTGTACTTGTGGCACTTATACCTGATATAGATCTTTGATTAGGTGGATTGTATCTTATACATATTGTTTCCCTAAATGTATTTACCACAGATAGTCACGTGTGTGCGTGTTGTAAGAATAGCATAAAATTGAGTAGTTTGAATGGTCTCATTTCAGTAAAACATCAGTGAATCAAGAATATGATGCAATATAATAATAAAAAAAACTAACAACTACAGCATTATCACTCACTGAATGCCATGATTCTTAAAGAAGCAAGAGAGTAACAGAACATAACACTACTTGAAATTTTTTTAAAAAATAGTGTTAACCAGAGCTCTTTGGAGCATTGTCAGAAGAGTTTCAGAAACTGCAAGTTGTTACACAGATGTATTGATTTAATTAGTCTAGATAACACCATTTATGTATGCTTAAGCATCTCACACATGCAAAAGTTGGTAATTCGAAGTCACACAATAATTTGTGAGTTATCTTTTGTACCACGTGTTGCAACTTCTGAATGCCAGCTTTAGTGACTGTGTGTCAGATGCGTAAGCATTAATAAATGATATTATACAGTCCAATTCAGTAATACAATTTGCCTCTGCAAATCTGTTGACGTAGTTTAATGTAATATCTTTTGGTAATGACTTTTTAAAAATCACATTGTTGGGAACCAGGCAGTGGCTTACCTGGTTAAGCACACACATTACAGTGCGCAAAGACCCAGGTTCAAGCCCCTGGTCCCCATCTGCAGGGGGAAAGCTTCACAAGTGGTGAAGCAGAGCTGCAGGTATCTCTCTGCCTCTTTCACTCTCTACCTGCTCCTCCCCTCTCAATTTCTCTCTCTCTATCCAATAACAAATAATTAAAAAAAAAAACATTGTTTTGGTTTGATTTATCTGTGTATTTGTTTAGAGAAAGGAGAGGGAAAGAACCAGAGAGAGAGGCAATATACCAGAACACCACTCAACCATCCATTAGAACTCCCCTGGTGCTCCCATGTGGCACCAGAGTTTGAACCCAGGGCATCATAGATAACTGTGTGTATGTATATGTGGTCTCCTGAAGGGGCTATGACCTGGACGCACATTAATTATTTTAAACACAGTTAATCTCATAGTATGGGTAAGCTTCTCTGGCTAAGACCTCTTTGACTATCTGGGTGGTTCCCTTACTATGCCATTGAAACTTGATAAGATTGTTTTGGTTAAGCATACACTGGGTTATGGCAGTGAATGAGGGGTAGAGTTATCTTCTTAAAGCAAAAAAATAAACTTACTTTGTAATATGAAAAATGATAAATCTCGTGGAGAGGGACAACAGGAGAATCCCTTTGATAGGGGGAGTCAGTGGTAGTGCAGCGGGTTAAGTGCACGTGGCGCAAAGTGCAAGGACCTGCATTAGGATCCCGGTTGGAGGCCCCGGCTCCCCACCTGCAGGGAAGTCGCTTCATGGTGAAGCAGGTCTGCAGGTGTCTTATCTTTCTCTCCCACTCTCTGCCTCCCCTCCTCTCTCGATTTCTCTCTGTCATATCCAACAACAGCAACAACAACAATAATAACCACAACAATGATAAAACAACAAGGGCAACAAAAGGGGAAAAAATGGTCTCCAGGAGCAGTGGATTCGTGGTGCAGGCACTGAGACCTGGCAATAACCCTGGAGGCAAAAAACAAAACAAAACAAAACAAAAACAAGGGCAACAAAAAGGGAATAAATAAATATTTAAAAAAATAAATTTAAAAAAAGGAATCCCTTTGATATATGTGTAATACCAGGAAATGAACCCATGGCCTCCTGAATGTGCAATACCGTTGCTAAGCAGTTGCCCCAGCCCAGTTTTTGTCATTCTTTATTTTAGACAGACAAGAAGAAAGAGACAAGAGACCAGAGCACCACTCTGTATGGTCCAGGGTGTTCCCACGTGGTACCTAGGCTTAATAAGCCCAGGGCTTATTATTCAGCAAGGTGTATGATTTACTAAATATGGTATCTCCCAGCTCTATTTAATTTTAACTTTAAGAACACCACCGTAGGGGGTCGGGCGGTGGCGCAGTGGGTTAAGTGCATGTGGCGCAAAGCGCAAGGACCAGCGTAAGGATCCCAGTTCGAGCCCCCGGTTCCTCACCTTCAGGGGAGTCGCTTCACAAGTAGTGAAGCGGGTCTGCAGGTGTCTCTCTTTCTCTCCCCCTCTCTGTCTTCCCCTCCTCTCTCCATTTCTCTCTGTCCTATCCAACAACGAACAATATCAACAATGGTAATGATAATAACCACAACGAGGCTACAACAACAAGAGCAACAAAAGGGGGAAAAATGGCCTCTAGGAGCGGTGGATTCATGGTGCAGGCACCGAGCCCAGCAATAACCCTGGAGGAAAAAAAAAAAAAAAAGAACATCACCGTATTTATTCCATGATTTTACCTGCTTGCTTTTGCAGTGCTCTTTTCACGCTTTAAAAAAAAAAATGCTATTGTATATTTTTTATTTTTGGCTAATTTAAGCAAATTTGTGTGTTGTTATATAAGTGATTAACTATCAGAAGGGTAGCTGATACCAGAAATTTAAGTAGTATCTTTTATTCCAGAGTTTGGAATGCCTCACTTCTATTCCTTTTTTCTCACCACACTCCCTAGAAGATAGAACGGAGATTAATTAACCCAGTTTTACACATGAGGAAACAGCTTATTAGGGTTAAGTGTCTTACCTAAGGTCAGATTTACTAAGAACATATTCCAAGAATACAGTAGAGAATTCCAGCACCTGGTAAAATTAGTGCACTATCCACTGGGAAATATGATAGGCAGGTAATTATTTTCTCAGAAGTCTTGACTACTGCTGGTCAATTCTTACTTCTCTGAGACGATCCACCATCCTATCCCCAAGGTAGAAACTTGTCTCCAGATTAGAGCTAGTCTATAATTTTCAAGATTGTTAGGAACACTTCCCGTCTAGCAAAGCTGGCTTGAAATTCCAAGTAAGTGTCTAGTATTTTTAAGTACTTATTTATGATAGAGAATGGAGAGAGAGAGAGATATCCAGAGCACTGCTCAGGCACATGTAGTGCAAGGGACAGAAGTCAGGATTACATGTTTGTAAGTACAGCACTCTAGCCACTGTACAACCTCCCAAGCCACAGAATATTGTATTTTTATGTATTTTCTTATTTATTTTGCTAGATATTATTCGTTCAAAGAATGCAAGGTGTGACTTTAGCTTTCATGGTGTACTCCATACTAGGATTCATAAATATATTTTATTTCATTTAATATGCATTTCGTTTGCTATGGTATACTTACATTTTAGGATGGTTACATAATCATAGACAGAGCCTTCGCACTGCCCACTGAGGCAAAAGCAAGAAGAAAAAAACTTTTTTCTCCCCAGAGAAAAAGGAAGCCATGTGAAATGGGAATCTCACCACTGATGCCTCGGGACTGTAGACTGAATTTAACATGATAAATGGCTCAGCTGGTGCAGTGGTGGGACTCATCCATTTTTAAGATGGAAGAGCCAGGCAGAGCCAGAAATTGTAGAAACCTACATTTTTAACTTCCAAGATCAGGTGTGTTCAGGGTGGTATGGCCATAGGCAAAACCTACATTTTTTTAACTTGTATGTAATATAAGAAAAGGAGATATATGAATTCAACTTAAATTTTTTGTCTCATTGGTTAAAAAAAGAAAGAAAAGAAATACTTATTCTCTCAGTGGATCCTTACTATATTAGAAAAATGTTAAATGGCATCTAAATCTTTAATTCTAATGTTATGTTACTTTGTACTAAGGGGCTTCATTTTTATAGTCTGCATTACAAGTTTGGGACCAGCAAGTTAGCTCACCTGGATAGTGCACCTGCTTGGCCATGCATGTGATTCTAGATTAAAGCCTAGCCCCTATGGCACTGGAGGAAGCTTCAGTGTTGTGGTGTCTCTCCCTCTCTGTTTTTATCTTTTTCTGTGTGAGATAGTTGACCCAGAGCAGTGAAGCCCCAGCAACAACACCAACAAATAGTTCGGTGATTTGAGTCTTAACCCCAAGAATGGTTTCTTATTTTTGTTATCATTTTATTGGGGGAATGATAATTTACAAGAAAGTTGTTACACAAATACGTTTATTTCCGTTTGACAGATGTTTTGTTGCTAGTGAGAAAGAATCAGAGAATCACTGACACATAAAATGCCTGGGATTGAACTTGGGATATCATACTTGCAAGTCCAGTTGCTTCATCCACCCCTAGGCTGCAAGAGTTGTTTCTTTAATGGTGAGAAAGGACCAAGAGATAGCTCACCTGGTAGAGCTCACATATAACCATGAGTGAGGTTTGAGCCCCTGGTACCACATGAGACCACCATTTATAGCACCAGGGGAAGTTCCATGAATAGTGGAGCAGTGATATGGTGTGTCTCTGTGTGTCTTCTAAAATAAAAGGGGGTTGGCGGAGAAGTCCACCATAAGGGGCCATGGAAATGGTGCATGGGTAAAGCATTAGACTAAGCATGAGGACCTGAGTTTGGTCCCCAGCATGCATGTGTCAAGAGTGACTCTCTGATGTTCCTTTTCTCCTTCTCTCCCTCTCTCCCCACCTCTTCCTTTCTTTCTCCCTCTCCCTCTCTCTCTCTGGTGGTGTTCCTTTTCTTCTCTCTCTCTCTCTCTCTCTCTCTCATAAAAATAAAACTTAAAAACAAACAGGGCTGGGTGGTGGCGCATCTGGTTGAGCGCACACATTATAGTGCACAAGGACCCAGGTTCAAGCCCCCAGTCCCCACCTGCAAGGGGAAAGCTTTACGAGTGGTGAAGCAGGTGTCTCTCTGTATCTCTCCCTCTCTGTCACCCCTTTCCCTCTCAATTTCTGGCTGTCTATACAATAAATAAAGATAATTTTTAAAAAAACAGCTGAAGCAGTGCATTTGTGTATGTGCCAAGGTTCCTGTGTCCAAAATAAAAGATTTAGTAGTGAGCCGTACAGTTTATCATTAGAGATTTTGGTTCAGATGCCCAGGCTGAACCTACTCTGAGTGACATGGTTAGAGCCGCTGCTTTGTTTTTAGTCTGTGATGTGACCTTTAAGTCTTTCTAGTTTTAGGAAATACATAAGAGTACTTGTGCTGGGGCCCAGTGTTGGTGCACCTGGTTGGGCACACATGTTACAGTGTGCGAGTACTTGTGCTTGGCCTTTGAAATGCTTTGGTAATAGGTTCTGGACCATAGACTTTAAGAGAAAGTCACTTCATATACCTTCCAAGGCCCCAGATGGTCATCTGTCCTAAGGAAGCAAGTTGACTTCCCTTTATCTCTCATACATTCTAGGCCCTTTAGCTCTCTCTAAATATTTGTTTTTATCATGATTTAGTAAATACTCAAAGTGCTACTTTAATACATCAAGAATTAGCACATTCCCATTTTCCATGGGAAGAGATGTCAGTGTTAACTGACTTGTTCATCAGATTGCCATATCTTTCCTTTGCAGACCCCGTATCATGTCAACCTCCTGTTGGCTGGCTATGATGAGCATGAGGGTCCCGCGCTCTACTACATGGACTACCTGGCAGCCTTGGCCAAGGCCCCTTTCGCAGCCCACGGCTATGGTGCCTACCTGACTCTCAGTATCCTGGACCGATACTACACACCAAGTAAGTTCCACCACTCTACCATTACCTCTCAGTAGGAGGTAATAGTAAAGAACCATTCTCAGCTATTTGTAGCTTTGTACACTATCCCTCCATTTGGCCGGGATTTGAATGGAGGATGGAACTTAGGAAAAGAAGCTCAAATAGATATGCTGAAAGTTTTTCTCTTCTGTGGGTCAATTAAGATATTAAAAAGTCTCTCTTTTACCAAGCCATATGAGATCCTGCATTTGCCCAGAGTGGAGTTTTGATTTGTTTCAAGAGTGCTATAATGAGTCAAACTGTACTTCTTCAGTTGTAAAAGTTCAGTTTTGGGGTGGGTTTTTATTGTTTGTTTGTTTTTATGTTCTGGGAGGTGTTGTGCAGTGGATAAAATCATATAACTCTCAGGGAGTTGGGCAGTAGCACAGCAGGTTAAAAGCAGGTGGCACAAAGCACAAGGACCCGCATAAGGATCCTGGTTCGAGCCCCCGGCTCCCGACTTACAGGGGAGTCACTTCACAAACCATGAAGCAGGTCTGCAGGTGTCTATCTTTCTAAATTTTTTTTTTTTTAATTTTTAAAAAGCATCTAACTCTCAAGCATGAAGTTCTGTGTTTGATCCATGGCTTTGCATTTACCAGAGTGATGTCTGGTTCAATCTCTCCCCCTCGGGGCTATCTCTGGGGCTCGGTGGGTGCACTACGGATCCTGAAGGCCATTTTCTCCACTTTATAGGATAGGACAGAGAGAAATTGAGAGAGATGGGGAAGATAGAGAGGAGGAGAGAAAGATAGACATCTACAGACCTGCTTCAGTACTTGTGAAGTGTCCCCCCATAGGTGGGGAGCCAAGGGCTTGAACCTGGATCCTTGCATGGGACCTTGTTCTTCGCTCAATGTGCACTTAACTCAGTGCACTACCGTCTGGTTCAACCTCTCTCTTCTTTTGCCCCTCTTCCTCTCTCTCCCCTTGTATCTCTTTAATAAATAAATAAAATCTAAAAAAGAAAAAGTACTATGCCCCCCTCTCTCATTTAGATGCTTGCTAGTATCTCAGTAAACCAGGTAGTTGACGTGTTTGTTTTGAGTTTGTGAGGAGGAAGAACAGGGAATGAAAGATAGACACCTGCAGACCTGCTTCACCACTTGTGAAGCGACTCCCCTGCAGGTGGAGGCTCGAACCAGGATTCTTATGCCAGTCCTTGCACTTTGTACCACATGTGCTTAACCTGCTGTGCTACTGCCTGACCCCCCAGTCCTGATTCTTATTAAGGTGTCCTGAGGTAGATTTTGATTAACTAGTGGTCTCAGGTGATTCAGCCACCAGGTTCCAGATGCGAGCATGATGCTGACCAGACTTCCTTGGATAGACGACCCCACCAATGTGTCCTGGAGCTCCACTTCCCCAGAGCTCCACCCTACTAGGGAAAGAGAGAGGCAGGCTGGGAGTATGGATCGATCAGTCAACACCCATGTTCAGCGGGGAAGCAATTACAGAAACCAGACCTTCCACCTTCTGCCTCCCAAAATGACCTTGGGTCCATACTCCCAGAGGGATAAAGAATGGGAAAGCTATCAGGGGAGGGGATGGGATATAGAGATCTGGTGTGGAGTTGTACCCCTCCTATCCTATGGTTTTGTTAATGTCTCTTTTTTGAAATTAATTTTTAAAAATCTAGGGTAGGGTGGGGCAGTGGAACAGCTGGCTGATCACACATGTTACAAGGACCTGGGTTCATGTTCCTGGACCCCACCTGCAGAGGAAGAGCTTCACAAATGGAATAAATAAGATATATTTTTTTAAATCAATGCGCTTTTTTTGGTCACAGTGGGACTTTACTGTTTGGGCCAACATTTTCAGATAGAAAGAAAGAAAGTGAAAGACACCACAGCACCAAAACTTAGTCCAGTGTGATGGGGGCCAGACTTGATCTCGGTTGAACACTTGACAAAACAAGTGCACTCTAGGTGAGCTGTCTTTCCAGCCCTAAAAATCAAAGCTTTATATTTATATATTTTAAAAATGTTTATCTATTTATTCCCTTTTGTTGCCCTTGTTGTTTTATTGTTGTAGTTATTATTTCTTGTTATTGATGTCGTTGTTGGATAGGACAGAGAGAAATGCAGAGAGGAGAGGAAGACAAGAGAGGAGGAGAGAAAGACAGACACCTGCAGACCTGCTCCACCACCTGTGAAGTGACCTCCCTTCAGGTGGGGAGCCAGGGGCTCGAACTGGGATCCTTATGCCAGCCCTTGGGCTTCGCGCCACCTGCGCTTAATCCGCTGCACTACCGCCTGACTCCCTATATTTTTATTTTTAGTTGCTCCCAGGCTGTACAATGAACCCACTGCTCCCAGCAGCCATTTTCTATACCAAAATCCTTGGTTTTTGTTTTTGTTTGTTTGTTTGTTTTTGTTTTGTTTTTTGTCCCTTTTCTTTTTTTCATTTGATAGTCCGGAGAGAAAATGAAAAGTGAGGGGGAGATAGGGAGAGGAGAAAGGAGGCGATACCTGCAGCACTGCTTCACTGCTCAAGATCCTGGGTGTTCATGCACAACAGTTGTGTGCCCTACTAGATTACTAGATGTGCTGCTCGCTACTCGACCCTCAGAATCAAGGCTTGCTTTTTATTTTTATTAATTGATTATTTTAGATAAAGAGAAATTGAGGGGGAAGATAGAGGATTCTTGCAGTACTGCTTCACCACTCATGAAGCTTCCCTCCCCCCTCCCAACCTCCTGCAGATGGAGACTGGGGGCTTGATCCAAGGTCCCAGAGCATTGGAACTTGTGCTTTCTGTCAGGCACACTACCATTCAGCCCCCCAAATTGAAGCTTTTTTAAATTTTTATTTATAAAATAGAAATATTGACAAGACTATAGGATAAGAGGGGTGCATTTCCACACAGTACCCACCCCTAGAGCTCTATATCTAATCCCTTCCCCTAACAGCTTTCCGATGCTTCCTCCCTCTGGGAGTATGGGCCAAGGGACATTATCAGGTGCAGAAGGTCTGGCTTCTGTAATTGCCTCTCCACTGAACATGGGCACTGGCAGGTCGATCCATACTCCCAGCCTGTCTCTCTCTTTCCCTAGTGGGGTGGGGCTCTGGGGGGATTCAGGACACATTGGTGGGGTCGTCTGCCCAGGGAAGTCAGGTTGGCATCATGGTAGCATCTGGAACCTGGTGACCAAGATTCTCAGGTTGAAAGCAGCTTCCTTGCAGAGCTCACACCAGTGTTGTCTCCAAGCCGCCATCTTGGTTCCACTGAAGCATTTTTTTTTATTGTTGTAAGTTACTACTGTTGTTATTGATGTCGTCGTTGTTGGATAGGACAGAGAGAAATGGAGAGAGGAGGGGAAGACAGAGGGGGGAGAGAAAGATAGACACCTGCAGATGTGCTTCACCGCCTGTAAAGTGATTCCCTTGCAGGTGGGACTGAAGCATTTTTTAAGGCCACAAGTCTTGTTCCTTCTCTTAGGTCTGCCTTATGAATGGCCCCACTTACAAGAAGAAACTGATTTGTAGAGATTTGTCAATAAGGTGTCAGCTTGACAAAGCTTCAGACAAAGGAAAGCTTTTGTGCTAAGTTATACCCTCTGACCCTAGTCCCAAACTCTACTTTAGTCACTGTGAACAATAGGTACTTGGAATTTCAACTTTCACAGGCTGTAGATGCAGCATTGGAAACTACTTCTTTCATTATGTTCCATCCTTCTCTGTCAGTATAATAAGAAACTGGTTTATTTGCTCCCTTTTTTGGTGCTACTCTTTCACTCTACCCCAGCCGCCAGTGCTCAAGAACACATCCTGAAAAGAATGTTAGTGATTGTTTATTGATTTGATATCTGACATTAATGCATCTGATTTGCCCAGCAAAACAACTGAACCACCCCCTGAAGCCTAGCTGCATAATATGTCATCCTAGTTTGCCATGCCTGTGGACAGTTCCTCTGGCTTCTGTTTGGAGTTTCAGCTCCATTCTATAATTCTCTTTCCATTGTTAACTACGGCTCAGCTGGGAAACTGCAGCCAAAACCCTGATCCTGTCCTCTCTTTCCCTGACTTGCAGCTGGTTAAGGCAGATGGAACTGATTTAAGTCCTGCACTGGGGCTGAGGGGGGTTGGGCGGTTGTATGTGGGATTTAAAAAAAAAAAAAGTCAGGCTGGACTTCTCCAGAGGCAGGCCCTGACCATGTGAGGCAGACTTCTGTCATGCTTATCCCTCTGTAGAAAATGAATTTGCAGTGGCTTGTGGCTGCTGGAGTACTTTAGGCCTGGGCACTCTCAACTGCCTGTGAAATGAGTTTGTTATATATGACTATGTATTTATTCTTCCTTTTCCATTTGTGTAGCATGGTGACCTGAAGAGGTTTGAAGCTTAGTCAGAAGTTTGGTGTGGGGGATAGATAGCATAAAAAAAAAAGGTAGTCCTTATTGATAGAAGAGAATATATCTTGGGCGGGGGAGATAGCATAATGGTTATGCAAACAGACTCTCATACCTGAAGGTTTGAAGGTCCCAGGTTCAGTCTCCCACACCACCATAAGCCAGAGCTGAGCCAGTGCTCTGGTTTAAAAAAAAAAAAAAAGTTGTTTGGTGGGGGGACTGGGGTAGGATAGCATAACGGTTATGCAAAGAGACTCTCATGCCTGAGGCTCCTAAGTCCTGGGTTCAGTCCCCTGCCCCACCATAGATAAAAAAAAAAAAATAGTGTGAGTTTGATTTAATGGAAGCACCTTGAATCCCTGACCTTTGTGTTCTCTTTCAGATATCTCTCGTGAGAGTGCAGTGGAACTTCTTAGGAAATGTCTAGAGGAGGTGAGTACTTCCCGTGGGGTCCTGACAGGAATATCTGGCCTGTTTGCCTGTATTGCTCCAGTTCCTTAGTTGCATTTTCCCCCATCCTTGCCCAGAAGTGTGATAAATACACATTAACCAGATGTGAAATTGCTACCAGGGATAAAATTGGTGGGTAACAGGCATTTTTTTTTCCTCTCATGGGTCACCTCATTGATGTCGATTTTTTCAAAAGATTTTATTTATTTATTAATGAGAAAGATAGGAAAAGAAAAAGAACCAGACATCACTCTGGTACATGTGCTGCTGGGGATTGAACTTAGGACCTCATGCTTGAGAGTCCAGTGCCTTAGCCACAGCACCACCTCCCAGACCACTGATGTCAATTTTATAATTTAATTATTTTTCTTTTTGGTCCATACTGGTGGTTCTCAAGTTTTAGTGTATATAAACTTGTTTTTGAAATTTTTGATTTACATGCCGCATCCCTAACCTCCCACCTTCAGTCCTGATTCTTTTTTTCCCTCTTGTTGCCCTTGTTGTTTTTATTATTGTTGTAGTTATTATTGTTGTTGTTATTGATGTTGTCATTGTCATTGTTGGATAGGACAGAGAGAAATGGAGAGAGGAGGGGAGATGGGGGAGAGAAAGATAGACACCTGCAGACCTGCTTCACCACTTGTGAAGCGACTCCCCTGCAGGTGGAGGCTCGAACCAGGATTCTTTTTTTTTTTTTTTTTTTTAATATTTATTTTATTTATTTATTCCCTTTTGTTGCCCTTTGTTGTTTTTTATTGTTGTAGTTATTATTGTTGTTGTCGTTGTTGGATAGGACAGAGAGAAATGGAGAGAGGAGGGGAAGACAGAGAGGAGGAGAGAAAGATAGACACCTGCAGACCTGCTTCACCTCTTGTGAAGCGATGCCCCTGCAGGTGGGGAGCCAGGGTTCGAACCGGGATCCTTATGCCGGTCCTTGCGCTTTGCGCCACCTGCGCTTAACCCGCTGCGCTACAGCCCGACTCCCTCGAACCAGGATTCTTATGCCAGTCCTTGCACTTTGTACCACATGTGCTTAACCTGCTGTGCTACTGCCTGACCCCCCAGTCCTGATTCTTATTAAGGTGTCCTGAGGTAGATTTTGATTAACTAGTGGTCTCAGGTGATTCTGCTACAGCAGGTTTATGGTAAGCTGGGGTCATTCTTTAAGGAGAGTTTACCTGCTCTATTCTTATACCATCTAGTATGAGAGCCTATAGTATAAGTATGAGCCCTAGAGGGAAAAAAATTTCTCCTGAGAACTCAGGAGATCATAGAAAATAAGGAACTTTGGGTCAAAGAAGAGAGTAACCTTTAGTTTAGGAACATGAACCCTACCCACTCTAGTAATGATACTGGAATCTTGAATCTTGAGACTTTGGGATATGTATTTACTGTAAACCATTCATCCTTCCCCCAATAAAAATAATTTTAAAAAAAGACTTTGGGATAAGAGTAGGTAAAGAAAGCAACTCCCTGTTTTATTCTTTTATTGTTCTTATGGCCTAAGGATGAACTTAAATTCATGTCTAGTGAGAGTAGTAGAATAAGGGTATTTGGGAGTTTGTTTTTGCCAAAGCACTCAGCTCTGCCTATTTGGTGGTGCTGAGTATTGAGCTGGGACTCTTGAATGCAAAGTTTGCACACTACCACTGTACCCCCTCTCTTCCTCTTGTTTGTAAATCCATTTCCAAAACCAGAAGTTGATAATAAACGTAGGTGCTTTTCTTAACCATTCAGCTGAGAGACCATGTTAATTGGACAGTCCCCGAATGGAAGTACTGCCAGAAAGAAAACAACTAACTAAAGTGCAGTGAGACCTTATTCTGCACATATCCTAAAGATGATCATTTTAGAAGCCCTCAATTCCTCATTGTCATTTCTTGTTCTTGATGCTTGATTCTGGACATAGAAGTCATTAGCCAGAGAGAACTGGAAATGGAAGGCTTTCCTGTCCGATTCTTAACTGCAAAGGAGATGAGAAACTTCAAAGGGAGGTCTAGTCTGGGATATGATGCTAAAAGAGCAAGCAGAGAGCTTTGTGCCTTTTGTTTGGAAATGCAGTGTCCACAATGGGTGGGAATAGAAGCAAAGATTTTCTCCACTTACGTTCCTCAGTAATCTCCGACAAGATCAGTGAAACTGTCTGCCTCTGTGCAGATAGACCACAGCTCCTTTGGAACACTCTCATACAGATTTATGAGAGGACAAAGATGTTACTTTAATATAACAGGTCAGCTTGAATTGGAGAAGACAGAAGCAGGGATTGTTTAAAAAAAAAAAAGTTCTGACATTCCTATCTCTGTCTCCCCACCCCTCCCCTCCCCCTAAGCCCTCCTAATGCAAGTGGTTGGCTAAGCTAAAACAAACTAATGACCCCTAGGGTACATAGCTTGGTCTGTAACTTCTTCCTAGGGCAGTTACTTCCTTCTTTGCTTTATTACTTTCAGGCATTAGAAAAAGAAGTCTTATTGGTAGCAGGCTGTGAGGAATGGACCATTGGATTGCCTCATTCTTTAATCAGCTTATTAATCAGGCAGGCTCCCAGCTGCACCTCTCCCAGTTGATGCTTACTACCTTCCAGCCTCAGACACCAGTTGCAGTTTGGGCTTTTCCTCCATATCTTAGTACCAACTACACACTCTCCAGTAGTGTATACACTGCACAAGAGGGGATTTTTATCTGCTGTGTGCACCTAAAATAGAACCTAACCCACAGTGAGCACTCAATAAATAATTTGCTTACTAATTTCTTTCCTGTCTCCTACAGCTCCAGAAACGCTTCATCCTTAATCTGCCAGCCTTTAGTGTTCGGATCATTGACAGAAATGGCATCCATGACCTGGACAACATTTCCTTCCCTAAACAAGGTTCTTAACGACATGCCCTCCCTTCCACTTGCCAGGGGATTATTTTTGATGGGCTTCTTAATTTTTTTCTACTCTTTTGAAGTGTACTCTTGATAGATGGTTAATTCAGAATAAATCTGAATATGACTAAATTGAGAAGTGTTTTGTGTGTCAGTTTACCTAACATCACCACAGGGAGTAAGTGGAAGAGGACTGTCTTCCTCCCACTTTTTTTCCAAGACTGTTTGTCATTGCCAAGATTCCACCACCTGAGCTGACTTTTTCAGATAGAAATAGAGGAAGAAGGGCTGAGGGGACAGCATAATGGTTATTCAAATGACCTTCCTGCCTGAGGCTCTTAGGTCCCAGTTTAAATCCCCAGCACCACCATAAGCCAGAGCTAAGCAGTGCCCTGGTACTAAAAAAAAGTGGGGGGGAATACCACAGCCCCAAAACTGTCTACAGTGTGGAGTACTCAAACCTGGGTCATGTGTGAGCATGACAGAAGCAAGTACATCTGGGTGAGCAACCTTGTTGGCTTTTATTTACTTCATTTAACACTATATTGGAGGTTATTTTTATATCAGTACATATATAGCAAACTTGTTGACAGTTGCATGTTATTCCATTAAATTCTGTGTAGGCAATTAACCACATTTCTGATATGTCTAATTTAGCTTTTGGGAATAAATAATGTAAATGCTTATTGATTGGTACCACTGGAACAGTAGTTCTTTCATATATATATATATACACACACACACATATATATATGCATATACATACAAATGGATTAACATATTGGAACCACCTTTGAAGTTTTTGTTTTGTTTTTGTTAGTGATGTGGTTAGGACAGACTCACTTCCAAATTCCAATTAATTAAGCAATTCTTAATTTCCATCATGATAGAGAACTATTGGATTGAAGTGTCTTTGAAACAGTAGTCCTCAAACTTTTGATATGTATCTTGTTTTCCTAGAGGACTTACTGAATCCTACGCCTACAGTTAGGTGTTTTATACCATAAGAAGAAAGTTTAAAATATATAATAATAACAACAATAAAGAGAAGGAAGTTGATCACTTAAATGAAGAAAAAGAAATGATTCAGATCACCCCAGCTGGTTGGTTTAACCTCCATGCTTTGGACTAGACTCCTGAGGTTTCTGTTGTTTGTTTTTAATGTTATATTAGTTTATAATACTGTGTATTTGGAAGCACAATCTGACACAGCTTCATAGTGTGTATACTCTATCCACAGTACCAATATCTCTCCATCAAAATTTGCTATACTCCCACCACTTTCAATTCCTTTTCCCTTCCCCCTGTAACAACCTGTATATAAACCACCATTTATAGTCTTTTTTCCCTTTTTAAATTTTTTTTATTAACTTCATTTATTTATTGGATAGAGACAGCCAGAAATTGAGAGGAGGAGGGGAGATAGGGAGAGATACAGAGAGACACTCGCAGACCTGCTTCACCACTAGAAAAGCTTTCCCCCTGCAGGTGGGGACTGGGGGCTTGAACCCGGTCCTTGTGCACTGTAACATGTGTGCTCAACCAGGTGTGCCACCACACAGCCCCTCTTTCTTTTTTAATCTTTATTTTCTTTAGGACAAAACCCACCTAGTCAGAGAAAAACATTTGATTACACTATGGGGCGGGGGAGGGGGAGAGGGAACTTAGAAAAATCAAATGCTAAGATTTCATGAGAATGAGAATGTGCTCCTGCCTGTGCACTGCCATGATTCTGACTACATATTGGAGAGCAGAGCTTGGAGCCAGGAGGACCTGTTTGCATTTGCTGGGCTCAAGCTTGTCAGCCTCTCTACAGTCTTACAGAGTCTTATAGTGTAGTGGTCACAGGATGAGACAGATCTGTATGAATTTCACTTGTTTGTTCTGGCCTTGGGCATATGTCTTTTAACTATACAATTGCAAGGTTAACTTAGACAAAGTTGTCCAGCATACAAAAGTTCATGACATACCAGTTTGCCTTTTACCTTACAGATAGTTAAGGGGAGAAAAAAACCTTTTTTACTGCTTTGCTATTATGTGTTGGGCATTGTTTAAGTGCATTTTATGTTATTTCATTTGATCCCTTCATTCTATAATTTTAAAGAAATTTTGGTGGAATGTCTCTTGCCAGGCCCAAGACTTTGGTTAAAACATAGCATAATTCTACCCTTTCCTCCATTCTCCCTATCACATGAGTGGAATGGGGCAGTAAACCTTGTTGGGGAAAGAAATTATATCTTTGGACTTTTACCCTGTGAGATAAATGTCTAGACCCTTCACTTCAGAAAAACATAGAACACTCTATAGCACACTGCACAGAACTATGGGAAGAACATTCTAGGAAAGAGATGAGTACAGTGGCCCTGAGGTATCAAGCAAAATAATTGAAGAACAGAAAGGAAAATCAATTAAGGTTTGAAGAAATAGGCAAATGCAGATCATTGCAACATGATTAACAGAAAATGTACCAGTGGAAATGGAGACCAATTGGAAGACTCGTGCAGTAGTCCTGAGCACCAGAGTGGTAGCAGAAAAGATAGAAGAGGACGGACTCTGATGCATTGAGTATAGGGAAAGAATCAAATATGACTGCCTACTTTCAGTCTTGAGCAACTAGGTAGTAGGTGGTGCCATTTACAAAGGTAGAAAATCATCTTAATTTATACTTAAATTTGTGATGCCTGTTAGACAACCCAGCAGAGACATCAGGCAGACTGTTGTATATCCACACCTAGAATTCTCGGAAAAGGAAGGTCAACAAGTTAAATACAAGATGACTGGCAAGGTGATTCTGTTTGTAGAGCCTGACTGACTTGCATATGTGTGACTTATGTGGGGTTCAGTACCCCACACTGTTTGTGCTAGAGTGGTACTCTGCTCTTGCCCTTTCACACACAAAGTAAGTATTTTTTTAAAAAAACAGAAGAGACAGTGGCACATCCAGTATAGTACACACCTTACTATGTGCAGGGACTGACAAGACACTGATCCCCTCCTGCAGGGGAGGACGCTTCATGAGCAGCAAAGCAGTGCTACATGTCTCTTTCCCCTTCCCTCTCAATTTCTGTCTTGAAAAAAACAAATGACTACCAGGAGCAATGGGTTCATTGTATAGGCACTGAATTCCCAGCAATAACCCTGTTGGCATTTATTATTATTATTAAAATGCAAAATGAGTCAGAATTGAACCAGGGAGAGATGAGAGAACCAGAAGTTGGGACTCGAGAAGAGAGTGTTTCAGAAAAGAGCCACATCAAATATTTCTATTATATCCAAGAATGGGGGGGGGGCTTTTAACTTGACATGGGGCCACTAATCACCTTGGATTTCAATAAACTATTGGGGGTGGGGAGGAGGTGGTAGAACATGCCCCCAGTCCCCACATGCAGGGCCTAAGCTTCATGTCTGGTGAAGTGAGCTGAATCAGTGTGTTTAGAGTACATGCACACAAACACAGCAGCCAGTTTTCAAACACTCAGTGAACACAAATGCAGACCCACTACTAATGATACATTCACTGTATGGACCTAGCAGACAAACTGACAGACAGACAGACATACAATCCCATAAGTCACAATACTATACATAAAGACCCAGGATTTACTTGACACACAAAACAAGAAGTCATGATGACAAGCCAGATAGTCCCACCATCTATACTCCCTTTTACATAGAGGATCCCACAGCTGCCTCCCTTAGAAGTTCTTTCCCACTACAACCCCTCCTTCAAATTCCCAGGCCCCATTTTTCTCTAGTGAGCTTTCCTTCTTGAGAGGAAAATCCAGGCCTTGGATGAAAAAGGACAGGGATGGCTTCATGTCCGGTGAAAAGGTTTTATTAAGAGAATGAGAAAACAATCTGAGACTTGGGGAGGTATACTAACTGTAAGGTCAAGTGAAACAAAATACAAAATCCTAGTGACCACCTCAAGTTTCCAGACATCTCTCTTCCCTCCCAGCCCACCCCCAGTCCTTTGTGAGCAAAAACTGCCTCTCTGTCCTGGTCTATTTGGACAGTTTTGTGTGTGAGGATAAATCAGTACAAAACAAGAGTTTGGAACTCATAAATAAGTTGCACTGGACATTTTTAAATTTAATCACATATACAAATGAAGACAGACAGCAACATGACTGAAGTGCAGCTGAATTCAAGTTCTGCAATTTGTGCTTTTTATCTTTGCTCATTGAGAGTCCCTCCTGCCCATTTTCCAAGTGTGAAAGACTTCCAAAGAGTCTAGTGGGGCCTACCACCAGCATTTCTGGGGCTAAAAGGTTCTTGGATGGGGGAATCTAACCCTCCGTAGCACCTCTGATCTGTTAAGGACTTGGCCCCTGCCGTTAAGAGCAAGGCTTTTGCCTCTGTGGCACCCACTGCTGCCCAGGTACCTTAACCGGAAGAACACTGCTCCAAGAACTAGACTTTTTCAATGCCAACTTCCTGTCCAAAACCTTCTCAGCCATCAGCAAAAGGGTCAGAAAATTGCACACGTAAGGCAGACCCTGCCACCTCATCAACGAAGCAACACAGAGAGGTCATCTTTCCCATTATTCCAATCCAGATGCCTACCTCTAGGGTTTCTGGAAGCATACTCTTTCTGACCTGATTCCAACGCTACTTTTTAATCCTCTCAGGTGCACCCTGGAGCTAAGACATCATTTCAGGTCTTGGGAGCCCATTAGGCACAAGACAGAGGAAGCGTTTATTTCCGATGTTTGGTATCCTTCTCTGAAGTCTTGGCATCAACATGTCCACTGCTTGCGCTGCTTAGAAACATCTTGTCCAACCCCTTGAGTGATTCTAGCAAGTAGTTCTGGAAGGCAGTGAGGGCAGCACAAATGGCAGGCCCACCAAAGCCATGGGTGATGAGGCTAAAGTGTGTCAGGCAACTCTGTACCCCGGGCTCCAAGATGAGTGCTGGGCGGCTGTTGCCCAGTGGAGATCGATCCTGAGCCATCAAGTCCGCAAATTCCTTGCAGATCTGCCTGGTGGGAGGAGGAGAAAGTTGGAGGTTAGGGGACAAAGGTCTGAGTCCAGAGAAGGATGCACCACAATCTGTACTACTTGTTTTTATTGGATAGAGACAGAAATTGAGAGGGGATGGGGAGATAAGAGAGACAGAGATACCTGTCGCTCTACCTCACCACTCGTGAAGCTTTCCCCATGCAGGTGAGGACCAGGGGCTTGAGCCCAGGTTCTTGTGCACTGTAGTGTGTGCACTTAACCAGGTGCACTACCACCTGGCCCGCTGGACAACTCTTAAACATTACATATATGATTGCTAGACACAGTCTGAAAATGATCTTACCCATTTTACAGGAGAAAAAAAAACAAAACTAAGATTGAAAGATACTGATTTTCCCAATGTCACATAACTAAGTAATAACAGATGTGTACCAATACCTTTTAATTTCCTTTCTTTTAATTCTTTTTTTTAATATTTATTCCTTTTTGTTGCCCTTGTTGTTTTATTGTTGTAGTTAATATTGTTGCTGTTGTTAGACAGGACAGAGAGAAAATGGAGAGAGGAGGGGAGACAGAGTGGGAGAGGTAGACACCTGCAGACCTGCTTCACCACTGGTGGGGAGCCGGGGGCTAGAACCGGGATCCTTCCACCAGTCCTTGCACTTTGCTCCATGTGAGTTTAACCCGATGCGCTACCACCTGACTCCCTCTTTTAATTTTTTTCCCCCCAGTAACAGGAAAAGAAGCCACAGCACTGAAGCTTCCTTCAGTACGGTGGGGGCCAGGCTCAAACCTGGGTTTGTGCACATGGCAAAACAGCACTATTCAAGTGAGCTATGTCACTGCCTCATGGCAATAAGCACTCCTACCCACAGTTTAGTTCACCTTTTGCATTATTCAGGAACATTTCCCTGATCTCCTCTCCCACTCCCCCCACCCCCCAAATGCCTAATGCTTTGTCTTTAAAATTATTAAAGAACAGTCCAGAATCTGCCTATAATAACTGAAATAAAAGCAGTGAACATGAATTGAGGACTAGATGCATCATCTTACCTTAATGCTCACAATAAATCTAGACTACCATTAATATGGATGAAAAACTGGTATCAGACATGATCTACCCAACTGGCTAAGCTGTAGTTAATTGATTTTACTGGATTTATTTATTTTAACCAGAGTACTGCTTAGCTTTGGCTTGGAGTGGGAATGGGGGGGGTACTGAATCTGGAAACTCAGAGCCTCAGGCATGAGAATCTGTTTGCATAACCATTATGCTATTTTCTGCCACTCTAAACTGGAATTTTTATCTAGCTGTAGTTTGTGGTCATTGTTCATCTTTGTGCATCCAGGTGTGGCTCAGGCAAGAGAATCACTCATGTCTCATCTTTGTATCACCATGGAACCCAGTTAGCATCTTTGACATCACCAGAACCCAGCAAGTGATTAATGAATTAGCTGATTAGCAAGTGAGATGAGCCCTGCTTTTATTCGGCTTCAAAGGTCCCATGAGTCATGGCAGTCCCTTGAGTCTGTGATTCCACCTCTGTCTCAGACTCAGAGAAGCTGTGACTTGAAGGACTATATTTGGTGAGGGAGTGTTCTAAGTAGACAGGCAAGCCCAAGGGCAGGCAGGAAAGTTCAGTTGAAGTGTGTGGGGTTTCTATAGGCCAGATTCAGAGGCCTGTAAAGGACTCTGAGTTTTATGCTATAGATTAGTGGTTTTCAAAAGATTGTTTTCTCCTCTCCCTCCCCCCTCTGTCTTTTCTTCCCTTTTGAAAAATTAAATCCTGGCTGGGGAAGATAGTATAATAGTTATGCAAAAAGATTCATGCCTCAGGCTCCAAGGTCCCAGGTTCAATCCCCAGCACTACCATAAACCAGACCTAAGCAGTGCTTTGCTTAATAAAAAATAAAAGGGCAAGGGAGATAGCCTAACAGTTATGCAAATAGACTCTCATGCCTGAGGCTCCAAGGTTCAATCCCTCATACCACCATAAGTCATAGCTGAGCAGTAAAAAAAATAAGTTTTATTAATAGTAACTAAATTTTTTGTTTTTTTAATTTATTTTGGATAGAGACAGAGGGGGAAAATAGAAAGGCAGAGAGAGGCACCTGCAACACTGCTTCATTGCTTATTAAGCTTCCCCCTTGCAGGTGGGGACTGGGGGCTTGAACCCAAATCCTTGGGCACTGTAATGTGTGCACTTAACTATGTACATCACCACCCAGCTCCATAACTAGGTCATTTTATTTTTTACTGCCAACAGGGTTATTGCTGGGGCTCAGTGTCTGCATGATAAATCCACTGCTCCTAGCAGCAGTTTTTTTTCTTTTTCTTTCCATCCTGTCCCTTCCCTTCCTTTTTCCCCATCCTTCCTTTCTTCCATCCTTCTTTTCCTTTCTATTTTATAATTTTTTTAATTTGAGAAATTGAAAGGGAATGGGGAGAGACAGACATCTATAGCACTGCTTCCCCACTTGTGAAGCTTCCCCCCTGCAGTTGGGGACTGAAGGCTTAAACCTTTGTCCTCAAGTATGATAAAGTAACCCTTCAGCTGGGTGTACCACTGCCTGGCCCCAGTCAAAACTAAATCTTAAGGTAATACCAGTACATTAAACAGATCCTAAGGCATCCCCCACAGAGCCTAGTTTTGAGAATAACTGAAGCTGTAGGAGCCACTGAAGCTGTTGAGTTGGGAAACAAAGCATTGGCAGGGAGGCTCAAGGAACAGTAGAGTGCCAGGGTCAAGCAGTGAACGAGAGTTCAAGAAACTGCATGTAAAACAGTGGTAAGAGAGGAATCAAGGGCGGAGGTAGATAGCATGATGGTTATGCAAAGAGACTCATACCTGAGGCTGCAAAAGTCCCAGGGTCAATCCCCCACACCACCATAAGCCAGAACTGAGTAATGCTCGGTTAAAATAAAAATAAATAAGTAAGGAACCAGTGGGACTTGTATAGAGATCAGATGAAAAGGATAAGGGAGGGCGATCCTGAGGATCTGGGTGGGCACTGGTGCCCTGATGGAAGTCACTGGAACAGGACTGGTGAGCAAGGCTCAGACAAGGGCAGCAAGAACACAGAACCTGAGAGCCATGATGGGACTGGAGTAGTGCATGGCATGACACCTTCACATGGACCTATGGAAGCTTGCCTGTTGGTTTGTTTGTTTGTTTGTTTAATTGGATAGAGACAGAAAGATATCCAGAGGGAGATAGTGAGAAAAACAGAGAAACCTGTAGCACTGCTTCACAGCTAGCAAAGCTTCACCCTGCAGGTGGGCGCTGGGTGCTTGAACCCAGGTCCTTGCACATGGTAATGTATGTGCTCAACAAAGTGCACCACCACCCGGCCTCCCTATGATACTGTTTTCACTAAAGCCTAGAACCCAGATATGTTCACGTATGTGCCTCTAGGTGCCTGTGTGGAGCCAAGTGCCCAAAAGCACCCACACATGGCACCCTCGCTCACTTGGCAGCCAGCAGCATGCTCTTGCGGCTGTGCAGCTCCCCAGGGTCAGAGTGCTGTCGACACAGGTACTCGGCAGCTGCCTTGGCTGGGAATTCAGTCTCACAGACGTAGCCAAAATCTCGAGCCAGGTGCACAGCCTCTCCTGGGAAGAAGAGACCACAGAGATGAGCTGTTGCTATATGGGACATGGCATTGGACCTCTAATATCTCTGGCCAGGGGCCATCTGTTTCTATAGACATCTTCCTCTGATTTCCCTCCCCAGCCTATCTCCAGCCCCAATTCCACTGCCCTTCCAGGGATTGGCTTTTGGCTCAGGGGTGAGAGCTAAGCCTACTATGTATCCCACAGCCTGAGTTTAAGATGACTGAGTCCAGAATCAACCAACCTCCAGGGAAGGGATCATCAGCCTCTCATCCTCTTTCTGTCTTCCTTTCTTAAAAGATTATTTATTTATTTACTAGAAAGCTAAGAGGAAAGAGAGAGAAAGAACCAGACATCACTCTGGTACATGTGCTGCCAGGGATCGAACTCAGGACCTCATGCTTGAAAGCCTAATGCTTCATCAACTGTGCCATCTCCCTGACCACTCTTTCTTTTGTTTATTTTTTGTATCAGGGCTATTACTGGGATTTTACACCTGCATGATCCCACCACTTCCAGCAGATTTATTTTTATAGCATAAGATAGATAGATAGATAGATAGATAGGATAGATAGATAGATAGATAGATAGATCGAGAGGAGAGGGGCCTGGTGGTGGCACACCTGGTTGAGCGCACATGTTACAATGCACAAGGACCCAGGTTCAAGTCCCCAGTCCCCACCTCTAGGGGGGAAGCTTTGTGAGTGGTGAAGCAGTGCTGCAGGTGTGTGTCTGTCTCTCTCCCTCTCTACCCCCCCACCCCCGCTTCCCTCTCATTTCTGGCTGTCTCTATCCAATAAATAAATAAAGGTAATAAAAAATTTACAAGATTTTATTTACTTATTCCCTTTGTTGCCCTTGTTGTTTTATTGTTGTAGTTAATTGCTGTTATTGATGTCATCGTTGTTGGATAGGACAGAGAGAAATGGAGAGAGGAGGGAAAGACAGACACCTGCAGACCTGCTTCACCACAGGTGAAGCAACTCCCCTGCAGGTGGGGAGCAGGGGGCTTGAACCGGGATCCTTACTCTGATCCTTGCACTTTGCGCCATGTGCACTTAACCCGCTGCGCTACCACCTGACTCCCAATAAAAAAATTTTAAAAAGAAATGTCCCTTTAAAAAGAGAGAGAGAGGAGAGACACCGTAGCAGTGTTCGTAAAGCTTCCCCTATGCAGGTGCATGATGGCCAGGGGCTAGAACTTAGGTCTTCATACATGTTTTCATTTTACAGCATGAACGATCTCCTGCCCTCCTCATGCTTTTCACATATAAATACGAGTTGTTCCTCTTCCCATGTACACTGTGTGGACACATGGACACAGATACATGCACATACACAAAACGACTACACACACATCACACACCCCTCAGACATGGCACACATCAAGATGCATATGACTAAACACAGCCTCCCACATTAGAGATGGACACACTTCCCCACTCTCAGACCTCACTCACCTTCCACCAGCGATGTCAGCAGTGTCACATTGGCAGCCTTGCGACGGCCAGCTGGCAGGTTGAGCCCAATCTTCTCCAGCCGTTCCCGTAGGCATCGACCCCCATTCTTGGACTTGGCCCTTGACATGTAGAGAGACAGGCACACGCCATGAAGGCAAGAGACAAGCATGTAGGCTAAGGGATCCAAGAAGACCCTCCTGCCTCTGACAACCCCTGATGAAGTTTAGTTCTGTCTCTGAGAATGTGAGCTCAGCCTGATCCCAGCCTTCCCCTAACCTCGCTGATTTTGTAGTCAAGATGAGGAAGGGTGACATAGCATTTTCCCAGTTCTCTCCACTTTAGGAACAGCTCGGGGTGGAACAGGAAGGTCAGCATCAGCATCTTGGGGTCCTTCCTCCTACCTGGGTAATACACAACTACCCAAAGCCACACAAACTATATATAGAGAAACTAGGACACAGAGACAGGCATATGGAGAGACACAGACACACAAACACATGGACACACATTAAGGGTCAACAATAGAATATATGCATCACTAGAAACAGTCATACAGACTCAGATTCCCCGGGACTGCAAGGGGCATAGTTAGAGAATATGTCCACACTAAGTCTAGACACTAGGGACACACATATATATATAGTCACTCACAGATCTGCACAAGCCCCTCTTGGGTGCTCAAAGAAAACCAGGAATAAGGAGGTATTTCCATACCTGCACAGACACATCCCACACAGAGATGTGCAGACATGCTAACATGTGTAGTTCCAAATGTACATGCAAAAACACACACTAGCTGACACATTCCACAAAAAGTAACACTGGAGATTCACACTCATGGAAACACCTCTACACCATGCATGTACATGCAGGCAGTCACACACACGTGTCCACACCAACTTCAGACAGAGCAGAAATACTCCTGGACAGGGAAGCAGACATACCCTATCCAGGCACAAGGACAGGCACAAAAAGACAGATGTACAACTATGAACCGTGCTCCATGCCAAAGCACACACAACCAGAGAGGGCTGTGCTGCCACACAGAATGTGAAGGCATGTCCTTTCCTGGTGAAGGGGTTAAAGATGGCATTCTTTCTTCCTGAGCCTATGCCCAGGTTTCTTTCTCAACACCTCCACCCTCCCCACCCCCACCCCCCAGGCCACAAATCCATGGGAGCTGTTGGGGATCTAGTTCTGCCCCCAGAACATATCGTCTCCCAGGGAGACTGAAGTAGAGATGATCTCATGGCCAGGGGTGAGACTGCCGTCTCTCCCATCCCCAGAAAAGTCGTGAAATATTCATGGATTTTGGCTCAGACATTAGGCAAGGAGTTGTGGGCTGGCCTTCCTACCTGCGAAGGACACCACCCAGGAGGGAGGCGTTGAGGCACTCGGGAGGTGAGAGTCGCCGCTGGACCTCTCCCACTGTCACTTTGTACTTGGACGTCGAGCTGAGCAGTGAGAGCCGGCCTGGCACGGAGCAGAAGACCTCACTGGGGTTTGTGATGCCACCAATCAGGCTGTCTTTGGCCAGTGAGAGGGCTGAGAGGCTGCTGACTTTGGAGGGGATAGGGACTGTGGGGTAGAAGCAAGAGAAAGGGAGAGAGAAGAGGAGGAAAAAAAGAGAGGGAGACAACAATGAGCCATGGACACAGGGCACTAAGCAGTTGTGGAGTGAGCATGGTGATGAAGCACCAAGTGTGTGCTGAGCACCAAGCTCCATGCTGTGCACACACATGCCCCGCTGCCTTTCAGAGGGCTTTCACTAGCCCTGCTTTACGAAGAAAGAAACTGAGAAGCCATGAGGTTAATAAGACTCACCCAAGTTCACTCAGCTAATGGTGACAGAAATGGAACCAAGAGTTGTCTGCCTTGTCATGCACCCCACTCCCACAGGTAGGGAGAGGGGCTTGAACCCAGGACCTTTTATAAGGCGTGCCACTGCCCAATCCCTGGCCTTCATTTCTTCATGTGCCCACAGTCACTAACTTACTGCTGGATTTCTGTACAGCCAGCCCCTGCTCTGATTTCTCTGCCTTGTTACAGAGGGATCTTTCTGAAACGTGCACCAATCCACAGCCAAAAATCCATCACTACTTGGTGAACTCTTGGGGAAGCACCCCCCCGCCCCTGCAACTGGACAGAATGATGTTGACTATCCTCTGGGAAGTGCCAACTATGTATCAAAAGCTTCAGATTCGGGAGTCAGGCATAGCGCAGCGGGTTAAGCACACATGGTGCAAAGCACAAGGACTGGCATAAAGATCCCGGTTCAAGCCCCCGGCTCCCCACCTGCAGGGATTCACTTCACAGACAATGAAGCAGGTCTGCGGCGTCTGTCTTTCTCTCCCCCTCTCTGTCTTCCCCTCCTCTCTCCATTTCTCTCTGTCCTAACTAACAATGACGACGTCAATAACAACAACAATAATAACTACAACAATAAAAAAGGCAACAAAAGGGAAAATAAATATTAAAAAGATAAAAGCTTCAGATTCACAGGTCAGTGGAGAAGACGCTTATTACCCACCTCCACTTCAAAATGAAGACACTAAAGGTTTACTGAAGATGTTAAGATGGTATGACAAGAAAGGAATAGAAATGGGTCTCAAACTCTGATCACAGATGCTAGTTGATACCCTGAGCCATCATAATGCCTTCCTTCACTCTCCTCCATGGCAGGGCCAACGTCTGCCTTTCTTGCCTATCCACCTGTCATCAGTCTCGAGACTCACATTAACCAGCAGAAGTATGGTGAGGTGCATGCAGGACTTTAAATTTTCTTTTTTTTCTTTCTTTCTTTTTTTTTTTTTTTTTTGCCTCCAGGGTTATCCCTAGGGCTCAGTGCCTGCACTACGGAATCCACTGCTCCTGGAAGCCATTTTTCCCATTTTGTTGGGCTTGTTGTAGTTGTTAAGAACCTTAAATTTTCTAGTAGTCTAGGGGCTGGGTGGTGGCACACTGGGTAGCATGTATATGTCACCACGTGTACCTTAACCCGTCCCCCACCTGAGGAGGCAAGCTTCACAAGCAGTGAAGCAGGGCTACCGCAGCTGTCTGTCCTCTTCTATCCTCTATTTCTCTGTTTTCATTTTAAAAAATTTGGTGGGGGAGCCAGGCAGTAGCGCAGTGGGTTAAGCACACATGGCACTAAGCGCAAGGACCGGCATAAGGATCCCAGTTCAAGCCCCCGGCTCCCCACCTGCAGGGGTTGCCTCACAAGCGGTGAAGCAGGTCTGCAGGTGTCTTTCTCTCCTCCTTTCTGTCTTCCCCTCCTCTCTCCATTTCTCTCTGTCCTATCTAACAACAATGACATCAATAACAATAATAATAACCACAACAACAAAGACAATTAAAAAGGGGTAAAAATAGCCTCCAGGAGCAGTGAATCTGTGGTGCAGGCAGCAATAACCCTGGAGGCAAAAAAAAAAAAAAACTTTTTTCAGATATAAAAAGTTTAGGGGCCAGGCAGTAGCACACCTGGTTAAGTGCACACATTACAGTGCACAAGGACCCAGGTTTGAGCCCTTAGTTCCCACCTGCAGGGAGAAAGCTTCACAAGTGGTGTCCTCCGTCTTTTTCCCTCCCTATCTCCCGGCCCTTCTCAACTTCTTTCTGTCTCTATTCAATAATAAGTCAATAAAGATTTTTTTTTTAAATGGCCATGAGATGAGAGTCGGTTGGTAGCACAGCGGGTTAAACGCACGTGGCGCAAAGCTCAAGGACCGGCATAAGGATCCCTGTTAAGAGCCCCTGGCTCCCCACCTGCAGGGGAGTCGCTTCATAGGCGGTGAAGCAGGTCTGCTGGTGTCTGTCTTTCTCTCCCTGTCTCTGTCTTCCCCTTCTCTCTCCATTTCTCTCTATCCTATCCAACAACAACATCAATAACAACAAAAATAACTACAATAATAAAACAAGGGCAACAAAAGGGAATAAATAAATAAATTTTTTAAAAAAATGGCCATGAGAGGGAATCGGGCAGTAGCCCAGCAGATTAAGCGCACATGGCGCAAAACGCAAGGACCGGCATAAGGATCCTGGTTCAAGCCCCTGGCTCCCCACCTGCAGGGGAGTCGCTTCACAAGCGGTGAAACAGGTCTGCAGGTGTCTTTTTCTCCCCATCTCTGTCTTCCCCTCCTCTCTCCATTTCTCTCTGTCCTATCCAACAACAATGACATCAATAACAACAACAATAATAACCAGCAATAAAACAACAAGGACAACAAAAGGGAATGAATAAATAAATATTTTTAAATGGCCATGGGGAGCAGTGAATCATCATACAGGAATGAACCCTGGTGGCCCCCCCAAAATTACTGGTATCTCCATTTTAAAAAGTTATAAGCATGTGAGATGAATGGTAATATATTCTACATGGGAGGAAGCATCATGAGTGATGGAGTAGTGCTATATTGTTTCTCTCCTCTGTGTGTGTGTGTGTGTGTGTGTGTGTGATGCACTAGCTAGAAAAAGAGGCAGACATGCAGGTGTAGAACACTAGTGATAACTGATGGCAAAAATAGCCAATCATCTGCCCCTTCCTGCACCCACATTCAGATAACAGGGAGAGAATGAAAGGTCATAGATGTTTTTCTATTTATTTATTTTGTCACTACTGGGACTCCAAACTGACCTTTTTACTTTTTTACTTATTTCTTTTTCTTTATATTTATTTTCCCTTTTGTTGCCCTTTTTTTCATTGTTGTTGTAGTTATTATTGTTATTGATGTTGTCATTGTTAGATAGGACAGAGAGAAACGGAGAGAGAAGAGAAAGACAGAGGGGGAGAGAAAGATAGACACCTGCAGACCGGCTTCACCACCTGTGAAGCAACTCCCCTGCAGGTGGGGAGGTGGGGGCTCAAACTGGCATCCTTACACCGGTCCTTGCGCTTTGCACCACGTGCGCTTAACCTGTTGCGCTACCGCCCGACTCCCTATTTACTTATTTCTTCAGGTAGAATGACAGAGACAGAAGGAGAGAGGGATAAGACACCGCACTACCAAAGCTTCATACAATTCAGTAGGGGACAGGTTCAACCCTAGGTCACAGGCATGGTGAAACTGGTGCACTGACCAAGTCAGCTATCCTGCCAGCCCTTCTCCATCCAAATTCTATTAGAACGTGGGATTCCTTGTCACCAGCCCTGTGAGATGAGAGGTAGAGAGACAGAGACCAAGGCTGCATAAGGCTAATAGGCAAACAAGGTCAAACATGAACACACATGTGACACAAAGTATATTACATGTTGTGTTTATCAAAATTTATGTACTATACAAAAATGACTTCATTTAAAAACTACAGGGTCTGTCACAGATACAGCAGTGAAAGTAAGCTATGCATGTGTACACTTATTCATTCTACAAATACTCAGTCCTAGCTATAGGTGTAGGCTCTGCCCTCCTCCAGTGTTGAGGGAATGTGACAGGAAGCATATAGATGTTTACAAGTGTTCTTGCTCCTGCTGATGTAGTTTTAAACATTGAGTATATACTAAGTTTATGCAAATAAAGGTGCAGCTAATTGTAGTGGTGAAAGGTAGCTGTGTTTGGGTATATCATATGTAGACACTGCTATATCCTCGACCTGTGCCATTTTTCTTAGTGCCTCAACCGTCAAAAATGGAAAGATTGGCGGCCGGACGGTGGCGCACTGGGTTAAGCAAACATAGTGAGAAGGACCAGTGCAAGGATCCTGGTTCAAGCTCCCAACCTGCAGGGTGAGAGGGGTCGATTCACAAGGTATGAAGAAGCAGGTCTGCAGGTGTCTATCTTTCTCTCCCCTCTCTGTCTTCCCCTCCTCTCTCAATTTCTCTCCATCCTATCCAACAACAATGAAAAAAAGATGGCTGCCAGGAGGTGGATTCGTAGTGTAGGCACCAAGCCCTAGTAATAACCCTGTAGGCAAAAAAAAAAAAAAAAAAGGAAAGATTGCAGCCTAGGATGTGGTGCAGTGGCTAGTGCTGAACTTTAAAAAGCATGAGGTTTCAAGTTCAATCCCCAACATCATATGTGACAGAGTAATATTATGGTTCTTTCTCTCTCTCCCTCTCACATAAATAAATAAATAAATAAATAAATAAATAAATAAATAAATAAATAATTTGTTAAGCTTAGAAAGATGAGAGGTAAGAGGCTGTGCCTATGTGTCAACAACTATCCTATAAATCATTATTTCCTCCAACAAAATGATAATAAATAAATAAATGAATAAGAATAAATAACACTCATTTAAAAAATCAAGTCCAAGGTTAGAGAAAGTGGATGGTTTAGGGAAGGGACAGTCTTAGAGCTGAGAATTAAGTGAGCACAGACTGCAAAGCAGAGACACTGGTATTTGTCTCTGACCCCACAATGACTCCTAAAGCTGAAGTGACCCCACTCCCGGTGTTCCCCAGGTCACACAGGCAGAAGCCATTTACATATATATACTCCTATAGACATAAGAGCTCCTAGTTATTCCACCTATCAGACAAGATTTCCCACACACAAGTCTATATATTCTTTTTCTTTTAGATTTCTTAATATTTATTTATTCCCTTTTGTTGCCCTTGTTGTTTTTATTGTTGTAGCTATTATTGATGTCGTTGTTGTTGGATAGGACAGAGAGAAATGGAGAGAGGAGAAGAAGAGAAAGATAGACACCTAAAGACCTGCTTCTTTCTCTCTCCTCCTCTGTTTCACATTAATAAATATATAAAATCTTAAAAAAAAAAAAAGAATTTAACTTAGAATGCTGGTTAAGGGTGGGGGTAGACAGCATAATGGTTATGCAAAGGGATTCTCATGCCTGAGGCTCCAAAACCCCAGGTTCAATCCCCTGCACTACCATAAACCAGAAGAGCTGATCAGTGCTCTGGTGGAAAAAAAAAATGCTGGTTAAAACTACACTTCCTTCTATAAGAAAATGTAGGAGAAAAAAATCTTCATGACCTTGAGTTGGGTAAAGAATTCCTAAAAGCATGATCCATACAATAAAATAATAAATTGAACATCATTAAATTTGTAAACTTTGGTGCCTCAAAAGATATGATCAAGAATATGAAGACAGCCCCAGGGAGTCTGCTTTCTGAGTGCTGAAGCAGGTCTGCAGGTGTCTATCTTTCTCTTCCTCTATCTCCCTGTCCCCTCTCACTTTCTCTCTGTCCTATCTAATGAAAAATTAGAAGAAAAAAAAGGGGGGGTGAAGGGCTTCAGTGGGTTTGTGAGGTGAACGTGATAACCAGTACACTACAGAAACAGACTGCAGTGGACTTGTAGTGCAGGTACTGAGCCCCAGCAATAACCCTAGTGGCAAAAAAAAAAAAAGAGAAAGAAAAAAAAGAAAAAGAAAGAAAAAAGAAAAGAAAATGGAGTCAGAAGGGGCCAGGCAGTGGTGCCCCTGGTTAAGTGCACACATTACAGTGCACAAAGACCCAGGTTCAAGCCCCTGGTCCCCACCTGCAGGGGGAAAGCTTCACGAGTGGTGAAGCAGGGCTGCAAGTGTCTCTCTGTCTCTTTCCTCTCTATCTCCCACTCCCCTCTCAATTTCTCTGTCTCTGTCCAATAATAAATAATAATGTAAATTAAAAAAATTTAAATGGGGCTAGAGTGATGGCTCTATTAGAGCACCAACTTGCATGCCTGAGACCCCAGAGATTACAGATTCAATCCCCAGCAACAACTTATGTCAGACTAGAACAGTGTTCTGGTTTCTCTTTCACCCCATTCTCTCATAGTAAATACATTTTATTTAATTTTATTCTTTCTTATTTTTTTAATTTTTATATTTATTTTCCCTTTTGTTGCCCTTGGTTTTTTTGTTGTTGTTGTTGTAGTTATTATTGTTGTTGTTATTGATGTTGTTGGATAGGACAGAGAGAAATGGAGAGAGGAGGGGAAGACGGGGGGAGGGTGGAGAAAGACAGACACTGCAGACCTGCTTCCCTGCCTGTGAAGCGAGTCCCATGCAGGTGGGGAACCGGGGGCTCGAACCAGGATCCTTAAGCCAGTCCTTACACTTTGCGCCACACACTTAACCTGCTGCACTACCACCTGACTCCCTATTCTTTCTTTTTTAGAGACAGGCAGAGAGAGATCACAGCACCGAAGCTTCCTTCAGTGTGATGGGGACCAAGCTTGAACCTGGCTTGCACACATGGCAAAGCAGCACTGTCAAATGAATTATTTTGTCAGCCACCAGGGTAATCACTGGGGCTCAGTGCCTGAACAATGAATCCACCATTCCAAATAGCTTTTTCTTCCTTTCTTCCATCCATTCTTTCTTCCTTATTTCCTTCCTTCCTTTATTTACTTCTTCCTTTCCTTCTTTCCTTTTTGTAGGAACACAGAAACTGAGAGGGAAGAGGGAGGTAGAAAAAGAGAGATAAAGAGAGACACTTGCAGACCTGCTTCACCACTAGTTTGGGGACTGGGAGTTTGGACCTGGGTCCTTACATATGGTAAAATGTTCCACTGGGTGTGCCACTTCCTGGCCCCAAATACTTGTTTGTTTGTTTGTTTGTTTGTTTGTTTGTTTTTCCAAAGCACTAGTCAGCTCTGGCTTATGGTGGTGCAGGAGACTGAACCTGGAACTTTGGAGCCTCAGCCATGACAGTCTGTTTGCATAACCATATGCTATCTACCCCCCACCTGCCCCAAATATATTTTTTAAAATATTTATTTCATTTATTCCCTTTTGTTGCCCTTGTTGTTTTATTGTTGTAGTTATTATTGTTGTTGTCGTTGTTGGATAGGACAGAGAGAAATGGAGAGAGGGAGGGGAAGACAGAGAGGAGGAGAGAAAGATAGACACCTGCAGACCTGCTTCACCGCCTGTGAAGCGACTCCCCTGCAGGTGGGGAGCCGGGGTTCGAACCGGGATCCTTATGCCGGTCCTTGTGCTTTGCGCCACCTGCGCTTAGCCCGCTGCGCTACAGCCCGACTCCCCCCAAATATTTTTAAAAGAAAATGAGGGGAGTCGGGCAGTAGCGCAGCAGGTTAAGCGCACATGGCGCAAAGCACAAGGACCAGCCTAAGGATCCCGGTTCGAGCCCCTGGCTCCCCACCTGCAGGGGAGCCACTTCACAGGTGGTGAAGCAGGTCTGTAAGTATCTGTCTTTCTCTCCCCCTCTCTGTCTTCCCTTCCTGTCTCCATTTCTCTCTGTCCTATCCAACGACAACAACAATAATAACTACAACAATAAAACAAGGGAACAAAGAGGATAAATAAATTTTAAAAAAGAAAAAAAAGAAAATGAGAAGACAAGCCGCAAACTTGAGGAAGGTATTTTAAAATTATATAGCTTATAAAGGGTATGTATTTAGAATACATAAATAAATCTTAGGATGCAATGAAACAAGTGCCATAATAAGAAAATCATCAAAATACGTGAGCGCCTTGAAATAGCTCGCTTGTATAGTGCGCTGCTTTGTCATGTGCATGACCCAGGTTTGAGCCAGGCCCCCACTGCACTGAAGAAGGCTTCAGTGCTGTCATCTCTTTTTCTCTCTCTGCCTGTGTTCTCTGTCTTTATTCAAATAAAAAAATTTTTTCTTCACTAAAGGGGGACTGGGCAGTAGCATACTAAGCAGAGTGTATGCTATAGTGCACAAAGACAAGAGTTTAGGCCCACAGTTATTGCTGGGACTCAGTGCTGGCACTATGAATCCACCATTCCCAGTGGCCTTTTTTTTTTTTTTTACTCTTTCTATTTTATTTGGTAGAACACAGAAAAATTGAGAGAGGAGGAGGAGACAGAAAGGGAGAGAAAAAGACATCTGCAGACCTGCTTCACCACTCATGAATCTGCCCCACTGTTGGGTGGGGGAAGAGGAGTTCAAACCGAAGTCCTTATGTATAGTATGTAATGTGTGCTCAACCAGGTGTGCTACCACCTGGCCACAAAAGATTTTTTTTTAAAATAAAAAGAAACTTCACTGGGAGAACAACTGCAGTTTATAATGGAGGGGCTGAGGACACAGAACTCTGGTGATGGGAACTATATGGAATTGTACCCCTATTATCTTACAATTTTGTAAAATCCATATAAAATGATAAATTAAATTTAAAAATGAAACTTCACTAAGATCATTATAAAGAGTGAATAGGAAGCACTTAAAAAGAACATCATAGAGAAATGCAATTTTAAATTATAGTGATATATCCTAGGATAGCTGTGGGGAAAAAAAGGCAAATAACAAGTATAAATAAGAATGTAGAGAAAGTATAATATTGCTAATGGGAATATATGATTGGATACCCACTTTAGAAAAATGGTTTGACAGCCTGAGAGGTGTCACAGTGGATAAAGTATTTTCAAGGCATGAGATCCTGAGTTCTATCCCCAGCATCTCATGTACCAGTGTGATGCCCTGGTTCTTTCTCTTTCTCGTATTAACAAACAAGAAGAAAGCTTGACAACTTCTTTAAAAAACTGAATACAGGGAGTCGGGCAGTGGCACAGCGGGCGAAGCACACATGTCGCAAAGCGCAAGGACTGACTGAAGGATCCCAGTTCGAGCCCCCGGCTCCCCACCTGCAAGGGAGTCCCTTCACAGGCGGTGAAACAGGTCTGCAGGTGTCTGTCTTTCTCTTCCCCCTCTCTGTCTTCCCCTCCTCTCTCCATTTCTCTCTGTTCTATCCAGCAACGATGACATCAATAACAACAATAATAAACTACAATAATAAAACAAGGGCAACAAAAAGGAATAAGTAAACAATTTTTTTCAAAAAACTGAATACAGGGGGCTGGGTGGTGGTGCACCTGGTAGAGTATACTCCTTACCATACACAGGACCTAGGTTCAAGCCCCTGGTCCCCACCTGCAGGAGGGAAGCTTCACAAGTGGTGAAGCAATACTGCAGGTCTCTCTTTCTCCCTCTCTGTCCCCCTTCCCTCTCAGTTTCTCTCTGTCTCTATAGTAAAAAAATGAAGGTACATTATTTTTTAAAAATTGAATATAGCTCCGGGAGGTGGCGCAGTGATAAGGCTTTGGACTCTCAAGCATGAGGTCCTGAGTTCGATCCCCGGCAGCACATGTGCCAGAGTGACGTCTGGTTCTTTCTCTCTCCTCTATCACTTCTCATGAATAAATAAATAAAAAATCTTTAAAAAAAAAAATTGAATATAAACTTAACATAAAGTTCAACAATTCCACTGCTAAGAATTTATCTAGGAGTAATGAAAGCATATGTCCACACAAAGACAAGCATGTGAATGCTCATAGCAGTGTTACCACAGTGGCAAAACAGTGGAAACAATGCAAGTGTTCATCATTTGGTTATCTGGCTAACAAAATGTGCTACATCTATCTAGTGGAATAAACAGAAACAAACCACTGATAAATGTTACAGCACGGGTGACCCTAAGAACATGCTAAGCAAAGAAACTAAACGGAAAAGTCTGTGTGTTTACATGTTCCATTTATATAACAAGTTTAGCGTTTGCCATTTTGGAGCTAGGAGACAGATACGTGGCTGCCTTAGATGTGGGATGGAAAAGAGAATTAAATACAAGTGGGGATGAAGAAATTGGGGGTTAATAAAAACTTCTTAAAAGGATTATAGTGGGGCTGGGGAGACAGCAAAATGGTTATGCAAAAGCCTTTCAAGCCTGAGGCTCTGAGGTCTCAGGTTCAATCCCCAGCCCCACCATAAGCCAGAACTAAGCAGTGTTCTGGTGTCTCTCTCTCTCTGTATCTTTCCCTCTGTATCTATACTTTCTCATTAAAATAATAAACTAAATAAAATATTTTTAAAAAAGGATTATAGTGGGGGAGGAGAGATAGCATAATGGTTATAGCAAAAGACTTTCATGCTGAGGCTGGGTGGTGCACACCTGGATAAGCACATGTTACAGTGTGTTAAGACCCAGGTGCAAGCCCCCCATGTCCACCTACAAGAAGAAAGATCTGCAGGTGGTAAAGTAGGGCTATATTTGTCTCTGCCTCTCTCCTTATATCCCCTTTTCCCTGTTTATTCCCTGTCTCTACCAAGTAAATAAATAAAATTATAAAAAGAATTTCCTGCTTGAGGCAACAAAGATCACAGGATTTAATCCCCAGTAGCACTATAAGCAAGAGCAGTATTGGGAGTGGTGGTGGTGGTGGAATAAATGGCTGCTGGGAATGATGCAGTTACCATGCAGGGAGGGAGGTAAGGAGGAGAGAAAAAAAAAAAAAAGATATTTCTGAACACTTATCCTGATAGCAGCATTATTTGTAATAACCCATACTCAGAAGCCACCCCCATGCCCAATAAGTGAGTGGTTAAGAAATCTGTGGATATGGTCCGGGAGGTGATGCAGTGATAAAAGCGTTGGACTCTCAAGCATGAGGTCCCGAGTTTGATCCCTGGCAGCACATGTGCCAGAGTGATGTCTAGTTCTTTCTCTCTCCTCCTTTCTCATAAATAAATAAAATATTAAAAAAAGGGAGTCGGGCGGTGGCGCAGTGGGTTAAGCACACGTGGCGCAAGGCGCAGGGACCGGTGTAAGGATCCCGGTTCGAGCCCCGGCTCCCTACCTGCAGGGGAGTCGCTTCACGGGCGGTGAAGCAGGTCTGCAGGTGTCTATCTTTCTCTCCCCTCTCTCTCTGTCTTCCCCTCCTCTCTCCATTTCTCTCTGTCCTATCCAACAACAAAGCAACGTCAACAATGGCAATAATAACCACAGCGAGGCTGCAACAACTAGGGCAACAAATAAAAAGGGGGAAAAATATTTTAAAAAAAGAAGAAATCTCTGGATTTGGGAGTTGGGCAGTAGTGCAATGGGTAAAGCGCATGTGGCACAAAGCACAAGGACCAGGGTAAGGATCCTGGTTCGAACCCCCAACTCCTCACATAGAGGAGTCGCTTCACAGGCAGTGAAGCAGGTCTGCAGGCGTCTTTCTCTCCCCCTCTCTGTCTTCCTCTCCTCTCTTCATTTCTCTCTGTCCTATCTAACAATGATGACATCATAACAACAGTAATAATAACAACAATAGTAACTACAACAACAATGAAAAACAACAAGGGCAACAAAAGGGAAAATAAATAAATAAATAATAGAAAGAAATCTTTGGAGTGAGAAAGAAAAGAAGAAAACAAAAAAGCAAGAAGGAAGGAAGGGGAATTCCTCTCTGCCATCACTGGTCACCCCATCAGGTATGCCTTCATTAGCCATTTTGTGACCTCTTCAGGACCTTACCCTCAAATAACAACAATAAGGAGTGCCTCCTCTCCAAAGGGAGGCTGAGTCATCCTAGTCTACCTGCAGTGTGTATTGCCTAGAATGTTCCCAGCTGTAACCATGAAATGAGATCAGACTGACAGCGACCTGGAGATCACACAGGCTCCTGTGCTAAATATGAATATACATGGGCCCCCGGGGACAGACTGATGTGGTAAGCAGTTAACTGTATTTATAAATATCTTTTTAAATTTGGGAGCCACTCTACCCTAGCCTGGCTTTCAAGTTCTGTTCTGCACTCTAAGACTATTCTCCCAGACATTGTTTGTTTCTAGTCCACCTTCATGTTAGCTATTAAGCTCAAGCAAAGATTATTAAAGTCCTGGGCTCCTAAGAACATACCCAAAATAGATATCCCAGTCTCTTGCCACCTTAGGGTCCCTATTCTCATTGGCTCTATTCCTACTCCTTGGTCCCGATTTATTAAAAACTTTACAGTAGACACACACTCAGACTCAGAGACACAGACACAGAGACAGACTGAGACACAGACAGAGTCAGTCTTAGACTCAGACATAACACAGAGTCAGACACAGAGGCAGACTCAGACTCAGAGACTCAGAGGCAGACTCAAACACAGACACACACTCAGACTCAGAGACACAGACTCAGAAAATAAATAAATAAATAAATAAACTTTGTTCATGTATGGATCAACCTGTCAACATCTATGTTCAGCAGTGAAGTAATTATAGAAGCCAGGCCTTCCACCTTCTGCACCCCATAATGACCCTGGGTCCATACTCCAAGAGGGATAAAGAATAGGAAAGTTTTCAAGGGAGAAGATGGGATACAGAACTCTGGTGGTGGAAATTGTGTATATCTGTACTTCTCTTATTATGGTCTTGTTGATATTTTTTATTTTATAAATAAATTTAAAGAAAAAATTTAGGGGTGGAGGAGATAGCATAGTGATGCAAAACATACTCATGCCTGAGGCTCTGAGATCCCAGGTTCAATCCCCTGCACCACCATAAGCCAGAGCTGAGTAGTGCTTTGCTATTAAAAGAGAGAGAGAGAGAGAAAGAAAAGAAAAAGAAAAAACCTTTGTCCTGCTTTTTATCTTACTGCCTTTCAGCCACCAAGTCCCAGATGCTACTATGATCCCATCCTGACCTTCCTAGGCAGATGACCTGGCCAACATGTCCCAGAACCTCCCCTTTCCATAGCCTACCCTACTAGGAAAAGAGAAACAGGCTAGGGGTATGGACTGACCAGCCAATGTCCATGTCCAGCATAGCAGCAATTAGAGATGTCAGAACTCCTTCCTTCTGCACCCCAAAAAGAATTTTTGATAGTTACGGGTTAAGTGTACATAGTAAGAAGCACAAGGACCTGAAAGGAACCTGGTTTGACAACCCCCCCAGCTCCCCACCTCCAGGGGGGGGTCACTTCACAAGTGGTGAAGCAGGTCTGCAGGTCCATCTCTCCCCACCCCACCCCACCCCTCTCTCTTTCACCTTCCCTCTCAATTTCTCTCTGTCTTATCAAAAAAAAAAAAAAAAATCGAGGAAAAAAAAAAAAACTGCCACAGGAGCAGTGGACCAAGCAGGCACCAAGCCCCAGCAATAAAAAGGCAAAAAAAAAAAAAAAAAAGGGGGGGGTGGTCGGGCGGTAGCGCAGACTGTTAAGCGCACATGGCACGAAGCAAGAACAGCATAAGCATCCTGGTTCAAGCTCCCGACTCCCCACCTGCAGGACGGTTGCCTCACAAGCGGTGAGGCAGGTCTGCAGGTGTGTCTATCTTTCTCTCCCCCTTTCTGTCTTCCCCTCCTCTCTCCTTTTCTCTCTGTCCTATCCAACAACGACGACATCAATAGCAACAATAATAATAACCACAATAACAACAAGGACAACAAAAGGTAAATAAATATTTTTTTTAAAAAGGATGGAAGCCTCCCAGCTGGATCGAAGCCTAGTGGATTGACTTGACTTAAGCCCCACCCCCTGACTCACATCTGGAAGGTGTGGGTGGGACGGGGGCAATGCTTCTAACCTCACAGGAAGGGTTACAGAGTTTGGACCAGGACAGCCTTGTGCTTCCTCTCCCCAGAGGCACCCGTCTAGTCAGAGGCCTGAGGAATCCTCCCCATCACAGGAAAGCGATTTGTGGTTTGCGGGTAAGGCCGCGCTGCCTCTGCTTGGCACTCAGGACCCCAGCCACCCCAGACATAGTCTACCCTCCCTCCCGGCTGGGAAGAGCTGGAGCAAACTGGTGCCTCAAGTTGCTATGAGGAACACTGATAATTCCCGCCCCTGGGACGACTGGGGCTCCCCACAGCCGCCAGCTGGTGCCAGAGACCTTCAAGGACGCGACAGGGGTTCCCCGCTTCGCCAGAAAGGCCAGAGGGCGAAAAGGGGCGCTAATCCACTGGCCCCAAGAGGCTCGCTCTGGGCCTGGAGTCACGCCCAGCAGAAAACTGCTCGCTGCGCTGCGCGGGGTGTCGAGGTTCCTGGAAGCAGAGCTCCAACTGGAGGCACCTCCTCAGCCCTGGCGGCGGCTCCATCCCCACAGATTCCCATCTCAGGGGGGGCAGTTCTACCCGAGAGTTTGCGAAGCCGAAAAGCGTAGGTACTGAATTGTGCTCTGCAAAGCCAAGGGGAACCTGGCGCTCCGAGGCCCCAGGGTCCCAGGCCGCCGCTCTTTGCTGCAGCACTCTGGGTGGCTACCTCCATACCCTGCGCTCCTCTGGGCCACCGATCCGCTGGCCCTGCATTTGAGCGGGTGTGAGCGCTCGCTTCTGCCGGGAGCTAGTACGTAGCTCTCCAAGCCCGGCCGCTGCATGCACTTGCGGTTCTGAGACAGCTTTTGGAGATCCCAACACACATTTACAGGAGGATCGGGGATTCGTGGAGGCTGGAGTCCGTTGAGGGGAATGATCTCCGTTTCTTCAGTCCCTTCTCACAGCTGTCCTGCCCTGTCTTGTCTTGACTCTGGCACTGGTTTTGAGGTTTAAAGTATTTACAGACCTCGATAATCTTTCGCCTGCTCCTCAGGGAAAAAGTCCCCATGCCCTTTCTTCAAGTACAAAGAACTGGCCTTCCCCAGGGCTAGGGTTGGAGATAGGAACTGGGGGCCTCCATCTCTCTGAGTTCATAACCCAGCTGCAGGATTTTGCCAACTGCAAATCAAACTGGAAGTTTTAAAACAAACATAGAGGGTGAGGGAGACAGCATAATGATTATGCTAAAGACTTCCAAGCCTGAGGCTCTGAGGTCCCAGGTTCAGTCTCCAGCACTACTATAAGAACAGCCTTCTGGTCAAAAATAAGACAAAATAAAATAAAAGTCCAGTAAATCAAGGTATACCTTCCAACAAAAAGCTGGATTTGAATTACACATCTCACCCTCAAGTCCAGGTGACGGAGCTTCATTATTGAGGCCTCTTTCCCTCCAGACCATGCAGTTAACACCCAGTCCCTGGCAACTCAATGCTATCTCTACCTCCACTCTCCAATATGTACTAAGCAAACTGAGCCTGGACTAGAAACACTCATTTGAAAAACAATTCAAGCCAAATCCCAGAGGAATGGCACCTGCCTGGTGCACCAAGGGTTTGTCTGCATCTTAAATTCCATTTGGGAACCTCCCCCAGATCTTAAAAAAAAAAAAAAAAAAAAGCTTTCCTAACACCTGGCTGCTTCGAATTGCTGTTTTCTTGGAACAGCCAGAACCTGGGTCTTCAGACCAGAAAATTCACTGGAAGGCAAGTCTCAAACCCCTGGAGTTTACTAGTGCAAAGAAACCCAAACACCCATCCCCCCCCAGATAAATAAATAAATAAAACACTGACCCTCATAGATTTAGAGATCTTCATCCATAGAATGATGATACATTCTAGGATACAGCCAAAATGCTAATACACAGAGTATCCCCAAAGTGTATAGAAAGTATGCTAACGGGAAGGGAAGACAGCATAATGGTTCTGCAAAAGGTTTTTATGCCTGAGGCTCTGAGGTCCTAGGTTCAATCCCCAGCACCACCGCAAGACAGAGCTGAGCAGCGCTCTAGTCTCTCACTTTCTGTATCTTTCTCACCATATCTCTTTTATTAAATAAAGAAAGATTTAAAAAAGAGTATGCTAACATAAAAGGCACATCAAGAGAGACACACTTATGTGTCAAGAAATGCAGCAAGGAGACCTGGAAAAGGAACAGGAAGGAACACAACCCTCTTACATGGACACCAACACCTAGAAGTAGGAAGGCCTTGACCCTCTTTGCATGCAGTCTGACACAATTTATACATACACTAGCTCCTCTGGTCCTATCCACTATGGAGAGAAAATTCTTCCAGGAAACTCAAGTTCCCTAAGGACCTTCAAGAAAAGAAGAGGCAGAAATCACCAGCCAGACTAGGAAATGGTAAGGTTTGGTAATGTGGAAATCATTTAACGAAATTAAAGGGAACTGTACCCCCCCTACCCCACCCCCAGTCCTACCTCTTAGGAAACAGGGAAAGAGGTCTAACCCATTCTGCAAATTAACTCCAGATCCACAAAGGCACTTTCGCTTAGGTAGGTAGCCATAGCCGCACCAGCTACACCGCTGGGGTTGGGAGAGCAAACCATCTCTGGCCCACCTCCGGTTGCAAACTCCAGAGCCAAATCACCAATCGGAGCAGCTGCCTAAACTCTGGCTAAACTCTGCCTCGCTGCCCCTCTACCAAGTCGGAAAAATTGCCCGGTAGCCACCGAGCCCGGAGCGGTACAGACGGAAATTTCCGCAAGTGCCAATGGGAGAAAATGGGTCTGTGCGTGCTCCCCCGGTACTGCACCGTCTCTCCGGGTTCTGCTTCGGCCGAAGCGCGCTGCCATTCCTTCCTTACCTTTCTTGATCACGGACTGGTCCAGGAGGCTCATGCCCGGCTCCTCCATGGCCTGCAAATAGGAGAGGGGTTGGTGAGGGCGCTTGTGCACCTAGTCTCCTGTCGCTTCCCTAGCCCCTTCGGCCCCTGGCCCGAGTCCTGCCTGCTCCGCCCAGGGTTCGGAGTTCACCGAGGCTCTGCACCTTCCGCGACCGAGCCGGGGGGGGGGGGGGGGGGGGGGGGGGGGCGAGTCCCCGGCCGTGCGGTGCAAAGGGGAAACTTTGCAACCTCCAGCTGGCAACTCTCCCGCTTCCCCGGGCTGCAGGCACAAGCTGCCCGGGCACAGAGCCTCAGGCAGGCCAGCTGGGGGGCACCTCCCGGGGACCGGGGTGGCGCCACCTCCCCGCGGCTGCTCAGCCAGCAGCCTGAGCGCCCGGTGGCGACGGCGGGCCGTCGGGGCTCACCTGCAGGTCCTCCAGGCCGGGCGGCGCCAGCGCGGGGAGGCCGAGGGGCGCGTCGGCCAGGCCGTGCAGCAGGCGAGGCGCGGCGGCGTAGTCGCGGCGCGGGTCGAGGCCCAGGGCGCGGGCGGGCGGCGGCAGCAGGCCGGGCGGCTCGTCGTGGGCGCGGGCGGCGGCGCGGGGCGCGGGGGGCCAGGCGGGCTGCGGCGGTGGCGGCTGTACAGAGGGCGCCAGGCCGCCGTACGGGTCCCCGGACAGGTGCGGGAAGGCGGCGGCGGCGTCGGGCGCCTGTCCGTAGGGCAGCGGCGGCTGCGGGTAGGGCGGCGGGAAGTAGGGCGGCTGGAAGTCTGCGGCGGGCGTGTGGCAGAGCGGCGGCGCGGGCGCGTAGGCCGCGGGGGGCAGCGACGACAGGCGCGTCCCGCCTGCCGCCGCGCTCAGCCCGTCGGGGCGCTCCTGGGGGAGGAGAGGGCACGTTGGGTGGGACCCGCAGCCCCGAAGGCAGGGCCCTCCCCGGCCTCCGAGGAGCGGCTGCCGTCCTGCATCCTGCCCGCCGCCCGAGCCCTGGGTGCGGGGCCCAGTGGCCTAGGGGATGGCGACCTCCGCGCGCACCAGCCGGTGGGGTCCCCGTGTCCCTCCCCGCGAGATTACCTTGGAGACGGGACGGGGCGGGGGGGGCGGGACGTCCAGCATTCGGGGGCCCCACCGTCCCGCTGGCCCGGGGACTCACCATGGCGGGGTAGCTGTGCACCAGCATGGGGCGGGCGGCGCGGGGGCGCGGGGCCTGGCGGCGGGGGCCTCGCCCGACGGCCAGCGCGCCGGGCAGCTTGCAGCCCGCACAGCCCGCGGGGTCTCCCGGCGGCAGGGGGCGAGGGTGCAGCCGCAGCCCCGAGCCTAGCAGGAGTCAGGGCCTCAGCTGAGGGCCACCCTGGACGGGTCCATGGAGCAGGACTCGAGCGGGACGGGCTCTGGTCGCACGTGGAAAAGTCGGTGAGCCGCTGCCCAGCGCCCGCCGTCCTGGCTCTGAACACAGCCCGCTCCATGCGCTGTAGTTATAGTGGCGGGGCCGCGCTGGGCCTCGGGGGCGCGCATTAAAGAGACAAGCGGTGACAGCTTGATTCTGCCACCAGCGGCCACTCCGAGAGAGGCCCGACTTGAACGAGATCCCTGGAGAGAGAATGACGGGGGCTTGGATACCTCCCCGCCACTCGCCGCCGCAGGTCTGAGCCACCTTTTAGGCTTTGAAGCTCCCAGACGCCTTCAAACTAACGGCTGGAGGTTGAGGCACAGGCTCCCTAGGTTTGCACTTCAGCTCTGTTGCATTCCTGTGTTTGTGCAAAGCACGACTCTTTGTGGCCTTAGCTGCCATCAAATGGGTATGGATACTTTCTCTAATCGCTCCCTCTGACTGAGGATGAGGTGGGTGACTAAATGTGGAAGAAGTTTGTGGGTTGTCGACCCAGGCTTGCCTGCTCAAGTGCCCATCCTGTGGACGGGGAGAAAGGGTGGGAAGCTGGGAGGAGACCACAGACCTTCCTGGAAGCTTCCAGAGCCAAATCCCCTTTGCAGATACCATTTCATCCAGGCTTCCCCAAGTTGTGACTCCCAATACCAAGCAAGAGTCTGAGGAAGCTGGAGGCACAAATAGGCCAGCAGAGAGATTTTCCTGGGGCTGCAATTGACATGAATCCCACCTAAGGAAGACTCAAGATGTTTCTGGAGCCAGGAGGACCTGGGCTGATTGAATGTGACCCAGTGACAGGAGAGACTGAGTGAATCTGTGTGTAATTGACTCAAGTGAATGATGTGCAATTGTTTCACCAACATACACAGGCAGTGCATGTGTCTCCATATCAGATATTATCTGGCTCTCAAGTTCAGTCCCATCTTTGTTGTCACCCACCCCCTCTTTTTTGTTTTTCTCTTTTTCTCTCTTTCTCCCAAAACTGAACCTTAGCCTTGAGAGAAGCAAGGACAGGGGAGGTAGAGAGAGAGAGAGAGAGAGAGAGAGAGAGATTGGGGAAAAGGGGGAATGGAAACTAAGAAAGCAAACAGACAGGGACAAAATAGTGCACCCAGATAGTGTGCTTGCTCTGCCATAGCGGGGCAGGGGACCCAGGTTTGATCCTGGTCCCCCAACACAAGGAAGGAAGCCCCCACCCTATACACACCTGAAAAAATCAGCCTGGTTTGATGAAGCCATAGTGATAAAAAAAAAAAAAAATGGGGAGGAGGAGAGGGCAGCAGAGGAGGAGGTAGAAAAAGAGAAGGAGGTGGTGGAGAAAGAAGAAAGTGAAGGAGGTGGAGGAGAAGAGTAAGGAGAAAGCAGAAGGAAAATGTGTAAAAGCAAAATAAAACAAACAAACATCAAGTAGATGCTCAGATCAGGGCATAGTAGAAATAATTACAACAAACACTTATTGCTGAGTATGCCAGATTCTGTGCTAAGGACTCATTTGATGAGTCCTGAGTTATTTAACCTTCACTACAGTCCTATGAGATAGGTACCACATTTTCATTCCCAGGGGAGGAAAATGAAGCACAAAGAGGTGAAATAACTTGCCTAAGGCCAGGCAACTAGTTAAGTGGCAGAAGTGTGGATTTAATCTCTACCTCATCTGTATGGTCTCAGAATTATTATTGTGTTGTTATTGACTCAGGGGATTAGACTTTAGTCCTGATTATGTTTGACTCATGACCCTGGTCAAGCCCCCTTTCCTCTCTGATCTAATTTCTGCAATTTCAACAAAACAGGAGAGAACAGAGAGGTCCATATGTCTCTCAGTCTCTTTTTGTAGAGAAGCAGAGTGAGGAAACAGGCAAAGTTATTGAGATAAGTTAGAGGAGACAAGAAGACACCACTAACCATTTACAAGGACCTGTGTTCAAGGTACTGAACCCCACTTACATGGAAGGGAACTTCACAAGTGGTGAAGCAGTGTGCCAGATGTCTCACTTTTTCTCTCTTGAAGTGAAATGCACATGGAGATGAGAGAGCTCAGAAGGGACAGAGTAGGCTAAGAGCTCAGGTCTGGGTTTTTTCAGCCTGGGAGGTACTGCGGCAAAAAGGCAGTTACACCATCCAAGGATTCACCACTAAGAGTGTCAGAGACTGATGGGTGTAACAGAATTGGCGGCATTGGGACTTTCACGTCTAGGATGGGTCAGAGGTCAGGAATGTATTTATGTGAGTCTGTGCGTATGGTTAGGAGTTTGTGAAGATACAATCCCCACAGTCTCCTCCCCATCAACTCCAGTTGCAAGACATCCAAAGTGAGGCTCTAGGATATGTGTATGTGTGTCAGTACATGATATGAAGATCTTAAAAGTGGACCCCTTTGAGAGACAGTCAGGAGCAGGGAGACTGACTGAGTCTATAACATCTCTGTTAATTCCAGAAGGCCTGTTTGGTGACTTCCTTGGGTTTCCTTACCTTACTTCTTTGCAGCTTCCTGGCCCCCTTTGCTTCATTTTCCTTTCTTTCTTCGTCTTTTTTTATTTTTAAAATATTTTTATTTATTTAGTATTAGAGAAAGAAAAATTGAGAGAGAAAGAGAGAGAGAGAGAGAGAAAGAGAGAGAAAATAGAGAGACACCTGTAGCACTGCTTCACCACTCATGAAGCTTTCAAACCCTGCAGGTGGGGACCAGGGGCTTGAACCCAGGTCCTTGTGCACTTAATCAGTTGCACCATCACCTGGACCCTTGTTTTCCTTTCTACTATTTTTAATTTGTTTAATTGCCACCAGGGTTATTGCTGGGGTTCAGTGCTGGCATGACAAATCCACTTGTTGGTCACTTTTTCCTTTCCATTTGTCGCTTTTTTTTGCTTCCTTGTTTTTTCTTTCTTTCTTTCTTTCTTTCCTTCTTTTTAATAAGACAGAGAAATTGAGACGGAAGAAGGGATAATAGAGAAGGAGAGAAAAAGTGAGACATCTGGTACACTGCATCACCACTTGTGAAGCTCCCTCCCATGTAGGTGGGATTCAGTGCCTTGAACCCATGTCCTTGTAAAAGGTAGCATGTGTGCTTTAATGGGTGTGACACTTTTCAGTCCCTCTACTATTCTTCTTCTTATTATTATTCTTATTTAGTTTATCAGTGAGAAAGAAAGAGAAGAATAGAGAGAATTATTTGGCACATGTAATACTTGAGATCCAACTCAGGACTTTGTGCTTGAGAAGTGTGTGTGTGTGTGTGTGTTTGACAATTTAATGCTTTATCCATTGAGTCACCTCCCAGGCCTCACCTTTTTACTCTCTCTGAGTTGAAACTCCAGCTTTTTCCTTATTTAAATTTTTTTGTTTATCTCTGTGAGAGAAAGAGAAAGAGAGAGATGTAATGTAATATCAGGGATCGAACTTGAAACCTCATACTTTTTTTTTAAAAAATATTTTTATTGGGGAGTCGGGCTGTAGCGCAGCGGGTTAAGCGCAGGTGGCGCAAAGCACAAGGACCGGCATAAGGATCCCGGTTCGAACCCCGGCTCCCCACCTGCAGGGGAGTCGCTTTATAGGCAGTGAAGCAGGTCTGCAGGTGTCTATCTTTCTCTCCCCCTCTCTGTCTTCCCCTCCTCTCTCCATTTCTCTCTGTCCTATCCAACAACGACAACAATAATAACTACAACAATAAAACAACAAGGGCAACAAAAGGGAATAAATAAATAAAATAAAATATTAAAAAAAAATTAAAAAAAAAATTTTTTTATTTATTGTGGTCTGGGAAGTGGCGCACTGGATAGGGGATTGGACTCTCAAGCATGAGGTCCCAAGTTCAATCCCCGGCAGCACATGTACCAGATGATGTCTGGTACCAGTGATGTCTGGCTCTTTCATTCTCTCCTATCATTTCTCATGAATAAATAGAATCATTAAAAAATATTTATTTATTTATTCATTTATTATTGGATAGAGACAGAGAGAAACTGAGAGGAGGGAGAAGGTAGTGAGAGAGATGGAGAGAGAGAGAGAGAGAGAGAGAGAGAAAGAGGCCTGCAACATTGCTTCACCATTTGTGAAGTTTTCACTCTGCAAGTGGGACCAGGGGCTTGAACTTGCATCCTTGCACACTGTAATGTGTGCTTTTAACCAGGTGCGACACCACTTGGCCCTGAAACTTCATACTTGAGGGTCCAATGCTTAATCCATAGTATCACCTCCCAGACTGCAGGGTTTTTTTTGTTTGTTTGTTTGTTTGTTTTTCCATTCAATAGGACAGAGAAAAGTTGAGAGGGGGAGAAACATAGGTACCTGGAGTCCTGCTTCACCGCTCTTGAAGCTTCCCACTGCAGGTGGGGAGCAGGGTTTGAACCCAGGTTCTTGTGCATAGTACTATGTTTGCTTAACCAGCTGCATCATAACCTGGCCCCAGCAGACTGCAGGTTTTTTCCTTCTTTCTGTATGATTCATGAGCTTATCCCCTTTCAAGATGTGACTACCTGTCTGCTGTTACCTCCCCATCTTCTTGTCTTTAGTCTGCATCTCTCACTAGAAATTCAGACCCACAGATTCAGGTGACAGCTGGATATTTCCTCCAGACATTTTGTTGCAGCCATCAGAAGTTTCTTTTTTTTTTTTTTTTAAATTTCTATTGGTTATTATTATTATTATTATTTTTAACCAGAGCACTGCTCAGCTCTGGCTGATGGTGGTACAGGGATTGAACCTGGGACTTTGTAGCCTCAAGCATGAGAGTCTCTGCATAACCATTATGCTATCTACCCCTGACCCAGCCATTGGAACTTTCTTTTATTTTCCTTTTTTCTTTTTCTTTTTCTTTTTTTTTTACTCCCAGGGTTGTCTCTGGGACTCAGTGCCAGCACTGAATCCATTGCTCCTAGCAGCCATTTTTTCCATTTTATTGGATGGGACAGAAAGAAATTGGGAGAGGAGGGGGAGATAGAGATAAAGAGAAAAAGATAGACATCTGAAGACCTGCAGGTGGGAAGCAGGGTGTGTGTGTGTGTGTGTGTGTGTGTGTGTGTGTGTGTGTGTGTGTGTGTTCGTTCAATACAAGATCTTTGCTCAGGTCTTTGTGCTTAGTACTGTGGGTGTGCCACTGCCTGGCCCCCACCATCTGAGACTTTCCAAGTCCAAGATTGAACTCCACCTCTGCCACCAACCTCAACCTATTTCTCCCCTTGTGTTCTATAGTTCTGTAAATGGAAAACTAAGAGGGGGAGTCAGGCAGTAGCACAGCAGGTTAAGCGCAGGTGGTGCAAAGCACAAGGACCAGTGTAAGAATCCCAGTTCGAGCCCCCAGCTCCCCACTTGCAGGGGAGTCGATTCACAGGCGGCGAAGCAGGTCTGCAAGTGTCTGTCTTTTTCTCCCCCTCTCTGTCTTCCCCTCCTCTCTCCATTTCTCTCGGTCCTATCCAACAATGATGACATCAATAACAACAACAACAAAACAACAAGGGCAACAAAAGGGAATAAGTAAATATTTTTTAAAAAAATTTAAGTAAAAAAGTGGTCTGGGAGGTGCTCAAACCCGGATCCTTACACACTCCTTGCAATTTGCGCTACCTCCACTTAACCCGCTGTGCTACCTCCCGATTCCCTCTTTTTTTTTTTTTAAGAGATATTACTTATGAGAAAGAGAAAGAACTAGGGCTTCACATTGGTACATAGATGCTAGGGATTGAACTGGCACCTCAAGCCAGGGTCCAGTGCTGCCTGGCAGACCACAGTGTTGTCATTTTTAACCCGTAAACACCTGAAGTTACTACATTTTCTCAAAGGCCTGCAGTTCTCAGAGGGCATCTCTGGACCAGTTTATCCACAAACTCTAGAAAGAACTCCACTCTAGCCTTACAGAATCAGTAACAGCAACAGAACCTGGGAGATAACTCACCCAGTAGAGTATCTACTTTGTCATACAGCAATCTGTGGATTTTTAAAAAATTATTTATTTATTTTGGGTAGAGAAAGGGAGAGGGTGCTACAGCTCTACTTCACCGCTTATGAAGCTTTCCCCTTGCAGGTAGAGAGTCTCTGGATTTGAGCTCTGGCACTACATAAGAGCACCTCAACATAGTAACTCCATAGTTAGTAGAGAAGTATTGTGGTGTCTCCCTCCATATATATATATATATATATATATATATATATATATATATATATATATATATGTATATATATATATGAAAAAAAAAGACTGCTCAAGAAGTGGAATCACACATGTGTTAGACCCCTGTGTTGTTGTTGTTATTACTACTACTACTACTACTACTACTTTAAGTAATAACCTGTGGGGATGGAGGAGTATGCAAACAGATTCTCATGCCAGAGGCTCCAAGGTCTCAGGTTTGACCCCTTGCACCATCAGAAACCAAAGTTGAACAGTGCTCTGGTAAAACAAACAAAGCCAAAACAACCTGGGAGGTGGTATAGTGGGTGAGGTGAAGCATTGTAGTCTCTCCATCAGGAATTAATCCCTGGTATCACATGTGCCAGACTGATGCTCTGTCTGGTTCTTTCACATAAACAAACATTTTCAAGAAAGTAACAAATTCATATTTGAATAATCCTGTAAGGTGACTTAGAAGAAACGTTTGAGAACCACTGTCTAGTTAGTTCATTGTAACAATCTTCTAATTATTCTCTTGCTTTCACTATTATCTCTTCATATTCCAATTCCATTCAGCAACAAGAATGACTGGACCACATCTCCCTTCTAAAAACTCCTGAGTCTATCTCTCCGGGAGAGATAGGGGGTAGGAAGAGGAAGGGGGGGGGGAGAGGGAGAGAGAGAGGCCTAAACACTCTTAAGATTTAATTCAGGCTTTTTACAGTTGCAAATAAACTTTCTTTCCTTTCTCCTGAACATACAAAAGGACAAAAAGAAAATGACAAGGGAAGCAAAATGTGACTACCACTGGGCTTTCATGGCAGGAACTCAATACTTATTAAATAAATTTTTTTTTTAATTTTCCCTTTTGTTGCCCTTGCTGTTTAACATTGTTGTTGGATAGGACAGAGAGAAATGGAGAGAGGAGGGGAAGACAGAGAAAGGGAGAGAAAGACAAACACCTGTAGACCTGCTTCACTGCTTGTGACCTCATGGCTATAGATTCTGTTCTCACTTTCTCTCACTTTTTCTTTTCTTTTTTTTTTTTTTATTGTTGTTGTCGTCATTGTTGGATAGGACAGAGAGAAATGGAGAGAGGAGGGGAAGACAGAGAGGAGGAGAGAAAGATAGACACCTGCAGACCTGCTTCACTGCCTGTGAAGCGACTCCCCTGCAGGTGGGGAGCCGGGGTTTGAACCGGGATCCTTATGCCGGTCCTTGTGCTTTGCGCCACCTGCGCTTAACCCGCTGCGCTACAGCCCGACTCCCCACTTTTTCTTTTTCTATTCTCTCTCTCTCGCTCTTTAATTTTTTAATATTTACTTGTTTTCCCTTTTGTTGCCTTGTTGTTGCTGTAGTAAGCCATGTGCTACTGCCCAACTCCCTGTGATTTATTTTAAGGGGGTAGGTGGTTCTTCACCCAGTAGAGCACGCACATTACCATGTGTGAGGACCTGGGTTCAAGCCCCCCACCACATGCAGGGGGGAAGTTTCACAAAATGTGAAGCAGTGTTTTAGGTGTCTCTACTTCTCTCTTTCTCCATTTCTTTCTTTTTAAAAAATTATTTATTTATGTGGTCTGGGAGGTGGCACAGTGGATAAAGCACTGGATTCTCAACCACAAGGTCCTGATTCAATCCCTGGCAGCACATGTACTAGAGTGATGGCCAGTTCTTTCTCTCCTTCTATCTTTCTCATGAATAAATACATTCTTTTTCCAGGCGCGAAAATTTCCCTTTTCAAAATAAAAGTTCTTGCGTTTGGACTTTATGTTAAGAAAAACTTATGGGAGTCGGGCGGTGGCGCAGTGGGATAAGCACACATGGCACGAAGGCATGTGGACCGGCCTAAGAATCCCGGTTCGAGCCTCGGCTCCCCACCTGCAGGGGGTTCACTTCACAAGTGGTGAAACAGGTTTGCAGGTGTCTATCTTTCTCTCACCCTCTCTGTCTTCCCCTCCTCTCTCCATTTCTCTCTGTCCTATCCAAGAACTACAACAGCAATAGTAACGACAATAACAACAATAAACAAGGACAACAAAAGGGAAAAAATAAGAAATAAAGTTTCTAAATAAATAAAACTTTAAAAAAAGAAAAGAAAAACTTATAATAGGTCTGCTGCCTTTAAGGGGACACAGCCACCCCACTCCCAGCCTTTTTGCTCTGGCCTTGTTTGCTGGGTAGGGGAAATCTGTCACAGGAGATGTCCAGGCGCCACCTTGTGGTTATCTCAAGCTGCAGCCCAGGTTCCCCCTTTTCTCCAGACCTTTGTAGTTAAATTAGCCAGGTCAGACCTCTGTGACCACCCCTCATCAGAATACCTTGTATTATGAAGTTTTCTTCAGAGCTTGGCTCTCCAAGAATACAAGAGTAGGATCATGGGAGATTTCCACTTGCACTCCTATAACTTTCAGATCCTCCCTGAAAACTCCCAGACCTCTCTTCAAGTAATAAATTGACCCTTGGATATTTCTTAGGCATCACAAACTCAGCATTTACCGAAATGTGCTTATATTTTGCATAGACCTGTTACCCAGGACAGTGAATGGCCTTATTGTCTTCAGTGGCTTAGATCAGGAATGGGAGTTGTCACTGGTTCTTTCTAATATTCTAATCTCTTTCTTTTTTTAAAAAAAATGTTTTTTTTTAAGATTTTATTTATTTATTAATGAGAAAGATAGGAGGAGGGAGGAAGAACCAGCCATCACTTTGGTACGTGTGCTGCCGGGGATTGAACTCAGGACCTCACACTTGAGAGTCCAGTGCTTTATCCACTGTGCCACCTCCCGGACCACACAATATTTTAATTTCAATGAGATACAGAGCTTACAATACAGAGAGGCCAGAGACAGTGATGCTGGAGATTAAACTTGAAAACTGGGAGCCTCAGGTGTGAAAATCTTTTGCAGGGTGCTAGGCAGTGGTGCACTTGTTTAAGTGCACATATCACTCACCATGTGTAAGTACCGAGGTTTGAGCCCCTGCTCCCCACCTATAGGTGGAACATTCATGAGTGGTAAAGCAGGTCTGCAAGTGTCTGTCATTCTCTCCTCCTATCTCCCCTTCCCTCATAATTTCTCTCTGTTCTGTCAAATAAAAATAGAAAGGGGGGGGGAAGCAGGGGGGATGTTGGGAGCGGTGGACTTTTTAAAAATAATCATTTAAAGTTTTCTTTAAATTATTAATTGAATAGAGACCGTTAAAAATCATGAGGGCGGTTCAAGCCCCCGGCTCCCCACCTGCAGGGGGGGTCACTTCACAAGCGGTGAAGCAGGTCTGCAGGTGTCTTTCTCTCCCCCTCTCTATTCCCCTCCTCTCTCCATTTCTCTCTGTCCTATCCAACAATGACAACAATAATAACTACAACAATAAAATAACCAGGGTAACAAAAGAGAATAGTAATGAATAAATAAATAAATACATATTTTGAAAAAAAAATCATGAGGGGAGGGGAAGATAGAGGAAGAGAGAAAGACATCTGCAGCACTGTTTCACCACTTACAAAGCTTTCCCCCTTCAGGTGGGGACCAGGGGGCTTGAACCTGGGTCCTTGTGCATTATAATATGTGTGCTCAACCAGGTGTGCCACCATCCAGCCCCAGAGCAGTAGATTTGTATTGCAGGCAAATATATACATATTTTGCATAACCATTATGCTCTCTCCAGCTCCATCATTGGTTCTTTTTTTTTTTTTTTTTTTTTTTTTCCCTCCAGGGTTATTGCTGGGCTCGGTGCCTGCACCATGAATCCACCGCTCCTGGAGGCCATTTTTTCTCCCTTTTGTTGCTCTTGTTGTTGTAGCCTCATTGTGGTTATTATTATTACCATTGTTGTTCGTTGTTGGATAGGACAGAGAGAAATGGAGAGAAGAGGGGGAGACAGAGAGGGGGAGAGAAAGATAGACACCTGCAGACCTGCTTCACTGCCTGTGAAGCGACTCCCCTGCAGGTGGGGAGCTGGGGGCTCGAACCCAGATCCTTACACCAGTCCTTGCGCTTTGTGCCATGTGCGCTTAACCCACTGCTCCACCGCCCAACCCCCTGGTTCTTTTTTTTTTTTTTTTGCCTCCAGGGTTATTTTGAGGCACAGTGCCTGCACTACAAATCCACTGCTCCTGGAGGCCATTTTTCCCATTTTGTTGCCCTTGTTGTTGTTATTGTTGGATAGGATAGAGAGAAATCAAGAGAGGAGGGGAAGACCTGCAGACCTACTTCACTACTTATGAAGCCACCCCCGCCTGCAAGTGGGGAGCCAGGGGCTCAAATGAACTCGGATCCTTACGCTGGTCCTTGCGCTTCTCACTATGTGTGCTTCACCCGCTGGGCTACCACCCAGGCCCCCAACATTGGTTCTTTATTTTTAATTTTTAATATTTATTTACTTATTTATTCCCTTTTGTTGCCCTTGTTTTTTTATTGTGGTAGTTATCATTGTTGTTGATATTGTTGTTGGATAGGACAAAGAGAAATGGAGAGAGGAGGGGAAGACAGAGAGGGGGAGAGAAAGATAAGACACCTACAGATCTGCTTCACTGCCTGTGAAGCAACGCCCCCTTCAGGTGGGGAGCCGGGGGCTCGAACCCAGATCCTTACAGTGGTCCTTGCGCTTTGCACCATCTGCGCTTAACCTGCTGCACTACCGCCTGACTCCCCCAACATTTACTCTTTATCCCCCTTCATTCCTGATTAATCTACAAGCCCTATTAACCAACTCCTACCTTTATTTTCTCTAGCCTCGCTACTACAGGTTTAGTTCAGACTTACCTTTTGCCTGCCTCATTTGCCCCTCAGTATAGCTAAAGTCATCTTCCTAAAAGCAAAGTGAATTAATTACATCCAGTCCTCTCAAATGTCAAGTCTCAGCATGACCCCACATCTAATTAAGGTCAGCATAGCACACCAGGATATGTAAGATTTGGGTAGTAAGGGCGGTAGTGCACCTGGTTAAGCACACATCACGCACAAGTACCCAGGTTCAGTTTGAGCCTCTGCTCCCCACCTGCAGGGGTAAAGCTTCACAAGTTGTGAAGCAGGTCTGCAGGTGTCTTTCTCTCTCCCTCTTTATCTTCCCTCCCCTCTCAATTTCTCACTGTCCTATGAAATATAATAGAAAGGAAAAGAAAAAAAGGGAAAAAATAAGGAAAAAATGGCTAGGAGAAGAGGTGGATTTGTAGTGCAGGCATCGAGCCCCCAGTGATAACCCTGGTGGCAGCTAGAAAAATCTGGTTGGGGGCCAGGCAGTAATGCAATGTGTTAAGGACAGGTGGCGCAAAGCAAAAGGAACAGCGTAATGATCCTGGCTCGAGCTCCCAGCTTCTGCCACCTGCAGGGGGGGTGCTTCACAGGCGATGAAGCAGGTCTGCAGGTGTCTTGAGAGCTTATTTGGAGGTTCGGAGGTTCTAGCAGGGGAGCACTCTATTCTCTAGCAGGGGTCCGTATCTATTCAGGGAAGGCCGTCCTCTTCAACAGAGCGCGCAGCTTGGGGAGGGACACACATGGAGCAGTGAGGGAGTAAGAGGACACCTGCCTAACTAGCCAGATCAGCTGAATCAACCCTGGCCATCAATGGGGTGACAGATGTCGCAGCCAGATCGCCCTCACATCTATGATGTCTTATCTTTCTCTCCCCCTCTCTGTCTTCCCTTCCTCTTTCCATTTCTCTCTGTCCTATCCAATAACAATAACAATGATAAACAACAAGGGCAACAAAAGGGAAAAAATGGCCTCCAGGAGCAGTGGATTCCTAGTGCAGGCACCAAACCCCAATGATAATCTTGGAGGCAAAAAAAAAAAAAAAAAAAAAGTCTGGTTGATAACTCACTGGTCCAATCTCATCTTCTACCACTTTATACTTCACTTTCCCTGAATCCTTTTTTTTACCTGGGACCCCAAAGCCTCAGGTATGAGAGTCTTTTGCATACCCATTGTGCTATCTCCCGGGCCCTACCTTCACACCTACCATTCCTCTGCTTGTCTACCTGGGCTCACCTTCAGGTGCCAGAGTTACTATTTCCTGAGTCTTCTTTTTTAAAATATTCATTTCCTTTTTGTTGCCCTTGTTGTTTTTATTGTTGTTGTAGTTACTATTGTTGTTATTAATGTCATCATTGTTGGATAGGACAGAGAAAAATGGAGAAGACAGAGGGAGAGAGAAAGACACCTGCAGACCTGCTTCACCGCCTGTAAAGTAAATCCCCTACAGGTGGGGAATCGGGGGCTCGAACTAGGATCCTTCTGCCGGTCCTTGTGCTTTGTGCCACGTGCACTTAACCCACTGCGCTACCACCTGACTCTCTACATTCAGCTTTCATGCTTCAACTTCCCTTTGTTCAGACTACCATGGGAATCCTCTCATATTTACCACCCATTCCCAGGATCCATGCAAAGAATATGACTACTACATTCAACAAATGGATGCTCCCCTCTATGGCTAGCCAGCCACAGGTTGACCTGTGAAACATAGGTTAATGAATGCTTGTATGCTTATTGAGGTGCTTATATAGGTGGGGGAGAGTCTGCAGAGTTGGGGGCTGGTCTGGTCTGGCTCCAATCTGACAGTTTAGGCTCAGGCCTGGGGAGGCACTGGGCACTTGATTCATCTCCTGCTGAAGGCGTAGAGCTGGTTGCCTAAATGTCACTTTTGGTCTGCAGACCTTTTGTTGAGGCAATGACCTAATTTAAAAAAAAAGTATCAATATTCAAAAATAGGGTTTCAAATAAAAGTTAGGATTTTTGGCAGCCTGGAAGGTGGTATCATGGTTAGAGTACTGGAATGAGTCCTGAGTTCAATCCTCAGCATCACATGTGCTGGCTCTATCATAACTCATTTTTTTAACATTTATTTATTTATTCCCTTTTGTTGCCCTTGTTTTATTGTTGTTGTTATTGTTATTGATGTCATTGTTGTTGGATAGGACAAAGAGAAATGGAGAGAGGAGGGGAAGACAGGAGGAGAGAAAGACACCTGCAGATCTGCTTCACCGATTGTGAAGGGACTCCCCTGCAGATAGGGAGTCAGGGGCTCGAGCCGGGATCCTTAAGCCGGTCCTTGTGCTTTGCGCCACCTACGCTTAACCGACTCCCCTCATTTTTTTTTTAAATAGGATTTAAAACAAAATTGGGAGGATGTGTCAGTGCTTACTTGGCAGTACCCTGCCAACATGGAGAGGGTGCACTTCATTAGCACATGAGAAGCCAGCGGAGCTACAGTACAGTTCATTGGTGTAACGTGCAGTGCTGCTTCGCCGTGCACGTGATACAGGTTCAGCCCAGCCCCCACTGCCTTAAAGACTGCCTTTGGTGCTGTAGTCTCCTTCCTGCCACCCCCCCCCCCACCCCCACCCCATCAGGTCTGGCACATCATCTAATTGTGGACCTGATCTAGCAATGAAGGCTGGCAACACTTTTAAGAAAAACCACCTATCAATGCCTGATTCTTCAGCTATAAAATCAGGATTAGAGTGCTCCCTCCCCCTCTCCCCAACACCCCAGTCAGCTCTGGCTGATAGTAGTACTGGGGATTGAATGTGGCAGCTCAGAGCCTCAAGCGTGTAAGTCATTTGTATAACCATTGTGATATTTTCCCAGGCTGTGTGTGTTTTTTTAAAATATTTATTTTCCCTGTTGCCCTCATTTTTTTTTTATTGATATAGTTACTATTGTTGTTATTGATGTCATTGTTGTTGGATAGTACAGAGAGAAAGGGAGAGAGGAAGGGAAGACAGAGAGGGGGAGAGAAAGATAGACACCTGCAGACCTGCTTCACTGCCTGTGAATTGAGCCCCCCTGCAGGTGGGGAGCCTGGGGGCTGGAACTGGGATCCTTATGCCGGTCCTTGCACTTCGCGCCACCTGCACTTAACCCGCTGCGCTACCACCCGACTCCTAGCCTGTGGGCTTTTTAAAAATGTTTTAATTATCTTTATTTATTTATTTGATAGAGACAGAAATTGAGAGGGAAGGGGACACCTGCAGCACTGCTTCACCACTTGTGAAGCTTTCTTTCTGCAAGTGGGGACCGGGGGCTTGAACCTGGGTCCTTGTGCATTGTAACAGGCACGCTCAATCAAGTGTGCCACCACCTGACCCTGCCTGTGTGATCTTAGTAATATTTTTGGGAGCAGTGAATAACACTTGCTAGCTAAGTATGTTTAGCAGGGCATTTGCTCAATACAACTAGTTATATGCTTCTGGGAGAGAAGGCATAGAACAGACCATATAGGAGTCACCTTGTCACCAATGAACATTTATTGAGTGTCCACATGTGCACAGCTTTGAACTTGGCGATCACAGAACGCACTGGGGGGGGAGGGGATGGAGAGGAAAGCAAAGGATCACATGAGGGGGCAGTCCCCCTGGGTTCTTAAGAAAGGGCATCCCTGCTGGAGCCGCCAGCCGCGTCTCTGCAGAGGAGTTCTAAGCAGGGGTGGATGTTAAAGCCAGGCACCACGATAGAAAGGGGGTGCAGTCACTAGGGAAACATGCGGATTCTGAGGAAATGTCTCTCCTGTTTCTGGCTCCAACCAGGCCAGATGGCACCAGGGGGACAGGGATCAGATGCTCAGGTGTCCAAGCAGGGATAAGGACAGGCAAAATAAATACCCCCCCCAACCCCCACTGTCACTCTGCTGCAACACGACACAAAAGCTTAGAGACCAGGGTCCAGGCAGTCCTGGGTCCCCTCCCCTCAAGGAAGCTCAGATAGAAAGAGGCTTGCCCACCCTCTCACCAGGCCTTGTCTGCCCTCGCTTTCCCTGGAAGGATGGGGCAGTTCAGACCTCAGGTCACTAAAGCTGATAGGAAGAACTGTGATGTCAGTGGCCTGAGCCTACTTTCTGCCTAAGAGGGCCAAGGGCAAAAGCCAAAGGGCCAATTTAAAGGACGTGGACCTGGGAGACCAGAGGGGGCACCACAGCCTAGGGGAGCCCACGCCCTGGCCGGCAGGGCATATGGGCTGAGGCAGCCAGCTCCTGCCAGCCCTAACCCACCCTGGAGACTCCCTCCAATGTAAGAGCCAGACATAGGCACAATAACACCTAGTGCCCCATCCCCTGGGGTCTACTCCAACTTTCCCTGGCCTGGTGGGGACAGCCACATTTATTTCCAGGCTCATCCCCGTCCCCTTGGGAGCCTAGGGGGTGGCAGGACCATGTCCTTACACTGGGGGTTGGGCACTGTGCCCTTGCCCTCAGAAAAAGCCAGAAAGCTAGGGTGTTGGGGGGATGTTTAGGGAGGGGGGTCCAGTTTGGGGGCTTCAGGGAAGATACCTCCTCCCTCCTTCCCTTGCTGCCCGCCCCCAGGTTTGTCCCCAGTGGACACCCTCAGGGCTCGGACAGGCACTGCTCCAGGGCAGCCATGCGGTAGTGGCTGGCCGTCTCCTCACCTGCCTGCAGTCTCATGGCCTCCCGGCACAGCCGGTTGGCTCGTGCCAGCTCCACCAGGACACCCTGGTAGGCGGCTACCATCTCAGGCTTGACTGAGTTGGGGCTGACACTGCCAAGCAGCTGGAGCAGCTCCTGAGGCCAGCGGGAGCGCAGGGCAGCAGGGGCCAGCCAGGGAAGCAGTGGCACACAGCCCGTGAAGGCCTGCATGCCCAGGAACCAGAGCTCCTGCAAGTCAGCCCAGATGCCCTCATAGTCAGGGGACAGCGCCAGCACAGCCTGGTCCGAGCCAGGTGTGGCCCGAGCCACGTGGGACTGTGATAGGAAGAGGATGGCAGCTGCGAAGAAGCCTCTGGATGCGGGCGTCCCCTGAAGAGCTGGAAGGCAAGGAGGGAGGGGGTAGGAGCGTGAATTGGACAGGCCAGCTGCTTGGCCAGGACCTTATTTTCCTGCTGGCCTGGACACACTTAGGGAGAAGAAGCAGAGGCTGGAATCCGCCTACAGGGTTCAGTCTCCCTTCTGACTCCACTGTTTGTCCGTGTGTGAGACAGGACCATAGTGCTAGTCTTACAATCAGCTGTGAGGATTAAAAGTAGTAATCACAGTAAATTCAGCCACATGTTGACACCCTCCTATTGTCAGAGCAGCAAGCATTAATAGGAGCTCTGCCTAGAGCTCCCCAAGCTGAGGATGGGGGAGCCAGAAGAGGGCGCCAGAGGAACCACAGGCTGGTGATTGGGCTTCACTTACCTGGCAGGCAGGGGTACACCCCCAAACCCTGCACTACAGATACTCTCCAGAAGGCTGCTAGTCTAACCTGGTGGCATTTGTGGATGAACCAGGGCTGGGGCTCTACTTGAGTGCTGTGGAGATACAGCCAGAGACGGAGGGGGGAATAGGGGATGGGGGAGGCATGGCTGGATGACAATTCCTGGTGCACTGGTACTTCTCCCCTTCCCAGTGCCACACACCCTACTGGGATCCCCACACAGGGAACACAGAGGGAGGCAGCTGAGGGTATGGGCTTGTTACACCCTGTTCCTGGGCATCTGCTCAGCTCCTCCAACCTGACAGATGGGGCATAGGGAACAGGCAGGGACAGAGGGACCCAAGCAGACACCCACGGTCAAAGTGGGAGACACAGAGGGCTGGCAAGGGCACCCCCCCACCCCTGCATGCAGCCTGAATGGGGCAGAGCTAGGGAGTAGGTGCGGAGGAGCACTGAGTACTGAGACCTGTCACAGGGAGGTGAAGGGCTGAGCAGAGGAAAAACCTCAATGGAGGAAAGTCAGCTTCCTGACTACTCAAGGGCTGGGTGGGGGCGGCTCTACCTTGAAAACACTGGATTCAGAGTCTTATGGCTGCTGGGGATTCCAGGTGCCTGTGCCTATGAACAGGCCTGTCCTTACACCCACCCGACCTTGCCTTAAAAGCCTTCAGAAGGCAGCATGTTAGCATTTTGGGAAGGAGGGTGGGGGAGGAGACATATTTTAGAATCTTCCTCTTGACTGGAAAACCCTTAGGGCCATTTTCTGAAGATGATGACTTATTCCCAGGATGCATCAGACCCACCCAGGTCATTTCCCCCCATCTGTTAGCACTAGGTCCCCAAGGCTTACCTGGAGAGGTGCTCAGGAGGCGAGCCATGAGGAGGCCCAGGGTGGCCACGTTGGCGGCCAGAAGCAGCCTTCCTTGCTGTTGCACTAGTGCAGGCAACGACGTCATCAGGGTGTTCATAAGAGATGTAAAGCAGGCATCCCGCCTGGGGAGAAGGGGGAGGGCGGTGAGTGGGGAGGTTAGTTGAGCTGGGCACCCAGCTGGGTTTGGGGAGAAATTAGGCAGCAGGGTGAGAAGTTAAATTTGAACCCCACTCATGTTATCTGGGGGAACAGACAGTAGGTTAGGGCTAGAGCAGGCAGGCTTGTCCAGCAGGGTTTTAGAAATGCCAGTTGCTTGACTGTTCCCAGACCCTTTCACACAACATTCACAGGGACCCGTCGACACAGGGAAGCTAACAGGTGGCTGAGGTTTGAGGAGATCTTGAGCAGAAACCCCCCCACCCCCACCCCACCACTTCCTCCAACATCCCCCTTCCCAGCCTCACTTGATCAGCCCTGGTGCGGTGACCACCAAGTTGAGGAAGATGTGGCAGCAGGTCTGCAGGCCGATCTCCACACTGTCAGGCAGCACTGAGGTGTCATGGCCAGGGGATGTGAGCTCCCACTGCTGCAGGAAATACTTGCATAGGAGTGAAGGTGCCCCCTCCTTGATCAGGATCTCCCGGGGCCCGTCTTCCACTGTCAGGTGACACCAACCGGGCAGAAGGAGCCTGAAGGTGTGGGAGGGATAAGACATTCGAAGGGTTGGGAGATAAAGAGATCAAAGCATAAGGACTTCCTTTTGGAGGACACCCCAGATATCTAAGAGGAATGGAGTAGTGGAGAATGGCACATTCTCATAGGTATAGCAGAAGCACAAGCTTGAGATTGCAGTGGTAAGGCCTCAAACTCAGGCTCCGCCACAGGGTTTGAATGTGGGCAAGTCACCTCTTTGAGCCTCACTTTCCTCATCCTGGTGACATGACTCAGGTTTATGTCACTGACTTGCTACATGGACCAAATGAGATGGTTTTGGTAAAGGAAATTTATTACAAAATGCCTAGCAGGCAGCAGATGCTTAACAAGCATAATTTCTCTTTCTACAGAAAAACCTTGGATTGGAAAGTGGGAACAAGTTCTCTACAACAATCCTAAAGGGAATCTCAGGCCCTAATCAGGGAGCTCATCACAGCCCACTTGGGTACAGAGGCATGCCTAGGTCACACTTTTCTTTAGAACAGTCTGGATGGACAAACTCACCGAAGAGCATCCCCTGGCCAGGTGGGGCCTGAGGTGGTGGGGGAAATGGCCAGGGTGGCCACCTGCTGGGAGATGTCATTGGCCTCTTCTGCTTCCTCGTAGAGGCTCTTGGCATAGCGCACGAGGAAGGGTAGCAGTTGGCAGACCTCTTTGCGCAAGGATGAGGTCTCTTCCGCCAGCCAGGCACCCAGAATCCGCACCGAAGCAAACACAAAGGGTTCCTTCTGCTTCTCTGGTCCCACCTATTATCACAGGAGTCCTTTGAGATGGAGAAAAACCACACACCCTCCTCTGCCTGGCCAGCTTAGGAGCTCTTCAAAGGCAGGCACCCAGCTTTCCTGGGCCCTCACAAGTCTGCTGAGACTCAAGTCACATCCCCCCACCCCCTTTCCCAAAGCATCTCAAGGTTAGAAGCAAACTCACAGGTTCAGAGCTCAGTAAACACTACCTTCACAGCAACTCTGACCTGGGATGAGAGAACTGGCCCCTGACCCCTTTAATGGTGGGAATAGTGGGACAGATGCCCCCATTTGGGCTAAGCCAGAAAGAGGTAATGGGAGCTTGGCACTGGACATATCATGGTGAGTTAGTGGCTGAAGGAGGCAACACAAGAAGAGACCAGGGTTTTGAGTGAACAGCATACTGGACTCTCAGAGAGGGAGGGAGGGAGGAGGGGATGTGGGAGAAGGTGGGCAAATGAAGTTAGATGAGACTATCCAGAGGCTAGAAACCAGGCAGCCCTGTCCCTCCTCCCTGCTCCAGTAAGTCTGTATGTGTCCATGTGTGAAGCAGTGCTATAGACTGAACAGAACAGGCTGCTTCCAGTGTGTGTGTGTGTGTGTGTGTGTGTGTGTGTGTGTGTGTGTACTGGGGGGAGGGTTGTAAGTGGGAGGTTACTGTGTTGTGTGTGTGTGCTGTGATGGGAGTGCACATATGGTGTGTGGTATGGTGCTCGTGTGGAGGCTCAGGGGAGGGAGAGGGAAGCTCAGTCACATACTACTCTCTGGAGTGCCGGAGGATGGGCATCTATCTCTGTCCTCCAGACTCTCCCCCTTCCTCAAACCAGGTGCCCCCCTGTGGCCAGTGTGTCCTCACCTGCAGCAGGTAGTGGATGACAGCCCCGATGGCCTCCTTCATGATGCTGACAAGCTGCACCTTCTGTGGCTCCTTCAGCAGTGACTGCTCACAGCGGGTACATTCCTGGATCCCCAGTTCCATGAGGGCATAGCAGGCGGTCACCACATCCTCTTTCACCTCTGAGCCTGTCTCCTCCAGTGCCAGACGTACCTCCACACATGCCAGGTTCACCAGCAGGGCCAGGAACTTGCTCCCAGAGTTGCCTGCCGGGATCCAATCGGAGCCGCAGGCATGTGCCAGGCGGGCTGCCAGCTTCAGTGCAGGGTTGCGCTGCCAGGAGCTCAGCTTGCTGCCCAGGATGCGTGCCAGCCCAGCCTGCAGATCTCGGAGGCATTCAGAGGGCACAGTTGTTGGGGGCAGAAAGATGGGCAGCAGCTGGCAGAGCTCAAACTTGCTGGCGTCCTCAGCTTTCTGGAAATCTTCACTAAGGCCTCGTAACACGGCCAACAGGTCAGGCTCTGCCTCCTTCCAGCACTGTGTCTCGGCAGCAGCCAGCAGCCCCACCAGGAGTGCCAGGGCTTGGTCAAAGCCATAGCCATGCCCCAGGTATGCCTGACACAGGGCAGACACAGTGCCACCAGCAATGAGGTGCCGGGGGCCTCGGGGTGTGCCTGCTACTGCTGTCAGGCACTGGTAGGTGTCATCGACCATGGAACGGCGGGCAGCATCGTCGGGGTCCCCCCGGGCTGTGAGGAAGGTGGTAAGGATAGGGATCTTGTTCAGGACCTGAGGATGGGCGGCCAGTTCAGGGTCACTGCAGAAGCAGGCCAGCAGGGCCACTCCCAGGGCCCGCAGAACATGGTCAGGGCAGCCATCTGGCGCCTCCTTGGTGGTCAGGAGACGATTAGGAAAGGTGAAACCAACAGCATCAAAGATCCGCCGTCGAGTTTTGGCATCAATGTCACCTGCTTTGACTGCCTTGGTTACCTAAGGGGGTGGTGATGTATGTGGCATCAGCAGAATGAAAGGAGATGGCACAAACTGTACTGTGGGTTGCTGGCCACTAACCGGACTAGGTTATGTAACAGCACTCACTCGGGTCAGGAGCCCTCCAGAAGTGATTCTCTCCAGTTTCTCTCTCCTCCTAGGGATTTCTTGAATCCCTTATTTCTATGACTACCTCCATGGAAGGGAGATTCAGTCCTTTTCAACTCCTTGTTCTGCTATTCCACCCATCACCTAGTCAGCTAGGAAGTTCTTTCTGATGGCTTGGCTTGTCAAGATGCCCATAACCTGAGTTGGTATGAGCTTAAAAATCAACTGTTTGTAAAATCCTCCAAGGATTTAGGGTCCCTCCTTAACTGCTCCCTCCAGGAGTCTCATCCATTTCTGCCATCCTCTCAGGGGAAATGGCTCCTGTGTCTCGCCACTCTGCCTGTCAAAACATTTCCCCTTACATTTCACCTAAAACACCTCCTCTGCTGCAGTGTGAGCCCTTGACTCTGGAGCCTTCTCCCTGTTGTCATGGCAAACAAGCATCGGCTGTACTCCCTCCTCCCTTCACCCCCACACACCAGCCCCCCCCCCCTTCCAGCACTGCAGTTTCTGCTCTGCTGTTCCCAGCCTGGACTCCTCCAATAGGGCTAAGCCCTAAATCAGCTCCCTTAACTTCAGCCTACCTACCGCCATCCTGGCCATTCCCTAGAACCCCTTCCCAGTCATTTTCATTCCTGCTACTCTCTCCACCCCCAGAACAGTCATCCCCAGGCCTCAAGTACTCTGCACTAGTTACTACCTGCTGCTGTTAACATATGAGTCAGCTCCCATCTGCTCTGGGACGCCCCAGAGAGATCCAGGCAGCCTCCCCCAAGGCTCCTAGGGCCACAAGCCTTATTCACCTCCTTTCTCCTCTTAGCCCCCATGCTCAGGGGAGGTAGAGCCCAAAGGTAGGCACATAGGGACTTCCTTGGTGCAGCCAGGTAACCCAGCATCATCTATATATCCTCGAGGACTTGTTGGCCCCATTCTTAAGAAGCCCAACCACCCAGCAGTTCCCACCTCCCAGTTTTCAGTCAGGTCCTTACTAGCAGCAGGGCTGCAAACTGCTCGCTGTCATTCTTGGCTTCACGTAGGGCTCCCAGGTATCGCTCCAGGGTGGGGTTTCGGCCCTCTGCCTGGTTCAGAGCTGGCTCACAATCCGAGGCCATGATGCCCGCCTTGCCCAACTGTGAACACAAGAGGGACTGAGCATCCCTCTGCAGAGGGGGGGGGGGGAGGGTGTGTGGGCGGAGGTGGGGTGGGAGTGGAGCTAATGGAGGGAGGGATTAGCACAGAGGGCAGAGAGGAACAGGAGGGATAGGCACCGCAGGACTGACTTCCCTTGGGGGCCCCTCTTGAGAAGGCTGGAGTCTCAAGTCCTTAGGGGTGACAGAAGGGACCCTGGTGCAAGGTCACCTCCAGGAAGCAGGGAGAAAAGAATCATGCATCTTGCTGGTCAGATGGACAGCTCTCTTCATCAGTGTGGGTGGGTGTTGGCAGGGGCTAGTCCCACCCCTCTGGGGTCTGCTGGCACCAGAGACTGGGTTTTATTTATCTCCTTCCAAGAAGGTACGGAAGGAGGGAGTGGTGAGGACAGACAGGGAGGGATGGAGACATACATGGATGAAGTTCGATTATCCGGACTCGGACTGACATGAGGGAAGGGGCAACCTAGTTTTCCCTTCCCCTGCCTCCTTCAGAAGAGACAGGAGACTAGCTGCAGCACTAGAGAGGATGCAGGGCCTGACCAGCAGAGGCTTGAAAACCCCTCTGGGGACCCCACCCCTCTAGCCAGGACTCTCAGTCGCCCCCGCAGGCTCCGTGCCGCCTCTCCTTTCCCTCCCTCGGGCGGCAGCAGCAGAATTAACCCCTTATGCTCCTTCTCCTCGCCCTCCCCGCCCCACTACCAGCCTGTGGATGCCGGCAGGGACTGGAGAAGTGAGAAGGGGGTCCCGGGTAGCTCCCAGGACAACGGAGAATCCAAAAGCCGGATAATCGAAGCAGGACTGTTGAGATGGGGAGATGAGAAGGGGGGGAGGTTTCCTGGTGGTCACCACCTGTCCGGCCGCAGCCAGGTCACAACACGACATTGATGAAGTCACGACAGAGCGGCGATGAGATCACACTTCACGATGACGCGGTGATGCCACGAAGAGATCACGGCAAAAATCACGACATGGGACAGCCTCCAAAGATGACAGGGCAAAGAAAAAAAAAGAAAAAAAGAAAAACTATAGATTGAAAAGAGCTGTGTGACAAAATGGAGTCTCGACAGGGCACGATGATGTCGCGATATGGCGCGAAGGAGTCGCAACAGGGTCCCCCAGGTGTGTCGGCATCGATCGGCGCCGGCTCCGAGAGGCCCTGGCTGGGAGGTTGGGGAGAGCCTGAAAGGGGCTGAGCTCACCAGGCTGCGGCCCCGAGCGGTGAAGTCTTCTCCCAGCGCGATGCTCCGGGAGCCTGGGGCCACTGCTCAAGCCGCGTTGCCCACTCCGGGCTCCCGGCTGCTGCAGCTCCACCTCTCACACCCCCGCAGCACTCTCGACCAATCCGCGGAGACTTCACTCCAGCCGCCGACCAATGGCATGGCTTGGCGCTAAGTCGTAGGGGGTGTTGCCGTTGCCGCCATCTTGCTTGTGGGCAGAGCTCAAGTCTGGGCTCTAGGGTTCGCGCAGGGCAGGTGGACTTGCCGACTGTCTATGGAGAATGAAAGGCGAGAGCCGGGCACGCAGGTTCCCGCGCTCGTGCGTAGTTCTACCCCTATCCTCTTAGGACTGTCCCCCTCCCCCGCGGACGGGCAAGCGGCTGGAATTGAGCTTCCGGGGGGAGGAGAGGGCAAGAGGGCTTGGTTAGCACAGAGAGTGTGTTTCCGGGTTGAACCCGGGGGAGGTGGGAGGAGGTGGCGTTTCCGGCCGCTATCGCTGTCCAGGGAGGCTGAGGCGAGAGGGAGCTGTCCGGGTGGGGAGCCCGCACTACCTTCCTCCTCCTCCGGGTGAGGGGAACGAAGGTTGGGGCCCCAACCCCATGGACCGGGAGGAGGTGAAGGCCGCCGAGAGCCGGGGCCCCGTTGTGTGGCCTTGAGCCCCGGTAGGTGGCCGAGGGCGACTGGCAGCCAGGCCGAGGACCACGAGCTCAGAGGAGGGGCAAGTGGGATGGGCTGTTTCTGGGGGTGGCCGGCCGGCCGGGCGTGGGAACCCGAGAGGCGCTGCTGACCCAGCGAGGACAGACAGGTGCTGCTGGCTTTGCAGGTGCAGCGCCCCCCACTTCGGGCCGGGCCTGGGCTTGCAGCTTCTCCATCCCCTGACTGCCAGACTGACCCGGCTCTTGGCACTGCTGGGATTTTTTTTGTTGTTGTTGTTGTTTTTTAACTCCCCTTTCTCGACATTCGCAGATTCTGTCTTTCCTCTTGTTTCTGGTTATTTGTTTCCCCCACCAAGATAGAAAATTGATGCAGAATAAGAGGGTCGGGGGCTGGCCAGTCAGAAAACTTTTTTCCTTCCTAACCAGGGTTATCTCTGGGGCTTTGTACCTGCCATGATATATAAATTATGATGCGAGACTTACCTTACTCCAGTCTTGGGGGAATTATGCCCCACTGAGGGTTCAGTGGTGGCTGCAGTGATCACAAAGGTGGAATGAAGTAAATCAAACAGGAAAGACTCAAAAGGGATTTAAGGAAAGCTATGCGACTGGACCCAACTGATAGTAGATGTAATCAGTGAAGAGCATTAGCTGACTCTCCTGTGCTTTCTTACGATCAACAGACTGGAAGCTAGGAACAAATTTGAAAGACGACGTCTCAGAACAATCTGTTCATTTTTCCAGCTATCTGGAAAACAGTGTCTGCAAATATAAGCAAAGCTATTCATGGCAGTCTGTTCTGTAACTTTCCCAGATATCTAGGACTTTTTAAAAAGGAGCTTTATTCTTGATTACTCATGCCAACTGAATAGGCTGTTTCAGACGTGCTCTGTCGTTGCTCAAACATATCTTATCGCTTTGTACATAAATGGAGTTCCACGTATGTAGCTGACAGACTGAACTATGATACATCCCCCATCAACCTGAAGTATTAAGTAAACATTACCCCCTGCTCTGTCTGAACAGCTGCTGCAACAGAGAGTGCTTTTATTTCGGGTGTACTTGTAACGCCCTAAATGCCAGAACTACTGCAAGCTTTTCTAGAATTTCATTTGTCAAGTATTGTGGGGGTGTGTGTTCTCTCCCTGTATTGTTACCCTTTGATTCTATAACAAACCATTTACATCTTGGTGAAGTGTCCTTATTCTTCCCTCTGGTCAGCAAGGCTTTGACAGGATCCCCGCAGTGAGTTGTGCCCTTGGGCAATCGTTGTAAGAGGAATACTTTGAAAGTTCACTAGAAATTAGCTCTGCCCCTCCCTTATACAGAATTTGTAAGACATTGCACTTCTCATCAGCTTGCTGATCCAATGGTGTTTATTACTTTGGTTTCCAAAACCTATTCATTTATTTTATTCTTCTATCGCCCACCTGTCACACTATTGATGACAGGTGTTGAGTCACCTTGAGTTTAAAATCCTTTCTTGGTAGGCAGGAAGATACACACATGCACACTCACCCATTCCATCTTGGTAGGCGAGAGAGTGCTGGATATACTTTCTAACTTGGGCTCCATTTCATAATCTCTTCAACATGTCTCTGGCCCACACACCTTTCTACCCCCTTCTCCCTAACATACAGCTGTAAAAACAACTAGCAATAGGAATGGATGGAAGTGGATGAGAAAGATGAAGTCTTTCAGCTGCTTAATGCTCAGTATACGCCTTTTCTTGGGTGGGCGGTACCACAGTTTTGTAACTGTGTATGAGTTTCTTAATATTAAGATATCCAAGATATGCAGTACCATTCTCTACTTGCTGACTGGGGTGAAGCTTATCAGCCTATGCCACTTACTAGGTGGGAATGACAGCTACACATTTAGGATAAAAGAGTTTATGAACTTTTTTTTAATATATATAATTTTTTTGTTATCTTTATTTGTTGGATAGAGACAGTCAGAAATTGTGAGGGAAGGGGGAAATAGAGAAGAGAGACAGAGACACACCTGCAGCCCTACTTCACCACTTGCAAAGCTTTTCACCTGCAGGTGGGGACCTGGAGCTCAAACCTGGGTCCCTGTGCATTGTAACATGTGTGCTCAACCAGCACACATTGTAACATGTCCCACCACCCTGCCCCTGAATTGCTTCTTTAGAACTCAACTCTAAATGTGTTGCCTAGATTAAGAAATTGATGCAAAAATCACTTTTTATTCTGGAAGGAGCCTAAATCATCTAGATTGTAAATTCCAGAGTATCCAGCACCTAATGAGAGCTGTGTATGCATTTGTTTGGTGTATGTGAGTTTATGCCAGGAATTGCAAGTGACCTTAAGGATCAGCGAGATGGCCTCAAAATTAAATAGATTTTTAAGCTGGAGAGTGCATGCTTTTCCTAAAGATCATCACATCCTCAGATTAACTAACTTCTGAAGGGCCAGACTCTTCATAGGTAGAAACATGTTTTTGGCCAGTCGGAAAACTTTTTTCCTTCCTAACCAGGGTTATCTCTGGGGCTTTGTACCTGCATAATGAGCCCTGCATAATGAATCTATTATTTCTTTTTTTTTTTTAAAGTATTTATTTATTTTTGATAATTATTTCCTTTTGTTGCCCTTGTTTTTGCTGTTATAGTTATTATTATTGTTGTTGATGTCATTGTTGGATAGGACAGAGAAATGGAGAGAGGAAGGGAAGACAGAGAGGAGAGAAAGACAGACACCTGCAGACCTGCTTCACCACCTGTGAAGCGACGCCCCTGCAGGTGGGGAGCTGGGGATCGAACCGGGATCCTTACGCCGGTCCTTGCGCTTTGCGCCACATACACTTAACCCACAGCGCTAACTCCTGACTCCCAAATCCACTATTTTTGACTGCCATTATCCTATTTCTTTCATTCTGACTCTCTTTCATTTTTGTAGAGACAGAGAAATTGAGAGGGAAGTGGGAACATAAGGAGAAAGAAAGATACCTGCAGTACCACTTTACTGTCTCTGAAACTTCCCTCCTGCAAGTGGTGACAAGGGCCTTGAACCCTGGTCTTTGTGTGTGGCAATGTGTACACTCAACCATGTGCTCTACCACCTGACTCCAGTCACAAAACTGTTAGTAGCAGAACAGAAGCTGCAACTCAGATATTTTGTCAGACTGACTCTCTTCTCTTTCTCTTCTTGTCCTACCACTGTTAGAAAATGATGGAATAGTGGCCCAGGAGATGGCACAGTAGCTAAAGTGCAGGCCTCTCAAGCATGAGGCCCTGAGTTCAATCCCTGGCAGCACATGCAGCAGAGTGATGTCTGGCTCTTTCTCTCCTCCTATCTTTCTCATTAATAAATAAAATATTGTGATCCGGGAGGTGGCACAGTGGCTAAGGCACTAGACTCTCAAGCATGAGTTCCTGAGTTCAATCCCTGGCAGCACATGTACCAGAGTGATGTCTGGTTATTTTTCTCTCTCTCTCTCTCCTATCTTTCTCATTAATAAATAAATAAAATAATTTTTTTAAAAAGTTTAAAAAAATAAAAATCTTTTTTTTTAAATGATGGAATATATAAAGTTCAGGGTTTTTTTTAAAGATTTTATTTATTGATTGATTAGAAAGATTGGAGGAGAGAAAGAACCAGACATCACTCTGGTACATGTGCTGCTGGGGCTTGAGAGTCAAGTACTTTATCCACTGCACCGCCTCCCAGACCACAAAGTGGTTCGGTTTTATAGTGGATTAATTTCATATCCTTTGCTGTTGTTTTTTTTATTTTTTATTTATTTACTTATTCCCTTTTGTTACCCTTGCTGTAATTACTATTCTTTTTTATAATTATTTTCCCTTTTGTTGCCCTCATTTTTATTGTTGTAGTTATTGCTGTTGTTGATGTTGTCATTGTTGGATAGGACAAAGAGAAATGGAGAGAAGAGGGGAAGACAGAGAGGTGGGAGAGAAAGACACCTGCAGACCTGCTTCACCACCTGTGAAGCGACTCCCTTGTAGGTGGGGAGCCAGGGGCTCAAACCAGGATCCTTAGGCCTGTCCTTGGGTTTTGCGCCACCTGCGCTTAACCCGCTGCGCTACAGCCCAACCCCCACTATGTTTTTTTAAAAATATTTATTTATTCCCTTTTGTTGCCTTTGTTTTATTGTTGTAGTTATTATTGTTGTTGTTATTGATGTCATCGTTGTTGGACAGGATAGAGAGAAATGGAGAGAGGAGGGGAAGACAGGAGGAGAGAAAGACAGACACCTGCAGACCAGCCTCACCACTTGTGAAGCGACTCCCCTGCAGGTGGGGAGCTGGGGGCTCGAACCAGGATCCTCATACTGGTCCTTGCACTTTGCGCCGCTAGGTGCGCTTAACCTGCTGCACTACCGCCTGACTCCCCCTTGCTATGTTTTTATTTATTTATTTTTTATAGTATTGCACATTTTTCCCCTTTTGTTGCCCTTGTTGTCTTTTCATTGTAGTTATTGTTGTTGTTGTTATTGATGTCGTCATTGTTAGATAGGACAAAGAGAAATGGAGAGAGGAGGGGAAGACACAGAGGTGGAAAGAAAGACACCTGCAGACCTGCTTCACTGCCATGTGCGCTTAACCTGCTGCTACCGCCCGACTCTCCAGGTTTAAAATTTATCGGCAGGCATGAGTAGTGAAAAAAACTTGAACTTTCTTTTCCTGATTTGTCACATTTCTCTATCATTCCACCCTCCAAGAATCAATTATAAATGACTTGGTGTATAATTGCTTCATTTTTTTGTCTTTATAGTGGATTGGTTCTGCCTGTCTGGAAGACCATGGAGAAGAGGCTGGGAGTCATGCCAAGCCTTGCTTCCTGGATTTTATCAGAATTTTGTTGGCAGACATCTGTGAAGTGGTTGAAAAGCCTGTACCTGTTTTATACTTGCTTCTGCTTCAGTGTGCTGTGGTTGTCAGCAGGTACCATTTTACTTACAAATTAAAGATTTTTGAAAAATATACTTTGAGGGGCTGGGGAGGAAGTATAATGGTATATCCAACAGACTCTCATGCCTGAGTCTCAGAGGTCCCAGGTTCAGTTTCTGGCACCACCATAAGCCAGTGATCTAGTAAACTGAATAAATACGTAAACAAATAAATAAGTAAAGCACTTTGTGTCATTTAGTTCATTTTATTTATTTTTTAATATTTATTTATGTATTCCCTTTTGTTGCCCTTGTTTTATTGCTGTAGTTATTGTTGTTGTTATTGATATTGTTGTTGGATAGGACAGAGAGAAATGGAGAGAGGAGGGGCAGAGAGGGGGAGAGAAAGATAGACACCTGCAGACCTGCTTCACCACTTGTGAAGCGACTGCCCTGCAGGTGGGGAGCCAGGGGCTCGAACCAGGATCCTTACTCCGGTTCTTGTGATTTGCGCCAGTTCTTGTGCTTTGCACCAGGTGCACTTAACCTGCTGTGCTACCGCCTAACTCCCTCCATTTTATTTTTTACATTGTTGTAACTCTCATGATTCCACCTCTTCCAGACCAAGTTTTATTTCCCACCCTTTAAATTTCCTGCACATATATAGAGAGAGTGAAAGAGAGAGTAAGAGAGATAGCTACAGACAGACACTATCATACTGCTCTACAATCCATGGAGTTTTCCCTGTTGTCAGTGCAGTGGTGCTACCATGTGGTGCCAGGGTTCAAACCTCAAACCTGTGACTTCATGCATGGCAGTCTACATGGCTACTGGATGAACAATCTCCTTGCTTCCATTTAGTTCATTTTAAAGACTAACAGGAAGAAGAAAAGCAATCTACTAATAGAAATAGTCATCTTCTTGGTAGATACTTAGCTTTTTGGGTAAATTTGTTCTGTTTTGCTTTAGAACCAAAATTTAAATGTGTTCTTTCTCATAAGGGAGAATTAGTATGATCATTTTGAAAAAAATTTTAACAATGAAATTTATTGTTTTTAATGAAAACTCTTTAAGTATTTTTATGTTGATTTCCAAACTATATATACAAATGCTCAAGTTAAAATTTTTAGTTTAAGGCCCATTTTAAATTTTGATGAAGATGTGATGAGAAGGAAAAGGTTACAAAGCTGAATAGGCCTAGTCCTGGAACTGGATGTTTCCATTTAATGACTATAAAGCCTTGCCTGTAAGGAAGGACAATACTTATAGCTTGATTTGGCACAACACTCTAAACATAGGTTCTTAGTAAATAGTACTTGGCTTTTATAAAGAAATCTATACTGGAGGCTGGGTGGTGGTACACTGAGTTAAGCGCACATATTACCACATGCAAGGACCAGAGTTTGAGCCCTGACTCCTCACCTGTAGTGGTGAAGCAGGTCTGCAGATGTCTCTGTTTCTTTTTCCCTCTCTATCTCCCCTACCATCCACTCCCCTCCCCTCTCAATTTCTCTTTGTCCTATCAAGTATAATAAAGAGGAAAAAAAAAAGTTAAAAAATAGCCACCAGGAGTAGTGGATTTGTAGTGCTGACACCAAGCCCCAGTGATAACTCTGGTGGCAGAAAAAAGAAAAAGAAAAAAGAAATCTTTATTTGGGATAGTAAGGTACCATAGTGGTTGCATGCTAGAGTAACTTATCTGAATCTTCAGAGGTCCCAGGTTCAATTCCTGGGACTACCATATTTATTTTTATTTATTTTATTTACATATATATATATATACTTTTTTATTCCCTTTTGTTGCCCTTGTTTTTTTATTGTTGTAGTTTATTTTTTTTCTAATTTCTTTATTGGGGGATTAATGTTTTACATTCAACAGTAAATACAATAGTTTGTACATGCATAACATTTCTCAGTTTTCCATATAGCAATACAACCCCCACTAGGTCCTCTGTCATCCTTCTTGGATCTGTATTCTCCCCACCCACCCACCCCAGAGTCTTTTACTTTGGTGCAATACGCCAATTCCAGTTCAGGTTCTACTTGTGTTTTCTTTTCTTGTTTTTCAACTTCTGCTCGAGAATGAGATCATCCCATATTCATCCTCTGTTTCTGACTTATTTCATTCAACATGAATTTTTCAAGGTCCATCCAAGATTGGCTGAAAACGGTGAAGTCACCATTTTTTACAGCTGAGTAGTATTCCATTGTGTATATAGACCATAACTTGCTCAGCCACTCATCTGTTGTTGGACACCTGGGTTGCTTCCGGGTTTTGGCTATTACAAATTGTGCTGCCAAGAACATATGTGTACACAGATCTTTTTGGATGGTTGTGTTGGGTTCCTTAGGATATATCTCCAGGAGAGGAATTGCAGGGTCATAGGGTAGGTCCATTTCTAGTCTTCTGAGAGTTCTCCAGACTGTTCTCCACAGAGGTTGGACCAATTGACATTCCCACCAGCAGTGTAGGAGGGTTCCTTTGACCCCACACCCTCTCCAGCATTTGCTGCTGTTACCTTTTCTGATGTATGACATTCTCACAGGAGTGAAGTGGTATCTCATTGTTGTCTTGATTTGCGTTTCTCCGACAATTAAAGACCTGGAGCATTTTTTCATGTGTTTCTCAGCCTTTTGGATCTCTTCTGTGGTGAATATTCTGTCCATGTCCTCCCCCCATTTTTGGATGGGGTTATTTGTTCTCTTGTTGAGATTTGCAGGTTCTTTATATATTCTGGTTATTACCCTCTTGTCTGATGTATGGCATATAAAGATCTTCTCCCATTCTGTGAGGGGTCTCTTGGTTTGGGTAGTGGTTTCTTTTGCTGTGCAGAAGCTTTTTAATTTGATGTAGTCCCATAGGTTTATGCTTGTCTTAGTCTTCTTTGTTTTTTTTAATTTTTTATTTTTTTATATTTATTTATTCCCTTTTTGTTGCATTGTTGTAGTTATTATTGTTGTTGTTATTGATGTTGTCATATAGGACAGAGAGGAGGGGAAGACTGAGAGGGGGAGAGAAAGACAGACACCTGCAGACCTGCTTCACTGCCTGTGAAGCGACCCCCCTGCAGGTAGGGAGCTGGGGGCTCGAACCGGATCCTTACGCTGGTCCTTGTGCTTTGTGCCATGTGGCTTAACCCACTGCGCTACCGCCCGACTCCTGCCTTAGTCTTCTTTGTAATTGGATTCGTTTCATTGAAGATGTCTTTAAAATTTATGCGGAAAAGAGTTCTGCTAATATTTTCCTCTAAGTATCTGATAGTTTCTGGTCTAACATCCAAGTCCTTGATCCACTTGAAATTTACTTTTGTATTTGGTGAAATAGAGTAGTTCAGGTTCATCCTTCTGCATGTTTCAACCCATTTTTTCCTACACTATTTGAAGAGACTCTGCTTTCCCCATTTAATAGTCTGGGCACCTTTGTCAAAGATTAGATGTCCATAGGTGTGGGGCCTCATTTCTGGGCTCTCAGTTCTATTCCACTGGTCAGTATGTCTATTCATGTTCCAGTACCAAGCAGTTTTGATGATAATGGCCCTGTAATACAATTAGAGATCTGGGAGTGTGATGCCTCCGGTGCCGTTCATTCTTCTCAAGATTGTTTTGGCAATTCTAGGTCTTTTCTGATTCCAGATAAACATTTGTATCATTTGTTCTATTCTCCTAAAAAATGTGTTTGGGATCTTGATGGGGGTAGCATTAAATTTGTAGATGGCTCTGGGTAGTATATTCATTTTGATGATGTTAATTCTTCCAACCCATGAACATGGAATATCTTTCCACTTCTTTGTGTCTTTTTCAATTTCCTTGAGGAGTGACTCATAATTTTCAGTATACAAGTCTTTCACTTCTTTGGATAGGTTTATTCCTAGCTATTTTATTTCTTTATGTATTTTTTTGTTGCTATAGAAAAAGAAATTGATTTCTGGATTTCAACTTCTTCTAACTTAGTGTTTGCTCAGAGGAATGCCACTGACTTTTGAATGTTAATTTTGTAGCCTGCCATCTTACTGTATTGCTTGATGATATCCAAAAACTTCTTGCTGGATTCCTTAGGTTTTTCTATGTATATTATCATGTCATCTGCAAATAGGGAGAGTTTGACTTCTTCTCTTCCAATCTGTATGCCTTTAATTCCTTGCTCCTGCCTGATTGCTATGGCAAGAACTTCCAACACTATGTTGAATAGTAATGGTGATAGTGGGCAGCCCTGTCTAGTACCTGATCTGAGGGGAAATGCTTCCAGTTTTTCACCATTGAGTATGATGTGGGCTGTAGGTTTGCTATATATAGACTCCATTATCTTCAGGAATTTTCCATCTATTCCCATTTTTTGTAGTGTTTTGATCATAAAGGGATGTTGGATTTTGTCAAAGGCTTTCTTTGCATCTATTGATTATGACCATGTGGTTTTTGGTCTTGCTTTTGTTGATGTGGTGGATCACATTGATTGATTTATGTATATTAAACCACCCTTGCATGCCTGGGATAAACCCTACTTGGTCATGATGAACAATCTTTTTAGTATACTTCTGTATCCGGTTGGCTAGAATTTTGTTCACTATTGTAGCATCTGTGTTTATCAGATATTTGTCTGTAGTTTTCTTTTTTGGTTCTGTCCCTGTCAGCTTTTGGTATCAAAGTGATATTGGCTTCATAGAAGCTGGCAGGGAGTATTTTAGTGTCTTCAATGTTCTGGGAGACTTTTAAAAGGAGAGGTATTAGTTCTTCTTTGAAAGTTTTGTAGAATTCATTTGGAAAACCATCTGGTCCAGGACTTTTATTTTTGGGGAGATTTTTGATGACTGTTTCAATTTCATTAGCTGTGATGGGCCTGTTCATGTTATCTACTTCCTCTTTACTTAGTTTTGGAAGTTGGTAGGTATCTAGGAAATCGTCCATTTCTTCGAGGTTCTCTAGCTTGGTGGCATATAGTTGTTCATAGAAGCCTCACATGATATGTTGAATTTCTGTGGTGTCTGTTGTGATATCTCCTCTTTCATTTACTATCTGATTTATTTGGGTCTTCTCCCTTTTTTGTTTGGCTAAAGGTTTGTCAGTTTTGTTCACTCTTTCGAAGAACCAACATTTACTCTCGTTGATCTTTTGTATGGTTTTCTTATTTTCATTGTTATTTATTTCTGCCCTAACTTTAGTGATTTATGTCCTTCTGGTTGCTTTAGGGTTCCTTTGTTCTTCTTCTAGGTCTTTAATATGTGCAATCAGGCTGTTTATTTGTGCTTTTTCTTGTTTCCTAATATGTACTTGTATGGTTATGAATTTCCCTCTCAGTACTGCCTTAGCTGTGTCCCAAATATTTTGATAGCTTGTGTCTTCATTTTCATTGAACTCTCGAAACATTTTGATTTCTTCCTTGATTTCCTCTTTGACTCACTTGTTAAGGAGTGTACTGTTGAGCTTCCACATTTTGGGACTCTTACTAATCTTTTGTTGATTGTTAAGTGTTAGTTTAATTCCACTGTGGTCTGAGAAGATGCTTTTGATGATTTCAATGCTCTTGAATTTGATGATGCTGTCTTTGTGGCCTAATATATGGTCTATCCTTGAGAATGACCCATGTGAACTTGAGTAACATGTGTATTCCAGTTTTTTGGGATGACTGACTCTGAAAATGTCCAAAAGTTCTAGTTTATCTATATCCTCATTTAGCTCCCTTATGTCTTTATTGATTTTCTGCCTGGATGATCTGTCAAGTTGAGAGAGTGGGGTATTGAAGTCCCCTACTATGATTGTGTTGCTTTTAATATATTGCTGTAGCTCTTTCAGTAGACGTTTGATGTATTTAGATGGCTTCTCATTGGGTGCATAGATGTTAATAATTGTTAAGTCCTCTTGATTGACTGATCCTCTCAGCATTAAGTAGTGTCCATTCCTATCTTTTTTAATCTTATATATATTTAAAGTCTATTGTGTCAGATATGAGAATAGCTGTTCCAGCCCCTTTTTATGGGCTATTGGCCTGTATGATAGTTTTCCATCCTTTCACTTTGAGTCTGTGTTTGTCTTGTTGAGTTAGGTGGGTTTCCTGTAGATAGCATATTGTTGGGTTGTGTTTTCTGATCCATCTTCCTACTCTGTGTCTTTTAATAGGTGAATTCAGGCCATTAGTATTTATTGATATCAAAGATTGAAGATATTTTAACGCTATTCTTGTAGAGTTTTAGAGTGTTCTGATATATGGCCTATTTATGGTGGTCTGACTGTTTATAGGAGACCTTTCAGAACTTCTTTCAGGGCAGGCTTGGTGATAGTTGATTCCTTCAACTGTTGCTTCTCTGAGAAGGTTTTTATGCCTCCATCTAGTCTGAATGATAGTCTTGCAGGATACTGTAGTCTTGGTTGGAAGCCTTTCTCATTGAGTACTCGATAGATATCTTGCCATTCTTTTCGGGCCTGTAGTGTTTGTGTGGAGCAGTCTGCTGCTAATCTTATGGGTTTTCCTCTGCAGGTGACTCTTTGTTTTTCTCTTGCAGCCTTCAGGATCCTTTCTTTATCCTTATTCCTTTCCATTCTAAATATGATGTGTCTTGGTGTCTTTAAGTCTGGGTTAATTCTGTTTGGGACCCTCTGGGCTTCTTGAATCTTTATGTCTTTGAAGTTGTCTAGATTAGAGAAGTTTTCAGCTACTATGACCTGAAGAATGCTGTCTTCCTCTCCCTCTCTTTCTTCCTCTGGTAAGCCAATAATGCATATATTATTTCTTTTGAAGTCATCCCATAGGTCTCTGTTGTTGTTTTCAGTATCTCCTAATTTCTTTTTGAGATCTCTTACTTCTTTTTTAGTTGTCTGTAATTCATCCTTGATCTTGCTAATTGTGTCTTCATCCTCATTAATTCTATTCTCTCTCCCCTCTACTGTTTTCTGGAGTTCATCTATTTTGTTACCCTGTTCTGATACTGTTTTAGCTTGTTCAGCTGGTTGTGTTCTTAGTTCAGCTATTTCAGCCTTCAGCTCTCTAATAACCTTGAGATAATTATTGTTTTCTTCCAGAGTCTCATTTGTTGTTTCTGTATTTCTGATGATAATTCTTTCAAAGTCTTTTCTCACTTCTGTGATTATTTCCTTAGCTAGTGTTTGGATATTGACCTCATTATTTTGTGCTTTACCCTTAGGGGGGCTTTTAGCTGGACTCTTGTCCTGGTTCATTTCTCCAATATTTCTTCTTGTTGATTTAACCATTTTATATATTATGTTATAAGTTCCCTCTCTCAGTACTTTTCAAATTATTGATCACTATTGCCTGGTGTAAGTAAGGTAATTAAAGGGTTAACAGTTGTGGAAGTTAACAGTTGTTTCAATAGTATTTTAATCCCTGAGTTGGAGCTCAGTGGTTTAAAAGCCTCTTTTATGCTTTTTCTTCTCTGTAGGCTATGGGAGCCTGAGGGATTTTAAACTATAAGTAGGCTTCTTAGCTTAATCACTGACTCCTGACCAAGAGATAAATCAGGGTGTGGCAGAGATAATCCAGTGGTTATGCAAAGAGACTTTCACAGCCCCACCTATGCCACCGAGGAATAGGTCTTCTCCTGAGTTTCCTGGTTAGTTCTCTGTCCCCTGGTGTCATCCCAGGGCCTCCCTGCCACTGCTTCAGATTCTGAGGGCTGTAGAAATGGAGACTCAGTTGCACTTGGTGAGTCTCCTGGGAGTCCTCTGCTCCCTTCAGCTGTCCCCTTGTTGGTGGAACAGACTGGAGGTGGTGTCTCAACTGAAAAACTGCCGGACTCTTACCAGCCACTTTATCTCTCCCTAGGCTCCTCTCTGTCCACCAGCCACACGTGTTTGTACTCACCGGTGATTTGGTGGGTTCCTGAATTCGTTCTAGTCCTATCTTGTTTCGGTCCCAGGTGGTCTCCTTTGGTATTCCTAGTTGATCCGGGATAGGAGAGGCGAGGAGAGGAGAGAAACAGATCTGCTGCTCGTAGCCCCACCTCCGGAAGTCTTCCTATATATATATATTTTATTAATAGTATATTACAAGTTTGTATTGTGCAGTTACAGTATATGGTTGCACAAAACACCCACCTCCAAAGTTCCTTATCCCCACCCTCCCACTTCCCAAAGAGAACCTCTGTAGCTCTCACAAGTCTTACAGTTTTTGCTTCTTTTTTGTTTGGATTTTTTTTTTTTTTTGTAAAGATCATGTAAATCAAGTCTCTAGATTCTAGACATGAATGAAACCATCTGGTAGTTGTCTTTAATCTCTTTACTTATTTCACTAAATATTAATCACCTACACTTCCATCCATTTTGTCCCAAAGGATACAATATCTATTTTTATTTTTATTTATTCCCTTTTATTGTCCTTGTTGTTTTATTGTTGTAGTTATTATTGTTGTTGTTATTGGTGTTGTCACTGTTGGATAGGACAGAGAGAAATGGAGAGAGGAGGGGAAGATAGAGGGGGAGAGTAAGATAGAAACCTGCAAATCTGCTTCACCACTTTTTTTTATTTCTTTATTGGGGAATTAATGTTTTACATTCAACAGTAAATACAATAGTTTGTACATGCATAACATTCCCCAGTTTCCCATATAAAAATACAACCCCTACTAGGTCCTTTATCATCCTTCTTGGATCTGTATTCTCCCCACCCACCCACCCCAGAGTCTTTTACTTTGGTGAGATATGCCAATTCCATTTCAGGTTCTACTTGTGTTTTCTTTTCTGATCTTGTTTTTCAACTTCTGCTCGAGAATGAGATCATCCCATATTCATCCTTCTGTTTCTGACTTATTTCACTTAACATGAATTTTTCAAGGTCCATGCAAGATCGGCTGAAAACGGTGAAGTCACCATTTTTTACAGCTGAGTAGTATTCCATTGTGTATATAGACCATAACTTGCTCAGCCACTCATCTGTTGTTGGACACCTGGGTTGCTTCCGGGTTTTGGCTATTACAAATTGTGCTGCCAAGAACATATGTGTACACAGATCTTTTTGGATGGTTGTGTTGGGTTCCTTAGGATATATCTCCAGGAGAGGAATTGCAGGGTCATAGGGTAGGTCCATTTCTAGTCTTCTGAGAGTTCTCCAGACTGTTCTCCACAGAGGTTGGACCAATTGACATTCCCACCAGCAGTGTAGGAGGGTTCCTTTGACCCCACACCCTCTCCAGCATTTGCTGCTGTTACCTTTTCTGATGTATGACATTCTCACAGGAGTGAAGTGGTATCTCATTGTTGTCTTTATTTGCATTTCTCTGACAATCAGAGACTTGGAGCACTTTTTCATGTGTTTCTCGGCCTTTTGGATCTCTTCTGTGGTGAATATTCTGTCCAAGTCCTCCCCCCATTTTTGGATGGGGTTATTTGTTGTCTTGTTGTTGAGTTTGGCAAGCTCTTTATATATATTGGTTATTAAACTCTTGTCTGATGTATGGCATGTAAAGATCTTCTCCCATTCTGTGAGGGGTCTCTTGGTTTGGGTAGTGGTTTCTTTTGCTGTGAAGAAGCTTTTTAATTTGATGTAGGTTTATACTTACCTTAGTCTTCTTTGTAATTGGATTCGTTTCATTGACGATGTCTTTAAAATTTATGCGGAAAAGAGTTCTGTTAATATTTTCCTCTAAGTATCTGATAGTTTCTGGTCTAACATCCAAGTCCTTGATCCACTTGGAATTTACTTTTGTATTTGGTGAAATACAGTGGTTCAGTTTCATTCTTCTGCATGTTTCAACCCATTGTTTCCAACACCATTTGTTGAAGAGACTCTGCTTTCCCCATTTAATAGTCTGGGCACCTTTGTCAAAGATTAGATGTCCATAGGTGTGGGGCCTGCTTCACCACTTGTGAAGCAATTCCCCTGCTGGTGGGGAGCTGGGGACTCGAACCGTATTATGCAGGTCCTTGCACTTTGCACCATGTGTGCTTAACCCGCTGCGCTACCGTCCAACTCCCAGGACACAATATCTTTTTATTTTATTTTCCTTTATTGAGGGATTAATGTTTTACATTCTACAGTATGTACAGTAGTTTGTACATGCATAACACTTTTCCACATAACAATACAACCCCCACTAGGTCCTCTGTCATCCTTTTTGGACCTGTACTCCCCCCCTCCCACCCCAGAGTCTTTTACTTTGGTGCAATACACCAAACTACCATGTTTAAGTGCTAAATAGTGCTCTGGTCTCTATTTTGTTCATAAGAAAAATGTCAAGAGAGAATGGAAAAGAAGAAGAAAGAAAGAAAGAAAAGAAAGAAAGAAAAGGAAAGAATAGAAAAGATAAGAAAAGAAAAGAAAGGAAGAAAGACAGGAAAAGAAAACGTCTAGAAAAGAAAGGAGACAGGAAGGAAAGAAGAGAAAGGGAAAAAAGGAACTACTCTTTTTTTTTTTAATTTTAACTTTTCATTTATAAAAAGAAAACATTGACTAAACCATAGGATAAGAGGGGTACAGGTTCGCACAATTCCCACCACCAGAACTCTGTATCCCATCCCCTCCCCTGATAGCTTTCCTATTCTTTAACCCTCTGGGAGTATGGACCCAAGGTCATTGTGGGATGCAGAAGGTGGAAGGTCTGGCTTCTGTAATTGCTTCCCCGCTGAACATGGGCATTGACAGGTCGATCCATACTCCCAGCCTGTCTCTCTCTCTCTCCCTAGTGGGGAAGGGCTCTGTGGAGGTGGTGCTTCAGGACACATTGGTGGGGTTGTCTGTCCAGGGAAGTCTGGTTGCATCTTGCTAGCATCTGGAACCTGGTGGTTGACAAGAGAGTTAGCATGCAAAGCCAAACAAATTGTTGAAAGAACTACTCTTAATAGGGAGAAAATGATTCTTGTTTCTGTTTTTTCCATAGAGAGGGGAGAGGGGTTATGCTGACGGCTTTCATAAAGATGCTTTCTTCCTGGAAATTATTTCACCAGCAAAGAACCTTTTGTCAGGAAAGAGTGCTAAGACAGTTAAATTTCAAAGAACATCTTTTCTTTTTTCCTCCCTCTCTCTTTTACACCCTCCTTTCCTTCCTTTCTTTTCTTTTCCCCCATATATTAGTTTTTTATTGATATTATCCATTTCAGAGTATAGAATGTGAGAAAATAGCAAATTGCGATTACCTAGCAATTCTGGATATGCTGTCATACTGGGCAGTGACCAAAAGCCTTCTGTTGTAGAGACCACTGTCTGGGATAACTAATTAATCAGCCTCTGCTCTTATAATTATAAAGAATTTTCTGTTTTCCTAGAAGAACTGGTGGTCCTGATCTTGAAAATCAAGTAATTACTGTATTTAGCAATTCCAATAACATCAGCTTGGTTTTATTTATTTTTGTTGTTGTTGTTGTTTTGCAGTGGTGGTTGATGATTGCATAATTATAGGAGTGGAAATTGCAGTTGACAGAAAGCTGACCTAAATGTTTTTTTACCCAGATGCTTCTTTGCTGGAATAGCTATTTCAAGCCAATGTTTTATATAAGATCATTTGAATTAAAGATATAACCAATTTTGTACCATCAGGGCAAGAAAAACACATCTTTTGTAGAGTACGTTCTGCATACCAGACCCCTGGTTAAAAACATGTCTTATCAGGAATCGGGCAGTAGTGCAGCAGGCTAAGCACACATGGCGCAAAGCACAAGGACCTTCGTAAGGATCCCGGTTCGAGCCCCCGACTCCCTACCTGCAAGGGAGTCGCTTCACAAGTGGTGAAGCAGGGCTGCAGGTGTCTATCTTTCTCTCCCCCTCTCTGTCTTCCCCTCCTCTCTCCATTTCTCTCTGTCCTATCCAATAATGATGACATCAATAACAACAAGAACAATAACTACAATAATAAAACAAGGGCAACAAAAGGGAATAAATAAATAAATAAATTTAAAAACATGTCTTATCTCATTTAATCCGCATGATAGCACTAAAAAAGTCTTATTTTAATTTAGCATATAAGGAAATCAAGGCCCAGAGGAATAAAAAGACTTGACCAAGGTCACATAGTAACAAGACAGAGTCACAATTCTAAACCCAGGTTTGCAAAAGGGGAAATAGCTCAAATGATAAAGCACAGAACTTGCATGCCTGAGGCTCCCAGTTAATCTCTATCACTGCATGTACTGGAATGGTGCTCAGACTTTTCTCAGTCTTTCTTCCTCTTTCATATTAAATACTTTCTTTCCAGGGACTGAGTGGTGGCATACCTGGTTGAGCACATGTTACAGTATACAAGGACCCAGGTTTGAGCCCCTGGTCCCCACCTGCAGGGTGAAAGCTTCATGAGTAGTGAAGCAGGGCTTGCAGGCATCTCTCTGTCTCTCTTCCTCTCTGTCTTACCCTTTCCTCTCAATTTCTGACTGTCTCTAGTCAATAAGTAAAAAAATAAAGATAATAGAAAAAAAATTTTTTAAAGAAATGGGGGGGTCAGGCAGTAGCACAGCAGGTTAAGTGCACATGGCACAAAGGCAAGGACCAGCTTAAGGATCCTGGTTCTAGCCCCTGGCTCTCCACCTGCAGGGGTCGCTTCATGGGCAGTGAAGCAGGTCTGAGGTGTCTGTCTTTTTCTCCCTCTCTCTGTCTTCCCCTCCTCTCTAGATTTCTCTTTGTTCTATCCAACAACGACAAACAGCAATGACAACAACAGTAATAATAACAACAAGGGCAACAAAATGGGAAAAGTGGCCTTCAGGAGCAATGGATTCGTACATAGTGCATGCACCGAACCCCAGCAATAACCCTGGAGGGAAAATTAATTTTAAAAAATAACAAATGCTTTCTTTTCCTTTTGAAAGTCCCTTTACCTCGTATGAAATAATTTAGAACTATCATTTAAGTTTAAATAATTAAAATTACGTTTGTCCATTCTAGAGTTCATGTTCTTTTCTTTTTTGCCTTCTTGTGATCTCTTGGATGATCGAAGACAAATTTTTAAATACCTTTATTGGGGGGATTAATTAATGGTTTACAGTAAACAGTTGTTAGTACATGTGTAAAATTTCTCAGTTTTCTGCAAAATAGTGTTACTCCCAACCTACGTCTTCCTCCATCATTATGCATCTGAAAGTCCTCTGCCCATCAGAGTTCTTTACTTTGGTGCAATACACTGACTTTTTTTTTCTTCTTTTTACCTTGAACCATAATAAGCAGTTTTTTACTTGAGCAGTTTCTGAGTACAGGGGAGGAAGAGGCTTTTCTGAACATTTCTGTATTATCTACCTACCCTTTATCAAACATGCTCTTTGAGTATTAATTAGTATCCCTTGAGTTTGTGCTTAAAAATAGCACCCAGGTGCAGAGAGATGACTCAGCCAGTATAATACATGCCTTGTCATATGTGAGGTCATGGATTTGATCCCCAGCACCATGGACAGCGCTAAGAGAATTCAGTGGATGATGGAGAGTACCATAGTGTGTCTCTCCTTTTCTTTCTCTTTCACTCAGATGTGACTGGAGGGAGTATCTCAGCAGTATGGCACATGCTTGAGGCACTGGGTTCATTCTTTGGCATTGCATTAAAATAATAGCAACTTGGGACCAGATGGTGGTGCACCTGGTTGAGTGCACGTGTTACAATGCACAAGGATCCAGGTTTGAGCCCCTGGCCCCCACCTGCAGGGGGAAAGCTTTCTGAGTGGTGAAACAGTGCTGCAGATGTCTCTCTGCCTCTCTTCCGCTCTATATCCCCCTTCACTCTTGATTTTTGACAGTCTCTATCCAGTAAATAAATATAATAAATTTTAATAGCTCCTCAATGAACACATTGTTAAGATTGATTTATTGTTCATGTACCATAAAAAATATTTATTTTAAGGGCCAAGTGGTGCACCTGGTTAAGTGCTTACGTTACAGTGTGCAAGGACCCAGGTTCAAGCCTTGGGTCCCCACCTGCAGGGGGAAAGCTTTTCAATGGTGAAGCAGGGCTGCAAGTCTCTGTCTCTTTCTCTTTCTTTCTTTCTTCCTTTCTTTTTATTAAGGAAAAATTACATTTTTTTCTGTTTTTCAGTTGTGAAAAAGTGCTATCCTTATACACTAGACCTTATTATTCTTTAGACAAAAGAAGTGAAACAGCTAGATCACAGCGAATGTGATGTATTTTACCAGATTGTCCTACAAAAGGAACACATAATTTATAGTCCCATCAGCACAGTATTGGTGTATTTGATGGACAGGAAGTAGCTAAATGCAAAATGCTTGCTTTAAGGAAATTTTTTTTTTGAGGGAGGTTCTAGGTATCTCCCTTTCTATCTCCCCCCTCTCAATTTCTCTCTGTCTCTATCCAATAATAGATAAATAAATATTTTTAAAAGAATTAAAAATAAATATATGTTGGGATCAGGGATGTAGCTCAGCATATAGGACACATGCCTCCCATTTGTGAGGCCCAGGGTTCAATAAATTAGTGAAAAGGAAATTGTTCTTTATGAAAAATTAACTTTTAAACCACAACTCATAATTTGAAAGTTAAAACTTAAATGAGGATGACAGAGGACCTAGTGGGGGTTGTATTGTTATATGGAAAGCTGAGAAATATTTTGCATGCACAAACTATTGTATTTACTGTGAAATGTAAAACATTAATCCCCCAATAAAGGAAAAAAAACTTAAATGGATACAGAGCAGAGATATGTGAGTGATCTTAGGGGTGATTTAATGTTTAATAACGTTGAGATTTTAAGAATTCTATTTGAGAAAAAATTGGGTAACATTTATCACATAAAAACCAGGAATTATCTGTGTGCAAATTGAAGGAACATGAGAGCAGCATATGATACATTTGTTTTAATTTATCATAGCTGCTCACATGAATTTAAAAAAATTTTTTAAAATATTTATTGTATTTATTCCCTTTTGTTGCCCTTGTTGTTTTATTGTTGTAGTTATTATTGTTGTTGTCGTTGTTGGATAGGACAGAGAAAAATGGAGAGAGGAGGGGAAGACAGAGAGGAGGAGAGAAAGATAGACACCTGCAGACCTGCTTCACCGCCTGTGAAGCGACTCCCCTGCAGGTGGGGAGCCGGGTTCGAACCGGGATCCTTATGCCGGTCCTTGTGCTTTGCGCCACCTGCGCTTAACCCGCTGCGCTACAGCCCAACTCCCGAATTTTTTAAATTTTTAGAAAATCTTATTATTTTGAAAATTTGAGAGGGAAGGGGGAAAGAGAAAGAGAACTGCATCTTTGTTTCACCACTTGTGAAACTTCCCTCTTTATCAGTTGTTTTTTTAAAAATACAATAGATTAATAGGAAAACTAATAGAGGGGGCTGGCTGATGGCACAGCTGGTTGAGCACAGACATTACAGTGCGCAAAGACCCAGGTTCAAGTCCTCTACCCCCACCTGCAGGAGGAAATTTTCACAAGGGGTGTCTCTGTCTCTCTCCCTCTCTATATTCCCTTTCCTCTCAATTTCTGGTTATCTCTATCAAATAAATAAAGATAATAATTTTTTAAAAAAGCTAAAGAATAGTAATAAAAAATTAAAAACTAATAGAGCACCATACCTAAGAAATTAAATTTTTTATATTTATTTATTTATTTTCCCTTTTGTTGCCCTTGTTTTTTATTGTTGTTGTAGTTATTTTTATTGTTGTTATTGATGTCATTATTGTTACATAGGACAGAGAGAGGAGGGGAAGACAGACAGGGGGAGGGAAAGATAGACAGCTGCAGACCTGTTTCACCGCTTGTGAAGTGACTCCTCTGCAGGTGGGGAGCTGGGGCTCAAACCGAGATCCGTAAGCCGGTCCTTGCAGCTTCACGCCACGTGTGCTTAACCCACTGTACTACCTACCGCCCAACTCCCAGAAATTAAAATTTTCTAAAATTCATATTTAATTAATTAATTAATTTTAGTACTATTTTTATTGGGGAATTAATGTTTTACATTCCACAGTAAGTATAATAGTTTGTACATGCATAACATTCTTATTAATTTATTTATTAATAATAAAGATAGGAGGAGAGAAAGAACCAGACATCTTTCTGGTACATGTGCTGCTGGGGATTGAACTCAGGACCTTATGCTTGAGAGTCCATTGCTTTATCTGCTGTGCCACCTCCCGAACCACGAAATTAAAATTTTTACAAACATTTAGAAATAATTCATTACTAACCAAAGAATAGCAAATTAAAGGGCCCAGTAGAGCATACATTACCCAGTACAAGTGCGTAGGTTCAATCCCCTTGTCCCCATCTGCAGAGGAAGAGCTTCCAGAGCATTGGAACAGTGCTAAAAGTGTCTTTCTTGTCTTTTCTTTCTCAATTTCTCTTGATCTCTGTCAAAAAGGGGGGGAAAATGGCCACCGAGAGTGGTGGATTGATTATGTAGGAACCCAGCCCCAGCAATAACCTGGTTGCCATTTGGGGAAAACAAAACAAAACAAAAATGCATATTAAAATGAGAAATCCTTCTTAATCATGCTGATGGATATAGAAGTAAAGACTCAAGTGCTGTCCACATACTGTGCTGGAGGATTTTTTTTTGGGGGGGGGGATTAATGGTTTATAGTAAATACAGTTGTAAATACAGTTGTAAAATTTCTCAGTTTTCTGCAAAACGCTTTCACTTCCAGCCTAAGTCCTCCTCCACCATCATACACGAGGACCTGAAAGTTCCCCCCATACGCCCACACGGCCTAGACCCTTTACTTTTGTGCAATACAGCAACTCCAGTCCAAGTTCTACTTTGTGTTTCTCCTTTCTGTTCTTATTTCTCAACTCCTATCCATGAATAAGATAGTCTCATATTCATCCTTCTCTTTCTGGCTTATCTCACTTAACATGATTCCTTCAAGCTACATCCAAGATTAGGTGAAGAAGGTGAATTCACCAATTTTAATAGCTGAATAGTATTCCATTGTGTATATATACCACAGCTTGCTCAGCCACTCATCTGTTGTTGGACACACCTGGGTTGCTTCCAGGTTTTCACTACTACAAATTGTGCTGCTATGAACATTAAGTACACACAGGTCTTTTTGTGTGGGTGTGTTCGGTTCCTTAGGATATATCCCCAGGAGAGGAATTGTAGGGTCATGGGGTGGGTTCATTTCTGTCTAGTCTTCTGAGGGTTCTCCAGACTGATCTCCATAGAAGCTGGACCAATTTACATTCCCACCAGCAGTTCAGGAAAGTTCCTTTGCCTCCATAGACTCTCTAGCATTTGTTGTTACTATTCTTTCTGATGTATGACATTCTCACAGGGATGAAGTGTTTTTCATTGTTGTCCTTTTTTTTTTTCAATCATTTTAAAATTATCTTCACCTGTTTATTGGATAGAGATAGCCAAAAATTGAGAGAAAGGGGGGAGATAGAGAGGGAGAGAGACAGAGAGACACCTGCAGCACTGCTTCACCACTTGCAAAGCTTTCCCCAGCAGGTAGGGACTGGGCGCTTGAACCCGGGTCCTTGAGCATGATAACATGTGTGCTCAACCAGGTGCAGCACTACCCAACTCACTGGTCTCATTGTTGTCTTTATTTACATTTCTCTGACAATCAGTGACTTGGGCCATTTTTTCATACATCTGTTGTCCTTTTGGATCTCTTTGGTGAATATTCTGTTCATATCCTCTCCCCATTTTTAGATAGCATTTTTCCTCCTGAGTTTCATGAGCTCTTTATATATTTTGTAGCATGTAAAGATCTCCCACTCTGTCAGGAATCTCTTTGTTTGGGTCTTTTTTTTTTCTTTTGCTGTGCAGTTTTTCAACTTGATATAGTTCTGCTGGTTTATTTTTGTTTTATCCCTTTGCAATTGGACTTGAGTCATTGAAGATGCCTATAAAACTTAAGTGGAAATGAGTTCTGCCAATATTTTTCTCTATATTTGGTTTTTAAAATTTTTTTATTTATTTCTATTTATAAAATAAAAAATATTGACAGGACCATAGGATAAGAGGGGCACAATTCCACACATTCCCCACTACCAAAGTTCCATATCCCATCCCCTCCATTGGAAGCTTTCCTATTCTTTATCACTCTTGGAGCATGGGTCCAGTGTCATTATAGGGTACAGAGGGTGGAAAATCTGGCTTCTATAATTGCTTCTCTGCTGAACACGGGCATTGACAGATTGATTCATACTCCCAGCTTGTTTCTGTCTTTCCCTAGGGGGGTAGGGCTTTGGAGAGATGGTGTTCCAAGGTACATTGGGGAGGTTGTCTGCCCAGGGAAGTCAGGTTGGCGTCATGGTAGCATCTGCAACTTGGTGACTGAAAAGCATTAAGATACAAAGTAGAACAAATTGTTTAATAATCAGGAACCTAAAGGTAAGAATATAGCGGATGAGATTTGGGGTCTCCATTTTAGAAAAAGCCAGTAGATCTATTTTAGGTATATTCCAAAGGGCCCATGTCTTTTCTAATTTTTGCCTGAGCCTGATGGCTAACATGCAGATGAACCAAATATATTGTCTGGGGAGATGGTGTCAGAATTGGAAACAGGACTAGAAAGTTGGATCAGGGAAGACCCAAATATGGGAAAAGTATATAAATATTGTTAACTGTAAACCCCATCAATTTTGTCTGGGGCCTGTATTCAGTGTAGGAATCTGTACAACCTCTGCATCCCTTGTAGGTCTGAGCTCACATTCTGTGGTCATAGCTAGGAACATTCTAGGCTGCACTCATTGCTGGACCCATCTTCATCAAGTGGTAGAGTATTTTGGCCCAGCCTCCCTTCAGAGAATGAAGCATTGTTGATCTGCATTGACAGTAACGTCCTGTAGGGGCCCACAAAGGGGTCCATTATGTTGTTCCTGATGAAGATGACTAGTAACAGTGAAGAGAGAGAGAGATCTGTTAGAAGTCTAGGTCCAGGGGCCAGGTGGTGGTGCACCTGGTTGAGCGTGCATGTTACAGTGAGCAAGGACCCAGGTTTGAGCCCCTGGTCCCCACCTGCAGGAGGAAAGCTTCACAAGTGGTGAAGCAGTGCTGCAGGTGTTTCTTTGTCTCTCTCCCTCTCTCTCACCCCCTTCTGTCTCAATTTCTGAATCTCTCCATCCAACAAATAAAGATTTTAAAAAAAAGAAGCCTCGGCCCATCATGTCTAGGTGGGAATCCCAGGATTCTCTGACTAGGGCCTCTCCTCTAAGTATTTGATAGTTTCTGGTCTAACATCCAAATCCTTGATCCATTTGGAATTTACTTTTGTGTGTGATGACATGTAGTGGTTCAGTTTCATTGTTTTGCATGTTTCAACTCAATTTTCCCAACACCAGTTGTTGAAGAGACTCTTCTTTCTCCACTTAATAGTTTGGGCCCCCTTGTCAAAAATTAGATGTCCATCAATGTTGGGGTAGAATTTTTTAAATATTTTGTTTATGTAAATATACTTTACTGAAAGAAATTCGAGGAAACAGACCAGAACACTGCTCATCTCTGGCTTATGGTGGTGTTAGGGATTGAACCTGGCACTTTAGTGTCTCAGGCATGATGGTCTTTTTGTATAACCATTATGCTATCATCCCTGGCTCAGAATTTTTAAAAAAAATATTTATTCATTAATGGGGGGAGGAGAACCAGAGCATTGCTCTAGCACATATATTGCTGTAGATCAGTCTCAGGGATTCACACTTGAGAGTCCAGTGTTTTATCTACTGGGCCACTTCTTTTTTGTTTGTTTGTTTTTCCTTTTTGTTTTTTAATTTTTTATTTATAAAAAGGAAACATTGACTAAACCATAGGATAAGAGGGGTACAACTTCAACAATTCCCACCACCAGACCTCTGTATTCCATCCCCTCCCTGATAGCTTTCCTACTCTTTAACCCTCTGGGAGTATGGACCTAAGATCATTGTGGGATGCAGAAGGTAGAAGGTCTGGCTTCTGTAATAGCTTCCCCGCTGAACATGGGCATTGACAGGTCGATCCATACTCCCAGCCTGTCTCTCTCTCTCCCTAATGGGGAAGGGCTCTGGGAAAGCGGAGCTCCAAGTACTGTGCCACTTCTTAGGCTACTGAGGTGTTTATTTTAGTTTTGTTTTAAAGATTCGTTTACACTTTTCCCCTCTTCTGAGCATTCACAATGGTGAAATGTTTGATGTATTGATGTAGGCTGTCCTACAGCAAACATCCTCTAACAAAACTGGACTTTCCTAAACCCCAGGTAGTAGAATTGTTTACCTTTACACCAAGGAAATTGGGTAAAGGTATACATCTGCGTGTGGTGAGTGCCCAGGCCTACTTGGAGGAGTTTGTGCAGTGAGGCCTGAAGTCTTTAATAGGCTGTTTAAGACAAAAAAGCATATCCACAGGGCCTAGGGTGGTTCCATGTGTCCCTGAGAGGATAAAGAGTGCTTCCTTATTGAGGAACAGAAACTTGTAGTCAAAGTCCTGAAGGTGCAGGCACAAAGTCAGAAAGCTAGATAAGAAATGGAATGTTTCTGTGTCGGGGTCTCTGGCGGGGTGACCTCCAGGGGAAAGGTAATGGACTGGTTCTTTCTCGCTCGCACAAGAGACAACACGAAGTAAAAGACACCGGAGAGACCTGCAGCGTGCTCAGACCTCAGGTCTCAAGTCTCAGGTCTCAGGTCTCGATTATTAGCAGGTGGGCAAGGTTTAAGTAGAAAACCAAATAAAGACTATTATTCAAATTTGTCAGAAATTACAGGTCTCTTAAAGGTCGGCTTGCCTCTATGGTAGGGGGCTGGTATGACAAGAATTGATGCAGATACATAAAGGTCAAAATAATTAGTCTCCTGATGCAGGCATTTAATTAACCAAAGGTGTTTGAGGGGAGGAGAGGGGTTGAACCAATTAAGGCAAGATAGAGAGAAGATAAGCAAGGTTTGATGCAAATTGAGGACATCAAAGGGCACTGCTAAGAGTGTGTGATAAGGTGTCACCACACAGAGTAAGTGAATCTTAAAGTAGGCGGCCATGTGGCCTGCAGTTAATGGGGAGAAGTACTGGGGTTTCTGTGGGCCTGAGAGTCAAGAAGGAAAGAACTAAGTCTGATTTTCCCCCCTTTTGCTCACCTCGGTTGAGAGAGACTAACCAAGAGGGTACCTTCTCAGACCTCCATCCAAGGATGGGGGAGTTCTTCCTAAGCTCTATCAAGCTTACACATAGTCCCAACATTTCTGAATAATAAAAAATTCATTTGCTTATTTATTTAATGAGAAAGAGAGAGACCAGAGCACCATTTTGGCATATACAGTGCTTAGGATTAAACCATGAACCTTGGGTTTGCAAATCATGCACAGTACCTCCTGAGCTACCTCCCTTCAGTTGTAATGTGCTGGGGAGATTGAACAGAGAACTTGTGGTATAAGTGTAGGTAGTTCTGATTAAGAGCACTCATCGAAATTCACTTATTCTTTGTTGCAAAACATTGCTACAACCTGCCCAACAGTAGGAGGGTGGCAAAATTATGCCATGTCCACATGGTGGACTATTATCAAACCTCAAAATTCATATTTAGAAGAATGAGTGTGTAGGAAAATGTACCCATGGTAAGTAATAAAAGCAGGATACACAAGTATGTATTCATTATGTTGCCAATTTTGTGGGAAGAAGAAAATATTTTATATAATAACAAGCAGTCAGAAACAAGATATATAACTGAATGTTTCTGTATATTTTTGAATAGGGAAATTGTTATCTCTTTATCCTCAGTGTTTTTCAGTGTACGTGTAGGGGGAAAACATACTCGACAAAGCAATAACAAAGCATTAGCAACAAAAACCTATTGTTGATAGTCTGCATCGGTGTTTATCTACTGTGAATTTGTTCAGTTTGTACTTGAGTTATTTCATTTTCCCTTACAAGGCATTGATAATATTCTGTATTGTTTGCTGTTGTCATTTAGCTGATGGTTTATATGCATTATACCTGAAAAACTTACCAAGATAAGGCAGATCTCCAGTTAGCCCCCTTCCTGTTTACCAATGAGTGGTTTATTTCCGTTTCTTTTTTTTTTTTTTTGGGAACTGGGGGCTCAAACCTGGGCCCTGGTGCTTTATAACATGTGTGCTCAACCAGGTGCGCCACCACTCGGCCCCCTAGCTCATTTTCTTTTTTTTTTTTCTCTTTTTTTAATTTATTTAAGAAAGGATTAATTAACAAAACCATAGGGTAGGAGGGGTACAACTCCACACAATTCCCACCGCCCAATCTCCATATCCCACCCCTCCCCCGATAGCTTTCCCATTCTCTATCCCTCTGGGAGCATGGACCCAGGGTCATTGTGGGTTGCAGAAGGTAGAAGGTCTGGCTTCTGTAATTGCTTCCCCGCTGAACATGGGCGTTGACTGGTCGGTCCATACTCCCAGTCTGCCTCTCTCTTTCCCTAGTAGGGTGGGTCTCTGGGGAAGCTGAGCTCCAGGACATATTGGTGGGGTCTTCAATCCAGGGAAATCTGGCCGGCATCCTGAAGACACCTGGAACCTGGTGACTGAAAAGAGAGTTAACATACAAAGCCAAACAAATTGTTGAGCAATCATGGACCCAAAGCTTGGAAAAGTGGAGAGGAAGTATTAGGGAGGTACTCACTGCAAACTCTAGTGTACTGCTTTCTTACTTTGGTGCCATACTTCAAACTCAGTCAATTTCTGCTTTGCGTTTCTACTTCTTTTTTTTTTTTTTTTACATGCATAACATTCCCCAGATTCCCATTTAACAATACAACCCCCACTATTTCATTCATCATTTTTCATGGACCTGTATTCTCCCCACACACCCACCCACCCCAGAGTCTTTTACTTTGGTGTAATACTCCATTTCCATTTCAGGTTCGACTTGTGTTTTCTTTTCTAATCTTGTTTTTCAACTTCGGCCTGAGAGTGAGATCATCCCGTATTCATCCTTCTGTTTCTGACTTATTTCACTCAACATGATTTTTTCAAGGTCCATCCAAGACCGGCTGAAAACGGTGAAGTCACCATTTTTTACAGCTGAGTAGTATTCCATTGTGTATATATACCACAACTTGCTCAGCCACTCATCTGTTGTTGGACACCTGGGTTGCTTCCAGATTTTGGCTATTACAAATTGTGCTGCCAAGAACATATGTGTACACAGATCTTTTTGGATGGGTGTGTTGGGTTCCTTAGGATATATCCCCAGGAGGGGAATTGCAGGGTCATAGGGTAGGTCCATTTCTAGCCTTCTGAGACTTCTCCAGACTGTTCTCCACAGGGGTTGGACCAATTGACATTCCCACCAGCAGTGCAGGAGGGTTCCTTTGACCCCACACCCTCTCCAGCATTTGCTGCTGTTACCTTTTCTGATGTGTGACATTCTCACAGGAGTGAAGTTATAACTCATTGTTGTCTTGATTTGCATTTCTCTGACAATCAGAGACTTGGAGCATTTTTTCATGTGTTTCTCGGCCTTTAGGATCTCTTCTGTGGTGAATATTCTGTCCAAGTCCTCCCCCCATTTTTGGATGGGGTTATTTGTTGTCTTGTTGTTGAGTCTGGCAAGCTCTTTATATATGTTGGTTATTAAACTCTTATCTGATGTATGGCATGTAAAGATCTTCTCCCATTCTGTGAGGGGTCTCTTGATTTGGGTAGTGGTTTCTTTTGCTGTGAAGAAGCTTTTTAATTTGATGTAGTCCCATAGGTTTATACTTGCCTTAGTCTTCTTTGTAATTGGATTCGTTTCATTGAAAATGTCTTTAAAATTTATGCGGAAAAAAGTTCTTCCAATATTTTCCTCTAAGTATCTGATAGTTTGTGGTCTAACATCCAAGTCCTTGATCCACTTGGAATTTACTTTTGTATTTGGTGAAATACAGTGATTCAGTTTCATTCTTCTGCATGTTTCAACCCATTGTTTCCAACACCATTTGTTGAAGAGACTCTGCTTCCCCCATGTAATAGTCTGGGCCCCTTTGTCAAAGATTAGATGTCCATACGTGTGGGGCCTCATTTCTGGGCTCTCAATTCTATTCCACTGGTCAGTGTGTCTGTTCATGTTCCAGTACCAAGCAGTTTTGATGACAATGGCCCTATAATACAGTTTGAGATCTGGGAGTGTGATGCCTCCTGTTCTGTTCTTTTTTCTCAAGATTGTTTTGGCAATTCTAGGTCTTTTCTGGTTCCAGATAAACATTTGTAGCATTTTTTCTATTCTCCTAAAAAATGTGCTTGGGATCTTGATAGGGATAGCATTAAATTTGTAGATGGCTCTGGGTAGTATATTCATTTTGATGATGTTAATTCTTCCAACCCATGAACATGGAATATCTTTCCACTTCTTTGTGTCTTTTTCAATTTCTTTGAGTAGTGACTCATAATTTTCAGTATACAAGTCTTTCACTTCTTTGGTTAGGTTTATTCCTAGATATTTTATTGTTTTTGTTGCTATAGAAAAAGGAACTGATTTCTGGATTTCAATTTCTTCTAAGTGTTTGCATAGAGGAATGCCACTGACTTTTGAATGTTAATTTTATAGCCTGACACCTTACTGTATTGCCTGATGATTTCCAAAAGCTTCTTGCTGGATTCCTTAGGTTTTTCCATGTATACTATCATGTCATCTGCAAATAAGGAGAGTTTGACTTCTTCTCTTCCAATCTGTATGCCTTGAATTCCTTGCTCCTGCCTGATTGCTATGGCAAGAACTTCCAACACTATGTTGAATAGTAATGGTGATAGTGGGCAGCCCTGTCTAGTACCTGATCTGAGGGGAAATGCTTCCAGTTTTTCACCATTGAGTATGATGTTGGCTGTAGGTTTGCTATATATAGACTCCACTATCTTCAGGAATTTTCCATCTATTCCTATTTTTTCTAGTGTTTTGATCATAAAGGGATGTTGTATTTTGTCAAAGGCTTTCTCTGCATCTATTGATATGACCATGTGGTTTTTGGTCTTGCTTTTGTTGATGTGGTGGATCACATTGATTGATTTACGTATATTAAACCAACCTTGCATGCCTGGGATAAACCCCACTTGGTCATGATGAACAATCTTTTTGATATACTGCTGTATCCGGTTGGCTAGAATTTTGTTCAATATTTTCGCATCTATGTTCATCAGAGATATTGGTCTGTAGTTTTCTTTTTTGGTTGTGTCCCTGTCTGCTTTTGGTATCAGGGTGATGTTGGCTTCATAGAAGCTGGCAGGGAGTATTCCAGTGTCTTCAATCTTCTGGAAGACTTTTAAAAGTAGAGGTATTAGTTCTTCTTTGAAAGTTTTGTAGAATTCATTTGTAAAACCATCTGGTCCAGGACTTTTATTTTTGGGAAGATTTTTGATAACTGTTTCAATTTCATTAGTTGTGATGGGCCTGTTCATGTTATCCACTTCCTCTTTACTTAGTTTTGGAAGTTGGTAGGTATCTAGGAAATCATTCATTTCTTCCAGGTTCTCTAGCTTGGTGGCATATAGTTGTTCATAGAAGCCTCGCATGATATGTTGAATTTCTGCAGTGTCTGTTGTGATTTCTCCTCTTTCATTTACTATCCGATTTATTTGGGTCTTCTCCCTTTTTTGTTTTGTGAGTCTGGCTAAAGGTTTGTCGATTTTGTTTACTCTTTCGAAGAACCAACATTTACTTTCATTGATCTTTTGTATGGTTTTCCTATTCTCAATGTTATTTATTTCTGCCCTAACTTTAGTGATTTCTGTCCTTCTGGTTGCTTTAGGATTCCTTTGTTGTTCTTCTTCTAGGTCTTTAAGATGTGCAATCAGGCTGTTTATTTGTGCCTTTTCTTGTTTCCTAATGTGTGCTTGTATAGCTATGAACTTCCCTCTTAGGACTGCTTTAGCTGTGTCCCAAATATTTTGATAGCTTGTGTCTTCATTTTCATTGAACTCTCGAAACATTTTGATTTCTTCCTTGATTTCCTCTTTGACCCAGAAGTTGTTAAGAAGTGTACTGTTGAGCTTCCACATTTTGGGACTGTTACTAATCTTTTGTTGATTGTTAAGTGTTAGTTTCATTCCACTGTGGTCTGAGAAGATGCTTGGGATGATTTCAGTGCTCTTGAATAGGCTGATGCTGTCTTTGTGGCCTAACATATGGTCTATCCTTGAGAATGATCCATGTGGATTTGAGTAAAATGTGTATTCCAGTTTCTTGGGATGAATGACTCTGAAAATGTCCAATAGTTCTAGTTTATCTATCTCTTCATTTAGCTCCCTTATGTCTTTACTGATTTTCTGTCTGGATAATCTGTCAAGTTGAGATAGTGGGGTGTTGAAGTCCCCTACTATGATTGTGTTACTGTTAATATATTGCTGTAGCTCTTTCAGTAGACATTTGATGTATTTAGATGGCTTCTCATTGGGTGCATAGATATTAATAATTGTTAAGTCCTCTTGATTGACTGATCCTCTCAGCATTAAGTAGTGTCCATTCCTATCTTTTTTAATCTTATGTATTTTAAAGTCTATCATGTCAGATATGAGAATAGCTGTTCCTGCCCTTTTTTGTGGGCCATTGGCTTGAATGATAGTTTTCCATCCTTTCACTTTAAGTCTGTGTATGTCTTGTTGCGTTAGGTGAGTTTCCTGTAGACAACATATTGTTGGGTTGTGTTTTCTGATCCATCTTCCTACTCTGTGTCTTTTAATAGGTGAATTCAGGCCATTGACATTTATTGATATCAAAGATTGAAGATATTTTAACGCCATTCTTGAAGAGTTTTAGAGTGTATTGATATATGTCCTATTTGTGGTGGTCTGGTTGTTTATAGGAGACCTTTCAGAAGTTCTTTCAGGGCAGGCTTGGTGATGGTTGCTTCCTTCAACTGTTGCTTGTCTGAGAAGGTTTTGATGCTTCCATCTAGTCTGAATGACAATCTAGCAGGATATAGTATTCTTGGCTGAAAGCCTTTCTCATTGAGCACTCGATAGATATCTTGCCATTCTCTTCTGGCCTGTAGTGTTTGTATGGAGAAGTCTGCTGCTAATCTTATGGGTTTTCCTTTGTAGGTGACTCTTTGTTTTTCTCTTGCAGCCTTCAGGATCCTTTCTTTATCCTTATTCTTTTCCAATCTAAGTATGACATGTCTTGGTGTCTTTAGGTCTGGGTTAATTCTGTTTGGGACCCTCTGGGCTTCTTGAATCTTTATGTCTTTGGTGTTGTCTAGACTAGAGAAATTTTCAGCTATTATGGCCTGGAGAACGCTTTCTTCCTCCCCTTCTCTTTCTTCCTCTGGTAAGCCAATAATGCGTATATTGTTTCTTTTGAAGTCATCCCATACGACTCTGTTGTTGTTTTCAGCATCTCTTAATCTCTTTTTGAGATCTCTTACTTCTTTTTTAGTTGTCTCTAATTCATCCTCAGTCTTGCTAATTCTGTCTTCAGCCTCATTGATTCTATTCTCTCTGCCCTCTACTGCTTTCTGTAGTTCATCTATTTTGTTGCCCTGCTCTGATACTGTTTTAGCTTGTTCAGCTAGTTGCCTTCTTAGCTCAGCGATTTCAGCTTTCAGCTCTCTAATAACCATGAGATAATTAGAATTTTCTTCCATATTCTCATTTGTTGTTGCTGCATTTCTGATTACAATTTTTTCAAATTCTTTACTCACTCCTGTTATTATTTCCTTAGCTAATGTTTGGATGTTGAACTCGTTGTTTTGTGCTTCACCCTCTGGAGGACTTTTAGCTGGACTCTTGTCCTGGTTCGAGTCTCCATTATTTTTTCTTGTTGTTTTAACCATTTTATATAAGTTAACAGTTTTTTCAATCCCTGAGTTCAGTGGTGTAAAAGCCTTTTTTTTTTTCCCCTGTAGGCTATGGGAGCCTGAGGGCTTTTAAACTATCAATAGGCTTCTTAGCTTAATCACTGACTCCTGACCAAGAGATAAAGCAGGGTGTGGCAGAGATAATCTAGTGGTTATGTAAAGAGACTTTCACAGCCCCTCAGCTATGCCACCGAGGTATAGGTCTTCTCATAAATTTCCCAGTTAGATCTCTGTACCCTGGTGTCCCTCCCTGTTGCTGCTCCAGATTCTGAGGGTAGTAGCAATGGAGACTCAGAGTTGCACTTGGTGAGTCTCTGGGGAGTCCTTTCCTCCCTTCAGCTGTCCCCTTGTTGGTGGAGCAGACTGGAGGTGGTGTCTCCACTGACAAACTGTTAGCAGTCACTTAATCTCTCCTTAGGCCCCTCTCTCCTCTCTGTCACCAGCCACGCGTGTTTGTACTCACGGGTGATTTACTGGGTTTCTGTGGTCATTCTAGTCCTGTCTTCTTTCGGTCCGGGTGGTCTCCTTTGGTATTCCTAGTTGATCCGGGAGAGGAGAGGAGAGAGGAGAGAAAGCGATCTGCTGCTCGTAGCTCCGCCTCCGGAACAGGAAGTCTATTTCCGTTTCTGATAGAGTCCCCGGTACCCATTGACTTGAATAGAGAAGACATCTTCCTGATTTCTGCTTTTGGGCCCAATGCTGCGATCCACTACAGTGTTTACAATTTGTCTGATAAATGATATTCTGGGACTAGGGAGATAGCATAGTGAGCGTTTGTGCAGAGAATGTAAATGATGTGGTCCAGGAGGTGGTACAGTACATAAAGGATTGGACTCTCAAGCATGAGGTGCTGAGTTTGATCCTCGGCAGCACATGTATCAGAGTGATGTCTGGTTCTTTTTTTTTTCAATTAATTTATTTCCTTTTTTTTTTTTTTTTTTTGTTGTTGTTGTTGTTTTTACCAGAGCACTGCTCTGCTCTGGCTTATGGTGGTGCAGGGGATTGAACCTGGGACTTTGGAGCCTCAGGCATGAGAATCTCTTTGCATAACCATAATGCTGTCTACTCCACCACAACTGGATACAGTTTTTAGTGAACAGCAAAGGTACCTCTGTCAACTTACTTGTCATTTAGTTGGTCAATCTTTATTTGACAGAAATAGTTCAGAAATACTTAATGAAAAATAATAAAAAAGTCAACTATTGGCACAGGGTTAATGTGAAAATCAGGTAACATAAACATTCGCTCCTTCTGTCACCTTGAAGTGCCTAACCCATAGTCCTTGGACTATTTACCAAGCTATGAATCTGTTTGCCTCTGGCAGTAAATCACTTACATACTTGCCCCATCATTTTTTTTTTTTTTAATTTAAAATTTTTTTTCTTTTTTTTTATTTAAGAAAGGATTAATTAACAAAACCATAGGGTAGGAGGGGTACAACTCCACACAATTCCCACCGCCCAATCTCCATATCCCACCCCCTCCCCCAATAGCTTTCCCATTCTCTATCCCTCTGGGAGCATGGACCCAGTGTCATTGAGGGTTGCAGAAGGTAGAAGGTCTGGCTTCTGTAATTGCTTCCTCGCTGAACATGGGCGTTGACTGGTCAGTCCATACTCCCAGTCTGCCTCTCTCTTTCCCTAGTAGGATGGGTCTCTGGGGAAGCTGAGCTCCAGGACACATTGGTGGTGTCTTCAATCCAGGGAAGTCTGGCCGGCATCCTGATGATACCTGGATCCTGGTGACTGAAAAGAGAGTTAACATACAAAGCCAAACAAATTGTTGAGCAATCATGGACCCAAAGCTTGGAAAAGTGGAGAGGAAGTATTAGGGAGGTACTCACTGCAAACTCTAGTATACTTCTGCTTTCTCACTTTGGTGCCATACTCCAAACTCAGTCAATTTCTGCTTTGCGTTTCTACTTCTTTTTTTTTTTTTTTACATGCATAACATTCCCCAGATTCCCATTTAGCAATAAAACCCCCACTATTTCATTCATCATTTTTCATGGACCTGTATTCTCCCCACCCACCCACCCACCCCAGAGTCTTTTACTTTGGTGTAATACTCCAATTCCATTTCAGGTTCGACTTGTGTTTTCTTTTCTAATCTTGTTTTTCAACTTCGGCCTGAGAGTGAGATCATCCCATATTCATCCTTCTGTTTCTGACTTATTTCACTCAACATGATTTTTTCAAGGTCCATCCAAGATCGGCTGAAAACGGTGAAGTCACCATTTTTTACAGCTGAGTAGTATTCCATTGTGTATATATACCACAACTTGCTCTGAATGACTCTGAAAATGTCCAATAGTTCTAGGTTATCTATCTCTTCATTTAGCTCCCTTATGTCTTTACTGATTTTCTTCCTGGATGATCTGTCAAGTTGAGATAGTGGGGTATTGAAGTCCCCTACTATGATTGTGTTACTGTTAATATATTGCTGTAGCTCTTTCAGTAGAAGTTTGATGTATTTAGATGGCTTCTCATTGGGTGCATAGATATTAATAATTGTTAAGTCCTCTTGATTGACTGATCCTCTCAGCATTAAGTAGTGTCCATTCCTATCTTTTTTAATCTTATGTATTTTAAAGTCTATCATGTCAGATATGAGAATAGCTGTTCCTGCCCTTTTTTGTGGGCCATTGGCTTGAATGATAGTTTTCCATCCTTTCACTTTAAGTCTGTGTTTGTCTTGTTGCGTTAGGTGAGTTTCCTGTAGACAACATATTGTTGGGTTGTGTTTTCTGATCCATCTTCCTACTCTGTGTCTTTTAATAGGTGAATTCAGGCCATTCACATTTATTGATATCAAAGATTGAAGATATTTTAACGCCATTCTTGTAGAGTTTTAGAGTGTTTTGATATATGTTCTATTTGTGGTGGTCTGGTTGTTTATAGGAAACCTTTCAGAACTTCTTTCAAGGCAGGCTTGGTGATGGTTGCTTCCTTCAACTGTTGCTTGTCTGAGAAGGTTTTGATGCTTCCATCTAGTCTGAATGACAATCTAGCAGGATATAGTATTCTTGGCTGAAAGCCTTTCTCATTGAGCACTCGATAGATATCTTGCCATTCTCTTCTGGCCTGTAGTGTTTGTATGGAGAAGTCTGCTGCTAATCTTATGGGTTTTCCTTTGTAGGTGACTCTTTTTTTTTCTCTTGCAGCCTTGAGGATCCTTTCTTTATCCTTATTCCTTTCCAATCTAAGTATGACATGTCTTGGTGTCTTTAGGTCTGGGTTAATTCTGTTTGGGACCCTCTGGGCTTCTTGAATCTTTATGTCTTTGGTGTTGTCTAGACTAGAGAAATTTTCAGCTATTATGGCCTGGAGAACGCTTTCTTCCTCCCCTTCTCTTTCTTCCTCTGGTAAGCCAATAATGCGTATATTGTTTCTTTTGAAGTCATCCCATACGACTCTGTTGTTGTTTTCAGCATCTCTTAATCTCTTTTTGAGATCTCTTACTTCTTCTTTAGTTGTCTCTAATTCATCCTCAATCTTGCTAATTCTGTCTTCAGCCTCATTGATTCTATTCTCTCTGCCCTCTACTGCTTTCTGGAGTTCATCTATTTTGTTGCCCTGCTCTGATACTGTTTTAGCTTGTTCAGCTAGTTGCCTTCTTAGCTCAGCAATTTCAGCTTTCAGCTCTCTAATAACCATGAGATAATTAGAATTTTCTTCCATATTCTCATTTTTGTTCCTGCAGTTCTGATTACAATTTTTTTCAAATTCTTTACTCACTCCTGTTATTATTTCCTTAGCTAATGTTTGGATGTTGGACTCGTTGTTTTGTGCTTCACCCTCTGGAGGACTTTTAGCTGGACTCTTGTCCTGGTTCGAGTCTCCATTATTTTTTCTTGTTGTTTTAACCATTTTATATAAGTTAAGAGGTTTTTCAATCCCTGAGTTTCAATTTATTTCCTTTTTGTTGCCTTTGTTGTTTTCATTGTAGTTGTTGTTGGATAGAACAGAGAGAAATGGAGAGAGGAGGGGAAGACAGAGAGGGAGAAAGACACCTGTAGATTTGTTTCACTGCCTGTGAAGTGACTCCCTTGCAGGTAGGGAGCCCGGGGCTTGAACCGGGATCCTTATGCCAGTCCTTGCGCTTAGTGCAGCCTGTACTTAACCCGCTGCACTACCTGACTCCCTATATACTGTTTCCAATGTGGGCTGCTAAATTGTCTTTTCTGTTAATTGTTATTGTTAAACGACTTGAAAATACTGTTTTTAGACCTGAGGGTTAGCTGTATCTGGTATCAGACATGAGCTGACCCCAAGGTTTTGGAAATTCCACTGTATTATTAGCATCTTTGTTTATATCTATAAATATTATTTAAATATCTATTATTTGTTACTTGTTGTTTATTTGATAAGACAGAGAGAAATTGAGAGAAGAAGGGGGATAAGGAGAAAGAAAAATAAACATGGTAGAGAGGGAGAAAAATAAACATGGTAGAGAGGGAGAAAGACAGACATCTGCTTTATTATTTGTGAAGCTGCCCCCCTGCAGGTGGGGATTGGGAACTTGAACCTGGATCCTTGAACATGGTAACTGTGTTCTCAACCAGATGCAACACCACTGGCCCCTGTTAGCATCTTGAGAGCAGAAATTGCCAGTTTTACTTATGCTGGGTATTCCTAGAAAGTGCCAAAGGGTTGGCACTTTCACAGAACCATCATAAAGTTATTTGTTGACTAAATAAATATATAAGAATAAGTTCTCAAAGAAAAAAACCAATTTTTTTGTTTATAAGGAATTAAATTTTCTTTCTTTTTTTTTTAACCAGAACAGTGTTCAGTTCTGGCTTATGGTGGTGCGGGAGATTGAACCTGGGACATTGGAGTCTCAGGCATGAGAGTCAAGGAATTAAATTCTAATTATTCATTTTATTTATTTAATATCAGATAAAGAGTTTCACAAGAGAGAGACTGAGTGAGAGAGCACAAAACCAGAGTACTTGTTATGTATATGTGGATCTTGGGATCAGATCAGGAGCTTGATTTGCAGGTATGCCAAACCTTTGTGCCACAAGCTGAACACAGCTGTGCAAGAGTTAAACCTTTAAAACAAATACAACCTGTCACTTGAGAATTAAAATGAGGGCTTAGTGAAATAACTCACTTGGATTCTGTGTTGCTTTGCTATGTGCACTGAAGGAAGCTTTTGGTGCTTTTGGTCTTGGTCTTCCTCTTCTTCTAGCGTTTGCCCTTCTTCCGTAGCCAGTCAACAGCATCAAGTTGAGCCTGATGTAAAGTTTCGAGACCTCCTTTGAATCTGCAGTCGTTGACTATGTGGGTCATAGTCGGTCTTCCTCTTCCTTCATCTGAAACAAAACAAGGGCAGAGGGTAGATAGCATAATAGTTACGCAAATAGACTGTCATACCTGAGGCTCCCAAGTCCTAGGTTGAAGCCCCTGCACCACCATCAGCTATAGCTGAACAGTGCTCTGGTTAAAAACAAACAAACAAACAAAAAAAGAGAACTTAAACAGAGCAGAGGTGTGTGAAGGTATCCTAAGGAGACATACTACCTTTGAGACCAGCAGGATCTGATTAAAATATTACCAAATAACAAATCCAAAGAAGGAATGTGTATATCTGAGAGTTGTGTGTGTGTGTGTGTGTGTGTGTGTGTGTGTGTGTGTGTGATGAGAGGACCTGAACCAGCCTTGGAAATCTGAAATGAAGAAAATTCTTAGCTTTTTTTGCTCGGGCCTGTGAGATCGGCAGGATGGGCAAGTGTTGTGGTCTTCGTACTGCCAGGAAGCTGCGTATAGCCACCGTTGGGACAAGAAGTGGTATGATAAGCTGTTCAAGAAAGCCCATACGGGCACAGCCCTGAAGGCCAATCCTTTTGGAGGTGCTTCCCATGCCAAGGGGATTGTGCTGGAAAAAGTGAGGGTTGAAGCCAAACAGCCAAATTCTGCTCCCAGGAAGTGTGTCCGAGTCTAGTTGATCAAGAATGGCAAAAACATCACAGCCTTTGTGCCAGTGATGGTTGCTTGAACTTTATTGAGGAAAACGATGAAGTCTCTGGTTGCTGGGTTTGGTTGTAAAGGTCATGCCTGCCACTGGTGACATTCCTGGAGTTTGGTTTAAGGTCGGCAGAGTTGCCAGTGTCTCTCTGTTGGCAAGTCTCTCTCTTTATACAAAGGCAAGAAGGAAAGGCCAAGATCCTAAATTTGATGTTAAAAGTGCAGTGCTTATGAATTTTCATAATACCAGAAAAAAAAAGGAAATTACTCGAGGCTAAGATAGATCTAAAGCTAACAGTTGGCTTTAGAAATTTTTACCCGGTTCGAGCCCCTGACTCCCCACCTGCAGGGGAGTCGCTTCACAAGTGGTAAAGCAGGTCTGCAGGTGTCTGTCTTTCTCTCTCCCTCTGTCTTCCCCTCCTCTCTCCATTTCTCTCTGTCCTGTTCAACAACGACATCAATAATAACTAAAACAATAAAACAACAAGGGCAGCAAAAGGGAATAAATAAATATTTAAAAATATATTTAAAAAAGAAATTTTTACTGGTGCTAACATGCTTCTGAGAGGTAGATTATATAGTAATTGTTTTAATTAATTAGCTAAATAATTAATTTCTGCCTCCAGGGCTACCGCCGGGGCTCAGTGACTGCACTACAAATCTACTGCTCCTGGTGGCCATTTTATTTTCCCTTTTGCTTTCTTTTTTCTTTCTTTCTTCCTTTTTTTTTTTTTGCCTCCAACGTTATTGAAGGAGCTTGGTACCTGCTCCACGAATCCACTGCTCCTAGAGGCCAATTTTTTTCCCTTTTATTGCCCTTGTTGTTTTATCATTCTTGTGGTTATTACTGTTGTTGTTGTTGGATAGGACAGAGAGAAATGGAGAGAGGAGGGGAAGACAGAGAGGGGGAGAGAAAGATAGACACTTGCAGACTTGCTTCACCACTTGTGAGGAGACCCCCCCCCGCAGGTGGGGAGTTGGGGAGTCGGGGACTCGAACCCGGATCCTTACCAGTCCTTGTGCTTCATGCCATGTGCGCTTAACACACTGCGCTACTGGCCATAGTAAGGATTTTTTTTTTTTTTTTTAACTAGGGCACTGTTCAGCTCTGGCTTATGGTGGTGTGGGGGATTGAACCTGGGACTTTGGAGCCTCAGGCATAAGTGTTTGTTTGCATAACCATTATGCTATCTACCCTCTGCCCCATAGTATTTTAAATAAAGAAAAAAATACTCAATTTTTATTTATTGATTTTTTTGAGAAACTATAAGTTCAAGTCTAGGTTAGACACTAGGGTTAATAAAGATGAGTATAGCACAATTCCCACCTAGAAAAACTCCCAGCTTAGTGGGAGATTTGATGTATAAATACTTTGGTGTGGTAAGTGAAAAAGATAGCGCTACTGGAATTAGAAAAGATGGCAGTGGGGCACCTGGTTGAGTGTATGCATTCTTGTGCGCAAGGACCCAGGTTCAAACCTGTGTGAGAGAGAAAAAGACAAGTACCACAGCACTGCTCCTTCATGCCTCGTGCCCCACCATAGCCCAGTGCTGTTCATAGCGCTCAGACCCAGAACCTCATGCAAAGGAGGTTGTTGAAGGTTAGAAAGATCAGGGAGAGCCTCTTGGAGAAAATGGAATTTGACTTGGACTTAAAACTTACTCAGTTTGCAGAAAAACTGCCACAGTAAGAAACAAGGACTGATGAAACACCAGATGGATGCAGGTCATTCATTTTTTTGTTTTGTTTTTTCCTTATCAGAGCACTGCTTATCTCTGGTTTATGGTGGTGTGGGGAATTTAACCTGGGACTTTGGAGTCTTTTTGCATAACCATTACGCTATCTACCCCACCCCCTTTTTTAAATGACCTACTCAAGATATTTATTTATTTATTTATTTATTTTACCAGAGCACTGCTCAGCTCAGGTTTATGGTGGTGCAAGGGATTGAACCTGGGGCCTTGGACCCTCAGGCATGAGTGTCTTTTTGCATAACCATTATGCTATCAACCCTGCCCCTCAAGATATTAAGGTGGACACTGTTCTTTGTGATAGTTTTCTGGTTAGATTGTTGACTTCGTCTCCTCAGTGAATGAGACTTTCTTTCTTTTTTTTTAAATATTTATTTCCTTTTGTTGCCCTTTTTGTTTGTTGTTGTTATTGATGTCGTTGTTGTTGGATAGGACAGAGAGAAATAGAGAGAGGGGAAGACAGAGAGGGGGAGAGAAAGATAGACACCTGCAGATCTGCTTCACTTGTGAAGTTGACTCCGCTGCAGGTGGGGAGCTGGAGGTTGGAACTGAGATCCTTATGCTGGTCCTTGTGCTTTGTGCCACCTGCGCTTAACCGCTGCACTACCGCCCAAGTCTCCTGTCTCCATTTTCTTACTTCTGTCCTCTTCTGAACTTAGTGAAGTCTGGATTCTACTTAATCTTGGATTTTTACCAAGGTAACCAGTGAATTCTCTAGTTAGATGCTTTTCCTTTTTTTTTTTTTTTTTTTTTGCCTCCAGGTTTATTGCTGGGGCTTGGTGCCTCCACTAAGAATCCACTGCTCCTGGAGGCCATTTTTCCCATTTTTGTTTCTCTTATTGTTGTTATTGTTGCTGTTGTTGTTGGATAGGACAGAAAGAAATCGTGAGAGTAGAGGAAGACAGAGAGAGGAAGAGAAAGACACCTGCAGACTTTCTTCACCGCCCTTGAAGCGACCTCCCTGCAGGTGGGGAACCGGGGGCTCCAACAGGGATCCTTAAGCAGTCCTTGGGCTTGGCTCCATGTGTGCTTAACCTGTGCTACTGCCTGGCCCTCACTTTTCCTTTTTTAGTTTAATTTGTTATTATTATTATAATTATTGACACTAGTGTTATCACTGTAACTCAGTCCCTGCACTATGAATCTGCTATTCCTAGTGGCCATTTTTTCCTTTTCTTTTTTTCTTTCTCCCTTCCTTCCTTCCTTCTTGATAGGATAGAGAGAAATTGAGAGGGGAGAGGGAGAAAAAGAAAGGTACTTGCAACTGCTTCACTGCTCACGAAGCTTCTCCCTTCAAGTGCGTACTGGGGGTTTGAACTCCGGTCCTGTGCAAGGTAAATGTGTGCCACTGCCTGGCCCCTGGCAACTTTTTAAAATTATTTATTTATTTATTTATTTATTCCCTTTTGTCACCCTTGTTGTTTTATTGTAGTTATTATTGTTATTGATGTCGTCATTGCTGGATAGGATAGAGAGAAATGGAGAGAGGAGGGGAAGACGGAGAAGGGGAGAGAAAGATAGACACTCCAGTGAAGCGACTCTCCTGCAGGTGGGGAGCTGGGGCCTGGATCAGGATCCTTATGCGGGTCCTTGTGCTTTGCGTCAAGTGCGCTTAACCCGATGCACTACCACCCGACTCCCAGCAGCTTTTCTTTTTACTGTAACCTTTCTATTGTACTTAATTTCTTTTTTCTTTATTTTTTTAAACTTTTCTTTTTTAATATTTATTCCCTTTTGTTGCCCTTGTTGTTTTATTGTTGTAGTTATTATTGTTGTTATTGATGTCGTTGTTGGATAGGACAGAGAGAAATGGAGAGAGTTGGGGAAGACAGAGAGTGGGAGAGACAGGTAGACACCTGCAGACCTGCTTCACCGCCTGTGAAGCGACTCCCCTGCAGGTGGGGAGCTGGAGACTCGAATCGGGATCCTTACACCGGTCCTTGAGCCAGGTGCGCTTAACCTGCTGTGCTACCGCCCGACTCCCTTATTGTACTTAATTTCTTTGACTGCTTCTTATTTGAGATTCTTTCTGTGTTGCCTTAAGTCTTACCATATTTCTCTCTCTCTTTATTTCCCAACCAAGGTTATCACTGGGGCTTAGTGCCCACACTACAAATCCAAGGTTCCTGGTGGCTGTCGTTTTTTTTTTTTTAATTGCCTTTATTTATTTAGTTATTGGATAGAGACAGCCAGAAATCAAGAGGGAAGAAGTGATAGGGAGAAAGAGAGACATCAGTAACATTGCTTCACCACTCATGATACTTCATCCCTGCAGATGCGAACTGGGGGCTGGAACCAGGGTCCTTGTGCATTGGAGCTTTCTTCATAGCAACATTAAGTGCTAATTTTCAAGTTGATAATTTTATATGACCTGTAAATGATGTTACACGTATCCAAATGGCTGTTGGCAGAAGACCAGTTCCCCACCTCTGCTCTACAGTATGATCCTCACTCTGGCTATAATGTAATTTCTTGACTCTGATAGAGCCAGAATTCCAATATTTTCCTAGCACTGGTTGATGCCTGGTGATTCTGTTTCTCATCCTAGTAGCATCGACAGTCTAGTCAGCTTCAAGTGGTCTTGCCCTATACCTTACATCCTAAATCCTAAATCTCAGAAACAGACAATTAGGGGCACTTCAGATGGACTCCTGCCCCCCCCCCCTTTTCACAGTTCCTTCTTCGCCAATGTCTTAATGCACAGTTTCTAACCAAATTCAGAGCTCCGCTTGTGGACTCAGTAAGACCTCTCTGTTGTGTGTCGGTTCCAGCTTTGTGTGTTGTGGTTGGGAAGTTGTCCCTTCACAGGGCTCTAGTCAGTTGCAGGGCTCACCTTTGCACTGCCTGTTATCTCCTAATTAGAAACAATTTTCTTTAACATCCTGTAATTTACAGTATATGATGAGTCTGGTGCCAGTTACTTCTTCATGACAGGGAGTATTTTCAATGAGTCCCAAACACTTAGTGGGAGAGATTATTGCCCTTAACTCCCATAGAAACTGTAACTGGGACAAAGGCGTTTCCTGGTTTATTAAGAGATCTTTCCCTCATTAGTTTCCATAACCAGTTCTAGTAACTGCTTTCATTTACCCCTCAGCAGACTGAAGCCACCTGAACGCACATCCTTTTTCTGTCCCTACTCTGTAGTTACTCTTTGAGGACTATAGTTCCTATTGTCAGATCAAGTGGTATCTTTGTCATTTAAGAGAGTATTATATTTTGAACATGTATCAGCTCTATCTTAGAAGGAAAGATTTTCTGGAGTTTTTTTAGGTGGCCTTATATTCTTGCTCTTGTATCTGCTGGGCACCTAATTTAAAGTGGATGACTAATGGAATATATTTCACAGGGATGAGCTTCAGCAGGAACTTTCTCCTGCCAAACTGTCCTATATTCTTAAGTACATTTCAGTACAGGAAGGTAATAAATTATTAATCCTAAATCTGTCTCCTAGGATTGTAGGATAATGACTTGAGTACATGGTAACTGGGGGAAGGTAAAATTTTTTGACTGTTAACATAAGCCATGCAAGCTTTTGATTCTAGAACTCAGCATTGCCGGTGTGTAGGATCTTGTTATATCACAATTTAATTGACTTAAGTAAACCAATCAGAATTTTTAAAGACATTTTTATATTTATTTATTTATTCATTCATTCCCTTTGTTGCAGTTATTATTGTTGTTGTTCTTGATGTTGTTGGATAGAACAGAGAGAAATGGAGAGAGGAGGGGAAGACAGAGGGGGAGAAAAAGATAGACACCTGCAGACCTGTTTCACCGCTTGTGAAGCGACCCCCATGCAGGTGGGGAGCCGGGGGCTCAAACAGGGATCCTCACTCCAGTCCTTGCACTTTGCGCCACCTGCACTTAACCCGCTGCGCTACCGCCCTACTCCCCAGAATCTTTTAAAGTTAGCCTCTCTTCTGGTAAAATGAAATCATTGTCTCTTGCTTAAATATTCTTCAGCAGAGGATAATCAAGATATTGCATTTAGGAAAATTATATAAATTTGGTGGGTTCTGGGTTCTTAACAACGGGATAAGCGCAGGTGGAGCAAAGCGCAAGGACCAGCATAAGGATCCCTGTTTGAGCCCCCAGCTTGGTTCCTCACCTGCAGGAGAGTTGCTTCACAAGGGGTGAAGCAGGTCTGCGGTGTCTTTCTCTCCCCTTCGCTCTGTCCTATCCAACAACAATGTCACCAATAACAACAACAATAATAACTACAACAATAAAACAAGGGCAACAAAAGGGAATAAATAAATGTTAAATGAAAAAGAGTTAGCTCTATTGTACCAAAGCAAAGGACTGTGGGGAGGGAGGGAGAGGGAGAAGAGGGAGAAAACTTTGGGTGCCTAGTACACAATGAAATTGAATGCATATGTCAATGAATCCACTGTAAAGAAAGCATTAACCTCCTCAATTAAAAAAAAAAATGTTTGCCCTTGGGGTTAAGATTCTTGAGCCACTTTTGATTCCAGATAGGATTAGAGAAGTGTAGAAAGACACTGTAAGAATTGATCTTGACTCCTATTTATTCCTCAGCTGAGCGGGAGACAGGAGGCAGAGTGGCCAAGAACATGGAATATGGACTCAAGTCAGGAAAACCTGGATGTAATCCAGAATATATGCTGGATTGTGTTCCTGGAACCCACCTTTTGTCATTCTGCTCATGTGCAAAATGGGGATGACACTACCTGTCATGATTATGTGAAGATTAAATAAAATGTTTATGAAATTGCTTCCAGGCTCATGGATACTACTGGGTTGTCAGAAAAATCATGATGCATTTTTCTATGCAAAAATGCATCAACTTTTCCTACAGCCCAGTATTTAACAAGTGTTAGCAATAGTCATTATAATGGGATAGCATAAAACCCTATCTGGCTTAACTCTTACTTTGGGACTCCGGGGTTCCTCTGACCACATTTTAAATACAATGTTGGCAATTTGCATTTCTGCATTTTAGGAGATTTGGGCCTCCATTCAGGCTTTACTGACCTGAGGTTGGTAGAGGCCTGTGAGAAAGTGAGCTTTGTTCTGTACTTTTGGTAATTAAATTATACCCCTAAGGAGCATGATTGGCTACTTGTTTCCTTTTTCAGCCAAGGACACTTTTCCACTGGAACAGGACTCTGTTCTGCTTGCATGACACCATCTGCCCCTCAGGCTTTGTCCACTTCCCCCAACACTAATGATGTGTCCTTGCTTGGCAAGGCCTTACACTAGGCCAGGTTGACTCAGTTTTCGGTTATTACAGTGTTTTGATTGGGACTGATTCAGAAATAGTTTTGAATTTTATGTCAGAAGTAGCTTGCACAGTTCACCCCTGCAGAACATATTAAAACAAAAGAAAAAGTACATTTATTAAGTGCCTCCTATCCTAGGCATTAGAAATGCAATGAATGGGGCCGGGTGGTGGCGCACCTGGTTGAGCACACATGTTAGCAGTGTGCAAGGACCCAGGTTCAAGCCCCTGGTCCCCACCTGCAGGGGGAAAGCTTCAAGAGTAGTAAAACAGTGCTGCATCTGTCTCTCTCCCTCTCTATCACACCCTTTCCTCTCAATTTCTGGTTGTCTCTATCCAATAAATAAAGATAATAATAAATAAATAAGATAGAAATTCAATGAAGAGTAAGACAAGTCATGATCTCTGCCGTTATGGAGCTTGTAGTCTGTTTGCCTTTTTTTTTTTGTTTGTTTTTTCCCCTCCAGGGTTATTGCTGGGCTCGGTGCCTGCACCATGAATCCACCGCTCCTGGAGGCCATTTTTCCCCCTTTTGTTGCCGCCTCGTTGTCGTTATTATTATTGCCATTGTTGATGTTGTTAGTTGTTGGATAGGACAGAGAGAAATGGAGAGAGGAGGGGAAGACAGAGAGGGGGAGAGAAAGACAGACACCTGCAGACCTGCTTCACTGCCTGTGAAGCGACTCCCCTGCAGGTGGGGAGCCGGGGGCTCGAACCGGGATCCTTAGGCCGGTCCTTGCGCTTTGCGCCACATGCACTTAACCCACTGCGCCACCGCCCGACCCCCCTGTTTGCCATTCTTATGAAACAAGAATCTTATCTGAGAGTGATGTTACTGCTACCAGTATTTCCTTCAAAGAAACAGAGGCCTTCCTAGGGACCCAAGGTAATTTAATGACAATAGAGGGGCCTGGGAGATAGCATAATGGTTATACAAAGGACTTTTATATCTGAGGCCCTAAGATCCCAGGTTCAATGCCTGGTACACTATAAGGCAGAGCTGAGCATTGTTCTGATTTAAAACCAAAAAAAAGTAACTATGATAGAGACCTGATCTTTCTTTATTTCAAAATTTTATTTATTTATTAATAAGAAAGATTGGAGGAGAGAAATAATCAGACATCACTCTGGTACATATGCTGCCAGGGATTGAACTCAGGACCTCATGCTTGAGAGTCTAATGCTTTACCCACTGTGCTACCTCCCAGACCATGAGGCCTAGTCTTTATTACGGAATCCTAAGAATATAAGAGACTAGGGAATTTGACATCTTAAATTAGTCTCAATAGAAGCTGGTAATCCTCTGCTGTGAATTATGTAGTTGAAGCCCCCTGTTTACAATACAGTATGTCTCCAGTGTTCCTTTCATTCCAGCCCACTCCACCATTAGTAACCCATATCTCTGAATAAGCAGTGAGGGTGGTTGTGTGGAGATTTAAAAAAAAAAAAATTGCTCCAATTGTGCCCTTACCTCTACTTTGGACATGTTTGTCCTCTGCTGATTTCATGTGTGCTAGATAGACCAGTCAGTCAGCTCTTGAAAATCTTTCCTGTATTAGGATGTTCTTGCCTATTGGCATCAGGTTTGTTACTCAAGGCCTCAGATGAATAGTTCCAACACATTAGCATTATGCAAGCAACAGATTATATAAATCTTGAACTTCTCTGGTCAATCACAATAGGAAACTAAAATATTCTAAGAAAGAATTGTGAATGCCTCTGAATGGTAAGCTGATCATCCCAGATGGCTATCTTAGGAGAAATAAAATCATAAAGAATGCTGAGACTTCAGCTGCAAACTTATACCCTGAAGATGGGTGCCCAGTGTAGCTCACCCCAATTTTCCATTTATAAACTCTCCCAGTAAATGACAGGATTTTGAGGAATGCTCTCTTTCTACCAAATGGCTTAACATTATGCTTTGATTCTAATCCAGCAGCACATTTGAGTCTGTGTACTCAGCTCCTCTCACTTTTAGGTAATACAAAGAATGACTAGTTAAATATTACCAGAACTGTAGGATGGGAAGTTTATATTGACTTAAATTTTACCTCTATACTTTAATTTCTGGTTAAATTTTAAAAGGACTTGTAAAAAAAAATCACTCACTCTCTCTCTTTCCTTTTTGATAGCTCAATGTTTATTGTCCTTAAGTGAGGGCTACCCAAGTCAGCTGGAGGCTTATGGAAATGGGCCAGTAGAATGAGTTTTAATCAGAATAAATGAAGCAACCTTTGTAGCAAGCTGAAGGGCCAGATTCCACTTTAGAAGTTTGAGTAATCTGCATCCTGCTGGGTCAGTCTGTGGCTTTTGGCCTGAAGAAAATCGCCCCATGTGCTGTGCTAAAGCAGTGCCAAGTTTTTAGTCTACCTGTGCAGTCTGCTTCATCAGTTTCTAACAGCTTGTTTTTTCCAAATCGCTGTCAGCTGCACTCTCCAGATTATGCTTATTAGCTGCACCCTGACATTTCTCACAATGTTCTTTTCAAATAAGGTGAATTTTCATATTACCCCTTCTGTGAAAGGTTAAAGGCAGAGGTCTCTTGGCCTCCATTAAAGTCCGAGATCGTTTGGCCTCCAAACTAAAGTAAAGCAGACCTTGAGTAGGGTTATTTGTCCAGAATGTTAACAGCAGAAGCAGAAGTTTTCTGGCCTTTCCATGGAGACTTTCGCTAACAAGCATACCCTCCTTTCCTTTCCCAAGCTGTTTTGATTGAGCTGTTTCGCCTCCACTCTTTAATATTTCATGTGGGGGTTGCTGCCTTGGCAGCATGTCTGCTTCTTGTCAGTGGGAAGGAAGAGGTAAAGTGTGAAGGCCCTCTGTGTATATGAATTGTTTTCAGGGATTTTCCTGGGTGCTTATGGGAGGGGGGGCAGGGAAAATCGGAGGAGAGGGGAAGGAAGAAGGGGAAGGAAAAAAAAAACAATACAAGGACAACATTTGGCTATCCTTACTGCCTTGCCTGGAATTAAAGTCACTTTGAAGCAGCAGAGAAAGAGTGCCATTTTACAGATAAGGGTAAAGGAAAATATTGTCTCTGAATCAGGAACCTCTATACTGGGTAAACTGGCAGTTGGGATTATTGACCATTTTAGCTCAGGTTTTTATTTCTGTCAGTAGAACATGTGAATTACAATCAACTTGAAAATTGGAGGCACATACAAGTATGTAAAAAAAAAAACTTTTAAAGCCACATACATATATCTTCAGTAAGTGAACCAACAGTGATACATTTTCTGGATGTCAGTACTGCATTATAATTAGATTATACCTTTCTAACATTTGTGATCCCGGATTTTTTTTTGTATGTGTTGTTTTATATTCAGTGCCCTAGAAAATGAGTACAATATTTTAATACCTTCTGGGATGTTTAATTCAAATTGCTTATGTCTAGATGCTATGTCTATACCATACATTCAGGTCAAAAAACTCTTCCCAACTAATTAAAACCTCCTTGCTATCACAGAGCAGATATAGATGTAAAAACTTTTAAAGAAGGTTGAAAAATTCCAAAATGTGTCATGGGAGCATAAAGAATGGGGCAAAGAAGAGTTGAACCCTGCTCTATCTCAGGCTGGTGAGAAAAGTGATGTTCTAATGCCTTTGAACTTTCTTTTCCCACATTCATTTGAAGTGATTTTTAACCTGCAGAGCTCTTTCTACTTACATATGTTTTTTAATCTCAGAGGGCAGAGTATGTACAGCTCTGTACACTCTAGAGAATGAGAGACCTTAGGAAATTATTTCTGTGCAGATACAGATTGGCTTTGATTTAATTTAAATAAGCTAGCTCTCCAAAATTCTAAGAATACTAACTACTCACACAGTTTCATTTTCATTTACACACAGATGAGAAAGCATCTGTAGCTCTGTATTTTATTTGCTATAAGCAAAAGTGGTTAGAGATATTTAAGTATCTGAAGCTTGATTGTATTATTGAGTCCTCACATGTCCCAGTTCAGCCCACTGCAGTTTTTTTTTTCCTGACACTTACATAATACTCCAAAAGGAGAGATTTTTTTAAATGGATAATTGACATATATCTGACTGATGCTTAATGGTTTACTATATTGTTTCCTTCCAAGCTTACTGTTCTTCTAAATGACCTTTTTAAAACAGAAATAACAAAGCCGCGTGTGTGTGTGTGTGTGTGTGTGTGTGTGTGTGTGTGTAGCAAGCAAGCAAATAAAAACACCTTTCTCAAAAAAAAAAAGACATATTTCTCTGATTCAGAGATTATTGTGTAGGTCTTGAAAGAAGATTGGTGTGATTATGGTGAATGCAAATAATTTCTCAGCTCTGCTAGTCATAGACAGCTATCAACTGCTGGTTCTTAACAATAACCTCTGCAAATGGGCTATATAGGGAATTGCTCAATTAGTGACATTATCTAGGTGCTTTTTCTCTTTTGAAAAAAAAATTTTTTTAGAACCACTTATGTACAGGCCAGAGCCTATCTCTTATTATTTAATACCTGTACTTTTTGAAGACATTATTACACAGAGAAGTGTGGGTTCCTTCTTCACTCTGCGGCTTGGAGGCGTGCTCTTTTTGCTGACAGCATTCTCCAGAGTCTTTTAGTCATAAAGTGGTGGGAGAAAAAGTAAAGCAGGAGATTCTGAGTATATCATATGCAACAATGTAACCACCTAGTTACAGGTTTTTTTTTTTTTTTTTAAGTGCATGGTTTAATCATTTGCCTTCAATCTGCTTTTAAATATTATCATGTCCTTGATGACTGGATCATTTCTGAGCAGGTGACTTCATGACAGGGGAGCTATTTTCAGTTTCAATTAATACTCACCCCTAACTTAGTTGTGAAAAGGCCTTTGGCTAAATCTTAACAGATCTTTGAAAACAATAGCAACTATGTCCAATTAATGCAGATTTTACTTTATTGATAAGTATCAGGTAGGAGCTTAAGGCATTAGAGGTTTTTTTTTTTTTTTTGCCTCCAGGTTTATTGCTGGGGCTCAGTGCACTAGGAATCCACTGTTCTTGGAGGCTGTTTTTCCCCTTTTGTTGCCCTAGTTTTTATATAAAAACTTATATTTTATTTAAGAAAGGATAAATTAACAAAACCATAGGGTAGGAGGGGTACAACTCCACACAATTCCCACCACCCAATCTCCATATCCCATCCCCTCCCCTGATAGCTTTCCCATTCTCTATCCCTCTGGGAGCATGGACCCAGGGTCATTGTGGGTTGCAGAAAGTGGAAGGTCTGGCTTCTGTAATTGCCTCCCTGCTGAACATGGACATTGACTGGTCGGTCCATACTCCCAGTCTGCCTCTCTCTTTCCTGGTAGGGTGGGTCTCTGGGGAAGCGGAGCTCCAGGACACATTGGTAGGGTCTTCAGTCCAGGGAAGCCTGGCCTGCATCCTGATGGCATCTGGAACCTGGTGGCTGAAAAGAGAGTTAACATACAAAGCCAAACAAATTGTTGAGCAATCGTGGACCCAAAGGTTGGAATAGTGGAGAGGAAGTGTTAGGGGGGTACTCACTGCAAACTCTAGTGTACTTCTGCTTCTAGGTATATATTTTGCACTAGTTTATGGATACGTGTGAACATATGCTCTCTTTCATAGAACCTGGTCTATATCTAGGTTTTGGGACTTTGTTAGAAAGTGAACCACCTGGGATGGAATTAGAGAATATTATGAAAGGAAAGATCTCACCCAAGTAATGAAGCTGAAGGGTTGTCATTCCACACCTGAAGTCTCTGAACACAGTCTGAGCTGAAGCATGTTGAGGTGGCAATCGATGTGTTGATTAGGTTGCGATCGGCAGATGCAATATTATTTGATATGGATTGGGAGAGGCATGCGGGAAAGTGGGCCCTATCCAAAGGTTCCAGGACTGGGGGAAATACAGACTTTATAGTGGAGATGTGAGGTTCCTGCTGTCTTAGGGTTCAAAAAGACAATGGATAGTTAATGTTATCATCACATTATTTGGTAATTGGGTTAACTTTGAAAAGTCCTTTTGTTAGGGTTTGCTGTATAGTAAGTACCCAGTATCTTGTATATAGCTGTGCCATTGGTTGCTTCTGCCCTGGTTTTTTTTTTTTTTATGGTTGTTGTGGTTATTATTGTCATTGCTGTCATTGTTGTTAGATAGGACAGAGAGGAATCGAGAGAGGAGAGGAAAACAGAGGGGGAAAGAAAGGTAGACACCTGCAGACCTGCTTCACTGCCTGTGAAGTGACCCATGCAGGTGGGGAGCCTGGCCTCAAACCTGGATACTTAAGCCGGGCCTTGTGCTTTGCAATGTGCGCTTAACCCTCTGCGCTACTGCCGACCCCCTAGGCATTCGAGTTTTAATAGACTGGTTTCCATTTTTTCCACCTGGGTGACCAGAACTTTGAGGTGCTCCATTTTTCCCTCCCCTTCTCCTGTTTCTCCTTGTCATTACCCAGCAGAATGGAAATTGAATGGTTCTAGATGTCATCAATGATAGATAACTATTTGCCTGAGTGAACTGGGAAGCTATTCTCCACTGTTGCTTTATACAGAAAGTTTCATGGTGAAAGTCAGTCTGTCCTTTGAAGTGGAGTGGTCTGAAATTGATAGCTCAAGAAACTGAAATCTGGTTGGTCCTTTCATGAGAAAAAATTGCTTTCTGACTTGAAAGACTTTTTCCTAGCTGATTACCTTACATTCATTTCTGTCTTCTTAATCTACTTGACTTTCTTCATTTTCTCTCTCTGCACATCTCTCATCATACCTCCCATTCAGTGTTCTCCCTAACTGAAAAGTTTTTTCTAATCTCCCTGTACAGGGAACTGCTTTTCTCCCTGTTCATCCCATCTTTTAATCAAGGAAATTAACGAATTAACTGAAAAGTTTTTTTCTAATCTCCCTGTACAGGGAACTGCTTTACTCCCTGTTCATCCCATCTTTTAATCAAGGAAATTAATGAATTAATTAAGAGTCTGGTTCAAATGACCGAAACTCATGTAATTTCATATTAGAGCTGACATCTTTTGCTAGGGTTCTACCTGCCTCTGAAACTCAGGACTTCATGCACAGAAGGCATTTGCTCTACCCCTGAGCAACCTCCTTGGTCCCCAGAACATTGGCTAAACTTAATAAATATTTGAATTCTTCTGTGTGCCCAGCACTTTTTTAGGTTTACCAATGCACTAATATAAGATACAACCCCCAGTGCTTAAAGAAACCTGAGTATGTGAGGTAAAATATAAGCAAATATAATAACAAATATTGTAATTTTTGAGCTTTATTTATATGCCAGGCTTTGTGTTAAGTATTTTGCATAGCTTATCTCTCTATATATGATAGCCTTGTGTATTGGATATTGCTGTCTTCATTTCTGTTTCTACACGTGAAGAAGCCAAGAAATTTGATCTACGATGACACAACTAATGAGTTGACTGGCTGTAATTCAAATCCAGACATTTTTACTTCAGGAGCTAAAATCTCAGTTAAATTTGGGGGTGGGCAGAAGATGGGGTGAGGTGAAAGAATGGTATTCATCTTGATAGGGGGTTTTCTTTTGGAAACACTTAACTCTTTTTTAAATTTTATTTGTAAAATTGAAATATTGACAAGACTGTAGGATAAGAGCGGTACATTTCCACACAATTCCCACCCCCAGAACTCCGTATCCAATCCCCTCCCTTGATATCTTTCCTATTCTTTAACCTCTGGGAGTATGGACCCAAGGTAATGGTGGGATGCAGAAGGTGGAAGGTCTGGCTTCTGTAATTGCTTCTCTGCTGAACATGGGCATTGACAGGTCCATCCGTACTCCCAGCCTGTCTCTCTCTTTCCCTATTGGGGCAGGGATCTGGAGAGGTGAGGCTCCAGCACACATGGTGGGGTCATCTGTCCAGGGAAGTCAGGTTAGCATCGTAGTAGCATCTGGAACCTAGTGGCTAAAAAAGAGTTAAGATGTAAAGCAGAGCAAATTGTTGACTAATCATGAACCTAAAGGCAAGAATATTACAGATGAAGATTTGGGGTCTCTGTTTTGGAAAAAGCTAGTAGATCTATTTTAGGTATATTGCAAGGGGCTCATGACTTTACTAGATTTTGCCTGCGTCTGACATCTAATATACAGGTTAGCTTAATCTTCTGTAGGTTCTGTATGCGCCACACTTTGCCTTCTTCTAAGGAGACATTTTTTTTTAAATATTTATTTATGAGAAAGAAAGGAAGAGGAGTGAGAACATCGTTCTGGCTCATTACTTTGGCACATGCCGTCCCAGGGGTTGAAATTGGGACCTCCTACCAGTGAGTCCACTGTGCCACCTCCCAGGCCACTTAAGGAAATATTATGGTAGTGTGCTTTTCTATTGAGCATCAGCACCTTTGATTGACATCCTTTTTTAAGTGATAGTCTTATGGGAAAGGACTTAACTCTTCTGAGTATTCATAACTTGAGAAGTGCTCCAACATTCAGGTTTTGTTACCAAGTTGTTGGGAGCTCGTTTTTCCATCTAGCTGACAATCAAGAGTTAAAATGTGAACAGTGACTAAGCTATTTATTGGGCAGCTGGTTCTACAGGCTTGTTTTTGGGTAAATGGAATCATTACTGTCAAGGAAAAGGAGGCAGAAAATGGACACAAAGCCTGTTGACTCTAGTTTAGCAATTAATTTGGTTTTAGCAAATACCTACACCATAACATTTAACAAACTGTGCTTTTAACAAAACTAGGCACACAGCAAAGGCAGTGAATAGTAATTATTTTCTTTTCAAAGGGCTGCTTTGTGAGACTGCTGCCACTTTTCAATCTAACCTGTGTGCAGTTGAAGGAGTAAGTGTTGGGCCTTTTGAAAAGGAAGAGAGAGAGGGCAATGGTTATTACCCTGGCCTTCCCCAAACTTCATAATACCTGATTGTGCCTTCAAAGGATCTACTTACCTCCTCTGCCTTGCTTTCTGAATATGCTGACCCCCTCAGGAGAGAACTGGTATGGAGAGTAACATGGAAGCATTTTTGTATTTGTTTGTTAGTGGGTGTGCAGGTGACAGACATGCTGACAGTCAAAAGGAAGGTGGAGGGTGCCCCCTGAGGTTTTTGAACAGTTCCTGTGATGAGTTGTTTTGGGGATTGATAATATGCTACCAAATTTAAGGTTTCTGCCTTGCTGTTTGATGATAGCTCATTACACATGAATTATCAAAGGAAAGCTTCAAATGGATTGTTGACCATACTATAAAACTGAGAGTTTAATAAAATAATTAATGTCAAGATTAAGTGCAAATTTTGCCTATAAAGAATCTTTTATGATTTTTAATTTTAAATTTATTTATTTCCTTTTGTTGTCCTTGTTGTTTTATTGTTGTCAGATAGGACAGAGAAATGGAGAGAGGAGGGGAAGACAGAGAAGGGGACAGAAATGTCGGGTTCTCCCCGACAGATAGTCGCGAGGAGGGAGATCTGGACCAGCCGGACCCCCCTTCTGGGGCTGAGCAGGAGGGAGAGTGTCGACGACTTGAGAAAAGAGAAGACACCAAGTCGGGAGTTCTGTCAAGGCAGTGACTCGCTTTATTGAGGAAAAGGCCATTTTTTATAGGCAGGGGGTAGAGGCAGGGATGGAAAGGTAGGGTGAGATGACGTTAGAGGTGGTGTGAGGTGGCGTCACAGTCGGTGGGGCCTATGCTCTTTACGCATCATCAGCTGGAGGGCAGAGGTGAATTCAGGCACGGCCTACAGGAAGTGCTGTGTCACTCTGAGAAAGTTAGTGACCATCAGCGAAACTCGAGCCAGGCTTACGGAGTGTCTGCTGGGCCTAGATCGGGGCCAAGTAGGCCCCAACACAGAAAGACACCTGCAGACCTGTTTCACCGCCTGTGAAGCGACGCCCCTGCAGGTTGAGAGCCGGGGCCTTGAACTGGGATCCTTATGCCAGTCCTTGTGCTTTGCGCCACATGCGCTTAACCTGCTGCACTACCAACCAACTCCTGCGCTTATAAAGGATCATTTAAAATATTTGTTTATTTTTGTTTATTTTAGGATTTCATTTATTCATTAATGAGATACACAGGAGGAGAAGGAGCCAGATATCACTCTGGTACATGTGCTTCCAGGGATTGAACTCGGGACCTCATGCTTGAGAGTCCGATGCTTTATCCACTGCACCACCTTCCGGACCACAAATATTTATTTGTTTTGATAGGACAGAGAGAAATTGAGAGGGGAGGGTGAGATAGGACAGGAGAGAGGAAGAGATGCCTGTAGCACTGCCTCATCACTCATGAAGCTTCCCTTCTGCAGGTGGGGACTGGGGGTTTGAAGCTCCTTGTACATGGTAATGTGTGTACTAAACTGAGTATGTCACTACCCAGCTCCTAAAATATCTTAATTAGAATATTGTTTTTTCACAGAACCTTGGTCCCCTCACTCCTCAAGGAAAACATTACCCATTGTTCTCTTTAAAAATTAATGCTAGGAGAGCATTCTTTCTGCTTCCATTTCCACCATCTCAGCCCTTTCTTTGAGACACAATTTGATGGACTAACTAAAGTTTGACTTCCCAATGTCCCATTAGGCATTTGATCTCTGCTTCCCACTGTGTTGCCAATCACCACCGTTTCTAGGTTTCTGGAGAAATCACACTTGTTACCTGAGAGCTAAGAATGCTAGAGGCAACAGCACTGTCTGACATAGCTGTCCACAGCTTCCTAAAACTAGTTGATGAATTCCCTTTTGGCAATAACTCATATATTCTTTAGACTTTTCTAGTCTGCTGCTTGGAATTATGAAACCTGTTCTAGATTGTGTGCCAGACTTATTAGAATTCTGTCTTTTGAGAGGCGGTAATGATAAGTAAGCAATGCTAGTTCCAGAGCCTCCTGCTTTGGGGATCCTCCAGGTAATGCATATGGGAGCTCTGTAGTCTCTGTTTTGCCAGGTATTTAGAATGACAGGAATTGGCCCTGTCCCCCATTCTCTCCCTGGATAAGCTTTCTACATGCACCTATACATAGTGAATTCCAGACATTCCCAAAAGATTTTCAGTCTAAGCTTCTACTAACTGTAAGCCCTTTTTTGTAAGAATTTAATACTGCTTTTTTTTTTTTTTTTTTTTTTTCTCTAGGCCCTGGGATCATAGCCAGGCTATGGTGGCGTGGGCAGAGAGGAACTGATCTAAAATTGGAGCTTATTTTCATCTTACCTTTTATTCAGCTTACTTCTTGATTCCAATATTGACTCTACCAATGCTTCCCTGCTTCCTTCCCTGATGAACTCTTTTTTTCAAGAGTAACAACAATGAAACTCTTGGAGAGGTTAAGTTATTTTTAAAGGTTAAATTACTAGTGAATGATAGGAACTTAGAGTTGAAACTAGAACCCATGTCTTTTAGCTGCTTAAGATGGTTAACTGTCTTTTAACTACCTAGGAGGAAGAACTATGATCCACTGAATAGGTGAAAAAGAATTGTTCTACACCTCATATTTTTATTATTTAACACATAATGGGGCAAGATTAAATAAAACTCAGTCAAATTCTCACTGACTAAACTTAATGAGATCAGATCCTTATTGAAATTATTTAAGTTAATCTTTCTTCCTTTCTTTTCCTTTTTATTTTTCCTGCTAGAGCTTTGTGCCTACATAATTTCACTGATCTGCTATATACAGGGGAACTTTTTTTTCCCCTCTCTTCTCCCAGATAGAATGTGAAAGACAGAGGGAGAGAGAGAAGAAGAGCGACTTCAGCACAGTTATACTGCTGGTGAAGCTTCCCCTTTGTGTGTTGACCATGGACTTGAATCTGAGTCCTGGTGCACTGTATAGTGTGTGCTTTAGTTGGGCGGTGGCACACCTGGTTGAGTGCACACATCCCCATGCCCTTAGCCCCCACTTACAAAAGTAAAGCTTCATGAGTTGGTGAAATAGTGCTGCAAGTCTCTTTCCCACCACCACCCTCACCTCTTCTTTCTCTCAATTTCTTTCTGTGTCTATCCAGTAAGATAAAAAATAAATTAAAAAAATTCTGCTTTACAAAGGAAGCTATCATCTAGCCCTCCTTAACTTAACTTTTTTAGCAATAACATAGCTAGGGGACCAGGTGGTGGCACACCCGGTTAAGCGTACACATTACCATAGCTAGCTAGCCTCTCTCAAATTCCAAATTTCTTTTATTCCCAGCAAACATAAGAGAGATCAGTATTTCCAAAAGTCTCTGAGGCTTTATTTCTTTTAACTTTTTTTTTTTTTTTTTTTTTTTTAACCAGAGCACTGTTGAGCTCTGGCTATGGCGGTACAGGGGGATTGAACCTGGGACTTTGGAGCCTCAGGCATGAGAGTCTGTTTGCATAACCATTATGCTATCTACCCTCTGCTATTTCTTTTAACTTAGACAAAGGATCAGACTGCAGATAAGACTCCTGGATTAGATCTTACCCATTATTTAACTTGAGTAATACTTTTCAGAATATAGAAGTTAAGAAGTACAAGTGAAATAGGGAGAGTCTGGAATTTTCTGTAAGGTTGTTCCTTCCCTCATTGAACATTTTCTCTCCAGCTCAAAGTGTAATGGATGAACTCCCTGAGGTGTCCAGGTCACCTCACACAGCAGACACAGAGTTTGGGTTATGAAACATCTCTTTTATATTACCAGATAGTTGTATAGCCTACATGACATTCTTTAGGGAGCCATGGAAACAAAATAAGGCCTTTCCTGGACAAATCAGTCTTGAAGCTTTTCACCCAGCTTTTATTTCTTCCTTTTTCAAAAATCTAAATTTAACCAGAACTGCTAGCAAATAAATAGGGCATTAGAATCTTTTTGCTATCATCCCCTCAACTCTGTGATACCCATGAATCAACTCAGCCATTCCCTTAGTCTAAAACTGCTTCTTCAGAAGTCCATTGTCAAGACATTTTCTATGATCTGCCTCAAAACTTTCACCATTTTATGTCAAGGATGGGTAGTCATCCATGCTGCTATCAGTTCTTTCTCATATTTTACTATTCATTCCTTTTTTGCTTGCTATCAATAGCTTCACCATTATGACTTGTAAGGGTCTGATTTAACATTCTTTGTAACTTTGTGCTTTTATCATATTACCCTTCCCAACTTTCTTTTTCTCCCACCAAGGTTATATTTGGGGCTTGGTGCCTACATGACCAATCCATTGCTCCTAATGGCAATTTGCTTATTTATTCATTTCTTTTATTTGTTTCTTTTATTTTGATAGGACAAGGAGAAATTGAGAGGGTAAGAGGAAGTAGAGAGGGCTTGTGAAGCTTACCCCCTGCAGGTGTGAACTGGGTGCTTGAACCTAGCTCCTTGCACTTGGGATCCTGTGTGCTCCACTGGGTGTGTCACTGCCTGGCCCTCTTACAAACTTTGTTTTTTGTTGTGTTATTTTTTTATATATATAAATATTTATTCCCTTTTGTTGCCCTTTTTTATTGTCCTAGTTATTGTTATTGTTATTGATGTCATTATTGTTGGATAGGACAGAGAGAAATGGAGAGAGGAGGGGAAGGCAGGGGGAGAGAAAGATAGACACCTGCAGAGTCGCTGGTGAAGGTCTCGAACCCAGATCCTTAGGCGGGTCCTTGCGCTTCACGCTAGTGCGCTTAACTCGCCGCACTACCACCCGACTGCCAGCTTTCCTATTCTTTAACCCTCTGGGAGCATAGATCTAGGGTCATAGTGGGATGCAGAAGGTGGAAGGTCTGGCTTCTGTAATTGCTTCCCCACTGAACATGGGCGTTGACAGGTCAATCCATACTCCCAGCCTGTCTCTCTCTCTTTCCCTAGCGCAGCAGGGATCTGGGGAGGCAGAGGTCCAGGACACATTGGTGGGGTTGTCTGCCCTGGGAAGTCCAGTTGGCATCATGGTATCATCTGGAACTTAGTGTCTAAAAAAGAGTTAAGGTGTAAAACAGTAAATTGTTGACTAATTATGAACCTAACGGCAAGAATATTGTGGAGATTTGGGGTCTCTATTTTGGAGAAAGCTAGTAGGTCTATTTTAGGTATATTGCAAGGGACCCATGACTTAACTAGATTTTGCCTGCGCCTCACATCCAATATGCAGGTGACCTAAGTTATTGTCTGGGGGGATGGTGTCTGGGGAAAAAGAACCAGGAAACCGGATCAGGGAAGAGGGTAGCTCCCAAAGATGGGAAAAGTATATAAATATTGTTAATTGTAAACCCCATCCTTCCCAACTTTTTAAGTAGGAAAAGAAAGAATATATTGAGTTACTAAACCCTGTGCTCAAATGTGTTAGTTAAGACAGTAAATACAGTAAATAGAATGGCTAGGGATATAGCTCAGCTGGTTTCAATCCCTAGTACTGCATGTGCAGAGTGGTACAGTGCAGAAGTGGTATTGGTGTCCTTAAAACCCTCATTCACTATAACTTAAATATTGTTCCTTGGCCTTTGTGTAGGAGAGAGAGAGAGAGAGACTTTTAAGATTTATAGCACTCTCGGGGCCAGGCAGTGGTGCACCTGTCTAAGTGCACACATGATCATGCCCAAGGACCCAGGCTCAAGCCCCTGGTTCACACCTGAAGGAGGAAATTTCCACAAATGGTGAAGCAGTGCTGCAAGCATCTGTCTCCTTCCCTCTCTACCACCTCCCCTCTCAATTTCTCTGTCTCTATCCAATAATAATAAAAAAAAAAAAAAAGAAAAAAGAAAGGAAACAATTTCAGATTCCTTATAAAAAATATTTATATCGCTCTCTACCCTCTGTCAGTATTCATCTACCAATTCATTTATCTTGCCCTCCCTCTACTTACTGTGACAACTGGGCTTCTTCTCTTTAAATCCTGTTATCATGGATAGGCTGTGGTGCACCCTGTTGAGTACACATGTTACATGTGCAAGGACCTGGTTTCCATTTATGGTGGAAGCCTCATTAGTGTTGAAACTCTCTTTTTCTCTCCCTATTTTCCTCACCTCTCAAATTCTCTCAAATTCTCTGTATTCTATCAAATAAAGTAAGGGGGTGGGGGAAAGACTCTATATGCATTGTGCAGATAGAGAACACAGCTATAGCCCTGATAATTAAAAACAAAATCCTGTCCTCAGTCAAAATGTCTCCAGTATGACCTACCTGATGCCTAACCACATGGTTTCCTGACAGTTCATTTGCTTATTTAGTCTGTTAATACTTTATTCATGTGCATATGCATTCATTTTTTATTCAACAGAAATATATTTTGAGCACCTACAACATAGTGGGTTATGTTCTATGCTAGAAACAGAGAAACATTGGTAAGAGTGAAAAAACAAAACAAAACCACGCATGATCCTGTTATCTGGGAGCTTATGTTGTGCTGGGGGGAAAAGACATTGAGCAAATGATCACAAAATTATGTCAATTTGTAAGTGTTATAACTGCCTTAATAGGAAAAGGGCAGTGGAGTCCAAATAATGTTTAGAGAGACCTGATTTAGCATGGAGGCTTCTCTGAGCAAACTTGGACTAAATTGAAACCTCAGATGAGTTAACTGGATAAAGAAAGGAGACAAGAAATTCCCAAATAGATGGAGCAGCATGTGCAAAACCCTGTCAGGGGAGTTAGCATGGTTGATGCTAACAAAGGCTTATGAACTGGTATATAGTGAAGGAGAGGGAGAGAGCATGGTACTAGGAGGGACCAGAAAGGTAGGCAGGGTGTAGGTGATACAAGATCTTTTAAAAGTTATATTAAGGATTTTGGTCTTCAGTCTAAAATCCCCATGAAGCCTTTGACATTTTTTAAAAAATATTTTCTGGGAATCGGGCAGTAGCACAGCGGGTTAAGCGCACATAGCGCAAAGCACAAGGACCGGCTAAGGATCCCAGTCTGAGCCCCCGGCTCCCCACCCGCAGGGGAGTCGCTTCACAGGTGGTGAAGCAGGTCTGCAGGTGTCCATCTTTCTCTCCCCCCTCTGTCTTCCCCTCCTCTCTCCATTTCTCTCTATCCTATCCAACAACAACGACATCAATAATAACTACAACAATAAAACAACAAGGACAACAAAAGGGAATAAATAAATAAATATTTAAAAAATGTTTTTTGCTTTTTATTTTTCTTTTTTTAAAAAAATATTTATTTATTTCCTTTTTGTTGCCCTTGTTGTTTTTATTGTTGTTGTAGTTGTTGTTGTTACTGATATTGTTGTTGGATAGGACAGAGGGAAATGGAGGGGGGGAAGACAGGGGGGAGAGAAAGACAGACACCTGCAGACCTGCTTTACCACCTGTGAAGTGACTCCCCTGCGGGTAGGGAGCCAGGGGGCTCGAACCGGGATCCTTACTCTGGTCCTTGCGCTTTGCGCCATGTGCGCTTAACCTGCTGTGCTACCGCCCGACTCCCTTATTTTATTTTTCTAATATTTGATAGGACAGAGAGAAATTAAGAAGGGAAGGGAGGTAGACAGGGAGAGAGAGAGAGACACCTGCAGCCCTGCTCAACTAATCATGAAACATCCTCCCCCCAGGTATGGAACAGGGGCTTGAACCTGAGTCCTTGAGCATGGGGCCAGATGCACCACTACGAAGCCCCACCTTTGACGTTTTTATTTAAGTTTAGGAATTTCATTTTTCAGAAGGTAATGCATATGTATACATTGGTAAGTAAAAAAAGATAGTGAATAGTTTTCCAGGCACCAGGAGATAGCTCACTGTGTAGGGTGCATGTCTTACCAAGTACCAGCCCTGGATTTGAGTCCTGGCACTAGGGGAAGCTCCATGGATGGTAGGATGTGCTTTGATGCCTTTCTCTATCATACTCTATAACAAAGTACACTCTCTTTACACTGAGAGTAGAAAAATGAGGAAATAGATCTGGGAGTGGTAGAATTATATATGTGTAAGGCCCTGGCCCTGCAGAAAGCCAAAAAATAAAAGCAGGTCTTCCATTTCAATTTACGAGCTCCCTAGTGTCCCCTTTTAAAGGTAGCCATGCCAGTTTCTTGAATATCATTTCCAAAACAGAATATTATATTCCCCTTACAAATGGTAGTACTCTGTACATACTGCTCTGTGCTTTTCTTTTTCTGTATAGCATATCCTGAATATCATTCATATCAGAATATATAGAGTGACCTTTTCATCCCAGAAACTGCATATCAGGGCCTGGTGGTGGTGCGCCTGGATGAGTGCACATGTTACAATGTGCAAGGACCCGGGTTCGAGCCCTTGGTCAACACCTGCAGGGGAAAAGCTTTTCGAGTGGTGAAGAAGTGTTGCATGTATCTCTCTCCCTCTCTGTCTCTCCCTTCCCTCTCAATTTCTGGCTGTCTATCCAGTAAATAAATAAAGATAATTAAAAAAAATTTTTAAAAGAAAGTAACTGCACGGATCTTCCTTAATTCAACCATATCCTTATTAATGACTGTATGTTATTTCTAATATTTAAAAATTCAAAGAGCATATATTGAATATCTTTGATACCATATATCTAACTGTTCTATGAATTCCAAATATAGCAGTTTTTATTATATAAAGGCTACCTTTTTTTCCTGCAGAGAATTTACATTAGTTTGTAACCCTGCATTTATTACTGTATCTGTTTACTCATTTTTTGATACTTGTCTGGAGGTGACTAATAGCAGTGACTACATTAGTCATGCTGTTGGTTTACCTGCAAAGGTTTGATTAGCACATCAGAAATATCCTTTCTCTTGACATAAAAAAAAAGATGGGGCTGGACAGTAGAGCATTCAGTTAACCACATAGTACTAAGCATATGGACCCAGGCTAGAGCCCCTGCTCCCCACCTGGAGGGGAGCTGCTTCACAAGGGGGTGAAGCTGGTCTGGTCTGCAGGTATCTCGCTTTCTCTCCCCCTTTATCTCTCCCTCCCCTCTCAGTTTTTCACAGTGGATTCACAGTGCAGGCAGGGAGCCTCAATGAGAATCCTGGAGGTAAAAAAAGAAAGAAAAAAAAGGGGGGGGGAGCGAAAAGTGCACTGTTGTGTCTGTTTAATCTCTGACTCCTCCATCAAAATTATAAGCTTCATCAAAGGATTATCTATGATGAAACAAATGCTTAGTATAATTTGTGGATTGGATGAATGAATAAAGAGGTAAGGGTAATAGCTAAATGGGTGATTAAGGCACTTGAATTTTGATGAAAATGGAGAAGATCTGAAATGGTTCCTGTGGAATGTGGGGAAAAGTAAATGAACGTAGAAATATGCAGGATAGTCAGTGCTGATGAGAATGGAGACCATTTATTTACAGTGGGACCAATCGATGCTGTTATGGAATTTTTTTCCCCCATTTGTTCCCATTAGATTCATCCATGACTGCCTTTTGGTTCGCCCCCCTCCCCACATACACAAAGGAGCTATTAATAATGGTGCTGTGGTGTGGGAGCTGGTCCCTGAGGGCCTCAGTTTAGTCTCTGACATCACACGTGTCAGAATGATGCTCTGATTCTCTTTCTCCTCCTAACTCTCTCATAAATAAGTATATAAACTCTTAAAAAATAGTATTAGGGGAGTAGGGCGGTAGCGCAGTGGGTTAAGCTCACGTGGTGCAAAGCGCAAGGACCAGCGTGAGGATCCCAGTTCGAGCCCCGGCTCCCCACCCGCAGGGGAGTCGCTTCACAGGCGGTGAAGCAGGTATCCAGGTGTCTGTCTTTCTCTCCCCCTCTGTCTTCCCCTCCTCTCTCCATTTCTCTCTGTTCTAGCTAACAACGGCGACAACAATAATAACTACAACAACAGTGAAAAACAAGAGCAACAAAAGAGAAAATAAATAAAATATTAAAAAAAAAGAAAGCTGGGCGGAGGATAGATAGCATAATGGTTATGCAAAAACAGACTGTCATGCCTGAGGCTCCGAAGTCTCAGGTTCAGTCCTCCTCACCATCAGAAGCCAGAGCTAAACAGTGCTCTGGTTAAAAAATATATATATAGTATTAGGTTGTTTAGGAGGTGGCGCAGTGGATAAAACATTGGACTGTCAAGCATGAGGTCCTGAGTTCAATCCCCAACAGTACATGTACTAGAGTGGTGTCCAGTTCTTTCTCTCCTATTTTTCTCATTGATATATAAAAGTTTTTAAAAATAGTATTAATGGGGAGTCCGGCAGTAGCACAGTGGGTTAGGTGCATGTGGCACAAAGCGCAATGATTCACAGCCCCCCCCCCCCCCCCCCAGTGAAGCAGGTCTGCAGGTGTGCCAGTCCCAGTTCAGGCGCCAGATGTTGGGCTAGCTTCGCAGGCAGGAGAGAGACGACCAGGGACTCATGGCTGAGCTGGGCTGGGCTGGGATGCAATGCAATGCAATGCAATGCACTACCATGCTGGCTTTATTCATCTGCATTTATACTCTCCAGGAAGGAAGTGGTAGGGTGTAAAACAGGATGTGAGGAAGAGAGGGTAGAACAAAAAGAGAGTGCAAACCAATGGGGATTAAACGGTGGAAAACGGTGTGACTAGGAGAGGGGGCAGAGTGGAAAAAAAGCTCAAACCAGTGGGGATTAAAACAATTAAAACAATGATTATGTAAATAGACCATAGCGTTAAGCAATACAAGGGAACCTTTTCGGGGTGTCTCTCTCCTTCTCTGGCAGGGTGGTCTCCAGGGGAAAGGTAACGGGCTGGTTCTTTCTCGCTCACGACAGGGGTGACACGAAGTAAAAGACACCAGGGGACTCTTAGCGTGCCTAGAATCTGAGTCCTAGAGTCCCAGAATCCTAGAGTCCGTTTATTATCAAAGTGGACATGAGTTAAATAGAAAAGCAATGAAGTTAATTATTGTTGAAATATGACAGAAATTACAGGTTTTCTTAACAGTCAGCATGCCCCTAAGGTAGGGGGTTGGTATGACAGGAATTGATGAGATACAAGACAGTTATTTTCCATGACACAAGCAACTTAATTATCCAAAGGTATTTGAGAGAAGCACAGGGGTTAAACCCGTAGGGTGAGACAGAGAGAAGATGAATATCAAAAGGCCGTATAGTTTAGAATTTCTCTTGTCTGGGGTCTGAGGTGTGTGATGAAGTGTGTGATAAGGTGTGTTCTTCTGTGATCAGAAGGTGACTTTGAATAAGTGAATCTGTGGCCATGTGGCCTGTGGTTAATGGAGGGAAGTACTGGGGTATCTGTGGGCCTGAGAGTCAAGAAGGAAAGAACCAAGTCTGAGTTTCCCCCCTTATGCTCACCTCAGTTGAGAGAGACTTACCAAGAGGTTATCTTCTCAGACCTCCATCCAAAGATGGGGGTGGTTCTCCCTAAGCTCTATCAGGCTTACACATGTTCCCAACAGAACCTAACATGATGATCAAAACAGAAGGTCTTATAAGCAGGATTAGAAGCATACCAACACAGGTGTCTCTCTTTCTCTCCCCCTCTGTCTTCCCCTCCTCTCTCCATTTCTCTCTGTCCTCCTAACAACGATGACATCAACAACAATAACTACAACAACAACAAAAAAACTAGGGCAACAAAAGGGAAAATAAATATAATAATAATAATAATAAAATAGTATTAATGGGGCTGAGTGGTAGTATAGTTCGTTGAGCATACATGTTACAATGTGTAAGGACCTAGGTTCAAGCTTCCAGTTCCACCTGCAGAAAGAAAGCTTCATGAGCTTACTGTAAATCATTAATCTTCCCAGTAAAAAAAGAAAAAGAAAGCTTCACAAGCAGTGAAAACAATGCTGTAGATGTCTTTTTCTCTCCCACTCTTTCTCATCCCTCTTGATTTCTCCCTGTCTCTATTGAATAAATAATAAGTTAAACACTAAATAATAATAATAATAATAGTAGTACTGGATAAATTAAATGATGCACTATAGAATCCAAGCTGGACAAGGGGAGGACATGAAAATGAGTTCAAAATGAACTCTTCCTCTTCCTGGCTAATCTTACCCATGCTTTCATATTTGTTATCCTGTGGGGTGGGAGAAGAGAACAGAGCTCTTCTAAAATACTGAAAGAAGTCCATTGTGGCTTTAGCACATGCTTCAGTGTCTGATGAGTGACAAGAGATGAATTTGGAGAGAGAGGGAAAGGGAGATGGAGAAGGAGAGGGAGAGAGAGACTGCCATACAGAACTTTGCTGGCCAGTGTTTTACTGCCCAGGAAAGTAACCCAAGGACCACACAATCAAGATCTACTTTCTTAATTGGTTTTACATTTAGTTTTGCTTTATGTAACAGGCAGATAAAGATTTATTCCATTCTGTATTGCCACTCAAAGGCAATTAGAGAAGTTGTCTGGGCCTTCAATATGAAACCACATTTGATGTGATGGTAGTAGGTAACAAATCGATCCATAGTATAGATGAAATTTTTTTGGGGGGAAATTGTATTTTGCCATACTGAGTTGATTTTAATTATTGCCATGTTCTCTCTCTCTTCCCCCCTCTCTCTCTCTTTCATCTCTATCTATTGTATAGAGACAGTCAGAAATGAGAAGGAAGAGGGAGATAGACACCTGCAGCACTGCTTCCCCACTTGCAAAGCTTTCCCCCCTGCAGGTGGGGAGCGGGGGCTCAAATGGTTCTTGTATATTATAACATGTGCACTCAGCCAGGTGTGCCCCACCCCCCTGCTCTTTCTGAGTTACTGGACCTTTGCTTGGAGCATTATAGTTCCCACTCCATATCTCCTCAGCTTGATTTCATTCACATCCCATTTGCCTATTATGTGTTACTTCTTTGGGAAATTTTATCCTGACTCCCCCAAACTTAGTAAATTTATTCTTTCATATGTCGTGTGATGTATTTCTCCTTCCAAAGGAGAATGACAAAGATGAAATTTCAGGTTACTGTAATCAGCTGTATTCATAGATGTTTGTATAAATGTGAATTCATGTATGTGATACTTACTGTGTGTGATATATTTACATACACATTATATGTAGCTTTATATCAGTGTATATATAAATTCGGCAAATAACATGAAATTTGAAATTGCATGTTTCATGATTTTAGTTCCTCTGCACTCTGTGAAGCCTGAGACATTTACTCATTTTTTTTTAATATTTATTTTATTTATTTATTCCCTTTTTGTTGCCCTTGTTGTTTTATTGTTGTATTATATTATTATTATAGTTATTATTATTTATCGTTGTATTATTATTGTTGTCATTGTTGGATAGGACAGAGAGAAATGGAGAGAGGAGGGGGAGACAGAGAGGAGGAGAGAAAGATAGACACTTGCAGACCTGCTTCACCGCTTGTGAAGTGACTCCCCTGCAAGTGGGGAGCCGGGGTTCGAACCGGGATCCTTATGCCGGTCCTTGTGCTTTGCGCCACCTGCGCTTAACCCGCTGCGCTACAGCCCGACTCCCCGTTTACTCATTTTTTAAACTACTAGCACATATTACCCATTTTAAAACATAGTATATACTCAATAAATGTTTCTTAAATTGATTTGATATATTTGCTTTCATCTCATGCTCATTTATAGACATTTTGGTAGTTAAGCAGACTGTACACTTTATATTTAGCTTTTTAGTTTTTGCATTACATTCAAATAATCTTCCATCTTCCCACATAGTTGTTATAATGATCTTTTTATCATGTGCTTTAGCCAACAAATTGATACACCAACTCTCCTAGGAAGAACTAATACAGAATATACAAAGATAGAGTGGTCTGCCTCATTATTGAATTTCCAGTTGTAGGAGGTAATTGCAAAGGCTGGAAAATATTTGAACTTTTTCTTTTTTTTTTTTTAATATTTATTTATTCCCTTTTGTTGCCCTTGTTGTTTTATTGTTGTAGTTATTACTATTGCTGTTATAGATGTCATTGTTGTTGGATAGGACAGAGAGAAGTGGAGAGAGGAGGGGAAGATAGAGAGGGGGAGAGAAAGATAGACACCTGGAGACCTGCTTCACCGCTTGTGAAGCTACTTTCCTGCAGGTGGGGAGCCGGGGCCTAGAACCGAGATCCTTACATGGGTCCTTGCACTTTGCGTCACCTGCGCTTAACCCACTGTGCTACTGCCCGACTCCCTGAACTTTTTCTTAAAGATTTTTTTAAAGGTTTATTTTACTTATTTCATATGAGATAGAGAAGCCAGTTCAGTCTCTATGACTGAGGACTTGAATAAGGAGCTGCAGGCATGCAAACCCCACTCTCTACTAGTTTGAGCTAAATCCCAATACTTGAAGTTATTTTAGAGAAGAGTTTTGCCCTAGATATGAACTAACTTAAATGTTCTTTTAAATCCTTCTGTCCCTAAAATGTGGTAATTCTCCTATGCTTTGTGGCGTTACTAAGTGAACATGAACTTTTTGTGTATAAATTATAAAAGGATAAATTCAAACTGTTAAAAAGACATCGGTCTCACAAATATAAAAGGTAGTATGTGTCAGATTTTTTCAACTCATGAATAAGGGAAATAGATGATAAAGCTGCTTTTGTGGAGCACAGATTTATGTGATAAGTTAGGAAAAGAAGGGTGAAATAGGTTTGTAAGTTAAATACAAAGGTGCAAAATGTCTTCCAGGGAATTTTTTTGTTGTGCCAGTGACTTGCAACTGATTCCACACCTGGACGGACGACTTTTTTTTTTTTTTCTTCTCATGCTGCTGCTGCTGCTGCTACTTCCACCTCCCCTCTTCTTCCTCTTCCTCCTCCTCTCCTTTTCTTCTTCTTGATATATCGAGACAGGGAGATGGGATGGAGAGAGTTTAAGAGTCCACAGCACTGATGCTTCCTTCAATACAGTGTGGGTTGGGCTTGAACCTAGGCCACACACATGGCACTTTTTAAAAATTTTTAGATAGAGGGAGTGGAAAGGAGAGACACTACAACACCATCACACCCTCTTGGGAGCTTCCCTGGTGCCATCCATGTTGTTCTCATGAGATGCCAGGGCTTAAATTCAGATTCTCATACATGGTAAGGCATGCCTTCTGCCAACTGAGTCATCTATCTTCTAAGCCTATGAGGAAGATATTTTATCTTTTTGTTTCATTTTTTACATTTTGTTTTACTGCTCAGCTTTGGTTTATGGTGGTGCTGGGGATTGAACCTAGGACCTCAAGCATGAAAGCCTTTTTGCATAACCATTATGCTAGCTCCCGAGCCCTTCTTTTGTCTTTTTTTTTAACCAAATAAATAATTTGCATCTCTGTACAAGTAAAAAATTGTCTTCTATAAGTTGACACCTACATTTTGGCTCTACTCAAAAGTAAATACTAAGTCAAGCAAAGGTATTCTCTTGGTGGAGGGAGGAGGTTGGCATACTTTCTTTTTTTAAATATTTATTTACTCCCTTTTGTTGCCCTTGTTGTTTTATTGTTGTAGTTATTATTGTTGTTGTTATTGATGTTGTCATTGTTGGATAGGACAGAGAGAAGTGGAGAGAGATGGGGAAGACAGAGAGGGTGGAGAGAAAGATAAACACCTGCAGAACTGCTTCACCACCTGTGAAGCAACTCCTCTACAGGTGGGGAGCCAGGGAATCAAACTGGGATCCTTAAGCCAGCCCTTGCGCTTTGTGCCACATGCGCTTAGCCCGCTGTGCTACCGCCCAACTCCCTTTAAATTTCTTCATTGAGGGACTGATGTTTTACAGCTGACAGTAAATACAATAGTTTGTACATGCATAACATTTCCCAGTTTTCCATTATCAATACAACCCCCACTAGGTCCTCTGCATCCTTTTCCAGGACCTGTATTCTCCTCCCCACCAAAAATCTTTTACTTTAGTGCACTACACCAAACTATATACTGTTACTATTTTTACTTTACTTTTAGGTGTCATAGGTAGGTGTGTGTGTGTGTGTGTGTGTGTGTGTGTGTGTGTGTGTGTGTGTGTGTGTGTGTTATATAAAAGACCACTTATCTGAATTCTGTGATGGTTTAAAAGAGATGAATTACTCAGAAAGGCAACTTCACAATCTTCACATTTACAGGATTTTCCCACTGGTACTGTTTCTCTAGTAGCTAATAGAGGAGGAATTATATTTGAATATTTTCCCATATTACAATGCCTCTTCTTGGGGAAATTTCAGTCCTTCCAATCTCAACCTATAACAGTCATGGTGTTTTGTTCACTCAACTATTACAGAGTCTTTAGAAGTATTTACTTTAATCCAGAAATCAACTTCTTTTACTATAGCAACAAAAACAATAAAATATCTTGGAATAAACCTAACCAAAGAAGTGAAAGACTTGTATACTGAAAATTATGAGTCACTAATCAAGGAAATTAAAAAATATTCAAAGAAGTGGAAAGATATTCCCTGCTCATATGTTGGAAGAATTAACATCATCAAAATGAATATACTACCCAGAGCCATCTACAAATTTAATGTTATCCCCATCAAGATCCCAAATACATTTTTAGGAAAATAGAACAAATGATACAAATGTTTATCTGGAACTAGAAAAGACCTAGAATTACCAAAACAATCTTGAGAAGAAAGAACAGAACTGGAAGCATCACACTCCCAGATCTCAAATTGTATTATAGGGCCATTGTCATCAAAACTGCTTGGTACTGGAACATGAATAGACATACTGACCAGTGGAATAGAATTGAGAGCCCAGAAGTAAGCCCCCACACCTATGGACATCTAATCTTTGACAAAGGGGCTCACACTATTAAATGGAGAAAGCAGAGTCTCTTCAAATGGTGTTGGAAAAAATGGGTTGAAACATGCAGAAGAATGAAACTGAACCACTGTATTTCACCAAATACAAAAGTAAATTCCAAGTGGTTCAAGGACTTGAATTTTAGACCAGAAACTATCAGATACTTAAAGGAAGATATTGGCAGAACTCTTTTCCGCATAAATTTTAAAGACATCTTCAATGAAACAAATCCAATTACAAAGAAGACTAAGGCAAGCATAAACCTATGGGACTACATCAAATTAAAAAGCTTCTGCACAGCAAAAGAAACCATTACCCAAACCAAGAGACCCCTCACAGAATGCGATAAGATCTTTACATGCCATACATCAGACAAGAGGCTAATAACCAGAATATATAAAGAACCTGCAAATCTCAACGAGCCAACAAATAACATCATCCAAAAATGGGGAGATGACATGGACCTCTTTCACCACAGAAGAGATCTGATGATATGAGATCATCTCTTCTATTCACCATAGAAGAGATCCAAAAGGTTGAGAAACACATGAAAAAGTGCTCCAAGTCTTTGATTGTCAGAGAAATGCAAATAAAGACTTGTTATGAGATATTACTTCACTCCTATGAGAATGTCATACATCAGAAAAGCAAATGCTGGAGAGGTTGTGGGGTCAAAGAAACCCTCCTACACTGCTGGTGGGAATGTCAATTGGTCCAACCTCTGTGGAGAACAGTCTGGAGAACTCTCAGAAGTCTAGAAACGGACCTACCCTTTGACCCTGCAATTCCTTTCCTGGGGATATATCTATCCTAAGGAGCCCCACACACCCATCCAAAAAGATCTGTGTACACATATGTTCTTGGCAGCACAATTTGTAATAGCCAAAACCCGGAAGCAACCCAGGTGTCCAACAACAGATGAGTGGCTGAGCAAGTTGTAGTATATATACACAATGGAATACTACTCAGCTATAAAAAATGGTGACTTCACCATTTTCAGCCAATCTTGGATGGACCTTGAAAAATTCATGTTAAGTGAAATAAGTCAGAAACAGAAGGATGAATATAAGATGATGTCACTCTTGGGCAGAAGTTGAAAAAGAAGATCAGAAGAGAAAACACAAGTAGAACCTGAAATGGAATTGGTGTATTGCTCCAGAGTAAAAGACTCTGGGGTCGGTGGGTGGGGAGAACACAGATCCAAGAAGGATGACAGAGGACCTAGTGGGGGTTGTATTGTTATATGGAAAACTGAGAAATGTTATGTATGTACAAACTATTATATTTACTGTTGAATGTAAAACATTAATTCCCCAATAAAGAAATTTAAAAAAAGAAGTACTTACTTTAGGGCTGACGTTTTTTCCTCCAAAACCAACACACTTGGAGTAAACAGGGACCTGGTGGAACTTCACACACCTCCATCCAGGCCCCTCCCCCAATCAGTTGACTTATTTTGGTTTGGAAGAGAGAACTCCAACAAGCGGCAGATTCTTAAGAGTTTTCCAACATCATATTCCTGTATGTAGCCACTCAGAGGCAGCCAGGTGACTATTCAATCTCGGCAAAGGTCATATACCCCCAAAGATCAGTGATCTCCCCATCTAGGTAGGCTCTTGGTCATCTTGGGGATGTCTTCCTCCTGAACTTTCCTCCTAGCCAAGGACAGAGAATCCTGGATAAGCCAGTAGTTTTGAGCCTAGAACTCAAAAATCAAGGTGTTGACAGAGTTAATTCCTTATGAGATTCTGGATAGATGCCTTCTTTGACTATTCTAGCTTCGCAGTCACTGTCAGTCCACGATGCTCTCTTGATTGCAGCTGTATCATTTACCTCTGCCATCATATGCATGACTTTGCAGATAATTGATTTTAGACTTTTCTGCTTTTCTAAAGCATTTAAAGCTAGCAGTGTCCCAAACATTGCTTTAACTGCACCCCACACAATGGTTTATGTTGTATTTTCATTTTCATTCAATTAAAAAATGTTGGTATGCTTCTAAATCCTGCTTATAAGACCTGTTTTGATCATCACATTAGGTTCACTTGTATTACTTACGATGTATTCTATTTACATAACCACTATTAACTAAGCACTCCCCTGCCTCCGGGACATTGGTTTAATCCTCACTAGTTCGCGCTTTTCCCTTCTCCCCGCCTCCTATTCTACATACTTCCTTGTCCCTGACTCTTCCACCTCAGGAGAGATGCAGGACAGAATTGTGTTGTGATTAGAAGAGATTAGATTGTTGAACAGCATCCCCGCTTGTCAATAAAGAGATACTGCTTCCCAGCTCAGCCATGAGTCCCTGGTCATCTCTCTCCTGCCCGCGAAGCTAGCACGGCAAAAAAATATTTCCCAACTTCCCTCATATTTTTAACCTATATGGACATAAATTAATAATCAGAGAGTGAAGGAGGAAATCAGGACCCTCTCTCTGGGTATCTTACTCCTTCCTGATTATTTGTTAGCAAATTCTAGCCATCAGAATCACATTGGGCTGGGGCAAGTAGCTCAACTGGTAAAGTGAAGGACTTTCATGAATGAGGCTCCAAGTTCAGACGTCAGTGCTGTATGTACCAGAGTGGTATTCTGGCATCTTTCACTCTTTTCTCTCCTTTTTCTTCTCTGTCTTGTGGAACTCTTTCTCTGACTCATACTAAATAAACCTTTAAAAAGTCACTCTGGGAGCCGGGCAGTAGCGCAGCGGGTTAAGCACAGGTGGCGCTAAGCGCAAGGACCGGCATGAGGATCCCGGTTCGAGCCCCCGGCTCCCCACCTGCAGGGGAGTCGCTTCACAGGCGGTGAAGCAGATCTGCAGGTGTCTGTCTTTCTCTCCTCCTCTCTGTCTTCCCCTCCTCTCTCCATTTTTCTCTGTCCTATCCAACAACGACGACATCAACTACAACAACAATAAAAAAAAAAAGACAAGGGCAACAAAAGGGAAGATAAATAAATAAAATTACAAAAAAAAAATTTAAATAAAAAGTCACTCTGAGCTCAAATTTTCTCAGCTGTTCTACTTGGGTACACTTTCCTTGTGCCATATGTCTATAAACAAGGAAGTCTGCATGGTCATAAGGCTGACCTTGTTTGTTACATTTCTCTCTGGGGTCACAGAGAGAAATGGGTTACCTGTAGGACAGTATCTAAAACATAATTTCATATGTGTCTACTTTCCTAATTGCTTGTGCAAGAGCAAGTCCTATGGTGATTCACCCCTACAAGAAATGGAAGTTAAAGTATTTTAGAAAAGTTAAATAAGGAGGCTGGGCTGTAACGCACATGGTTAAGCCTACATAATACAAAGGGCAAGGACCAGCGCAAGGATCCTGGTTCGAGCCTCCAGCTCCCCACCTGCAGCAGGGGGGAGGGTCACCTCACAAGCAGTGAAGCAGGTCTGCAGGTGTCTTATCTTCCCCTCCTCTCTCAATTTCTCTCTGTCCTGTCCAATAAAGAAAATAGAAAAAAATGGCCTCCAGGAGCAGTGGATTCCTAGTGCCAGCACTGAGATCCAGCAATAATCCTGGAGGCAAAGAAAGAAAGAAAGAGAGAGAGAAAGAAAAGTTAAATAGTGACTTATAGAAAGGTGTGTGAATTATTTTCATCTATATGGAGGTCTTCACTCTATTAAGTGAAAAATACTTTGATGGAATGATGGGAAGTTGACATAATGGTAACTGATAGTGTTACTGTTGAAACAATTTGTTAATTTCAACAAAGTGTGTTCAGTTAGGTAAGTATCAAGATTTATGTATTTGATTACTATGTGGAACAGTAGATAAGAAAATAGGTAATTCTATAGACTTGATAGGTCTTTTTAAAAATTTATTTTAATTAATTAAATAATTAATTAAATTTTATTTTAATTCAAGTAACCATAATGTTGTGTTATATAGATACTCATAGATTTGTCCCCTGGTAACCAACTAAAGGTGATATTAACTTTGAATTTTTTTAATTATCTTTATTTATTGGATAGAGACAGCCAGAAATCAAGAAGGAAGAGGGGGATAGAGAGGAAGAGAGACAGAGAGACACCTGCAGCACTGCTTTACCACTCATGAAGCTTTCCCCCTGCAGGTAGGGACCAGGGACTCGAACCTGGGACCTTGTGCATTGTAAAATGTGTGCTCAACCAGGTGCGCCACCACCCGGCCCCCTAAAGGTGATATTGACTTTGAATCTGCCTTTTTTTTTTTTCAACACTTACATCTTCACATAAGCGATTCTTATAAATTATGGTAACAATAATAGATTAGGGTGGGATTAAGGCCAGTTTGAGAAAATTGGGAAAGAATGTAGAAGCTGCTTTCCCTTGTGAGGAAAGCTCCTTAGGGAAAATCAGTATTTTAGGAAGTGATTAGACATGGTTTTCTTCTTTGAGTGTTGGAGGTAAGTCTTTTTAAACAGTTGCTATTTCTTCATCTTCACTTAAAGAAGTTATATCTTTTTCTGACCTTCTAAATTGTCTTTTCTGGTATTACGTTAGGGCCAGTATACCATCTCTTCTTTTAAAAAAATAATGGTAGATTGACTTCCATAATTCTTCCTTGACCAAATAGCTAAGAAGTCTGCCTTTACCCTTTTCTTTCAGTTGACTGGTTTCCATATTTGTCTGCTAGATATTTAATAATTATTTCCTGGAGTCAGGTTGGTTTTGGCTGATTTTCAGATTGTTCTTTTCAGTTAAGTGTATATGCAGACACAGTTGTCAGTGCCTGCACTATGAATCCACTGCTTCTGGAGGCTTTTCTTTTCCCCTTCTGTTACCCTTGTTGTTTATTCTTGTTGTTATTATTATTGTTGTATTGCTGTCATTGTTGTTGGATAAAGCAGAGAGAAATGGAGAGAGGAGGGGAAGACAGAGAGGGGGAGAGAAAGATAGACACCGCCAGTGAAGCGCCCGCCCCTGCAGGTGGGGAGCCTGGGCTCCAACCAGATGGAACCGGGATCCTTGTCCCCATTTTTTTTGCACTTCACACCAGGTCTGTGCTTAACCTGCTGTGCTGCTCCCCCCTGGGCCCCTAGTTCTTTAGCGCTTTGCTTTGATCTTACTGCATATCTTTTATATGCAATTTTAAAAATGTCTTTTGTTATAAGCCCAGGACAGGGGATAAGGTGAAGAGTCACTTAGGGCATGGAATTTAAGAAAGCACTCATTCTCAAAGTTAGGGAAACCAGCCTCACACTTAGTTTCTGAGAGTGGCTATCTCCTTAAATCTTATGCCCCAGGAACCTATCTTGCCTCACCTTGTTCTGAGTCCATAGAAGCCTGGCCCAAGTTGGTTATAGACATCTATATAATTAAGACCTTAAAATGAACTTTACTAACAACTTTCACTTAGAACAGGATTTGACTTTGCTTTATCTAGGGAGACAAAAATGAGACAAAAAAAAGGTAATATTTTAGAAAATCAGTGCCTTACCTGAGCCAGTAACTCAACAAAGTTAATTCACAGACATCAGCCAGAATTTTGGACCGTGTTATCTCAGGTAACTATAGTATATCTGTATTGCACTTCTGATTTTTTTTCCTTCTTACCATGGCTTTCCATTAGAAAGTTCACTTTTGCAGAACCCCTCTCATGATTAACACGGTAGTTAAGCTTGACTACGTCTCTGGCTTGTATCGTGATAGGCAAACCACCTAACTTTGGCAAACAGTTGATTAGAAAGTGCATGAACCTGTAACCTGCAAGGCGCCAGGAGTAGTGTTTGTGTGCTGTCAATACTAGAGAGTTTTGCCATACTCTTAAAAACCTGTCTTCAAAGTAGCCTGAAATGTTGGTGTTCAGGGTTCTTTACTTCTTCTTAAAATATTTTTCTTCTTTTGTTTTTAGATGCCAGTGAGAGCAGGTGCCATCAGGTGAAAACACAGTTTGGAGTTGGCCTGAGAGCTGGGGGAGGAAATCACCTCCGGCTTCTTGAAGGAGCTCCCTCTCTCCAGGCATGTTGGACTGCCTGCTGCCAGGACTCTGCTTGCCATGCCTTCTGGTGGTTAGAGGAGATGTGCATTCTAGCAGACTGCAGCAGGCCTCAGAACTGCCAGGCTTTAAAGACAGACTCTTCCAACTCCGTGTTGGTGTTTTTAGAAAAAGTCCGAACTACTAGTGATTTGGATTTTCCACCTGAAGATTCTGTACCACATATTCTGGTACTAGGTTGGAGCAGGGCATCTTGGAGGAGGAAGAGCCCACCCAGAGCTCCACTCAAGCCTACTCTATCTTCAAGTGACCAGCAGAACTTAGTTCTGAAGCTTCGGAAGAGGGATAGTCTTAGTCAAGAAGTAGTTACATCTGCAGTGACACAGCATTCTGAAGTGAATGACTCCAAGGTATTAGGTGATCGGAATGCCAATGACTCTGCAGAGGTAAGCATGTTATGAATAAAGAGCAGAGGATGGTTAACTTTGCTTTTTTACAATTGGCAAACATAAGCTATGAAGCTGATATAGGGACTGTCCGTCTGTACATAAAAAGCTGCTTTGTGACATTTAGAGGGTGCTGCCCAGATGTAAAATTGGATCTTAGAGACATTACCCCATGCAAGTCAGGCCATTGTTTAGGTAAAAGCAGAGAGCCGCTGATTATCTAGTTTAAGCTGGTTTTTGGCTACAGGTAAATGAAGCTGTGTGGGTGGTCTCCACCAACGGTTCTGCAGTGTTTTGTGCCAGATTGCAAAACACTTGATTGATGTAGTTGCAGTCAAGTTCTCCCCCTCTCCCCCCGTAAACACATTCTGTTTGAGGTAGTCTTTATCCCAGCCTAAAGTAATCGTGCTTGATAACCAACAATTTGAGAACTGACCTGATGGGCAGGAGAGCCAGATGTTCCTATTAAACAAAATTATCACCATTCTTTGTATGTTAGGGAGATATCGCCAGTAGAGGTTATTCTGCTTGTTGTGTTTCTTCATTGTTGCTCTTCCTGAGCAAATGATTAAAAGAAATGACTCACACCTTACTCAGTCTCCCTTGATTACTGTGACTTATTTTTGTATTTGTTTTATTCTAGTTGTTTCTATCAAGTTGAAGCCAGAATGGGGAGGCTATTATATGTCATTTTGTTTAATGTTCATAACAGTATTTCTAAGCAGATATTATAAGCCCAGTTTTACTAGTGAGAAAACTGAAGTCCAAAAAGATACCTAATAGTTTGATAGCAAACTTAGATTTGGAACCCAAATTTAATATTAGGAAAAAAACTTTTCCACAATGGTGGAGAACTTTTATTTTTTTTATTGGAGTTAATGATTTATAGTAAATACAGTTATTGATACATGTGTAACATTTCTCAATTTTCTGCAAACTACTCTCACCCCCAGCCTAGGTCCTCTCCCGCTATTATGCACCTGGACGTGAGAGTTCCCCCAACCCCCACTCCCCGAGTCCTTTACTTTGGTGCAATAGACCAAATCCAGTCCAAGTTCTGCTTTGTCTTTCCCTTTCTGTTTTTATCTTTCAATTTCTGTCCATGAGTAAGATCATCCATATTCATCCTTCTCTTTCTAGTTTATCTCACTTTAACATCATTTCTTCAAGCTCCATCCAAGATGAGATGAAGAAGGTGAATCCATCATTCTTAATAGCTGAGTAGTATTCCATTGTGTGTATGTACCACAACTTTCTTTCTTTCTTTAAATTTCTTTATTGGAGGATTAATAGTTTACAGTCGACAGTAAAATACAATGGTTTGTACATACATAACATTTCCCAGTTTTCCACATAACAGTACAACCCCCACTAGGTCCTCCTCTGCCATCATGTTCCAGGACCTGAACCCCCTCCCAACCCAGAGTCTTTTGCTTTGGTGCAATACACCATATATACATACAATTTTCTCAGCTACTCATCTGTTGTTGGACACCTGGGTTGCTTCCAGGTTTTGGCTGTTACAAATCATGCTACTATGAACATAGGTATACATAGATCTTTTTGGATGGGTGTGTTTGGTTCCTTAGAATATATCCCCAGGAAAGGAATTGCAGGGCCACAGGGTAATCCATTTCTAGCCTTCTGAGAGTTCTCCAGACTGCTCTCCACAGGGTTGAGACCAGCAGTGCAGGAGGGTTCCTTTGCCCTCACAACCTCTACACGTTGGCAAAGATCTTTAAGTTGGTGAGGGTGAGGTATGTGGACATTTACCACAAGGAGATAATAAATTGTACTCATGTGACAACAGCTGTCCTATAAATCACTATTTCCTGCAATAAAATGTTAAACATAGCAAATAAAACTTGCAGTACAATAGTAGAAATACACCTTTAGGTTAGTATGCCCACAAACATTTGTGAGTACCTATTATGAATGTCAGGTCTTTTTCTAAGCACTGGAGACACAAAGGTGAACAAGATGTGGTTTGTGCCTTCAGGGAGTTTACAAGTCTAATAGTGACTCAGATGTGAAGATAAGTATTTACATTGTGTGTAGCTATTGCATTAGTACAAAATACATAAGAGGAAGTGGCCCACTTGAGCAGGCATGTAGAGTGTATGTACAAGGAAGACTTTACAGGGATGTTTAACTTATTTCTTGAACGTGTAGGATTTCTTTGAGGCTAACAGTAGTAAAGATTCAGCTAAAAGTACAGTCTGATATAAAGGCTCAGCCAGCCAGAAAATATCTATTGCACAGTTCCTATATGCATGTTACTACACTAAGCTAGGCATTAAAATATTATGGTACATAAGAGAAATCTGCTTTCTGTTCTGGTACACTTTATACCATGGCAAGGAAAATAGATATTACAGTTAAGATAAATAATTATAAGTTTGAAATCAGGAGATGCCTCACCCAATATAGCTCATACCTTGTTATGCATTAGTCCCTGTGTTCAAGACCCAGACCCAGCACCACTTGGGGCCACCATGGTTGGCACCAGGGGAACTCTGGATGGTGGAACAGGGCAGTTATTTTCTCCTCTTTCTCTCTGCAAGGTTCTCTCTTTTTCATCTCTCTCACCCTCTCTTTGAAAGAAAAGAATGAAAAAATTGGCCCTAGGGAAGGGTGCATAACAGTGGTATTGTACATGTAGAAAATTAGTCCTATAGTTTAAAAATTACAAGTTTGATGTAATTTGTCGCAGTGGGTGTAAGGTGATGTAAGGTGTTGCCAGAGCACTTAATAGGGGCCAGATGGTGTGCATACATGAGTAGAGCATACATGCTACCTTGCGTGAGAACCTGTGTTCAAGCCCCTGGTCCCCACCTGCAAGGGAGAAGCTTCATGAGCCATGGAGCAGTGCTACAAGTGTCTTTCCTTCCCATCTTTCTCTGTCTCTCATCCTTTATCAAAAGAAAAAAAGGGGGGCTGGCGGTAGCGCAGCTGGTTAAACGCATGTGGCGCAAAGCGCACAGATCTTCATAAGGATCCAGGTTTGAGCCCACGGCTCCCTACCTGCAAGCAGGGTTGCTTCACAAGCCGTGAAGCAGGTCTGCAGATGTCTGTCTTTCTCTCCCCCTCTCTGTCTTCCCATCCTCTTGATTTCTCTCTGTTCTATCCAACAACAATGACATCAATAACAACAATAATAATAACAACAACGATAAACAACAAGGGCAACAAAAGGGAAAGAATAGCCTCCAAGAGCAGTGGCTTCGTAGTGCAAACACGAGCCCCAGCAATAACCCTGGAGGGAAAAAAAAAAAAGGCCACTGGGTGCAGTGGAGTCTTCTTGTGGGGACTGAGCTCTAGTGATAAGCCTGTTGGAGGAAACAAAAAAAACATAGAGAGCCCATGGTGAAAAAAAGTCTGAGAGCTGTGCAGAGTCATGAGGCTTTAAGATAGTGACTGCTCACGCAAAGTGCAAGGACCAGGCAGTAAGGATCCCAGTTTGAGCCCCAAGCTCCCCACCTGCAGGGGAGTCACTTCACAAGCAGTGAAGCAGGTCTGCAGGTGTCTGTCTTTTCTCCTCTCTTTCTTCCCTTCCTCTCTCGATTTCTCTCCTACCCAACAACGACGACAATAATAACAACAACTACAACAACAATAAAAAGGGGGGGGGAGGTAAAAAATATATATTAAAAAAAAGGATAGTGACTGCTCCAGGCTACTTTTTTTTTTTTTTTTAAGAAATAAAGAGACAGGGAGTGATGCTACAGCACTGAAGCTTCCCGAAGTCTTGTAGGAGCTGAACTTGAACCCAGGTCTGTGTGCATATGTAGATCCCCGTAGCTGCCATGTGATACTCCCATGTAGTGCCAGAGTTGGAACCCAGGGTTTCACATATTATTATAGTAAGATGTGCACACTGCAGAGTAAACAGTCACCAGGACCCAAATACAGTCATCTTCAGTGTTAAAGAGTTAGAACGTTAGGTAAAGAAATAGAAAAACCGGGAATCCGGTGGTAGTGCAGCAGGTTAGGCATAGGTGGCGCAAAACGTAAGGACCGGTGTAAGGATCCTGGTTCAAGCCCCTGGCTCCTCACCTCAGGGGAATCGCTTCACAGGCGGTGAAGCAGGTCTGCAGGTGTCTATCTTTCTCTCCCCCCTCTGCCTTCCCCTCCTCTCTCCATTTCTCTTTTTTTTTTTTTTAAATATTTTTAATAATTATTCCCTTTTGTTGCCCTTGTTTATTGTCATGGTTATTATTGTTGTCGTCGTTGTTGGCTAGGACAGAGAGAAATGGAGAGAGGAAGGGAAAACAAAGAGGAGGAGAGAAAAATAGACACCTCCAAACCTGCTTCATCGTTTGTGAAGAGATCCCCCTGTAGGTGGGGAGCCGGGGGCTTGAACCGGGATCCTGCCCTAACTTTAGTAATTTCTGTCCTTCTGGTTGCTTCTCCATTTCTCTCTGTTCTATTCAATGACAATGACATCAATAGCTACAACAATAAAACAATAAGGGCAACAAAAGGGAATAAATACATATTAAAAAATAATAATAAAATAAAAGTTAAAAAAAAGAAATAGAAAAACTGCTATTGAACACTGAAGACAACCCTGAATTTCTACATGATTTGGGGAGAAAGAAAAGAAGGCGGGAGTCGGGTGGTAGCACAGCGAGCTAAGCGCACGTGGAGTGAAACGCAAGGACTGGGTAAGGATCCCGGTTCGAGCCCCCAGCTCCCCACCTGCAGGGGAGTCGCTTCACAGGTGATGAAGCAGATCTGCTGGTATCTATCTTTCTCTCCCCCTCTCTGTCTTCCCCTCCCCTCTCCATTTCTCTCTGTCCTATCCAACGACAACAACAAGAATAACTACAACAATAAAACAACAAGGGCAACAAAAGGGAATCAATAAATATTAAAAAATCTTAATAGAAAAAAAAGAAAGAAAGAAAAGAAGGTATTCATTATATAAGGATAACACTTGCAGTATGGTAAATATTTAACAGCCACATTATCCTTCAGAAAACAAAATGATACATAAAACCAAGTGGTAGATTTTGTAAATTTCCATGGAATAACTACATAGAACTATACTACCAGAATGTAGTCTATTTCAAGGTACCAGCATGAAGTCACTGAAGACTTGGAAGAGATGGGCATTTTCCAGCTCCTGTCAGCTGCTTCAGCATATCACAGTATAATAATAATAAAGTTATGTATGGACCAGTAAAATTAAGAATATAGTAGATTTAGGCCTGAGTGCTGACAGATGGTGAAAACTCTAATGTGGACCTTAAAGAATTCAGGTGTATGTTGAAAGGAACATCTTGAAACTATGTTAACTAAAGACTTCTCTTTCTTCTTGTTCACCAGCAGGGTACAGTGGCGATAAACTGCTGCTAGTGGAAAGTATCTTGAGCTGTTTGGTCTAAGTTGGAGAGTGGGTGGAAATCGGGGGAGGAGTACTGAACTTGAGCTTTGAGCCCCTAGAGTAGGAGTAGGGCTTTTTGCAGCGTTGTATACAGGCACTATATAGTTAGGTATCACGTGTCGAGAACCACAAGCATTGCTTAAAAATGAGAACGAAGGGAGTCATCAGATCGAGTTATATACATTTGACCTTGTTTGCAGTGCTTAGGAGCTTGATCCTGAGTGTCACAGATAGCTCTGCAAGGGTGAGAAGATTTGCTGTGAGCACTCAAAATAATTGGTAGACACTTCATTTATGTGAGGACTTGCAGTTCAACCTTCTGCTTAATGCACAGAGTTAAGGAAGAGAAATCTTTGCACTGGAGATCTTCTAATTAGGGATGACTGGCTAGCAACACTGGTTTTTAGTACTCTTCACTAAGCTAGGTCAAGCATCTCTGCATCTAAAGTAGGACGAAACTAGATCATAAATTGTTCCTATCAGAGATGCCTGCAGAACAGCAATGGCATTGGGTTGTCAGAAGCATTTTTCATGCTGTTGGGAACAGACACAAACTATTTCCATGAGTAGGTATTATGGACCTTTGGCAGGTCTAAAAATGGACTCATCTTAAGGAAAAACTTGTACTTCTTGGTTAAAATACTGCATCCTTTCAACACAATGAGCCTCTGAATTATAGGTAAAGAAGAACAAGAATGCTTGTTGGTTAGGTAATAGGACTGTTTGCAGTACAAGCAGTTCAGCCACAGGTAATTAATTGTTCCCAGTCCTACTTTGTGAAAAGAGGAACATTCTCTTTGAACTCAGGAAAATAAGGTGCAGTTAAGTATCCCTACACATAAGATTTGGCTTTTGAGAAAGTGAAGTACTTCTCTCTACCATCACCATTTCCCCATTTTCAGTCAGTGAATACAGCTTTTCAATCCATATAAAACAGTGGCTTTCTGTAAAGAAAAGAATATAGAGTATACACTTTAGACTGTGTCCAGAGATGTCAGGCATGGAATGCCAACCCTTCACGCTCATTACTCAGGTGAGACCTTTCCTTTCATGGTATTCTCTAATTCCATTCCAGGAGGTTCACTTCCTAACAGTGTCCCAAAACCTAGATATAGACCAGGTCCCATAAGATAGAGCATATGTTCACATGTATCCATAAATTAGGACAAAATATATACCTGAAAGCAAAAGTACATAATAGTCTGTAGTGAGTCAGTATCAAGTTTATAATGAAATAGTGTCCACTTAGACTTAGATACCCTCCTCACCTACTTCCTATTACAGTTATCTCACCCACTCCAAAGCTAACCTTATCAAAGCAAGGACTGCAAAAGCTGAATAAGGGCAAGAGACTGGCATACTTTAACAATGACTCTTTAGTCACTATCAGGCCACCCCATCAGCTGGGGCCCTAATCAGGGAGTCCTGAGATTCCCAAACAGACTTGATGGGCCTAGACCTCAAATAAATCCCTCTCTCCATTGTTACTGGTCATTTCTATCAGGAACAACAAAATAGACCCCTTTGTGGGCCCCCATAGGACCTTGCCCTCAACTTGGATCAACAACAGTAGAAAATGTTCCATCCCCTGAAGGGAGGATGGACAAGATACTCTATGCTACACCTGATGAAGATGGGTCCTGATATTGGGGCAGCTTGGAATGTTCCTACTCATGACCACAGAATGTGAGCTCAGATCTACAGGGATGCAGAGGTCATATAGCCTTCTAAGCTAATTATGGGCCCCAGATCACATCAAATTGATGGAGTTTACAGTCAACAACTTCTCTGGACAGACAACCCCACCAATGTGTCCTGGAGCTCCACTTCCCCAGAGCCCTTCCTCACTAGGGAGAGAGACAGGCTGGGAGTATGGACCGACATGTCAACGCCCATGTTCAGCAGGGAAGCAATTACAGAAGCCAGACTTTCCACCTTCTGCATCCCACAATGACCTTGACTGAGACATATCACTAAATCCCTGCCTCTCTGCCCACAGAGGAAGACATTATTTTTTCTCTTGTAATATTTCTGTTGATGAAGATGGTAATTTTTTTATTTTAATATAATTGTGTCTCAAATCAAAATGTGTTGCAAGTTGCTTTCTTAAAATTTTATTCTAATGTTCTTAGTATAAATTAATGCCAAGTTAGCATGTGCCTTGCCGAAGATAATTCTTTGTATGCAGTTTTATTGGTAGGGTAGAGCTACAGCATGCGTCTTCAGCTTATATTTTAAGGACTGCCTTAAAATTATGCTATATTAGGGGGCTGGATGGTGGCACAGCAGGTTAAACATACATGGCGCGAAGCGCAAGGACCAGTGCAAGGATCCCGGTTTGAGCCCCCAGCTCCCCACTTAGAGGGAGGTCACTTCACAGGTGGTGAAGCAGTTCTGCAGGTGTCTTTCTCTACCCCTCTCTTTTTTTTTTTTTTCTACCCCTCTCTTTCTTTTCCCCTCTTTCGATTTCTCTCTGTCTTATCGAACAACAATGAAGCAATAACAACAATAATAACAAACAAGGGCAGCAAAAGGGAAAAAATGGCCTCCAGAAGCAGCAGATTCGTAGTGCAGGCACTGAGCCCCGGCAATAACCCTGGAGGCAAAAAAATAAATAAATAAAAAATGCTATATTGGAGCCAGGAAAGGAGAAAACAAATGAAAAAAACTAATTCATATATAGAATACGGATCTTACAGCAATGTACTTATTTCCTTTTCCCAACCTTTGTGCTACATATGTCTTGAACCTAACAATATATTATTATTTTTTAATTTCCTTATTGGGGGATTAATGGTTTACAGTTGACAGTAAAATACAATAGTTTGTAAATAGTAACATTTTCCAGTTTTCCACATAACAATTCAACCCCCACTAGGTTCTCCTCTGCCATCATGTTCCAGGACCTGAACACTCCCCACCCCAGAGTCTTTCACTTTGGTACAATACACTGAACAATATATTGTTATTAGTTTTACTTTATTGCCATGTGGCAGAGGGGTGCATGCGTGCACACACACGTGTGTGTGTATACTTGATCTCCTGCACACTAGTACTATTGAAGAGTCTTTCCAGTCCAATACATGTTTTTAAAAATATTTTATTTTATTTTTTATTGAGAGAAATACAGAGGGAGGAAGAGAGAGAAGGATCAATCCCCAAAGCACTGCTCAGCTCTGGTTTATGGTGTGCTGAGGATTGAACCTGGCACCTCAGAGCCTCAGGCATAAGAGTCTTTTGCAGAACCATTATACTGTCTCCCCACCCCCACCCCAGTATATTTTTTAGAAATTTGGACAAGAATATATTTTATCATCCTAATAAATGTCCAGCTGAAAATGTTTAAATTAAAGATGAGATTTTGAAAAGCAAATCTGAGTTATTATGATTCATCACAATGTTTTTTGAATTTCAGTGAAAAGTAGAAATCAGTTGGATAAGTTCCATTTTTAAATATTAAATTGGTCGTTTCAAAAGCTTGACTTTACAAAGAGAAAGAAAAGCTTGACTTTGTCTTCCAATAACTAAATGTGGAGTTCTTACTGATTTTTTTTTTTGTTAAAGATGACCAGAGGTCTTCTGATTGTGATGTCCTCTGTCACAGTACAATACTGAGCTAACACCTCTTCCCTTAGTTTTTTATTTATTTATTTATTTATTTATTTTTGTTGCCCTTGTTTTATTGTTGTAGTTATTATTGATGTTGTCGTTGTTGGATAGGACAGAGAGAAATGGAGAGAGGAGGGTAAAACAGAGGGGGAGAGAAAGATAGACACCGGCAGACTTGCTTCACCGCTTAGGAAGGGACTCCCCTGCAGGTGGGGAGTCGGGGGCTCAAACCGGGGTCCTTATGCCGGTCCACATGTGCTTAACCCGCTGCGCTACCGCCTGACTCCCTCTCCCCCTTGGTTTTTTGGTTACTGCTTCATTGTTGAGAACCTATTTCAGAACTGCCAAAATAGTTCCCTTCCAATTGAGTTTGCCTTTTCCCAGGGCCTCTTCATGGTTTTCTGGTTCTCAGTCCTCAGACTGTTCTGAAAGTCTTACCTTTTTCTTTCCTTCCTTCCTTCCTTCCTTCCTTCCTTCCTTCCTTCCTTCCTTCCTTCCTTCCTTCCTTCCTTCCTTCCTTCCTTTCCTTTTTAAAAATCTACTTCAGCTTTGTTTCTCCTGTGGTTCAGACATATATACACATACACATACACACAATCGTAACCACTTTCACTACTCTTTGACTTTGTATAGATTTAGCTTTCTATTTGGCATAGTTTTTTCTCTTCCTTTTTAAAAAAATATATATTTATTTATTTATTCCATTTTTGTTGACCTTTTTATTGTTGTAGTTACTATTGTTGTTGTTATTTACGTCGTCAATGTTGAATAGGACAGAGAGAAATGGAGAGTGGAGGGATAGAGAGGGGGAGAGAAAGATAGACACCTGTAGACTTGCTTCACCGCTTGTGAAGCAAATCTCCTACAGGTGGGGAGCCGGGGGCTTGAACCGGGACCCTTATGCTGGTCCTTACTTTACGCCACGTGCGCTTAGCCCGCTGTGCTACCCCCCGACTCCCAGTTTTTCTCTTTTTTTACTTTTTCCTTCTCCTCTTCCTTCTTTTCCTTCCCCTCCTCCTCCTCTCCTCCCCCTCCCCCTCCACCGCCTTCGTTTTTTTCTGTCACTGGAGCTTTACTGCTCTAAGCTATCTTTTTCAAATAAAGAGGGACAGAAGGAGAGGACTACTATACCACTGAAGCTTCCTCCTGGGTGTTGGGGCCCAGATCAGGGTCTTACATAGTGTTCCTTTGTCTTGAAGGACTTCCTTACCACTTCTATAGTGTAGGCTTGGGGTGATGAATTCTTTTTCCATCTTTAAAAAGGGTTTAAGTAAATCTGAGTTGCAGGTTTTTGCTTATTTTGTTTTTAGTAGTTTAAAAATATTGTGAGGGCTATCTGCCTGAAACATCCATCACCCTGCTGGTTGCCAGCTTTGATACAACTGATCTGGCTAGGTAGCTACCCATTCCCTATTACCACCACCACTCCATGTGTATCCCTTCCAAAGCCGTGCACTTGGTCACCCATATTTTGGGGTGAAAAATATACCCAATAGAGAAGGACCATTCTGTTGTCAAGGGTAAAAGCAAATATCACTGCTTGGGTGCTAGAACCTCCAAGTTATGTTTTCTTCTTTTTTTTTTAATATTTATTTTATTTATTTATTCCCTTTTGTTGCCCTTGTTGTTTTATTGTTGTAGTTATTATTGTTGTCATCATTGTTGGATAGGACAGAGAGAAATGGAGAGAGGAGGGAGAAGAAAGAGAGGGAGAGAAAGATAGACACCTGCAGACCTGCTTCACCGCTTGTGAAGCGACTCCCCTGCAGGTGGGGAGCCGGGCCTGGAACCAGGATCCTTACGCTGGTCCTTGTGCTTTGCAGTACCTGCGCTTAACCTGCTGTGCTACAGCCCGACTCCCCTCCAAGTTATATTTTCTTTCTCTTTTTTTTTTTTTTGTTACTAAGGTTAGTTGGGGCTGTGCCTCATGATGAACCTACCACTCCCTGTGGCCATTTCCTGCCCGCCTTTAATTGATAGGACAGAGAGAAGTTGAGAGGCAAAGGGAAAAATTATATATAGAGAGAGACACTTGTAGCATTACTTAACCACTCATGAAGCTTCCCCCCTGCAAGTAGGGACCAGGGACTTGACCTAGGTCCTTGATTATGGCATTGTTTGTGCTCAGCCATGTGCACCACTCTCCAGCCTGTTATGTTTTCTTTAGGTTTCTGTGCATGGAATTTGTTTAACTTCTCAAAGCTGGGCTTGAATGTGGAAATTATTAACCATTATTTCTTCAAATATGTCTCTGACCCCCACCTTTTTTGAGAACACTAAGTGCAACCATATTTAGTTATTTAAATTTGTTCAACACTTTTTTATTCCCTTTTATTGTTGTAGTTATTGATGTCGTTGTTGTTGGATAGGACAGAGAGATGGAGAGAGGAGGGGAAGACAGAGAGGGGGAGAGAAAGATAGACACCTGCAGACCTGCTTCACCGCCTGTGAAGTGACTCCCCTGTAGGTGGGGAGCTGGGGGCTCAAACGGGATTCTTACACTGGTCCTTGCACTTTGTGCCACCTGTGCTTAACCTGCTGCGCTACCGCCCGACTCCCTGTTCAACACTTTTTAAATGTCCTGTTAATTTATTTTTAGTCTTTTTTTCTATTTTTATGTTGACTAGTGTCTACTGATAAGCCTCATGTTTACTAATCTGTTGTCATTTAATTTCTACAGTGTATTTTTCATCTTAAGCACTTAATATTGATCTTCAGAAGCTATAAATTTGATTTATTTAAAAAAGTGTTTTCCGGGGACCAGGTGGTTGCACACCGGGTTAAACGCACATGGAGTAAAGTGCAAGGACCGTTGAAGCAGGTCTGCAGGTGTCTATCTTTCTCTCCTCCTCTCTGTGTTTCCCTCCTGTCTTGATCTCTCTCTGTCCTATCCAACAACAATAACAACAACAATAACAATAAGGGCAACAAAAATTAGGAAAAAATGGCTTCCAGGAGCAGTGGATTCGTCGTGCAGGCACCAAACCCCAGCAATAACCCTGGAGGCAAAAAAAAAAAGTGTTTTCCTTATGTCTGTCTTTGTTATAGCTTCTTGAACATAAGAAATAGATTCATAATAGTCATCTTAATGTTTTTGTCTATCAGCTTTGTCATATATGTTATTTCTGGGTCAGCTTTAATTTAAATTTTTCCTCATTTCAGGGTTTATATGACTGCTTCTTTGCACATCTGGTTATTTTATTTATTTACTTTTTAATTTGCTTTCCCCCCCCCTCTTGTTGCTTTTTTTAAAATTGTTGTTGTAGTTATTAATTGTTATTCTTTTTTTTTAATTTTTTTTCTTTTTTTTAATATTTATTTTATTTATTTTTTCCCTTTTGTTGCCCTTGTTTTTTTTTTATTGTTGTAGTTATTATTGTTGTTGTTGTTGAATAGGACAGAGAGAAATGGAGAGAGGGAGGGGAAGACAGAGGAGGAGAGAAAGATAGACACCTGCAGACCTGCTTCACCGCCTGTGAAGCGACTCCCCTGCAGGTGGGGAGCCGGGGTTCGAACCGGGATCCTTATGCCGGTCTTTGTGCTTTGCGCCACCTGCGCTTAGCCCGCTGTACTACAGCCCGACTCCCTAATTGTTATTCTTATTGATGTTGTCATTGTTGGATAGGACAGAGAAATCGAGAGAGGAGGGAAAGACAGAGAGGGGGAGAGAATGAGACACACCTGCAGACCTGCTTCACCGCCTATGAAGTGACCCCCTCCCCCTTCAGGTGGGGAGCCAGGGGCTGGAACCAGGATCCTTACGCCCAGTCCTTGCACTTCGTGCCATGTGCACTTAACCCACAGTGCTACCACCCGACCCCCACATCTGGTAATTTTTAGTTAGGTGTCAGACTTTGTAAATTTTTCCGGGGCCAGGCAGTGGTGCACACAGTTAAGTGCTCACATTCCAGCGTACAAGGACCTGGGTTCGAAATGCTGAGTCCCCATCTGCAAGGGGAAAGCTTCACAAGTGGTGAAGCAGGGCTGCACGTGTCTCTCTTTGTCTTTCCCTCTCTACCTCCCCCTTCCCTCTCAATTTCTCTTTCTCCATCCAATAGATAACATATTTTTAAATAAAAATAAAATAATTTTTCCTAACTGGATGCTAGGTATATAGTTTTTAGAGATAGGCTTATTTATTTATTTAATTAGAATGAGGCCAGAGTATCATTTTGGCCATATGGACCAATTTGTGGTCCTGGGGATCACATCAAGGGATTTTGATCTACAAAACATGTTCTCTAAGCACTAAGCAAGCTCCCTGGTTGCTAGGTGCTTGGTATTTTCATATCACTGTAGGTCTTCTTGAGCTTTGTTCTCAAGAACAAAGGAATATGAATAAGTTATTGGTAATAGTTTGATAATTTGGAGTCTTACCTTTAAGCTTTATAATTTTTAAAATACTATTTATTTATTTATTTATTCCCTTTTGTTGCCCTTGTTGTTTTATTCTTGTAGTTACTGTTGTTATTGATGTCGTCATTGTTGGATAGGACAGAGAGAAATGGAGAGAGGAGGGGAAGAGGGGGAAAGAAAGACAGACACCTGTAGACCTGCTTCACCGCTTGTGAAGCGACTCTCCTGCAAGTGGGGTGCTGGGGGCTCCAATGGGATCCTTGCACCAGCCCTTGCGCTTTGCGCCACATGCGTTTAACCCGTTGCGCTACTGCTTGACTCCCAACCTTTATAATTTTAAAAAAATATTTATTTCCTTTTGTTGCCCTTGTTGTTTTATTGTTGTAGTTATTACTGCTGTTATTGATACCGTCGCTGTTGGGTAGGACAGAGAAATGGAGAGAGGAGGGGAAGACAGAGAGGGGAGAGAAAGATAGACACCTGCAGACCTGCTTCTCCACCTGTGAAGCGACTTCCCTGCAGGTGGGGGCTTGAACCGGGATCGCCGGTCCATTCGCTTTGCCACCTGCACTTAACCCGCTGCGCTACCGCCCGACTCCCCCAAGCTTTATAATTTTAACTGCTTTTAGTTTAGGGTTAATTTTTCACACTATGGAGGCAATACCTTTATTATTACTCTGAACCTCTGCCCCATGAATTATGAAGTTTTCCATTCTAACTCTTTGGATTAGCTATTTCAATTTTAATTTATTGTTATTATTATTATTATTTTATCCAAAGCATTGCTCAGCTCTGACTTATGGTGGTGTGGGGGATTGAACCTGGGACTTCAGGGTCTCAGGGCATGGAAGTCCTTTTCCTTTATGCTGTTTCCCCTACCTTAGATTAGGTGTTAATTTACACAAAAGCTAATTCTTTTTTTTTTTTCTTGCCTCCAGGGTTATCACTGAGGCTTGGTGCCTGCACCACAAATCCACTGTTTCTGGAGACCATTTTTTTCCCATTTTGTTGCCCTTATTGTCATTATTGTTGCCATTGATGTTGTTGTTGGATAGGACAGAAATTGAGTGAAGAGGGGAGACAGAGGGGGAGAGAAAGATAAACACCTCAGACCTGCTTCACCACCTGTGAAGCGACTCCCCTGCAGGTGGGGAGCAGGAGGCTCGAACCAGGATCCTTTGGTCCTTGTGCTTTGCGCTATGTGCGCTTAACCCACTGCACCTGATCCCCACAAAACACTAATTTTTTGGGGGGGTAAGTGCTTACTTTGATTGTGGGTAGTTTTCTCACATACATGAAATGATCGGTACTCAGTTGAATAGTTGAAAGTGTTCCTATCCTGATTATCAAGTTCTTTGTGCAGTTTCCTCCTCTTCCCAACCTTCCAATTATAACTCTTCAGCCTAGGAGCAGTGCAGGTTTCTTCTTGTATTTCCCTTTCCTGTGCTGTGGCTTAGGAACGTCTGACAGTTAAGCTGGAATAATTGTGTTCCAATGAGGGACTAAATCTGTTCCTTTGTTACTCGATTTTGACTGGAAACTACCATGTCCACAATGATTTGTCTTCTTTTCCCCACCCCTTTCCACCTTTCCAGCTTTTGCCATTCACTTGTGTAACTATGATTCATTCTTTAAGATACATGCAAGGCTTTACCCCTTGTAGGAATTCCTCCTCCTCCTCCTCCTCCTCCTCCTCCTCCTCCTCCTCCTCCTCTTCTTCTTCTTCTTCTTCTTCTTCTTCTTCTTCTTCTTCTTCTCCTTCTTCTCCTCCTCCTCCTCCTCCTTCTCCTTCTTCTCCTCCTCCTCCTTCTTCTCTTCCTCCTCCTCCTCTTCCTCCTCCTCCTTCTTCTTCTCCTCTTTCTCCTCCTCCTCTTCCTCCTCCCCCTCCTCCTCCTTCTTCTTCTTCATCTCCATTATTCCAACCTTTGGGTTCACGATTCTTCAACAATTTGTTTGGCTTTGTATGTTAACTCTCTTTTCAGCCATCAGGTTCCAGATGCCATCAGGATGCCGTCCAGGCTTCCCTGGATTGAAGACCCCACCAATGCATCCTGGAGCTCTGCTTCCCCAGAGACTCACCCTACTAAGGAAAGAGAGGCAGACTGGGAGTATGGATCGACCAGTCAACACCTATGTTCAGCAGGGAAGCAATTACAGAAGCCAGACCTCCCACCTTCTGCAACCCACAACAACCCTGGGTCCATGTAGAGAATGGGAAAGCTATTGGGGAGGGGCGGGGATATGGAGATTGGGTGGCAGGAATTGTGTGGAGTTGTACCCCTCTTATCCTATTGTTTAGTCAATGTTTCCTTTTTATAAATAAAAAGTTTTTTAAAGAAAAGGATAACTTAGGAGTGAATGAGGGAAGTATAATAGGAAATAGGTGAGGAGGATATCTAAGTGGACACTATTTCATTATGAACTGGATACTGACTCACTGCAGACTATTGTGTACTTTTGCTTTCAGGTATATATTTTGCCCTAATTTATGGATACATGTGAACATATGCCCTATCTCATGGGACCTGGTTTATATCTAGGTTTTGAGACTTTCTTGGGAAGTGAACCACCTGGAATGGAATTAGAGAATCCTATGAAAGGAAAGGTCTCACCTGAGTAATGAGGCTGAAGGATGGACATTCCATGCCCGACGTCTCTGGACACAGTCTGAAGGGAAGCCTACCGAGGTGGTACTCGTGTTGATTAGGTTGGGATCAAGGACTTCTTCTCTTACATTTGCTTTTCAGATTGGGCTCAAATGTTCTTCTGAAGGTTTGTACAGTAGCCTAACCTCTATCATTGTATCTGAGAACAGGGCACTTATTTTGTTCAGATTCATTCTTCCAATAACTTCATTAACTTTGTCTCCTTATATCTCTAGTCACTCTCCTACTGATCTTTATGTTTCAAATAAATATTTCAAGAGTAGTCTATATCTTCTCTTCTTCATTCACTAGTATTTCATCCTCAGCCCTGTGGAATTTGATTTCCAAGATGCTTTTGCCTAGTACACTGCATTCTTAGGAACCCTTATCTGATTGAATCTCTCTGCATTATTTCATACTGGTTACAGTTGTCCCTTCTTTTTAGTGAATATACACCTTCCTTGTTCCTTTCATTCTCTCTCTCTCTCTCTCTCTCTCTTCTAGTCTTTATTTATTGGATAGAAACAGCCAGAAATTGAGAGAGCAGGAGGTGAAGAGAGGAAAAGAGACAGGGAGACCCCTGTAGCACTGCTTCACCACTCACAAAGCTTTCCCCCTGCAAGTGGTGATGGAGGCTCCAACATGGTTCTTTGTGCAATGTAATGTGTGCTTAACCAGTTGTGCCACCACCCAGCCCTTCCTTTCATTCTCTATGACCACTACTTCTCATCAGTTTTACAGGATCATTTAACATGCTCACATCTTAAAAAACTAATATTCCCAAATATTCTTATTTTTCTGATTTCCTTACTTAAATGTTCTTCTTCAGTAAGCTCATTTACTCCTATGACTTCAGATACTATCTTTGAGAGTTAGTTTTGAAGTCAGAATCTCTACTTGAATTTCCCAGAGATAACTTCAGATCCAGTATATCTAAAATATAACTTGCCTGTTAGTCTCTTAAATGCCATTTGTAGTCTGTCTTGATTGTTGATGCCGCTATAGTTGGTCCCTCACTCAGGTTAGAAACATGGGAGTCATCTTAGATTCTTTTTCCCAGGCCCCAGATCCATTTCAGCTTCACAAATATTAGATCCTTAATACTTTAAAATTTATTCTACAGGGAGAATTCCCAGAATTAGTGGCAGAGTAAAGTGGTCTCCTGGACCCTCCCACATATAATAATTATAAAATATATATTTTTAAAAAACTGTATTTAAAGAAATTGGAAAGGATCCAAAGCTGACAGAAACTAGAGGAAAGTTAGTTCCTGAGAAATAGCAACTGGAAGAATAAGAACTGTGAGTTTGCAGCTTTTAAATTTCTTTTTGCCGAAGGGCATTCACCAGCCAGCCTCTGTAGAAGAGGAATGTGGCAGTGGAAAGTAACCTTACTTACTTAAACTTTTTTCTTTTCTTTTTTTGCTAGTATCATTCTGGGGCATTAGAACAATGCATATGTATAAGTGACTTCTTCAGCCCACTTTTCAACTCTTTTTTTTTTTTCCCCTTGGGGTAAGGGAGATAGTTGGAGAGGAGAAACACCAGAGCAGTGTTTTATCATCCTTGGTACCTTCTGTGTTGCTCCTCTGTGGTTCTAGAGCTCAAGCCCAGACAGAACCTCACAGATAGCAGCTTATATGCTCTACCAGATGAGCTACCTCCCAGCACCTACAACTTTACTTACTTTTTATTTATTTATCATTTATTTCAATTTTTCCCTTTTGTTGCCCTTGTTGTTTATCGTCATGTTGTTGTTATTGTCGTTGTTGTTGGATAGGACAGAGAGAAATGGAGAGAGGAAGACAGAGAGGGGGAAGAGAAAGACACCTGCAGACCTGTTTCACCGCCTGTGAAACAAACCCCCTGTAGGTGGGGATTCGGGAGCTCGAAGCGATGCACTTTGCACCACGTGCACTTAACCCGCTGTTCCACTACCCGACTCTCATTGTTTTTTTGGTTTTTTTTTAAATTACCAGGACTTTATGGCTCCAGGATGACATTTTATTTAATTAAAAAATGTTATTGCCACCAAGGTTATCACTGTGGCTCAGTGCTGGCACTATGAATCCACTGTTCTCAGTGGCAATTTTTTTCTTTATTTTCTTTCTATTTTATTTGAAATGATAGAAAAGTTGAGAGGGAGGAGATGGGAAAGAGAAAGAAATACACCTGCAGACTTGCTTTACTGCTTGTTGCAGCTTCCTCCCTACAGATGGGGAGGAGGGGCTCAAACCTAGGTCCTTGCCCATGGTAACATTTGACATATGGGATCAACCAGGTACACTACCACCTGACTCCCCCCCCCATGACTTTTTCATATAGAGACAAAGAAGTAAGGAGAGTGAAAGAAAGCATAACACTGAAGCTTCCTTCAGTGTAGTGGAGTCAGACTTGAACTTGTATCACACACATGGCAAAGTAGTGTTTTTTTATTATTATTATTATCATCATCATCATTATTATATTATTTTATCAGAGCACTACTCAGCTCTGGTTTATGGTGGTGAAGGGGATTGAACCTGGCTCCTTGGGAGAGTCTCTTTGCATAACCATTATGCTATCTACCCCTACTCAAGTAGTGCAATATCCAAGTGAGCTGCTTTGCAGGACCCAACCTTACTTTCTTATGATGGCAAAGAATGGAGTTCAGTATAGAAAAATAATCTGGAAATGAAATGGGAGGGGCTTTGAAAGTAAGAAAACCACAGAAGAGTGAAACCATAATCTTGACTTTAATCTCTTCTAAAATCCCTATCTGAATCTCTCAGCCACACCTGGGGAGACTCTAGAGCATCTAGTGAAAATGCTGGCAGAAGTGACAGGAAAAGACTTCTATCAGGCTGTGTGGTGGCGCACCTGGTTGAGCACAAATGTTACAGTGCACAAGGACCCAAGTTCAAGCTCCCAGTCACCACTGTAGAGAAAAAGCTTCACAGGGAGTGAAACAGAGCTGCAGATATCTCTCTGCCTGTCTCTGTCTCTGTCTCTCTCTCCCCCCTCCCCATTGCCACCAGGGTTATTGCTGGGGCTCAATGCCAGCACTACGAATTCATCACTCCTGATGGCCATTTTTTCCAATTTTTTTTCCTTTTCTATTTTTTATTTGATAGGACAGAGAGAAATTGAGGGGGGGAGGAGAGATAGGGAGAGAGAAAGATAGACACCTGTAGACCTTCACCGTTCATGAAGCGGACCCCCTGCAGGTGTACCACCACCCAGCCCCCCTCTTTCCCACTAGCTCCTCCTTCCTCTCAATCTCTTGCTGTCTCTATCTAATAAATAAATAAATATAATTAAAAATGTTTTATTTATTTATTTTCCCTTTTGTTGCTCTTGTTTCATTGTTGTGGTTATTATTGTTGTTATTGATGTCACCGTTATTGGATAAGACAGAGAGAAATGGAGAGAGGAGGGGAAGATAGAGACGAGGAGAGAAAGATAGTCATTTGCAGACCTGCTTCACCGCCTGTGAAGTAACTACCCTGCAGGTGGGGAGCCAGGGAGCTCCGGGCTCAAACCGGGATCCTTACACCGGTCCTTGCACTTTGTGCCAACTGTGCTTAACCTGCTGCACTACTGCCAGACTCCCAATTAAAAATGTTTTAATTAAGGAAAAAAAAGAATTCTATCTCTCAAAAACAGAACCTCTATTAGGTTAGTTCTGTGGGTTTACTTCTGCTTAGTTGACTGCTTTCGCCCCATGTATAGCAGAAATCTGATGTCCTTGGGGGTCAGGCGGCGTGTGTGGGGTGTCCCTGGGATCCCTTCACAGGTGGTGAAGCAGGTCTCCAGGTGTCTTTCTTTTTCCCTCTCTGTCTTCCCCTCCTCTCCTTTTCTCTCTGTACTAACAATGACGACGTCAACAACAACAATAATAACTACAACAACAATAAAAATCAAGGGCAACAAAAGGGAAAATAAATAAATATTAACAGGGGGTCGGGCGGTGGCGCAGTGGGTTAAGCGCATGTGGCGCAAAGCGCAGGAACCGGCATAAGGATCCCGGTTCGAGCCCCGGCTCCCCACCTGCAGGGGAGTCACTTCACAGGCGGTGAAGCAGGTCTGCAGGTGTCTATCTTTCTCTCCCCTTCTCTGTCTTCCCCTCCTCTCTCCATTTCTCTCTGTCCTATCCAACAACGAATTGCGTCAACAAGGGCAATAATAATAACCACAACGAAGCTACAACAAGGGCAACAAAAGAGGGAAAAAAAAAATGGCCTCCAGGAGCGGTGGATTCATGGTGCAGGCACCGAGCCCAGCAATAACCCTGGAGGAGGAAAAAAATAAATAAATATTAACAAATTAAAAAGAAAGAAATCTGAAATCCTAATGATGAAGGGGAAAGAATACAGTGTCCAATGATGAAGGGGAAAGAATACAGTGTCCAAGGCTGAAACTTTACAGAAACAAAGAAAACACAGCACAGTCGTTCACAAATCTGAGTATAATCTGTGGCCAAAGTTTTTGCTCCATCATCAGATTACACAAACTGTCCTCAGGGACTAGAGAAACAAGTAGCAGCAAGACCCGCACAGAAATGTTCATCCACACATCCCAGGTGAAGCAGTCTCCAATTTAAGTTCAGATGAATCAGGAAAAACAAACAAAAAACTTCACAGCCTAAAGGAATATATTAGTATCTGGAGTTACTACATGTCTTAGAATATCCAGTATTCAAAAAAAAAAAAAAGTAGCTGTTCAAAGAAACAGGAAAGAATGACCGTCTGTACTCAGAGAGAATGGCCTATACTAAGAGATGAAAAAATAAGTCAAGAGAAACCTATTCAAGTTGACTTAGTCATCAGAGTTAGTAACCAGAGACTTCGCAGCATGTTCAAAGAACTGAAAGGAATTAAAGGGGGCTGGTGGTGGAGTGCACACGTTAACATGCTCAAGAACCAAATTCAAGCCCCCTGATCCCCACCTGCAGCAGAGAAGCTTCATGATCAGTGCTGCAGAGAAATAAATAAAGCCTATTTTTTAAAAAGAGGGAGAGTAGAGATGGAAGTTCACAGTTTTGTTAAGGAAAATGGCAAACTTGGTTAGGATTGAAGGGAGAAAATCTGCAGTTCTGCTGACCTCAGGTTGCTGTGCCTATTGGAGTGAGTGGTGGTTATGCCAGAAATTTGGTGGGAAAGTCTTGAAAATAAGAGAGACATAGAAGGACTAAGATAAATTCTTTATATGCCTGTTTGGCTGAGAGACAAAAGGGTCTGGTAAAAAATAGATGAAAGTGTCTGGTTCTTCTTCTTCTAGCGTTTGCCCTTCTTCTGTAGCCAGTCAACAGCGTCAGGTTGAGCCTGATGTAAAGTTTCGAGACCTCCTTTGAATCTGGAGAGGTGGCAGTCGTTGACTATGTGGGTCATAGTCTGTCTGGAGCCGCAGGGGCAGTTCGGGTCGTCTCTGGCTGCCCAGCGATGGAACATAGCGGCGCACCGGCCATGGCCTGTTCGATAGCGATTGAGGAGGGCCCACAAAATAACTCACCTGAATGGTCACCAGCATACACACGACCCAGGATTGAGCCTGGTCCCCACTACAATGGGGAAGCTTTGGTGCTGTGGTGTCTTTTCCCTGTTTCTGTCTCTATTACTCTCTCAGTTGGCTTTGAGTGATGAAAAAAAAAGTAAATATCAAGGGGGTGGCAAGCACTTAAGAATTGAGTGCATTTCCTAAGCAGCACACAGATATATTGGCAGAGAACTTGGGCTTTGAGTGAGCTTTGTGCAGATCATTTGGCTAACCGCTAAGCTATACAAATACAGGGTTGATAATTTGGATGCCAGCCTAAAATATAAACAAAAATGAAAAGACAAAGGAGAGACATAAATATAACAAAACTTTGGAGACTCTACAGTTCATCTATACGACATTAATGGATCAATAGCTGATCATATTGTTTTTCTTTGGTTTATTATAACTTTTTATTTTATTTTTATTTTAATAAGAGAACAATACAGAGAGAAAGATACAGAATACAGAAATACAGAATAGATACAGAAAGATACAGAATACAGAAAGATACAGAATAAAGATACAGAATAAAGAAAGATACAGAAAGATACAGATTATAGAATACAGAAAGATACTGCTTAGCTTTTAGTGGTGCTGAGGGTTGAACCTGGAACGTTGGAGTTTTAAGCATGAAAGTCTTTTGCAGAACCATTATGCTGTCTCCCCAGCTCTCATCATAACTTTTATGGGTATATATACCATTTTGGGTTGATATATTTTTTTTTATTTTATATAAAATATATATATTTTTTATTTTTATTATTATCTTTTTTTAGTTCTCTTTCTTTGGTTTGTTTTCTGGATCTACAACGGCTATTCCAAAACAAGTATTTACCATGTATGAAAAGACTGAAAATAAATATTAAGTGAGAAAGGAAGATAAACGTATGTGTAATATGATTATTGCTACTTTGGTTTTTTTCACAGAAAAAGACTGGGATAGGGACCAGGTAGGTGGGGGAACACATAGTAAGTGCACATGTTAAAATGATCAAGGATCTGAGTTCAAGCCTCTAGTCCCCACCTGCTAGGGGGGAAACTTCACAAGCAGTGAAGCAAGGCTGCAGGTCTCTCCCCACCCCCATTCCAATTGCACTTTCTCTGTCTCCATCCAAAATAAATAAATAAAATAGTTTTTTAGAAAGACTTGGAGAAATTTAGATCAGAATTTTGGCACCATTTTGGGAGGTGAGATATATAGTATTTTTGATAGTTGTGTGTTAAAAATCCTTTAATGTACAATTATTTTATGAAATGTAAAAAAAAAAAAAAAGCTATTCAAGTCTGCTTGTTCAAATGAATTTTTTTTTTTTTTTTTAGGTCCACAAGGAAATTGTAATTTCCAATCCCTTAGCCACAACCCTGCCTGTGGAAGAGATATCTGGTTGGTCAAAGAATCTGTCAGCCTCACATGAGGCATCAGAGGATCCTAGTACTGTGTCCAGCGCTCAGCAAGTGAAAAGCTCTGGGGAAAACGCTGCTGCTCTGCCAGTGGCTCCTTCCTACAGTTATGCCACCCCAACCCCCCCGGCCTCTTTCCGGAGCACCACAGAACCAGGTGAGATACTTTGCTTTTTCCCTTGGAGATAGATGAGAAAGAAGAACATTTGATCAAAATGTTCTCTTTATAACTATGGTGGTTATTGTTGGGAGAGTAGGGGCACAGAACTTTGGTAGTAGGTGCAGTGAAGAACTATACCCTGTAATCCTGCAATCTTGTAAGCCACTATTAAACACACATTTAAAAAATGGCTTAAAAATGTTCTCTTTAGGAGGGAGGCATGACTTGAAACCTGTACGTTAGGAAACAAAGCAAAACAAAACAAACCCTGTTAATGTCACTGTAGTAGTAGTCCTTTTCTTTCTTTTTTTAATGAAGAACTGAGTGCCTTATACATGTAGAATACCTTTGAGTGTTCTCCTTGCCCCCTCCCTTTTTTTTCTGTATTCTTGGGGGAGGAAGTTGGAGAAGGGGAAAGAAAGACAGAGTAAAGGAAAAAAACATAAATACTACTTCACCAGGGTCGGGAGGTAGAGCAGCAGGTTAAGCGCATGTGTCGACAAGCACAAGGACCAGCGTGAGGATTCCAGTTCGAGCCCCCGGCTCCCCACCTTCAGGGGAGTCGCTTCACAGGGGGTGAAGCAGGTCTGCAGGTGTCTGTCTTTCTCTCCCCCTCTCTATCTTCCCCTCCTCTCTCCATTTCTCTCCTATCCAACAACGAACGACATCAACAGTAACAATAATAACCAAAACAAAGCTACAATAAGGGCAACAAAAGGGGGGGAAATGGCTTCCAGGAGCATGGTGTAGGCACTGAGCCCCAGCAATAACCCTGGAGGCAAAAAAGAAAAAAAATACTACTTCACCACCCATGGTGTTGTACTGGTGCTGTTCATGGTCTTCCCTTGTGTTACTGGGAATCAAATACAGAGCTTCACACATAGTAAAATACCTGTTGAGCCATCTCCTGATCCCTCTGTCCTTTTGTCAACAGAACCTAGCCTATGGGAATTTGAGAGTTCTTTCTCACAGCCAGATTCCACTGTGTCCCAATACATAAGAGGCACAAGTTTCAGTTAAAATAATGTTGAATGAAAAAAAAAAAACTACTGGGAGGAAATAGAACTATGTACCTCTTTGCCTTCTGAATGGCTGATTGTTGGTCAAATTTTTATCTCTTGGATTTTGACAGATATATCTTTATTTTATTTCTAAAATATTTATTTCACATAAGGCAGAAAGAAAAATAGAGAAGCCAGAGCACTACTCCTGTATGTGGCCCCTGGAATCAAATCAAGAGCAACTTGTGTGCTTTCCATCTTTATTTTAAAAGAAACTCATAGGTAGGAGATTTATATATTGAGTGTTGCCTTAAGAGGTCTTTGCTTCACAAGTGCTGTTCTTTTTTTTTAAAATTATTTATTTATTTATTCATGAGAAAGACAGGCAGAGAGATAGAGAGAGAGAACCAGACATCACTCTGGTACATGTGCTGCCGGGGACTGAACTCAGGACCTCATGGTTGAGAATCCAATGTTTTATCTACTGCGCCACCTCCCAGACCACACACAAATGCTGTTCTAAAATACTAGGAAGAAGTAGTTAATCAAGGAAATAAAATTGATCTTTATCCCCTGAAAAAAGGTAATCGCTGAAGAATGAGGCAAAACCATTTAAAAAATTCTTGCTCATTTTTAATTTTCTACAGTCTCCTTGGTAATATAGCATATAATTTTAGTGTTTCAATTGAGGCACCAGAGTAATTTTTGTATTCAAGTAAATGTCTGATTTTATGTGGCTGTGAAGGGCTTAAATTAGTTGTATTATATTTTTGTCCATTGTACTTTTATATGAATATAGAGTATATCCTTGGGGGTCAGGTGGTAGCAGCAGGTTAAGCGCACATGGTGTAGAGTATATTCTTTCTATACTAAATGACTTTACCAATATCATTTTTCTTTTCCTTTTTTTTTTTTTTCTTAATTGCCACCAGCGATATCACTGGAACTCTGTGCCTGCACGACAAATCCACCACTCCTAGTGGCCTTTTTTTTTTTTTTTTCCAGTTTTGAAGAGAGACAGAGAAATTGAGAAGGAAGGGGAAATACAGAGGGAGAGAGAAAGAGAGACAGCTGCAGCATTGCTTCACCACTTGTGTAGCTTCCCCCACTGCACTTGGGGCTCAGGGGCTTAAAGTTGGGTCCATGTGCATGATAATATGTTCACTCAACTGGGTGTGCCACTGCCCAGCCATGGGTACATTCTTTCTTTTTGAAAGTTACATCAGAGAATTCTTTATTTTTTTTGCAGTATTATGGAACAAACATAGGACATCACACATGTACAATACCACTGCTGCTGAGTGGTCTCTTTGGGACAATTTTTTTCATTCTTTATATTTAGAGAAGGGGGAGGAGAGAAAGAGAGAACTGAGAGTCCACACTTCACTGTTACACCATCCATGAAACTGCCCTGGTGCTCTCACCTGGTTCCAGAGCGCATTGCTCATGATAAGACGTATGCCCTGCCAGGTGAGCTAAAAGAATTCTATCCATCCTCTTGAGTGTCCAGATGCTCACTTTTTCCATACAGAATGATACCATTTGGGGGCCAGATGGTGGTGCATTGTTTTAAGTGCACATAGTACTAAGTGCCAGTTCAAGCCCCTGGCTCCCCACCTGCGGGGTGCTACTTCACAAGCAGTAAAGCAGGTCTGCAGATGTCTAGCTTTCTCTTTCCCTTTCTATATTCCTCTCTTCTCTCTTTTCTATCCAAAAAAATAGAAAAAGTGGCCTCCAGGAGCAGTGGATTTGTAGTGCAGGCACCGAGCTCCAGCAGTAACCCTGGAGGCAAAAAGAAATAAATAATTGTTTCTCCCCAGTTGCAGTGTTACCAAGCACACAGATAAATCCCAAATTTCGTATTTGTCTAGGATGCTTTTCTTCTCAGTCTTGAAATAATGGATAGGCCCGCTTGTTATTAGCTTTAAGCTCTCCTGGTTCCTAGGTCTCATATGAAAAGAACAATTATTGTCAGTGCCATAAAATTAATGTAATTAGTGGTTCTGAACAACCTGCAAACATTTTTTTTTTTGGTGATGACTGTGGAGGAGGGGTGCTAGTGACATCTAGTGGGTAGAGAACAGGGATACTGCTAAACATCTTACTGTGCACAGGAAAAACCCCAGCCCCAGTGAAGAATTACCTGGTCCAAAATGTCAGTAGTACCATGACTGAATCCTTACATATATTAAGTAGCTGATGAATAATATAAGACAATACATAGCTATTTGCTGGCATAGGTGTTTCAAAAATGCTAAAATCATTTAGGAAATATATCAGATTGAATTTAAATGATTTGGTAAGATTTTTTGAAGAGAAGACTAACTTTAAGCTAGAAACAAGGGAGATTGAGTTTAGAATAAAGAAAGACTATTGAGAGTAGGGTGGTAGCACACTGGGATAAGCACTAGTGGCTTGAGGTGCAAGGACCTGTATAATGATCCCGGTTCCAGCCCCCAACACCCCACCAGCAGGGAAGTCGCTTCACAGGTAGTAAAGCAGGTCTGCAGGTGTCTGTCTTTCTTTCCCCCTCTCTGTCTTCCCCTCCTCTCTCAGTTTCTCAATGTCCTATCCAACAACAATGACATCAATAACAACAACAATAATAAAAAGGGCAACAAAAAAGAAAGACATCATTTTATTAAAGGGAATACGTTTTATGAACTTCCGAAAAGTAGACTTTTATGAAGCTGGCTAAGGTTTGTTGGGCATTATGCCAGCTCCCCTGCATTGCTTGATGCTGTGGTCTATTTACATAATCATTATTTTGCCTGAGACCCGCCCTGCCTGTAGGGTATTGGTTAATCCCACTGGTTAGAACCTTTGCAACAGCTGCTATGGAAGCATTCTACCTTCCCAGAGTGCCTTGTTTTCTCCACCCCCTTTTCTAGCCAATCCTGTTCCCAATTTGCCACTTCCGTTTTTACCCTATAAAACTCGCTGCTGTTTCTGGTTTCTCCCCATCTTCTTTCTCTTCCGTGTCCTGACCTGGAGAAGGGCTGGCGTGCATAGCAGGAGGCGGCCATTTTGCTAGCTCCAGCTGGCCTAAACCCGCTGTGCTCACAGCTGACTCTGGGACATCTGCATCAATAAAGAATTGTATTACCACGCCACCATGAGTTCCTTGTCTTTCTCTTTGGTGAAGCTAGCCCGGCAAAGGTTCTTGGATAATCTAAGTCTATGGGTGTAGCAATTGGGATATGAAAAAATAAAGCTTGCCTTGTGAATTCCCTTTAATTCTAGAAATTTTATATGTGTATTTTGTTAAAAAGCTGTCAGCCTGGGGACTGAGAATGTAGCTCAATGGTAAAGCACTTACTTTATATCTATGAGCTTCTGGGTTCAGTCCCCAGCACCTAAATAAAAAAGAAAGTAATCGGCAGGGAGTTGGGTGGTAGTGCAGCAGGTTAATCGCACGTGGCGCAAAGTGCAAGGACCAGCCTAAGGATCCTGGTTCGAGCCTCCAGCTCCCCACTACAGGGGAATCACTTCACAAGCAGTGAAGCAGGTCTGCAGGTGTCTTTCTCTCCCCCTCTCTGTCTTCCCCTCCTCTCTCCATTTCTCTCTGTCCTATCCAACAACGACGACATCAATAACAACAACAACAACAATAAAAAGACAACAAGGGCAACAAAAGGGAAAATAAATAAATAAAAATTAAAAAAAAGAAAGTAATCAGCATAAAAGTTATCCTTGAAACAATTGAAATCTGTTTGTTAAATTCTGTGTAAAGTACTATATCAAGAAGTGTTAGGTTAACAAACAGGAACCAAGTTGTCCTGCCACCTTCCAGACACCAAATTACAGAAGCTACCATGATTCCATCCTAACTTCTCTGAGCAGACGACCTTACCAGTGTGTCCTGGAACCTCATCTCTCCACAGCCCCACCCTACTAGGGGAAGATAGAAACAGGCTGGGGGTATGGATCAACCTGCTAATGCCCATGTCCAGAGGAGAAGCAATTACAGAAACCAGAACTCCTACCTTCTGCACCCCAAAAACCATTTTAATCCTTACTCCCAGTAGGGGAGAAGTGATAGGAGGGAGAGGATAAAAGGGCTCTGAACTCCAAATCCATCAGGACCCGGAGAGAGAGGAGGAAAAAAGGAGGGACATTTGGATGTAGTAATAATGTTATGTGTGACTTGGAGGGAAAGAGAGGACTGTACCTGGAAGAAAAAGGGGGCAATTATGTACAAATGTAGACAGATAGTTGTAGAGATGATAGTTAATCCATGTCTGCAAATTTAGGAGAACTGCAATGGCTTGCAATGGAGGGATTGGGGATTCAGAACTCTATGGTGGGAAAAGTATGGAATTATATCCCTGTTGACATATAATTTTGTAAATCAATATTAAATCACTAATAAAAAAATAAAAATTTCAAGGACTGGGGAGATAGCATAATGGTATGCAAAGACACTCTCATGCCTGAAGCACCAAAGATCCCAGGTTCAATACCCAACACCACCATAAGCCAGAGCTGAGCACAGTTCTGGTTTAAAAAAAAAAATCTAAATAGATAAATAAATAAAATTTTTGAGCTGGGAGTCGGGCGGGCAGTAGCGCAGCGGGTTAAATGCAGGTGCAAAGCTCAAGGACCAGCTTAAGGATCCTGGTTCGAGCCCCTGGCTCTCCACCTGCAGGGGAGGTGCTTCACAGCACTGAGCCCCAGTGATAACCCATGGCAATTTTAAAAAAAGATCAGATAAATAATGAGGGAATGGAGGCAGTAACTGAATATTGTTTGTGTAAGAAATTTGACCACAGTGGGGCCAGGTGGTGGCACACCTAGTTGAGCGCATATGTTACAGTACACAAGGACCCAGGTTTCCCACCTGCAGGGGAAAAGCTTTGCGAGTGGTGAGGCAGTGCTGCAGGTGTCTGTTTCTCTTCCTCTCTGTCTCCTCTTTCCCCTCTCAATTTCTATCTCTATCCAATAAATCAATCAACATAATTAAAAAAAAGAGAAATTTGACCACAAAAGAAAAGAAATGAGAGAGTCTGGAGTTAATTTTTGAACACTTTTATTATTTTTAAGAGAAATATTTATTTCATATGAGAGGCTAGAACACTGCTCTGTGCATCACATCACTTCCCCAGCCACGTGGATTTAATGTGTTATCTTTTACATGTTTTCTTTGTTTCCAGTTATAAGGAAATTGGTGGTATCTGCTGGAGATAGTGTCCAGATAACCTTGCCCAAGAATGAAGTTCAGCTGAATGCATTTGTTCTCCAAGAACCACATGAAGGTAAAAAGTCTGCTTGTATTTGGGTAATGTTATAGTTTATAATGGTGTTTATGTACCTTAACTCATTTATTGCTTGCAGCAGTCCCATGAAAGGGAATAGGATACAGCATATGTATGTCTACATAAGCACCTACTTGATACAAGACTCTCTCTATAGCATGTTTGAGATCCTGAGCTTTAATGTCAGTCCTGGGTTCATGTTACAGCTCAATTTGCATTTCTCTGACAATCAGTGACTTGGAGCATTTTCTCATATGTTTATTGGCCTTTTGGATCTCTTTGCTAAATATTCTCTTTATCACCTCTCCCCATTTTTGGATGAGGTCATTTGTTGTTTTTTTGTTGCTGAGTTTGGTGAGCTCTTTATGTACTTTGGTTATTAGCCTCTTGTCTGATGTATGGCATGTAAAGATCTCCCATTGTGAGAGTACAGGTCCAAGAAGGATAACAGAGGACCTAGTAGGGGTTGTATTGTTATGTGGAAAACTTAGAAATTTTATGCATGTATTGTATTTAACTATTGAATTTACTGTTGAATGTAAAATATTAATCCCCCAATAAAGAAATAAAAAATAAAAAATAAAAAAAAGATCTCCCATTGTGTAAGGAGTCCCTTTGTTTGGGTAGTAGTTTCTTTTGCTATACAGAAAGAAGCTTTTTAATTTTTGTTTTAGTCTTTGCAATTGGATCCGTATCATTGAAGATGCCTTTAAAATTTATATGGAAAAGAGTTCTGCTAAGTATTTGATAGTTTCTGGTCTAATACCCAAGTCTTTGATCCATTTGAAATTTAATTTTGTGTTTGGTGAAGTATAATGGTTCAGTTTCATTCTTCTGTATGTTTCAACCCAATTTTTCAACACCATTTGTTGAAGAGACTCTCCTTTCCCCATTTAATAGTCTGGGCACCTTTGTCAAAGATTACATGTCCATAGGTGTGGGTTCCACTTTCTTTTTAAATCAAAACACTGCTCAGCTGTGGTTTATAATAGTACCTGGGATTGAACTTCATACTTTGGCACTTCAGACATGAAAGTCTTTTTGCATAAACATTATTCTGTCTTTCCAGCTCCCTTAAAGTTACTTTAAGAGCAAAATGAAATGAATTACAAGATATTTACACCTCACTATCTACAACAGCATGTGATTGATGTTCATTAAATGTAGATTGTATTGTATCCATTTAAAAGAGAAAGAAAAGAAACTGAGACTCCAATTAACCTGATTATTTTGGTCAAAGGACTAGCAAATAGCAGATGTATAATTTGGAGAGAAGTTATTCAAGACTGATGCTAATAAAAAATTCCACTTGAGGAAATCAGAAGGTAGTGCAAAGGGTTAAGCGCACATGGCACCAAGCGCAGGACCAGCGTAAGTATCCCAGTTCAAGCCCCGGCTCCCCACCTGCAGGGGAGTCACTTCACAGGCGGTGAAGCAGGTCTGCAGGTATCTTTCTCTCCCCCTCTGTCTTCCCCTCCTCTCTCCATTTCTCTCTGTCCTAACAATGACAACAATAACAACAACAATAATAACAACAACAATAAAAAGGGCAACAAAAGGGAAAAATAAATAAATATAAACAATAAAAAATTTCACTTAACAAAAACAACAGCAACATCAGAAAGGCAACTTCAGTGTTATATTCAAAATTCATTTTTATAAAATGTGTAAATTAGGAGTAGTTACATTACTGGCAAACGCTAGAAGAAGAAGTTACATTACTAAAGATTTTTATAGAGACCAGGCACACAGAGTTGAGTGCACATGTTACAGTGCCTAAGGACCTGGGTTCATTCATTCTGCCTCCCCCTAGAGAGACCTCCTTTTCCTTCTCTGTTAGGTAAGTTAAAGTTTGAAGATCGAAGTGAGGATAAAAACTGCCTTGAGATATAACTTCTTCCACCATTTTGTGAAAATATGATAGACTCTGCTATATTTTCTTTTTTAACCCATATTTGATATGTGTATCTCCATGAGTTAATGTCATCTTGCAGTATTGCAGAACACATTAGCTCAGAAACAGAAACTTTCAATTTGGGTGGACAGTGGTGCACCAGGTTAAGCACACATAGCACGTGCAAGGGTATGCAATAGGAACCTGAGTTCGAGCCCCCACTCCCCACCTGCAGGGGGAATGCTTCATGAGTGGTGAAGCAGGTTTGCAGATGTCTTATCTCTCTCTCTCTATCTATCTCTATCTCCCCCTCCACTCTCAATTTCTCTCTGTCACATTGAATAAAAAGGAAAAAAAAGAAAAAAGGGCTTCCAGAGCAGTGAATTCGTAGTGCTGGCACTGAGCCCCACTGGAGGCAAGGAAGGAAGGAAAGAAGGAAGGAAGGAAGGAAGGAAGGAAGGAAGGAAGGAAGGAAGGAAGGAAGGAAGGAAGGGTGGGAGGGAGGGAAGGAAGAAACTTTCAACTTTCCTTGTCTCAGGTTGGGAGATCAGCTCTGCCGGTTCTTTATCTCAGTAATCCCTTGTGGCAGGCAGCTCTTGCAGCATCTCTCAGGATTCCTTTAGGATTTGGAGGCATGGTCTGAAATCACTGCTTTGAATTCTTAAAACCAGCATTCTGTCTAATAGACTATGCTTGATTGTTCTTACCCTAGGGCAAATTTCTGACTGCTGGCATAATGTATCCCCTGAGCTTTTCTATCTTTTTTTTTTTAAATTTATTTTTGGATAGAGACAGAGAGAAATTGAGAGGGGAGAGGAAGACAGAGAGGGAGAGAGAGAGACAGAAAGACACCTGTAGCTGTGCTTCATCATTCGTGAAGCTTTCCCCCTGCAGGTGGGGACCAGGGGCTTGAACCTGGGTCCTTGTACACTATAATGTATGTACTTAACCAGGTAGGCCACTGCCTGCCCCCCCACACACCTGGAGCTTTTCTGTACTAGGACTATTGTCCCTTTTTTGAGCTTTTTAAAAATATTTCTTTTCCATCCCCTGTACCACCATAAGCCAGAGCTGAGCAGTGCTCTGGTAAAAAAAAAAAAAAAAAAATTTTCTTTTCCCTTTTGTTGTCCTTGTTCTTTTATTGTTATTGTAGTTATTAATGTTGTTATTGATGTTGTCGTTGTTGGATAGAACAGAGTGAAATGGAGAGAGGAGGGGAAGACAGAGAAGGGGAGAGAAAGACAGACACCTACAGACCTGCTTCACCACCTGTGAAGTGACTCCCCTGCATGTGGGGAGCCGGGGACTCGAACCGGGATCATTACGCCATGTGCACTTTACCTGCTGTGCTACTGCCCGACTCCCCCCTTTTTTGAATTTTTAATACTAGCCTTAGATATTATCAAGTTGTTAGTTCTCAAACTGGTGTCTGTTTTCTGTGTAGAAAAAAAAAAATTCCAACTACATTTGGAAAAAGTGTCATCACTTAGTACTATTTCTGCTCCTCACCTAGACTGATTTTCTGTATGTACATTCGTGAGAGTTGCCCGGAGTCGACAAGTGGCCAAAACATGGATAGTATTTGACCAGAGAGGAAGAGTAGTAGATTGTATCTCAGGCTTATGAAATAAAATCTGGTTTTAAGATGAAGTTTATCTTGGAATTATGGTTTATATGTTAACTTTTGAAGTCAAGAAAAGAACAAGATGTTCTCTGCTAAGTATTTGTAGTTTTGTATTTTCCTTTAATCTTCTTACTTTTGAGTAGTAACTTAACTTAAACCTTCCTACCAAATTCTACCTTTTGCTAGCCAGAAACACAGTTTTGGTTCATGTCCCCCCCGCCCCCCCATTTAAGACTTCCTTTTAGTTGGGAAGGATTATATCCCTGCCTTACACAGTCATATAGTCTGAACTACAAATGAAGACCATTTAATGTTTCATTTGATCTTAATTAATTTCAGTGGGGCCTGTTTTAAATGGGCTATGCCCTGCCATCTTCTGTGGTATGCTATTTAGCTCAGCAGGAAAGAAGTAGCTCTTTTAACTCACCAGGGTGTGATGACCTCAGTAAGATAAGCATTGTTAGCACTCTGTAAAAAGCTATTTTTGAACCATGTTATTTAGAAGTCATTGCTGTTCTTTGTTGCAAAGAAGTTCTACAAGAAAATGGCCTTTATTCCCAATGAGTTCATAGTGGTTGATAGGACCTATATTTTCACTGGGATGCCACACCATGAACAACCTGGTATATTTGAGGGAGAAGTGACCCTGATTACGGTGGGTATGGGGCAAAAATAAGCATTTCTGGAAGAAAGTTGAAGACCTGACTGTAGCTACATCAACAGAATGTTTGGTTTCCCTATAGACCTTGAGGTAAAATCTTAGAAGCTGAGCCTTTGTCAAGATTTAGAAGGGATTTGTTATTGGCAGACTGTGTGGCTGCCCTCTGTGTGTAGGTGTGTGTTTTCATGATTTTTGTAACTGCCCTTCTATAGGAGAAACCTACACCTACAACTGGCAACTGATTACTCATCCTAAAGACTACAGTGGAGAAATGGAAGGGAAGCTTTCCCACATCCTCAGACTATCCAAGGTGAATTTGCTTCCTGTCCAGGGTTGAGTGGAGGGATTCACCGTTTTCTAGAATGTATAATATGGAATTTTTTTTTGTTCACACTGAAATTGGAAACAATCTTTCTGAAGTGACTCCTCCAAAAGTCTGACTGGCTGACATCCAATATTTGTTAGTGTGTGGTTCTCAAATCGTCATTTATGGTGAGAAGACTGTATAAGCATGGTGGTGATAACTGAAAATATACACCAAACAGCTTCTAGGGGTAACATAAGGATTTAGAATTTGGAAGATAAGCTAGGTTATTTGTGGCCTTAAGACTATGCAAATTGGCTCAGTCTTTTTTGGGGATTCAGTGTAGTTATTAAGAGTCATAAAAATGTTCCTATTCTGTGGTCTGGGAGGTGGCTCAGTGATAAAGCTTTGGACTCTCAAGCATGAGGTCCTGAGTTCAGTCTCCAGCAGCACATGTGCCAGAGTGATGTCTGGTTCTTTCTCATAAATAAATAAAATCTTAAAAAAATATGTTCCTATTCTTTGGCTGTGCATCCTCATTCATTCATTCATTCACTCATTCACTCATTCAGTTGCTATACATCATACACTAGTTCTGTGGCAGACACTAGGGATTTGTTTTTGAATTAATAACGGTCTTTTAAAAAGTTTATTTAAGGGGTGGTAGAAAGAGAACTAGAAAATCACTCTTGGTCATGTAATGCCTAGTATGGAACTCAGGACCTCATGCTTGAGAGTTCACACCACCTCCAGGGCCATGAACTAATAACAATCTTGACATTAAAGGATAATAGAGTCTAGTCAGGAAGTAGGTAGTTAAAACAGGGTTTTGGAGTACTGGGTAGTTAAGATTAGATTTTCTATAGTTTATCTAGTTGGGTCATGAAAGATAACTTACCTGGTTAATTGCATACATTACAGTGCACAAGGACCTAGGTTCAAGCCCCTGGTCCCCACCTGCAAGGAGAAAGCTTCACAAGTGGTGAAGTAGGACTGCAGGTATCTGTCTCTCCTTTCTCTTTCCTTCTCAATTTCTCTCTGTCTGTCCCATAATAAATAAGTAAAAGCAAGCGCACACATATATATACTTTAAAGGGGGTAGACTAGTAATACTCCAAGTGGAGAAAGCAATATGTCCACTGGGTCAAAATACAGAAAATACAGGGGAAAAGGACTGAGCCCTATGGTATGAGAATAACAATGATAAATATAAATTGGAACTATGGTGAGAAAAGGGGTAGGGTGGTGGACACCTAGTTGAGCGCACACATTACAGTGAGCAAGGACCCAGGTTTGAGCAGGGGGAAAGCTTCATGAGTAGTGAAGCAGGGCTGCAGGTGTCTCTCTGTCTCTCTCTTTCTCTATCATCCCCTTCCCTCTCGATTTCTGGCTGTCTCTACCCAATAAGTAAAGATAATACAAAAAAAATTTTTTTTAAGAAAGAGAGATGCAGAGGCAAGACTTCTTTCTCAGTCTTATATGCCAGGTTGAGGACTGTAAAAAGAAATTTTATTTATTAATTTCTGAGAAAGAGAGGAGAAGAGAGAAAGAACCAGACATCACTCTGGTATATGTGCTGCCAGGGATTGAACTCAGGACCTCATGCTTGAGAGCCCAATGCTTTATCCACTGTGCCACCTCCCAGACCGCTGCTTTTTTTTTTTATTTTAAAGAAATTATACTGTGGTTCATCTTTTTTGTTCTTTTTTATATTTATATACTTACTATTTATTTTATTTTATTTTTACCAGAACACTGCATAACTCTAGCTTATGGTGGTGCAGGCAATTGAACCTGGGACTTCAGAGCCTCAGGCATGAGTCTCTTTGCATAACCATTATGCTGTCTCCTCCACCCTATTAATTTATCTATCTTGGATAGAGAAAGAGAGAAATTGAAAGGGTTGGAGGAGATAAAGAGAGACACCTATCTTCACTTCTCATAAATCTTCCCCCATTTAGGTGGGGACGGGAAATTTGAACCAGGGTCATTGCACATTGTAACATGTTCACTCTACCAGTTGTGCCACCACCCAGCCCCAGGTTAAGGACTTTGAATCTTATTTAGAGGGACTGAGAAAACTGAAAAGTGGTTTTTTGTTGTTGTTGTTGTTGTTTTAATTTATTACTGGATAGAGACAGAAAATGAGAGGAGAGGGGTAGGTAAAGAGGGAGAGAGACAGAGAGACACCAATAGCCCTGCTTCACTGCTTCTGTAGCTTCCCCCCTACAGGTAGGAACCAGGGGCTTGAACATGGGTCCTTGCGCATTGTAATGTGTGTGCTTAACCAGATGCACCACTGCCTGGCCCAACTGAAAGGGTTTAAGCAACAGAAAGACATGCTCAGACTTTCAGTTTATTAAGAAGTTGGTAGACATAAAATTTATTTATTTAATGTTAATGACCCCATGCTAAACAGCCAGTGTCTAGTGTTAAGAAAACTGATATACCTCAAGGGTCTAGGGAAACAAAGATCTGCCAACTCTCCCTGGGGCCTTTGATAGAAAGGATTCTCTTAGGAAGGATCTGATCTGTGGAGAGAATGAAATATGCTTTGTATTTAGTTATGCTCCCCACCCCCAATTTTTTTTCTTGCCTCCAGGGTTATCACTGGGGCTCCATGCAGGCACTACAAATCCACTGCTTCTGGCAGCCATTCCCCCACCATCCTTTTTTTCTATTTTATTCAAAAGGACAGAGAGAAGTTGAGAGGGGAGGGGAGATAAGGAGAGAGAAAGATAGAAACCTGCAGACCTGCCTTACCACTTGTGAAGTGTTGTTCCCTGTTGAGTCAGGGTCTGGAGCCCAGATCCTTGCTCGGAGCCCTTCCACCTAGTTCTATGTGTGCATAACCAAGTATGCCACCACCCGGCCCCCACACTTACCGATTTAAATAACTTTCCTTGTTTTTCTCTTCCCAATGTCCTCTGCATTAGTGATGCTAGTTATATTTAAGATAATATGTAGGGGCACAGAGTGAGCTACTCAGAATTTCTGAATCTTTCCCATGTGTACAGAACATCAAACCATTAATAAAATTCCCTTTAGTATTTCTCTTATCAGCTCCTGTCATGTTTATTTGTTCAGCCTCTGATGAATCCAGTGGGGTATAGAATGGTTTCTTTCCATCCCAAGAGAAAAGATATATGAAATATATGCTATGCTCAAGCATAGTTTTTAAAAAATATTTATTTATTCCCTTTTGTTGCCCTTGTTGTTTTATTGTTGTAGTTATTATTGATGTTATCATTGTTGGATAGGACAGAAAGAAATGGAGCGAGGAGGGGCAGAGAAAGATAGACACCTACAGACCTGCTTCACCACCTGTGAAGCGACTTCCCTGCAGGTGGGGTGCCGTTGACTCCAACCAGGAATCCTTAAGGGGGTCCTGCGCTTTGCCAAGTGCACTTCACCTGCTGCACTACTGCCCAACTCCCCAAGAGGGAAGAGGAGTACAGAAAGGGAGAAAGATGAAGAGACACTTGCAACACTATGTCACCACTCATGAAGCTTTCCCCATGCAAGTGGGGACCAGGGCCTTGAATCTGAGTCGTTGCACACTGTAATGTGATTGCTTAACCAGGTACACCATCACCTGGCCCCCTCAAGCGTAGCGTTATTATTTACTTTTTTTTTTTTGCCTCCAGGGTTATTGCTGGGGCTCAGTGCCTGCACCATGAATCCACTGCTTCTGGAGGCCATTTTTCCCCCCTTTTGTTGCCCTTGTTGTTGTAGCCTTGTTGTGGTTTTTATTGTTATTGTTGATGTCGTTTGTTTTTGGATAGGACAGAGAGAAATGGAGAGAGGAGGGGACAGAGAGTAGGAGAGAAAGATAGACACCTGCAGACCTGCTTCACCGCCTGTGAAGCGACTCTCCTGCAGGTGGGGAGCCGAGGCTCCAACCGGGATCCTTACGCCGGTTCTTGCGCTTGGCGCCACACACACTTAACCCGCTGCGCTACCGCCCAACCCCGTTATTATTTTGGGGTTTATTTATTTATTTATTTATTTTGGATTATAGGGTATATCCCAATATTCTTGACATAAGATTTAAACTAGGGTAACCTGTGGGGAATTTGTGGGGAAATGTAGATGTTTTAAGATGATAATAACCTGAACAAAAAAACTAGATAACTAAAACTTTAAAATAATCTAGTCAATTACCATATACCAAGAGATAATGGTAATTGATTTATGTAGTTATTTCATCTAATCTTTGTAATGGTCCTTAGGTATAGATGTTAATCTCTGTCTTATAAATGACAAAACTCAAAATTGGAAAAATAAAGTAATTTGGTCAAAGTTCACAAAGCTATTAAATAGTAGATTGGAACAGGAACTTTTTTCTTTTTTAAATTTTTTATTGGGGGATTAATGGTTTACAGTCAACAGTAAAATACAATAGTTAGTACATGCATAACATTTCCACATAACAATACAACCCTGCTAGGTCTTCTTCTGCCAACATGTTTCAGGACCCACCCACCCCAGAGTCTTTTACTTTGGTGCAGTACACCAACTCCAGTCCAAGTTTTGTTTAGAGTTAGCCCTTCTGATCTTGTTTTTCAACTTTTATAAGTGAGATCATCCCATATTCATCCTTTTGTTTCTGACTCATCTCACTTCACATGGTATCTTCGCGCTCCAACCAAGACGGAATTGTTCTTTTTTTTTTTTTTTAAGCTTTTTTCCCTTTTGTTGCCCTTGTTGTTTATTGTTGTTGTTGTTATTATGTTGGATAGGACAGAGAGAAATCCAGAGAGGACGTGAAGACAGAGGGGGAGAGAAAGATAAGACACCTGTAGACCTGCTTCATTGCTTGTGAAGTGACCCCCCTGCAGGTGGGGAGCCAGGGGCTTGAACTGGGATCCAGATGCCGGTCTGTGCACTTTGCACCATGTGCGCTTAACCTCTGCACTACCACCCAGCTCCCGGAACTTTTTTTTTTTTTTTTAATTTTAATTTTTTATTTATTTAAGAAAGGAGACATTAACAAAACCATAGGATAGGAGGGGTACAACTCCACACAATTCCTACCACCTGATCTCCATATCCCATCTCCTCCCCTGATAGCTTTCCCATTCTCTATCCCTCTGGGATTATGGACCCAGGGTCGTTGTGGGTTGCAGAAGGTGGAAGGTCTGGCTTCTGTAATTGCTTCCCTGCTGAAGGAACTTTTTATTTTTAATGCTCATGTTTTTTTGTGGTCCTGTAGATGGCATATATATATATATATATATATATATATATATATATATATATTTTTTTTTTTTTTTTTTTTTTTTTACCAGAGCACTGCTTAGCTCAGGCTAATGGTGGTGTGGGGACTTTGGAGCCTCAGGCATGAGATTCTTTCTGCATAACCATTATGCTATCTACCCCGATCCTTTATTTTTATTCTACCTTAAAAAACTAAGGTGATGTGGTCGGGAGGTTGCCCAGTGGATAAAGCATTAGACTCTCAAGCATGAGATCCTGAGTCAATCCCCGGCAACACATGTACCAGAGAGATGTCTGGTTCTTTGTCTTTCTTCTTTCTCATTAATAAATAAATAGACATCTTAAAATACATTTAAAAAACTAAAGTGATAGCAGTAAAAATGGAGAGAAGTTAAGTGATATGAGAAATGTGGAGGTTGATTTAATAAATTTGTTGGTAGTTAACTGGATGGGAGTATTGAGGGAGAGAAAACTAGAATAATTGTATTTGATTGGCTTAGACACCTAGGTGTATGCTGCTCCAACATGTTGATATTCACTAAATGAGGAAGGGCAGAAAGAAGAGCAGATCTGAGAGAGGTTTGCAGATGATTAATTCATTTTTGGACAGAGAGTACTTTTGAGTACCTCTATTTAAATGGAGGTGCTTAGTAAAGTAATTGGTGTAGAAGCTCAGGATACAAGTCAGGGCTGTAAATTATGTCATAGTAGTAAATGAGATCATTCTAAGAAGAATGAAGAAATAAGCTTGCTGTTATTGGAAGCCTTGCTAACACTGCCTTTAAAGCTATGGAAAGAGGCAAAAACTGAAAGAAATGATGAGTAGTGAGCAGGGAATTGAAAACCAAGGAAGGACAACATTACAAGAAGAAAGTTTGTGTATTGCTACATGTAGTCTATTAGCATTTGCCCAAAGAAGAGGATCTGAAAGAATAAACACCATTTACCTGACAGATGTTCATCACAGCATGAGTTATAATTTTAAGAAACTGGAAACAGCCTAACCCAAATATTTAACAATGCTTATGTAAAATATAGCTCATTTAGTCATGTACTACTTTGCAGCTGTTAGATGACTATTAAAAAGAACATTATAATGGTGGGAGTTTCCATGCTAAATGAGTGGAAGAAGAAAACTCAAGTGTGATACACACTTTGCTTTTTGTTACTCTAAAAAATTATTGAAATATGAACTTCTTGAAGGTAGGAATCATACTTATCTTCACATTCTAAGCCTAGGACAATGGGTGATATGTATTCATGCTCCATGAATATTTGTTGAACTAATGAAATTTTAGATATTTGTATATAGCGGAGGACTGGAAGGAAGCAAGAAAATGATTAATTGATGCATTAGGATAGTAAGGTTGTGGTGATTTTTTTTCTTTTTATTATGTTCATAAAATTAGGGGAAATCAGGAGGGGAAAATACTTAGATATTTGGGAGCTATTTGGTGTTTTTACAAAATGTTTTTCTTTGCAGAGATGATTGTTTTAATTTCATAACTCTATGAAGTAGGATAGTTGGGCCCTTAATGTTCTTCTGAAAAAGAAAATGAGAGTGCTGAGATATTGAAATCCCTTCTGTTGTTTTAGAGTCAGCTAGTAATAAGATCCACATTAAAAGCTATATATTTTTTTCAGTTTATAATTCATTGTTTCATCTCTTCAGCTAGTTTTTCCATTTTGGAAGCAGTGCAGGGAAAGTGTGCAAAAAAAAAAAGCATAGGAAGATTTAAATATAAATGTTACTTTAAATGTAACTGCTGATCTTTGTGTTTGTGTAAAATATCTTCTCTAACTTCTGCAGCTCACCCCAGGACTGTATGAATTCAAAGTGATTGTAGATGGTCAAAATTCCCATGGGGAAGGTTATGTGAATGTGACCGTCAAGCCAGGTATGTTTCCCAGCCTGGCCATATCTCCATTGCTCTCTCTTCAGGATACCCAAGGAGGTGGAGATATAACTGTAGGGCTGTTTAAAAAAAATAATTATTATTAACTTATTTATTATTGGATAGAAACAGAGAGAAATCAATAGGGAGGAAGGAGAGAGACACCTGCAACACTGCTTCACCACTCGTGAAGCTTTTCCCACTGCAGGTAGGGACTGGGGTCTTGAACTCTAGTCCTTGTGTATGGTAATATGTTCACTCAATTAGGTGTACAATCACCCGGCCTAACTATAAGTTTTTAAATTTATTATTATTATTATTTTGTAATATGTTTATTGGGAAATTTTTAGTTCAGTGTAATGAAAATTCAAGATGGTAGAATATATACTTTGGTCCTGTTTGGAACAGTTAGTTGGGCAGGGAAACATTAAGGCACATGGTCCACAGTGCAATATGACCTAAACAATAGCTTATCCGATAGATTGCTTCTATAAGCAAGGGATGGTGAGAGAGAACCATCTGTTTGTAGTTAAGAAACACAAGAAAGTCAGAGGCCTTGGAGAAACATGTAAAAGAACCAGCCAAGTAGCTAGCTCTTTCTGATCTCTTCCTAGAAATGTAATCTTTTGTACTGAGTTTGTCATTTAAACTCTGGCAGCCTCTTTAACTTTTCCTGTAGTTCTTTCAAAGTGTTCTGCTGTTTCAGTGCAATAACAGGTTATCTCATTTTTCATTTTCAGAGAGATTTGGGAAAGTTGAAAATCCCTAGTATTATTTTCTGTCTTTGATGGTAATAGATTTTTTTTTTTTAATATTTGTTTATTCCCTTTTGTTACCCTTGTTTTGTTACTGATGTCGTTGTTGTTGGATAGGACAGAGAAGAATGGAGAGAGGAGGGGAAGACAGAGAGGGGGAGAGAAATATAAGACACCTGGCAGACCTGCTTCACCACTTGTGAAGCGACTCCCCTGCAGGTGGGGAGCCAGGGGCTCGAACCGGGATCCTTACACCCGTCCTTGTGCTTTGCGCCAGACGCACTTAGCCCCCTGCGCTACCGCCTGACTCCCGGTAATAGATTTTTTTTTAATATTTATTTTATTTATTTATTCCCTTTTGTTGCCCTTGTTGTTTTATTGTTGTAGTTATTATTGTTGTTGTCGTTGTTGGATAGGAGAGAAATGGAGAGAGGAGGAGAAGACAGAGAGGAGGAGAGAAAGATAGACACCTGCAGACCTGCTTCACTGCTTGTGAAGCGACTCCCCTGCAGGTGGGGAGCCAGGGTTCGAACCGGGATCCTTCTGCCGGTCCCATCGGTAATAGATTTTTTAACCTCTTAAACTTTGTGGCAAAATTAATCCTTTCACTTTAATATATATATATATATAGTCTCCAGGGCTATTGCTGGGGCTCAGTGCCTGCACTACATATCCACTGCTCCTGGAGGCCATTTTTTCCCTTTTTGTTGCCCTTGTTGTTTATCGTTGTTGTTATTATTATAGTTGTTATTGCTGTTATTGTTGTTGGATAGGACATAGAGAAACGGAGAGAAGAGGGGAAGACAGAGGGGAGAGGAAGATAGACACCTGCAGACCTGCTTCACCACCTGTGAAGTGACTCCCCTGCAGGTGGTGAGCCAGGAGTTCAAACCAGGATCCTTAAGCTAATCCTTGCACTTTGCGCCATGTGCGTTTAACCCCCTGTGCTACCACCCGACTCCCCATTTTTTAATATTTTTACTTTATTTTAGTGAGAGCGAGAAAGAAAGGCACAGAGAGAAAGATTAGAGCTCTGCCCAGCTCTGGTTTATAGTGGTACTGGGGATCAAACTTGAGAATTCCCAGTCTCAGGCTTCAAAGTCTTTTTGTACAACTATTATACTATAGCCCCAGCACCTAATCTTTTCACTTTAAATATGTGATCAGCATTTGTGAACTTCCTCTCACTCAGGCCAACACATCTCACACAGTCAGCTCAGGATACTTGAGAAGTCACCATTATCTTTTCAACACAGTTTGTACCAAGGGACAGTTTGCTTGTCAAGACCTTTATTACATAGAGCTTATTTGTTGTACACTGTAGTCACCTTGCTGCTACATATTGTATTTTTCATGAACTAGATAGCACATAAGTATTGAAAGAATTCACAGAGCATAGTCTTAGGAATAGTTGCATTTGGAAGAGGCTTTTGTACTCCCTGATATCTTATATTAGAATGGCAACATGTCCTTATGACTTCCCTATTTGATAATGTTTAAACCATGAATCATAGCGTAGTTGTAACAGAAATAACCCAGATATGGCTTGCACCCCCTATAATTCATAAAGCTCCTTTTGGGTACTTATCTTGTAGAGCCTCGTAAGAATCAGCCCCCTGTGGCCATCGTGTCACCACAGTTCCAGGAGATCTCTCTGCCAACCACATCTACAGTCATTGATGGCAGCCGTGAGTACTTGTCTAAGCATAATATTTTAGAAGAATGCTCACTGTGTATTCTAGAAGGTAACTGTTTGGAGCAGCTGAATCTTCATTCTGTGTAGGATAGTCTCCTTGTCCATATTATGGGAATGCAGAGAGCCTTAGAAGCAACTGATTAGTGAGAGGGTAGGTAGCATGATGGTTATGCAAAGGGTCTCTCATGCCTGAGGCTCCAAGGTCCCAGATTCTGTTCCTTGCTAAGCAGTGCTCTGATAAAAAAAAAAAAAAAAAGAAAGAAAGAAAGAAAGAAAGAAAGAAAGAAAGGAAGAAAGAAAGAAAGAAAAGGCCCCATGTGGATTGAATTGTATGAGTAAAGTTACTTTAGTTACTTCTCTGAGATGGTAAGAAAGCAGAATAAGGGACTAGGCAGTGGTGCACCTGGTTAAGCACACACATTACAGTGCTCAAGGACCCAGGTTCAATCTCCTGGTCCCCACCTGCGGTGTGTGGGGGAGAAGCCTTACAAGTGGTGAAGCAGGGCTGTAGGTGTCCCTCTGTCCCCTCTGTCTCTCTCCCTATCTCTTCCTCCCCTCTCAATTTCTCTCTGTATCTATCCAATAATAAATACATTAAAATGTTTATTTAAAAAAAGAAAGCAGAGGGGCCAGGCAGTGGTGCACCTGGTTAAGCACACACATTACAGTGCGCATGGACCTGGGTTCAAGTCTTTGGTCCCCACCTGCAGGGGGAAAGCTTTATGAGTGGTGAAGCAAGGGTGTAGGTGTCTTCCTGTCTCCTCCCTCTCTACCACCCCCTCTTAATTTCTCTCTATATATATCTAGTAATAAATAAATTTAAAATATTTTAAAAGGGGGTCAGATGATAGTGCAGTGGGTTAAGCACACGTGGCACAAAGCGCAAGGACCAGCTTAAGGATCCTGGTTCAAGCCCCTAGCTCCTCCCCACCTGCAGGGGAGTCGCTTTACAGGCAGTGAAGCAGGTCTGCAGATGTCTATCTTTCTCTCCCCCTCTCTGTCTTCCCCTCCTCTCTCCATTTCTCTCTGTCCTATCCAACAACAACGATATCAATAACAACGATAATAACCACAACAACTATAAAACAACGGGCAACAAAAGGGAAAAAATGGCTTTCAGGAGCAGTGGATTCATGTGCAGACACTGAGCCCCAGCAATAACCCTGGGGGCAAAAAATATATATATTTAAAAAAAGAAAGCACAATAATTTATGATTTTGACATTATTTTACTTGAAACTTGCTGGTTCACAAATTTGCTTAAATGGAATTGCCATCCTCTAGTTATGGAAATAGCTCCTTCCTGCATGGCAGCATGACTAATCAAGAGACTTGACCAAGGAGATCTTATCTAGACATCACCACCTAGCAAGATTCTTAGTAGCCTTCCCCTAGAGAGACTTACAGTAGACACTCCACACTCGTCTGTGCTTATTAACAAACTATTTTTGAGTAACATCACCTGTACCACTTGGAGGGGGAGATGATGCATTTCCAGGTCTTTGTTATTGATGCTGGCTATGTGCATATAGGAGATTGCAGACCTGTCCTGTCATCAGTGTTTTTTTGGTTTCTTTTGAGACCTACTAATGCTCTGTTACTTCTGTCTTGGCACCAGTAATAGATTTTTGGCAAAGGCATTTACTGCTTTAGCAGACAAGTCTCTGGCAAGAGTTAAGCATTTTATGTAGCTGGTTCTAACAAGAAGAGGAGGTGGGGGATGGGGAATGGCAGGACTAGGAGGGAAAAGACAGGCTAGGAAAGCAGCCAATAGAAATTGCTCAGCTGTTTGAGCATAGGACTTGTATGCCTGACTTCTCTCACATGACTCTCTAGCTCATATGAGACAACATAAAGTGAATTATTGAAAAGAGGACAGGACACAGTGGGTTAAGTGCACATGGCACAAAGCGCAAGGACTGGCATAAGAATCCCACCTGCAGGGGAGTCGCTTCATAGGCGGTGAAGCAGGTCTGCAGGTGTCTATCTTTCTCTCCCCCTCTCTGTCTTCCCCTCCTCTCTCCATTTCTCTCTGTCCTATCCAACAACGACGACAACAATAATAACTACAACAACAATAAAAACAACAAGGGCAACAAAAGGGAAAATAAATAATTTTTTTAAAAAAAGGTTTAAAAAAAAAGAGGACAGGAAGAAGCACTTATAAGAGTGGTAGGAAATTATTTATTAGAAATTTATTTTCTATTTTTGATTAAGTTAAAGTTAAATAATATGTTGAGGTGTACAGTGAAAATAATCACCACCGGTACAGTCTCCTAACTACCCCTTACTTACATAAACAAACTGTGCATACTGGTGTATATGATGCTTGCTTTTCTATGTTGAAGAATTTTTCTGAATTACTGTTTAAGAAAACCTCTTTATTCTCTTTCATTTTAGTATTTATTTATTTATCTATGTATTTATTTTTCCCAGAGCACTGCTCAGCTCTGGTTTATAGTACTGTGGGGAATTGAATCTGGGACCTTGGAAACCACAGGCATTAGAGTCTGTCTGCATAACCATTATGCTATCTTATCCACTTATTTTATGAGAGACAGAGACCCAAATGGTATGTGGTACCAGGGATTGAACCAAGGGCCTTTCATGACTTAAAATCATGCATTCCACCCACTGAACCATTTCCCTTGCCACTCTGTTTTTCTTCTTTTCTGTCTCTCCACCCCTTCCCCCCATGCCCACCCCCTACTTTGGCCACCAGGATTATTGCTGGGACTTGGTGACTGCGCTATTCCACCACTCCCAGTGACCAGTTTTTTAAAAAAACATTTCTAGGGAGTCGGCCGATAGCGCAGCGGGTTAAGCGCAGGCGGCACAAAGGGCAAGGATCCCAGTTCAAGCCCCCGCCTCCCCACCTTCAGGGGGTCGCTTCACAGGCGGTGAAGCAGGTCTGCAGGTGTCTGTCTTTCTCTCCTCTCTGTCTTCCCCTCCTCTCTCCATTTCTCTCTGTCCTATCCAACAATTACATCAGTAACTACAACAATAAAACAACAAGGGCAACAAAAGGGAATAAACAGATATTTTTTTAAAAAAATTTCTAGATAGAAGGTGAAAGGAAGAGAGAATCTGAGAGGAGAGACGCCACAGTACCTCTCCACTGTAGACACTCCCATTGCAGTAGCCAGGGGCTCAAACCTGCTCCGTAAAGTCTCTGCCCAACAAGCTACCTCCTGCCCTCTACCTATAGTTTCCCTTTTAACCATTACCTAGTCTTTCATTATACTGAGGTGTTCTTTCATTATATAAATGTATACTTACTTTCGAACAATTCTATTGGTAACTGTTTAGATTATTTTTAATTTTTTTAAAATTATCTTTATTTATTGGATAGAGATGGCCAGAAATTGAGGGGGGGAGATAGAGAGAGAAACAGAGAGACACCTGCTTCACCACTCATGAAGCTTTCCCTCTGCAGGTGGGGACCAGGGAGCTCAAATCTGGGTCCTTGCACACTGTAACATGTGCGGTCAACCAGGTGCACTACCACCCAGCCCCTAGATTACATTTATTTATTTATTCATTTATTTTTTAATAATGATCAACAAGACCGTAGGAAATTCCATACAATTCCCAACACCATAGTTCCACATCCTGTCCCTTCTATTGGAAGCTTCCCTACTCTTTATCCCTCTGGGAGCATGGACCCAGGACCATTATGGGGTACAGAAGGTCTGGCTTCTGTAATTGCTTCTCCTCTGGACATGGGTATTGGCCTAGTTAACTTTTATCTATTTGTATTATGTTACTATATCCTATAAATATGGCATTTAACACATGTACATGTAAAACACTCAACACATGTAAGTATCTATAGAATAAATTCTAGGAGGAGTCAGGCAGTAGTGCAGTGGGTTAAGCGCACGTGGCACAAAGTGCAAGGACCAGCTGTATGGATCCCGGTTTGAGTCCCTGGCTCCCCACCTGCAGGGGAGTCGCTTCACAGGCAGTGAAGCAGGTCTGCAGGTGTCTGTCTTTCTCTCCCCCCCTCTGTCTTCCCCTCCTCTTTCCATTTCTCTCTATCCTATCCAACAACAACTACAACAATAAAACAAGGACAACAAAAGGGAATAAATAAATAAATATTTTTTAAAGAGAAAAAATGTCTAAAAAGGTTAAATTATTTTTTAAAAAAAGAGTAAGTTCTAGGAAGAGGAATTGCTGGGGCAAAGGTAATATTGCTAAATTCTTTTTTTTTCATGAATATATATATTTCTTTTACCAGAGCACTACTCAACTCTAGTTTATGGTGGTGCCAAGAACTGAACCTGGCACTTTGGAGCCTCAGGCATGAAGCTTTTTGCATAACCATTATGCTCTCTACCTCCACCCTCTTTTTTTTTTTTTAAATAATATTTTGAGCAGAACACTGACAAGAAGTTGTTGCCGTTTTTCTCCTTTATCTGTTCTATTTTATCTTTTTATCTTTATTTATTGGATAGAAACAGCCAGAAATTGAGAGGAGAGGGAGAGATGGAAAGGGGGAGAAACAGAGAGACACCTGCAGCCCTGCTTCACCCCTCGTGAAGCTTTCCCCTTATAGGTGGGGACCAGGGGCTTGAACGCAGGTCCTTGCACACTGTAATGTGTGTACTCTACTAGGTGCGCCACCGCCTGGCCCCTATCTGTTGTATTTTAATGAGAGAGAACTACAGAAAGCAAGACACAAAGAAAAAGATCAGAGCACTACTCAACTCTGGAGTGTGGTAGTGCTAGGGATTGAACCTGGAGCTTGGAGCCTCAGGCATGAAAGTCGGGCATAACCATTATGCTGTCTCCCCAGACCTAAGTTGTTCTTTATAGAGCTTATACAAGGGCTTCTTTTTCCATACCTGTAACCTTATACTATGTTAGGAACTTTGGTTTTTGCCAATCTGATATGTGTAATTTTAAATTGCATTTAAGTAAGGCTGAGTGTTTTTCCATGTGGTTAAGGATTTTTTTTTTAATTTCCTTATTTTATACAGTAGCATTTTAACCAGAGGTTGCCTGTGTTGGAATTCTTGAAAAACTGCACAGTGAAATATTCATAGAGAAGCAGAATGACCCAATATTCCTAGGGAAGAAACACTCTGGAGAGATAGTCTGTAATTTCATGTTTTCTAGCCTAAAATCTCTGAGCACTTGACCTGATTTGTATAAGCTGTGTAAGTGCTGGGACCCTGTGCTCTCATGTTGTAACTGATATTCTTTATGGTCAAGAAAGCACTGATGATGATAAAATCGTCAAGTACCTTTGGGAAGAACTTAAGGGACCTCTGAGAGAAGAGAAGATTTCTGGAGATACGGCCATATTAAAACTAAGTAAACTCGTCCCTGGGAACTACACATTCAGGTAAATTAGGATCTGGCTTCAAGTTTACCATAGTCTATTTTCTTCTCTTGTGTATTTTACATTAAAAATTTATTTATTTATTTATTTATTTTCCCTTTTTTTCCCTTGTCTTTTGTTGTTGCTGTGGTTATTATTGTTGTTATTGATGTCGTCGTTGCTGGATAGGACAGAGAGAAATGGAAAGAGGAGGGGAAGACAGAGAGGGAGAGAGAAAGATAGACACCAGCAGACCTGCTTCACCGCCTGTGAAGGGACTCCCCTGCAGGTGGGGAACAGGTGGCTCGAACCGGGATCCTTACAGCCAGTCCTTGCGCTTTGCGCCACATGTGCTTAACCCGCTGGCTACCGCCCAACTCCCATATTTTACATTTTTATGGGAGTAGCTAAGACAGTTGATAATACAGCCTTTTGCTTCCATTGGTTTGCTGAACTCACATGTGATTTTAGGTACAGCACGGATGACTTTTTATGGCAAAGGTTTTTGCATAGTAGATCAAAGATCCACCACTGCTAATCTTTATCCTTAGTCTTACCTGGCAGATTTCCAAAAACTTTGTGTATTTATTCATTATTGGACAGAGACAGAAATTGAAAGGAGAGGGGGAGATAAAAAAAGAGAGAGACAGAGACAACTATAGCCCTGCATTACCACTCATAAAGCTTTCCACTTTATGAGTGATAACTATGATAACTATCCTCATTTTACTTGTGAGAAAAATCAGACTCAGTGTGTTAACAAACTTCTCTGAGGTCGCACAGCCAGAACCAGAATGCAGACTTTCTAATCCCTATGTCAGGGCTCATCCTATTCCCCTCCGATTTTTTTTGTTTGTTTGTTTTGCTTTCCTTGAATTGGTTGGAGTCCTGCCCATCTTTTAGTACCCTGGTTTTCTGTGAAGCTCTCTGAGATCATTTTCAGAGAGGAGGAGATATCTCTCCCTCTTTCTATGTTGCATTGAGATTTTTTTGTATGGCACTGATGGGTGTCTGTCCTGACCACTGCATTTCAGATCAATCAAGTGTTTGCTTTACTGAATGTGCCTGCCACATTCATTCATCAAGTTCCTTTTTTTTTTTTTGTCTTCACCTTTTGGAAGGATAATTAGTTTCTTCTTCTTCTTCTTCTTCTTCTTCTTCTTCTTCTTCTTCTTCTTCTCCTCCTCCTCCTCCTCCTCCTCCTCCTCCTCCTCCTCCTTATTCTCCTTATTCTCCTTATTCTCCTTCTTCTCCTTTTTCTCCTTCTTCTTCTCCTTCTCCTTCTCCTCCTCCTCCTTCTCCTTCTCCTTCTTCTTTTTCTTCTTCTTCTTTTCCAAATTACCTTATTGGGGTTTAATGGAGGGGAGGGGAGAGGATGGAGGGAACCTTAGGACCTTACTGCATGATTAGTCAACTTTTAAACACTCCCAGACACAGTAATGAGTGCCCTAGCACAACCTATATAATAGGAGTAAACGCACAAATTCTGACTTAACATGCTCCCGTTGATTCAACACTTTAGGTAAATTAAAGTTAATTGCCAGTACAATTTAGATTGGAGCGTTCTCGTTTGTATATTTACCTTAGACTTCTAATAATAGAAATTTTAACATTTATGGAACATAGCTTGAGCCAGGTCAGTCTCTTAAAAAAAGTAGTAACAGTAGTAGTTACTGTCTCTTGAATATTTATGTGTTTAGTATTGTTCTGAGCTCTTTGCATATGAAAATACTAAAACTACTCTTATTTTACAGACTAGGAAATTTAGGCACAGAGTAAGTAAATGATTTGTTTGAAGTCATAGACACAGTCTAACTCCAGAGTTTGAACTTCTAGCTATATTAATTTACAGTGTGTTTTTTTTTTTCCCTCCAGAGTTATCACTGGGGCTTGGTGCCTGCACTATGGGAACTTGAATTGGGATCCGTATGTGGGTCCTGCGCTTCACACCACATGTGCTTAACCTGATCCTACCACCTAGCCCCCTAACAGTGTTTTAAGTGGATGGTATTTTGGAAACCTTTCCTTTTTCTTTCTTTCTTTTTTTTTTTTTTTCCTGATTCTCAATCTATAAAATGGTGGGTTTAGGTTCAACTACCATTAAGGTCCATTTTGGTGTATTCCGTTTACTTCTTCTGCTCCTCTGGTTTTACATGGAAGTGGGTAGTCTCTTTTCCGCTCTAAGATCAGGTTCTGTTTGGTTCCAAGATCCTTACATGTGAAACATTTGAACTATTTGAAGTGAAAGAGTAATAGACAACTAACTACCTTTTTGCCATCAGCCTAGAACTTTGTTTTGTTCTGAAGCAGAAGACAAATGGGATGTGTTCAAACAAACAAAAACAACTGTGAAAACAACAGAAAATGGAAAAAATAAAAATGAGTTTCTTTTTCAAATGTTGGCTAATTTGTCCAGATCTGTGGATCTGATTTTTCAGTGTTCTTTTTCTAAAGACCATAATGCCAAAAATCACCTTCAGACCATAGATAGAATGTGAGGTTGTAAGATAAAAGCTCACAGATATCTGGTTATATCTGTGACTGGTGGTGAGATTTAAACAAATTACGTCTTTTCTGTGCTTTTCCTCTTTCTGTGGGCAAAATGGAAGGAGCCCAAACCTCCTTGCTTGCTTATGCTCACATTTTGAGGTGTCAAGAGAAGCTTTGGGCTGTTCAGCTGGAAGGCATCATTTAGGTAAAAGCCTGCTCTCATAAATGAACATTTTTTTTCTCTTGCAAAAAAAAAAAATTCACATTGGCAAAAATTGTGGAACTGTTGCGTAGGAGAATTCATCTCCATCTCAGACTCCTATCTTCTCAGAGTCAGCCCTTCTTCTTCACCCCAGAGGCTGTCTGCCCAGGATGTCCACTCTTGTGATATGCATATAGCTGAAACAGGGTCAGGAGAGGAGAGCTTAGTGCAGACAGAGCTTGCTGTATTTATTGCAGCATCTTTAAACTCTGCAAGAATATAGGCCAAGCATTTTTTTTTCTTAAGAGTTTGTTTCTGGGCTTTAGAGTTAGGGAATGGACTTGCATCTTAGCTCACTATGTAGCCCTGGGTAGATTGCTTAGCCTTTTTAAGCCTCCTGTAAGGTGAAGTCAGTGATAGCTTTTTAATATAATTGTTCTGATGACCATACCAAGTGATGCATATCAAGATATATGCATTGACACCTGCAAGCAGCAGACCAAGATGGTGCTGAAAACTGGTGTCCTGGATTCAGTTCCTGACTCTAGTACTTTCAAATGCTGTAACCTCAGACAAGTTTACTTTAACTCTCTCTGTCTACTCTGTCATAGTAAAATGAGGATGGTGCTTTATAGAACTGTTGTGAGAACTTAATGAGATATACAGTGTTTGGAGCAATGCCTGGCACAAGCAAACCCTTACTGTTAGTTTTGTTTGTTTGTTTGTTTGTTTTAGGAAGAATGGGTAAAAATAGCTAACCCTACTGCCTTGGTATTTCTTACCCGAGATTCTCAGTACTTATCACATTTACTCCTTTTTTTGTAAGCCCATCTATGATTGCACTCCTCCTTTTGCCCTAACAGCTTGACTGTAGTAGACTCTAATGGAGCTACTAACTCAACAACAGCAAACCTGACAGTGAACAAAGCCGTGGATTACCCCCCTGTGGCCAATGCAGGCCCCAACCAAGTGATCACTTTGCCCCAAAACTCCATCACACTCTCTGGAAACCAGAGCACTGATGACCATGGCATCTACAGCTATGAATGGTCACTCAGCCCAACCAGCAAGGGGAAAGTGGTGGAGATGCAGGTAGGAGGCAACATTAATTTATGCCTTTTATTATAATTTGTGTCTGTGATTAATTTATGTCTCTTCTTACCCTTTTCTTACTCTCCATAGAGTCAAATTTTACAAGTTTTTGGAGTATAAATTTCCATTATATAAGTTGGAGTAGAATGCCTGACTAGAGCATGTGCATCTCTCCAGAGATATTTAAGAAGATCTGCCAGTAGGAGGCCAGGCAGTGGCGCACCTGGTTGAGCGCACATGTTATAGTGTACAATGACCCTGGTTTGAACCCCTGCTCCCCACCTGCAAGAGGGAAGCTTCATAAGTGGTGAAGCTGGGCTGTAGGTGTTTCTCTGTCTCTCTCCCTCTCTATCTCCCCTTCCTCTCAATTTCTCTCTGTCCTATCCAATTATATATATATATATATATATATATATATATATATATATATATATATATATAAAATATCTGTCAGTAGACATCTCACCTAAGTAAGAAAACTGGATGGAGACAGTGGTAGACTGGATTAATAAACCTTAATCAGAGCTGCTTCTTAGGTCTAGCTGGTTGTTACCACATTGAAATATGATCCTAATAATGCTAGATCATCCAGCTTTTCAAGAGAAGAAAAAAAAAATCTAGATCTTTATTTATGAACTTTTCAGACTTTTAAGACAACAAGCCAAACAAGCTGGATCAAGCTCACAGGCTGCCAGTTTTTGCCCACTGTTCTAGAGAAAAGTCTTGCATTGGAAGTTTGCCCTAAATTATTTATAATGTTCCTTCCGACACTCAAAAAGTATATGCTTCCAGATTTGAAGCTCATAGTTCACCTGGCTTTAATTTAATTAATACGTTAGTTTTCTTTGCTCTTGAAATATCTTTTTAAACCTATATGTGGGCAACATGTTATTATATAGTATCTTGAGTTGCTGTCATATTTTATTGAATTAGTTTGATTATGATCGCTGTGTTGCCTTAGTAGAGAGAACACTGTTTTAAAACTTATGTTACTTTATTTCGTGTCCATGGTCTACTTTCTGGTTTGGATCACAGAGGCTGATCTTGGTTACCTCTGCACATTTTATTGTACTTTTCTCCCTTGTGACTTTATTTGAAACTGCTTCTGTGTCAAGGAGAACTGTTTTGTTGTTGTTGTTGTTTTTCCTATTTTATTGTACCAAAGTACTGCTCAGCTCTGGTTTATGGTGGTGGTGTAGGGGATTGAACCTAAGACCTCAGAGCCTCAGGCATGAGAGTCTGTTTGCATAAGCATTATGCTATCTCTCTAGCCCTTCCTCTCTTTTTTTCTTATAGTTGTCATACCTTATGTATGTACCTTCCACTATTCTTAAGCAAACTTATCAAACTTAATATATGTTGTAGAGAGAGACCACAGCATGCTCTATCTTTTGTGGTGCTTTCTCTGGTTCTGTGGTGCCTCCATGTGATGCTGGTGTTTGAATCTAGAGCCTCACCTCTTACAAGGCATGCCCTCTACCTGGTGAGCTATTTTCTGGCATACGTTGTTGTTGTTGTTTTTTTTTCTCCTGAGGGCAGAAACTTGTACAAAATGCCCCATAGTACATAATTAAACATTAATTAACTATGCTGAATGGGTAGTAACTGCCTAATATCAGTGAAGGTTTAGAAGTCTGGGTGAGGTACCAGACTATAGACCCAGGTCTCCACCTGCAGGGGGCAAGCTTCATGAGCAGTGCTGCAGGTGTCTCTCTGTCTCTCTCCCTCTATATTTCCCCTTCCCCTCTCAATTTCTCTCTGCTCTATCAAGTAAAATACATAAATGAATATTTTTAAAAGAGAAAAGATTTTATTAAAGTAAGAAAAAATCTGGATGAAAATCATCTCAACTAGAATAGAACTTATGTATCATGTGATTCTGGGAGTCTGCTTTTTCATTCAGGGTGTTAGGACACCAACCCTGCAACTCTCTGCCATGCAAGAAGGAGACTACACTTACCAGCTCACAGTGACTGACACAATAGGACAGCAGTCCACTGCTCAAGTGACTGTAATTGTGCAACCTGGTGAGTTTCAACCTTCTGGTGCAGGCTGTGGTGAGAATAGGGTTTGGGTCCTGAGCTATCTGAGGGTAGAGGCGGGAGGCACCAGTCTGCAGTACCCATGGCAACTTCTATTGTCCTGGCAACTTCTGCTGTCCATTTTCCCTGTGCTTTCTTCAGAGAGAGAGAGAGAGAGAGAGAACTTCAGAAGCTTTAGCTTGTGCCCCTGCCCTTGGATGGTTCTGCCTTGGAGCATATGCAGCAGATAGAATCCCGCCACCCCAACTCCTAACATATTCTTTAAGAGCTAGCTTAAGGCCTACGTCCATTCGAAAACCCTACCTTGTCACTCAGAACCTTTCATTTCAACTCTGTGAAATTATATTTCCAACTCAGCATTGCACTATATCTTCCATCTGTTCTATAATGTCCTTTCACAATTGTTTTATATGCTTTCTATTGTGTTCACAAGTCTTACTGTGAACTTCCAAACTATACTCATATCTTCCACAATATCTGACATTTGTGAGCAGAAGCAGAGTCCTTCTGTCTTTCAGAACATATGTCACAATCAGTTCCCCACTTTTTCCAGCTGAACTACCTGCTTTTGACCTCTAAGTCTCTGTCTTCTAGAAAACAACAAGCCTCCTCAGGCAGATGCAGGCCCAGATAAAGAATTAACCCTCCCTGTGGACAGCACGACCCTGGATGGCAGCAAAAGTTCAGATGATCAGAAAATTACCTCATATCTTTGGGAAAAAACACAGTAAGTGTTTTTGTACAAAAGCTCCAGACCTTTAGAGAATAATGTTTGCATGCTTTTTCCCCCCAAATATTTATTTATTCATTCCCTTTTTGTTGCCCTTGTTTTTATTTTTATTGTTGTAGTTATTATTGTTATTGATGTCATTGCTGGCTAGATCAGAGAGAAATGAAGAGTGGAGGGGAAGACATAGATAGACACCTGCAGACCTGCTTCACTGCTTGAGAAGTGACTCCCCTGCAGGTGGGGAGCCAGGGGCTCACACCAGGATCCTTAAGCTGGTCCTTGCGCTTTGCGCCACCTGCACTTAACCCGCTATGCTGCCGCCTTACTCCCCGCTTGACTTGCTTTTAATAGTTTACTTATTCTGGCTTATCCAAGAGGTGGTAACTAAGAGAAAGGGAAAAAAAAAGTTTGCATTTACAAACTTCAACTCTAAGAAGATGATCTAAAATATTTTTTATAAGAAATAAAGAATGCATACTATCAGCTAATCCCCAGGTAGCACTTTGTGGCCCTGGTACTTTTATAGGTATAATCCATCTGCTAAAATGCATAGTTTAATTACACTGAGAGGCAGGAAGGAAGGGGTAATGGAGCAGAAAAATACTTTTGCTCAAAATTAACCGAGTAAGGCTGGGCAGAGGGGTTGGGCAATCCAATCATTAAGGAGAATTGAAAATTCATCTGCAAAAATGAAAGCATTACTTTGTTACTGTTTCCTTGAAGATACCATTTACCAATTATGTTAGCCAGAGGCCAATGGCAGGAGCCCAAATAATAATTATTAATTGTAGTTATATAATCCAGCCATTCGTAGTTCTCACAGTTTCTTTCAGTTCATTTAAATCATAACAAATGGAACTCAGATTATTTACAGAAAGCAGAGAATTCCAAGGAAGAGTTAAAAACCTTCAGTTTCTTTTTTTTTTATAGATGGCTTTTTAATATTTATTTATTTATTTTCCTTTTTGTTGCCCTTATTGTTGTTGTAGTAGTTGTTGATGTCATCGTTGTTTGGACAGAAAGAAATGGAGAGAGGGGGACAGAAAGATAAACACCTGCCTATCTGCCTGTGAAGCAACTCCCCTGCAGGTGGGGAGCCAGGACTCGAACTGCAAGTTAAGCTGGCCCTTGCACTTCGCACCATGTACACTTAACCCGCTGTGCTACCAACACCGAAAATCTTCAGTTTCTAAAAGTAGCAACCATAGGACAGACAGGGTGTTTTGTTTTTGGTTTTTGTTTGTTTTTGAGTAGGGTATTAGAGACAGTGGGGAAGGGCTATAATTTGAATATAGAAAACACTTGACTAACAATTGGGGAACTGAATTCTAGAGATTATTTCCCTCAGCTCTTGTTTTTTTTTTTTGTTTTGTTTTTTTTATCTTTGGGGGAACCTAATCTTCTTCAGCCCAATGTGTTTTCCTTCCTTTTCCTTTCCTTCTTTTATTTTATTTCTACACAAATCCTTAAATTCTTATTTATTTATTTATTTAGAGAGAGAGAGTGAGAAATAGACACCATAGCACTGAACTTCCTTCAGTGCAATGGTGTCCAGGCTCTAATCTGGGCTGTGCATATGCCAAAACAGCACACTATTCAAGTGAGTTGTTTTACCAGCCCAGCCCAGTGTATTTTAATTATAATTGTTGAAGAAAAAAAGCTGATAAGCCTTTTTTTAGAAGAGTTTTATTATGTTTATAATAGGAATGATATTGCTTAGCATAGCTTCATAGAGGAAATTCTTTTCCAAGAGGCACTACTCGGGGCAGAGATGGTATTTAAATGGCAAAGCAAAACCTGGAAGTTGACAGATTTCTCTGGTCTTGTAATTTTAAGGCTAGCTTTGAGTATTTTATTCCTTGAGTAGAACCCTTTGTTGAGTGTACTTTGTGCCCAGAGGTTGGCACAGAGCTCACTCTCTTGTTGCAGGCTGCTGCATGACGCCTGGGGAAGAATGAATGATGTGAGATGTCCTGGGCCATCTGTGGCTCCTGCCCAAGAGCTGGTAGAATTTTGCTTTTAGAGCTGCTTCTAAGAAGAGAGTGATTTTACCCTCAGAGTTCTTCTGTAACCTTGGCCCATTTCCTTTCCCTGATTTTTCATCAGGATTTTGGCATGTGATTGAGAAGTACATTTTCCTTCTTTGCTAGCAAGAGCTGAACCAACTACTGGGCCAGCAATGCTTTTTAGAAATATCACTCTTTAATCATTCTTTTGATTGGAGACCTGCACAGAATTCTTTCTTCCTTTTACAGACTGGAAAAGTTTTTTAAAAAATTGAATGTTCTAGAAGGTCATATAAAAGCTACGGCTAGATGTATCTGAAAGCTGGTGAATAGAATTTTCTGATCAGCAGGTAGCCTATATTTTTGGGGCCAAATGACACTTTGTACAAGTGGAATATATTTTTTAAATATTTATTTTATTTATTCCCTTTTGTTGCCCTTGTTGTTTTATTGTTGTAGTTATTATTGTTTTTATCATCATTGTTGGATAGGACAAAGAGAAATGGAGAGAGGAGGGGAAGACAGAGAGGAGGAGAGAAAGATAGACACCTGCAGACCTGCTTCACCGCCTGTGAAGTGACTCCCCTGCAAGTGGGGAGCTGGGGTTTGAACCGGTATCCTTATGCCGGTCCTTGTGCTTTGCGCCACCTGAGCTTAACCTGCTGCACTACAGCCCGACTCCCCACAAGTGGAATATTTTTAAACATGTCCTCTCAAGGTCTGAGAAACAACAGTTCATATCTGAGCTGAGGTAATAATTTTCTCCTCCTGCTAAGTCAGGGAAGGGAAAGCAGCAGATAGGTACTACTCCACCCTCTGGTTTCTCTTTGTCCAGGGGACCTGATGGGGTGCAGCTCAAGAATGCTAACTGCACTGTCGCCACTGTGACTGGGCTGCAAGTGGGAACCTACGTGTTCACCTTGACTGTCAAAGATGAGAGGAACCTGCAAAGCCAGAGCTCTGTGAATGTCATTGTCAAAGAAGGTATCTCCCTGCCTTGGGTGACTAGCTGGCAGATCTGGGTCAGATTCATAGTCTCTTGTTTGGTTGCAAAAATTGGTTAGCAACAAGGTGTGGGGAAATATGGTTGGGGTGAGGTAACTGTTAATTGCTTTTCTAAAACAATTGCTAATTGAGAATTATTGTAGATGAGTTTCTCCCTCCTCTCTCCCTCCTACCCTTTACTGAAGAGGAGAAGAAGTAAAGGTTCCTCTATTTTTTTTTTTTGCTTTCATGCTGCTGAAACCTGGGGTTTCTGTGACTCAGCTGCTATCTACAGTGACACCTGCTGCCAGACTATAGAATAACTTTCCTATGTCCCATGGACCTCCAGTCTAAAACCAATTTGAGGCAAGGGTTGACTGACCATGTTCTGGTTTTAGTTTGCAGGCATGGTGGTAAGTTATGACCTTGAGAGAAAGATTTAAGCTGATAGTAGGAGAAATCATCATAGGTTCAGATAACCTCCACATAATAAACTCAGTAAGTACTGACTATATTACCTGAGTAAAAGATGCGAGTGGGGTTCCAGTCTAAAAGAGTTCTTTATCTCTCCCTTTTTCTCCATTAAAGCAGTAAGAAAGGAATAAAAAATGCCCTCAAAGGAATGTGAAGCCATTATTATTATTATTACTATTAATTATTACCAGAGCACTGCTCAGCTCTGGCTTATGGTGGCACAGGGGATCGAACCTGGGACTTTGGAGCCTCAGACATGAGAGTCTCTGTGCATAACCATTATGCTATCTATCTATGCTGCTCTGAATCCTTATTTTAAAGAGAATTTGCAATAAAAACTGAAAGAAACCCCACTCCAGGGCCTTAATCTGCCTTGGACCTTTGTTTCTAATCATTATAAAGCCCCAACACAGAGAAATAGATTCCTTTCAGGGAAGGTGCTATGATTACAAGAGGGAACCATAGTTGTCCCTCATTGTAGATTGTATCAGAAGAACACTTCTCTGGATATAATGGGAGTCACAGGGCCTTTACACTGGTGGTCTTAAATCTTTGCCCTTAGTTGCTATCATGGATAGACACTTGTTAAGATATTTTTGATGTTTAATCCCCCCACACGTATTATGAAGAAGCATTCTCTCTTTTATAAAATGTTACATTATTTAAATGATTTCTCTGACTAGAAATAAACAAACCACCTATAGCCAAGATAACTGGGAATGTAGTGATTACCTTGCCTATGGACACAGCAGAGCTGGATGGCTCCAAGTCGTCAGATGACAAGGGAATCATCAGCTACATCTGGACTAGAGATGAGGGGAGCCCAGCTGCAGGGGTAAGTATGCCAGAAGCTGGAGAACAGCGTGAGCTCAAGTAATGAGACGGGGAAGAGGAGACTGCTAAACGTTCCAATATCTGTTTTAACCATGGTCCCTTGTATCAAAGCTGGTACCTTTCCTGAATTCCATGGAGGTTAAATGATTTGCTCAGAGTTACCCAGCAATCCAGTGTGACATAGAATGTGATTTGATTTTCTTTCCTGTTCTTATCTGTTAGTATGCTTCTAAAAACCCCTTCTGTTTCATTAGTTTAATCCCCCCTGCTTAACACTATTCTATTTACATAACCACTTCATTCTATTTACATAACCGCTGATAACAAGCACCACCCTCCCTCCAGGGCATTGGTGGTTCAGTGATAGAATTCTTGCCTGCTCCACCCCCTCTCCTTGTCATACCCTGATTTTCACCAGTCACTTTTCTCTCCACCCTCTCTGCGTCGCATCCTGTTCCCACCTTACTGGGCTAGTATATTTATAAGGACAAGATTGTTTGTAGTTTAGAGTTTAGCTTAGCTTGGTATAGATTGTGCTGTGTCCTGCACGAATAAAGAGATACTGCGTACAACCCAGCCATGAGTCCCGGGTCGTCTGTCTCCCATCAATGAAACTCAGCCCGACGCTTATCAGCTGTGTTGTACAGTGCCATTACACAGTAGAAACTGCCCTGAGATGAGGCAGTACAGCTCAAAGGAGCCCGAGTTTCGACGGAAGTGACAGTTGCTTAAAAGAAGTATAATTTGTTCTGCAATGAAGCCCTGTTCCACCCTACAGGAGGTGTTAAATCATTCTGACCACCACCCTATACTCTTCCTTTCCAACCTGGTGGAGGGAACCTACATATTTCACCTGAAAGTAACTGATGCGAAGGGTGAAAGTGACACAGACCGGACCACACTGGAGGTGAAGCCTGGTGAGTTCATTTAGTGATGAGCATGAGTGGACTTGCTGGATCAACTCATCAGGGCCTCAGTCCTGAGACTTCTTCCCTTCAGCATGGACAGAACTAGATTGCATGTGTCCTGCTTTAGAAAACAAACAAACAAACAAAACCTAGGAACCTCAAGCTGAGAAGCTGTTAGAGAATGTTCACCATTTCAACAATAACCCATCTTCCCATTGAGAATAAGAATAGAAGTCAAATGTAAAACATTAATTCCCCAATAAAGAAATTAAAAAAAAAAAAGAAGAAGAAGAAGAAGAATAGAGATCGCCCCATTCACCTGGGATGGAGAAAAAGAAACTCAGAGAGGGCAGGGCTTGCTCAGTGTCACACAGCAGTCGTGTCAGAGCTAGGCCTTTTGTGCCCCAAGTCTAGCATTTTCTCTTTTACATATGACTGATGAGACAGGGCTCTCAGGGTGCTTTGGGAATCTGAGCACAGGAATAACTTGAGTCATGATGTCTCATCAGCACCCAGATGCAGAAAACAACTTATTTTTATATGTTAAGCCTCAGGCTTTATCTGACAGCCCAGGGAAGGTAAAGTAACTGGTGTCCTTTATATTTTTCAGATTTGCAGAATTAAAATTTTTTTCTTACATAGAATCATGTTTTTATCTTGCTTTGAGATTAATTTGGTGTTGGGGAGGAAATGAACGTGGAGGGTGGGATTGAGTCTTACAAATTCCTGAGCATCTAATGAGAAGACATTAGCTTTAAACCTGCTCTTTATTATCTAGGCCAAGCATATGTGAGTGTATGTATGGATGACTTAGATGGGAAAGGGATCTTGTCAGGTCTTCCAGTCCTTGCCCACCTCTATGAAGGATAGCAGCCAAGACACTATCAAGTCTCTTGTGTGTTTAAAAATCAGATCACAGAATAGTCTGCTAATTATGTAAATCTTACATCAAAACAGGCAAATGCTATATCCAAGAATGCGAATAAGGTATTTTGAATAATTACTTTTCATTTCCAAATGTGGAATAGTCCTTAAGACATATTCAAAAGCAAAGCACAATAGTCTCACGGTTTTAGAGTTGTGATCCTGCAGCTGTGATGTGGCTCTAAGGAAATCCTTGTCTCTTGGCTGCCTGAATTTTCTTTGTGTTTACTGTTTTCAAGTCTATAGAGCAGAAGCATTATCATCATTGATAACATCTTTTGAGATGGACATTTTCCCTCCTGTTGTTGTTAAGCAAAGTACAACAAGTCATTGAAAATCAAATATAGACTGAGAAAGTTGGTTAGACCCCCTGCTTAGCCTAGAATGTTCAACTAAGCCAGTTGAACAGCTTTTAAAATAAACCTACAAGTGTTTCTTTCTCTCTTCCCCACTCCCTTCTTTAAAACCCATTGCCTCCCTACTTCAGTCTAATCCCAAGCACATGCTTGATATTCCTCAGGTTGGTATAGAGACATGGAGTGCTTTTGAAGCTCTCTAAGCCAGCCCCAAATTGCACTAATAAGAATTCACTATAATTTCTTTCCTTTTTAAGGTCAGTTGCATTTCTGAGTGGTCTTATTACTTTTTCTCCTGTGCCAAAGCTAACATGCATTGGCAGGTCTGTTAACTCTCCTACCTCTAAAGCCATGACTGATCCACATGCTTTCCAGATCCCAGGAAAAACAACCTAGTGGAGATCATCTTGGATGTCAACGTCAGTCAGCTAACTGAGAGGCTGAAGGGGATGTTCATCCGCCAGATTGGGGTCCTCCTGGGGGTGCTGGATTCCGACATCATTGTGCAAAAGATTCAGCCGTACACGGAGCAGAGGTAGCTGGGCAATGAATGGGGGGAGAAAAGGAAAGACCAGGGGTCCCGTGGGCTTCTTTATTGAGCTGAGAAATAGTGTGGGTAGATAGAGAAGTAGGTCTTCTGCTTAGGAACTACTCATAATATCCAGTTTATTTAATGACTTTTTCTCTTCTAGTATTGGTGACATGTTTGGTATTAGACATTACAGGCAGGATAGTGGGAACAAGGTCAGAAGAAGTGAATTATTTTTGAAGACTACAATATAGTAGTAATAATTGAGTAAACATTTAACAGCAATGCAGAGTGGATTTGACAATTTGTATGGTATCAACGTGGTAAGAGAGGCAAAAGCAATTAATTCTTCTTGGAGAACTGGCCCAGGACTCAGTTTCATAGATTTTCTAGAAGCAAAGCTTGTCTTGATTAAGCATAGGAGGACTAGAAGAAAATTCAGAATAGAGGAACAACATACACAGTTACTCTGTTGCATAAAAATACAGGATTTCCTTGGGGAAAATTCATTGCTTCAGAGTTAGGTGGACCCCAGAGCCTAGAAGAAGACAAGTCTAGAATATAGAATATGTGTAGACAGAATATGCAGATACTGATCATGTTTAGCTGTAATTGAGCATAAGAATACCCAGGTTAGTTTGTGATTTTGTTTGTGAAGTTTTTGTTCATATTATTAATAAAAGAACCCCCCCCCCCAAGGTATAACAGTAGTGTGAAGGCTAGGCCAAAATAGGGAGAGGCCAATTAGGGAATTTTTGGGCTAGTCCGAGAAGGAGAAAGAGAGGGAGAGGAAGAATAAAGTGTCAAATATGAAGCTTTGGTTTAAATACCTGGATAGACGGTGAATGCCTTTAACTGATTAGAAAATACAAAAGGAGCTAGTTTCCAAGAGAAGATAATGTGTTGTTCTGACTATTGAATTGGGTGTCTTATCAGTTACATGGGGAAATGTTTCATCAAATAGTCACATATATAGGCTGGAACTTGTGGTAGAAGGAAAGGTTAGAGATCATAAATTACTGCAGACAGGGGCCAGGAGGTGGCGCACCTGGTTAAGCGTTCACATTACAGTGAGCAAGGACCGAGGTTTAAGCCCCTGGTCCCCACATGCAGGGGGAAAGCTTCATGAGTGGTGAAGCGGGGCTGCAGGTGTCTGTCTTTCTCCCTCCCTATCTCCTTCTCCCCTCTCAAATCCTCTCTGTCTCTATCCAATAATAAATAAATAAATATTAAAAAAAAAATTACTGCAGACAGGCAGGAATCAAAACCATGAGGATAGATGAGTCATGCTTAGGGGAATGTAAAGGTGGTTAAGGACAGAATTCTGGAACAAACACCAATATTGAAAAAGGAGGCAAAGGAAGAGAAGCCAGCAGAGGAAACCAAGAAACATCAGAGAGGTGGGAGGAAAATCAGGTGGGAGTGGTGTGCTGGAAGTTACACGAGAAGAGCTGGCAGTAGGGGGTTGCCACAGGGCTGAGATGTAGCAGGGCCGGGGGTTGTGATGAGGCTGCAGAAAGGCTTGGGGGCTTGTGATTAGTACATCATCAGAAGTGTAGTGAGTGCTTTCCTAGAGGTTGGAGTCAGAGGACAAATGCGTTTTTTGCTTTGAGGATAGAGCGATGGTCAGTTTAACATCCTTTAGAAGAATTGGCTTCTGCAAATAATAGGGGAATAAGCTCAAAAGAGCAGCTTTTAAAGATAGAAAATACTCAAACATCTTTATAAACTGAGAACGTGAAAAATAGCTGGTGGAGACTGGAAAGGTAGATTATAGTTAGAGATTGGTCTGGGGGACTGGCTGTGGGCTGAGCAGAGGCACCACTGTCTAACTTTTTTTAAAGCTTTTTTTTTTTAATTAATTATCTTTATTGAATAGAGACAGCCAAAAATCAAGAGAGTAGGAGGAGATAGAGAGAAAGAAAGACAGCTGCAGCCCTGCTTCACCACTCGCAAAGCTTTCCCCCTGCAGGTGGAAACCGGCGGCTCGAACCCTGATCCTTGAGCATTAGAACTTGTGCGCTCAACCAGGTGCACCACCACCCAGCCCCTCAGAGGCACCGCTTTCTTTGGAAATCTAAGGAAAGAAAACAGTGCTCTAATGGGGGAATTTTGAGGTGGAGAGGATGAACATTTAGAGCACTGATACCTACGTCCTGTGTTTTGTCTCTAAAACTGAAGGCAAGGCCATCTGCTTGGAGGAGGTGGGAATGAGGTGGGCAGCCTGAGGAAAGTGGCAGAGCTGGGGAACAGCACATCCACAAGAGCTAACTTTGAGCAATATTGGGGTCTCAGCCAAGGTTAGAGATGTGAGGTGAGAGTGGTGATTCCCAATTCTCATTACATAGTAGACGACATCACAGAATCTCCTGGAGCTTTGAGGAATATACCGTTACCTGGGCCTTACACCTGGAGACTATGGTTCAGTAGGTCTGGCATGATCTGGGCACCTGAACTCTGAGCACTCCCCAGGTGAATCTAATATACATTTAGGGTACACTGAGTCAGATTGCATAATGATTAAGACTTCTCTCCCCCACTCTCCCAACCAGACATAGTCTTGGGAGTAGGAACAGAGAAAGTGACTGCTTGGACAGATGCAGCTGATGAGAATTGACTGGGTAGAAGCAGTGAAAAGATACTGAGGTTTGGGATAGCGTTGTGCAAGGACTTACCCATAGATTTATTCTCAGCGAGTCTCAGACCTGAGAGAGAGAAACATCACTGACTCTGGGTTTCTTGCTTATTCTGGACTGACTTAATTGAAGAATTCAGGAGGAAGATGTGATTGAAGGGTGACAGTATATTACAATGGGAAGAACTTGGACTTTAGATCAGACAGACATTCCTTCTGAGCCCGTTCCATTAGTGTGTGATGTATAGTAGTGAAGAAGTTGTTCACTTCTATGTTTTCACACTTGTAAAAAGGTACTTGTAGTATAGACAGTTATTGAGGATTAACAAAATGTTTGTGTAGTCTCCAACATATAGTAAATGCTCATAATGGTTATTATTAAAGAAGATCATTTTGAAACATTTGGATTTGAGGTGCCTGTGGAAGATTTGGGGTAGATATTCTAGCAAGCATTTGAGATACAGATTTGGTCACTTAGAGATGTGGGTAGAGATGATAAAGATCTGAGGGGTAATGGATTGTAAACACAAATGAAAACTATTGACATGGACTTGGACTAGGTAACTGGAGAAAATAGTGAGAAATGGACCACAAATCTTTTATAGTAATTTTTTTTTCTAATTCTGGAATTTATAATGCTTTATAGTTAGTCTCACTGTATAGTTAGCTTCTAGAAGGTCTTTTATAATGATGCTTCCAAACTTTGTATCATATGACATAGAAAATGATGATATTTAGGGGCCCAGGTGGTGGTGCACCTGGCTGAGTGCACATGTTACAGTGTGCAAGGACCCAGGTTTGAGTCCCTGTTGCCCACCTACAGGAGGAAAGCTTCACAAGTAGTGAAACAGTGCTGCAAGTGTCTCTCTGTCTCACTCCCTCTCTATCATGCCCTTCCTTCTCAATTTCTGTCTTTATCCAATAAATAAATAAATAAATATAAATTTTGGGGGAGCTGGGCAGTAGCACAGCAGGTTAAGCTCACATGATGCAAAGCGCAAGGACCGGCATAAGGATCCTGGTTCGAGCCTCCAGCTCCCCACCTGCAGGGGGGTCGCTTTGCAAGCAGTGAAGTAGGTCTGCAGGTGTCTGTCTTTCTCTCCTCCTCTCTGTCTTCCTCTTTCTCAATTTCTCTCTGTCCTATCCAACAACAACAACAGCTATAACAACTACAACAAGAGCAACAAAATGGGAAAAATGGCCTCCAGGAGCAGTGGATTCATAGTGCAGGCACCAAGCACCAGCAATAACCCTGGACACACACACACACATACACACACACATAATTAAAAAAAAAAAACTTCAGGAGTCGGGCAATAGCACAGCAGGTTAAGCACAGGTGATGCAGAGCGCAAGGACCAGTATAAGGATCCCGGTTCGAGCCCCCGGCTCCCCACGTGCAGGAGAGTTGCTTCACAGGCAGTGAAGTAGGTCTGCAGGTGTCTATCTTTCTCTCCTCTGTCTTCCCCTCCTCTCTCCATTTCTCTCTGTCCTAACTAACAACGACAATAACTACAACAACAATGAAAAACAACAAGGGCAATGAAAGGGAAAATAAATAAGTAAATAAATAAATATAAATAACTTCCTTTCTCTTAAAAAGAAAATGATGCTGTTTACATGGTACCTTGGGATAAACAGACAAGGCTACTTAGGTTGGAATCTTTTGATCCAGACTTTTTGTAATACCCAGCTCCTAGCCAGCCACTCTGTGTGCTAAGGGTATCTTGAGGACATCTCTAAAGTCAGTGTGACCAAGAAGGCTTGGTTTGTGAGACTAGAAGGCTTGGTTTGTGGGACTCAAGAAGTAGGCTACCAAAGATGGGGACTAAGGCTATAGGGGATGGATTTTGTGCTACACAAATATAATTCAAACACAGTCTGCCTGAGACTGAAAGTATCATCAAAAAGCAAACAGATTCTACGTAAAGAGTGAGATAATCTCAAACTAGCCACACCATTGTATTGGGTCTTCCTTGTTGCTGTCATAGTAGCTAGCAATCATTTTGGATGTGCTTTGACCTATGATTGTGCTCTGATACTAGCAACTTACATTTGAGAAAACATAATAAATCGCTATGGTATATCTTATAAACAACACAGACAGCACAAGCCCAATACCACAGACTAAGCTGTTAAAAAGCTGACAACAGGGATAGCACCATAGCCATATATCTCTATTTTCATGACTTCCAGTTACTACTTGGAATGGGTCCTTGTCTATCTGGGGCAGTGTGGGACATTTCTAAAATCATAGATGTTGGAATCAGACAGAGCTGGACTAGGATCTGACTCTGCCATACTTAACTGTGTGACCTTGGGCAAGTTACTTAACCCCTCTGAGCCCCAGTGTTGCTTTTTGCAAAATGAAAATCATGCTGATCTTTCTTCACTGGCTTGCTAAAGAATACTTAGCACAGTATATGGTCCAAATAGAAGGTACTTAGCAAATGGTAACTTGTGCTGTTGTCATTATTATCTTTGACTCATTCATACTGTTGTATGTCTCTACAGCACCAAGATGGTATTTTTTGTTCAAAATGAGCCTCCCCACCAGATCTTCAAAGGCCATGAGGTAGCAACGATGCTCAAGAGTGAGCTGCAGAAGCAAAAGGCAGACTTTCTGATATTCAGAGCATTGGAAATCAATACTGTCAGTGAGTAATTTTGCAAAATTTGGAATAATAACCTACCCAGTGCCCACAGCTTACCTGTCAGTCTGCTTGTCCTCGGATGCCATCTCCTCTCTCTGGGAACATAGAGGTAATAATGTTCCTCCACCACTATTATCACAACAGAGTTCTACATCATTGGCCTTCTTAGCCTAGAAAGTGTTCTGTAGCTACGCTGGGAGAGTGCCTGCCTTGACATGCAGTTGGCCTAGGTTCATGCCCCAACATTACCAAATGAGAGTACTATGGCACTGGGAGAAGCTTCATAGTGTTCATAGTATTCTCTCTCTCTTTTTCTCTCTCTCTGTATGTGTAAAAGTCTGCCCAGGTTATAGTGAAATTAAGCATGCACAAAACCCTAGCAACACACACACACAGTTTTTTTTTTTTTAAATATTTACTTATTTATTTATTGGATAGACAGAGAAGTCAAGAGGGAAGGGGATACAGAGAGGAAGAGAGATAGATACCTGCAGCACTGTTTCACCACTCACAAAGCACCTCCACACACAGGTGTGGCCTGGGGCTTTTAACCTGGGTCCTTGAGCATTATAACATATGCACTCAACCAGGTTCACCACCAGTTGGCCCCAAGCTATGAGTTTTAATAGGGGAAAATGGCATATTTATTATAACTATCATCTAACTGCTGAAGTTCACTTGAAACAAACTTGAAGTGTCACCCAGTGGCCAAACTGCTCCAGTTTTATTCAACCATGATGGTAATTATGGGAAACACTCCCAAGCTGTAAGAGCTCTTGGGGTACGTCTCCAGAAAGTTTCACCACAAGCTGTTGAGCAGGGTGTGAGTGTTTTAGTATCTTGATGGGAAATGGATGCTGACTGCCAGCCCCTCGGCTCTCAGTCCTTTTGACTCCTCCCCCCCTTTCTTGCTACTTTCAGCATGCCAGTTAAATTGTTCTGACCATGGGCACTGTGATTCCTTTACCAAACGCTGTATCTGTGACCCTTTTTGGATGGAGAATTTCATCAAGGTGCAGCTGAAGGATGGAGATAGCAACTGTGGTGAGTCTTTTGCCTGGCACTGTACCAACTAGCTTGGCACTGAATGTGGTTCTGAGATGAGTGGGTGGGTGTTGGTGTTTCTGAGGCAGTTGAACAAGCAAGAAAAAGAACTTTGTGTATTTTTTGTTTGCAGAGGATTTTTACTTCCTTCCACCACACTTGTTCAAGGTTAGAGGAAAGCTCTGAAGCAGCTGTGTATGAAGATCCAAGCTTAAGTCAGACCAACTGCAAGGCCTTTGATTTTGGTCTTTTGTCTTTTTTTTTTTAAGATTTTATTTTTTTACTAGAGAGAAATGTAGGAGGAGAAGAGAGAGAGAATCAGACATCAGACATCACTCTGGTACATGTACTGTCAGGGATTGAACTCTTAGGACCTCATGTTTGAGAGTCTAATGCTTTATTCACTGCACTACCTCCTGGACCACTGGTTTTTGTCTTTTGGAGTACCTACATGCTGTAGTCTAATAGAAGCACTTACGTTTCTGTTCACTGACCCAGAATATCAGTGAAAAGACTAGAGAACAGAGGCCATTTAAAAGTCTTAAAGCTTAGCTGCCTTCAACTCCATGGTCTCACCTTTCCTGGAGACTTAGAGGCATTCTTGTCTACATAGAGAAGTCACCTCTTTTCCAACCTCCCCCTTCAGAATCCTGACCATTTTGCTTTCTTGACAGAGTGGAGTGTGTTATATGTCATCATTGCTTCTTTTGTCATTGTTGTTGCCTTGGGGATCCTGTCCTGGACTATGATCTGTTGTTGTAAAAGGTAAGATGGATTCTCCTTTAAAATTCACTGAAGAGAGGGGTTTTCAGAAGGTAGGGGCAGTGATTAGGGTGCTGAACTTGGAAGCATGAGATCCTAAGTTTGATCCCCAGTATTCTGTGTGCCAAAGTAATGTTCTGGTTTCCTCTCTCTCTCTCTCTCTCTCTCTTTCCCCCTCTCTCTCTTTCCCCCTCCCTTTCTTTCTCCCACCTCCCCATTCATTAATCTTTACAAAAAAAGAAGTTCATTTAGATTTCTAGCCATACCTTCATGTACCACTGAGGTATCTAGCACCTGCCACATGGGAAGTACTGAGCTCTTGAGTTTGTTCCCTTTCCCTATCAGTGTTAGAAAGGTTTGTCCTACCTGAGGCATGCACAGGAAGGCTTTCCTCCACCCCTAACACATGTGGACAGAAACACTCTTTCTCAACTAAGTGGTTGTCACCAGTCATTTTCAACCTGGGAGATTGGCTAGGGGCAGGAGCTAGGATGGCCCAGGTCATGAGCCTACATCACTGCTCCAGTGTGTGCCCTTTCACACTTCTCCCAGTTGAGAAGCAAGGAGAAAGTGCTCTCCCTGAAAGCAGCTTCCTCTGAATGGGCCAAACAGCTGTATATATTCTTGAGCTGGTAGCTGTACTAGGCTGCCTAAATCTCACACAGAATCTCTTTCCTGAGCAGGGGTGGCCATTGTGTCTTTTAGGCAAAAAGGAAAGCCCAAGAGGAAAAGCAAGTACAAGATCCTGGATGCCACAGATCAGGAAAGTCTGGAGCTGAAGCCGACGTCCCGAGCAGGTAGTAAGCCTGGGAACAGGAGCTGCCTAGGTTTGTCATATCTCTGTGTGAAAAGCCCACCACTTCCAGTCCCCTACTAAATGTGCCCCTAACAGCTGTTTGTCCCCTGCATGATGAAAGCCAGTGTTGACACAGCCCTGCACTGACAGAAGCTGCCTAGGGCATAGCTCTGGCTCCAGGCTCCCTTCTCATCACTCATTTTGCTTTACAGAGGGCCTAGGACTCTTGCCTTACTTTGCCTGAAAAGTCCCTTCAGCGTTTCAAGCTGTCCCCTGTACTTATCTCAGGGGTCTTGGCCTCTTATGCCTGACCAGTCTTTCCTCCCTCCATAGATGACAATATGGGCAGTGATGAGATCATAGTCAATGTCTTCCAGCTGACCTCCTTCCAGCCAACTCTCTTCTCCCAGTTCCTCTCCGGAATTGGCAGGCAGGCCCACAGGTTCCACCACTGTCTTAGATCAGGCAGGCAGGTAGCTTCCTTGCTGGCTTCAGTGCGCTGGACTCCTCTGTCAGGTGCCTACCTCTGAACAAGCACTAAGCTGGCTTTGAGTGACTGGGTAGGACAGCTAAGGCAGGTAGAGGACCTTCCTTCCTTCCTTCTTTCAGCAAGACCTCATTTGGTGAAATGTCCAACCATGGACCCCACAACACAGGTGTCATCTATTTATGGATTATTCTTTTGTTGTTTAACATGAATTTTTTATGACATGTATTTATTTATTTTCTATAGACACAGAGAAATTGAGAAGGAAGGGGGGGGGACTGGCAGCACTGCGTCACTGCTCTTGAACATGGTGAGATGTGTACCCTACCTGGCATGCCACCACCTGGCCCCCTATTTATGGGTTCTTTTATATTTTTTAGTTGGGGCAATTAATGATTTATAGCAAACAGAGTTATTGGTATATGTGTAAAATTTCCCAGTTTTCTACAAAACACTCGTACCCCTAATCTAGGTCCTCCTCCATCATCACGCACCAGGACCTAAAAGCTCCCGCATCTTGCCCACCCCCAGCCCTTCACTTTGGTGCAATACACCAAACCCAGTCCATGTTCTACTTTGTGTTCCCCTTTCTGTTCTTATTTTTCAATGTCTGCCCATGAGTAAGATCATCCCATATTCATCCTTCTCTTTCTGGCTGGTCACACGTAACATGATTCCTTCAAGCACCATCCAAGATGAGGTGAAGAACGTGAATTCACCGTTTTTAATAGCTGAGTAATAGTCTATTGTGTATATATACCACAACTTTCTTAAGCCACTCATCTGTTGTTGGACACCTGGGTTGCTTTTAGGTTTTGGCTATTAGAAATTGTGCTGCTAAGAACATATGTGTACACAGATCTTTTTGGATGGATGTATTTGCTTCCTTAGGATATATCCCCAGGAGAGGAATTGCAGGGTCATAGGGTAAGTCCACCTCTAGCCTTCTGAGAGTTCTCCAAACTGTTCTCCACAGGAGCTGAACCAATTGACATTCCCACCAGCAGTGCAGGAGGGATCCTTTGCCCCACAACCTCACCAGCATTTGTTGTCACTATCCTTTCTGATGTATGACATTTTCACAGGGGTGAAGTGGTATCTCATTGTTGCCTTTATTTGCATTTCTCTGACAATCAATGGCTTGGAGCATTTTTTCTTTTTTTCCTCCAGGGTTATTGCTGGGGCTCAGTGCCTGCACTATGAATCCACTGCTCCTGGAGGCCATTCTCTCCCATTTTGTTGCCCTTGTTGTTGTCCTTATTGTTATTGTTGCCATTGATGATGTTGTTGGATAGGACAGAGAGAAATTGAGAAAGGAGAGGAGACAGAGAGGGAGAGAGAAAGATAGACCTGGAGACCTGCTTCACCACTTGTGAAGTGACCCCCTGCAATGGAGAGCTGGGGGCTCGAACTGGGATCCTTAAGCCAGTCCTTGCACTTTGCACCATGTGCGCTTAACCCACTGCACTACCTCCCGACCCCCAAAGCATTTTTTTCATATGTCTATTGACCTTTTGGATCTCTTCTGTGATGAATATTCTGTTCATCTCCTCTCCCCCCCTTTTTTTTTTGCTGAGTTTCATAAGCTATTTATATATTTTGGTTATTAGCCCTTAGTCTGATGTATAGCATCTAAAGATCTTCTCCCACTCTGTAAGGAGTCTCTTTGGGTGGTTGTTTCTTTTGCTGTGCAGAAGTTTTTCAGTTTGATGTAGTCCCATTGGTTTATTTTTGTTTTAGTCTTCTTTGCAATAGGATTTGTATCATTGAAAAACGCCTATAAAATTTAGATGGAGGGAGCCTGGCGGTGTCGCAGAGGGTTAAGCACACATGGCAGAAAGCGCACCGACTGTCATCAGGATCCCGGTTTGATCCCTCGGCTCCCCACCTGCAAGGGAGTCACATCACAGGCAGTAAAACAGGTCTGCAGGTGTCTTATTTTTCTCTCCCCCTCTCTGTCTTCCCCTCCTCTCTCCATTTCTCTCTGTCCTATCCAAGAACAATGACATCAATAATAACAACAATAATAACTACAACGACAATACAAAAAACAAGGGCAGCAAAAGGGAATAAATAAATATAATTTTTTAAAAAAATAATAAAATAAAATTTAGATAGAAAAGACTGCCATCAATATTTTCCTCTAAGTATTTGATACTTTCTGGTCTAACATCCAAGTTCTTAATCCATCTGGAGTTGGCGTTTGTGTGTAGTCAATTGTAGTGGTTCATTGTCATTGTTCTGCATGTTTCTTTTTTTTTAATATTTCCTTTTTTAAATTTTTTATATTATCTTTATTTGATAGAGACAGCCAGAAATCAAGAGGGAAGAGGAAGATAGAGAGGGAGAGAGACAGAGAGACACCTGCAGCCCTGCTTCACCACTCATGAAGCTTTCCCCCTGCAGGTGGGGACCAGGGGCTTGAACCGGGATCCTTTCACACTGTAGCATGTGCACTCAACCAGGTACGCCACCACTTGGCCCCTCTTCTGCATATTTCAACCCTGTTTTCCCAGCACTATTTGTTGAAAGGACTTTCCTTTCTCTATTTAATAGTTTGGGCCCCTTGTCAAAACTTAGATTTCCATAGGTGTGGCTGTTTATGGATTCTGAGGAGAGCTTAAACACTCTTCATTTAGAACCATTTTCATACAAAACACCTATTAAACATTTCTCATACTTAAAGCTTTTTATTGGGAAGGGGGTTGAAGACAGTGGAACTATAGAGTGTTCTAAGAGACTGTCTCTGCCCTCAGAATTTCAGTCTAGTGAGGGAGAAAAAACACGCCAGGAGAAAAGAAACACTTCTAGGCAGTCTGGGCTCTGCCCCCAAGCAAGTTACCAAGAGGCGGTAAGACTGATGGAGAAAGGGAGAGGGAAGTAGAGCACCCACACAGGATGCTGAGAGCAGAGGCCTGGAGGTAAAAATATGTACAGCCCACCCTGGACACAGCCCACAGCCCCAAGGTTGTCTTTATGTTACTCTCACAAGGTTGGTTTTTTGTTTGTTTGTTTGTTTGTTTGTTTCCTTTTGAAATCCTTCAATGACTATTTCTAGCACAAAATGATAGAACTTTTGGTCAGGTACATATGACCTTGGTGAGCTTCCATCAATTTGGTTTTTTGAAATCTTCCTCTCTGATGATCTCTTTTCTTTATATATAAATAAGTAAATACATCTGTGGCTCAGGAGGTGGTACAGTGCCTAGCGCTGGACTTTTAAGCATGTTAAGTGTTCTTTTAAGCATGTGCTAGGGTGTTGCCCTGCTTGTCTCCACTCTCTATCTTTAATAGATAAATGACTTATTTTTATATTTTATTCACTTATTTTTTCTAAAATATCTTATTTGACTCTCATTTTGTGTGCCACTTAATCTCTGCTATTTCATAAATGTGAATTTTTTTTTTAACCAGAGCACTCCTCAGCTCTAGTTATGGTGTTACTGGGGATTGAACCTGGGACTTTGGAGCCTCAGGCATGGAAGTCTTTTTGCATAACCATTATGCTATCTCCCCCCACCACCACCACTTATTTATTAATGCCAAGGAATAATAACACAGATGCACAGTATGCATGTCTCATGTACGCATGAGACTACTGAGTGACCTCCCCAACTCATTTTTTTATTCTGAGAGAGGTGGGGCAGGAGAGAGAGAGAGAGAGAGGCCACAGCAATGCTCCATCATCTGTGATGCTTCCATGTGGTACTGGAGCCCAAATTCAAGACCTTACATGTGGTAAGATACATACTGCACTGTATGAACTATCTCCTAGCCCCTTACTTATTTCTAATTCAAATTTAATTGATTTACAGAGCTATACAAATTTAGGAGTATGAGGGGCCAGGTGGTAGTGCACCTGGTTAAGCGCATATGTCGCAATGCCTAAGGACCCAGGTTCGAGCCCCCAGTCCCCACCTGCAGGGGGGAAGCTTTGTGAGTGGTGAAGAAGTGTTGCAGGTATCTCTCTGTCTCTCCCCATCTCTATCACCCCTCTTTATTTCTGGCTGTCTCTATCCAGTAAATTAAAAAAAAGAGATAATACAAAAAAATTTGTTTCTAATTTAGGAGTACCACTTGATACCTTTATATGCATGTAAGAGTCACCATCCCACCCCTGAAGTTCTAGTCCCATCACACTAAACAAATCCTGCTGGTTTGTACCTCTTTCCAGAACTCTTTCCAGAACTTTCTCACTTGACCTGCTAGTTAAATTTTTACTCATCTTTCTCCCACTTGTCTGGTTTATTTATTTATTTTTATTGGATAGAAACAGAGAGAAATTGAGAGGGGAGGGAGAGAGACAGAGAGACACCTGCAACCCTGCTTCACCACTTGTGAAGCTTTCCTCCTGCAGGTGGGGACCAGGGGCTTGAACCCAGGTCCTTGCACACTGTAATGTGTGTGCTTAACTAGGTGCCCCACCACCTGGCCCCACCTACTTGTCTGTTTTGACAGTTCTCTCACAGTATCATTCTAGTGATATATTAATCTCTCCCCTTACTGGCCAGTGAAATCTTTGAGGGCAGAGACTTGTGTTTTATAATCTGTGAATATGAATTGAGACCACTGTGTACCAGGTGCCATGCCAGAATAGTTATATTAAGTTGAACTAAGTGGACTCCATAGACAAACTCACAAATATACAAAATGTGATAATAAAAGGTCTTTTTTTTTTTAAAAAAAATTTATTTACTTTCCCTTTTGTTGCTCTTGTTTTTCATTGTTGTTGTAGTTATTATTGTTGTTGTTGTTGATGATGCCATCGTTATTGGATAGGACAGAGAGAAATGGTGAGAGCAGAGGAAGACAGAGAGGGGGAGAGAAAGACACCTGCAGACCTGCTTCACCACTTGTGAAGTGACTCCCCTGCAGGTGGGGAGCCGGGGGCTCGAATCGGGATCCTTACTCTGGTCCTTGCGCTTTGTGCCACATGCACTTAACCCGCTGCACTACTGCCCGACTCCTGGTCTTTTTTTTTTTTTTTTTTTTTTAACATTTTTAAAATTTATTTTCCCTTTTTATCCCCTTGCTGTGTTTTTTATTGTTGTTGTAGTAATTATTGTTATTGTTGTTGATGATGATGTCATCATTGTTAGATAGGACAGAGAGAAATGGAGAGGGGAGGGGAAAACAGAGAGGGGGAGAGAAAGACAGACACCTGCAGACCTGCTTCACCACCTGTGACGTGACTCCCCAGTAGGTGGGGAGCCGTTGGCTCAAACTGGGATCCTCAGGCCAGTCCTTTCGCTTCACACCACATGCGCTTAACCCGCTACGCTACCTCCTGACTCCCTAATGAAAGGTCTTTATAAAGAATGACACTTGTGCAGAAGGTAGATAGCATAATGGTTATACAAAACAGACTCTCATGCCTGAGGCTCCAGAGTCCCAGGTTCAGTCCCCCACACCACCATAAGCCAGAGCTGAGCAGTGCTCCAGTGAAGACAAAGAAAAAAAGAATGACACTCAAACTGAGACCTGAGGGGCAAGTAGAAGTTAGTTTCTGGGGAATAGCGTTCCAGGCAATGGAATGAATTTGGTGCAGGGCCAGCTGCTAGCAGAAAACATTTGAAGTAGAACATATGCTGGACATAGCACAGAACTGACAGGGAGCAGGGACCACACCAGGTGTTTCTTCTAAGACTGGTGGGGAGATGCTGAACTTTACGGGTTTAAGTGAGGTGTTGTTTTTTCTTTTTCTTTGTGCAGATTTATGATAGAGGAGAGGAAAAGAGAATCAGAGCTGCACTCTTATACTTGCGAAGCCAGGGAATTGAACTTGTTTGAACAGTTGAATTGAAAAAACTCATGTTAGTTCAGAACTCTAGCTACTGTGTCTCTTCCCAGACTACAGTGAATGATACAGTTTACCGCTTAAAAGCAATTGTGATGCAGCCTGAGAAGGGGCACCCTCAAGTATAAATTCTGAGTTTGATCCCTGCCATCACAATATACCAGAATGATGTTCTTGGTCTTTCCTCCTCTTCCTCTTTCATAAATAAATAAATAAATAAGTCCTTTTGTTTGTTTGTTTGTTTGTTTGTTTAATTTTCCATATGGGAGTGAGGAAATTTCAGAGCATTTTATAGAAAAGATGGTTGCCGGGGGCCAGCCCCAGCAGGTTATTAGGGTCAGCCTGGAGGAGGAGGGGCATCAGTGAAGAATGAAGGATGAGAGACGAGTGAGGTGATGCTAAATCAAGCTCAAGCAGACATCTCTGTCTTACTTAAGCAGAACTTTATTTTTATAGTCTCATAAGGTTTAGATCATTCAAACAAAAATCACCAAGGTATTGATTATTAAAATAAAAATCACCAAGACTTTGATTATTGAAACAAAAATCACCAAGTAAGAACAGCACAGGTAGGGAACACCTCCTGCTTTGTGGAACATTTACATTCCAGGGCACTTTCCGCCCTACAGATCACATCACCGTTTCTATGTCTTTTGTTCTTCCTGTACCTGTGTGCTAGGAAAATGTCCTATTGATTAAGATTGATACTCTACCTTTTATGCCATTCTCTTGGCCCTATGCATCAGAAGACAATGGTTTATAGAAAATTCAAGCTTGTTATGTTTCTAGGGGCCTTAAACAAATTGAGCAGCCCATTTTTCACAAAATCTGTTCCATTGTTTGATCAAGGAGTTTTGTTTTATTTTGTTCCAAGTTAAACTCTCTAGCTAGAATCCATCTTCTGTGTATGCTCACTGTGTGACCTAGGTTCTTGTGTACTATTCCTGCTTAAGGAGGTGGGAGCACAGTGGTGGGTGGTAGATTAAAAGGCCCATTGTATCTAGGCGGGTACCATAACTTTCTGTTAATTATTCATGTTATGTAAGGTGGCCCCTCCCCTGTGGGAACCACCAATCTTTCTCTGTATTTTAGGGGGAATACTAAAGGAAGTGGTGTAGATAAAGGGGAAAACATTTCTTCCTATTGGGGCCTCCTGAAAAATTCTGCATTACTGATATTGCTTGTTCCATTATGTTCAATCTTACAGAGTGCAGTGCAGGTTTTGTCATTACTTTTGTCATTTGGTCAGGCTCTGAGCCTGGCCATAGGTAAATATTATTAAGACCACACAGAGCTTAATCATGGCAAAAGGCGAGATGATTTCAGTTTGGCCTGGAGAGTCCAGCCGTGCTGAACTTCCTATGAAGTTGGTACCGTGTCAAGCAGCTCACATGGCGGTGCCTGCACCAGACGGTTTCGGGGGCCTGGTGGTGGCCCACCAAGTTAAGTGCACATAGTGCAAAGTGCAAGGACCGTCGTAAGGATGCTGCTTGTAACTCCAGCTCCCCACCTGCAGGGGGGTCGCTTCACAAGCAGTGAAGCAGGTCTGCAGGTGTCTGTCTTTCTCTCCCCTCTCTTTCTTCCCCTCCTCTCTCCATTTCTCTCTGTCCTACCCAACAACAACATCAGTGGCAACAATAACAATAACGACAACAATAAGGACAAAGAGGGCAACAACAAAAAAAGGAAAAAAATGGCTTCCAGGAATAGTGGATTTGTAGTGCAGGCATCAAGCCCGAGCAATAATCCTGGAGGCAAAAAATAAAGTTCGCATTTTTTTGCATCCAGGGTTATTGCTGGGGCTCCACACCTGCACCACAAATCCACTGATCCTGGAGGCTATTTTGCCATTATTGTTGCCCTTGTTACTATTATTGTTATATCTGTTATTGGAGAGGACAGAGAGAAAGTGAGAGAGGAGGGGAAGAGAAAGACACCTGCAGACCTGCCTCACCGCTTGTGAAGTAACCCCCCAACCCCTGCAGCTGGGGAACCCAGAATTTGAACCAGGATCTTTTTTTTTAAGTCTTTATTTATAAAATGGAAACACTGATAAGACCATAGTATAAGGGAGTTGGGCGGTAGCACAGTGGGTTAAGCACGTGGTGCAAAGTGCAACAACCTGGTATAAGCATCCCAGTTTGAGCCCCTTAGCTGGCTCCCCACCTTCAGGGGAGTCACTTGTCGCTTCACAGGCGGTGAAGCAGGTCTGCAGGTGTCTATCTTTTTGTCCCCCTCTCTGTCTTCTCCTTCTCTCTCCATTTCTCTCTGTGCTATCCAACAACGATGACATCAATAACAACAGTAATAACTACAACAATGGAACAAGGGCAACAAAAGGGAAAATAAATAAATAAATATTTTGGAAAAAAAAGAAAATAAGATAAGAGAGGTATAATTCCACAAAATTCCTGCCACTGGAACTCCATATCCCATTCCCTCCCCTGATAGCTTTCTTATTCTTATTTCTTGTCTCCAGGGTTATTGCTGGGGCTCAGTGTACTACAAATCCACTGCTCCTGGAGGCTTTTTTTTTCCCTTTTGTTTCCCTTGTTGTTTTATCATTGTTGTGGTTATTATTGTGGTTATTGATGTCATTGTTGTTGGATAGGACAGAAAGAAATGGAGAGATGAGGGGAAGACAAAGGGGGAGAGAAAGATAAGACACCTGCAGACCTGCTTCACTACTTGTGAAGCCAGCCCCCTGTAGGTGAGGAGCCGGCGGCCAGAACCAGGATCCTTATGCCAGTCCTTGGGCTTGGCCCCCCATGCACTTAACCCACTGTGCTACCGCCCAACCTCCTAGCTTTCCTATTCTTTAACCCTCTGGGAGTATGGACCCAGGGTCATTATGAGATGCAGATGCAGAAGGTGGAAGGTCTAGCTTCTGTAATTGCTTCTCCACTGAATTTGGGTGTTGACAGGTCGATCCATACTTTCAGAACTAGGATCTTATGTCGCTCCTTGCTCTTCATGGCATGTGCGCTTAACCTGCTGCACTACCGCCAGGCCCCCAGATGGTTGCTTTTCTATTGAATTATTTTGGTGTCTTTTACAAACATCTATTGATCTTAAAGATTTGGGCTTATTTCTAGACGTACTATTATCCTTCACTGGTCATTTTGATGTTCAGAATATATAAAAGACATTTATAACACATTTTTTTTGCCTCCAGGGTTATCACTGGAGCTTGGTGCCAGAACTATTTTTTTATATTTATTTATTTATTCCCTTTTGTTGCCCTTGTTGTTTTATTGTTGTAGTTATTATTGTTGTTGTCGTTGTTGGATAGGACAGAGAGAAATGGAGAGAGGAGGGGAAGACAGAGAGGAGGAGAGAAAGACACCTGCAGACCTGCTTCACCGCCTGTGAAGCGACTCCCCTGCAGGTGGGGAGCCGGGGTTCGAACCCGGATCCTTATGCCGGTCTTTGTGCTTTGCGCCACCTGCGCTTAGCCCGCTGCGCTACAGCCCGACTCCCGGTTCCAGAACTATTAATCCACTACTCTTGCAGGCTATTTTTTTCCCTTTTTGTTGTTGTTATTATTGTTGTTGTCATTGCTGTCATTGTTGCTGAATAGAACAGAGAGAAATAGAGAGAGGAGGGGAGACAGAGAGGAGGAGAGAAAGATAGATACCTGCAGACCTGCTTCATACCCTGTGATGCAACCCCCTCTGCAAGTGGGGAGCAAGGGGCTTGAACCAGGATCCTTACACCAGTCCTTGTGCTTTTGCGTCATGTGCACTTAACCCGCTGTGCTACCACCCGGCCCTCTATGACACACTATTTTGCCATTACTTTAAAATAGAAATTAAAGGAATGCTTCCTCAAAATTGTTCTAGCCCCATTAGACATGTTTTATATAAATATATTATTTATTTAATTGCCACTAGGGTCATTGCTGGAATTTGGTGTCAACATGACAAATTCACCAACACCATCTATTTTTGTCTTTCTTCTTATTTTTTTTTTTTACTGTTTATTTATTGATTAATTTTTTTGATTGCTAGAACACAGAGAAATTGAGTGAAGAGGGAGAGGTATTGAGGGAGAGAGAAGGAGAGATATCAGTACCAGTACCTCACTGCTTGTGGGTTTTCCCCCCTGCAGATAGGGACTGGGAACTTGAAACCTGCTCTTTGTGCACACTAACGTGTGTACTCTACCAGGTGCACCACCACCCTGCCACACGTATTTTACCATCATCATCATCACCACCACCAACAGGGTTTAATGCTGGGGCTACGTTGGTTGTTTTTAAAGTCACTGTGACTGTGGGTTAAGGGAATTAGAGAAAAGCAAGTATGTGTATGCAGGCTGCCTTATGGACAGAAAAATGATAAACTATCAAGAGACAGGTGAACTTCAGGTACATTTTGAAAAAAGACTTGATGAGAGCAATCATTTTTACTGGGAACTATGAGGGGAAGGGAGTAGCAAGGGGTGGCTCTCCAGATTCTGCTTTGAACACTTGTGGATTGGGTAGTGTTATTCCCTGAGGTAGCTAAGACTGGAGAGGACATGTTGGAGAAGATCACGTGTTTGATTTAGGATAGTTATGTTGGGGTTGAAGAAAGGAGATTGGAAGGATAACAAGGAACAAGTTATGGAAAGTTTTAAACATTGAATTAGCATTTATCCTGATGGTGATGAGAAATGATGTCCTGGGGCAGGGGAGATAGCATAATGGTTCTATAAAAGACTTTCATGCCTGAGGCTATGGAGCCCCAGGTTCAATTCCCTGCACCACCATAAGCCAGAGCTGAGCAGTGCTCTGGTAAAAAAAATAATAATAATAATAATTAAAATGAAGTGTCCTGAAAGTGCCAGCATTTTGTTTAACCAACTGAATGGGTAGTTTCCAGACTGAGGCCAGCAAGGAGATTTTGTCATGATCCCAGGAGGAGTCAGAGGATGCTGGCATACACTTTTGTGGTGTCAGTGGGATAGAGGAACAGGAAAGGTCCAGGCTGGCATCTGACCCAAGAGACAGAGAGTGATAGCACTGCTGACAGAATTAGAGCACTTGGTATAGATGAATTAAATTGAACTCAGCAGAACAGTTAGGACTGGAAGTGTTGATGCAGGGATTTTCTATATTCTGGTGAGGATCAGCACCTTGAAAGTGCTTCATGTCTCTTTTGGGGAGAATGTCAGGGGTGAGGAAGAGGGTCCAGGCTACAGAGCTCAAGAGCCATCAAGGAAGGAGATGGCAGATTATCAGGTCAGCAAAGTCAGCACAGAAACCAAGGATGAGAATCCACTAGAGAAATGATGGTCACATGAAGAACTAGAGCAGAATGGCGAAATGCCGCAGAAGTGAAAGGTCAGGTTGCTGAAGAAGTTCATAGGTGATAAGGAAATGGGCTCTAAATATTTAAAAATCCCACCTGCAGGGGGCCAGGCGGTAGCGCAGCGGGTTAAGCGTACGCGGCGCAAAGCACAAGCACCAGTGTAAGGATCAGGTTCGAGCCCCCGGGTCCCCACCTACAGGGGAGTCGCTTCACAGCCAGTGAAGCAGGTCTGCAGGTGTCTATCTTTCTCTCCCCCTCTCTGTCTTACCCTCCTCTCTCCATTTCTCTCTGTCCTATCCAACAACAACGACAACAACAATAATAAGTAACGACACCGATAAACAACAAGGGCAACAAAAGGGGAAAAAAAAATCCCACCTGCAGGGGGAAAGCTTAACGAGTGGAGCGGCAGAGCTGCAGGTGCCTGTTTCTCACCCTCTCTACCTCCCGTCCCCTCTCAATTTCTGTCTCTATCTAATAATAAATAAAAATTTTAAATGAAATAAAAGTCCTTAGTGGAGGAGAAGCAGGATGGGGTTGGAGGGCATGTATTTCTTGGAGGGGGTGCTCTTGAACAAATTCATCTACAATCAGAAATGCTAACAGTGTAAGAGGCCTCCCAAGGAGGGAGAAAGCGGAGGGTGGAGATAAATGGGCTAGGGCTCTTGTTCTGAGACAGGCAGGAAAGAAAAGCACTAAGAATTCTTGGGCTGAGAAGGCTAAATGGGAAGGGAACTGATGGCAAGACAGCAGGCTTGCAGTGAAAGGGGAGCTGCTGAGGGAGGGCCACAGGCCGGCTGGCGGCTCCCAGGTGACGAGGATGAGACTAGGTGAGTGACGGTGTCTAGCTGAGAGATCCTCTTAGATCTGGTGTAGGTCTGACAGGCCAAACAATCACCTCTGTTCTGGGCTCTGCAGACTAGCCCATGTACCCCCAGAGGAGAAGCAGGAGCAAGAGGTTGAGAATGGGATTTAGAATTGTATTGTGTAAGAGACCCAGGTTCAAGCCCCAGCACCACATGGGAGCACCATGCTGCAGGAAGCTCTGGTGTCTTGGTGTCTCTCTCTCTCTCTCTCTGAATAAAAAAGTTGGCCTGGTAGCAGTGAAATCAAGGAAGTATAAGACCCCAGCTCTCAAAAATATTTTTCTTGCCATAACAGTTTGCTGGGAGCCAGGTTAAGCTGGGGTGGGGAGTAACTTGCAATGGATTGGTTCCACCTCCATGGACACAGAGGCACCAACAGCCTGCAGGCAGAGCGTGGGGGCTGCCCGCTCTCCAGAGATGTGGTTTACGTTCAACAGCTGTCATTTTGGCGTTTGTTTTGTCTAGCTATTGTGGTTTTCCACTCAAAAAAAAAAAAAATCTATTTCAGTGTATTAAATTGAACCATATGAAATTACTAGTATTTGGCTTTTTTGGCCTATAAAAATTGCAGCTTTTTGTACTCCAACCTGATAGAGAAATGATAAGCACAGCTTGATGGGTTCTCAAGAGTCAATGTGATCAGGGCCCCTTTGTCCTCTTTTCAGTCACTGCTGCCCCCACCCTGCCCCCAGTTTACAGCTAATGAAGTAGTTTATCTAAATGGAGTCCTTGTACTTCCTTCATGCAAGATCTTATTTATGAGGTTCACCCATGTTCTGTGTAGCATAGTGTTATTCATCCTCATTGCTACATGATTTCTGTTGTGGAGATAGTTACTTGTTATAGATACTGCTGATGTAAATTCCTGTTCTTTCTGTTTTGACTACTATAAAGGGTGCTGCTGGACACATTTTTTCTGGTGTGTGCTGCACCAGAACCTTGCACATGTGTGGTTCAAATACCTTTGATATTGCCAGCTTCCCAGCTTGTGCTTACCGAGTAAAAACCACTCTGTTCTTCAAGCCAAGCAAGAGCCAAGGGTGCCGGGGCCTGGTGGGTGCTTTATACTGTGGAGTCCAGACCATGTCTCCTCGTCCAGCTTTTGTTCTCTGTAGCTGTGGTTGGAGGGACCCTCAAGTACAAGGAAAGCTTCCTGTGGGCACAGGGAGGAAAATGCCCTCTCTGAGCACAGAAAGTCAGAGGCTGGGTGTTTCATCTATCCGACAAAGCAGAAGTTTTGCAGACCTTGACTCTACCTGGGTTTGTCTCTTTTATTATTATTATTATTATTATTATCATTATTATTTTAATTGTTTAATTTTATTTATTTCTTTATTTATCCCCTTTTGTTACCCTTGTTATTTTATTGTTGTGGTTATTATTGTTGTTGTTGATGTCATCGTTGTTAGATAAGACAGAGAGAAATGGAGAGAGGAGGGAAGACGGAGGAGAGAAAGATACAGACACCTGCAGACCTGCTTCACCACCTGTGAAGCGACTCCCCTGCAGGTGGGGAACCGGGGGCTTGAACTGGGATCCTTATGCTGGTCCTTGCGCTTTGTGCCACCTGTGCTTAACCCGACTGCGCTACCGCCCGACTCCCTTTTTTTTTTATTTCTTTATTGGGGAAGTAATGTTTTACATTCAACAGTAAATACAATAGTTTGTACATGCATAATATTCCCCAGTTTCCCATATAACAATTCAACCCCCACTAGGTCCTCTGAATCCTTCTTGGACCTGTATTCTCCCCACCCACCCACCCCAGAGTCTTTTACTTTGGTGTGATATGCCAATTCCCGTTCAGGTTCTACTTGTGTTTTCTCTTCTGATCTTGTTAGGTGTAATACTCCAATTCCAGTTCAGGTTCGACTTGTGTTTTCTTTTCTGATCTTGTTTTTCAACTTCGGCCTGAGAGTGAGATCATCCCGTATTCATCCTTCTGTTTCTGACTTATTTCACTCAACATGATTTTTTCAAGGTCCATCCAAGATCGGCTGAAAACGGTGAAGTCACCATTTTTTACAGCTGAGTAGTATTCCAAATTTTATTTTTATAGAACAGAGAGAAATTGAGAGGGAAGGGGGGGGATAGAGAGGGAGAGGACAGAGGCACCTGCAGCCCTGCTTCACCGTTCCTGGAGCTTTCCCCTTGTCGGTGGGGACGGAGAGCTTGAACCCTGGTCCTTGTACATGGTTATGTGTGGCTTAACCAGGTCCACCAGCACCCCCTGGCTCTTTGTTTTAAAGATTATTTTTTCTCATTTGTTTAATTTAGGAGAGAGAAAGTGAGAAAGAAAGTTACCAGAGCACTGCTCAGCTCTGGCTTCTAGTGGTGCCCAGGACTGAACCTGGGGCTTCAGGCCGCCTGCAAGTTCTATGTGCTAACAGGCTAAGCTAGCTCCCCAGCCCCTGTGTTTGCTTCCTTTATTGGCCACTGTCCTTCCCCATTTTGAAAATGCCCAAGAGGGTGACGTAGTCTGGCCCTGCTGCTCTCTTATTCTGAGGATCAGGACAGACATGGCTTCCACAGTCATGTCCCGGGACTGTACTCCTAAGGTTGACAAGGCCAGGGAAGTGCCTTGCTGGAGCCCCACAGCACACTGCAGGCAGACAGCAAGCAGGCAGGCAAGACCTGAGGTGGGGGCATCCCCCAGTGACACAATTCATCAGGTTTGGGTATCTCAGTATTCACAGCCTGGTGTTATATCTGGCCAGGAAGAGGCAGAATGGCTGAGAATATCCTCAGAACACTTGAGTATTTTGAGGGGATCTGGGTGATGAAGGTTCAAATACACCATATCTGACCACCTTTTTTGGAAGAGGTAGGTCAGCTCCTGAGGGTAGGGGTAGAGCAGTGCCAGGTCCCAGAGCCTTACCAAGCTGAGCTCTCATCTAGTCGTGTTCTCATCCAACCTTTTGTTTTCTCTAAAATAGATGAGTTCTTGTTGGTGTGCTTTTCTGCCTCCTTTAGAACGCTAATCTCATTATAAAGGCACATGATGGAACATTTCACATTCAAAAGAGAAAGGCAGGGTCAGAGAGATGGCTCAGTGGATAGGGGTTGCTTGGTGTCGTATGCGTGGCCCAGGATCAAGGAATAGAGAAAGACAAAAGAGTATCAGTGGGTGGTACTAACCAGGGCTAATAAATATTGGGCATGCAGAACCATCATTGAGTTCCAGGCCTCCTGGTCTGTAGCCTATTCTCGTGTGTGTGTGTGTGTGTGTGTGTGTGTGTGTGTGTGATATTTTTATTTATAAAATGGAAATATTGACAAGACCATAGGATAAGAGGGGCACAGTTCCACACAATTCCCACCCCCAGAACTCTGTATCCCATCCCCTCCCCTGATAGCTTTCCTGTTCTTTATCCCTCTGGGAGCATGGACCCAGGGTCATTATAGGGTGCAGAAGGTGGAAGTTCTGGCTTTTCTAATTGCTTCTCTGCTGAACTTGGGCGTCAACAGGTCAATCCATACTCCCCGCCTGTCTCTCTCTTTCCCTAGCGTGGCAGGGATCAAGGGGAGGCGGGGCTCCAGGACACACTGGTGGAGTTGTCTGCCCAGGGAGTCAGGTCGGCATCATAGTAGCATCTGGAACCTGGTGGCTGAAAAGAGTTAAGATATAAAGCAGAACACATTGTTGACTAAACAATCATGAACCTAAAGGCAAGAATATTACAGATGAGGATTTGGAGTCTCCAATAGTAGGTCTATTTTAGGTATATTCCAAGGGGCCCATGATTTTACTAGTTTTTGCCTGAGCCTGACATCTGATATTCAGGTGGACCCAGGTTATTGTCTGAGGAGATGGTGTCATAGTTGGAAAAAAAGACTAGAAAGCTGGACCAGGCAAGAGAGTAGCTCTCAAATATGGGAAAAGTATATAAATATTAACTATAAACCCTGTCAGTTTGATCTGGAGCCCATGTTCAGGACAGGGGCCTGTGTAACCTCTGCATCCCTGTAGGTCTGAGCTCACATTCTGTGGTCATAGCTAGAAACATTCCAGGCTGCACTAATTTCAGGACCCATCTTCCTCGGGTGGTAGGTAGAGTATGTTGTCTAACCTCCCTTCGGAGAATGGAATAGCCCCTACCATTGTTGATCCACACTGAGTACAAGGTCCTATAGGGGCCCACAAAGTGGTCCATTATGTTGTTCCTGATGGAGATGGCCAGTGATAGTGGAAAGAGGGATCTGTTAGAAGTCTAGGCCCATCATGTCTGTGTAGGAATCCTAGGACTCCCTGACTAGAGCCCCAGATGATGGGGTGGCCTGGTAGTGACTAAAGAGTCATCATTAAAGTCTGCCAATCTCTTGCCTTTATTCAGCTTTTGTAGTCCTTATTTGTCTGACAAGGTTAGCTTTGGAGTGATTGAGGGACATGTAATAGAAGGTATGTGAGGAGGGTATCTAGGTCTAAGTAGAAACTGTTTCAGTAGGTGCTTTATGGTGTCTTTTTGGGTCTTTCTACTTGCTTGCTGCATTTATTGACTCTGCAAGCCATTGTGAACTTTTGCTTTAAGGTAAACATTTTCCCCCAGCTTGTGGATACATGTGTACATAAGCCCTGTCTCATGGGCCCTGGTCTATATGTAGGTTTTGAGGTTTTGTTGAGAAGTGCACCACCGGAAATGGAATTAAAGAGTCCTATGAGCTAGGAAAGGTCTCACCAAAATAATGAAGCTGAAAGGTTGACATTCCACGCCTAACGTCTCTGGACACAGTCCAAAGTGAAACATGCCGAGGAGGTACTGATTGCATTGAATAGGCTGAGATCAGCAGATGCAGTATCAGTTAGTTATGAATTGAGGGAAGCATACAGGAAAAGGAGCCCCACCCTAGAGGTCCAGGCCTGGGAGAAATGTGGGCTTTATAGAGAAAAGGGAAGGTTCCTGCTGTCTTAGGGTTTAAGAAGGTAATAGATAGTTATTGCTATAACCGAATTATTTGGCAATTGGATTAACTTTGAAAATACCATTGTTAGGATTTGCTGTATCATACACGACCTCACCATAATTTATGCCTTTTTATGCTATTTACATATATCTTACAAAGTAACACCACCAGTTGCTTCTGTTCTCCCTGGTCCAAGTTTTTAGGAGTCTAGTATTTCTGTTTATTTATTTATTTATTGGGTAGAGGCAGGCAAAAATTGAGAGGGAAGGGGGAGATAGAGGAGAGAGAGACACCTGCAGCCCTGCTTCACCACTCGTGAAGCTTTCCCCCTGCAGGTGGGGACCAGGGGCTTGAACCTGGGTCCTTGCGCACTGTAAACATGTGCGCCCAATCAGGTGCACCACCACCTGGCCCCAGGAGATCTAGTATTTCAAAGAACAAGTCTTTATTAGAAATGTATTAGGGGAGTCAGACGGTAACTCAGGGAGTTAAGAGCAGGTGGTGCAAAGTGTAAGCACCGGCACATGGATCCCGTTCGAGCCCCCAGCTCCCCACCTGCAGGGGAGTCACTTCACAGGCAGTGAAGCAGGTCTGCAGGTGTCTATCTTTCTCTCCCCCTCTCTGTCTTCCCCTCCTCTCTCCATTTCTCTCTGTCCTATCCAACAACAAAGATATCAATAACAACAACAACAACTACAACAATAGAACAACAAGGGCAACAAAAGGAAATAAATATTTTAAAAAAGAAATGTATTAGGGGCTGGGTGGTGGCACACCTGGTTAAGTGCACACATTATAGTGCACAAGGACCCCGGTTCAAACACCCAGCTCCCCACCTGCAGGGGAGTCACTTCACAGGCGGTGAAGCAGGTCTGCAGGTGTCTCTCTTTCTCTCCCCCTCTCTGTTTTCTCCTCCTCTCTCCATTTCTCTCTGTCCTATCCAACAATGAAAACAACAACAGTAATAACTACAACAACAGTAAAACAACAAGGGCATCAAAAAGGAAAATAAGTAATAATATAATAGTATTTTTTAATTAAAAAAAAAAAAAGAAATGTACGTGGTCCGGGAGGCGCACAGTGGATAAAGTATTGGTTCTCAAGCAGGAGGTCCCCAGTTCAGTCCCTGGCAACACACATGCCAGAGTGATGTCTGGTTCTTTCTCTCTCCTCCTATCTTTCTCATTAGTAAATAAATAAATTCTTTTTAAAAAAAAAGAAAGAAAATAAATGTATTAACAATTTGAGCACTGCTCAGCTCTGACTTATGGTGGTGCGGGGGATTGAACCTGGGACATTGGAGCCCCAGGCATAACCATTATTGCATAACCATTATGCTATCAACCCCTGCTCTAGTCTTCACCATTATGCTATCAACCCCTGCCCTGGACTTCACTTACAGACCTGAATTGCATGGGAGAAAGCCTCCTCCCCATGGAAAGGGGTCCAGGACTTTGCCTGTGCCTGGCCTTCCATAGGCTGGGAGGAGGAGGCTGCAGACTGTGGCTCTGTCCGGGAAGATCAGTGAGGCTCCTGACACTCTCTCTCTTTTGCAGGCATCAAGCAGAAAGGCCCGATGCTGAACAGCAGCCTGATGCACTCCGAGTCAGAGCTGGACAGTGACGATGCCATTTTTACATGGCCAGACCGAGAGAAGGGCAAACTCCTACACGGTCAGAATGGCTCCGTGACCAACGGGCAGACCCCACTCAAGGCCAGGAGCCCACGAGAGGAGATCTTATAGCCACCTGGTCTGTTTCCTCAGGGTAGGGGTGACAGAACTGGGACCCAGAGCACTCCAGACTGGTTCTCATACCTCTCACATCTGTGGGCAGCCGCTCCCAGAATCCACTGGTCATTCTGCCCCAACCTTCCAAACCAGAGCTGCTGATACTTGAATCCAGGAATCCCTGAATGAAGCTGTGAATGAAAAGTTTTTCTCTTTAAACCTATCTGAAAGGCCCCAAGGCCCTAACCCTCACCTCAGGTCTTTTTTTTTTTTTTTTTTTGCAAAGCCCTCCCCACCTCCGAGGACACTGGCCACCTCTTCAGCTCTATTAGCAGCGTGCTATTCCCAGGGCACCTGCACAGTGAGGCCTGGCTATGCTCCCATGCCTGGGCCCAGAACCCAGCTCCACCAGCCTCCTGGCCCCAAAAGCCTGCCTGCAGACATGTTCTCTGCTCTCCTGCCTGGGGTGGAGGGTGTCTTCTCACTAGGCCCAAAGGAAGTGGTGCCTCCCCTCCACACCTCTGATGCCCAGCTGGTAGTGCAGACATGGCTTCTGGCCCAAGATTTGGGAAGGGCTGGCTGCATGGAGAGGGACACTTCTGGCCATGGCTACTGTGAGCATCTAGGCTGGACGCAGACTGCCTCATCCTCAGTCCCCCTAACCAGCCCACGCTGCTTCAGGCCTCAGGCCCACTCTCTGCCCTGAAGAGACAGCCACCAATGGACCAGAATGTTGTGGCAGAGTGTATGTGAGTGACTGCCCCACTGTGGTCTCCTCTCTGTCCGTCTGCCCAGGTATCTGCCCTCCATGTCCCTTGCATGTGTATATGTGTTAGAGTGTGTGTGCCTCAACTCTTCACAGGGCTCTCAGCTGCTCACAAGGCATCCTTGACTTGGAAAGACTTTCAGCTCCTCAGAACAGAGACTTCCTGGCCCTTCTTGGCCTTGCCACTGGCTCCTCAGCCATGGAATCTGGACGTTGAGGAAGGGGAGGTTAGGGGTGGAAGTGGCTTTTTAAAACTAAAACCAACCTAGTTTATACTACTGCACTCCTGTCTGTTGTGGGATGATTAAACATGCTATTGAATTGTGCACGTTCTGCTGGGTGTGCCACTGTGTTGCAGCGTTGACCTGTACCTCAGGGTCTGTGGGTCTCTTGTGATGCTGTGGCCCTATAGCATCTGCATTCAGCCCACCTCAGCCTCTGCCGGCTGCTGTGGCTGCCCCACCCTGGACACCCTGCTGGCCAGTCAGTCCCCTCTGGCTAGTAGGGACATTTTCTGTCTTTTCTTCCATATATTTTGTTACCGCACAAACAACTGACACCTGCAGCCCAGCTAGACAGTGTAAATGAATGTCCTTCTTTTACCAGGGTGCGGCCTTCAGAATATTCAGCCCCTGCCCTTCCCTATTTCTGGCCCTGTGCTCCAGCTGTGTTCACTGCACATTTGTACTGGAGCAGCTTGCTGGGCAGCTGAGGTAACAGGAAGCTAGTATAATGTCCCCAAGAAGTGGGGTGGGATGGGGGTGGGGGACCATGGAGTGCCCCAGACCCTGGTCACCTGCCCAAGGCCAGTTGGTCCTGTGTGTTGCAACAGCTTTAGCAGATTCAGGAAGATGCCACAGGACAGGACTCATCACTGGCTTTGTAGGAGTCTCCTTTGTCCTCTGTGCCTTTTTCCTTTCTAATATATCTTTTCTTTTTTTAAAATTTATTTTTATTAGGATAGAGATAGGAAATACAGTGAGAGGGAGAGAGACACCTGTAGCCTGTTCCCCAGTCATAAAGCTTCTCTCCCTCAGGTGGACACTGGGGGTTCAGATCCTAGTTCCTGCGCAGGGTAACTTGGGCATTTTATGAGTTGCAGTACCTCCTGGCCCTCCTGATTTCTTTCTTTTTTTAAATTTATTTTATTTATTTATTATTGGACAGAGACAGAGAGAGATTAGGGGGTGAAAGAGTGGGCGAGAGAGAGACACCTGCAGACCTGCTTCACCACTTGTGGAACTTTTCCCCTGCAGGTGGGGACCAGGGTATTGAACCTGGGTCCCTGCAGACTATAGTGTGAGTGCCTAACCAGGTGTGCCACCGCCTGCCCCTCCTTTCTTTTTTCTTTTTCTTTCTTTTTTGCCACCAAGCTTATCACTAGAGCTCAGTGCTTGCACAATGAATCTACCACTCCCAGTGGCAATATATACATACATACATATATGTGTGTGTGTTTTGATAGGGAACAACAGAAATTGAGATGGAAGGGGGAAGTAGAGAGGAACAGAGAAAGAGAAACACCTGCAGCACCACTGGTGAAGTTTTCCCTTTGCAGGTGGGAATCGGAGGCTCAAACCCAGGCCCTTGTGCACGGTGTTATGAGTGCACTCAGCTGGGTGCACTGCTGCTCAGACATTCTCTGGGCCTTAATTCTTTTTTCTTTTTAGAGACTTTTTAAAAAATATATTTATTCATTTTCCCTTTTTGTTGCCCTTGTTTTGTTGTTGTTGTTGTCATTGTTATTTTTGTTGTTATTGATATCTTTGTTGTTGGATAGGACAGAGAAATGGAGAGAGGAGGGGAAGACAGAGAGGGGGAGAGAAAGACACCTGCAGACCTGCTTCAAAGCGACTCCCCTGCAGGAGCCAGGGGCTTGACCTGGGATCCTTACTCTGGTCCTTGTGCTTTGCGTCACCTGCACTTAACCAGCTGCACTACCTCCCGACTCTCTCTGGGCCTTAATTCTATATCTTGTTTATCTTAGCCATTTCTCAGTTTCAGAAATGAATTTTCATCCATTCCTTCTTCCACCAAAAAGAACAAATCACAGGAACTGAGGCTTTTCAGTGTGGCTGCGGGGCTGCCACATCCCTGGCCTTGCTCAAAGAAACCTCTGTCTAGCTGCTGCCTCCTTAGCAACCCCAGTCACCCCAAAGAACCCTTCTGAAAGATTACTAAATTCTAGGAGTCTGGTCACTACTACCTTGACCAAATTTAACTTGCCCAAACACTCCTCCACCCTCACCGAAAGCCTCCCAGCCTTTTACTTTCTAGAAAGGACAGCAGAGGGCATCCTTGCACTTCTCTGACCCCACCAGGCACTGTGTCCTAGAGGAAACCAGTCTCCCTACTCGTCATCAGGAGGCTCCACACAGAGAAACCCTAGGCCTAGGCCTGTGATGTTCTGATCCTTGTTCTTCCATCTTCTTCTTCATCTTCATCTGATATGTAGAAGAAGCTGAAGAAGTTCATTCCCACTCTCTGCAAACAGGTCTTCGTCTGCGGTCAAAAGCCGTCAGCCTACTGGAGAGGGCTTAAGGAGCACGGACACATGTAGGAATTTGGTTGACTGCTTTAAGTGGTCCTTTATTCTCTCTCTCTCTCTCTTTCTCTCTCTCCCCCCCTCAGAAAGATATTTTTAAATATTTTTACATTTATTTATTTACTTATTCCCTTTTGTTGCCCTTGTTTATCATCATTGTTGTTGTTATTGCTGTCATTGTTGTTGGATAGGACAGAGAGAAATGGAGAGGGGAGGGGAAGACAGAGAGGGGGAGAGAAAGACAGACACCTGCAGACCTGCTTCACTGCCTGTGAAGCGACTCCCCTCCAGGTGGGGAGCCGGGGGCTTGAACCAGGATCTTTACGCCAGTCCTTGTGCTTTGTGCCACCTGCGCTTAATCCTCTGCGCTACCACCTGACTCCCTCTCAGAAAGATCTTAAAAGCACTAGTGGCTGGACTTAAACCTGGGTGGCGCACATGGCAAAGCAGCACACTATCCAAGTGAGTGCTCACTGGTCACCTGTATATTCTGTGGTCAAGCCCAGGCTGCTGTTAGACTTCCTTCCACCAACTTAAAGCCCCATTGTGCTGGGTGTTGGTGACAGGTAACTAAGACCCAAGGTTTTTCACATTGGGGCTGTGGCTGTCCACGCTCACACCTCCAACAAAGAACCTACACGTGTGTGCCGAGCTCTCAGGGCCCAAAAGCTGCCCAAACAGAGCTCTCCACCGCTCCCCTGGCCCTGGAGGGCTCTCATGCTTGCCTGTCCTGTGCTCTAGCACCACCCCGAGTCACCGAACACACTTTCAAATAACCATTTCTATGATCTTTTCATTATTATAATTTTCTTTTCTCTTTTTGCCTCGAGTCATTGGGGCTTATTGTCAGCACTACAAATCTACTGCAGCCTTTTTTTTTTTTTCTCGATAGGACAGAGAGAAATTGAGAGGGGAGGGTAGTTACAGGAAGAGAAAGATAGACACCTGCAGACCTGCTTCACCCACCCACAAACCCCTGCAGGTGAGGAACCGGGGGTTTGAACCGAAACCGTTGTGCGGATCCTTGTGCTTAGTACTATGAGCTTAACCCAGTGCACCTTTGCCTGATCCTGGTGGCAGAAGGGGGAGAGAGAGGACACCAAGAGCATCACTCTGTCTGGCACATGGGATGCTGAATGTCGAACTTGGGGCCTCGTGCTTCAGAGTCCCACACCCTGCTCACCACCTCCAGCCCACCTCCCAGCCCTGTTTCTGCAGTCTTGCTTAATAGGAAGAGCCGGGAGTCGGGCGGTAGTGCAGCGGGTTACGCGCAGGTAGCACAAAGCGCAGGTGGCGCAAAGCACAAGGACGGCATTAGGATCCCGGTTCAAGCCCCTGGTTTCCCACCTGCAGGGGAGTCGCTTCACAGGCGGTGAAGCAGGTCTGCAGGTGTCTGGCTTTATCTCCCCCTCTCTGTCTTCTCCTCTCTTGATTTCTCTCTCTCCTATCCAACAACTACAATAACAATAGCAACAATAAACAACAAGGGCAACAAAAGGGAATAAAAAAAGATAAAAAAAAAAAAAAAAGGCTTTCATGCAGGCACTGAAGAGAGCCCAGGCTCAATCTGCCTCACCACCATAAGCCAGAACTGAGCAGAGCTTTGGTTAAAAGCCAAAACGGGAATGGGGGGCAGGTGGTGGTGCCCCTGGTTGAGAGCACATTACCCTATGCAAGGGCCCAGGTGTGAGCCCCTGCTTCCCACTTGGAAGAGGGATCATCACAAGCTGTGAAGTGAGTATTGCAGGTGTCACTCTGTCTCCCTCTCTAACCCCCCCCCCCATTTCTCTCTGTCCTATCAAAAGAGGGGAAAAAGTGGAGGGAAATGGCTGTGGCAGTGGTGAATTCATTGTGCAAGCACCTAGCTCCAGTGATAATCCTGGTGGCAATAAGGGGGGGGCAGTGGGTGGTAATGCACCTGGTTGAGTGCATATATTACAATTCGGAAGGACCTGGGTTCAAGCCCAGTCCATACCCTCAGGGCAGAAGTTTCATGGGTGGTAAATCAGGTCTGTAGGTGTCTCTCTCCCTCTCTCCCCTTTCCCTCACAATTTCTCTCTGGCTCTACCCAATAAATAATAACATTAAAAAGTGTATATCTGGGAGTCAGGCAGTAGCTCAGCAGACCAAGCACACGTGGCACAAAACGCAAGGACCAGTGTAAGGATCCTGGTTGGAGCCCCCACCTGCAGGGGAGTCGCTTCACAGGCGGTGAATCAGGTCTGCAGGTGTCTATCTTCCTCTCCCCCTCTCTATCTTCCCCTCCCCTCTCCATTTCTCTCTGTCCTATCTAACGATGACATCAATAACAACAATAATAACTACAACAATAAAACAACAAGGGCAACAAAAGGTAATAAATAATTTTTTTTAAGTATATCTGGAAGCAGTGGTTAGATACAAAAAATATCTAGATTTAGGAGGAGATATGAAGATGGGGTGAGCAAAGAAGTCCTTTGGTAAAATCTGTACTGCGAGACATCGAGGACCTATGCAAAGGAACAACAGTAACAAAGCATACTAACAGTCTGAAAGCATTCTCAAAATGTCAGCATGGGGAGGACAAGATCAAAGGAATTTAGAAGTATATAATAAAATCTTACAGGCGAGGATAGACAGCATAATGGTCATGCAAAGAGACTCTCATGCCTGAGGCTCCATAGCCTCAGGTTCAATACTGTGCACCACCATAAGCCAGAGCTGAATAGTGCTCTGGTTATAAACAAAAAACAAAAACAACCTTCCTACATGAAGACCTTGAGGTGGTGCCAGGACGGAAACCTATGAAGCAGGTCTGCAGGTGTCTTTCTGTCTCTCCTTCCCCTCTCTTTTTTCTCTGTGTCCTATCAAGTAACATAATAAAAACAGGGAGTAAGGCAGTAGCGCAGTGAGTTAAGTGCACGTAGCACGAAGCCCAAGGACCGGCATAAGGATCCCGGTTCGAACCCCGGCTCCCCACCTGCAGGGGAGTCGCTTCACAGGCGGTGAAGCAGGTCTGCAGGTGTCTATCTTTCTCTCCCCCTCTCTGTCTTCCCCTCCTCTCTCCATTTCTCCCTGTCCTATCCAACAACAACAATAACAACTATGATAAACAAAAAGGGAATAAGTAAATAAATATAAAATAATAATAAAACAGTAACAAAACCAGAATTGGTTTTTTTTTTCACTATGGTTATTGCTGGGGCTCAGTATCTTCACAAAAAATCCATTGTTCCTGGTGTCTATCCCCTCTTTATTATTGTTATTTTTTAAAAAAACTATTCTTGTGGTCCGGGAGGTGGCGCAGTGGATAAAGCATGGACTCTAAAGCATGAGGTCCTGAATTCAATCCCCGGCAACACATGTACCAGAGTGATGTCTGGTTCTTTCTCTCTCCTATCTTTCTCATTAATAAATAAATAAAACCTTAAAAAAAAACTATTCTTTATTTGATAAGCCCCTGTCTACCTGCCTCCCTAAGCTTCCTCAGCACCTACCCCTCCCCACCTGCACCTGAGGATCTGGATATCTTCATTTCCTGTTGACTTGGGCCATACCAATAACATACTGTTCACCTTGGAGGCAAAGCATAGAGAGTTAAGGGGCTCAGAGAAGTTCTCTTCTATTGGGGAAATTTTCATAAACATAAGCATCTTAGCGCCGCCACCCAGAGTTCAACAGCAGGTAGGTGAGCCTGCTGTTCCAGAAAGGCACATGGGACTCTAGTTGCTTAAGGCAATGATGACTGTCCCCAACAGGGGACACACTACTATTAATGGCCTGTGTTTCCCAAAGGCGTTTCAGCTCCTGGCTAAGGGCTAAGCCAGAGTCTAGCCGCTCACTCCCAGCTAGGTCCACAAGACTGAGGTGGTCTCCCCCCCCCCTTTTTTTTGAATACAGAGAAATTGAGATAGAAAGGGAGAATGGAGGAGACACACACACACTTGCAGCACTGCTTCCCTGCTCGTGAAGCTTTCCTCTCCACCACAGGTAGCATATGGACTCTTCCTGGTGCACTACTGTCTGGCCCCAAAAAGTAGAAATTAAAAGAGAAACCTGAAAAAAAAAAAACACAAATACTGGATCTCTGAAAGAATTATTACTCAGAAAAAAAGACAATGCAGAGATGACTTCTGGAGGCATGGTTATAGAGTAGGAAGCATTTCAGACCACTCTCCTGTAAAACTGGAAAAAGCTATAAAAAAATCACCTGAAAACTCAACAAAATACAACTAAGATTTCTAGAGAAACTCACTAAATGCCAGAGGCCAGCCCGGCGAAAGTTACTAGGGTTGTCCTGAAGGGAAGGGAGAGTCGGCGAGAAATGGAGTGACGCGTCAGCTGCTCTAGGAGCAGGAGAGAAGCATCTGGCCTCTGCAGAGTTTTATTTTAAATACTTTTCACCTGGATACAGTTGATATCAGGCAAGACTTTTTTTAAATATTTATTTTCCCTTTTGTTGTTATTGATGTCGTCGTTGTTAGATAGGACAGAGGGGGAGAGAAAGATACCTGCAGAACCTGCTTCACTGTTGGTGAAGCAACTCCCCTACAGGTGGGGAGCTGGGGGCTCGAACCAGGATCCATATGCTGGTCCTTGCGCTTTGCGTCACGTGTGCTTAACCCGCTGTGTTACCGCTTGACTCCCAGGCAAGACATTTTTTTTATTAACATCAAAAGTAACTCCAGACATTATTATCATTATAGGCATGTTCTCCATGAAAGTTCCCTTGGTCTGAGACAGCCTGCCCTCCCCTAGCTTTTGACCATCTGTGTGGCCTTGGTGTGGCTAAAATAGCTTTAAACATTTGTCTTTGTCTCTTTGTCTCGGCTGTCTGTGTTGGGACAGCATATCTTTTCTGGAGCTCAATCTAATCGTTTTTCTTCTTAACGCTTTCTTAAATGGATCTAACTAGATCATTTAAACCAAGTAACACTTTTCTAATATCTAGTAAACTGTCTACCTAAAAAATTCTTCTGCTGTAAAGTAAGCACATAACCATGCGGGTTCTCTTCTGGCTAACCTTAGCATATATCAGAGTTCACTAACTTCTACCCATAAACCCTTAACTTTAACTATTTAACTATTTAACCTCTCTCTCTCTATATATATATTTTTTTATTTCTTTATTGGGGAATTAATGTTTTACATTCAACAGTAAATACAATAGTTTGTACATGCATAACATTCCCCAGTTTCCCATATAATACAACCCCCACTAGGTCCTCTGTCATCCTTCTTGGACCTGTATTCTCCCCACCCACCCACCCCAGAGTCTTTTACTTTGGTGCAATACGCCAATTCCATTTCAGGTTCTACTTGTTTTTTTTTAATTTTTTTTTATTCTGATCTTGTTTTTCAACTTCTGCTTGAGAGTGAGATCATCCCATATTCATTCTTCAATAACCTATATTTATATCATAGATACCTATAAGGGAAGCAGGGAGTCTGTGGGTGAAGGTAAGCGATGGGACCTCTCTATATTTAGGTGGAAACCACAGTCAGCCACCCATAGTTCTGGCTTTTGGTCTGAGTCCAGCTAATGGAGAAGCTGTAGTGCTGACAAAAGCTTTTTTTTTCTGAAAGCTTCAGAGTGCAGCGGTTTCTCCTCCTAGGCCATTTCTGGTCTTGTTACACTCACTGCCATAATTGCTGTCACTATGTACTTCCCCTGGAGATCTCTTTTTATTGTCCTCAGGTAATATTTGTGTGTTTTCAGTGTAACCAGTAAGTCCTCAAATTATCAATGTAATTGGAAACAAGGATGAATAGCTTCAGCTTAGTCTAGGACCTTCCACTTTGTAGTCAGTGCTAGCATGCTGGGGACTGTGCCATACAGCAGACTAGACTTTGCCTCTGCCTGCTAAACTTCAGCCATGAAGCTGCAGATGCTCCCATGATTCCATCCTGACCTCCCTGAGCAGACGACCTCACCAGTGTGTCCCAGAGCCCCACCTCCCAAGAGCCCTACCCAACTAGGGAAAGATAGAAACAAGCTGGGGTATGGATCAATCTGTTAACGTCCATATCCAGCAAAGAAGCAATTACAGAGGTCAGACCTTCCTCCTGCATCCCATAAAGAATTTTGGGCCATATTCCCAGAGGGGAGAGAAATGTTAGGGGAAGATGACCAGCGAGCTCTGAACTCCACTACCGCCCGGACCCCTGCACTTGCTTTTTAAAAATAAATATCTTTGTTGAATGTAAAACATTAATTCCCCAATAATTAAAAATAAATAAATAAATATCTTAGGGGCGGCCGGTAGAGCCAGTGGGTTAAGTGCACGTGGCGCAAAGCGCAAGGCCTGGGTATAAGGATCCCCACCTGCAGGGGAGTCCCTTCACAGGCTGTGAAGCAGGTCTGCAGGTATCTACCTTTCTCTCCCTCTGTCTTCCCCTCCTCTATTTCTCTCTGTCCTGTCCAACAACAACATCATCAATGACAACAATAATAACCACAACAACAATAAAACAAGGGCAGGGAGTCAGGCGGTTGCGCAGGGGGTTAAGCGCATGTGGCACGAAGTGCAGGGACTGGCATAAGGATCCCGGTTCGAGCCCCCGGCAGTGAAGCAGGTCTGCAGGTGTCTCTCTCCCCCGCCCCCGCTCCCCCTCCTCTCTCCATTTCTCTCTGTCCTATCTAACAATGACAACAATAATAACTACAACAACAATAAAAACAAGGGCAATAAAAGGGAAAATAAAAAAATTAAAAAAAAAAGACAAGGGCAACAAAAGGGAAGAAAAACTGGCCTCCAGGAGCAGTGGATTCGTGGTGCAGGCACCGAGCCCCAGCGATAACCCTGGAGTCCAAAAAATAAATAAATAAATAAATGAAAAATAAATAAATATCTTTAAGAAAAAATTTTTTTTGCCTCCAGGGTTATTGCTAGGACCCTGCACTACAAAGCCACGGCTCCTGGAGGCCATTTTCCCCATTTTGCTGCTCTTGTTGTTGTCATTGCTGTTATTGTTGGATAAGAAAAGAGAAATCGTGAAAGAAGGAGGGACACAGAGAGGGGGCGAGAAAGACCCTGCAGACCTGCGTCACCGCCTGTGAAGCGACTCCCCTGCAGGTGGGGAGCCGGGAGCCAGAGGCTCGAACCAGGATACTTAGGCAGTTGGTTGCGTTGTGTGCTTAACCAGCTGCGCTACCATCCAACGCCCAGATGTCTTTCTCTCCCTCTCTCTGTCTTCCTCTCCTGTCTCAATTTCTCTCTGACCTATCCAACAACAATGACATCAATAACAACAATAATAATAACCACAACAGGGGGTTGGACGGTAGCACAGCAGGTAAAGCTCACATGGCGCAAAACGCAAGGACCAGTATAAGGATCCTGGTTCAAGCCCCCAACTCCCCACCAGGTGTCTGCAGGTTCTCTTCCTCTCTCAATTTCTCTCTGTCGTATCCAGCATCAATGACAGCAAATAACAACAACAATATTAACTACAACAATAACAACAACGATAAACAACAAGGGCGACAAAAAGGGAAAAATAGCCTCCAAGAGCAGTGGATTTGAATGCAGGCACTGAGCCCCAGTAATAACCCTGGAGGCAAAAGAAAAACACCTGCAGACCTGCTTCACCACTTGTGAGGTGACCCCCCACACACAGGTGGGGAGCCTGGGGCTCGAACCAGGATCTTTATTCTGGTCCTTGAGCTTGGCACATGTGCTTAACCCACTGTGCTACCGCCTGACCCCCTGAATTCACTTGTTTTTAACACAGATAAACATCTACAGAATAATACGTTGGGCTGGGGAGACAGCATAATGGTTATGCAAAAGACTTGCATGTCAGAGGCTCTGAGGTCCCAGGTTCAATCCCCAGCAACACTATAAACTAAAGCTGAGCAGTATCTCTCTCATTAAAATAAAATATTAAAAAATAAAAATCACGCCTTAAAATATTGTTTTAGGGGCTAGCAGGTGACTCACCTAGTAGAGCAGAAGGGCCTGAGTCAGAGCCTGGGGCCACCACGTGGGAACATCTGAAGAGGGGAAGCATATGGGGGTGGAGTGGGGCTGCAGTGTCTCTCCTTTGCTGTCTCCATCACCCTCTATCTAAGACAAGGGAAATAATGGCCACCAGGAGTGCTGGGGCGATGAAGGAACTGAGCTCAAGCAAAAAACCTGGTGAGTGACAAAGAAAAGGAAGAAAAGTGTTTTATAGCCTGGGATGTGGCACAGTGGATAAAGTGTTAGACTTGCACTCGTGAGATTCTCAGTTCGATTCCCACCGTCACAAATGCCAGTCTTCTGCTCTCAGTAATAACTTAATCTTTAACAACAACAGTGTTTGTTAATGTGAATAAAGCCTTGGATTCTTTTTTTTTTTTTTAGCTTATTTTAATGAGAAAGAGTAGATACAGAGGGAAAGATGTAAAGAGAGGGAGAGAGAGACCGACCAAGACCAGAACACTGCTCAGTTCTGGTTTATGGTGGAGCTGGGGATTAAATTTAGGACTTCAGAGCTTCAGGCCTGAAAGGCTTTTTTGCATAACTATTATGCTGTCTCCCCAGCCCCTAAACCTTGGATTCTTAAGTATGAGATCTGGAGTTCAGTCCTTGGCATCCCGTACTTCTAACAAATCCTTAAAAATAACTATAATGTGTTTTAATTCTTACCAATATTAATAATCCATTTCTTGGGGAGTCAGGTGGTAGCACAGTGGGTTCAGCGCAGGTGGCACAAAGCACAAGGTCCTGCATAAGGCTCCCCACCTGTAGGGGGGTCGTTTTACAAGCAGTGATGCAGGTCTGCAGGTGTCTTTCTCTCCCCCTCTATCTTCCCCTCCTCTCTCCATTTCTCTCTGTTCTATCCAACAATGACATCAATAACAACAACAATAATAACTACAACAATAAGACAAGGGCAACAAAAGGGAATACATAAATATTAAAAATAACAATAATAGGGAGTTAGGCGGTAGCGCAGTGGGTTAAGCACAGGTGGTGCAAAGCACAAAGATCGTCGTTAGGATCCTGGTTCGAGCCCCCGGCTCCCCACCTGCATAGGAGTTGTTTCACAAGTGGTGAAGCAGGTCTGCAGGTGTCTTCCTCTCCCCCTCTCCGTCTTTCCCTCCTCTCTTCATTTCTCTCTGTCCTATCCAACAATTACAACAATAACTACAACAATAAAACAAGGGCAATAAAAGGGAATAAATTAAATAATCCATTTTCATTTTTTAGATCAGAAAGTCCAGTTCTCTATGAAAAAGTAGCAATGATACTAGGTATAATGAGTGTGTTATTTAAGACATAGGTTTAACAAAAATGGAGGTGAGAGGTTTCCTCTTTGCGTAAATGACTGACTGGGCAGTTGAGGCTGTAACTGGCTCTGTAGCCCTTGAGGTTAACATGCTTCTTCCACAGATAAAGCTGGGTTTCCCCAAAGAAAAGTTTTTGTTTTGTTTTTTTAATCAGAGCACTGCTAAACTCTGGTTTATCATGGTGTAGGGGACTGAACCTGGGACTTTGGAACCTCTGGTATGAGAGTCTCTTTGCATAACCATTATGCTTCCTACCCCCACCCCAGAAATTTTAAGGATGTGGCCTGGTAGTTACAGATTTGTTTTTGCTTCCATCCCATTGGCCAAAAGTTAGTCACAGGCTCACATTTATGAACAAGGGTGTGACAGCCTAGCTGAAATGTGGCCAGAAGAAGGGAAGGGACTCTGGAAGCTGGTGAGATAGCTCAGCTGGAAAGGTGCCAGCTGTGCCGTGTATGTGATCCAGGTACACCACACACTGGAGAGCTACAGCACTGGGGGAAGCTTTGCTTCAGAACCATGTCTCTACCTCTCTGTCTGAAAAAGTCAGCAGCCCCAGTGATGACAACAACAAAGAAATCTTAGGGGGTGGGGGTAGGTAGTATAATGGTTATGCAAAGAGACTCTCATGCCTGTGACTCCAAATTCCCAGGTTCAGTCCCCCACACCACCATAAGCAAGAACTGAGCAGTGCTCTATTAAAAAAAAATAAAAAAAGAAAAAGAAAGAAGTCTTAAGCTTGGCGAGCTATTACTGCACACTTTCCCTAGTTCTAGTTATTTGATCCAAGTACATAGACTTGGCCATATGGGATCATGTTTGCAGGTTCAAAATCACTAAATTTAGTGAAAACTCAGGCTTCTAACAATGGTTATGCGAAAGACTTTCATGCCTGAGACTTTGAGGTCCCAAGATCAATTCCTGGCACCATCAATAAGCCAGAGCTGAGCAGTGCTCTAGTTTAAAAATAAAGTGCAGGGAGTCGGGTGGTAGTGCAGTGGGTTAAGCGCAGATGATATAAAGTGCAAGGACCGGTGTAAGGATCCCGGTTTGAGCCCCCAGCTCCCCACCTGTAGGGGAGTCGCTTCACAGGCGGTGAAGCAGGTCTGCAGGTGTCTTTTTTTTTATATTTAATTTTCCCTTTTATTGCCCTTTTTTATTATTGTTGTAGTTATTATTATTGATGTCATCATTGTTAGATAGGACAGAAAGAAACAGAGAGAGGAGGGGAAGACAGAGAGAAGAGAAAGAGAGGCAACTGCCGTGCAGACCTGCTTCACCGTCTGTGAAGCGACTCACCTGCAGGTGGGGAGCTGGGGGCTTGAACCTGGATACTTCGCCGGTCCTTGCACTTTGCGTGCGCCACCTGCGCTTAACCTGCTGTGCTACCGCCCGACTCCCAGTTGTCTTTCTCTCCCCGTCTTCCCCTCCTCTCTCCATTTCTCTGTCCTATCCAAATACAACGACATCAATAACAACAACTACAATAAAAAACAAGGGCAACAAAAGGGAATAAATATTAAAAATAAAATAAAATGTAGACATTAAAAATATATAAATGAAAATGAATCTTACGTGGTGTGGCCCAGGAGCTGTGGTAGTAGCTATTGGACATCATATGTGCCATAATTATGTCCTGATCTTCTCCTGTCATTAATAAACACATCTTTTTTTATTTCTTACTTATCTTACTATGGGGGCAGGTGGAGGCTCACCTGGTAGAGCATACACAATACCATGTGAGAAGACCCAGGTTCAAATCCCTGGTCCCCACCTGGCCCACAGGCAGTGGAGCATTGGTTCTGGTCTCTCTCACCCTCTAAATATAAAACCCACACAACTTACATGCCTGGATCTTGCATGTTACAATGAAAAATAGTTGACATCTGAAATGTGTTCACCATGTGCCAAGCACAACCTCCCCCCTATAAAGGAATATTTATGATTCTACTTTATGAGGACACTGAGGCAGAGTTGAAGTGTCTTGCTTAAAGCAACACCGCTGTATTGAGGAAGACTAGGCTCAAGAGCTTCAGAGCTCTCCATTCTGGAACAATTCCTCAGCTACTGTCCTTTCAATGATGATAATAAAGCATGATGGGGAGTCGAGTGGTAGCGTAGCGGGTTAAGCGCAGGTGGCGCAAAGCACAAAGACTGGCGGTTCGAGGCCCCGGCTCCCCACTTGCAGGAGAGTCGCTTCACAGGCAGTGAAGCAGGTCTGCAGGCGTCTTTCTCTCCCCCCGTCTTCCCCTCTTCTCTCCATTTCTCTCTGTCCTATCCAACAACGATGACATTAATAACAACAATAATAACCACAACAATAAAACAAGGGCAACAAAAGGGAATAAATATTAAAAATTAAAGCATGAAGACATGTACATACTAGTAGAATAATTGGTTCATTATCTTTATTTATTTATTGAATAGAGACAGCCAGAAATCAAGAGGGAATGGGGACAGACAGAAAGGAAGACAGAGACACCTGCAGCACTGCTTCACCACTGGTGAAGCTTCCCCCCTGAAGGTTGGGACCGGGGGGTGGGGGTGGGGGGGATTGTTTCATTGTTTGTGGAGGGAAGCTGCTGGGATCTTCCAAATGTGCTCCACTGTTCCCAGGCTGACCTTTCCTTTCCTTTCCTTTCCTTTCCTTTCCTTTCCTTTCCTTTCCTTTCCTTTCCTTTCCTTTCCTCTCCTCTCCTCTCCTCTCCTCTCCTCTCCTCTCCTCTCCTCTCCTTTCCTTTCTTTTAATTCTAGGAGAGGTAGGGCGGCATTATAAGAAACACCACAGCACCACTCCCAAACACCTTCTTGCAGTACCATGGTGCTTTGGTGTTGTGACAGTCTCAACCCAGAATCTAGAATGTGTTAAAGCACGTACTTTCCCAGGTGATCTGACACCCCCCGATAGCCAGGGTGTTGCTTGTTTGTGACTTAACTATTCCTAGACCACATTTTCAGACAGCGACAGAGAATGAGAGACACCACTAAACCTCCAATCCAATACGGTGCAAAGGCTTGAAGTTGGGCCACATCCATGGCATGGTGTCTACCTGGTGACCTGTTAACTAGTTATCTGCTTAATTCTTTGCTAAAATGTGAACAGCCCCAGTACGGGACCTTTCTTTCCTTTTTAATCTTTATCTATTTATTGGATAGAGACAGCTGGAAATTGAGAGGAAGGGGAGATGAGAGGGAGATAGACCCATACCTGCAGCACTGCTTCACCACTGGCAAAGCTTCCTCTCTGCAGGTGGGGACCAAGGGCTGGAAGCTGGGCCCTTGCACATGTGCGTTCAAGCAGGTGTGTCACCACCTGGCCTAGGGGACCTTTCTACTGTGTAGAAAACTAAATTCTGAATTTAATAGAAAACTGGAATTCATTTAGAGACATTTGTTTTACATTTTTAGAAAATTCATTTTATAAAATTAGGATTATCATAGGGCAGGTAAAAGACATCAATATGGAATTTGAAGGTGTATTTGTACAGTAAGATAGGACCAGAGTTTACAGAAAACAGCATTTAGTTTCATATTTCCAAATAATACATATTATTTATTCTAGTCTCACAATTTCCAACTGATTCAGATTGAACTGATGTAAGTTTTGTCAGTCTGAAAAAGTTTGCCTGAGGTGAAGCCAAAATTAACTAGCAAGTTCTACTTTCCTTCATCTCCACAACTACAACAAACTACTACAACAGCATCCATGGGAAACACTGCTTGTATTGGCGCAAAGCGCAAGGACGGGCATAAAGATCCCGGTTCGAGCCCCTGGCTCCCCACCTGCAGGGGAGTCACTTCACAGGCAGTGAAGCAGGTCTGCAAGTGTCTCTCTTTCTCTCCCCATCTTCCCCTTTTCTCTCCATTTCTCTCTGGCCTATCCAACAACAACGACATCAATAATAGCTACAACAATAAAACAAGGGCAACAAAAGGGAATAAATAAATATTAAAAAAAAAACAGGCTTGTATTTTGTAAGCTATCACAACAGAGGACAAAGGCACAGCATCTAAGCAGGGAGGATACAGATATGGTTGTACACCAAAGGTAAAGCGCTGCCCCAGTGGCCTGGGAAGTGGTGTTGTAGATGAGGTGTTAAGACTCTGAAGTATGAGATCCTGAGTTCTGTATCTGGCATTGCATGTACCAGAGTGTTGCTTTGTTTCTCTCTCCCTTCTCATTAATGAACAACAACAAAAACTGTTCTGGGGCTGGGTGGTGGTGCACCAGGTTGAGCGCATATTACAATGCGCAAGGACCCAGGTTCAAGTCCCTGATCCCCACCTGTAGGGAGAAAGCTTCACGAGTGGTGAAGCAGTGCTGCAGGTGTCTCTCTCCCTCTCTACCCCCTCCCCTTGATTTCTGGCTGTCTCTATCCAATAAATAAAGATTAAAAAAAAAAACTGTTGTAAGTCCCATGTAGCTTGTAGCATCTGGCTTGATCCCCTGCACTATGAATCCACTGCTCCTAGAGGCCATTTTTCCATTATTTTAATAGGATATGATAGAAATTGAGAGAGAAGGGGAAGATGGGGGAGAGAAACCTGCAGACCTGCTTCATCGCTTGTGAAATGATCCCCCTGTAGGTGGAGAGCCAGGGACTCGAACTGGGATCCTTGTGTAGGTTCTCGTGCTTCCTATTATATGCACTTAACCCGGTGCACTACCAAATGGCCCTGTCACCCGGATCTTTAAGATTACATTCCTACAACTTTACAGAAACAGTAATGGGAAGTAGAGGCTACCAATCACGTGAGAATAGAAGCAACTGCCTTTTGGTGGAGATATACTGGGGTGGAGATACCTCAAGGTTGAGTTTCTACTGCAAAGGATCCCAGAGGTGGACATAGAGAGAAGCATTCTACTAGTGCTGCAGTCTGTCAATCTGCCCTCCCAAAAGTCTGTAACACACCAGCAAGGGCAAACTTCTAGTTTGATAGAACAGCCCAGGGACCTGGTCCCCATGGGCAATCAACACAATTTAGAACACAAAGGAAGGGAGTCGGGCAGTAGCGCAGCGGGTTAAGCGCACGTGGCGCAAAGGCAAAGACCTGAGTAAGGATCCCGGTTCCAGTCCCCGGCTCCCCACCTACAGGGGAGTCACTTCACAGGCGGTGAAACAGGTCTGCAGGTGTCTTTCTCTCCCCCCTCTCTGTCTTCCCCTCCTCTCTCCATTTCTCTCTGTCCTATCTAACATCAACAAATATACAACAATGAAAAAAAAAAAAGGGCAACAAAAAGGGAAAATAAATAAATAAAATAAGAACACAAATCGCCCATACTGATGGGCCAAAACAGAAGCTTGAAGAAAACCCCCAATTCAACAGAGCTACAGGAACTGCCAAATGAAGTCAAAGGCGGCCTGGCATGATAGCTCACTCGGGAGGGCAACTGGTCTGCCCTGTGCAAGGCCAGGTTCAAGGCTGGTCCCCACCACACTGGAGGAAACTTAAGTGCTGTAGTGACTCTATCTAATATCACTGACCTGGAGTGGTAAAGCTTCAGGGATGGGGGTGGGGGCACCTCAAAGTTAGGGTTCTAATGAAAGAAAACTCTAAAAAGTGTAGTGATAGCAGAAATCAGAAAGGTAAAAAAAAGTGCAATTACCACAAGAAAACACAACAGACCTCACCAGCAGAATAACAGAGCCAAAGATCAAGGTGGAAGATAAGGTACAGGAAGTCATCGAATAAAGGTGAAAAAAGAACTAAAATAAGTGAAGTTAGTAGAGTCATGGGGCAACATAAAGAGAAGCAGCATCTGCATTAATAGAAAAGCCAGAAGAAGAGACAGAATTCCTAGTTGAAGAAATATTTGCCAAGAATGTCCTCAATTAGAGATAAGCTGTCAGATCAAGGAGGGTCTAAGAGTCAAGAAAAAGGAGCTAGGGACACAGCATAATGGTTATGCAAAAAGATTCTCATGCCTGAAGCTCTGAAGTCCCAGGTTCAGTTTCTAGCACCACTATAAGCCAGAGCTGAGCAGTGCTCTAGCGTGTCTCTGTCTCATTAAAAAGGGGGGAAAAGTGTCAAGAACAATAAGTTCAGTGGGCCAGAGGAGGAGAAAATAATAATAATAAACTCAAACCTGAGCTGGAGAAATACCATAATGGTTATGCAAAAAGACTTTTATGCCTGGAACCAAGGTCTCAGGTACAACCCCCAGCACCACCATAAGAGCTGGTTTAAAATAACAAACAAACCAAACCTAAACTTACCAAGGCACATGGATTACCAAAGTTCACAGATAATATTAAACACAGCAAGAAAAAGTGAGACTTATATAAGACTTTCTCAACAGAAACTAAAATCTAGAAAGAACTGGTGGGATATATTCAGTTTTCAATGGAAAACTTCCACAGAATCAATCAGGTTGGAAGGGTGATGATTTTTCAGATAAGCAACAGTCAAAGGAATTCCCTACCGCTAAACCAGAAATATAAGGGCAGTCCAGAAAGTGCTGGGCTTGAATGCAGAGATACAAGAAATACTGAAAGAGGGACTTAGACAAAAGGAAAATCAATATTGAATGTTCTCTTGTGAAGGAAATAATGAGGGGAAGGAAAAAAAAAAAACCAGCAAGAAAATAAGCAGAGTGAAATGAAGGCAAGCCTTTGGCCTCAACCCTAAGCTGAGATTATCAAACAGGGTCAGTGGCTGGAAGAGCCCTGCAAAGGCAAAAGAGGTCAGTGTACTTTGGTGGAGACATCGGTGCTTTACTGGTGAACTGTAGTGATGAAACAGACTTGTACACCAAATTACCCCCCCAAAACCCCATTAATTCTTTTAAAATTTTACCTGAAATAAAATATATGCATGCTAGCTAGTTTTGATTAAATTATACACATGTATATTATACATTATAGTTAAATTATATATACATATATAGTAAGTTAAAATGGAACAAGTCTTTTGATAGGGAAAAAAAACAACTTCTGCAATGAGACAGTATATTTACTAGACTCAAGAAGAGCCAAATAATTTATTTCTAAAAACTGCTGGTTTTCTTTGTAATTTTACTGACGAGTGGGTTATACCAGTAGAATCAAATAGGGAACAAAAGTATTTAAAATTATTTCAAGACATAAAAAAAAAAGGAATCTCACCCATCAAATACAAATATACTATTTTATTCTAAGGGTATATTTCTGTGATTTCTGCAAAGGGAACCCAAATGTAGTTGAAAGGAAAAATAATAGAAATATAATTTGGGTGTTTTTCTTATTTGATATTCTGTTCTCCCCTGGAGGGAAAAATGTAATTTCACATGATTTTAATAAAATTAAAAAGGCAAATAGTCTTGACACACAGATAAACAGCTACACTTATGAAGAATGACCAATAATTGATCAAGATCTTGTCTTATGGGTCTGGGTGACTTTGTGGACTAACATGCAAATGAAATCTTGACACAGTCATCAATGCAAGTATTGGTTGTTCTTTGTTAAAAGATACATTTTTTTCTTTCTGGTGATTTGTAACAATTTACATACTATGCCAACAGTATTTGTTTTTCATACAACTACAGAAGGGAGAAATGGTAGTGTTTATATAAACCTTAAAATTTGTGTAGTGGGGACTATTACACTTGATGTTTCTGGATATTTTATTGGCAGACTTATCAAACAATCCATTTGTTTTTCCTCCGTATCAAACAAGGGCTAGAAATAGGAAGTTTTTCATTCAGAAATGACAAACACAGATGGAATTAATTATACAGAACTGGGCAGATTTACTTTCACAAAGCTCTTGGTAACAAAGATGAAATGTTACAAGCAGAGGAAAAGAATCATCAAGTACACAATGTCAAAATGTCTACTTTAAAATTTTTATTGTAGTTAAATGACTTTATTTACTTAAAAAAAAAAAACCACCTGCCAATCCACTTTATAAAAAAGGACATACTGAAGTCTTTCAAAGTTAAAATTTCTAAGAGGTTTTTTTGACTTCTTATTTCTACTATAAGGGGGTCAAATTAATGTCAGTTAAAGAAGTTCTGTGTTGGTCAACAACATCAAAGCTTTGATTCAAAATTCTGTGGGGAAGAAACTTGAGAATGGATGTGAGGGAGACGGATCAATATGCCAAACACACCTATGACTTGCAATCCTCATAGAACTAAACAGCCAGTGTTTGGAATAATGCTCTAAAGACCTGCCTGTGGACATATAAGACAGAAAATTTCTGTCTTTGTATCCTAACCCAGAATCCCTAATTTCAAGTTTTTTAGGGCCACAAGGTCGTTTTCCAAATGCTTTACATAGGAACCTACTAGGACCTTTCCTACCATAATTCCAATAGCTAAGTAATACTGTGTCTCTGGGGAACCACCCACAGGATAACCAGAGTAAAGAGAGAGACTATTCTTTTTGAAATGACAAGGGCCTCTGGAACTAGTGCAAAAGACACAAATAAGAGGAATTATTTGGAAAATAGGAAGATAAAACAACGGGAGAAAAGCTGCCTTTTGGGTATAAAGTGAAAACAAAAGGAGACCCCCCCCCATTTCTGTGTAACACAGCCCATGCTATGAGACAGCAGCAATAACGGCTGACACCAAAGAGGTGGGCATTTTAGTGGGCTTTCTAGAAACATTTTAATAGATGCCTGGGGTCTAATGGGCCCCACAGATTTTCTGTGTGCATAACCACCTTGCAGTTTCAGCCACTTTAAGTTACCCACATCCAGACCCACAACTGAGACTTCTAGAGCCAGAAAGTGAAAGGGACACATTACTGTGTGAACAGCAGTGAAGGCTTTTCCCCTGACATGAGGGGCCAATGGCAAAAGCACCAGGGGCTTCTATCCTTCACCGACTGGCTTGGCAGTGAAAATCAAAGACCGCTTCACTTTCTACCTTTGGGGGGGGGGGGGATTGAATATTTATCTTGGGTCGTCAAGTCTGGGTTCCACAGTCCTTATCTGATGTCGTTATTAGCTCTGTAAGGATTTCTCCCTTGACTTTTATACTGGGCTTGCACAAGTAGCCTTTTGCAGCCAAGGTTTCACTCCAAAGCTAACTCTCTAAGGTCTAAGGTTACTATGGTAGAGTTTTATACAATAGTTTTCCTTAAAAATATTCCACAATTTGTTATTCCCAAACAAAATAAGATTATGCACCACGCAGAGAAATTGGTTAGTCATTCTGAAAATCTCTAAGAACTACATCACTGCCAAAGAACAACCTCTCTCAGTTCATATTCTTTCCTTCTGTATATCCACACTGTGGCTTACGGGTTTTCTGTTTTCCATTATCTTAAGTCAAGAGGACTTGGACTTGTTGTTATCCAAAGTCGGAAGCATTCACAGTTTGGTGCACACCAATGTGTATGAAAATAGGAACCCTACTTCCACTTTAGTCTGATAATTCCACATCAGAGTCTTCAGATTTGGTTTTGGCAAGTTCTTCATGTACCTCCCTGACCATGAGAATACGTGTTAACATGGTGTCCAGGGTCCCAGGGTCTATTGCAAAGGTGGAGTACCACATGGGGCTATTCGGAACACAGGAGCGCTCAGGTTGAAGGTAAAACACATCATTCCTCTGCTTCACACTCTCAGAACTATCCATGGGGAAAAAGAAGAGAAAATCAGGAGTCAAAGATTGTAGGAAACATGTCACTAATGTTAATATATCAATAAATGGTATTTATCCTTACTGATTCATATCATAAAAAGCAATATACCCACAAAAAGAACATATATTAATATGTATTCCCCCAGGCAACCTATAATTCCGTATCTTTCCTCTCACACTCAAGAAATCACACTGGACTGGAAGTAAGTATAATGTTAATAGAAGACAAAATGTAAATCCTTCACAAACTTTAGTACTTAAAACATTAAAAGCATTAGGAGCAACAGAAAATTCAACTCACATGTGACACTATGGCTAAGAACCACATATCCTCAGCGCCCAATATCCTGGAATGAACCCCAAGAGCACTCAATACATATTATCAATTGAGCAAACCCAGTCATTATAACTCTGAGAAAAAAGTGCTTTAGTGTGAATCCCACAACTCTAAAGTCAAAGTTTCTGTAAGAGAAAGACCACTTGAAAAATTTCAGTCCCTTAAAAACAGTCTTTTCATTTGTAGGTTCAGCAGTACAGCCTCTCCTCTATACTTCCATTTATGTGAAAAAACAAAAACAAAAAAAGAAAACAAAGCAGTGTAGGTATCACATAAAAGCCAAACAACACTTGTACAGATCAAACAGTGGCAGTCATTCTTTTCAAAATATATTCAGAAAAAATTACCAAAACAAAACAATCTATTCCTTGGCTTAAAATCCAAGGATACTAGAATAGGGTAGAGGAAATGAAATAAATCATTGTCTGAAGTCACAGGCCAGAACACAGTTCAGATATCCAAGCATCTGAAATTCAAACTATGTTAACTTCTCTTAACATCCGAGTATATACTTCAGAGGAAGAGCACTTACCATTTTGACAGGTAAAACTCATAAAGTCGAACTGGGCATCTTAGCGGGTTATCAGTATTCTCTGCCATCTCCACGCCCACTGGAACTTCATCATCTTCATTTCGTTTCCTCTTGCCCACAGTTAGCTTATCTTGAAGTGGGAATAAGATACTCAATCATTCTCTCCAGGTTTTAAAACACTCAGGTGAGGTTTCACTTCAAGACAGAGTTACCATTTCCTCCCATCTTTCAAATCATTCAATAAATACTCAGAAAGAACATAGAAATGCTAGATATTGATTTAAGTGCAGAGCTTATAACACTAAGTAAAACTAAGCCCTTGGGGGCCGGGCTGTAGCGCAGCGGGTTAAGCGCATATGGTGCCAAGCCCAAGGACCTGTGTGAAGATCCTGGTTCTAGCCCCCGGCTCCTCACCTGCAAGGAAGTTGCTTCACAAGTGGTGAAGAAGATCTACAGGTGTCTATCTTTCTCTCCCCCTCTCTGTCTTACCCTCCTCTCTCCATTTCTCTCTGTCCTATACAACAACAACAACAACTACTACAACAATAAAACAACAAGGGCAACAACAAAAGGGAATAAATAAATAAATTAAAAAAAAAAAAAAGGCAACAAAAGGGAAAAAAAAAAAACCCTGTCTTATATAAGCTACATTCTTCTGCTCACCTAAGTGATGGGTACCATGGAAAAACTTAAGTTCTGGAGAGTATATCTCAATTCTGAACCTGATTTTGCTAAGCGAAATTATTAGGAATAAGATTTTTTTTTTCTTTTTAAGATTGTATTTACTAATGAGAACGACAGGAGAGAGAACCAGACATCACTCTGGTTGGTACATGTGCTGCCAGAGATCAAACTAAGGACCTCATGCTTGAAAGTTTAATGCTTTATCCACTGCTCCATCTCCTGGACCACAAGGCTTTTAAGCCATATAAAGAAGGGGGTGGGGCAGCATTGGGTTAAGCGTACATGGCATGAAGTGTAAGGACAGACATAAGAACAACAACAATAATAACAACAATGATAAACAACAAGGGCAACAAAAAGGGAGGAAAAATGGCCTCCAAGAGCAGTGGATTTGTAGTGCAGAAGGCACTGAGCTTTAGCAATATCCCTGGAGGCAAAAAAAAAAAAAAAAGGCTGTCAGGCGGTAGTGCAGCAGGTTAAGTGCACATGACTCAAAGCACAAGGACCAGTGTAAGGATCCCGGTTCAAGCCCCTGGCTCCCCATCTGCAGGGGAGTCGCTTTATGAGCTGCGAAGCAGGTCTACAGGCGTCTGTCTTTTTCTCCCGCTCTCAGTCTCCCCCTCCTCTCTCGATTTCTCTGTCCTATCCAACAACAAATGGTAAAACAACACGGGCAACAAAAGGGAAAAAAAAGGCCTCCAGGAGCAGTGAATTCAAAGTTCAGGCACTGAACCCCAGTGATAACCCTGGAGGCAAAAAAAAAAAAAAGAGGCAAAGAACAAAAGCCTCACTCTGGCACACTCAATACCAAGGATTGGGCTCAGGATCTATTCATAAGAGTGCAACATTTTATCCATAGCACCATCTGTGGAGTCACTGTTGTATGCTTTACATTGGGTTCTAGTTCTCCCCCGCCAAGAGAATTAGATCAGTCCTGTTAATTTCGCGGCCCGCTTGGCCCCGCCCCTAAGAAACCCGCCAGAGTTCCAGAGTGACAGAGTTCTTGGGTTCCTGAGTTCCAGAGTAAGAGAGAGTGCTTGTGCCGCCGCAAAGAGACAGCAGAGTTCTGTTTGGTGATTAGTTTGTCTTAGTTTATGAATCGTTGTTCCTGAATAAAGAAATACAGCTTCCCTGCCCAGCCGTTGTCTCCGCGTCTCTGTTAACCGCCCTGAAGCTAGCCCGGCAGGCTAGAGCTTACGAATTTTAACAAGTCACAATGTATTTATTAGTTCCATAATATAAACAGTAACTTATACATTAAAAACAAACTATTAAGAAGAATGTTTTTGGCATGCAAGACCAACAACTTTTAAGTAGCTAAGTTTTTTTTTTAATATTTAATTCCTTTTTGTTGCCCTTGTTTTTATTGTTGTTGTAGTTATTGTTGTTGTTGATGATATCGTTGTTGGATACGACAGAGAGAAATGGAGAGAGGAGGGGAAGACAGAGAGGGGAAGAGAAAGATAGACACCTGCAGACCTGCTTCACCGCCTGTGAAGTGACTCCCCTGCAGGTGGGGAGCCGGGGGCTCAAACCGGGATCCTTAAGCCGGTCCTTGCACTTTGCACCACATGCACTTAACCCACTGCACTACCACCCAACTCCCTTAAGTAGCTAAGTTTGACATTGATATTATTCCATTGTATACAAAAGCACTCCAGGATAGCTTTCCTAGAAATAGAGAAAGAGAGAGGGGAAGGGGAACCTGGTGGTAGCGCAGTGGGTTAAAAACAGGTGGCGCAAAGTGCAAAGACCCACGCAGGGATCCCGGTTTGAGCCCCCGGCTCCCCACCTGCAGGGGAGTCACTTCACAAGCAGTGAAGCAGGTCTGCAGGTGTCTTTCTCTCCCCCACCTCTCTCCATTTTTCTCTGTCCTATCCAACAACGACATCAATAACAACAATAACTACAACAATAAAAAAAAGGGGCAACAAAAGGGAATAAATAAATATTAAAAAAAGAAGAAGACAGAGAGAGGGGAAGGAAGGAAAAAAGGAAAGGAGGGAAGGAGGGAATGGTTAGTAGCCTAGGAGATGGCACCGAAGATAAAGTGTAGAACTCTCAAGCAGGAGATCCCGGGTTTGACCCCTGGCATTACATGTACCAAAGGGTGCTCTGGTTCTCTCCCTCTCTCATTAACAAATGAATCAATCTTTTATTTTTATTTATTTATTTTGTATTTACAAATTGATGAGAGAGGACAAAGAAAGAACCAGACTATCCTCTGACACATGCAATGCCAAGGATCAAACCTGAGACCCCTTACTTAAAGGTCTACTGTGCCACCTCCCCCACCCCACACCTGGGCCAGGCTGCTATAAGATAACTTTTAAATTCCAGAATTTTCAATGTTAACAAAAAAGAGATGCTCTGGTCAAAAAAGGTTTACAGAGCCCCAGTAGATAGAGTAGTGATGAAGCTTTGGACTTGTAGGCGCGAATGAAGTCCTGAGTTCAATCCCTGATAACGCATATACCAGAGTACTGTTGTAGTATATATCTAGTATATATCTAGTATATAGTACTCTCTCTACCATATAAAGTTAATAATCTTAAAAAAAAAATTAGAAACAAAAAACCTAAGAATTGAGATTGTAACTAGCAATGGATCCCTCTAAATCAGTAATTCTAAACCTTGGTGGTGTATTTAAATTTCCTAGGACACACATTAAAAAAAAAAAAAAAAAAAAGATTAATAAGAGAGCCAGACATGACTCAAGCATATTCAACTGAGCTGGGAGTCGAATCTGGGCTTCATGTCTGCAAGTCCCCCACAAGCCAGTAAGCCACCTCCTAGATCGCATGGGTAGTTTTAAGTGCAGATTATCTGCATGCTGAGACCAACTGAATCATATATATTTACCAGAGCACTGTTCAGCTCTGGCTTATGGTGGTGCGGGGGAGTGAACCTGGGACTCTGGAGCCTCAGGCAAGACAGTCTGTTTGCATACCTATTATGCTATCTACTCTCTGCCCCTGAATCATAATTTTTCACTTTTAAAAATGTTTTTTTTGGGGGTCGGGCGGTGGCGCAGCGGGTTAAGCGCATGTGGCGCAAAGCGCAGGGACCGGCGTAAGGATCCCGGTTCGAGCCCCCGGCTCCCCACCTGCAAGGGAGTTGCTTCACAGGCGGTGAAGCAAGTCTGCAGGTGTCTGTCTTTCTCTCCCCTTCTCTGCTTCCCCTCCTCTCTCCATTGCTCTCTCTCCTATCCAACAACAAATTGCGTCAACAAGGGCAATAATAATAGCTACAACAAGGGCAACAAAAGGGGGAAAAAATGGCCTCCAGGAGCAGTGGATTCATGGTGCAGGCACCGAGCCCAGCAATAACCCTGGAGGAGGAAAAAAAATGTTTTTTTTTTTAATTTGAATAGAGACAGAGATAAACTAAGAAGGAAGAAAAAGACACCTGCAGCACTGTTTCACCACTTGTCAAGTCCCTCTGCAGGTGGGGACCAGGGTTTTGAAACCAGGTCCTTGTGCACTGTAAAGTGTGTGCTCAACCAGGTGTGCCACCAGGATCCTTATGCCGGTCCTTGTGCTTTGTGCCATGTGTGCTTAATCCGCTGCACTACCGCTTGACTCCCCAGTGTATCCTTTATATATATATATATATATATATATACCCTGCTCTTCTACAATTGGTCTCTGCTTGAATACGAATAAGGCTTCAAGCAGAAATCCTCTCTTTCTTAATTATTCTACAACAGCACTGCTCAGTGGTGCTAGTAACGATTGAACCTGGAACCTTACAGCCTTAGGCATGAGTTTTTTTGCATAAACATATGCTACCTCCCCAGCCCTCAAATGAAAATCATATAAATCACACACCTGGTTCTGACTCCTGCTTTTGTAAAGGTGGAAAGAACCTCAGATACGTCATCTTGGTACTGTACTTCAGAGTTCTGGTCCGTCTCATCACGTGGGCAAAGGAAAGCTTCAAGTGCTCAGTGACATTCTTCAGTTGGAAGTATTTGGTATTGAAGAAAAGGAGGGTGTTTAAGAGGACAATTGGTGAGTAAGCGCCCAGCTGCTTGCATTCCCACAAATGTTCTTCTTCAATGCGAGAAAACATGTAGCCTGGCAAAGGAAGCAGAAACAGCACTGAGCTCCTGCTAGACAGGTTTAAGCCGCCTCTCAAATTCTCAGAGAGGGAGATATGAAGGAAAAGACAGTTGCTCTCTTTTCTGTTTTCCTTACAAAGAAAAACTGAAACAGGCCTAGAAGGTGACATAATGGATAAAGTGTTGGTCCTGAGTTCAATTCCTGGTATTAGATGTGCCAAAGTAGTGGAATTCTTACTCCCTCTCCCAATTTCATCAATAGCCTGTTTTGAAAAAGAAAAGAAAAAGAAAAGGCACTGCAAATAGTAGGGCAGAGGATCTCACAGTAGACATCACGAGCATCCCTCTGGAATAGTTTTAATTTAATATTATTTTACAGCAAAGGTTAGCAAATTTCTTCTGTCAAGGGTCAGGTGGTAAATATTATAAGCACTGTGGGACACACAGGCTATGAACAAATCTGCCACCATAGAAGAAAAAGAACTGTGGAACACACACACATAACTATATACCAATAAAATGTTATTTACACAGCATAAGGATCCCGGTTCAAGGCCCCGGTTCCCCACCTGCAGGGGAGTCGCTTCACAGGAGGTGAAGCAGGTCTGCAGGTGTCTATCTTTCTCTTCCTCTCCGTCTTCCCCTCCTCTCTCCATTTCTCTCTGTCCTGTCTAACAATGACATCAATAACAAATAACTACAACAACAATGAAAAACAATAAGGGTAACAAAAGGGCAAAAGTAAATAAATATATAAAAATGTTATTTACAGACATTTTAGTTGTATATAATTTCCATATTTTTCATTTTTTTTCTTAATGGCTAAAAGATGTCAGAGCCATTTTTAGATTGTAAACTGTACAAAGAAGGTCACAGTTAGAACTGCAGTATGAGCCACAGTTTATGAAGTATGACTTAAGATCACTACACTTGCTGCTAAATGTTTCAATAAACCACCAGAAAGTTGGCAGTTCTCTCCCTTCTTCCCATTCTTATTTATAATTTACATGACAAGTGTTTATTTGTGATGGCCTAGCCAGAATTCTTGAAAAACAAAGAACTTTATGAATTAAAATAAGTGGGAGTCGGGCTGTAACGCAGTGGGTTAAGCGCAGGTGGCGCAAAGCACAAGGACCGGCATAAGGATCCCGGTTCGAACCCCTGCTCCCCACCTGCAGGGGAGTCGCTTCACAGGTGGTGAAGCAGGTCTGCAGGTGTCTATCTTTCTCTCCTCCTCTCTGTCTTCCCCTCCTCTCTCCATTTCTCTCTTTCCTATCCAACAACGACAACAACAATAATAACTACAACAATAAAACAACAAGGGCAACAAAAGGGAATAAATTTAATAAATATTTAAAAAAAAAAAGAATTAAAATAAGTATGTGCTAGGGTGAATGAGATAGTATCCTTGTTATGCAAAAAGGTTTTGGTGCCTGAGACTCCAAAGTCTAAGGTTCAATCCCCTGCATCACCATAAACTAAAGCTGAGTAGTGCTCTGGTTATTAAATAAAATGACTCTTTCTCACGATACCCCGTAAGTACAGATTTTTCCTACTAATGTTCTGTTTGTTTTTTTTTTTATTTTTACCAGAGTTTAGCTCTGGCTTATGGTAGTGCAGGGAATTGAACCTGGGACTCTGGAGCCTTAGGCATGATGGTCTCTTTGCATACCATTATGCTATCTACTGCCACCCCCTACTAATGTTCTCTCCTTAGTTTTCTTGGCTGCCCCTTCTGAATTCTGTTCCAGGGGAGATTATCGACTAAGGTGAATTTATTTCTTCCAAGTCTATATCTCTAGTCCCTCTGAATGCTAAATCCACCAAACCACCATATTGTTTAGAGTGTTTCCAATGTACCCACCAGAACATAGTTCAACGGAAAAAGACATTAAATTTCTTTCTTTAGCCAAAGCACTGATCAATTCTGGTTTATGGCAGCATGGGGGACTGAACCTGGGACTCTGGAGCCTCAAACATGAGAGTCTCTTTGTATAACTATTATGCTATCTATCCTCCACCTGGGACACAAATTTCCGCGCATCCCATTCAACCTCTCCATTTACACCTGAGGTGGCTAAGACAAGGGCTAAACTAGGAATCTGTCCAAAGACATATGGTCAAAGACAGTTCTATGAATGAAAACATCTCTGTTAACAGCTAGTTAAGTCTATTGTTATAACAAACTATTTATTTATTTATTTATTTATTTATTTATTTATTTATGCATGCCTCCAGGGTTATTGCTGGGGCTCAGTGCCGCCACTATGAATCCACTGGTCCTGGAGGCCATTTTCTCCCCCTTTTGTTGCACTTGTTGTTTAGTTTTCATTGTTATTGTTGTTGTCATTGCTGTCGTTGTTGGATAGGACAGACAGAAATGGAGAGAGGAGGGGAAGACAGAGAGGGGGAGATAAAGACAGAAACCTGCAGACCTGTTTCACCTCCTGTGAAGTGACTCCCCTACGGGTGGGGAGCTGGGGCTCAAACTGGGATCTTTACACTGGTCCTTGCGCTCAGCGCCATGTGCTTAACCCACTGTACTATACTGCCTGGCCCCCAGTAAACTATTTAAATAACAATGACTGCTCAAAAGTAGAGCCTAGAAGTAGAGTACACTGACACAATGTGCAACTTTAACACTACCAGATCAAAAACAATTCCTAAAAAGTAAATGCAACCTCAAATTATTTTTCATTTTCAACCATTAGAACCTATACAAAAAAGCTATAGTCTCACTAAAGGAATATTAAGCCAAAGATGTTCTACTCAAAAGTCCAGATATGTTATAAATCAGGACAAACACAAAAACATAACCATGCAATTTAAGAAACATAAAAAGCATATCATGAAAGCAATCAACATTTAAAAAAAAATCATCCTACCATTAGGAAGTATTGTAGGTTCCCATATTTTCAAGAGTTTGGTAAGTTCAATCATAAATCTGGAATAGGGCTCAGTAAAAATGTTATCTATTCTACCATTTTCAAACAGGTACTACAAGAGAAAAAAAAATAAAACACATGTTGATACAAAGAAAACAAGTATGTTTTTAAAGAATAAGAAACATAGTCCACTCTTAATGTTAGCCCTTACAACACTGCCAACTATTTTCAACGCTAAGCATTTTAAAGGTCTATGTCAGAATGCTAGGACACCCACCCCAGGAGGCAGCAGTTTCTAGAGTGCTGGACTTAGAAACCTGGGGACCATCATTTGATTCCTTAGAAGGACATGCTCCAGAGTGATATGTTCTTGTTTTATTTATTTTAAAAAATATTCACTGCTAAGTTGGAAGCAAGCAAAACAAAACGATTTAAAGACAAAGAGAAGCAGAGAAAGAGACCACAAAACCAAAGCTTCCTTCAGTGCAATGGAGGCTGAGCTTGAAGCGGGTCGTGCACATGGCAAACACACACTATCCAAGTTGAATTATTTTGCTGGCTCACAAGAGTAGTTGTTCTTGTTACGTATATTTCACAGTTGACTAAAATCTCTAGTCAGAGTAATTATGCAAAATAAAACTGAAATAGAAATTGAAGAAATAAAACTATCTCCATTTGTTAGTAACATGATCCTGTATGTAAAAAATTCTAAAACATACAAGTCAGTTAAAAGTTGCAGGGTTCAAGCAAAAAACACAAAAAGTCTTATTAAAAATGAAATATAGAAGGGAGTCGGGTGGTAGCGCAGTGGGTTAAGCGCACATGGCGCAGAGCCCAAGGACTGGTTAGGATCCTGGTTCAAGCCGCTGGCTCCCTACCTGTAGGGGAGTTGCTTCACAGGTAGTGAAGCAGGTCTGTAGGCATCTCTGTCTCTCTTCCTCTCTATCTCCCCCTTCTCTCTGAATTTCTCTCTGTCTCTATTCAATAATAAATAAGTAAATAAATTTTTAAAAATGAAATGTAGAAAGCAATCCCATTTACAACTGTATCAAAAAGGTAAAACTAAGAATAAAGTTAGCTCCCTTACACCTATAGACAACTGATTTATTACAAGGAGGCTCAGAAAATAAAATGAAGCAGCATGGAAGGTGGCGGTAGGCTAGACTCAGGAGCATGGAGGTGTTGAGTTCAATCTCTGGCACTGTATATGCTGGAGTGCTGTTCTGACCTCCCCCAAGCCCCACTCAATTTACTTATTGACTGTGAAATAAAAATTAGTAACTCGGATTCATCTTTCGTTAATGGAGATTTTTTTCAATAAATGATGCTGGGCCTGGTTGAACATGTATGTTACAATGTGCAAGTACCCAGGGCTTAAGCCCCTAATCCCCACCAGCAGGGGTGAAGTCTGAGCAGTGAAGCAGTCAGTGCTGGAGGTCTCTCTATCTCCCCTTACCCTCCTTTTTTTAAAAAAATCTTTAATATTTATTTATTTTCCCTTTTCCTATTTTCCCTTTTTTTTATTGTTGTTGTTATTGATGTCATTGTTAGATAGGACAGAGAGAAATGGAGAGAGGAGGGGAAGACAGAGGCAGAAACCTGCAGACCTGTTTCACCGCCTGTGTAGCCACTCCTCTTGCAGGTGGGGAGCCAGGGGCTCGAACCGGGATTCTTACACTTTGCACCACCTGCGCTTAACCCACTGTGCTACTGCCCGACTCCCTCCCCTTACCTTCTTGATTTCTCCTCACTCTATCAAAAGTAAAGATAGACATAAAACTAAACTATTGAAAATAAGTAAAATGGTACAGGGAAAATCAGGCTGAAACATACAGAAGAGTGAAAAAGAACACGTCACTACATACAAAAGTCCACTCCAAATGAATAAAAGACTTTATAATTATTCTGGGTTACACCAGAAACCATCACAAGTACATAGAAGAAAACGCTGATTGACCATTTCACAATTGCTTTGGAAATATATTCAAATAGTAAGAAAAACTAATGTTGTCTAGCAGGGAGAAAAACAAACACAAAAATAAACCAGTGAGGCATCAAACAGAACAACTTCTCACAGAAAAAGGAACCATTACCAAAATAAAAGGATATCTAATGGGAGATGACTTAATGCATCATACATCTATTAAGAGGCCCTTGCCAACCACATCTATTAGTAAACATCTATTAATAAACTATTATACATCTATTAATAAACTCACCAAAAAGGTCGGGCAGTGGCAGAGTGGGTTAAGTACACACAGTATGAAGCACAAAAGCTTTTAATTTCATGTGAAGTTTAGGACCTGCCTTTCTACTTCTGCCCTAAAAGGTCATTGGGATTTTTTATGGAATTTCTTTTGGCCATAAGAATGAATGAAGAACTGATTCCTAGTACTATATTAATGTAGCATGAAACAACTAAGTGAAAGAATCAGACACCAAAAGTCACATATATAGTTTCGCTTGTGTGAAATATCCAGGACAGGCAAACCCATAGTCATAGAAGCAGATCTGAGGAGGCTGGGCAGTGGTGCACCTGGATGAGTGGACACGTTACCATGTGTAAGGACCTGGGTCCAAACCACAGCTCCTCATCTGCAGGGGGGCAGTTTCAAGAGGAGTGAAGCAAGACTGCGGGTGTCTTTCTCTCCACCTCAATTTCTCTCTGTCCTAGCATATAAGATAAATAAATTTTAAAAAGTAGATTTGTGGGGTGGGGTATAGCATAATGGTTATGCAAAGAAACTCTCATGTCTGAGCAGATTTGTGGTTGGCCAGGGACCAGATGGAGGGGATGGCAGAAGTGCTGCTTAATGGGCAGAGGGTTCCTACTGGGGTGAATAAAATAATCATGAGCTTAGATAGTGGCTGACAGTAGTATGACATAATAAATGCACTAGTATCACTGAACCATTTAAAGACTTATTTACTAATCAGAGCAGAGAAAGAAAGACAACCAGATCACTGTGACACATGCAGTGCTAGGGACTGAGCTGGGGGCCATGATGGAAAGTCCTGTGCTTGATGCACTGTCACCTCCCAGATTGCAATTCCACTCAACTGAGTTAATTAGATTGTCAGAAAAGCTACTATTTTTTTTTTATGAAAAAACATGTTATGACTCTTTTGACAACCCAATACTTTCTACATACAGTTGATTAAACCTTGTCAGTAAGGCAGTGACCCCGATTCAAGTCTGAACCTCATAACCTAGCACTGGAAAAAGCTTTAGTGCTATAGTCTCCCTCTTCCCCTCTCGCCCCCCCATATATACACATACATATACATATACATATACATATACATATACATATACATATACATATACATATATACATGGAGTTGGTCCAGAGCAGGGAAGTCCTGGCAATAACAAAAAAATTAAATAAAGTGGTCCGGGAGGTGGTACAGTGGATAAAACATTGGACCTCTTAATCCCTGGCAGCACATGTACCAGAGTGATGTCTGGTCCTTTCTCTCTCTCCCCCTATCCCTCTCACTGATATTTAAAAAATATTTAAAAACTAATAAGTAAGTATGATTCTGGGGGCTGGGCGGTAGTGCAGTAGGTTAAGCGCACATGGCGAAAACCACAAGGATTGCAGGGTGGTCACTTCACAAGTGGTGAAGCAGGTCTGTAGGTGTCTATCTTTCTGTCCCCCTGTCTTCCCCTCCTCTCTCAATTTCTCTCTGTCCTATCCAACAATGATAGCAATAAGAAAAACAATAACAACAACAACAATGATAAACAACAAGGGCAACAAAAGGGGGAAAAAAGCCTCCAGAAGCAGTGGATTTGTAGTGGAGGCACCGAGCTCCAGCAATAACCGTGGAGGTTTAAAAAAAAAAAAAAGATTATTCTGTTATTATTAATGTTCTACTAAGTAATGACAGCAGAGCCTGTTACTAAGTTATACTTTTTAAAAATTTTATGTGTACCTATATTGAAATAACCCGGGGCCTCACAAATGTGTGATTAAACAGCCTCCCTAGGTCAGTTTTTCTCACTCTTTTACTTCAGAGAGAAGGAGGCAGAAGTGGGGGGGGGGGTAAGGGGTAGGGAAAGAGATATCACAGCACTACTCCACCATCATGAAGTCATCTTGGTGCTGTTCATGGTGCTTCCAGGTAATGATAGAGATCAAACCCAAAGCTTCACCAGGAAGGTATGCACTCTGCCTGCTGAATTACTTCTTGGCCCCTGCACCATAATTTCTGATAAACTACTGCCAATTTTCTGCTGTTAAAAATGAAGTTATGGGGAGTTGGGCAGTAGCACAGTGGGTTAAGCACAGGTAGCGCAAAGCGCAAGGACCAGAGTAAGGATCTTGGTTTGAGCCCCCAGCTCCCCACCTACATGGGGGTCACTTCATAGGCAGTGAAGCAGGTCTGCAGGTGTCTATCTTTCTCTTCTCTTCTCTGTCTTCCCCTCCTCTCTCCATTTCACTCTGTCCTATCCAACAACACTGACATGAATAACAACAATAACTACAACAGTAAAATAAGGGCAACAAAAGGAGATAAATAAATAAATAAATTTTTTAAAATGAAGTTATGGGGAGTCGGGCGGCAGCGCAGTGGGTTAAGTGCACATGGCACAAAGCACAAGGACCAGAGGAAAGATCCCAGTTCGAGCCCCCAGCTCCCCACCTGCAGGGGAGTTGCTTCACAGGTGGTGAAGCAGGTCTGCAGGTGTCTCTTTCTCTCCTCGTCTTCCCCTCCTCTCTTCATTTCTCTCTGTCCTAACAATGACAACATTGACAACAACAATAAAATAAAAAATAAAAAACATGGGCAACAAAAAGGAAAAATAAATATAAATAAATATAAAACATTAAAAAAAAAAGAAGTTATGAGGGGCCAGGCAGTGGTGCATCTGGTTAAGCGCACACATTAGTGTGTAAGGATCCAGGTTCAAACTCCTGATCTACACCTGCAAGGGGAAAGCTTCATATGTGGTAAAGCAGGACTACAGGTGTCTCTCTGTCTCATCTCTCTCTCTCCCCTCTCAATTTCTTTAAATTAGTCAATTAAAAAAAATGAAGTTACGATGAAATGCTACTCTATCCCTTTCTTTTCTTTTTTCCAGAGCACTGCTTAGCCCTGGCTTATGGTGGTGAGGGTTACTGAACCTGGGACTTCGGAGCCTCCAGCATGACAGTTGTTTGCATAACCAGTATGCTATCTACCCCCAACCCCCTTTCTTTTTTGAAATTTATTATTACCTGTATTTATTGGATAGAGACAATAAAAAATCAAGAGGATGGGGGAGATAAAAAAAAAGGGAGTGTGGGGGGGAGACCTGCAGCTCTGCTTCCCTACTTGCAAAGCTTTCCCGTGCAGGTGGGAACTAGGGGCTCTAATCGGGATTGCGCATTGTAACGTGCGTTCAACCAGGTGCACTACCACCTGGCCCCAACTGTATCCCTTTCTTTCCATCTTTTGAAAGTTACCTGTGGGTGAGTAACTGAGTGAGTGAATGAGCTAGAAAATTATTATGCTGCATACAATGCCAGGATCTAACTCAGGACCTCAGGTTTGCAAGTCCAAGACTTTAAAGTATGGCACCTCCCAGACTGCTGTCCTACTTTTTATGAACGAGCATTTCTTTGGGATAAAACACAGATTAATGGATTTACTAAGCTGAAGAACTCATATTCACTTAGAGTTTCAATAACAACAGTAGTCAACTAATCCTCTAAAAATGTCTCTAATGAAGCACATATACAGTTAAAAGTATCTAATATCGGGGTGGCAGCGCAGGGGTTAAGCGCAGGTGGTGCAAGGTGCAAGGACCGCGTAAGGATCCTGGTTCGAGCCCCTGGCTCCCTACCTGCAGGGGAGTCGCTTCACAGGCGGTGAAGCAGGTCCGCAGGTGTCTATCTTTCTCTCCCCCTCTCTCTGTCTTCCCCTCCTCTCTCCATTTCCCTCTGTTCTAACAATGATGACATCAACAACAACAGCAACACTAAAAAAAAAAGGGCAACAAAAGGAAAATAAATAAATAAAAGAAATATCTGATATCAAAATTCTCAGTCAGTAACGAGAAAGAGAGCCAGAGTATTATTCCACACTGGTTTATGTGGTGCTTGGAGAAAAACCCAGGGCCTCAGGCAGGACAGGCCTGCATTCTACCGCCTCAAACTTTTAGTTTTGTTTTACCACCATCTGGGCATTCCTGGAGCTCCAGATTCTTTCTTTTTTTTCTTATATCTTTTAAAAATTTATTCTTCCTGCCAACAGGGCTATTACTTTTTAAGGTCACACTATCAATTTATTTATCACATGAAGATGCTTATATTAGTACTACAAAGTATAAGCATACATAGTACTTGATAAAATTAGATGTTACTTGTACATTTTTCCTATTAACCGTCTCTTGTTTCCTTGCCCAGAACTTTCCCAGGGTGCTATAGAGGTCCCATGTGGACCCAGGCTTAAACCCATGGCATCATGCATGGTAAGACATGTACCCCATCATTTACTAGATATGCAAAGTAAGTATTTACTGAAGAGCAAGAGGAAAAATTTGAATATCTAAAGAGAAATGGTGGAATAGCTGATAAACAATGCAATATCACGAAACTTTTTTTTCCTCTTTCTTTTTCTTTCTTTTTTTTTTTTTTAAGGAAGTAGTTTGATCTGTATTGACCTGGAGGGATATACATACATACATACATACATATATATGGAAAGCATGTTGCAAGAAACATGTATTGGGAAAGAAAGACATAGAAAGACTGATACCACAGTACTGCCTCACCACTTTTAAAGCTTCTCCTTTGCATAATACTGCATGTGGTGGCCTGGGGGTTTAAACCCAGGTCCTGTGTATGGGAAAGTGCATTCTTTAGAAGGCCGGGTGGTGGGACACTTAGCTGAGCACATACAATACAGTGCACAAGGACCCAAGTTAAGCCCTCGGTCCCCACCTGCAGGGGGAAGCTTGATGAGTGGTGAAGCAGTGCTGCGGGTATCTCTCTCCCCCACTCTACCTCACCCGTGCCTCTCAATTTTTCAGTTTCTATCCAAAGTAAATAAATAATTTTTTTAAATATGCATGCTCTACCAGATGAGCTATCTCCTGACTATTAGAGTCAAATTTTTTTCCTAAGGTCAAGTTTAAATGAGGATCATTGGTTCAATGAGAAGAGAATATACAACCAATATACATTATAATTTGTTATCTAAATGCATCCATTCTGTAAGAATTATTAAAAAGCAATATATCTATTAGAAATTCTTTGATACCTGCTGAATTCCAAGGCACAGATATAAGATACTGTCTGGATCATATTTTTCACCATTTGGTCTCCGCACCTCTTGGATAAATTGGCATAATCCCAAACTCAACTCAGAAAAAGTGCAAGACAGAATATCTTCCTTCAGCTTGATAGATCGGACTGTGGAAAGGTAGAAAATATATAGAACATTAATTTGTAAGAAACAGCAGCACTATTTAATTCACTGAATAAACACTGACTACTACAGTGCCTAGACATTGCAATGTAAACTAGTGAAACTATAAGGCTGACATACATACACGCGTGCATGGGGCACTGGGTTCAATCTCTAGCACCACATATGCTTTTTTTTTTTAAAGATATATGGTATAGTATGAGAGGTGGCATAGTGATGGAATGTAGAACTTGCAAATGTTGAGATCTTGTTATGAATCACAGTACTGCACATGACTGAGCAATATAGTAAAGAATTATTAGTAAAGAAATACAGCTTAAAAAAAAAATAGTACCCCAAGACCTTTCAGTTTAGGAAATAAAAACAGTGTGACACATATGATGATATTTTTTAAAATTTATTTATTTTAAAGATTTATTTTATTTTCTTTATTTTCCCTTTTGTTGCCCTTGTTGCTTGTTGTTGTAGTTATTAATGTCATCGTTGGATAGGACAGAGAGAAATGGAGAGAGGAGAGGAAGACAGAGAGGGGGAGAGAAAGACAACTGCAGACCTGCTTCACTGCCTGTGAAGTGACTCCCCTGCAGGTGGGGAGCCATGGGCTTGAACTGGGATCCATAAGCTGGTACTTGTGCTTCACGCCACGTGCGCTTAACCTTCTGTGCTACCACCCGAATCCCATGATGATACTTTTAAACAGAATTTTATGAATGCAAAGAAGGGGCATCTAATAAATGGAGATGGGTCAGCAAAAAAGCTCACTTAGTAATCTTTTTTTTAGCTTTGCCATGTGAGTGACTCAGGTTTGAGCCAAGCCCCTGCTGTACTGAAGGAAGCTTTGGTGCTGTGGTTTCTCTCTCTTTCTACCTGAAAAGTCAGCCCAGAGCAGTGAAACCAGAGGGAGGGGAAAAAAAAAAAAAGGAAGGTCAAGTCAGATTTTGGAAAATGCAGTCTTAACTCTAAACACTAAAAGATGCAAGCAAAGTTAAACAGCTGGCCAGGTTAAGAAAAAACAAACAAAAAAAACCTGTAGTGCAGTGGGTTAAGTGCAGGTGGCACAAAGTGCAAGGACCAGTGTAAGGATCCTAGTTCGAGCCCTGGCTCCCCACCTGCAGAGGAGTCACTTCACAAGTGGTGAAGCAGGTCTGCAGGTGTCTATCTTTCTCTCCCCCTCTGTCTTCCCCCACCTCTCTCCATTTCTCTCTGTCTTATCCAACAATGATGACAACAATAAAAACTATAACAATAAAACAACAAGGGCAACAAAAGGGAATAATAAATATTAAAAAAAAAAAACCCAGTGTAGAGGGAATGGCATAATGACTATGCAAAAGTCTTTCATGATTGAGGTAATAAAGGTTCTAAAGGGGAAAAGACAAGAAGAATAAGAAGAATGCTGAAAAGAGCTCATTGCTTAATCCACTGCTCTACCTCCCGGGTCCCGCGGATGTCTGTTTTGTTATACTTGCAACCTAGGTTTGAGCCTGGCTCCCGCTATTCTGAGAGAAGTCTGGCACTGTATTTTTCCCTCTCTCCCTCTATCTTGTCTTTGTTTTGAAAATACTGGACTGGAGCACTGAAGTCTTGGCAGTAACAAAACAACAACAAAATACAGGCTAAGCAGTTCTTTCTTTTCTCTGCCCCCCCTCAAGGATGGTTACCACTGGGGCTCAGTGTCTGTATTATTCCACCATCCCAATGAACATTTTTATTTTTTCCAGATATTAAGTTATAGACTAGAAAACTAAAGACTTTGCAGTAATACTCCACTGTGACGTTTCCCCTTACTAGTGTTTCTCTGTGGTGGCTGGGGACTGGGCCCAGGCTCTCATACATAGTAAAATGCAAGGTCTATAGAGAGAGCCACCTAGTGGTTCCCACCATTCTTTTTTGAGGATATTACATCAGATTTCATTGTGCAATGTTGTGGAATAATATGCTATTGGTTTCTAAAATGTATCAGATTATAGAAATCCAGTTTTTTCCACCTCCCATGAAACTTAAATTTGGTGAAATATAATTTGGAAGTCTTTATATCCTCACCCTGGAATTATTATTTTATTTTATTTTACTCAGTTCTTGCTTTGCTGAGGATTGAACCTGGGCCTTTGGAACCTCAAATATGAATGAGTCTCTTTGTAGAACCATGATGCTAGCTACTCCCAGCAATGAACTCTCAAGTATAAGGTTCTGAATTTGGTCTCCAATGCGTATATGTCCAAGTGATGCTCTAAAGTGCTTTCTTGCATACTGGTGTGGCCTCTCTCTCCTCCTCTCTGTCTCTCTCATGAATAAATCTTAAAAAAACTATCAAGAGGGAGTCAGGCGGTAGCGCAGTGGGTTAAGCACAAGGGCGGCGTAGGATCCCGGTTCGAGCCCCCGGCTCCCCACCTGCAGAGGGGTCGCTTCACAGGTGGTGAAGCAGGTCTGCAGGTGTCTTTCTCTCCTCCTCTGTCTTCCCATTCTCTCTGTCCTATATAACGATGATGACATCAATAAAAACAAAAATAACTACAACAACAATGAAAAATAACAAGGGCCCGATCTTGGGTGAAGCTTGAAAAAATCATGTTAAGTGAAATAAGTCAGAAACAGAAGGATGAATATGGGATGATCTCACTCTCAGGCCGAAGTTGAAAAACAAGATCAGAAAAGAAAACACAAGTAGAACCTGAAATGGAATTGGCGTATTGCACCAAAGTAAAAGACTCTGGGGTGGGTGGGTAGGGAGAATATAGGTCCAAGAAGGATGACAGAGGACCTAGTGGAGGTTGGATTGTTATATGGAAAACTGAGAAATGTTATGTATGTACAAACTATTGTATTTACTGTTGAATGTAAAACATTAATTTCCCAATAAAGAAAATTAAAAAAAAAAAAAGGGCAACAAAAGGGGAAAAAAAAAAACTTATCGAGAAAGTTATTTGTCTAGTCCACATTAGTTTTAACTCAAATACAGAAACTTTAAATAATATCAACATCTTTATTTGTCTAGATAAATGAAGATTCAGGGGGCATAGGTTAACAGGATAAAAGCAAGAAGGGCAATGCCATATTGAGATTTCTGAAGGGGAAAGAAAGGCCTCACTCATGGGGGGAAAAAGATAAAAGCAGAAAAATAAGCAAAGTCCAATGAACACCATGGACTCAACAGAACTGAAGTTAACAAAGGGTTGGTTAGGGTTGGGGGCAGCTGTAGGGTCGTAAGTGGTCCAAGAGACTTTGATGAAGGGATAATGGTTCTTTTAAGGTGGTGGTGGTGCATCTTCAGGATGTGAGAATTGTACCTCTAAATATAGAAAGGCTTGTAACATCAAAGTTAATCTTCTGTCTATAATTATTGCTATAGTTCTGCATTTAGTAAAGACTGCAAATATACAAAGATAATTGCTTTTCTCAATTTTTTAATTGGGGGGATTAATGGTTTATAGTAAATACAATTATTGATACATGTCCAAAATGTCTCCATTTTCTGCAAAACGCTTTTACCCCCAGCCTAGGTCCTCCTCTACCATTATGCACCAGGACCTGAAAACTCTCCACCATGTCAAAGTCATTTGCTTTAGAGCAACACAACAAACAAAGATAATTTGAAGTTCCTGAGTTAGGTTTGCAAATGTTGTCTTTCTCTCCACCTTCCCTCTCAATTTCTCTCTGTCCTATCCAACAATAGCAATAACACTAACACCAATAATAATAACAGCATCAATTTAAAAAAGAAAGAAAGAAAAGAGAGAGGAGGAGAAGAAAACCACTATGGGCTCTAAACTCATATAATGATAATCTTTATTAACAATTTGACTCCCAATTTCCTGACACCCAAAGTAAAACCTACAAGCACACATGGTCAGACAGAAAAAAAAAATTGTTGTTAGGAAAAAGTACTTTTCTCTAAAGTTAGAGGGAAAAAAATGTCACACTGAGTTTAATAAGGATTATTATACAAACCAGCTGAAGAAGATACATAGCACTCAAAAAGACATATGAGACTCTAGCACAGAAAAAAGGAAAACAAATCAGAATTCCCTACATTTGTTTTATAAATTCATGACAATAGAAAAATACCTTGCCTCAACAACAAATTCTTTTCAAATTAGTACAATATGTTATAAATCTAAATTGATCATACAGAGAAGTTAATCTTACCTCTACAGCCTGGCTCCAAGGATTCTTGAGAGAGCACATGGTCTTGAGAACTTCCTAAGGATTCAGGACATGGGCTAGATGAGGCATGCTCAAGTCCTGAGGAAACAAAAATAAATTGCATTTTAACTAAAACCCAAGCCAATTTCTTGCCCTAGCGTTTATATCCCCCCACGCCCCTCACTTTGTTTTTTCTTGCCACCACAGTTATTACTGGGGCTTGGTGGCCACACGAAGACCACTACTCCCAGGCACCATGTTTTTCTTCTTTATTTTATAGGACAAAAATTGATGGGGGAGGGGGCATTGAGAGGGAGAAAGAGAGACATCTGCAGTACTTGCTTCAGTGCTAATGAAGCTCTTTCCATTACAGCTGGGAAGTGGGGGCTGAAATCCAGGTCCTTAAGCATGGTAATGTGTGCTCTTAACCAGGTGCGCCACTGCTGGGGGCCTCGCCTTTTAAATAATATCTGCATGTTCTTTTTTAAAAATATATTTATTTATACCATTTTGTTGCCCTTATTGTTTTTTTACTGTTGTGGTTATTGTTGTTACTGATGTCATCATTGTTGGATAAGACAGTGAGAAATGGAGAGAGGAGGGGAAGACAGAGAAGGGGAGAGAAAGACACCTGCAGACCTGCTTCACCACTTGTAAAGCTACCTCCCTGCAGGTGGGGAGCCAGGGGCTCAAACCGGGATCTTTACGTGGGTCCTTGCACTTCAGACCATGTATGCCTAACCCGGTGCGCTACTGCCCAGCCCCTTATCTGCATATTTTACCCTACCCCACCCCAGGACAAAAAATTATGAAGTATATTTACCACATTTCAGATCCCCCTGTTCTTCCTTGGCGTTTTTCCACTGAACCCAGTTCTTCCATGCATTTACCCCATACATGTATTTCAGAGTCATCCCAGACACTGAACACCCTTGAAAGGCTCCTTGAATAAGATTCCTGGGCTCCATAGTCATTATAGACTTCTTACGTCCCTGTAAAAATTTCATAAATATAGAATATAAAAATTTAGCTTTGGGAAGCTGGGAAGTTGCTCATCCACTAGGGAAAGGTCTGCCTTGCCTGGGGCTCAGGTTTGAACTCTAGCACAACATGGGAGTCCCACAGCTCTGGTATTGTGCTGTCTCTCCCATCTCCCCTTCAGTGGGGGGGGGGGGGGAGATAAAAAATATTTAAGTCTGGGACTGGCATAGTTGTGCATATTTAAGACAGAAAATTTTCAGTTTTTAAGAATCAGGAGTCTAAAAGCTAAAAAGAAGCAAATTTATAATCTTAGAATATAAAGCTCTTTTTTATATCTAACTCTATATTATAACTAGAGAGCTAACAGTACATAAGGCACTGGGCTCTCAAGCATGAAGTCTTGAATTTGGTCCCCAGCGCTGCTTGTGCCAGAGTGATACTTTGGTTTTCTCTCTTTCATAAACAAAGTTTATAGATAATATATTCCTGTGTTCTGGGAGTGGTGCAATGGATAAAGCATTGGACTCTCAAGCATGAGTTCTCTGAGTTCAATCTCTGGCAGCACATGTACCAGAGTGATGTCTGGTTCTTTCTCTCTGCTCCTATCTTTCTCATTAATAAATAAAATATTAAAAAAAAGATCATAAATCCACTCCAAATACAAAAATAAAGAGGAGAAAGTAGTTGTAGAAGACTATAAAAATGACAAAAAAATTTTAAAAGGACTATAAACAGCTAACATTTGAGTACTATCTTTCAGATAACGAACTCACCCAGCAAAGTATGAATAAGTTATTATCATAAAGGTCTATTTAATGAAACACATGAGAAAAGTCATATGGCAGACTATAAAATTGCCCTCAATGAATCCTAAACTGAAATGGAATTATAGAAGAAAATAATATTAATAAAACTTTAAAAAAGAGTGAGCTAAACAACACACTTATAAAGCCTATTATGGATAAGACTCCATAACTTCAATTATAATTTTTTAATCTCTTTTCCCAACCTCCCTTTTTTAAATTTTATTTTAACATTTATTTCATAAGAGAGAGAGAAACAGAGAGAGAGGGAGGGAGAGAGAGAGAGAGAGAGAGAGAGAGAAAGACCAGAGCATCATTCTGGCATATGTAGTGTTGGGAACTAAACCTGGAACCTCATAACTGCTAGTGCTCGATTGCAATGCCACTTCCTTGGCCACTAAAAACATTTTAAGTTAAACAAAATGTACTCTACTTGTTACAACCTACTCCTCAAAAAAAAAAAAAAAAAAAATCCAACAATGAAAACTTATCCAAACTTATCCAAAACTGCCTTTTGTCATCACTGAGGTTTCACTGCTCCAGGATGACTCTTTCAGACTGAATGACAGAAAAACACCAAGAACAGGGGGCCAGGGCACTAAAGCATCTGTCCAGAGGAGGCCAGGCTCAGACCTTGGTAGTATGATGCATGGTAAAGCAGGACACTATCCAAGTGAGCTATTTTGCTGGTCCTCGAAAATTGTTTGAGCTAAAGCAATATTCACAGTATAAAGTATTTCAATAGGAAATCAAAAAGGTTAAAAAAAAAAATCCTCAAGATTGTATTTTGTGAGACCAGAAAAAGAACACATTAAAATCTATACTAATGAAAATTAAGGAAATAATAAATAATAGCAAAATCAGTTAAAAAATTTTTTTGATCCATAGCTTTCACTTATGGTGGGGCTAGGAGATTGAATCTGGGACACCTCAGAGCCTCAGGCATGAGAATCTTTTGCATAAGTATTATGCAATCTGCTAGTCCTTCATTAAAAATAAAAATTATATATATATATATATATATATATATATATATATATATATATATATATATATATATATAGGGTAGGGAGACAGTATAATGGTTATGCAAAGGAAATTTTGTGCCTGAGGTTCTGAGGTTGAAAGTTTAATCGCTAGCACCATCATAAACCACAGCTGAGCAGTGCTCTGGTCCTCTCTGTGTATCTGGATCTCTGTCTCTCATTAAAATAAATAAAATGCTTAAAAAAAAAAAAAAAGAGGGAGCTGGGCAATAGCGCAGCAGGTGAAGCGCAGGTGGTGCAAAGCACAAGGGCTGGTGTAAGAATCCTGGTTCAAGGCCCCGGCTCCCCACCTGCAGGGGAGTTGCTTCACAGGTGGTGAAGCAGGTCTGCAGATGTCTATCTTTCTCTCTCCCTCTCTGTCTTCCCCTCCTCTCTCCATTTCTCTCTGTCCTATCCAACAACAACAAGAATAATAACTACTACAACAACAACAACAACAAAAAAAACTGAGGGCAACAAAAGGGAATAAATAATGAAATTTTTAAAAATTACTGCAAGAACTGAGTAGTTCTGGGGCAGGGAGAAGACAGAAGGTGAGAGACAGAGAGAGAGGAGATACCGCCGCACTTCTCCATTACTTATAAAGCTTCCTCTTTGCATGATGTTCCCATGTGGATCCTCACCCATGCTAAGGTGTATTCTTAACTAAATGAGGTATCTCTTGGCCACATGATTTCTTAAATAGTAAAGAAAACAATGCAACTATAAAAGCTGTTTTTTAAAAAATAATTTTAAAAATGGGGAAAACTCTGGTTAGAGTGATCAAGGAAAAAAGAGGGAAGACACTATTTACCAACTGATCCTATAGGCATTAAGAGGATAGTAAGAGAACATTGAGAACAACTTTATATCAACAAAACTATTAGATGAAATTAACCTAGTTCTTAATAAAAACAAACTAACAAGTTTATTCTATGTGAAATTAACTAGGCAGCTATTGGAATTGTATTAATACCTACCCACACATGAAAATCAGACCTAAGACTGGTTAAGATAGCATAATGGTTATGTAAAAACTCTCATGCATGATGTGTTAAGGTCCCAGGTTCAATCCCCTATAGTAACATAAGCCAGAGATGAGCAGTGCTCTAAAGTAATAAAACAAAATAAAATAAATCATGCCCAGATGGCTACATTATTAGATTTTACAAATTGTTAATTATATAATTTGTACTGAGGAAATAAGAGGAATCACTAACTCACTTTAGGATGTCACATTACCCCAGCAGCAAAGTCAGATGAAGTGCTTAAAAACAACAAAACAAGCTAGCAAAAAACTGTTTATTAGTATCCTTCTTAAACAGAAGCATAGTTACCTAAACTTCTGCTTAATAAAATGTTAGCAAACTAAATCCAGCAATATATAAACATAGCATAATGGTTATGCATAAATATCTTCATGCCAGAGACTCTGAGGTCCCAAGTTTAATCCAAAGCACAACCATAAGCCAGAGACAAGCAGTGCTGAGGTGAAAATAAATAAATAAATAAAAATAGAAGTGTCAGTGTAGAAAGAGAAAAGAATGTCAATGTATATTAGCATTTTAAGACTTAGAAAAAGCAGGTATTCAACAGATTGAAAAAATATGGAAAAAATTTAGCATATGGATAATAAAATCTCCTCGTCAATTCTAAGTAGAACTTCTCCAACCTGATAGAAGCCATTTAGTGAAATATTACAGGTTACGTATTTTTAAAGTTGCCTAAAATCTGGGGACAAGACATACTGAAGTCTGCTCTCATCATTAAAATCTTACCATTTTACAGAAGATGCTTCCTAATGTAATAAATAAAGATTAAGAAGGGTGAAGAAAATAGCATAATGGTTATACAAAGAGATTCTCACACTTGAGGTTCCATAGTCCCAGTGTCAAACCCCCACACCACCATAAGCCAGAGCTGAGCAGTGTTCTAGTAAACAAGCAACACCCCACAACCAACACCACAGGAAAAAAAAAAAAAAAAAAAAAGACTATGTGGTCCAAGAGTTGACGCAGTGGATATAGTGTTTGACTCTTAAGCATGAGGTCCTGAGTTCAATCCTCAGTAGCACATGTACCAGACAGATGTCTGGTTTCTTCTCTCTCTCCTCCTATCCCTCTCATTAATTTAAAAAAAAAAAAAAAAAAAAAGACCATTATCAGATTGGGAAAGATTAACATACAAGGGCCTGCTTAAAAAGTTTAAAATTTTTAGTTAAGAATTGGGAATAGGGGGCCGAGGGTAGTGAAGAGGGTTAGGCACACATGGCACAATGCACAAGGACTGGCATAAGGATTCTGGCTGGAACCCCCAGCTCCCCACCTGCAGGGGGGTCACTTCACAATCAGTGAAGTAGGTCTGCAGATGTCGTCTATCTTTCTCTCCCCTTCTCGGTCTTCCACTCCTCTCTTGATTTCTCTCTGTCCTATCCAATAACAATAAGAACAAGGGCAACAAAAATGGGGGAGAGGAAAAAAAAAACAAAAACAACGGGGGGGGCTGGTGGTGGTGCACCTGGTTGAGTGCACATATTAGTGAAGCAGTGCTGCAGGTATCTCTCTCCCTCTCTATCACCCCCTTCCCTCTCAATTTCTGACTATCTCTATCCAACAAATAAAGATAAAAGGCCTCCAGAAGCAGTGGATTCATAGTAGGAGAAGGCACAGTGGGATCTTAGGTTAGGTGATCTCAGGGACTTAATTCCTGGCATCACCATAAACCAGAGTTGAGAAGTGTTCTGGTCAAAAGAGAATTAAGAAAAAAAATTGTTCTGAGTTAAAAAAAAACTATGTACAGTACATACACTTAATATAAAAATAATCTTACTTTTATTATGCTAACAACAAATACTAGAAAATTTAAATAATTACAATAGAGTCAAAACATTTTTAAACTGTGAAATTCCTCTACTCTCCCTAACCCCGTGGTTACTGCTGGGGTTTGGTATCTATACAATTCTACTGTTCCCAGTTACTATCTTCCTCCCTCTCTGTTTTTGATAGAGGGTGAAAGACAGAGGTACAGAAAGAGACAGAGATATATGCAGCCCTGCTGCCCTGCTCATGAAGCTCCTCACTACAGATGGGGACAGGGCATTGAAAACTGGTTGTCATACAAGGTAACTTGTGTACTCTACCAAGTACACCACTGCCTGGCCCAGTGATATAGATTCTTATAAGCTGGTTATTTATCTGCTTACTCTGTTTTAATACTATTTTTATTAATGATATAACAATGATTTTTTAAAAATTTAAGACTGGAGGCTGGGTGGTGGTGTACCTAGCTGAGCACACATGTTACAGTGTGCAAGGACCCAGGTTTGAGCCCCCGGCCCCCATCTGCAGTGCTGTAGGTGTCTCTCTGTCTCTCCCTCACTATCACCCCCTTCCCTCTCAATTTCTGGCTGTCTCTATCAAATAAAGATAATAAAGATTAAAAATAAAAAATTTAAGACTATGGGGTATATATATAGTTACACATTGCATTTAACAGCAAAGTTCTATGTCTCCCCCAGATAAATTTAACAAAGTATGAAAGTTATACAATAAAGCATAAAAATGAGAGAAATTTAACCTTATCTAAATTAAAGAGGAAGATATCTTCTTGGACAACACATCAAAAGACTGCTTAGATATCAACCCTCTGTGTAAATTGATGGACAGATTCAGAAAATTCCTAATATAAATTCGAGCAGGTTTTAAAAAAGAAATTAGAAAGTTTATGACTTGTGAGGTGGTGTAGTGACTACAGCATTGAACTTAGTGGCATGAGGTTCAGAGTTTGGTCCTCAGCATCACATATACCAGAGTGGTCAGTCAGTCTGCCTGCCTGTATGTATGCACCTATCTATCTATCTATCTATCTATCTATCTATCTATCTATCTATCTACCTATCTCTCATGCTAATAAATAATTAAATCCTTGGGGGAGAAAAAAATAGAAAATCAATTCTAAAAATTATATGGAGGGGGCCATAAGGTGGTACACCCGGTTAAAGCTCACATAGTACTAAATACAAGGACCCACACAAGGATCCAGATTCGAGCCCCTGGCTACCCACCTGTAGGAAGAATGCTTCACAAGTGGTGAAGCAGGAAGCAGGTCAGTAGGTGTCTATCTTTCTCTCTCCCTCTACTCCCTGTTCTATCCAATTAAAAAAAAAAAAAAAAGGAAAAATGGCCACTAAGAAGCAGTAGCAATAACCCTAGTGGGAAATATATATAATATACATGGTCATTTTGAAAAAGAACAAAATTAGGGGAATTGCACTCCTGACTTGAGGACTTGGTATAAAGTTACAATAGTCAAAACTGTTGGTATAAAAAAGAGAAGTTGTCTCCCAAAACTAGACATCTTATTTTTGAAAAGGGGGCCCAAACATTTAAAACAAAGTAGAATCTCTTCAACAAATAGTACTGGAAAACTTGGGTTGAAATATATAGAATGAAACTGAACTATATTTCATCACACACAAAAGTAAACTCCAAGTGGATCAGGAGTTGGATGTAACACCAGAAACTATCAAATACTTAAGAGGAAAATACTGACACAACTCTTTTTGATCTAAATTTTATAGGCATCTTCAATGATACAAATTCAACTGCAACGAAGACAAAAACAAAAATAAACCAATGGAACTACATCAAATTGAAAAACTCATGCACAGCAAAAGAAACAGTCACACACACACACACACACACACACACACACACACACACACACACACACACAAAAGAAAACAAAACAAAAAAACAAAAAAAAAACAAAACAGCCACACAAACAAAGAGCCCCCTTACAGAATGGGAGAAGATCTTTACATGCTATACAGACTAAAGGCTAATAACCAAAATATATAAAATGCTCGCCAAATTCAACAACAACAAAAAGACAAATGATCCTATCCAAAAATGGGAAGGGGATATGAGTGGTATTATTTACCAAAGAAGAGATGCAAATGGCCAACAGACATATGAAAAAAATGCTCCAAGTCATTGTCAGGGAAATGCAAATAAAGTCAACAATAAGATACCTCTTCACCTCTGAGAAACTGCCATACATCAGAAAGGATAATAAAAACAAATGTTGGAGAGGTTGTGGGGACAAAGGAACCCTCCTGCACTGCTGGTGGGAAGGTCAATTGGTCCAACCCCTGTGGAGAGCAGTCTGGAGAACTCTCAGAAGGCTAGAAGTGGACCTACCCTATGACCCCGCAATTCCTCTCCTGGGGATATATCCTAAGGAACCCAACACACCCACCCAAAAAGATCTATGTATACCTATGTTCATAGCAGCACAATTTATAATAGCCAAAATCTGGAAGTAATCTAGGTGTCCAACAACAGATGAGTGGCTAAGAGAGTTTGAGTATAGCACAATGGAATACTACTTAGCTATTAAGAATGAGGAATTCACCTTCTTCACCCCATCTTGGCTGGAGCTTAAAGGAATAAATGAGATAAGAAAGAAAGAGAAAGATGAATATGGAATGCTCTCACTCATGGACAGAAGTTGAGAAATAAGAACAGAAAGTGGGAACATAATGCAGAACTTAGACTGGGTTTGCTGTATTGCCACCAAAGCAAAGAACTCTGGGAGGTGGGTGGGGCGGGAGTGGAAGGCTTTCTGGTCCTAGTAGAAGATGACCTAGGATAAGGGTGAGAGTTTTGTGGAAAATGAGAAATTTTATAGGGCTGGGCAGATAGTACAGTAGTTATGCAAAGAGACTCTCAAGCCTGAGGCACTAAGGTCCCAGCTTCAATCCCCAGCACCACCATTAGCCAGAGCTGAGCAGTGCTCTAGAAGAAAAAAAAGAAAGAAATTTACAGAAAGAATATACAATACCTGTATTTACTGTAAACCATTAATCTCCCATAAAAATGTAAAATAAAATAAAAAATAATTTAAAAAAGAAAAGATGTAAAAATATGAGTTAATGGAACAGAATAAAGAATTCCATAAATAAACTGACACAGATATGTTTAGTTGAGTCTGACAGTATTATTTTCTTGGTTTCACTGTAGTTTCACACATGTGCAATTTTACTGCTGATTTTTTTCATTCAGAAAGAGCAGGTAACACATCAAAGCTCTATGGTTTCTCCCACTGCCACTATAACATCCTACTCTGGTATATCAAGATTCAAACCTGGGCCATGTATGGCAAGGCAGGCTCCCTACCTGGAGAGCTTTATTTTTGGCCCCAGTCACTTGAATTCTTAAAAAAGGTTAAAAAAGGGTCACAAAATAGAAGCAAAAACTAAATTTGTAGAGGATAACGAATATAGTGAAGAAAATGAACTAATCACTAGGATTATGATTAATCCACTCAGGAATGTACAACAGTTTTGAATAGACATTTTGCCCCCAAAAGATAGACATATGGCAAGTATTCATTTCAAAAAAGGAACTCAACATTGTCACTAGAAAGACAAATTAAACACACAATGAGATATCACTATGTATCCACTAGAATGGCTACAATTAAAAACTGACATAGTTAAATGTTTGCTAAGTCACAGAGCAGACAGAACCACATGTTGCTGGTAGAAATTCAAAAACAGTGATAGATGCACTTTGGAAGCTTTCTCACAAAGTTAAAATGCAGATACTAAATATCTAAGCAATTCCACTCCCACTAATTATTTTTCTTCACATAAAACACATTGTGGGTCAAAAAGGTAGCTCATCAGGTAAGCAGCCTGTACTGCCTTGTGCTCAAGCCAGGTTTGAGCCCCTGCAGCACACATGAGGTGATAAGGCCAGGGAGGAAGCTTCATTGCTGTGGTGACTCATCCCTCTATATCTGAATGGAAAAAAAGTGGCCTGGAGTGCAAGGCCTCAGTTTCCACAAAAAGGGGGAAAATAAATAAATACAGATTTGATACTAAAATGTTTACTGTAGATTTACTCAAAATATCCCAATTGGAAACAAACATACTGTCCATCAAATGTTAAACAATAGCCTAGGAGGTGGCACAGCAGATAAAACATGGAGACTCTGAGGTCCCAAGTTTGATCTCTGACATTACATATGCCAGAGTGACACTTTGGTCCTCTATTTCCTCCTCTTTTCTCATAAATAAATGAATAAATGTTCGGACCCCAACACCACATGGGAGGTGCTATGGCACTGGAAGAAACTCTCTCATATCAGAATGAAAAAAGTAGCTCAGGGTGGTAAAACTGGGGATGCACATGATCTTGGTTCCAGAAAAAAAGAAAAAAAGAGTTCATGACAAAAGTACGAAAAGCTTTCATTAAGAAACAATACACATGTGGCAAAAACATTTTTTTATGCAAAACTATGGTTCTCTTAAAAAAAAAACATCTGGAGCAGGGAGGCTCCATGAGGCTTATAGATCCAATCCATAGCACAAAAGCATCAAAAAGAACTTCATGGATGGTAAAGCGCAGCTTTGTGTGTGCTCCCTGTCTGTTAATTCTTTCAGTCAGAAAAAATTTAAAAATAGGGAGTGGGGCAGTGGTGCATCTGCTAGAGTGCACCCAGGTCCAAGCCCTCAGGTCATCACCTGCAGGGAGAAGCTTTACAAGTAGTGAAGCTGTAGCTGTCTCTTTTTCTTCTCACCTCTGTCTATCACTTCCCTCTCCGTTTCTGTCTCTAGCCAATAAATAAATAAATAAATAAATAAATAAATAAATAAATTCTGTCTCTAGCCAATAAATAAAAAAACAAATAAAGCACAAGAAAAAAAAATAAAAATTGGGCTGGAAAAATGGTTCAGTAGTATTTTCAGGTTTGGCACCACATTAAAAAAAGAAAAATCACAAAAATATGAAGCCTTAAAGTATGGAAATGATGCAACTCTGGCTGCGTGAAAACAGCATGAACTAAGAAATAAAGGAATGAAAACCTCGGAAAAGTTAAAATGCTGCTTACTCTTCGTCTTGGCTGGGGAAAGCCATCTCTGTGTCGTCGTCGTGTTCGAGAACGTGCCTGGATCCCCTGTCCTTTATTAAGTGGGTCAAAGGATTCTATAATAACAATCAGCAGAGAGCACTGTAAGAGGAAATTAACTCAATGGACTTAAATTGGGAGTAGATTTGATCACTAACAGACAACCACCACTAGATTCATTATTTTGTTTGTGGTAATAATTTTACTTATACACTTAAGGAAGAAACTAAAAGATGTGTAGTTAAATGAAAAAAAAAATGAATTAACAATCAAGTAAAACCCTATAAAGTTACTATAAAAAGGACAGAAGAAAAAGAAAAAGATAAAGAATAACTTAAAAGAACAATAAAGTGTAATTAATACCTTCAAAGGCAAAGACCATCTGGTGCCAATGATTAATGTCTTTGAAGTGTTAAAACTTCTTCAAATTGTCAATTCAGAGTGGAACTAATCTTCCAAAGTAAGAATGACTTTAGGCAGACAGGTTACACTGCACAAACCTGATGGAAAATCTGCTTCCAGATCCTGTTCAGTTTCCCCTTTTGAGAATTGCTTCAATTCTGAATCAGTCTCTTGCACAGCACTGGATTTTAAGGCATAATGATTTAACTCTTCTTCCCAGCTATGTGGAGTAGATACAGCCTCTGACTCAAGATCACCACTGTATGTACTTCCTTGATCTGAAATACAAAGAAATTAGACAAGTCCGTAAAATTGGACAGCTTTTTGACATGCTTGTTAATATAGCTGAACACTAAAAACTGTGATGTGATCAACCAGTCTAAAGAAGCGATTTAAGCTTCAATACTCTAACACATTATCTCAATTAATACTTTAAAAACAAGGCAGTTTCTATCATTCTCATTACAAACTGCTATAGAATCATATATATCAGGCTGGGGAGACAGCATAATGGTTATGCAAAAGACACATGCCTGAGACTCTGAGGTCTCAGGTTCAATCCCCAGCCCCACCAAAACCAGAGCTGACCAGTGCTCTGACCAGGTCTCATTGACTCTAGTTCTTTCTCTCTGTAACTCCCACTCATTAAAAAAATGAATAAACACAAAGCGCAAGGACTGGCGTAAGGATCCCAGTTCGTGCCCCCAGCTCCCCACCTGCATGGGAGTCACTTCACAAGCAGTGAATCAGGTCTGCAGGTGTCTGTCTTTCCTCCTGTTTTCCCCTCCTCTCTCCATTTCTCTCTGTCCTATACAATAATGACATCAATAACAACAATAACTAGAACAATAAAATAAGGGCAACAAAAGGGAATATTTATTATTTATTTATTTATGAGAGGGGTGGGGGAGTGAGAGAGAACCAGATATCACTCTGGTACGTGTTACTGGGGATCAAACTCAGGACTTCATGCTTGAGAATCCAACACTTTATCCACTCTTCCACCTCTCAGACCACTAAAGAGTTCTTTAAAAATTTTATTTTATTTTATTTTTCTTATACTTGATAAGACAGAGAGAAATTGAGAGGGCAGGGTGAGATAGAGAGAAAGAGAGAAAGAGAAACACCTGCAGCGCTGCTTTAGCTCTCTAAAGGTGGGGACTAGGGGTTTGAACCTGGATCCTTGCATATGGTAAAATGTGCACTCAACATGATAAAGTATATGTTTAACTAAGTGCACCACTGCCCAGCCCTTCAAAATACATTCACAATTACAAACCTTTTTCAAATATCTTGGTATCTAAAAACAGTTCCTGTTCAGAAGCTTGGGAGCCTAGGGAAAAAAAAAAGATGATGAAACAGTTTCTATATATACAGAGAGAAAATCACATCTTAAATTTGTGTATGTGTGTATATATATATAACATATATGTTATATATATATATATATACATATATATGTAACATATATATATGTTAAAAATTCTAAATAAATATCCTTTATATACAGAAATAATTCACTAATAAAACCAGGCATTAGAGTTAAATGGAATAAACAAATTACCAATGTTAGCAGTGATTATACTACTCCAAGGCAGCAGGAAAAGGGTCTTTACTCTTAATCTTATACACTTGTACAGATTCATACCATGAAATACAAATGTGGGGAGTCGGGCTGTAGCGCAGTGGGTTAAGCGCAGGTGGCGCAAAGCACAAGGACCGGCATAAGGATACCGGTTCGAACCCCGGCTCCCCACCTGCAGGGGAGTCGCTTCACAGGCGGTGAAGCAGGTATGCAGGTGTCTATCTTTCTCTCCTCCTCTCTGTCTTCCCCTCCTCTCTCCATTTCTCTCTGTCCTATCCAACAACGATAATAACTACAACAATAAAACAACAAGGGTAACAAAAGGGAATAAATAAATAAAATTTAAAAAAAAACTAGAAATACAAATGTGTAAAAAATATTCGGATTGAACAGACTCAATCACAGGAAATACATATAGTCATATAATCTCACAGAACCAAATAGGATACAGTTTTAACATTTACAAACTTATATAAAAGCACAAGAATTAAAAAACAATAATAATAATGCTTTTAAAAAATCCAATAAAAATGTTACTTTCCACAGAGATCAAAGATAAAATTAGCCAGATCCTTTCAGCTGAAAATGAAATCATTTATTTCCTACTCACCTGATTTTACCTATAATGACATGATTATGACTGGCTTAAAAAAGTTTTAAAGTTTTTTTGTGTCCAACTCAATGATAGAAGTACATTTTTTTATAAAGAGGAGACCCTTGATATATATTAACTACTGATGTGCATGGAAAGATCAACATGAAACAAGATTATTAGGGGCTGGACAGTGGCACACTAGGTTAAGGACAACTATTACCACGCACAAGGACTTAGGTTCAAGTCTGCAGGGGGGTTCACAAGCAGTGAGGCAGGTTTGAAGGTATCTATCTTTCTCACATTCCCTATATGCCCGTCCTATCTCAATTTCTCTCTATTCTATTCAATAAAATAGAGGAGGAAGAAAAAAGGCCACGAGGAGTGGTGAATTTGTGTGCTGGCACTGAGCCCAAGAACTAACCCTGGTGGCGGCAAGAAATAACCAAAGAAGGAATTATATCAGGAATTGCTATACTATATGTAATATTATAAGTTAGCAGAGTGGCAATTTTCTAATACATTAAAATCCACATATTAATGACTAAGACTTATAAGATTATACACTGAACAACAAAATGAGAGCAGACACACTGAAATAATAACAGTAATCTTTTATCCATCTCAAAGAATACACATAACTGTAAAACTGACAGGCAACACAAAAAAAGTTGAGTATTTGAGGCCAGGTGGTGGCACACCTGATTGTGCCCACATGTTGCATGTAATGCACAAGGACTCAGGTTCGAGCCCCCTGTCCCCTCCCTCCTGCCAAGGGGAAGCTTCACAAGTGAAGCAGGGCTGCAGGTGTCTCTTTGTCCTTCTTCCTCTCTATCTCCCCCTTTCCTCTCAATTTCTGTATCTATCCAATAAATAAAGACAATCAAAAAAAATTTTTAAGTTGAGTTTTTGCAAATGCCACAGTACTCTGAGAATTTAGAATATTTTTGGTTTGTGCACTCAACTGAATGTGCCACTACCTGGTCCCTAGAATGTTTTTTAAAATGCATTTGATCATTAAAGAGAAACAGGATAGGACCTGGAGACCCAAAGCCATCACTCTGACACACATGATGCCGGGAATTCAACTCAGCATCTCATGCATCCAATCTTTTACTCTTATCTGATAAACCACCTCCCTTGCACTATCATACAAAACTATACAAAATCTAACGTTTATCATACAAAATCAAAAGTGACTAGCTTTCCTAAAATCCAACACTGAAAAAAAAAATTCATCTGTATGTTTTAACTGTCTTAAGCATTCTATTTCTTCTAATAATTGTATCTCTACTCTTCCTGAAATATCAGGGAGGTGGTAATCAAAAATATCAACCTTTCTCAAATATAGATATTACTGAGTTCTGGTTACTATCATACACTTAAGTACTGGCTCTATCATTTACTGACCACATAGCCACAGGGCAAGTATAATGCTTCACTTTCTAAATGAAGAATTGAAATAATATCCACGTCTTACTGCAGTGTGCAAGGATGCAGGTTCAAGCCCCTAGTCTCTACCTACAGGGGTGAAACAGAGTTCCAACTGGCTCTCTATCTCCTCCTCTCCTCTCAACTTCTGGCTGTCTCTATCCAGCAGTAAAAAATAATAGCAAATAACTAATTCAAAAATAAAACAAAGTGACTCAATTTACCCTCTGACATGCCACTTATTGCTCAACAATGAGAAAGCAAAAAAAAAAAAAGAGAGAGAGAGAATGAGGAGGCCAATTTTTGGCAAAGCTGGTTGAGCGTCCATGTTACAGTACATAAGGACCCATATTCAAGCCTCCCGGTTCCCACCTGCTGGGGGAAAGCTTCATGAGTTGTGAAGCAGTGCTACAAGTGTCTCTCTCCCTCTCTATCATCCCCTTCCTTCTCAATTTCTTGTTGTCTCTATTAAATAAAGATAAAAATTTAAAAAAAGAAAGAAAAAGAGAGTGAGTAACCAACCAACTGGTGATCCACAGCACCAAAACGTCCTTCAGTTCAGAGGGGACCAGGCTTTAACCAGGGCAGTGCACATGGTAAAGCAGTGCACTGAACAACAACATTTTTTAAAAAGGTGTATTTATTTATTTTTGTTTGCTTATGAATTGACAAAAGAGAACCAGAACATCAGTCTGGCACACTCAATGCTAGGCAGGGAACCTGGGACCTTGTGCTTTTAAGTCTAGAACTTTAAGAACTATACCATTTCCCAAGCTGCCTTTCAAAGTCACTGTGAGGGGAGTTAGGCGGTAGCGCAGCGGGTTAAACGCTGGTGGTGAGAAGTGCAAGGACCAGCCTATGGATCCCATTTCGAGCCCCTGGCTTCCCACCTGCAGGGGAATCACTTCACAGGCAGTGAAGTGGGTCTGCAGGTGTCTGTCTTTCTCTCCCCCTCATGTCCTACTCAACAACGACGACATCCATAACAACAACAATAACTACAACAATGCAACAAAAGGGAATAAATAAATATTTGGAAAAAAAAAAAGTCACCGTGAGCTGCCTGGAAGGTAGTACAGTAGATTAAACACTGAATTCTCAAGCATGAGGTTCCAAGTTTGACCTCCAGCATCACATATCAAGAATGATGTTCTGCTTCACTGTCCTCCACCTCCTCTTCAATCTTTCTCTCCCTTTCACAAATAAATTTCAAGAAGAAAGAGAAAGATCTAGAGTGATACTTAAAATTACTCAATCTAATTAAACATATGTAGGTGAAATTTTCTTTATTTTAAAGTGATGCCAACCTCCCTGGGATATAGTTTTCTCCTTCTCTTCATCTTCTGCAATCATTTCTGCCATCTCAAGGAGATCTGCTTCAAATGGATTTGAGGGAAGCTTTTCCTTAATGTCTTCAATACTCTCTGTAACTTTATCTTCATTATCCATTGATGATGGAATAAGCATAGGGACAGGCATCTGAAAGACCAAAGATAAAATAAAGGTTTCTTAGGCAGTAAGTTCATCATCAAAGCTATTTGAAAAATAACCTTATTACTTAAATAAGAAACAAATTTAAGATATTTCCACTGTTAATCAATCCGGCTATTTTAGTTATTGTAAAATGGAATAATGATTTACAAGACAGTAATTCTTACAGAAGAACAAAATTTTATCTTCCCATAATAGGAGACTCCACAGAACTCCCATCAGCAGTTTAAATTCTCCTCAACCATCATACTATTGGTTCCTAATGCACTCTCAACTCTATCATAATTATTACTTAAGAGGAGTCACATAAATACTTCACTGAGTATCCACAGAAGCACTTACTTAAATGTCTTTATTTAACAGGTTTTTTTAAATGGGTGTGGTCTTACAATAAAGAAATGAGATAAAGAGGGGTCGGGGGTGGTGCACATGGTTGAGCAAAAGGACCCAGGTTTGAGCCCCCATACCTACCTACAGGGGGAAAGCTTTGCAAGTGGTGAAGCAGGGCTGCACGTGTCTCTCTGTCACTCTCCCTCTCTATCTCCCCCTTCTCTCTCGTTTTCTGGCTGTCTCTTATAATACATAAATAAAGATGATTTTAAAAAAAAAAAAGAAATAAGACCCCCAGATCACATCAAATCGACAGGGTTTACAGACAACAATATTTATACCCCTTTCCCATATTAGGGAGCTACTCTCTTCTCTGATCCAGCTTTCTGGTCCTTTTTCCAACCATGACATCATCTCCCCAGATAATAACTTGGATCCACCGGCATATCAGATTTCAGGCTCGGGGAAAAAAGAAAAAGAAAGAAGAAAAACAAAACAAAACAAAACCCTAGCGTAGCCACAGGCCCTTTGGAATATAACTAAAATATGTCAGCTATCTAAAAAATGGAGGACCCCCCCCAACTCTTCACCTGGCCCCAATAAATGTTACTTTATCAAGGTATGAGAGAGACAAAGATCAGAGCAATGCTGAGAATGAAACACTGAACTTTATACATGGAAATCATGTATGTTACCCACTGAAAATTTTCATTGGCTTCATAAAGATATATATATATTTAAAAAATGTATTTATTTATTAACAGCAGGGAAGGGAAGAAAGATAAGAGACAGAACCAGAGCATCACTCTAGCATATATAGTTCTGGACTTAAAAGCAAAGATCTTACACTGACAAACCTTGCACTCTACCATTGTACCACATCCCTGTCTAGACAGCAATAATTATGTTTAAAAAAAAAAAAACAAAAAAAACACTCCTTGGGGGAGGGGGAGAATAGCATAATGGTTATGCACAAAGACTATATATATATATATATATATATATATATATATATATATATATATATATATCCCTTTTGTTGCCTTTGTTGTTTTTTTATTATTGTTTTAGTTATTGTTATTGTCGTTTTTGGATAGGACAGAGAGAAATGGAGAGAGGACGGGAAGAAAGAGGGGAGAGAGAAAGACAGACCACTACAGACCTGCTTCACTGCCTGTGAAAGGACTCCCCTGTAGGTGGGGAACTGAGGGCTCGAACTGGGATCCTTACGCCAGTACTTGCGCTTTGCACCACCTGCACTTAACCCACTGCATTACCACCTGACTCCTGAAGAATGACTTTCATGCTTGGGGCTGGGTGGTGGTGCACGTGGTTGAGCACACATTTTTTTTTTCCTCCAGGGTTATTGCTGGGCTCAGTGCCTGCACCATGAATCCACCGCTCCTGAAGGCCATTTCTCCCCCTTTTTGTTGCCCTTGTTGTTGTAGCCTCCTTGTGGTTATTATTATTGCCACTGTTGATGTTGTTTGTTGTTGGATAGGACAGAGAGAAATGGAGAAAGGAGGGGAAGACAGAGAGGGAGAGAGAAAGACAGACACATGCAGACCTGCTTCACCACCTGTGAAGCGACCCTGCAGGTGGGGAGCGGGGGGGCTCGAACCGGGATGTGTATGCCAGTCCCTGCGCTTTGCGCCACATGTGCTTAACCCACTGCGCCACCGCCCGACCCCCGAGCACACACTGTACAATGTGCAAGGACCTGGGTCCCCACCTGCAGGTGGAAAGTTTTGTGAGTTGTGAAGCAAGGCTGTAGGTGTCTCTGTCTCTCTCCCTATCATCCCCATTCCTCTCAATTTTGAACTGTGTCTATCCAATAAATAAAGATAATACAAAAAAAATAATAAATACTTTCATGCCACGGGCTCCAAAGTCCCTGGTACAATCTGTAGCACCACCATAATCCAAAGCAAAGCAGTGCTCAGGTTAAAATAATAGTAATAGTGGTAGTGGCAGTGGCAGTAGTAGTAAATTACTGGGGCTGAGCAGTGATATATCTGGTAGAGTGAACCTGCTAGTATGTTTAAGGACCAAGGTTTAAGCACCTGGTTCCCACTTTTGAGGGTGGGGAGAGCGTCCCAAGTGGTGAAGCAGTACTGCAAGAGCCTCTCATTCTCTACCCCTTCCATATCAGTATCTCACTCTCTCTTATCTAATGAATAAATAAAATCTTTTAAATAGAAAAACTATAGAGGAAAAATTTTCAGCAACACTACTTGTTTCAGGTATACAGTTATTCATTTTACCAAATGTTCATCTTTATTTATTTTTTAAAATATTTTTTATTTACTCATTAGTGAGAAATGATAGGAGAGAGAGAAAGAACTGGACATCATTCTGGTACATGTGCTGCCGGGGATTGAACTCAGGACCTCATGGTTGAGAATCCAGTGCTTTAGCCACTGGGCCACCTCCCAGACCACGTTCATCTTTATTTTTAATTAATGAGGCAAAGAATCAGAGGATCACTCTGGCTTAAGTGGTGCTAGAGACTTTAGCGCTACACTTTACCTTCCAAGCCACCTACCTTGCCCCCAAGATGTAAAGTTTTTTTTTTTAAACTGGTTAGCATTTCTTAAATCATATTTATTTGATAGTACAGACAGGAATAGAGAGGAGGGGGAGAGAGGGAAGAAGAGAGGAAGATAAACATCTGGAGCAATGCTTCACTTCTCATGAAGCTTCCCTCTTGCAAATGGCGACTAGGGGATTGAGAAGCGTCCTTGCACACTCTAATGTGTGTGGTCAACTGGGTGTGCCACCCAACAACTGGCCATAACACAAAGTTTTACTTGAAGATGTATACTAAATTAGTCTTAATTTCTAAATGTTTACTCACTGGAACTGGAATTCCAAATGGGACTGGTGCGTACTGAGTATAAAGATGAAGAGGTATGGGCACAAACACTGGTACTGGAACTGGCACCACAATGATCTGGGGATGACTTGGAGTAGCTTCTAATGGAGAAAAAGAAAAAAAAAATCATAAAACAGCGTTAGAACAACAGTTTAAGAATTTAAATAGAAGTTTCTAGTATAAAGTAGGTTTAATCTGACAATAGATCATAGAAAGGAGAAACAACTAAAGCAGAAAATGTTTGAAAATAGCCTTGAAATAATATAGGCAATGTATGCTAAGATGAAGGTTATAATTTGAATGGATGAAAGAAAAACAGCAGTGATCTTAGAAGGAAGACATGAGAAATGCCTTAACATGAATAATTATGTCATATCAAAGAAAAATTGAATAGATAGAAATAAAATTTGTCCAAGTATATAATATACATTTTTTTTTGCCTCCAGGGTTATTGCTGGGGCTCAGTGCCTGCACTACAAATCCACTGCTCCTGGAGGCCATTTTTCCCATTCTGTTGCCGTTATTATTTTTATTGTCACAGCTGTTGTTGTTGTTGTTGTTAGATAGGACAGAGAAAAATTGAGAGGGGGGAAGACAGAGAGGAGAGAAAGACAGACACCTGCAGACCTGCTTGACTGCTTCTGAAGCGAGCCCCTGCAACAAGTGGGGAGCTGGGGGCTCAAGCCGGGATACCTACACCAGCCCTTGTGCTTTATGCCATATGCAATTAACCCACTGCACTACCGCCCAGCCCCTATGATATACATTTTAAAATTACTTTTAGGGGCGCGCAAGACAGCTCACCTGGGCAGAGCACAGGACATGGGGATGGGGGTGGGGCCACTTTCAAGTCTTCCTTACACCACATGTGAGTACTACAACACTGAAGAAAGGTTTGATATTGTGGTGTCTTTCCCTTTTTCTGTCTCTTGTTCCCACAAAATTGCTTTTCCCCGCACATGGGCACGGGAGCCCTCCCCCTCCCCCTTTCTAAAAAGATAGAATAGAACAATTAAAACCCAGTCACAGCATGCCAGGTATGTGCTCTACAGTCAACCCCATAATCCCCAATATTTAGACCCTCTCTACATAATCCTTGGGGTTTGTTTTGTTTTTTTTTTAACCAGAGCCGTACTCAGCTCTGCCTTACGGGGAATGTGACCTGGAGCTTTAGAGCCTCAGGCATGAAAATTTGTTTACATAACCATTATGCTTTCTTCTTTTTTTTTTTTTTTAATTTTTTAGAGTTCTTTTTTTATTCCTTTTTGTTGCCCTTGTTGTTTTATTGTTGTAGTTATTATTGTTATTATTCTTGATGTCATCGTTGTTGGATAGGGAAGAAAGAAATGGAGAGAGGAGGGGAAGACACAGAGAGAAAGACACCTGCAGACCTGCTATACCGCCTGTGAAGCAACTCCCCTGCAGGTGGAGAGCCGGGGGCTCGAACTGGGATCCTTACGCTGGTCCTTGCACTTTGTGCCACGGTCTATAATCCTAACATCTGTGCTTGATTAATAATATCATTCATCATTAATAAGAAAACTAAATGAAGTGTTGAAAGTATGATATCATCAACTAAACTTTTGCTACAATTTGCTAAGTTTCAGATGGTGAAAATACTTCACTCAGGGATGTATGAGAACTAAAAAGTAGGCAAGCAAACACATCTAGGAAAAAGTAGGCACTCCAAGTAAATAGATTTTCCCCCATAAAAAGAGAAATAAAGAGGAAATACAAAAAGCATACCTGTCTGGCATTCTTTGTTTTGGGTATGTGGTTTGCAAGAAGTGGCTTTAGTCTGTGTGATGGGTTTGCACAATAAAGCTTTATTCTTCAAAAGTCTTGGAGGCTGGGATGGAGGCAATTTCAGGGCATCTGTTTGTGTACTTGCCTACACAAAAGAAAAGCAGACATAGCAACAGAAGTTTTTTTATCATAAATCACAAGAAATATTACAATTTTGAAAGAAATATTAAAGTTACTAGAAAACATAGAACACAGTAACTATTCAAGAAAATATGTAGGAAATATACTATCGGGGCCATGTGGTGGTGCACCTGGTTAAGCGCACATGTTACAATGCGCAAAGACCCAGGTTCGATCCCCTGGTTCCTACCTGCAGTGGGAAAGCTTCTTAAGTGGTGAAGCTGGGCTGTAGGTGTCTCTGTATCTCTCCCTCCCTATCATCCCCTTCCCTCTCAATTTCCACCTGTCTCTATCCAATAAATAAAGATAATTAAAAAAAATTTATAAAAAAGAAAAGAAAACTATCTCTAACATTAAAAAAAAAAAAAAAAAGGAGCAGATCGCTTTCTCTCCTCTCCTCTCCCAGATCAACTAGGAATACCAAAGGAGACCACCTGGGACCGAAACAAGACAGGACCAGAATGACCACAGGAACCCAGTAAATCACCGTTGAGTACAAACACATGTGGCTGGCGACAGAGAGGAGAGAGGAGCCTAAGGAGAGATTAAGTGACTGCTAACAGTTCAGCAGTTTATCAGTTGGGACACCACCTCCAGTGTGCTCCACCAACAAGAGGACAGCTGAAGGGAGAAGAGGACTCCCCAGAGACTCACCAAGTGCAACTCTGAGTCTCCATTGCTACTGCCCTCAGAATCTGCAGCAGCGACAGGGAAGGACACCAGGGGACAGAGATTTAACCAGGAAACTCAGGAGACCTATACCTTGGTGGCATAGCTGAGGGGCTATGAAAGTCTCTTTGCATAACCACTGAACTATCTCTGCCACACCCTGCTTTATCTCTTGGTCAGGAGTCGCTAAGAAGCCTATTGATAGTTTAAAAGCCCTCAGGCTCCCATAGCCTACAGGGAAAAAAAAAGAGGCTTTTAAACCACTGAGCTCCAAACTCAGGGATTAAAATACTATTGAAACAACTGTTAACTTCCACCACTGTGAACCCTTTAATTAACTTACTTACACAAGTCAATCGAGGCAATAGTGATCAGTAATTTGAAAAGTACTGATAAAGGGAACTCATAACATAATATATAAAATAGTTAAAACAGCAAGAAGAAATATTGGAGAATCGAACCAGGACAAGAGTCCAGCTAAAAGTCCTCCAGAGGGTGAAGCACAAAATAACGAGTTCAACATCCAAACATTAGCTAAGAAATTAATAACAGGAGTGAGTAAAGAATTTGAAAAAATTGGGAGTCAGGCTGTAGCACAGCGGGTTAAGCGCAGGTGGCAAAAAGCACAAGGACCAGCATAAGGATCCCGGTTCAAACCCTGGCACCCAACCTGCAGGGGAGTCGCTTCACAGGCGTTGAAGCAGGTCTGCAGGTGTCTGTCTATCTTTCCTCCTCTCTGTCTTCCCCTCCTCTCTCCATTTCTCTCTGTCCTATCCAACAACGACAACAACAATAATAAATACAACAATAAAACAACAAGGGCAACAAAAGGGAATAAATAAATAAAATAAATATTTTTTAAAAAAATTAAAAAAAAAAGAATTTGAAAAAATTGTAATCAGAAATACAGGAATAACAAATGAGACTACGGAAGAAAATACTAATTATCTCATGGTTATTAGAGAGCAGAAAACTAAAATAGCTGAGCTAAGAACACAACTATCTGAACAAGCTAAAACAGTATCAGAACAGGGCAACAAAATAGATGAACTCCAGAAAACAGTAGAGGGCAGAGAGAATAGAATCAATGAGGCTGAAGACACAATTAGCAAGATCGAGGATGAATTAGAGACAACTAAAAAAGAAGTAAGAGATCTCAAAAAGAGATTAAGAGATGCTGAAAACAACAACAGAGACCTATGGGATGACTTCAAAAGAAACAATATACACATTATTGGCTTACCAGAGGAAGAAAGAGAAGGAGAGGAAGAAAGCATTCTCCAGGACATAATAGCTGAAAATTTCTCTAGTCTAGACAACACCAAAGACATAATGATTCAAGAAGCCCAGAGGGTCCGAAACAGAATTAACCCAGACCTAAAGACACCAAGACATATCATACTTAGAATGGAAAGGAATAAGGATAAAGAAAGGATCCTGAAGGCTACAAGAGAAAAACAAAGAGTCACCTATAAAGGAAAACCCATAGGATTAGCAGCAGACTTCTCCATACAAACACTAAAGGTCAGAAAAGAATGAATGGCAAGATATCTACTGAGTGCTCAATGAGAAAGGCTTTCAACCAAGAATACTATATCCTGCTAGACTATCATTCAGACTAGATAGAGGCATCAAAACCTTCTCAGACAAGCAACAGTTGAAGGAATCAACTCAACTATCACCAAGCCTGCCCTGAAAGAAATTCTGAAAGGTCTCCTATAAACAATCAGACCACCACAAATAGGTCTGATTGTTTATAGGAGACCAAAAATATATCAAAACACTCTAAAACTCTACAAGAATGGCGTTAAAATATCTTGAATCTTTGATATCAATAAATGTCAATGGCCTGAATTCACCTATTAAAAGACATAGAGTAGGAAGATGGATCAGAAAACACAACCCAACAATACGCTGTCTACAGGAAACCCACCTAACTCAACAAGACAAACACAGACTTAAAGTGAAAGGATGGAAAACTATCATACAAGCCAATGGCCCACAAAAAAGGGCAGGAACAGCTATTCTCATATCTGACACGACAGACTTTAAAATAGATAAGATTATAAAAGACAGGAATGGACACTACTTAATGCTCAGAGGATCAGTCAATCAAGAGGACTTAACAATTATTAACATCTATGCACCCAACGAGAAGCCACCTAAATACATCAAACTTCTACTGAAAGAGCTACAGCAATGTATTAACAGCAACACAATCATAGTAGGGGACTTCAACACCCCACTCTCTCAACTTGACAGATCATCCAGGAAGAAAATCAATAAAGAAATTAGGGAGCTAAATGAAGAGATAGATAAACCAGAACTATTGGACATTTCAGAGTCATTCATCCCAAGACACTGGAATACACATTTTACTCAAATCCACATGGGTCATTCTCAAGGATAGACCATATGTTAGGCCACAAAGACAACATCAGCCAATTCAAGAGCATTGAAATCATCCCAAGCACCTTCTCAGACCACAGTGGAATTAAACTAACACTTAACAATCAACAAAAGATTAGTAACAGTGCCAAAATGTGGAAGCTCAACAGTACACTTCTTAACAACTTCTGGGTCAAAGAGGAAATCAAGGAAAAAATCAAAATGTTTCGAGAGTTCAATGAAAATGAAGACACAAGCTATCAAAATATTTGGGACACAGCTAAAGCAGTCCTAAGAGGGAAGTTCATAGCTATACAAGCACACATTAGGAAACAAGGAAAAGCACAAATAAACAGCCTGATTGCACATCTTAAAGATTGCACATCTTCTTCTTAAAGAAGAAGAACAACAAAGGAACCCTAAAGCAACCAGAAGCACAGAAATCACTAAAGTTAGGGCAGAAATAAATAACATTGAGAATAGGAAAACCATACAAAAGATCAATGAAAGTAAATGTTGGTTCTTCGAAAGAGTAAAGAAAATCGACAAACCTTTAGCCAGACTCACAGAACAAAAAAGGGAGAAGACCCAAATCAATCGGATAGTAAATGAAAGAGGAGATATCACAACAGACACCACAGAAATTCAACATATCATGCGAGGCTTCTATGAACAACTATATGCCACCAAGCTAGAGAACCTGGAAGAAATGGATGATACCTACCAACTTCCAAAAGTAAGTAAAGAGGAAGTAGATAACATGAACAGGCCCATCACAGCTAATGAAATTGAAAGTTATCAAAAATCTTCCCAAAAATAAAAGTCCTGGACCAGATGGTTTTACAAATGAATTCTACAAAACCTTCAAAGAGGAAATAATACCTCTACTTTTAAAAGTCTTCCAGAAGATTGAAGACACTATTATACTCCCTGCTGGCTTCGATGAAGACAACATCACTCTGATACCAAAAGCAGACAGGGACACAACCAAAAAAGAAAACTACAGACCAATATCTCTGATACTGGAACATAGATGCGAAAATATTGAACAAAATTCTAGCCAACCGGATACAGCAGTATATCAAAAAGATTGTTCATCATGACCAAGTGGGGGTTATCCCAGGCATGCAAGTTTGGTTTAATATACGTACATCAATCAATGTGATCCACCACATCAACAAAAGCAAGACCAAAAACCACATGGTCATATCAATAGATGCAGAGAAAGCCTTTGACAAAATACAACATCCCTTTATGATCAAAACACTACAAAAAAAGGGAATAGATGGAAAATTCCTGAAGATAGTGGAGTCTATATATAGAAACCTACAGCCAACATCATACTCAATGGTGAAAAACTGGAAGCATTTCCCCTCAGATCAGGTACTAGACAGGGATGCCCACTATCACCATTACTATTCAACATAGTGTTGGAAGTTCTTGCCATAGCAATCAGGCAGGAGCAAGGAATTAAAGGCATACAGATTGGAAGAGAAGAGGTCAAACTCTCCTTATTTGCAGATGACATGATAGTATACATGGAAAAACCTAAGGAATCCAGCAAGCTTTTGGAAATCATCAGGCAATACAGTAAGGTGTCAGGCTACAAAATTAACATTCAAAAGTCAGTGGCATTCCTCTATGCAAACACTAATTTAGAAGAAATTGAAATACAGAAATCAATTCCTTTTACTATAGCAACAAAAACAATAAAATATCTAGGAGTAACTCTAACCAAAGAAGTGAAAGACTTGTATACTGAAAATTATGAGTCACTACTCAAGGAAATTGAAAAAGACACAAAGAAGTGGAAAGATATTCCATGTTCATGGGTTGGAAGAATTAACATAATCAAAATGAATATATTACCCAGAGCCATCTACAAATTTAATGCTATCCCATCAAGATCCCAAGCACATTTTTTAGGAGAATAGAAAAAATGCTACAAATGTTTATCTGGAACCAGAAAGACCTAGAATTGCCAAAACAATCTTGAGAAAAAAGAACAGAACTGGAGGCATCACACTCCCAGATTTCAAACTATGTTATAGGGCCGCTGTCATCAAAACTGCTTGGTACTGGAACATGAATAGACATATTGACCAGTGGAATAGAATTAAGAGCCCAGAAATGAGGCCCCACACCTATGGAAATCTAATCTTTGACAAAGGTGCCCAGACTATTCAATGGGGAAAGCAGAGTCTCTTCAACAAATGGTGTTGGAAACAATGGGTTGAAACATGCAGAAGAATGAAACTGAACCACTGTATTTCACCAAATACAAAAGTAAATTCCAAGTGAATCAAGGACTTGGATGTTAGACCACCAACTATCAGATACTTAGAGGCAAATATTGGCAGAACTCTTTTCCACATATATTTTAAAGACATTTTCAATGAAACGAATCCAATTACAAAGAAGACTAAGGCAAGTATAAACCTATGGGACTACATCAAATTAAAAAGCTTCTGCACAGCAAAAGAAACCACTACCCAAATCAAGAGACCCCTACAGAATGGGAGAAGATCTTTATATGCCATACATCAGATAAGAGTTTAATAACCAACATATATAAAGAGCTTGCCAGACTCAACAACAAGACAACAAATAACCCCATCCAAAAATGGGGGGAGGACTTGGACAGAATATTCACCACAGAAGAGATCCAAAAGGCTGAGAAACACATGAAAAAGTGCTCCAAGTCTCTGATTGTCAGAGAAATGCAAATAAAGACAACAATGAGATATCACTTCACTCCTGGGGGAATGTCATACATCAGAAAAGTTAACAGCAGCAAATGCTGGAGAGGGTGTGGGGTCAAAGGAACCCTCCTACACTGCTGGTGGGAATGTCAATTGGTCCAACCTCTGTGGAGAGCAGCCTGGAGAACTCTCAGAAGGCTAGAAATAGACCTACCCTATTACCCTGCAATTCCTCTCCTGGGGAAATATCCTAAGGAACCCAACACACCCATCCAAAAAGATATGTGTTTACATATGTTCTTGGCAGCACAATTTGTAATAGCCAAAACCTGGAAGCAACCCAGGTGTCCAACAACAGATGAGTGGCTGAGCAAGTTGTGGTATATATACACAATGGAGTACTACTCAGCTGTAAAAAATGGTGACTTCGTCGTTTTCAGCAGATCTTGGATGGACCTTGAAAAAATCATGTTGAGTGAAATAAGTCAGAAACAGAAGGATGAATATGGGATGATCTCACTCTCAGGCAGATGTTAAAAAACAAGATCAGAAACAAAAACACAAGTAGAACCTGAAATGGAATTGGGATATCTCACCAAAGTAAGAGACTCTGGGGTGGGTGCGTGGGGAGAATACAGGTCCATGAAGGATGATAAATGACATAGTGGGGGTTGTATTGTTAAATGGGAAACTGGGGAATGTTATGCATGTACAAACTATTGTATTTATTGTTGAATGTAAAACATTAATTCCCCAATAAAGAAATAAATAAAATAAATAAATTTAAATAATTAAAATTAAAAAAAGAAGAAGAAAGAAATATACTATTTCGTGGTCTGGGAGCTGGTGCCATAGATAAAAGCACTGAACTCTCAAGCAGGAGGTTCTATGTTCAATCCCCAGCAGCACATGTACCAGAATGATGTCTGGTTCCTTCACTCTCTCCTGCTAACTATCTTATTAATAAATAAAAATTTTTAAGTAGAAAATAAAAAAGAATTATACTGTTTCTGAAATATCAACAAGAAATATCTTGATAACTATACTGATTCTGAATGCATCAACCTTTTATATTTGCCAAGAAAAACATTATTTCTACTATAAATCATTAATAATTCTAGATATAGGCAGAGGAGCTATCGTAGTGGCTAGGCAAAAAGACTTTCATGCCTGACACTCTGAAGAACAAGGTTTAATCACCATAAGCAGGAGTTAAACAGTATTCTGGTAAAATAGTTAAAGAATTGAAATAAAACAGAATGTGGTAAATTAAAAAAAAAAAACTGAGTTCATAATAATATTATTTCCTACTCTGTCACTGATTATGTACATGTTTTATCAAGCTAGCTTTATTGAAGTAAATCACCAAACACAATACATTTCTTTCTTCCACAGAAATTTCACTGTTTCTGCACTGACTTTCTCATTCATTTTACTGCAGAGATAGACAAGGAGACCACAAGAGATACCACAGTGCTGGAGCTTACCAAGTACTGTCATACATCTACTGTGCCATGGCTCAGACAGGATCATGTGTATGGCAAGGCATGTACCCTGCCAGGTGAGCCACTGCTCAGCCCCTAAAAAGGGATCATTTTATTTTCTTTTTTAAACTTCATTTTTTAAAAAATAATTATTTATTACTGGATAAAGACAGGGAGAAATCGAGAGGGGAGTGAAGAGAGAGAGGGAGAGACAGAGCAACAACTGCAGATCTGCTTCACCGCTTCTGCAGCATCCCCACTGCAGGAGAGGAGCTGGGGACTCAAATCTAGATCCTTGCATGGGTCCCAGTGCTTAATACTATGTGTGTGTATCTGGGTGCACCACCACCTGGTCCCCAAGATTCAATTTCTTTGATAGATATATTAAAATGAGAATTGGTACTTCTTGGCAGAAAGAATTCACAATGAACTTAAGTTTCTATTTATTAAAATTTTTAAATTAAAAAAAATTTTTTTTGATAACCACATAGTAATTGAGATGGAAGGAGAGGGGCCGGGCAGTGACGCACCCAATGAGCCTACACATCACCAAGCACAACGACCCAAGTCAAGCCCCTATTCTGCACCTGCAGAGGAGACGCTTCACGAGATGTAACAAGCCTGGAGTTGACTATTTTTCTGTCTCCTTCTCTATCTCCTCCTCTCTGTTTCTTTCTATCCTATCAAATAAAAAAAAAAAAAAATTTAAAAAAAGGTTGCCAAGAGTGTTGGATTCACCATGGTGGCACTAAGCCCAGCAATAATGTTGGTAGCAAAGAGAGAGATAGAGAGTGAAAGAAAGGGAGATATATAGCAGGAGAATTGGGGGGGGGGGGCGCGAAAGAAAGACAGACAGACAGACAGACACACACACACACACACACACACACACACACACACACACACACACGAGTTCATTTAGCGTTCATGAAGCTTCCCCCTGCAGGTGGGGACCATGGGCTTGAACCTAGGTCCATTCACACAGTAATGTGTACTTACTACTAGAAGTGCCATCACCCAGCCTGCCCACCCCCCAAAAAAGATTGGGAGGTGGGGGGGGGGGGTGGCCAGGACTTGGCGAAGTGGATAAAGTATTTCACGGAGAAGCCTAAGATCTTGAGTTTGATCTCTGGTCACACATATGACATAGTAATCCACTAAACCATGTGTCTGGCTCAAAAGCAGTCTCTTTCTATTCTTACTCCCATTTTAATAAAGGTAAATGGGAGACAGAAAAGGAGAAACACCATAGTATCTGCCCATGCAACGTTCTCAGAGAAATGCTGTGGGGGGACTTAACGTGTGCATGGTAATGTGTGCACTCTGCCAAGAGAGCTATCTCCTAGCCCATTTTATTTTATAAAAGAGAATGAAGGGGAGAGGCAGAAAGAGAACGTAAGATACTGCTCTCCTTCCATGGACTTCTATTTGTTTTTGTGCCTCAAAGAAAGCAAGACAGGTGCTCCCTGGCACCAAGAAGTCCAAAAATAAATAGAAAAAAATAAAGTCATTTATAAGCTTTTACTTATCTTATATAAAAAAAAGTGGAGGGTAGGTGGTGGTGCACCTGGTTACTGTGCACTGTGCATTACAGTGCACAAGGACCTGGGTTCAAGCCCCTGGCCCCCACCTGCAGGGGGAAGCTTCACGAGTGGTGAAACAGGGCTGCAGGTGTGTGTCTGTGTCTCTTCCTCCCCTCCCCCTTTCAATTTCGCTCTGTCTCTATCCAATAAATAAGTAAACAAATAAATAATTTTTTTAAGTGTAAAGGCTAGGAGTCTGGCAGTAGCACGGGTGGGTTAAGTGCAGTAGCTCAAAGCACAAGGACCGGCATAAGGATCCTGGTTCAAGCCTGTGGCTCCCCACCTGCAGGGGAGTCGTTTCACAGGTAATGAAGCAGGTCTGCAGTTGCCTATCTTTCTCGCCCTCTCTCTGTCTTCCCCTCCACTCTCCATTTTTCTCTTTCCTATCCAACAACAGCGACATCAATAACAACAAAACAAGGACAACAAAAGGGAATAAATACCTTTTTTAATTTTTTTAATATTTATTTATTTTATTTATTTATTCCCTTTTGTTGCCCTTGTTGTTTTATTGTTGTAGTTATTATTGTTTTTGTCATCGTTGTTGGATAGGACAAAGAGAAACAGAGAGAGGAGGGGAAGACAGAGAGGGGGAGAGAAAGACACCTGCAGACCTGCTTCACCGCCTGTGAAGCGACTCCCCTGCAGGTGGGGAGCCGGCCGCTCAAACCAGGGTCCTTATTACGGTCCTTGTACTTTGCGCCACCTGAGCTTAACCCGCTGCGCTACAGCCTGACTCCCCAATAAATAACTTTAAAAAAAAAAAGTGTAAAGGTTATTCCAGACACCAAGAAACACTGCAGAGATGTCATTGTGCTAGTCCTAAGTTTTCCTCATTATTTAGTCTTTTAATAGACAAAGCAGAAAATAATGACTAAAAATGGGTATTTACAATAAAATCTGACCTAGGCAAAAAACAAGTTGCACTGCACAAATATTTTATTTACAACCTGATAACATTACAAAACCTCAAAAGATCCTCATATGCCCAAATTATGTACAACTTATACTCACTCTGTACAAAAAGTCAGCTCTTCAGTAATTAAAGATAATAAGCATTCAAAGAAAGAACTTAAAGGCCTAACTAAATAAAAGACTGTATTCCTGAACAAAGATTTAAAATATTCAGGGATTTTATTTTATATAAGAACAAAGGAGGAAAAATTAGCTTGGCATATTTATACTGCATAAACATGCAAAGAATACAGTGGCAATAAAAATACCAATAAAAATAATACTTACATCTCCAATGATTTTTGCTGTTACTGTAGGAACTGCACCTGATATAAATAAAAATATGCATGTGAGATTTCATATAGCTATTTAAATGCTAGCATTAAAAACTGGCCATAAAACATTAAGTCTCATAGTAAAACAGTGAAAACATGATTTAATTCTGCTAACAGCCCACAATGAGTCAACAATCCTAATATGAACATATCAAACATGAAATTGATGACTATGGAAAAAAGATAGCTTGCCACTGTAGTCAACTCATAGATGCTAAATGCTTTCAAATGAAGCCATACCTTGTAAAACACTGTTGGAATTCACTGTGGGCTGAGCTGCAGGAGCACTTGCTAATGAAACTACATTGGCAATAACTGGCGTTGAATCTTTTCTTAGAGATGGAGGTCCTGCCGAAGTAGCTGGCATCATGGAAATACTTGCTGATTAAATAAAAATCAGAAAAACTTAATATAATTTACATGCAAATACAAAGAAACCAACATTTGAAGGAGGTTAAAATAATGATTTTGGTAGAGTATATTCTAATGGAACAGAATCACTTTAGAATTAAATGGGCTTTTTATATTTTTCCAAACTAATGAAAAATACTAGTCCATACTCTTTATCATGTGCTAAGTGTACACACAGAATATTTAAAAGATGACTTAAATCTCTTATGTCCTTTAATTTAATTTTTATTTTTAATTCCTTAAAGAATTAACGTTGGGGTGGGGGTAACTAACATAATAGTGATGCAAAGAGACTCTCATGCCTAAGGCTCCTCAAGTCCCAGGGTTAATACCCATGTACCGCCATAAGCCAGAGCTGAGTAACGCTCTGGTTATATAAAAAAAAAAAAGGAAGAAATAATTAAAGGTATGTGTTCAACAACAAAGCACTGTTTGCTGTTCTTACAGAATTTATCTGATTCAGAATGCTCAGGAAAAAAATATAAGATCTAATTTTACTTGGCTTTAATCTAAGGCATTAGATAAAAGAATAAGTGATTTAAAAAGAATGAAATCTGTGTTGGGGGAGATAGCATAATGGTTATGCAAAGAGACACTCTTGCCTGAGGCTCCAGAAAGAATGAAATTTGTTCATATGCACAAACACGTACACACATACATATATGCGCATGTGTGTATACATACATACACACGTGTGTGCATGTGTGTGTGTGTGTTGCTATTGTTTTTTGTTTTTGCTTTTTAACCAGAGCACAGCTCAACTGTGGCTTATGGTGGTGCTAAGGGTTGAACCTGGGATTTTTGGTGACTCAGGCATAAGTCTTTTGGCGGGAGTCGGGTAGCGCAGTGGGTTAAGTGCAGGTGGCGCAAAGCACAAGGATCCCGGTTCAAGGCCCCAGCTCCCCACCTGCAGGAGAGTCATTTCACAAGCAGTGAAGCAGGTTTGCAGGTGTCTATCTTTCTCTCCCCGTCTGTCTTCCCCTCCTCTCTCCATTTCTCTCTGTCCTATCCAACATTAATAATAACTACAACAATAAAAACAACAAGGGCAACAAAAGAGAATAAATAAATAAATATACCTTTTAAAAAGTCCTTTGGCATAGCCATTATGCTGTCTCCCCAACCCTATGAATAGCATTTTTAGAGTTCTGAATCTGCAGACTAGGAGCTAACTCGAGCATATATCTAAGTTTCACTTTACCTGTACTGTTGTGGGGAGGTGGGTCACACATACTTTGCTGATTACAGAACATCAAAATACAAAGTAGATTACAGAAATGTTTCATTTCTCCTCGCCATTTCAAGGACTCACTGAGTTTACCCTGTCTCTTACAACCGTCACATTTAGCCATCTGGAAAAATAAAATCACAAAAGAGAAAAATAAATTACCTGTGATTCACAAAATGAAAGCAGTATACTCATAATAAATGAAGTTAGAATTCAGATTATAAAAATGAAGGTGGACTGCCCTAAATTGATTTCATAATAAATAATTTTTTTAAATCAAATTATAAAGATACCAATAATGACAGAGGACCTAGTGGGGGTTGTACTGCTATATGGAAAACTGGTAAATGTAATGCACGTACAAACTACTGTATTTACTGTCAATTGTAAAACATTAATTCCCCAATAAAGAAATAATAATAAAAAAGATACCAATAAATAGTAGGAGCCTAGGAAGTGTAGAGATAGTTCAAGTGTTGGATTCACAAGCCCAAGGTCGCAAATTCAATCCCTAGTACAGCATAGTCCAGATTGCTGCTCTAGTTGGTCTCTTTTTTTTATTCATTCTGGGGCTCAGTGCCTGCACCATGAATCCACTGCTCCTGGAGACCTTTTTTTTTTTTACCCCATTTTTGTTGCTCTTGTTATTATTATCGTTGTTGCTATTGCTGTTGTTGTTGGATAGGACAGAGAGAAATAGAGAGAACATGGGAAGACAGACACCTGCTGACCAGCTTCACCGCTTGTGAAGTGACCCCCCTGCAGGTGGGGAGCCGGGGTCTCAAACAGTGATCCTTGCCTTGATGCTTGTGTTTCACGTCTTGTGCGCTTAATCTGCTGCGCTACCGCCTGACCCCCGGTCTCTTTCAATATATATCTATCACTCATGAAATAAATAAATCCTTTTAAAAAAATCCAGGAAATAAAAAGCATGGGTGGTAGGGGAACAGTGTGTCAGGAGAAGGCTAACTGGGTATAGCACAAGCCTTCCTACATGAGTCCTAAGTTTCATCCTTACGCCGGTCCTAGCGCTTTGCGCCACATGCGCTTAACCCGCTGCGCTACCACTTGACTCCCACATTTTACTTATTTTACCAGAGTACTGCTCAGCTCTGGTTTATGGTGGCGCAGGGAATTGAACCTGGGACGCTGGAGCCTCAGACATGAGAGTCTCTTTGCATAACCATTATGCAGTCTACCTCTGCCCACATTTTTTTTTATTATCTTTATTTATTGGATAGAGACAGCCAGAAATTGAGACGGTAGGGGGTGACAGAAAGAGGGAGAGACACCTGAAGCTCTTCTTCACCACTTGTGAAGCTTTCCCTCAGCATGTGGGACTGGCCTAAGGATCCCAGTTTGAGCCCCCGGCTCCCCACATGCAGGGCAGTCACTTCACAGGCAGTGAAGCAGGTCTGCAGGTGTCTTTCTCTACCCCTCTGTCTTCCCCTCCTCTCTCCATTTATTTCTGTCTTAACAAAGACGACATCAAGAACAACAATACTACAACAATAAAAAAACAACAAAGGCAACAAAAGGGAAAATAAATAAATTTTTTTTAAGTTAAAAATTAATAGGGGGTCGGGCGGTAGTGTAGCGGGTTAAGCACACGAGGAGCAAAGCACAAGACTGGCGTAAGGATTCTGGTTCCAGCCCCTGGCTCCCCACCTGCAGGGGAGTCGATTCACAGGCAGTGAAGCAGGTCTATAAGTGTCTACTGCGTAAGTACATTACTGAAGATCCAAAGAGGGTGAGAGTGTTCACATAATGGTTATACAAGCACATGTGGTTCAGGAGGAGTCGCAGTGATGAAACTTAGGATTCTCAAGCATGAGATCCTGAGTATTCCCCGCAGCACATGTGCCAGAGTGATGTCTAGTTCGTTCTCTCTCCTCCATCTTTCTCATAGAAGTCTCACCTTCAGCTTCCCACAGTATTGGCAGTGCTCTGATAAAAAATATCTTAGGGACTCGGGCAGTAGCACAGCGGTTAAGCGCATGTGGCTCAAAACGCAAGGACCTGGTTTGAGCCCGTGGCTCCACACTTGCAGGGGAGTCGCTTCACAAGCGGTGAAGCAGGTCTGCAGGTGTCTTTCTCTCCCCGTCTTCCCCTCCTCTCTCCATTTCTCTCTGTCCTATCCAACAACGAAGATATCAATAACAATAACAACAATAAAAAAACAAGGGCAACAAAAGGGAAAATGAATATTAAAAAGATTAATCAAAAAAAAAAAAAAAGGAAGAGAAAGACACCTGTAGCTCTCCTTCAACACTCATAAAGAGGTGTCATCATCTCCTCTCTACCCCACCCACTAATGGTGGGAATCTGAGGCTTCAACCTGGGCCTTGTATATGATAATGTGTGTACTCTACTTGGTACACCACTGACTGGTCCCAATGTTCCATCTTCTTCTTGTTTCTAATTTGCATTTCTTATTTTTACTTATTTATTTGATAGGACAGAAAGAAATAGGGAGGGACAGGGAAAAAAGGGAGAAGGGCAACTGGGCAAAAGGAGAAAGAGAGGAAAAGGAGAGACACACACCTACAGCACACTACTTCACTACTAGTAAAGCTTCCCCTCTGGACTGGAGGTTTCGGCCTAGGTCTTTCTACATTATAACATGTGCACTAAACCAGGTGTGCCACTGCCTGATCCCCCACCCCTGGTATTTTTTCTTAAGGAAATAAAAAAGGTATGTAACTTCAGTGACAGTAAACTCACCCTGAATTTATATTAGAGAGAATATAACATATTTAAAATTTGAAAGTTTTAAATAACTAAACAGTTCTCTATACTATATGAAAGGATAAAAGAATAATATATCCCTAAGTCAAAAAAAACTCAGGAATGTGAATTATATTTACCTGGTAGAACAAAACTGTATATTTGGACATGCATTCTTCACAACAGAACTCTTCCACTTTCCCACCAAAATTATTCTGCACCAGTTTGGGAGATGTCTGTAAACAATAACTGCACAGTTTACAGTGATTTCCCCAACGTTTTGCCAAGTCATGTTTATAAAGCAATTTGCAACCTAAAAACAAGAAAGATAAAATTAGCACTAAGGAGAAATACTCAGTATTGACATCTTCAAATGATAGTTTTCAGGCCTGACTCCTCATAACTTAGTATAATAAGCTATCAATTTAGAGGATGTTATCACTGTTCTTTTAAAAATAAGTCAGAAGGTATAGCTTGTTACTTACAGTATTTTATGGAACTTTTGTCATAATTGTGCATGTGATAATATATGAAGTCACGATGTAAAATATTCCATACACTTTTTTCTTGTGCTATGGTCAAAGGATTTGAAAGCCTCTAGTCAAAGAACCTAATCTTTTTTTTTAAAGTCAGTTCTCTTTTTAACATTTATTTATTCCCTTTTGTTGCCCTTGTTTTATTGTTGTAGTTCTTATCGTTGTCGTCATTGTTGGATAGGACAGAGAAGAGGGGAAGACAGAGAGGGGAGAGAAAGATAGACACCTGCAGACCTGCTTCACTGCCTGTGAAGCAACTTCCCTGCATGTGGGGATCTGGGGGCTCGAGCCGGGATCCTTATGCCAGTCCTTGTGCTTTGCACGACCTGCACTTAACCCGCTGCATTATTGGCTCCCCACCTGCAGGGGAGTTGCTTCACAAACAGTGAAGCAGGTCTGCAGGTGTCTCTCTGTCTTTCCCTCTCTATCCCCCTCCCTTCTCGAATTCTCTCTTTCTCTATTCAGAATAAATAAGTAACATTAAAAAAATTTTTTTAAAGACTCACATTCTTATTTATGGCTTACAGGTCCCAGCCCCGGTTCAATCCCTAGCACCATCATAAAACAGAGTTGAAAAGTGCTCTGGATCTTGACACTTCTCTCTCTCTCATTGATGTAAGTAAAATATTTAAAAAATAAAATAGCCACTTAAAAAGAAACAATCACATATGCATATATATATATTTACATCCAGAAATACAGTGATTGCAAATTAAAATCACAATACAATGCTATCTTGCAACTGTGAAAATGGTCATCAAAAAAATTAGGAAAAAACAAGTGCTCAAAAGCTCTTGCGAGAAAAAGGAATACTGTTGGTGGGAACGCAAACTGTACAGTTCTTCTGGAAAAGGGTTTGTTGGTCCTTCAAAAAATAAAATCCGGGGCCGGATGGTTGTGCACCAGGTTGAATGCATGCACATGTTATAGTGCTCAAGGACCCCAGTTCAAGCCCCCAGTCCCCACCTGCAGGGGAAAGCTTCAGAAGTGAAGCAGGGCTGCAGATGTCTCTCTGGCTCTCTCCCTCTATGTATCACCCTTTCATCTCCATTTCTGACAGTCTCTATCCAATAAACAAGTAAGGATAATAAAAAATAAAATAAATAGGGAGTCGGGCGGTAGCATAGCGGGTTAAGTGCAGGTGGCGCAAAGCACAAGGACCGGCTTAAGGATCCTGGTTCGAGCTTCCAGCTCCCTACCTGCAAGGGAGTCGCTTCACAGGTGGTTAAGCAGGTCTGCAGGTGTCTGTCTTTCTCTCCCCCCTCTGTCTTCCCCTCCTCTCTCCATTTCTCTCTGTCCTTTCCAACAATGATGACATCAATAACAACAACAACAACAATAAACAACAAGGGCAACAAAAGGGACTAAATATTTTTTAAAAATTTAAAATAAGATAAAATAAAATCAGGAGGGTTGGAAAGATAGCATAATGGTTATGCAAAAAGTCTTTCATACCTGGGGCACCAAAGGTCCTACATTCAGTCCTTGGCACCATGTTATAGAAGAACTGAGCAGTACTCTGGCTCTTTTTCACCTCTCATACATAATAAATTATTTTATTTTATTGATTTTTTTATCAGAGCACTGTTCAGCTCTGGCTTATGGTAGTACTGGGAATCAGAAGAACCTAGAACCTTTGGCATCTCAGGCATGGAAGTCTTTTTACAGAATCATGCTATTTCCCTAGCCCAGTAACTATTACTTGGTGAAAATCAAGGTGATCATGCTTAGTGAAATAAAAAGTGAAAGATAATTACCAGATGACTTCACTCATAATTTGAATAAAAATAACAAGAACAAATCAACTTTTGGAGAAAAAATAAAGTACTAATCACTAATAGACTATGAGAACTATGGTGGCTAACAGACAGAACAAAGAGGGAAAGTAATGGGAAGAGCTTAAAGGATCTCTAGTCTGATGGCACTAGGACTTTGAAGGTAAGTGTGGTGAACAGATACATACTTAAATATTAAAGGTTTTCTTAATCATCACCAACCTCTGCATTAAACTATCAGTATTTATTTATTTACTTATTTTTTGCCTCCATGATTATTGCTGAGGCTTGATGCCTGCATTATGAAGCCACAGCTCCTGGTAGCCATGTTTTTTTTGTTTCTTTTTGGACAGGACAGAGAGAAATTGAGAGGGGAGGGGAAGACAGGGGAAAAGAGAAAGATAAGACACCTGCAGACCTGCTTCACCACTTTTGAAGCCATCCCCTTTCATGTAGGGAGCTGGAACCAGGATCCTTGCACGAGTTCTTGTGCTTGGTACTATGTGCACTTAACCTGGTGCATCACCACCTGGTCCCTGGTCTTTTATTTATTTTTTAACTTTTCTTTTAATTATATTTGTTTACTTATTGAATAGAGATAGTCAGAAATGAAGAGGGAAGGAGGAGATAAGGAGAGAGACACACACCTGCAGACCTGCTTCACCACTCACAAACCTTTCCCCCTGCATGTGGAGACCAGGGGTTTGAACCAGGGTCCTTGCACACTGTAACATGTGCGCTCAAACAGGGGTGCCACCACCTGGCCTCTGATCTTTTCTTTTTTAAAGTATATGTTACTTGTTTTTATTTTAATGAGAGAGAGAAAAGGAGAAGGGGGGAGAGGACACACATACCAGAACACTGCTCAGTTCTGACAAAGGGTGATGAGGGAGACTGAATTTGGGACTCTGAAGACTCAGGTGTAAAAGTCTTTTTGCAAAACTATTATTTACCTCCCCCAGACTGTTACTTTCATTTATTATTTCATTTATATTAAAAATCAGAGCATTGTTCAGCTCTGAGTTATGGTGGTGCTTGGGATTTACTTGGGACCATGGAACCTCAGGCATTAAAGTTGTTTGCATAACCACTATACTATCTTGGTCTTTCTTTTCCTTCATTTGAATAGCTATGTAATATGAAGAATTAAATAAGAAAGGAGCAAATCAAGTGTAAACAAAGTATTTTAATTGTTGGGGTTTTTTTAAATTTAAATCAGAGCACCACTCGGCTCTGGTTTATTGGCGGTGTGGGGGATTGAACCTGGGAATTGAGAGCTTCGGGCATATAAGTCTCTTTGCATAACCATTATGCTATACCCCCATACCCTTTTAATATTTGGTTTTATAGATAAACAATAACAATTTAAATCAACAACTTTTAAAGCCTACATATTGTTATCTATTTTTACCTTCACTACAGAATGACTTGTCAGCACCTGAGAACCGCACAGTCTCCTTTATAATTTTCTCAATTTTACAGTATTCACACATGGCCATTACATTATTTATTTTCTTATATTCATCAGAACAATTCTTGCCACAGAACTGAAACATTTTACCCTGTAAAGATATAACCATTAAGTGCTTATTTAAATATTTGGTTATATTTTATGGAAATCTTTATCCCTCCTGCTTTCAAAAAATTGTAATTTTTAGAAAGGCAACTCTAAAAATAACTTCACAGATAAGCTAGTTTATACTTAAACCCTTTATCATGATTCTATAATTTACCTTATAGTCAAGAAGTTCTGGTTTTGTGGCAAAAAGACGATTACAGTGCTGACATTTGAGTTTGACCACACTCCTTGTGTACCCAACATGTTGGGATTGAGCAGCAAGACGCTGGAGACCAGCTGCAGCAGAACTACTGATGGAAGTGGGAGAAACAGCAGAGGTATTACTTCCTCCAGCTGACACTGTTGAACCAGTGGGGATGCTTACAATTACTTGGCCCTGTGATAAGGGCACTACTGAAGAATTCATTCCTGTTGGTTTGTTGAACAAATTCTGGGAGGGAAAAAAAAGTCAATCTAATCATTTGCTCAAGCAAATAAGAACCAAGTGCCTAAGTAACTTAGTATGTCAAGCACAGATCTAGGCATTTAAGAACATTCATTAGCTGGCAAAAATTTCTGCTTTGGACCAACTTAAAACTATGAGAAGGGTTTTAGGGGATGATTTAGCTAACAATCTTTGAAAATATCCTTCCAATAGATGGTCACAGTAGTAATATTATAACTTAATTTTAGTAATAATAATAATTAAGACAGACATGCCTCCAAATATAACATGAATCAGAAATTTAAGCAATCCAGGCACTAGCAAGCACCTAATAAATTTGTCTTACTAAAGCAGGCAACTCAGTGACTGGAAAACAGGAAGATTCCTGAAGCCATACCTGGAAAGCTACCACACAGCTGTAGCTACAGAAGTTGCGTATACTTCCATCGGACATGGCTAGGTGATACTGAGGGATTGCTGAGGTCTTACAACTGTTACACTGAACTTGTATACCTTAGCAAATCAAAATTAAAAACTAGTAAGAAATATATACAGATGTGTGAGATAATAAATATTATACAATATACTGAAGGGCCTTGAAAATTCAAGGGCCAACGTGCAGGAACTGAAACTAAATTTAAGCATATAAAAACCGGCTAATATAGTATCAACAATATTTTTCGATTTAAAGTTGTCACATCCACCTTGAAACTATTCTGTAAATGAATCTTAGAATAAATCAACTACAAATAAAGAAAATACATTGAAGAAGCCATATAAAACTATTTTGTTAAGGAGAAATAATCAAATAAGCAAGAAAGTAAATTGAACATAAAATAAGCAGCAGGGAAAGGGGTTTACGAGGAGGACATTGGGGACCCAGTCCAAGACAGTACTCTTAGGTTAGTGGTCGGAGTGGTGTGCAGACGCCTACCACAGGGAGATAAGAAATTGTACTCATATGACAACTAATGTCTTCTAAATCATTATCTCCTTAATAAAATTTTTAAAAGACATTGAAAAAATAAACAAAAACTTTACAAAGATTTAAAAATAAGCAATCAAGGTAGTGACATTTTATAATACAGATCTGAAGTATTTTAAATTTGATTTAAAAATAAACTAAATTTAGATAGAAACTTGTACTATAAAAGCAATGACCGTTTAACCTATATAGCTTATGAAACTAATATTACCTGCAGAAGTAACCAATTTAACTCTGTAAGCAGATAAGCAATTAACAGAACAGAAAAGTTCTGTCTTTCCCAAGCTATTGGTACTTTCAATCATTTCTAGTGAGGATCTCAATGATTTGCAAAGTGCACATGGTGTAATTTTGGTTGATTTCTATTAAGAGAATAAAAAAATATTCATTTTCACCAAACTGCAAGAAAAAAAGCATAACATGTAAAAAAGTTTATAGTTTTAACACTGTCAGAAATTTTAAATTAGTGGTTTTCAAACTTTCGTGGTTATAGTAATCCTCAGTAAGAAATAAGTTTCATCAAGAGACCTAGTATATACATACCTCCTGAGGTTTGGGGCTTGTGTATAAAACTGGAAAAGGTTTCATAAAACAATATATTTAATGACTTATTATGCTTTAATATTTTTTATTCTATTTCATAAAATGGAATGCTACTCACAACCTAGCAATATCTACTAATGAACCTAAATGTACTTTTTAAATTGTTATTAAAAAGTAAGAAAAATAAAACAAGTCTTTTTGTTTGTTTTTTATTTATCTGTTTCTTTAGTTTTTTAACCAGAGCACCAATCAGCTCTGGCTTATGATGGTAAGAGGTACTGAACCTGAGACCTTGGAGCATCAGGCATGAGCATCTTTTTGCATAACCATTTGCTATTTCCCCCACTCCAGGAAGTTCATGGGGTTTTTTTGTCTGTTTGTTTTGTTTTTTTTTACCAGAGCCAGATCAGCTCTGGTTTATGGTGGTGCAGGGACTGAACCTGGGACTTTGGAGCTTCAAGCATGAGAGTCTCTCTGATAACCACTATGCTATCATCCTCTACCAGGAAGTTCAGATTCTTATACTAACCTAAGAACTGCAAGAGTCTCTTCCCCGAAAAGGTGATTATGTATATATATATAATTTAAGGTAGTCATATAATTAAGTCTGGGAGCTGGAAACGATTTCATAAAATAATATATTTAGGAAGTCGGGCGGTAATGCAGCAGGTTAAGTGCATGTGGTGCAAAGCGCAAGGACTGGCATAAGTATCCAGGTTCAAGGCCCCGGCTCCCCACCTGCAGGGGAGTCGCTTCCCAGGTGGTGAAGCAGGTCTGCAAGTGTCTATCTTTCTCTACTCCCTCTGTCTTCCCTTCCTCTCTCCATTTCTCTCTGTCATATCCAACAACAACATCAATAACAACAATAACTATAACAATAAAACAGCAAGGGCAACAAAAGGAGATAAGTAAATAATAAAATATTTAAAAATATATTTTTAATGACTTACATTACGCTTTGATATTTTTCATTCAGTTTCAAGAGGTGAAATACTATTCATAACCTAGCAATAAATTAACTCACAAACTCACAGTCAAATCTCCTACCACAAAAAGCAGCAAAGTACGCTATAAACAACTAACTTTGGATATCAAAAGTATCTGAATAAATAATCAACCAGAAAAGTCTGCTACTTTAAGTTCCCCACTCAGGGATCCAGCAACAAGGAACACTAAATATTATTAACATATCCTACAATCAGAAAACCTTATAAAATATATTTAGCATACATCAGAATATTCTGTGATCACCAATTATTCCCTTAAAGATAAATTTGTTAGATTTGCTTATAGATATACTTTTAAAGTGAGCTTCAGGGAGCAGAGCGGTAGCACAGCGGGTTAAGTGCACATGGCAAGGAGCATAAGGACTGGCATAAGGATCCTGCATAGAGGCCCAGGCTCCCCGCCTGCAGGGGGTCGCTTCACAAGTAGTGAAGCAGGTTTGCAGGTGAGTATTTTTCTCTCCCTCTCTCTGTCTTCCCCTCCTCTCTAGATTTCTCTCTGTCTTATCCAACAAAAACAATGGTAGCAATAACACAATAACAATAGTAACAACGGCAACAAAAATGGGGGGGGGGATGGCCTCCAGGACCTGCAGTGTAAATTCATAGTGCAGGCACTGCGCCCCAGCATTAACCCTGGAGGCAAGAAAAAAAATGAGCTTCATACTGAAATATCATTAATATTCCCAATCCTAATATCTTTTACTTCTTCAGTGTACATGAACTTAATTTAAGTTTTTTTTTTTTTGCTGATAGGATCAACTTGCTTTATCAGGTAGTACAGACCCTTTTCCCCTGTACTCCAGTCTACCCCACAATTCTTACACATAGTAACTTTAATTATGTCTATGTGTGTGTATGTGTCACCCTCAGGAGATATATAACCACTAAAAACAGAAATCACATCTAATATTTATTGAATTAGTTATATCATAAAGGACCAAAAATAGACCATTTATGTGCCAACTTCTGACTGGAGTTTTCTCATTTTCATTTTGAATCATACTTAAGACATGCCATTTACATAGGTGGCATAATAACCATTTAGATATAAGAAAATCGAGTCAAGTAGCATAATTTCATTCCCTACATTAACATTCCATTTGAATACAAATTCTGAGGATCATGTGAGGGGCATTCATGATTATACGAAAAAAATTCTCGTGTTTGAGGCTCCGAGGTTCAATTCCCAGCACCACTATATGCCAGAGCTCTGCAGTGGTCTACTCTTTCTCTTTCTCATTAAAGTAATTAATAAATGAAAAATATTAAAATTAAAAAAGAAAGTATGAGAATCAAATTGAGACCTACTATGCTAAATCCAACTTGTCTCTGCTCTAGTATATATAGTGCATAAGAAATTTTATAACTACTTTAATCTATAGCTCTGCCTCTAGAATATGAACTAGCTTTGTAGTTGGTATTGCATAAGTTCAGTTCCAACATCCAGGCCAACTTTTTCGGAGGGAGGGAGGGAGGGAAGGAGGGAGAGGGAGAGAGAGAGAGAGAGGAGAGAAGAGAGAGACCGACTGAGACCACAGCACTTCAATTTCCTGAGGGTTTATGTGGTATGCTGGGGCTCAAATGTGGGTCACCTTACTAGGTGAACAATATCTTCAGTCATGAATTATTTTTTAATGGATTGAATTGGAGTAATTTTTATTACTTAATATAATTGCCAGGAAAATTAGTTTTGTGGACAAGAATAAAGGAATGTGATGGTACTATGATTTGGGTTGTTTTCCATGTGAGAAGGAAAGCAAGGTGTATCTAAAAGAAGTAAATATACCCATACAGTGTACACACATTGACAAATACATAGAAATACTATACCATGGATAAAATTAGTAAAAAATTTTAAATAAAACTGAAAAAAAAAAAAAAGTCGCTGTAGCCTAGTAGGTGGTTCAGGAAGTAGAATATATTCACTGCAAGCATGAGACACAAAATGTAATCCCTAAGTCTGGTGCCACATTACGTCAGAGGAATGTTTAGTCTTTATAAAGTAAATCATAAATCTATTATAAATACAAATTTACTTAAAATGAACATAACAAACAAATGTTTTCTTTTTTACTAGGACAGAGAAAAATTGAGGGGTGGGGAAGAAAGAGAGACATCTGCAATTGAAGCTTGTGAACCGTTCCTCCTAGAGGTTGGGAGTGGGAGCTAGAACCTGGGTCCTTGCACATGGTGATTATGTGTGCCTAACCAGGTGCACTACCACCCAGCCCCACATAACAAATCTTAATAAATTTTCCAATCAACATTATTAACAATTTTAGAAGAACTTATTAAAATGTAGCATTCTAAACAAAACAAAAAAAGTCCAGCAATACAGAAGGCATAATAAGCTTAAAAATGGGGGGAGATGACAGGTTGTGTCTGTACATCAACTAAACTGCAAACCATTAAACTCCCCACTAAAGTATATAAAAGAACTAGAAATGCATGGGGCTAGGTGTGGCACACCAGGTAGAACCATAAAAGCTATAGTGCACAAAGACTGGGGTTCAAGCCCCAGTCTCTACATACAGGGGAAAGCTTCACGAGTGGTGGAACAGTGCTGCAAATGTCTCTATGGTCACAATTATGGTTATGTTTCTTTTTTAAATTAAAAAAAAATTTTTTTCTTAAAACAAAAAATGGCAGCCTGGAGTAGTAGTGTCATGTAGGCACCACATGCCATCAATACTGCCACTACTGCTTGTGTCAATATATAAATAAACACTAAAAATATAAAAAGTACTTGAGCACACGTTACAATGCTCAAGGACCCAGGTTTGAGTACCTACTCCCCACTTGCAGGGGTAAAGCTTCACGAGTGGTGAAGCAATGCTGCAGGTGTGTCTCTCTGTCTCTCTTCCTCTCTATCCCCCTCCTTCCCTCTTGATTTCTGGCTGCCTCTATCCAATAAATAAATAAAGATAATTTTTAAAAAAGTTCTTACCAGTCTTTCAGGTTTATAATTGTTAAAATCTATTATTTGATCAAATCTTACTAATAGAAATATAATACAAACCAGCATAAGATATTTGTTATATAGAATTCATCCAATTAGGCCTCAACAAATAACATCAATTTACAAAATAGGTAAGCCATGATCATTTTTTACTATTTCATATAGAAAAAGGAAAACCCTTTACTGATAAAATTTTAATTTTCCAAAATGCAATTTCAACCATAAAAGTTAAATTTAGGGAATAAGCAATGTGGTCAGTGACATAATTCACTTGGTAGTGTTTCAGCTTTGTCACACACATGACCCAGGTTCAAGTCCAGCTCCCATCACACTAGAGGAAACAGTGGTGTTATGAATCTTTCCCAGCATCTTTGTCTCTATGACTCCATCAGAAAAGGTTGGCCTAGAGCAGCAAAGTCCAGGTGATGACTAGCAGGAAAGAAAGGAGGGAGGGAGGGAGGGAGGGAGGAAGAAAAGGAAGGGCAAGCATGCAATGTAAACATTATTTTGTATTTGTGAAAAATAGCATGTATGTATATATACATACAAATAAGTTTATTTGAAAGTTAAAATAACATACACCAAAAGGATGAGATTAGGTATCTCTGGAAGATGTATTATTTTCTTCTTTGTACGTTCTTACATTTCCCTATCACTGTAAGTCCAGAATCTACCATAGGAACACTGCTTGGGCCACAAAAAATGTGGTTTTGTTTTTGTTTTTTGCCTCCAGGGCTAACGCTGGGGCTCATGCCTACACTACGAATACACTATTCCTGGAGGCTACTTTTTCCTTTCTGTTGCCCTTGTTGTTTATCGTGGGGGTTTTTTGTTATTATTATTGTTGTTATTGCTGTTGTTGTTGGATAAGATGGGGGGAGGGGGAGAGACAGAGAGAGGGAGAGAAAGATAGACACCTGCAGACCAGACCTACTTCACAGCTTGTGAAGCAACCCCCCTGCAGGTGGGGAGCCTTGGCTCGAACCAGGATCCTTACGCGCCATGTGTGATTAACCCACTACGCTACCCTCTGGCCCCACAAAAGATTTTTGTTAAGTCATCACTGGGATTTCACTGTTCCAGGCAGACTTTCCTTTTTCCAGGTAGGAAAACCTTCCTTGAGAACAATGAGAATCAGGCTCAAGCCTGAGTCATGAGTGTGGAAAACTCAGTTCTTCATGCTTGTTAAGTATAGCACTTTATGTGACCTCCCAGGCCAGTATAAATCTAACATATATTCATTTGACAAATTCTATTTATATATAAAAAAGTACTGACTAAACTACTGAAGTGACTTGTGACAATTTTTCCGTGAGTACCACCAAAAAATGTTAAGAGCTCCCTGTAATAAGCAAAAACATAATGATCAAATAGGGTAACATACCTGCTTGTAAGCTGTGATACACGCTGAACTACAAAATTTCTTAGACTGTCCCTCTATCTGAAGCATGTGGCACTGCCCAGAGCCACTGTAACAATAACCCCCACAGTTCTCACAACAATTCATAGTGAGGTTGTTAGCAGAGCGAAACTTAGAAAAGCAGGCATCACTGCAAAGTTTATGTACCACATTCTGATAATTAACTTCATGTCGAATCTAGAAATTAAGAGAACAGCAATGAGCTTACTCATCAAAAGTAAGGCTTTTGAGACTCTACCCCAATAAAATAAAAAGATAACTTACAACAGCATTCTTTTGACACATACTACATTTGGTTGAAATGCTATTCGTATGTATGGTAACAACTGGTTTTCTTTTTAGCTCATAGGTTGACAAACAGGATTGACTGCAAAAATCTTTACTAGCGGCGGTATTTTCAAACTGGGCACTGATCACATCCTTTGGATTTAAAATGTCTCTAAAAATGATAACAGAGCAAAGTTAGCTATAAAATAACTTACTTTTTTTCCATTTGTAAACTAGTAGAGTAAAAAGAGGTGATTATACTGTAAGGAAAAAGCAGCTAGGGGCTGGTAAGATACTATAATGGTTCTGCAAATAAGACTTACATGCCTGAGGCACCAAATATCCCAGGTTCAATCCCCAGCACTACTAGTAAACTAGAGTTGAGCGGTGCTCTGATAAAAATTACAAGGAAAAGAAGAACATATATAAATCAGAAAACTTGGACAAACTAGCAAATTGCTTTGATTCTAAAGGGTTATAATTATTATTATTGTTTACTTTTTTAAAAAAAATTATTTAACCAGAGCACTGATCAACTCTGGTTTAAGGTGGTGCAAGGGGTTTAACCTGGGATTTCGGAGCCTCAGGCATTAAAGTCTCTTTGCATAACCATATGCCATCTACCCCATCCATCCCAGTAATTTTCGACAAAAGGGAATATGTAACCTACATATACTTCACAGAATTCTTTCTTTTTTTTAATTTTATTTATTTATTCCCTTTTGTTGCCCTTGTTGTTTTATTGTTGTAGTTATTATTGTTGTTGTCGTTGTTGGATAGGACAGAGAGAAATGGAGAGAGGAGGGGAAGACAGAGAGGAGGAGAGAAAGACAGACACCTGCAGACCTGCTTTACCGCCTGTGAAGCAACTCCCCTGCAGGTGGGGAGCCGGGGTTCAAACTGGGATCCTTATGCCGGTCCTTGTGCTTTGCGCCACCTGCGCTTAACCCGCTGCGCTACAGCCCGACTCCCTCACAGAATTCTTGTAAGGTTAGTATACTGTATCTCAAAACTAAAAGATATGGGGTCCTAAATTTAATCCCAGGTATCACATTTGCCTGACTAATGCTCTGGGGTTCCCTCTCTTCTCTCATAAATAAATAAATAAATAAATAAATAAATAAATGGAATACAGAACCAGTAGTTAACATTCATATTTCCAGTAGGTGGGATTATGAGACTTTAATTTTGTGAGTGCTTCAGTATTTTCAAAATGTTCTTTAGCAGCAGAGGAAACAGCTCAACCAAGAGACTTCAGTGCTTGACAATCAAGCCCTGCCTGGTGCCATGGGCTCTGGCTTTTTTCTAGCTCACACAAAACTCGCACACACATAGAACAATTCTTTTTTCAGTTTTATTTTAAAACTTACATTTGGAAAAATTTTAAACCACTGTCCCTATCTTTTATCAATAAAAATACATTTCAGGATCTTGGGTCCATACTCCCAGAGGGTTAAAGAATAGGAAAGCTATCAGGGGAGGGGATGGGATATGGAATTCTGGTGGTGGGAATTGTGCAAAGTTGTACCCCTCTTATCCTATGGTTTTGTCAATGTTTCCTTTTTATAAATAAAAAAATAATAATAATAAATTTCAGGGCCAATAAGATAGCTCACCTGACTTGTCATATGCAATGAAGGAAGTTTGGTTGCTATCTTTCCCTCTCTCCTGCTGTCGCTATCTGAAAAAAGTCAGCTCAGAGTAATGAAGTACAGGTAATGATATAAAATAATCATTTCAGACTATACACTGTGGGGAAAATAGCACACTGGTTATGCTTCAGACTCAGGTTCCAGGTTCAATCCCTAGCACCACTATAAACCACAGAGCTGAACAGTGCTCTGGTTTAAAAACACAAAACAACAAAACAGACAAAGAAAAAAACACTCAAAATATGCACTATATATTCCACATGATAATTTGCATATTTAAATAATTAAATGTGCAGGCACTAGTGGCAAAGGCAGCAAAAATTAAAATCCTAAAAATTAAGCATCACTACCATTACCATTACATTACACTCCTTTTTAAAAAATACATTTATTGGGGGTCGGGCAGTGGCGCAGTGGGTTAAGCGCATGTGGCGCAAAGCGCAGGGACCGGGGTAAGGATCCCGGTTCGAGCCCCCGGCTCCCCACCTGCAGGGGAGTCGCTTCACAGGTGGTGAAGCAGGTCTGCAGGTGTCTTTCTCTCCCCTTCTCTGTCTTCCCCTCCTCTCTCCATTTCTCTCTGTCCTATCCAACAACGAATTGCGTCAACAAGGGCAATAATAATGGCCACAACGAAGCTACAACAAGGGCAACAAAAGGGGGGAAAAAATGGCCTCCAGGAGCGGTGGATTCATGGTGCAGGCACCGAGCCCAGCAATAACCCTGGAGGAGGAAAAAAAAAAAAAATTATTGGGCCCAGGTGTTGGCACACTTGGTTAAGAGTACACATTACAGTGCACATGGTCCTAGGTTCAAGCCTCTGGTCCCCACCTATAAGGAGGGAAGCTTCACAAGTGGTGAGGAAGGAATGCAGGTATCTCTCTATGTCCCCACTCCCTCTCAATTTCTCTGTCTCTAATAATAAAACAAATACAAATATTAAAAGAGCTTTCTAAAAAGTACATTTACTTATTTTGCTAAGAGAAAGAAATTGAGAGGGAAGGAGGAAGGGAGAGAGAGAAAGGGGAGGAAAAGGAAGGAGAGAGAGACCTGTTTGATCACCTGTGAAGCTTTCCCCCTGCAGGTGGCAACCTGGGGCTTGAATCTAGGTCCTTGTGCACTGTAATGTGTGTACCCATCAGATGCACCACCACCACCTACAATCCCCATCACACTCTTTATCCCACCTCTAAACCTCTCTTTCTACCTAACAATTCATCACATTTTTTCTCTAAATAGTGACAGAGAAAGCAAAGAGGAATAAACAAATAAATAAATAAATAAATAAAATTTAAAAAAGAAAGAAAGAAAGAAAAAAGGCAGAGAGTGAAAGAGACCACAGCATCAGAGCTTCCTTCGATATAAGAGTGGAGCTCAAACCTAGGCCATACACATGACAAAGCAACACACAATCCAAGTAAATTATTTCACCTGCCTTCAACAGATGATTTAATGAATAAGCAAATTAATGAAAATACCTTAATAAAATTCTCTAAATGCACTTACTCCCATAAGAAAACACCTACATAATAATGTGTGTAGTAATAAATAACACCACATAAAAGTGTGACAATCACTCCTGTATATTAAAGACTGTACGAAGCAATTTTTAAATAAAATTATTTAAAATATTTCAACTTCAGTAAAAGATAATAGTAAGTATGAGAGTCATCAGATACTGTGCTCTATACCTCATTTCCTTTTCTATTTTTTTTATTGCCGCCTGCGTTATTGCTGGAGCTTGGTGCCTACAGTATTATGAATCTACAACTCTAGGGGGCCTTTCTTCCTTTCTTTCTTCCTTCCTTCCTTCCTTCCTTTCTTTCATTGGAGAATTGGAGAGGCCAAAGAAAAATAGAAGGCAAGAAGATGTAAAGAGGGAGCAAGAAAGAAAGATACTTTGCAGGCCTGCTTTACCATTCACGAAGCTTTGCACCTACCTACAGGTGGGTATCAGCCATTCAAGCCCAAGTCCCTGCACATGGTAATGTGTGCTCTCAACCCAGTAAACCACAACCCAGCCCTCCTACCTCATTTTCTATTCTTTTTTTTTTTGCCTCCAGATCTCTTGCACACGTGGCATAAAGTGCAAGGACCTGCATAAGGATCCCGGTTCGAGCCCCCAGCTCCTCACCTGCAGGGGGGGGAGGTCACTTCGCAAGCAGTGAACCAGGTCTGCAGGTGTCTATCTTTCTTCCCCCCATCTTTCCCTCCTCTCTCCATTTCTCTCTGTCCTATCTAACAAAGACGGCATCAGTAACAACAACAATAACTACTACAACAATAAAAAAACAAGGGCAACAAAGGGAAAATAAGTAAAAATTTTTTAAAAGAATATTATGCAAAGTATTTCATGACAAAGTAAAAAAGAGAAATAAACAATACAAAAAAGAAAACAAACAAACAAGCAAAAAACTTGCTGGGGCCAGGAAAGTCCACCCAATAGACTGTACACTTTATCATACTTTACGACCAGTTTTCAAGCACCCAGCCACCACATGGGAACATCATGCAAAAGGGAAGCTTTCCCAGTAGTGGAATAGTGCTGTGGTGTCTCATCTCCCTTTTGCTCTCTGCAAAAAGAGGAATCTGCAGGCATGAAGTCCCAGCAAAAACCCTGACAGGAAAAAAAAAAAAAAAACTTAATGATTTTAAGAGCTGAGAAGATTGTTCATGGGTGCCAGGTGGTGGCATACCATGTGAAGCGCACAAAGTATGGGGCACACAGGACCTGTGAAAGGATCCTGGTTCAAGCCCCTGGCTCTCTACCTGCAGGGAGGTTGCTTCACAAGTGGTGAAGCAGGTCTGCAGGGGCTTTTCCTCTCTCCATATCACCCCCTCCCGTATCAATTTCTCTCTGTCCTATCAAAAGGAAAAAAAAAAAGTATTCACCTGGTAAAGCATACATCTTGCTGTATGTGAGATTCTACTGGCACCACAGAGAAGCAATACTAACAGCACTGCGGGAATTCCATGGATGACAAAGCGATACTGTATGATCTTTCATCTCTCTGCTTGCCCCCCTCACCCAAAACAATAATGAACAAAACCTTGGACCAAAGAGGTCACTCAGCAATAACACAGAGACACACACAACCTGGGTTCACTACCCCACACAAAAAACAAATTACATGTACTACACCAAAGTAAAGGAGGAGATCCTAGGTGGTGGTGGCAGAGGTGGGGTGGGGGGCATTAAGGGTGTTATGTGGAAAATTGAGAAATTTTACATATATGCAAACTCCTGTACTTTATTGTCAACTGTAAACCATAAATTCTTCCCAGCAGAGGGGGGGGGAAAGCCTTGGACATGTGTTAAACTTTAGGACTAAAACCAATACATACATATTCTATCATATTATTATTGTAAAGATTGCTATGCTAGATATAATTTTCTAGTTTTTATGTAATATTCACCTTAAAAATTGTTGTTGAGGTGGTCAACAAAAAATTATGGGGGGGACAGGTACAGTGTCTTTCCTTCTCTGTCTCCTCTTAACCCCCCCACGACCACACACCTTTTATATAAAAAGGAAAGAGAGACAGAGAGGAGAGAGAGAGATTAGGAGATAGGGAGAGAATGGCCACTAGATACAAGGGAGATGTGCAGGCACCAAGTACAATAATCCTGATAGCAAAAAAAAAAAAAAAAAAAAAAAAAATTCTAAAACTAAAACTTAATATTACAATTTTTAAGTTGATTTAATCATACAAACTGATAATGACTATACTGGAACACAGCAATTATACATATGGGGCCAGCAAAATACTGCATTGTCAGAAAAACCATGATGTATTTTGTATAGAAAAATGTCATGGTTTTCCTACAACCCAATAGCTTCTTTGGATAATGCACTGCTGTACCATGCATTCGACCCAGGTTCTAACCCAGTCCCTAACACACTGGAGGAAACTGGTGCTGGGCCCTCTCTGGCAAGTATACAGACTCATTCGTTCATTTTCTCTCTCTTCTTTCCTTTTTATCTCCCTTTTGCTTTCTTTTAATTATCATTCTTTTAACCCACCACCACTCCTGGTGGCCATTTTTATTTTATTTTTTTATAGAGACAGAGAAATTGAGAGGGAAGGGGAAGACAGGAGATAGAAAAAAAGATCCATAGGGAGTCAGGTGGTAGGACAGTGGGTTAAGCATAAGTGGTGCAAAGCGCAAGGATTGGTGTAATCCCAGTTCGAGGACCCAGCTCCCCACCTGCAGGGGAGTCACTTCACAAATGGTGAAGCAGGTCTGCAGGTGTCTATCTTTCTCTCCCCCTCTGTTTTCCCCTCCTCTCTCCATTTCTCTAAGTCCTATCCAACAATGACAACAGCAATAACAACAACAATAAAACAAGGGCAACAAATGGGAATAAGTATTTTTTAAAAAAAGAAGAAAAAAGGGAGTCGGGCTGTAGCATAGCGGGTTAAGCGCAGGTGGCGCAAAGCACAAGGACCGGCAGAAGGATCCCGGTTCGAGCCCCGGCTCCCCACCAGCAGGGGAGTCGCTTCACAGGTGGTGAAGCAGGTCTGCAGGTGTCTATCTTTCTCTCCTCGTCTCTGTCTTCCCCTCCTCTCTCCATTTCTCTCTGTCCTATCCAACAATGACAACAACAATAATAACTACAACAATAAAACAACAAGGGCAACAAAGGGAATAAATAAATAAAATATTTTTAAAAATTTTTTAAAAAAGAAGAAAAGAAAAAGAGATTCATGCAGCACTGCTGCACCATCTATGAAACTTTCCTCCTGTACAGGTTGAACTGGGGCTTGAACTTCACAGGTGTGCCAGTGCCTGTCCTTACAGCTTTTCTTTTTATGTCTCTGTGGCCAGGTGACAATGGGACAGGACTGAGATCAAATGTTTCAGAACAGGAATATTATTCAATTTAATCTGACTTAAACCGATTCTAACAATCAGTCACCTTACAAAGTTAGTTTCAATATCCCTTATTCTCCTTACAGGGATGGGGCTTGGGGTGGGGTGTGAAGGTGTTCAGGAGGGGGCTTTCGAGAACATACTGGAAGAGCTGCCAGGCAAATTCTTAAAGAGCTATAATACTTCAAAATTCCTAAAATACATTATGATGGCCTCATTAAGTCCATAGTTTTTTTTTATATCAGACACTGAAATGAAACTGAAATGAAACTTTTGATAGTCAAAAATATTATATAAGGAGGAATATAACATTCATTAAATGTTAAAAAAAACAACTTTAAATACTGGTTAGACTTAAATATTAAGTATTCGATTTAAGTATTGTTACAATGTAAAATATTGTGGTCATATGATATTCCTAAATGGTTTAGCTTTTTTGGTTTTATGAAGTACTCCAAATAAGTAGTATGTAAAGTTGATTTCAAAACAAACTCTTAGGGAGTTGGGCGGTAGCGCAGCGGGTTAAGCGCACGTGGCACAAAGCACAAGGACCGGAGGAGGGATCTCGGTTTGAGCCCCCGGCTCCCCACCTGCAGGGGAGTCGCTTCACAGGCGGTGAAGCAGGTCTGCAGGTGTCTGTCTTTCTCTCCCCCTCTCTGTCTTCCCCTCCTCTCTCCATTTCTCTCTGTCCTATCCAAAAACGATGACATCAATAATAACTACAACAATAAAACAAGGACAACAAAAGGGAATAAATAAATAAATAAATAAATATAAAAAATTAAAAAAACCCTCTTAATATATGAGACACATTTTTAAAGCTAAAAGCTGAGTACATCATGCCCAGAAAGTGGAAACGCAACCTGTTGATACTAAATAACATTAATTTTTTAAATGTAAATGTAGAAAATTAAGCAATATACAACTAAGAACAAAGCATCTTAAAAGAAAGAAAACAAAATAGGTAATATATAATTCTGCTATACTTTGAGCAACTTGAACAAGTTTTCTTGGTGGGAGGAGGCAGTGGGCGGGCAGGTGGAACTGTATATCCAGTGAGGCACAGTGTGGAGCAGAAAAGCTGAGTAGACCCTTTCCTCTGATAAGCAGTTTGCCCCTTTTGAAGGATTTTTTTACAGCCAGAACAGGAAACTCGAACAGCTGTAGCTGGAACTGAAGGAAGCATTTTATTCATGCCAGATGACGCCAGTGAAGGCTGAAAGCCAGTAGTCAACTGTGGAGCTTAAAAAAAAAAATTGAGAGAGAAAATGTTTTACTTTTTATCATAAAATTTTAAAACGTATTCTTTCTTTCTCTTCTATAAGTAGTGCTGGAATCCAACACTAATTTTGCAATATACAATAGGGGCCATTCTGAGTGGCCTTTTTACTTCCTTTCACTCACATAGGTCAGAATGAACAAACATGATTCATTTATTCACTTCTGTTTCTTACCAAGAGGACTGCCACTGACTGAAAACACAGCACTAATTTTCAGTTCCCCCTCTTGAGTTTTTTGCTGTTGGCCATGACTATACTCCTTTAAGAAAGAAAACAAATTAGTAAGTAGAAGAGAAAAGAATAAAAACAAGGTATCTAAAGAAATTCAGACATTTGAGACATTTTATTATTGCTATATAAGGGTGGAGAGATTACTATGTTAGCATCAACAAAAAATAATAGAAAGAAAAAATATAATTAAAATAAATAAATGTTTGTAAACATTGAAAGAAGCAAAAGATGAAAATAGTTACCTAGCCTATAGTTGTGTCAGTTAAAATTTTGAAATTTATCATGAAATATTTAAAATGACTGTTTTCCTATTATAAAAGTAATACAAGCTCACTATACAAAATTTAGACAAGTATAAATAAGAGAAAAATTCTAATCATATTCTCAGCACCGAAAACCAATCACTGTTATTCTTTTGATATATTTCTTTCCAGCCTTTTCCCCTCCTGTACTTAAATCTTATTTTTTAACATCTGTAATTATATTGAAAATACCATACCTAAGAAAAGATTTTTCATCATTTGAGAGAATATTTCCACATTACTACATATTACTCCAAACTATTGCTAGTGGTTTAATATCTGTGTTTCTTAAATTGACATCCAATAATTCTTCAGGTCTTTAGAAGTACTCTCGAGAGTGTGAGAATTCTGATAGAATATTTTAACTTTTATTTTTATTTCAAAGAACTTCTAATACATGCACATAAATAATCACCACATAGCTGGCTTATACTACGTTTCTGTGCTATTGCTCACTTTTATAATTAAATTAGCGCATTAAGAAAAAAATTGAATATTTAAAAAAGATTAAATATTTAACTCATTGTTTATCACACTAAAATAAGAAAAAGATAGGGCAGGGGTAAACAACATAATGGTTATTCAAAGAGCCTGAGCCTCCAAAGTCCCAGGTTCAATCCCTCTCCCCTCTACACACATACCACAGCAGTGCTCTGGTAAAAAAAAAACAAAAAAAAAAAAACAGTAATGATAATAATAAATAAAATTGTTTAAAAAAAAAAAAAAGAAAAGAAGGTGGTCTGGATTGTGGCACAGTGGATAAAGCATTGGACTCTCAAGATGAAGTCCTGAGTTCCAATTCCTGGCAGCACATGTACCAGAGTGATGTCTGGTTCTTTAACTTTCTCGTGAATAAATAAATTCTTCAAAAAAAAAGAAAAAGAAAGAAAGAAAGAGGAAGAAAAAAAGAAAGAAAGAAAAAGACCTTATTTTTAGATATTTCCAACATTTTTTTTCCTAGTAAGAAGTCTATGTGTGTAAGTCAAAGCTAATTATATGACAAAAGACTGCACAAGGATGACAGTTTAGGTGAGTGAAGAATTTGTCTCCAAAAAAATTAAGAACAAAAACCTCAGTAATTAAAACACAATAGTCTATACATTATCTTTGAAAAGTCAAAAATCCACAATGAACAAAATACCAAAACATTAAATAAATAAGAGTATCAGTATTACTAATTTCTTTTTTGGCCTAGGTTCCAATTTAGTGCTTGTGCAAGGCACAACGTACACTATCGTTTCTCTTGTTTTCACACATTTAGCAAAATCAGTATTGCCATAATTAATGTCTTTACAAGCAATCATTCTCATATTAGGTTATCACCTAAGGAAAGAATCCTTAAAGTGGAATTATTAGGTAAAAAGGTACAAAATAATGACCTGTAATACATAATGACACACTATTTTTTAAAAATTAGTTATATCCACTCTACCAATTGGAGAAAAGGACACATAACAGTTTTTTCCCCACTACTATATCAATTTGCAATTCTTCTACTATCCATTTACCAAAAAAGCACTATAATGCAATAATATTGTAATATTCAGTTAGAATGTCTAACATGTTACTAACATCTCTTTATACTTTGAACCAAAATGTTTATGTACTTGTGTGTTTAATACCAAAAACCTGACAGTTTTCAGTTTTGTAATTCCTTATACATTATAAAGTTCTACTTCTATAGTGAAACACTAAAAAGTAATTTTATAATAGAGTTCTTTAATTTGCAAACCATACCTTTACAACTAACCAACTTTGACTCACATAAGCAAAAGCACCAAGATACCATGTAAATGAATAAATGTGGCAATGCTTTAAAAAATTTATTTACAAAAATAATGTACAGGGGGTAAAGAAAAAGGGGGGGAGAGAGAGAGGGAGGGGGGGAAGGGAGAGAGAGAAGCAGAAGGAAGGCTAGCTGGACTTGACCCTATTGCTTATTTGACAATCCTTGCTTTTAGTCTACATGCAACTTATTTATTTTGATTCATGATGAGTATCTTCTGTTTTTTCAATAACTATGTGACCATCTATTGTGTCATTATCAATCGAACTGATTTTGTGATATCACTGCATGTTGATGAAAAAGAAAATACACAAAATATCTACATGCCTATTTATTATTTTCAAAACTTTAGGACCTGTTACATTTTCGTCAATGCCATACTACAATTGTATCTTAATTTAGGAATAACTGATGTCTTACATTTTAAAAAAGAAGTCTCTCCAAGTTGTCCTTTATCTGACCTATCACTTTGGGTATTTTTTTAAAAGATTTTGTTGCTATTTATTTCATGAGGTATAGAGAGAGTTTCACATGAGATTAAGAGACAAAGAGAAAGGTAAGAGCACCACCACTCTGGTAAGATGCAGCATCAGGAATCTAATCAGGATTCTCAGGAATACATATCCTATGGTCTACCAATAGAACTAGTATGGTTCTACCAATAGAGCTAGTTCCCCAACTGTCACAACTCTCTTTAGTTACTGTAAGGAACAACATATCTTTTTATTGTGTTATGTAACTGGGAACCAAATTATTGATAGAAATATTGCTTTTATGGAACTAAAATTCAACTAGCTGCCCCATTACGCCTTGATAAATTCAATCAATTCTCTAATAAAGGCTCTTACCAGCAAATGATGACAATTTTGTATGCCCTTTTCCATTATTTGTTCTTGTAATTTCTTTAATGTGTATTGGGTCGAAAATCCAACAAGAGTTAAATAATAATGCTGACATCAGTAATTTGTGTTCTTTTAAGTAATTATTAACAGAAGATTTCCATCATTTTACTTTTAAATTCAATGACTGTTATTGATCTGATGCAGATATTTCCTTACCATGATCAAGAGAGTATCTATTATAAGAAATGCATAATGAATCACATGAGATGTCTTTTGGCATCTATATCTACATATCTATATAGTTTTATTTGACTTGTTGATGAAATAAATGTATCAAAATATTTTAGTAGTGACTCACTGTCACATCCCAAATTTCAAATGAAGAAGTGTTTAATCTCAGAAAATTGAAGGGTGAAAAAAAGTCAATGCTTATCAGCATACTTTAGCAGTTCCAGTCATCTCTCCTTTTTGTCTGTGAAAGTTATTACAAACTTCTGAAAAACTCTTTAGTCCTCATCTACATCTTACATATGAAACAGAGTAAAATAAGTGTGTATATTTTAGTATTCTGTTTACATACCACACTGTGTCTTCAAAGCAGAATCATGTTTATATTAGTATTCCTTTAGTAATGACTAACTTTACAAATATTTATTGATGATACAGAAATGTCTAATTAACTTGAGAATTGAAATTCAATTATCTAAGCTTTCAGAAATAAAAAAAACACAAGTGTCAAAACAAAACACTTTATCATATTCTTTATCATAATGAAAGACTGACATCAGTACTCTAAGACAGTGTTATAGAAATGAAGAGCCTAGTTACAAGCCAAGTTAACTTTACATAGAAAAAAAAAAGTTCCAACATTTAATCATCACAGTCAAGACTATACTAGTCATTGTTTTGACAATATGCTCTCCCTTCCTAATCCATTTAAAGTACTGAGAGATTTAAAAATTAGCTCTCCTCTTTTATTATGAGCAAAGAGGGGGGGAAAAAAAACACAAGAATTTAATGTAAGCTTTACTATATGTCTACCTTTTTAGAATCTATAGAAAAGAGAAACCAGGAAAATTAAGGTCACTGGCTATTAAAGATTCTATTTTAAAATATTCTCTTGGCATTCCTTATAAATAACATATTTACAGAGACATTTGGTAGGATAAAAATGATTATGGTTAAGCTATCATCTTTCACCAAATGAGCTTGAATACAAGTAACTTAGCCTCTCTGAATCTCAGTTCTGTCAAATGAAAATGCAGTTAATGTCATCTACTCTATAGTTTTCTTATAGAGGGTAGAACAACACAGTATATGCAAAAGCATCCGTAACTGCAAAATATACTACAGAATTTATTAAAGTAACATGCAGTGGGATTTTAATGAAGAAATAAAGCTGGGAGGCCAAATGATTCTAAGACAGTAAGAGGAAAATGACAATGGATAAATCCAGAAAATAGTAACTGAAGAAATAACTTAAAATAATTAGAAGTAGTTAAATACAGACATTTTGGTACATGGGACAGAAAAAAAACTAAGCCAAAAATGAATTGTGTGAAAAGAAGGAATTGGAAATAAGTTGAAAGTGAAACTATAAGTTGATCAAAAAGCAATTCTGACAAGGTGCCGTGATCTAAAAGCTATAAATTTAACTGACCATAGAAAAACAGTTACTACTAGTAACAGTCAAAAGTAAAAGTTGACCACAGCTGTTAAATCCATAAGCATTTAACAATAACTAGGTTAATGGTCCAGGAGGTAGGAGCAGTAGTTAAAGCATTGGACTCTCAAGCATGATAACTAGGCTAAGAGTGCTGTTTTAGAAACTAATACGTTGAATTTCCCTTTTCTAGTCTATGTGAAATGAATGAGAGTGCACTGTTGAACAGAAAGGCATACAGATTTCCAATCCTCATGGAAGAGAAATACCTAAAAGAATATGACAATGAGAAGGAAAGAAGATAGTTGATGGAAGGGAGAGGAAGAGAGAAAAAATAGCAGAGAGGGGGAAAAAAGGAGAGATTACAAAATGGAAAAATCTAGTATCTATAATTTATGTAAGGTTCCCCTGGAAAATCTCTAAAGAACTATCAAAAGTCTGAACCTTACTTACGTAGTATAGCTAATTAAGAGGTTAAACTTAGCATTACCCAATCAAATTCTAGGATTGCCTTTTGTGAGGTTCAATGTAAAGAATCTTCTAACATTACATTAAAGATACAGTCCTACTTGATTCTTGGGAACCCAATAAGGCGATGGTGAGCCTTTGTGGAAGCTCTGTCCTAAAGACATTATCACACTCTGAATTAGTGTATAACAAATATGCTTAAAAAGGCATTACTGTGTTCTAACAGTTTCATCTTATTTATATTCTCTAGTCAGTGGAACCAGTTTTCAAAAACAAAATCACTAAAAGAGCCTGATGCCCTCTTCCTCAAATGTATTTGACCTTTGCTATAACTAATTTTTTCATTCTCAGGGAAATGTCACTGGGTTATGTACAGAGAGAAAATGGTACCCTGCCAGTATAATGAATTGCTGTGGATTTCCTATGCCTACAGTGGGATATATAAAGATACTAGATCTTCCATGTATAAGGTTGTAGTGTTCTGTACTGTCCCATGAACCTACCCTAGGTATCAGAACATTTCTCTATCTCTGACTTACAAATAGAAGAACTCCTTATTACCTGCTTTTACTAACATGGTTTCACTCTAAATCCTATTCAAATACTTTCATATTTCATTTTCTCTACCATCTTCTTCTTTGCAGTATGCATACTCATACACAACCATGACTACCTGTTGTACAGATATCTTCCACTGAGTACCATGGAATTCTTACTTAGCTGAGTCACACAAATTCTCCTGTCTCTTTACCCTAAAAACAGTGGTTCTCAATAGCACAAAGTCCCCCACCTCCCTAGCAGGGTTAGCAATATCTGGAGATAGAAGTACAATTTTCTAGTTGGTCAAGATCGTGGATGTTATTAAACATCCTACAATGTACAGGACTGTTCCCCCATAACAAATAATCATCTTTGCCAAAATATTAAGTTATAAAACAATGCTCAAACATGCCCAAAAGAAAACTCATTTTCCAATGAAGCTTCACATTATCAGTCCCACTACTATAGTAAAAAGATGCTGAAATGGTAAAGATTTGTCAAGATCAAATGTCATTTCAGAGAAATAAATGAAAGCTATTCTACTCCATCATAGGTAACTACTGAACATAGTATCTTTACCTCCCAGCCTCTGCATTCACACCATCTGTGTAAAGCATAGACCACTCTAATTGCTGCTATTATATATCCATTGCTTGTCCCATTCCTATCTTCCAGAATAATTAGAGCATCTAACACACTTCTTTCTTCCATTTCAACCACTCACTCCAACGTCATTAAATGCATGGATAACTTTGGTGACATCAGGACTTCACAATTACAGAATCTCTCACTTTTACCTACATAACAATTTTGAAGTATTATCTATAATTACTATTGTCATTCACAAATCTCAAACCTAAAGTCCTATATCACTCATTGAGAGCTTCTTTTACTTTCTACCACCTAACCAATGAACTAGTTCTTCAACCAAGTAACACTTCCAAAGAGCATGTCCATTAGCCCAGACCTGATTAGTACTAACTGCACAAAAGGTTTATAACTTTATTTTATATACTCACGAAACTCCATAAATTCTCAACTATGTCTGCTGTATCAAACTCAAATCCTTGGAGACTCACACTTTACCTAATCCTGCATGGAAATGCTTTGTAAACATTACAGAACAGTGGTATTAAAAAACTGAATTACTATTCTGGACGCTTCATCACTCTAGCTCATTCCTTAGAACAATTCTCACAAAATAATTCAAATTGCCTTAGTCTTCATTATGAGTCTCCTCTCAACTTGTCAACTACTTCACTTCTTAATCAAGTACTTTCTCTCTCAAATGAATAATTCATGTGTGAAACAAAAAGAAGGATAAAAAAAAAGGTGAAATGTTTACTTGAGCATTGTCAGGTTCATCTTTAATTTTGTCTAGTAGTCCCTGCTGTGGTGCCATTGCTTTGTCATACTCATCATCCAAAGGTTCTTCTTTAATTCTAATATTTGATGCAAAGGAATTTCCCAGTTCCGAACCAATGGATTCTTTATTGGCAAATGGATAGCTGGAATCCTAAAACACAATATAAAGTATTAATAAATAATCAAATTTAAGTTATTCCTCTTCAGGTTTAACACCGAAAGAAAAGCTCACTGGAAATGAAGAAATGTATTGACATTCATTAGAGCTCCAATGCCTAAAAGTCAATGTGATATATGTCTAAATATCAAATACTAATAGTGAGCTGGGGCTTCTTAGAATATCTCCAAAGATGTCCTTACCCAAATAATAAAGTAGATTAAAAAAGAGAGATTAGCACTCTACCTAACACGTATTAGTTACAGTTAAGAAGGGACACAAAGGAAACTTTGACACTTGCCACAGTTACAGCAATCTACATACACACTGAAAACTTACCCTAAAGTTTGTTTCTGGGGTTTGTGGTAAATGGGTATGTAATGTTTCTTCAACTTGATTAGCTATTGAAAGAAAACAAAACAAAACAAAACAAACACATGTATATGAATAACAAACTTTACAAAGAGTGACCTAAAAAGCTATAATTTGGTAATCATCTCTCTTTCCCAACAAAGATGCTCATTATACTGAATGGGGTCCTGAAAACACTTAAAAGGCAGTTTTTGATCAAAGTAGACAATCTGGCCTCACTTAACTTAATAGAATTTCCTCACATTTTTGCCCTGTTCAAACTAAAGTTATTTTTGTTTACTCATTTCTATGTATTTCATTCAAAGTCCCTTAAATATCTAACCTTTACAGTCTTCCTGACTCAGATCAATTCAAAATTCACTTGTCCTTTATAAAATATTTCCTTGTGTTAGCTTACTTGGATTGGTTTGCCATAAATGTAACCCAGGTTCAAGCCCAGGCCCCACCAAGCTTTGGTGCACATTTATTCTCTCTCAAAAACTGAAATGAAAAAAATGAAATGTGGGCTGGGTGGTAGCACACCTGGTTGAGTGCACACATCACCATATTAAAGAACGCATGTTCAAGCACTTGGTTCCTCCTAGAGGGGAGAAGCTTCATAAGCAGTGAAACAGGCATCTCTACAGATTGCCCTCCCCTTTCAATTTCTTTCTGTCCTATCAAAAATAAATAAATAAATAAATAGTAACAATTTAAAGAAATGAAGTAAAAGATCTCCTTGTCCACTGAACTGAAAATCACTTTTCAGTCTTAAGATTCCCTAAAAGACAGCTTCAGCTATATAAAAGCAATCTAGGATCAGAGATAGATAGCATAATGGTTATGCAAAGAGACTCTCACGTTTGAGGTTCCAAAGTGCCAGGTTCAATCCCTGCACCATCATAAGTCAGAACTAAGCAGTGCTCTGGTGAAAATAAATTAATATAGAAAGTATTATGTTCCTTGAAAACAAATACTCTCCTAATGTTTAATATGCTATATAATAATATGGAACAATACTCAATACTATATAAAAACTGAATATTAAGAGTGAATGGACTGAGTTACACATATTGGAAAATACAGTATGCTTTTGCACAGCCCTATTACAATGGATACTTTACTTATCCTTTTTAGCAATGAGCTGTTCTATATTTTTCCTACCACTGTCAGAATACAAGACTTTGTATAGTATATCTTGTTTTACTGTGCAGCTACGAAAGATGTATCAAAATATTACTATTTTCATTATACCAAATCAAAGTGAACAGACCCCAAGAATACAAAGATGAATAAATAAAATACAATCTGGTCCTTAATAAACTCTTGTACTAGCAATTAAGGCAAAACAAGTATAGAGGTATAATACTACACAAAAAGTAGCACTACAAATGAGGTGTAAACAAAATGCTATGGTAATTTATATAAGGAGACAATTCATAATTGAAACAGAGAGGTTAGGGATGACAGAATAGAAGAGTTTGAGTTAGTTGCCGTGTAGGAAATATTTAACAAGCACAAAAAAAGGTAGAAAATGACATGCAAGCAGTATAGCAGCAAGAGAAAAGGAAGGCACAACAGAAAGAAATATATATTTAAGAATGAAACTGGAGTTAAAAGTATAAGTGCCCTGAACAAAAGGTTCAAGAAGAGCCTCAAGAAATTTCTTTAACATAAAGCAGTAAATAACCAGAAAGAAAAACCTTCCCTAATTTGGGCTAATTGGTGGGACAGCAGTTTGAATTAGTGCTTACAGCACAAAGAAGTTAAATCCAACTTCAGCTTCCAATGGTCAACCAAAGAAAATGAACAGGTGATTCAAGTATCTTGCCTTCTCATCAAAATATTGCAAGCAGGGGAGGGAGAAATGAGGTTTAGAGCTATGTTTCAACCATCTATACCATTATCAAAAGTTACTGGGAGAAATTCAGTCACTCTGTAAAGAACAAGGATAAAAGAAAAAATGACAAGCTTATAATGAATTTAACTATTCATACTTCTCTTAGCATCAGAATAAAAGCTACATAACTACCAATACTATGCTATTTATTGTGCTTTATGGCTCTATTTAAACAATTATTACCTGCTTTATCAAAAAAACTGCTTTTCAACCTTGAGTCCAACTCTTTATGGGGTTTATCCAACCGTTTTTCACGTTCGTAAGTTAGATCTCTATTTTTCTCCTTTCCAGAAAATGTCTCTTTGCTGTTTTCTCTTACTAGACTAAAATCTTTCCGTATTGATTTAAAGACAGAAACCTGATCAAACTGCTTAGGAAAGTCTTTTTTTAATTTATTTTGAATTTGTATTTCATTTTCATTGTCTGATTCATGCTGTGTAACTCTTCTCTCTACTTCCAAGCTATCATCAGTATGAATTGAAGAAACAAGATTGTCCTTTGAGCTAAAATCCTGTTCATCCTCATTGTCACTACCAACGACTGGAATTCCTGCAAGATCCCCAGAGTTCAAAAAATAATCATCTTCATCCAGCAATGAATTTTCAGATCCTGTTTGATTCGGCATTCCATAAGACATGCTGTCAAGGGTAGGAGTTAAGTTGTGGTCTATATCTTCTGACATTTCTGTATCCATGACACCACCACCTTAAAAAGTAAAATACTGTTTAGACAAACGATAGTGCTAATGATGAGCACATTTATAAGGTCTGTCTGGTTTTTATCCCAAATAGATGTAATCCCCTTTTCAGACAAAATGTAGATAACATTACCATCAGTTTCTTGTTAGCACATAGGTGTGACAGAAACAACTTCTCCTGACAGAGAAGGAAAAAGTAACCTAAGTTTTGAGAATCAGATTAGGGGAGGGGAAAAAAAGGGATATAGAAAAAGAAATGAATACCGGGGTCCAGGTGGTGGCACACTTGGTTGAGCACACATGCTACAAAGCACAAGAACCTGGGATCAAGCCCCAGGCCCCTGCCTACAGGAGGAAAACTTTGCAAATGGTGAAACAGGGCTGCAGGTATCTCTCCTATCAACCCCTTCCCTCTAGATTTCTGGCTGTCTCTATCCAATAAATAAATGTAATTAAAAAATTTTAAATGAATACCAATTTCAGAATCAGCCATATCTGTATTGAAATGATAACAAGATCAATGAAAATCTATGTGGTTCTGCAAAGTATAAATACTCAACATGCATAGTTAGCTTGTGGTAACAACTAGGAATAGCAACACACAAGATTTATCTAGGAAGTCGGGTGGTAGCACAGAGGGTTAAGCGCACGTGGCGCAAAGCGCAAGGAGCAGTATAAGGATCCGGTTCGAGCCCCCCCGACTCCTGGAGTCGCTTCACAGGCAGTGAAGCAGGTCTGCAGGTGTCTGTCTTTCTCTCCCCCTCTTTGTCTTCCCCTCCTCTCTCCATTTCTCTCTGTCCTATCCAAGAACGATGACATCAATAATAACTACAACAATAAAACAAGGACAACAAAAGGGAATGTTCAACATATATTTTTAAGTTATAAAAGAAAAAAAATCTATCTAACACTGTGAGTGACACAAAGAAAGAATCTGTTATTTACCAGAGCACTGCTCTGCTCTGGATTATGGTGGTTCGGGGGATTGAACACGGGCCTTGGAGGCTCAGGCATGAGAGTCTTTTGCATACCATTAAACAATCTATGTGACCCCACTGAAGGAAATATAAAAGTTGTAATTATAGTGTCTGAAGCTCAACTGGTAATGCATTTGAATTTTCATGCCTAAAGTTTCCAGTTCAATCCTCAGTACCACACATATAGCAGTGATGTTCTGATTCCTTTCTGGTATGTTCATTCACTCACTCTGTGTCTCATTTTAGGTTCTCTCTCATATGTTCCTTGAGAAGCTAAGATTCAACCCAGGTCTCTGATCTCATAGGTCCAATTGTGTAGTAATTCTAATAAACACAGCATCTAACGTATTCAAGGATAAGTATTAAAACAGAGAAATAAAATTTATTCCATCAGAATTTTTTAAAATTTTTTTATATTCATTTATTTTCCCTTTTGTTACCCTTGTTTTTTTAATTGTTGTAGTTATTGTTGTTATTGCTGTTGTCGTTGTTAGATAGGACAGAGAGAAATGGAGAGAGGAGGGGAAGACAGAGAGGGGGAGAGAAAGATAGACACCTGCAGACCTGCTTCACCGCCTGTGAAGCGACTCCCCTGCAGGTGGGGAGACAGGGCTCGAACCAACCGGGATCCTTATGCCGGTCCTTGCGCTTAGCGCCACATGGGCTTAACCCGCTATGCTACCGACAGACTCCCCAAGAAAATTTTTTTTAAAAAAATTATCTATTGTGGGGGTTGCATTGGATCGACCTTCTCGTGGTGCATCCCGTGAGTACCCATTCATTGGGGAAACTGACGATCCTTCCTAGCCAACTGAATCCACATGGATCCCAGTCACTTTCAAAGCCAGCAACAAGCAGCTCCTGACAGCTTTGCTGTTGACTGGCTACGGATGAAGGGCAAACGCTAGAAGAAGAATCTACTGTGGGAGTCGGGAGGTGGCGCAGTGGGTTAAGCGCACGTGGCGCAAAGCGCAGGGACCGGCGTAAGGATCCCGGTTCGAGCCTCCGGCTCCCCACCTGCAGGGGAGTCGCTTCACGGGCGGTGAAGCAGGTCTGCAGGTGTCTGTCTTTCTCTCCCCTCTCTCTCTGTCTTCCCCTCCTCTCTCCATTTCTCTCTGTCCTATCCAACAACAAAAAAAAGCAACGTCAACAATGGCAATAATAACCGCAATGAGGCGGCAACAACTAGGGCAACAAAAAGGGGGGAAAACGGCCTCCAGGAGCGGTGGATTCACGGTGCAGGCACCGAGCCCAGCAATAACCCTGGAGGGAAAAAAAAAAAATTATCTACTGTCTGAAATGACATGCCCAAGTTTCTCCAATTAAATAAATTTTAAAAATGCCATCCAAGTCTATAATTCTATTGTGCTCAACCATATTTTTTCATAAACTAGAAGAAAAGTCTATTTAGTGTTTGTTTCTACTTTATCTCACAAACATCAATCCCTAAAACAACGCAGCCCAATTCCCATCTGCCCACTGGAACTACACTCATCAAGATAATCAATAACCTAATAGTCAAATCCAATTTTTTTTTTTGTTTTTGTGAACTCTTCTGTGTTATCAACTTCAGGGTTGGTTTCTTTTGACATTGTTACTTCTTTGTAACTTTCTAACTAGTCTATCAATTTATTTCACAATTCATTCTATACTTTTTTTTTTTTGCTCCATCCATGTGCTCAGTATGAGTTTCTCTCCAAGACTTAAGTTCCCTTCTCAATTTACACAATCAAAATATTTTGTCCAAACGGAAACAGATTTTCTGTTGACTTCCTTTATCCCAAGATTTAGATTTTTTCTTTCTTCAATTATTTCTATTCCCCTACTTTATTTACTTCTTTTTTACTTTATTTATTTGATAGGACAGAGAGAAATTGAAAGGGAGGGGAGACAGAAAGGGACAGAGACAGAGACACCTTCAGCACTGCTTCACCACTCCCTGCAGGTGGGGGCTAGGGGCTAGAACTTGAGTCCTTATGCATGGTACTACATTCACTTAACTGGTGCACCACCACACAGCCCAAGATATAGATTTTTATAGGAGCTGCTAGCTTCTAAAGATCAGGCTGCCTAGGGACCTTTAATGTACCATCTCTAAAACAAAACATAGGCTTATTTAAAGTATATTCTTCATATATATTATTTAATTATTATTAGCACTGCTCAGCTCTGGTTTATAGTGGTGTGGGGGATTGAACCTGGGAATTCAGAGCCTCAGGCACAAGAGTCTCTTTGCATAACCATTATGGGATCTACTCCCTATTTTCCTCACCTAACAACATCACCAAAGCAACAGTATGCTCAAAACAGAAGAGAAAAATCACTCCAGCACTTCTTTCCCTGCACAGATTTTGTCAACTGCACTTAATTTCAATTAAATCATCTTCATTTGGCAGCATTCCAACACCCCACATATCTTCCTGTTAAGATACTAATTCACTCTATATGGATCTCTCCAAAACTATCACATTTTTACAGTTTCTACCTCCAAACCATATTTAACTGGTCCAAAAGCAGGCAAACTGAAACTGGAAAAAAAAAAAAAAAAAATCACAGAATGAAGTAGACTGAAAGGATTACTGACATCAGAACCCGTTTTCCTTTATTATTTAAGTCCAGATGAACCTTTCATGTAGCCAATTCTTCACATTATTCCCTGGATGCCAGGATTCATGATAAATTAACTTTTCTGTAATTAGGTTTCAGATAAATTAGTTGTAAATGAGTAATAATTGATAGAAGAAAGTGAAAGCTTTTTTATCCGAGGGTGGTGCACCTGGTTACGTGCTCACATTACAATGCATACAGACCCAGGTTCAAGCTCCTGGTGCCCACCTGCAGGGGGTAAGCTTCATGAGTGCTGAAGCAAGGCTGCAGATGTCTTGTCTTTCTCCATCTCTATCTCCCATTCCCCTTAATTTTTTTATATTTATTTATTTTCCCTTTTTTGTTGCCCTTGTTGTTGTAGTTATTGTTGTTATTGATGCCATCATTACTGGATAGGATAGAGAGAAATGGAGAGAGGAGGGGAAGACAGAGAGAGAGGGGAGAGAAAGACAGACACCTGCAGACCTGCTTCACCCATTGTGAAGTGACTCCCCTGCAGGTGGGGAGCCGGGGCTCGAACTAGGATCCTTAGGCCAGTCCTTCCACTTGGCGCCACGTGCGCTTAACCCGCTGGGTTACCGCCTGACTCCCTCCTCTTAATTTGTCTCTATGCAATAATAATAAAAAAAACTTTTACTTATCTTTATTTTTATCTATTGTATAGACTGCCAGAAATTGATAAGGGGGTGAGAAAGGGAAAGACATAGAGACACCTGAAACATTGTTTCACCACTGGCAAAGCATTCCCCCTACAGGTGGGGACCAGGGGCTTGAACCTGGGTCCTTGCACATTATAACATGTGTTCAACCAGGTGCACCACCATCTGGCCCCAAATATTTTTTTAAAAGCCTTTTTCAAGATGCTTTTCTCCAGAATTATATTTCTAAACTACAAGTCACTATCTTCCCTTCAAATTATTCAGTAGCTACCCAGTGCTTAAGTTCATCCACTTCACAGATACTAAGAAATCACTTTTGGGGGAGTCGGGCTGTAGCACAGAGGGTTAAGCGCAGGTGGCGCAAAGCATAAGGATCGGCATAAGGATCCCCGGCTCCCCACCTGCAGGGGAGTCGCTTCACAGGAGGTGAAGCAGGTCTGCAGGTGTCTATCTTAATCTCCTCCTCTCTGTCTTCCCCTCCTCTCTCCATTTCTCTCTGTCCTATCCAACAACGACAACAACAATAATAACTACAACAATAAAACAAGGGCAACAAAAGGGAATAAATAAAATAAATATTAAAAAAAAAAGAAATCACTTTTGGGGGGTCGGGCAGTGGCGCAGTGGGTTAAGCGCATGTGGCACAAAGCGCCCCCGGCTCCCCACCTGCAGGGGAGTCGCTTCAAAGGCAGTGAAGCAGGTCTGCAGGTGTCTACCTTTCTCTCCCCCTCTGTCTTCCCCTCACCTCTCCATTTCTCTCTGTCCTATCCAACAACGAACAACGTCAACAATGGCAATAATAATAACCACAACGAGGCTACAACAAGGGCAACAAAAGGGGGGGGGGAAATGGCCTCCAGGAGCAGTGGATTCATGGTGCAGGCACTGAGCCCAGCAATAACCCTGGAGGGAAGAAAAAAAAAAAATCACTTTTGGTGTGGTCTGGGATGTAGATAAAGCATTAGACTCTAAAGCGTGAGATCCTGAGTTCAATCCCTAGCAGCACATGTACCAGAGTGATGTCTGGTTCCTTCTCTTTCTCCTCTTATCTTATTCATGAATAAATCTTAAAAAGGAAAAAAAGAAATCAGTTTTGTGGTGTTCTGGGAGGTGGTGCAATGGCTAAAGCACTGGACTTTCTTTTTTTAATTTTTTTTTTTTATGAGAAAGATAGGAGGAGAGAGAAAGAACCAGACATCACTCTGGCACATATGCTGCCAGGGATCAAACTCGGGACCTCATGCTTGAGAGTCCAAAGCTTTACCACTGCTCCTGGACCACAGCACTAGATTTTCAAGCAGGAGATCCTGAGTTCAATCCCCAGCAGCACATGTACCAGAGTGATGTCTGGTTCCTTCTCTTTCTCCTCTTATCTTATTCATGAATAAATCTTAAAAAGGAGAACAAGAAGTCACTTTTGTGGTGGTCTGGGAAGTTGCGCAGTGGATAAAGCACTGGACTCCCAAGCAGGAGATACTGAGTTCAATCCCCAGCAGCACATGTGCAAGAGTGATGTCTGGTTTTTTTCTCTCTCTTCCTATCTTTCTCATTAATAGACTGTGTAATAAGTATACTAAGCTCTAGGGATAAAATTATGAAAAGACAGTATGAATCTTTCTCACAGGCATGGACAAAATGTAGAAAATAAATATTTTCTACTCTAATAATCAATTCAAATAACAAATACTAAAATTATAGGGATGTGGGGCTGAGCAGTGAGTGACACATTCAATTTAACACACATTATGCAAAGCACAAGAACCCAGGTTCAAGCCTCCAGTCCCCACACATATGGAGGAAGTGATGAAGCAATGTTGCAAGTCTCTCTTTCCCTACCTCCCTCCTTCGTCAGCCCCTTTCCTCTCAATTTCTCTTTGTCCTATAAAATAAAAAGAAGAAGCTAGCAAAGGAGAAAGAGAAATAATAATAATATATAATTTTAAGAAATGTATACAACTTTCACATAGCACACCACAGAAGGGGTGCACAATAATGTGAATATTCAAACATTCTATGAGTTTGAAAGTCTCCATACCAACAGAACTAGTTATAGAGAGAGAAAAAAAAAAAGATGTTAAGACATACACAAGGACGAGGCTAGATAGCGTAATAGTTATACAAGGAGCCTCTAAAGTCTGAGGCTCAATAGTCTCAGAATCAATCTTCCACACAGCCATAAACCAGAGCTGAGCAGTGCTCTGATTATAATAATAATAATAATAATACTGCTTAGAGTAACTGATGCATACTATCTCTGCCTGGCATGATTTCATAGCTAGACAGAGACACTTGGCCTCAGACATCTTGGTTAAACTTTGGTGTTTAATGTAAATGATTTGTATAACAAGGTAATCTTTTTTTTTTTTTGTCCTCCTCCAGGGTTATTGCTGGGCTCAGTGCCTGCACCATGAATCCACAGCTCCTGGAGGCCAATTTTTTCCCCCTTTTGTTGCCCTTGTTGTAGCTTCATTGTGGCTATTATTATTGCCCTTGTTGACACAATTCGTTGTTGGATAGGACAGAGAGAAATGGAGAGAGGAGGAGAAGACAGAGAAGGGGAGAGAAAGATAGACACCTGCAGACCTGCTTCATCGCCTGTGAAGCGACTCCCCTGCAGGTGGGGAGCCAGGGGCTCAAACCGGGATCCTCATGCCGGTCCCTGCGCTTTGCGCCACATGCGCTTAACCCACTGCGCCACCGCCTGACCCCCGGTAATCTTTTTTAAAAGAAAAAAAAAAGACACAAAAATATAGTGTAACAAATCTAACAGGCTATAGTCAACTAAAGATTAGGGTGGGTGGGGAAGTCACTTCACAGGCGGTAATACAGCAGGTCTGTAAGTGTCTCTCTCCCTGTCTCTGTCTTCCCCTCCTCTCTCCATTTCTCTTTGTCCTATCCAACAACAACAATATCCATAACAACAACAACTACAACAGCAATATAAAAAAACAAGGGGGGGGAGGAGACAGCATAATGGTTATGCAAACATACTCTCATGCCTGAGGCTCCTAAATCCCAGGTTCAGTCCCCTCGTACCACCGTAAGCCAGAGCTGAGCAGTGCTCTGGTGTTTCTCTCTCTGTGTGTCTCTCTCTGAATCTCTCTCAAAATATAAATAAAATATTTTTTAAATTAAAAAAATAAAAACCAAGGGTAACAAAAGGGAAAATAAATATTTAAAAATTAAAAAAAAAAGATTAGGGTGACAGCCTTCTTTATAAACTATTATAAGAGATCAAAACATTTTATATCAGAAAGGATAATTTCCCTAAATGGATAAAGATATGCCTCTTGTAGTTCCATAAAGACACAAACCAGTGGTTCGCGAGGTAGCAGTGATAAAGCTTTGGACCCAAACATGAGGTCCTGAGTTCGATCCCCAGCAGCACATGTGCCAGAGTGATGTCTGGTTCTTTCTCTCTCCTATCTTTCTCATAAATAAATGAAAATCATTAAAAAAAAAAAAAAGACACAAACCAAAATATCTAAGTAAAAGCAAAATGTGGGCTAGGGAGCCAACACAGTGGTTGTGCAAAGAACCATGCATGCCTGAGGCACCAAAGGTTCAGGGTTCAATCCCCAGCACCACTATAAGCCAGAACTGGGCAGTGCTGTTTAAAATTAAAGAGTGTGTGTGTGTGTGTGTGTGTGTGTGTGTGTGTGTACAAATATATGCAAACTGTTTGAACCAGTATTTTCACACAAAAAGAAACACTTAAACCTTGCTCATAAGTGAAATGCAAATTAGTAATGAAATGAGATACCATGTTCACAGAGCTAACTGATAATGTGAAAGAACTTGGTAATAACCTGACAGCTATATTCAGGTCAAAGTTGCCTAAAGCCAAAACATATGTAACATAAGTGTTTTATGGGCTACAAATCTGAAGTAAAACAATTTTTGTGTAGGGTTCAGGGACTAGTATACTGACTAGAGCCTACACAATACCATAGGAGTGGACCTGGGTTCAAGTCCTGATCTCCAAGAAGCAGGGGGAAGTTCACTGTGGTTAAACAGGGCTGCAGGTATCTTTCTGTTTCTCTCCCTATCTCTCTCCCTGTTTCTGTCTCTCAGAAAGAGGAAGACAGAAAAAGGAGAAGAAAAGGACCACCAGGATAGCCCTGGTGGCAAAAAGAAGACTAGTCAAGAAATGAGACAGAAATTTGGATCCTGTGACCGGGGAGGTGGAGTATAAGTGTTGGATTCTCAGGCATGAGATCTCAAGTTTAACTCAGAGAACTGAAGAGTAATGCTCTGACTATCCCCCTCTACCTCTCTTCGCATAAATGAACTTAAATATAAATCTGGAACATTTTTATTGCTATACTTTCTTATTAAATATTTATTCATTTATTTATTAAAGAGAGAGAAAGACAGAGTATCTCCTCTATCATCCAGGGCTACTGCTGAGTCTTAGTGGCTGCAGGAGGAATCTTACTATTCCCAGTGACCCCCATGCTCTCTTGTTCTTAACCTTTCTTTGACAGAGAAACAGGGTGGGTGGAGAGAGAGGCTGCATTGTTTTTTTTCCCCAGCAAGGGGGTTAGAGGGCGCTTGAACCCAGGCTCTTATGTATACCACCACTATCACCCCAAAATTGTTTTAATAACTCACTCAGAATGACAATAAGAAATTGGGTAAGTCCAGAACAAATCTTCTCAAGACAGTCAATTTGACATGTATATTATTTTGAACTAAAAGTAATTAAGACCCAACAAACTCAGGAACAAACTTAACCTCACCCTTAACTACCTAGAATAATTTAAATAGGGAACCCTGCCCAGAATTATAGTTATTACAAGAAACAGCTTTTTATGGCCTATCTGCATAGTAGAGCAAACATCTACTTAAAGAAAACTTGCTCTTATTGTCCTGTGGATTACACTCCACCCTTTGAAATCTTAGGCCCCTATCTAACCCTTGGTTCAAGATAACTCATAAAGTGAACCAACTCATAAAATAAACCGGGTGAAAAAAATAAAACAAAATAAAATAAAATAAAAAACGGGTGGTAGCACAGTGGCTAGAGCACTGAACTGAAAATCATAAGATCCTGAGTTCATACCCCAGCATCACATGTTCCAGAATGATGCTCTGGTTATCGCTCATAAATAAATAAACAGGGGAGTCAGGTGGTAGCGCAGAAGGTTAAGCGCAGGTGACGCAAAGCACAAGGACCGGCCTATGGATCCCAGTTCGAGCCCCTGGCTCCCCACCACAGGTGGTGAAGCAGGTCTGCAGGTGTCTATCTTTCTCTCCCCCGTCTTCCCCTCCTCTCTCCATTTCTCTGTCCTACCCAACAACGACATCAACAACAATAATAACTACAACAATAAAACAAGGGCAACAAAAAGGAATAAATAAAATAAAATAAACAGCTTTTTAAAGAAAAATATGACTTATAAAACCTATTTCTTTCTGTCTTTGGGCCCCCTCATATCTGTGTGAGCTCCCAATAATAATACAAAATCCAATTTACATTTTGTCGATCTGTCTTATGTTGGTTTAATGGTTAAAGCAACCAAAATAATCTTGAAGGAAAAAGGATGAGTTTTCCTCACCTTCCTAACACATCAAGAAACATTTATAAACAAACAAATCTCAGTATAATATATTCCTAGAAATACTTCAAAAACTTAAAAAAAAGATATCAACTACCATTTTGACAATATACGAATACATAATCACGTCATTATCCTTCATACCTAAATACAATATTTTATTAAAATAAATACAAAACCTTATAATAATTATATCACAATTAAAATTTTAAAGTACCTCTTGATAATTGTGTTTCTGTTGCACAATAATGCATGAGGATAAATGAACTCAAGATCACTTCTCAATGGTCACTTGGCACCAGAATCTCCTGGTAAACTTTTTGGAAACAGATTCTTGAGTTCAGTGCTTGACAGGTGGTACCCAATAATTTATTTCTAACATACCCCCGGGGGGCTAATAAAAATACTACTTATTCACAAACTAGGATTTCAGGTGTTTTTATGAAACAGACATAAACTGTAGACAATAAATCACTATGCTCAAAGATTAAAAGCAATTTATCAAACTGTAGATAGTTGAATTTCTTACACAAATCTTCCACCAAATGGTCAACCTTCTGAATTGTCTCCCAGCAAAGATGAATCACCAGCCACAGATGAACCATTTACGTAAATTGGATCAATCACCTACCAGGACTGTTTCTGTTAAGTTCTAATAAAGATAAATAAAGTTTCTCAGGAAGACTATCATTTCTTCCTTTCATAGCTTTAACTGGGGTTTCACAGGTCTAGGTCATTTTCAGAGAAAAGAGGGGTAAAGACACACAGCACTGAAGTATAGCAACTCCCATCCTTCTTGCCAATCCCCAGAGTACTTAAGTTGTGTGGTGTCAGGACTTAAACTCAGAGCTAAAGCACTTGCTCTACAGAGTAAAATGTCTTCTGGCCCTTATCGGGTTTTTTGAAATGTGCAAGTTTTGAACTTCAATGGTATGTATCACTGATGATATATCTGTGTTTGTGTTCTAATAAGAAGTCTCATGGTAATGAATATTTCTACTTTTTTTCTTCCTACTGTCTTTCCCATTTTAGTCTTAATGACTAAAGGTTTAGCATTCATATTTTATATGTATTGTAAAGGTCAAATTTTTTTCATGTTTGGATATCTAGTTGTATCAGCACCGTTTACTGAGATGGATTTGACTGGTTTAGCTTGGTACTTTGTTCATTTGGTTGTTTTTTTTAGGTTGTTTTTTTTTTTCCTCCTCCAGGGTTATTGCTGCATCATGAATCCACCGCTCCTGGAGGCCATTTTCCCCCCTTTTGTTGCCCTTGTTGTAGCTTCGTTGTGGTTATTATTATTGCCCTTGTTGACGCAATTCGTTGTTGGATAGGACAGAGAGAAATGGAGAGAGGAGGGGAAGACAGAGAAGGGGAGAGAAAGATAGACACCTGCAGACCTGCTTCATCGCCTGTGAAGCGACTCCCCTGCAGGTGGGGAGCCGGGGGCTCAAACCGGGATCCTTACGCCGGTCCCTGCGCTTTGCGCCACATGCGCTTAACCCACTGCGCCACTGCCCAACCCCCATTTTTTTTTAGGTTTTTTATATTTTATTTATTCACTCCCTTTTGTTGCCCTTGTTTTATTGTTGTAGTTATTATTGTTTTTACTGATGTCGTTGTTGTCAGATAGGACAGAGAGAAATAGAGACGGGGAAGGCAAGAAATGGGGAGAGACATGCTTCACCGCTTGTGAAGCAACTCCTGTGCAGATGGACTCAAACCAGGATCCTTATGGCAGTCCCTGTGTTTTATGCCACCTACGCTTAATCCGCTGCATTACTGCCTGACTCCCCAGCCTGGCACCTTGTTGAAAATATACTGATTTGTGTGTTTGGATCTATTTCTGTACTATTCTACTCCATGGATATGTATGTTCATCCTTAGGTTAATACTACTTTTTTTTTTTTCACTTTTCTTTTTGACAAGAAAGAGTAATTGAGAGGGAAGAAAGAGATGAGGACAGCAAGAAAGAAAGACCTGCAGATCTGATTAACACTGCTCATAAAACTTCCCCCTGCAGGTGGAGAATATGTTATCTTCATTGGTATTTTTTAAAATATTTATTTATTTTCCCTTTTGCTGCCTTTGTTTTTTATTGTTGTTGTTATTGATGTCATCATTGTGAGATAGGACAGAAAGAAATGAAGAGAGGAGGGGAAGACAGAAAGGGGGAGAGAAAGATAGACACCTGCAGACCTGCTTCACCACCTGTGAAGCAACCCCCCTGCAGGTGGGGATCTGGGGGCTCGAACTGGGATCCTTCCAATGGTCTTTGCACTTTGTGATCTTCATTGGTTTTATATTATATATCAAAAGCATATTTTTCAATGTCCTCTTGCTATTCTAGATCTTTTGCAGTTCAAGCAATTTCTAGAAGCATCCTGCTGGCGTTTTCACTGGAATTATGTTAAGGCTCAAAAATTAGTGTTTTCCCACAAAGAAGGCATAGCTAAATGTTAGTACTGGTATTGGAACAAAAACAGGCACACAGACCAGTGGAACAGAATTGAAAGCCCAGAACTAAGCCCTCACACCTATGGACATCTAATCTTTGATAAGGGAGCCCAAAGTATTAAATGGAGGAAGGAGGTTCTCTCTTCAATAAATGTTGCTGGGAAAACTGGGTTGAAACATGCAGAAGAATGAAACTGAACCACCATATCTCACCAGAAACAAAAATCAACTCCAAATGGATCAAGGAACTAGATGTTAGACCAGAAGCTATCAAATACTTAGAGGAAAATATTGGTGGAACACTTTCCCACCTGAATCTCAAGGATATCTTTGATGAAACAAACCTTGTTTTGCAAGGAAGACTAAAGCAGAAACAAACCAATGGGACTATATCAAATTGAAAAGCTTCTGCACAGCCTAAGAAACTATCACACAAACAAAGAAACCCCTCACAGAATGGGAGATCTTCACATGCCATACATCAGACAGAGACTAGTAATCAAAATATACAAAGAGTTAAGCAAACATAGCAACAAAAAAGCAAATGACCCTATCCAAAAATGGGCAGAGGATATGAAGAGAACATTCACTACAGAAGAGATCTAAAAGGCTAAAAAACATGAAAAATTGCTCCAGGTCGCTGATTGTCAGAGAAGTGCAAATAAAGACATTGAGATACCACCTCACTCCTGTGAGAATGACATACATTCTCACAGCAGCAACAAATGCTGGAGAGGTTGTGGGGACAGAGGAACCCTTCTGCACTGCTGGTGGGACTATAAATTGGTCCAGCCTCTGTGGAAAGCAGTCTGGAGAACTCTCACAAGACTAGACATGGACCTTCTATATGACCCAGTAATTCTTCTCCTGGGGATATACCCCAAGGACTCCATAACACGCAACCAAAAAGATATGTGTACACCTATGTAGCACAATAGTAGCACAATTCATAATAGCTAAAACCTGGAAGCAACCCAGGTGCCCAACAACAGATGAGTGGCTGAGAAAGCTGTGGTATATATACACAATGTAATACTACACAGCTATTAAGAACAATGAACCCACCTTGTCTGACCCATCTTGGATGGAGCTAGAAGGAATTCTGTTAAGTGAGCTAACCAGAAAGATACAGATGAGTATGGGGTGATCCCACACATAAATAGAAGTTGAGAAAGAAGAACAGAAAGGGAAACTCAAAGCAGGATCTGAATAAATCTGTAGTAGGGCACTAAAGTAAAAACCCTGGGTGGAGGGTGAGGGTGGATGTTCAGCTTCATGGGGGGGAGGGAGGGGATATGGGATGGGGACACAGTCTTTTGGTGGTGGGAATGGTGTTTATGTACACTCCTATTAATTTGTGGTCATATAAATCACTATTTAATGTGAGAGGGGAAAAACTGACTATCTCAAACTTCTTTTGTTTATTTATTTTTTATTTAAGAAAGGATAAATTAACAAAACCATAGGGTAGGAGGGGGTACAACTCCACACAATTCCCACCACCCAATCTCCATATCCCACCCCCTCCCCTGATAGCTTTCCCATTCTCTATCCCTCTGGGAGCATAGACCCAGGGTCATTGTGGGTTGCAGAAGGTGGAAGGTCTGGCTTCTGTAATTGTTTCCCCGCCGAACATGGACGTTGACTGGTCAATCCATACTCCCAGTCTGCCTCTCTCTTTCCCTAGTAGGGTGGGTCTCTGGGGAAGCAGAGCTCCAGGACACATTGGTGGGGTCTCAAGCACAGACCTGTGTTAAAGCACAGACTGAGTCTTTTTAATACATAGGCTGAGTCTTTGATATGTTGACTCTCTTAAAAGCTTAGTCCAGGAAGAACAAACGCAACCGATGGCGTAACTATATGCAAATGTCAAAGGACATAAAATATGGTGATGGTGTGTATGATACAGCAAATCCTAACAAAGGGATTTTTCAAAGTCAACCCAATTGCCAAACAATGTGATTACTGAAATAACTATCTATTAGGAGTCGGGTGGTGGCGCGGCAGGTTAAGCGCACATGGCACAAAGTGCAAGGACCGGTGTAAGAATTCCAGTCCGAGCCCCCGGCTTCCCACCTGCAGGGGAGTCACTTCACAGGCGATGAAGCAGGTCAGCAGGTATCTATCTTTCTCTACCCCCTCTACCCTCCCCTCCTCTCTCCACTTCTCTCTGTCCTATCCAACAATGACAACAATAAGTACAACAATAAAACAACAAAAGGGAATAAATATTAAACAAAAAAGATTTTAAAAAGAAAGAAGTATCTATTGTCTTCTTAAATCCTAAGATAACAGGAATCTCCGCTTCCTCTACAGAGCCTTTGTTTCTCCCAGTCCTGGAACCTCTGGGGTGGGGCTCACTTCCCTGAATGCTTCTATCATGTCATACCAAATGATATTGCATCTGCCAATTCCAACCTAATCAATGCAACAAGTACCATCTCAGCATGCTTCACCTCAGACTGTGTACAGAGACATCAGGCATGGATTGCCAACCCTTTACCCTCATCACTCGGGTGAGACCTTTCTTTTCATGGTATTCTCTAATTCCATTCCAGGAGGTTCACTTCCTAACAAAGTCCCAAAGGGGAAAAAAAAAAAAGTCAAGTGATTTCCCACAAAGAAGGCATAGCTAGATGTTAGCGAAAGGTTATTTATAGTTAAGTAGGGGAACCGAAGATGCTGATTTCTTCACTTATTGCTAATCAGAAAACTTCAACTGATTTAAAATTACCCCGCTAAGAGAAACTATTAATTAGGTATTAAACTATTAATTAGGTATTAGGTATGAAATCCAGCATAAATAATGATTCCCCTAATGGAGGGAATTCTCCCCTCTTGATCAGACTCTCAACCAGTTTTGATCAGAAGTATATGACACTGGTGCTCTCCTAGATATTACCACTACTTAAAGCATTTACTGGTTTCCTATAAAGTAGTCACAGGTCAATAAGATGATGACTTAAGGTTCATCATCAGGTTTTTGGTTTTTTTTTTGCCTCCACGGTTATTGCTGGGGCTCAGTACCTGCACTATGAATCCACTGCTCCTGGAGACCATTTTTCCCATTTTGTTGGCCTTGTTGTTTATCATTGTTGTTATTATCGTTGTTATCGCTTTCACTGTTGTTGGACAGGACAGAGAGAAATTGAGAGAGGACGAGAAGATAGAGGGGGAGAGAAAGATAACTGTAGACCTGAACCTGGATCCTTAGGCCAGTCCTTGTGCTTAACCCTCTGTGCTACTGCCTGGACGGTCCCCTGTTTTGTTTTTCAACCAGAGCAGTCCTCAGCTCTGGCTTATGGTGGTGCTGGGAGTAAACCTGGGACCTTCAGAGCCTCAAGCTTGAGGGTCTGTTTACGTAATCATTTTGCTATCTCCCCAGCCTCATGTTCACATCTTTTAAGGGGAACTATTCTTTTTTTAAGATTTTATTTATTATATATATTTATTTATTCCCTTTTGTTGTCCTTGTTGTTTTGTTGCTGTAGTTATTATTGACGTCGTCGTTGTTGGATAGGACAGAGAGAAATGGGAAGAGGAGGGGAAGACAGAGAGGGAGAGAGAAAGATAGAGACACCTGCAGACCTGTTTCACCACCCGTGAAACGACTCCCCTCCAGGTGGAGAGCCGGGGGATCAAACTGGGATCCTTATACCGATCTTCGCGTTACCACCCAACTCCCTTTTATTTATTAATGAGAAAGATAGGAGGAGAAAGAACCAGACATCACTCTGGCATATGTGATGCAAGAGGACTGAACTCAGGACTTCCTGCTTGAGAGTTCAAAGTTTTGTCACTGCACCACCTCCCAGACCACTAAGGGAAACTATTCTTTCTCTGAGGCACCAGTCATGGGTTTGACGGTCAGCAGACAGACAGGCCAGGCATTGAAGCTTCCTCCATGTGGTAAACCTGAAGCTCCAACTTGAGTTGTGCACTTGGTAAAATTAGCCAGTTCCCAAGGTGAAGAGTCCCACTGATCCCTTAAATTTGCTTTTTGCTTTTTTTTTTAAACCAGAGCACTGTTCAGCTCTGGCTTATGATGATGCGACGGATCAAACTTTGGAGGGATCAGACTTTGGAGCCTCAGACTTAAATTAAGAGTCTGTCTGCATAACCACTATGCTATCTACCCTCTGCCTTAAATTTGATTTTTATATATAATTTTTTCAACTTCAACATCACTTTATTGAGAAAATGTTGATTTACAGGGTTGTCATCATGTAAATACAAGATAGACGTCAGTACACTTCAGCCTCCACCAGACCACTGTCTTCCTCCAACAGCTAGACAAACCCAGAGCATTAGATTCCCTAGGCTCCCTTAGGACCCCTCTCCTCCCACTCCACCCCCACCTCCACCCGTTACTCCATCCCTGATTCTACTATAATAGACCACAGCATTACCCCTTGCTTTGTTTCATAGGTACCACATATGAGTGAGCTTACCTAATGTTTGTCCTTCTTTCTGGCTTCTTTCATGAACATGATTCACTCCAGTTTCATCAATGTTGTAGTAAGAGAAAAATGCCATTTCTTACAGCTGTGTAATATTCCACTGTGTATAACATACCTATAACTTCCGTAAACACTTATCTGTTGTTGGACACTTGGGTTAGTTGGAAACTTGGTGTTTTTTCATGCTATTACCAATAACATTCCCATAAACACAGGTGTACATGGACCTCTTTGGTAAGCATTTCAAAATCCTCTGGATAGATGCCTAGAAGAGATATCATCTCTTCTATATATATGGCAGGTCCTTTTTCTAACTTTCTAATAAACCACAGTACTGCTCAGTTCTGGTTTATGGTGGTATCTGGGTTGAATCTGGAACCTCAGACCCATAGATAATAAAAGCTTTCTGCTTAACCATTATGCAATCTCCCCTGCCAATGGGTCCATTTTAAATGTTCTGAGGAATTGCCAAACTATTTTCCACAGGAGGAGCACCTACAGTATAAAAGGGTTTCTTTCTCTCAGTATACTCAACAGCACTTATTTCTGTTTTTTGATGTAGGTCATTCATTCAGGATTGATGTAAGTCATTCACTCTGGGCTTCCTGGTATCTCACTGTTTTCTGGATTTGCATTTCTTTGATAGCCAATGACTGGGCAGTTTTTCACATTCCTGATGGCCTTCTGCTTATCTTCACTGATGAAGTCTGTTAGATTAGCCCTTTGATGTAAGGGATATAGTATCTCCTTTATACAACAGGAAGACAGGTTTTGGTAATGATTCCTTTTGCTATGCAAAAACATTCAGATTTGATGTAATCCCATTAGTTTAATTTTGCTTTTGTTTTCCTTACTAGAGGACTCTGATATTTGGAAAGCAGCATCACAGTATGACATTTAAATCTGCTTTGAGTTGACTTTTGCACATGGTGACAAGTAGTGGTATTTTGCTCTTCTGCATGTGGCTACTCAATTACCCCAACACCATCTACTGAAGAGACTCTCTTCCATTTAATGTTCTGGACAACCTTATTGTAAATAACAGTCCATCTGTACAAAGGATTATTTCTGGCTTCTAAATTCTATTACATCGATCTGAGAGTCTATTTTTTATTCCAGTACCACAGCTTTTATTACTAGTGCTCTGTAGTATAGTTTTTAGTCAGGAAGCATGTCTTCATTCATATTCTTTTTTACTCAAAACTTGCTTTTCTGAGTCTGGGGTCTTTTGTGGATGTAGATGAACATCTATCTATACCATTTGTTCTTTTTTTTTTTTTTTGCCTCCAGGTTTATCGATGGGGATCAATGCTGGCACTAGAATTCACTGCTCTTGGTGGCCACTCTTTCTTTCTTTCTTCCTTCCATCTTTTTTTTATTTTTTATTATTATTATTGGATAGGACAAAGAGAAATTGAGAGGAGAGAGACATACCTGCAGACCTGCTTCACCACAGATGGGGAGTTGGGGGTTCGAACCAGGGTCCTTATGCGGATCCTTGCACTTCATACTATATGCATTTAACCCAGTGTACCACCACTCACTCCCTCCTTTTTAAAAGTATTTATTTATTTATTTATTTATTTATTACCAGAGTACTGTTCATCTCTGCTTTACGTCAGTGCACAGGACTGAACCTGAGCCTTTGGATCCTCAGGCATGACTCTCTTTGCACAACCATTATGCTACCTACCCCCACTTGTTCTATTCTTTTAAAGAAGTTCACTAGAATTTTGATAGGAAATTTATTAAGCTAGTTTATTGCTTTGGATAAGATGATCGTTCTAATGATGTAAAACATTCTGATGTAGAGCATGGAACACCTTTCCATTCACATGTATCTTCTTTAATTTCCTTTGGTATTGATTCATAACATTCAATGTACAAGTATTCATTTTACCCCCCCCCCCCCCGAGAGGACTGCTCAGCTCTGATTTATGATGGTGCTGGGGACTGAACCTAGGACTTCAGAGACTCAGGCATGAAGATCTTTTTGCTGAATTATTATGCTATCTCATCAGGTCTCTTACCTCTTTTGCTAAATATATATACTTAAGTTTTTCACACTATTATAAATAGGATTAAATTATGCTTCTAGTTTATTACTTGCTCAGAGGAATGTGAACCAAAATTATATGTTCATTTTAAAATCTGCCACCTAATGCTTTCTAAGTTCTTTGGAATTTCCTTTGTATATTGTTATGTCATCTGCAAATTGTGATTATTTTACTTCTTTTCCACTATGGATCCCTTTTATTTCTTTTACTTTAAAATTGTTACATTTCAAACTTCTGAGACTATGCTGAATAGTAACTAGTGGATGATCTTACCTTCCTGAACTAAAAGGGAAAGCTTTTCATTTCTCACCACTGAATATGGTGTTGGCTATGAATTCACTGCATATAATCTATACTAAAATAAGGAGTATTCCCTCAATCTCTAGCTCTCTTAAGACAGTCATAGTCATAAAAGGTTGTTTAGGGGCCGGGTAGTGACACACCTGGTTGAGCGCACATATTACAGTGCACAAGGACCCAGGTTCGAGTCCCTGGTCCCCACCTGCAGGGGGAAATCTTTGCGAGTGGTGAAGCAGGTGTGAAGGTATCTCTCTCTCTCTCCCCCCCCTCAATTTCTGGCTGTCTCTATCCAATAAATAAATAAAGATAATAAATGTTTTTTAAAAAAAGGTTGTTTAATCTCAGTAAAAAGCTTCCTCTACTGAAACAATCATACATCTTTTGGTTTTCCTATTGTTGATATGGTGTAATATATTAATTAACTTATATAAGTATCTCTGGAACTCAAAAGAGGTTTTGACTGTATAAAAAAAATATTATGGGGGCACGGAGATAGCATAATGGTTATGTAAAGAACCTCATGCCAAAGCCTCCAAAATCCCAGGTTCAATCTCCAGCACCACCATAAACCAGTGCTGAGAAGTGCTCTAGGAAAAAAAAAATTAAGGGACTAAGTGGTAGTGCACCTGCTGAGTGCACATTATTGTAATGCTCACGAACCCAGATTCAAGCTCCCAATCCCCACATGCAGGGGAAACCTTTGCAAATAATGGTGAGGCAGGGCTGCAGGTGTCTCTTTCCTTCTCTATCTCTTCCTTCCCTCTCAATTTCCAGCTGTTTCTATCTAATAAATAAATAAAGGTAATAAATTTAAAATAAATAAATGTATTAAGTTATGGGATGTATAATCCATGAAAGATTACTATGAAACCAAAAAAGATAGCATGTGTTTTGGGGAAGAAAATGGATAAAACTTTAGATGATTATACTTAGGGGGGTGGTTTCATTCATATGTATATCTAAAGAACAAATAAAACAAACTTGCAAAAAGATAAACAGAAGTAAACAAACTGTCTTAAGACTGTGAGAGCTATGGTGATTATCACTGGGAGGGTGAGTACAGGGGACTTTGGTGGTGGGTGCAATGGGGAACAAAAACACTATTAATCACCAAAAAAAAAAAAAAATGCCTTGGAGTGGGGGGAAAAAAAAAGAACTTTCAGTGTTGTAGTCTCACACTGCCTGTCTCTAAATAAATAAAATTAATATATTCATAGATGAGAACTTTATGATAGAACACTAGGAAAAATCATAAAATATATTCACAGCAGGCCAGATTTATAAATTATATTTTAAACAAAAGACCTAAAGGATGGGGGTAGATAGCAAAATGGTTACACAAAGAAACTCTCATGCCTGAGGCTCCATAGTCTAAGGTTCAATCCCCATTCCACCATAAAAACCAGAGATGAGGGCTGGGGACATAGCATAATGGTTATGTAAAAACCAGAGATGAACAAAAAAAAAGACCTAAAGCTATACAACTCCTAGGAGAAGACAGAAAAACTTCACAGGACTCGGGCTGTAGCGCAGCAGGTTAATTGCAGGTGGCAGCAAAGCACAAGAACCAGCTTAAGGATGCCGGTCCGAGCCCCTGGATCCCCACCTGCAAGGGAGTCACTTCACAGGTGGTGAAACAGGTCTGCAGGTGTCTATCTTTCTCCCCTCCCCCCCCCATCTTCCCCTTTTCTCTCTGTCCTATCCAGCAACGACGACATCAATAATAATTACAATAAAACAAGGATAACAAAAAGGAATAAATAAATACATAAATAAGTAAAAGAAAAATGTCATGATGTTTGTTTAGTCAGTAATTCTTGCATCTAGCAACAAGAGTAAAAATAAACACTGGGAATATCAGGATCAAATGTAGGACCTTAATGCTTGAGAGTCTAATGTCTTATTCATTGCACCACTTCACCTCCAGGGTCGAATGGCAAATTTTAAACTGGCTTTCTTTTTTTTTCTTTTGTTTGGTTATCACAAGAACTTTACTGCACCAGGTTAACATTTTTAGATAGGAAGAAAAAACAGCCCAGGACATGGTGCAGTTGGTAAAGCATTGAACTCTCGAGCATGAGGTCTTAAATTCAATCCTCTGCAGTGTACAGTAATATCTGGTCTCTCCTATCTTTTTCACTAAATAAGTAAGATCTTAAAGCAAAGCAGAAAGTCATCTCATTTACAGAGCAAAAGACAATTATTACTCTAGCCATGAAGGAAAAGTCCAAGAGTTTCACAGCTATGGATAAACAACTACAGATAAATGATCAAACACATGTTTCTATTTGTTTGTTTATTACTGAATAGAAACAGAAACTGAAAGGGAGGGGGAGACAAGAGAGGTAGAGAGAGACAGAGACACCTGCAGCCCTGCTTTACTACTCCTGAAGCTTTGCCCCTGCAGGTGGGGACCGGGGATTGAGGCTGGGTCTTTAGGTACTGTAAAGTGAGAACTTAATCAGGTGTTCCACCTGGACCCCCAAATATGTATTTTTTTATCACAATATTACATTTACATAAAGAATTACTACAAAATAGTGATGACTTACTTAGTGAGAGTTAGATGCAGCTCTACAATCAAACTTCAGGAATTTATAATGAAGAGTGGTAACAAATATGATATGATTCAAAAAAAGAAGATATTGACTAATAATGAAAATGTGATTATATAAATAAATAATCAAGATAATGGGTACCTGTTTAGAGAAGAGAAAAAGAGACTTACAGGCTTGAGGATAATATTCATAAAGTTGGGTAATGAAGCAAAGGATTTTTTTTCTTTCAATATAACAAGTGTTTTATTTAATGCTCTATGGTAATAGTCTTCTAAATATGCTAAAAGATGTCCTATAATAACAGGTAGAGCATGACAGTCTTTTTTTTTTTTTGCCTCCAGGGTTATTGCTGGGGCTCAGTGCCTGCACTATGAATACACTGCTCCTGTAGGCTTTTTTTTTTTTAAATCGTTGTTGTTATTAATGTTGTTGCTATTGCCATCATTGTTGTTGGATAGGACTAAGAAATGGAGAGAGGGGAAGACAGAGAAGGGGAGAGAAAGACAGACACCTGCAGACCTGCTTCATTGTCCGCGAAGCAACGCCCCCTGCCTCCGCAGGTGGGGAGCCGAAGGCTGGAACCAGGATCCTTACACTGCTCCTAGCACTTCTCACCATGTACACTTAACCTGCTACACTACAGATGCCGTGCATACTAATGGAGAGACGCATGATCAAGTGCTGAAAACTAGATTATAAGAAAAAGGTGAAGACTAAAACAACAAGGGCAACAAAAGGGAATAAATAAATAATTTTTTTTTTTTAAAGGTGAAGACGTGGAACAAACACCCATGATAGACAATGGAAGGAGGGAGGGTGGGTACACAGAACTTTGGTGGAGGATGTGGTGTGCAACTACGCACTGTGATCTTATAATCTTGTACTATTAATCACAAATTAAAAAAAAAAAATTTAATGGACCCACAACAGAGCAACTTAGCAGAGCATTCTTTACTACCAAGCACCACTGGTGTCCTTGTAGAGAGTATCATAAATGTTGAAAGAAAGTGAACCCGGAGGGCAACAACAGGGAATAAATAAATAAAAAAGAAGAAGAAGAAGAAGAAGAAGAGGAAGAGGAAGAGGAAGAGGAAGAGGAAGAGGAAGAAGAAGAAGAAGAAGAAGAAGAAGAAGAAGAAGAAGAAGAGGAAGAAGAAAGTGAACCCGGGGCTGAGTGGTGTCACACCTGGTTGAGCGCACATGTTACAGTGCAGAAGGACCCGGGTTGGAGTCCCCAGTCCTTACCTGCTGGGGAAAAGCTTTGTGAGTGGTGAAGCAGGTCTATAGGTGTCTCTCTGTCTCTCTCCCTCTCTATCTCCCCTCCTCCTCTCACTTTCTGGCTGTCTCTAGCCAATAAATGAATAATGGTAATAAAAAAAAGAAAGTGAACCCTCCAAAAGACAGATGGTGCTGACATTATCAGAAACCAAAGAGGTATCTTAATCTGTGTCTCATTCGCCATTTGAGAAAATGCAAACTGGTTCAGTAACGTTATATAGTAAATAATAATAATAATAAAGTGTCTTTCATATACAGATGTTTATTTCTTCACATGTACTAAGTAGTTCTAGATTTAACATTTCTATTTGTAGTAATCAATTACATCTTGTTTTTAAATTTTTACAGAAGTTAATAAAGTCTATAATTTATGTGCATAGTATGACTCAGTATTCTTATATTATCAGCCAAATATTATTAGTAATATAAATATTAAAAAATGTGCGTGGAGGTCGGGCACACTGGGATGTGCACAAGAATCCTGTTCAAGTCCCCCTCTCCCCGCTCCCCACCTGCAGGGTCGATTTGCAAGCAGTGTAGGAGGTCTGCAGGTGTCTATCTTTCCCCCTCTCTATCTCCCCTCCTCTCTTAATTTCTCTGTCCCATGCAAAAGTAAAAATAAAAAATAAAAAAGAAGAAGAAGAAAGAAAGAAAAGAAAAAATGGACACCATGAGCAGCAGGTTCATAGTGCAGGCATGGAGCACCACCCTCATTCCCCCCACTCCCACCCAATTATAACTCTTAGAGGCAAAAAGAAAGAGAAAAGAGAGGGGGAAAAACACTGATTAATTATCTGGTTGACTGATTGCTTAACTCATGAGACAACCAGAGGGACCAGGTGGTGGTGCACCTGGTTAGGCACTCACATTACAGTGCACAAGGACCTGGGTTCAAGCCCCTGGTCCCCATCTGCAGGGGGAAAAGCTTCATGAGCAGTGAAACAGGGCTGCAGGTGCCTCTCTGTCTCTCTCCCACTCTATCACCATCTCCCCTCTCCATTTCTCTGTCTCTATCCAATAATAAATAAAAAAATTAAAAAAAGAGAGACAACCAGAACATCATCACTTGGGTATATGCAATGCCTGAAATCAAACTTAGGAATTCATGCTTGAAAGTCCAATGTTGTATCCATGTTGTCACCTTCCTGGCTGCTCGTGAGGTATTCTGAAGAACTTGCCTGAGAAACAGTAAAACTCCATTATTTTCTGGACATGGACCTCAAGAGAAAATGGCGGGCTTCATATGACTCTCTTTGGAATAGGTGGTAACCTGAATACGAGCTGAGTAGCAGTCTGAATTCCTTCCATAACTAGAGACCAGTCTCTTGTAGCTAGCCACTTCTCTACCTTTAGAGCCTTCCACAGTCCCCAAATGACTACTAAAAAGGGAGAAATGTAAAGTAATCTTGCAGCTGAGGGGTGGCACGGTGAGCACTAAATCAATCCCTGATAATGCATATACCAGAGTGATGCTCTGGTTCTCTCACCTTCTCTCTGTGTTAATAAATCTTTAAAAAGAAAGAGAAAGGAAATACTGACTAAACCATCTACACTCAACATTTGGTATAAAATCCTCAGCTTATAAACCTGCCAAAAAATGTTTCAAGGTGTAGCATATAAGTGCCAGACACAAGAAATATAACCAGCAAGTAGAGGGTATGGACCCTGATCACAGAAGTTTGGTACTGCTTTAGGTTGCCTGCTACCACTTGAAGATAACTATTACTATAACATCTACATAAATAAGTCAGCAGAGTATGGCCCTCACTGAACAATAATTGATTACTTTCTATTATCAGTATATAGACTCATTAAGCAAAGGTATGTTCAAAAAGCAGGTGGTCAAAAAGAGAAAAAAAAATTGGTGAAGATGAGAAATAATGGCTATGGATGCCTCCTAACAGTCATGTTTTAAAATTTGATCCTATCTTACCTGACAGTAGACATTTAAACAAAACATCAGGGATACGATGGCTTAATCATACTATTTTTCCTAGGAACTTGAAATTTAAGATGGATCTGCAGAAAGACTAAAAGTTATTGAGCCTTAATTGCTTTCTGATATTACTATAAACAGCAGGCCCAAGATCTTTCACAGAAATCTCTGGAGTGAATTTATTCTTTATGTTTTCCCTAAATTCTATAAAATATCCTAATATGTGGGAGTCGGGCTGTAGCGCAGTGGGTTAAGCGCAGGTGGCGCAAAGCACAAGAACCGGCATAAGGATCCCGGTTCAAACCCCGGCTCCCCACCTGCAGGGGAGTCGCTTTACAGGCGGTGAAGCAGGTCTGCAGGTGTCTATCTTTCTCTCCTCCTCTCTGTCTTCCCCTCCTCTCTCCATTTCTCTCTGTCCTATCCAACAACGACGACAACAACAATAATAACTACAACAATAAAACAACAAGGGCAACAAAAGGGAATAAATTAAATAAACATTAAAAAAAAATTAAAAAAATATATCCTAATATGCTGCTCAAATTTCTCCAAGATAAGCTAACTAGAATTGATTTTCTTGGCTTGCAACAATCTCTCACTATGTAGTCTAGAGAAATGATAATTACTCACAATCATAAATCAATTATTTCTAAAGACAAAAAAATATTCAGATTCTGCCAGTGGAAGTAGACATATGAAAAAATAAAGACAAATTCCCCTTTGATGTAGAAATTCACAAACAAGTATACAAACATCATTGGATGACATCAATTTTGTTCCTAGATTTAATGCTACAAAAGCACATCAATAAGTAAACAGCATGTATATAAGGGGCATATACTGTGTATATACCATAGTGAAATACTGAAAACAATTTACAAACATAAACAAATTAATTAAATTATGATACAGTCACACACTAAACCATTAAGAAGCTATTAGAAAGAATACAATTAGTCTATATCCAAGAACATAGATTTCTAAGTAGTTAAGAAACAAACAAAAAAACAATTACAGTATTCATACAGTACCTAAAACACATATACAAATTCATAGCCATCACATATATGTAATGCATCTATGACCACACACATATACATTCACAGAAAAAAGTCTGGAAAGATATATATTAAACTTTTTTAATTGGGTATGTTTGGAGAATGTTAAAGACAAAAGCCTTTATTTTCTACTTTATTCACTTTTGTATTATAAAACTGAAATGTATTACTTTTATAATCATAAGAAACAGAAAGAATATAGAGAAGATAAAGAGACCATATAAACAAAATAAAAAAGTATGAATGGCAAGTAGAAATCTCTACACAATTCAGTGTGGCTATATTAATAATTATGACAATGTTTTATTTTTTTTAAAAAAAAAAAAGAGGTAGACAGTTACAATCCAGATAACCTTGATAAAAACACCAGCAGGATGTGATGAAATTTAAACTAAATCAAAGTAGAATAGCACTTTAGCTAGCCCACTGTTAAAGTCAAATGTTCCGTCTAGACTTATATTTATCATCTATCTAAAGACATAATTTCTTTTTCTAAAATGGTACTTACAGTTCTCTACAATTTCATCAAAAACTGCACCAGTTTTCTGCTCAAACTGAAAAAGCAAAAAAGGAAAGAGAAAAGTACACATTATTTTCATATTCTTCTATCATACTTTTGTTAGACGTCCCACTTCCCCATGAACTGCACTTTCAGCCCAAAATCTACACTATAAAGAGCTGCCAAATAAAGCAAAATGCAATTAAGAATGATTAAAAAGTCCTAAGTCTAAGTCGCCCAAATCAAAACTCAAAAATTTCAGGATAAAATGATAAAAATTTATTTTTTTTAATATTTATTTTATTTATTTATTCCCTTTTGTTGCCCTTGTTGTTTTATTGTTGTAGTTATTATTGTTGTTGTCGTCGTTGTTGGATAGGACAGACAGAACTGGAGAGAGGAGGGGAAGACAGAGAGGAGGAGAGAAAGATAGACACCTGCAGACCTGCTTCACCGCTTGTGAAGCGACTCCCCTGCAGGTGGGGAGGGAAGCCGGGGTTCGAACGGGGATCCTTATGCCGGTCCTTGTGCTTTGCGCCACCTGCGCTTAACCCGCTGCACTACAGCCCGACTCCCAAAAATTTATTTTTTAAGATTACTTTTTATATGACAAATAAGGGCCATATATACACATATAAACCTGCAATAACAAATAAAAGAAAACTGACAATAATTTACTAAAAATTAACTAATACTGAGAAGTCTATGAATTATCTAATCAAAACTATGGGGCCGGGCAGTGTTACACCGGGTTAGGTGCACATAGTACAAAGCATAAGGACCCACTCAAGGAAACCAGTTTGAGCCCCTGCTCCCTAACTACTGTGGGGCTGCCTCACAAGCAGTGAAGTAGGTTTGCAGGTGTCTATCTCTCTGAGGCTCCAAAGTCCCAGGTTCAAACCCCCACATCACCAGAAGCTAGAGCTAAGCAGTCTTCTGGTAAAAGAACAAAAAAGAAAAAAAGAGAAAGGAGAGGCAAGGAGAGGGAGGGGGAGGGGAAAGGGGAGGAGGAGGGAAGAGGGGGAGGGGAGGGGGAGGGGAGGGGAGAGGAAAGGGGGAGGGGAGGGGGAGAGGGGAGGGGGAGAGGGGAGGGGAGAGGGGAGGGGGAGAGGGGAGGGGGAGAGGGGAGGGGGAGAGGGGAGGGAGAGGGGAGGGGGGAGGGGGAGGGGAGGGGCAGGAGAGGGGAGGGGCAGGAGAGGGGAGGTAAGAGGGAGAGGGGAGGGGAGTCAGGCAGTAGTGCAACCCGGGTCTTCCCCTTCTCTTTCCATTTCTCTCTGTCCTATCCAACAACAATGATATCAATAATAACTACAACAATAAAACAACAAGGGCAACAAAAAGGAAATAAATATAAAAAGTTTTTTAAAGGAAGAGGGGAGGGGAGGGGAGGGGAGGGGAGGGGAGGGGAGGGAAATAACAAAACAAACAGCTGCAAATAGGCTTTGCTGTTAAGACTAAAGACAAATTCAAAAAGCATGTCAGGGGAGCCATGCGATAGTGCAGCGGATTAAGCACAAGTGGCACAAAGCTCAAGGATCAGCATCAGGATCCTGGTTTGAGCCCCTGGCTCCCCACCTGCAGGGGGTTCGAGTCACTGCGGTGAAACAGGTCTGCAGGTGTGTTTCTCTCTCCTCTGTCTTCCTCTCCTCTCTCGATTTCTCTCTGTCCTATTCAACAACAACAATAACAACAACAATAATGGTGATAAACAAGGACAACAAAAAATATAAATAATGAAGTTTCTTTAAAAAAAAAGCATGTCAGTGGTGCACCTGGTTGAGCATATACATAAGTGTGCAAGGACCCAGGTTAAAGCCCCTAGTCCCCACCTACAAGGGGAAAGCTTCACAAGTGTTGAAGCAGGGATGCAAGTATTTGTCTCTTTCCCTTTGATTTTTATTTTTTATTATCTTTATTTATTTATTGAATAGTGACTGCCAGAAATCAAGGGAGAGAGACAAAGAAACACCTGCAACACTGCTTCACTACTCACAAAGTTTTCTTCCGACAGGTGAGGACTATCACTCAAAATTGTACCAAGAAGTTTAACCAGTTCAACAGTGCAAGGAAAAAGAAGACATAACAGCCTAGTAAGTACCATCAATAAAACATTAGACACTCAAGCATCAGGTCCCCACAATCACTCTACAGCATTCCCAGGGCCAGAGTGATGTTCTGGTTCACTATCTCCCTCACAATCACAAATAAATAAATACTATAAAACAAGAAGAAAAAAAAAAGAAACATAGCAATCAAAAAGAACAAAGAGGAGCTGTGACACAGTGTGATTATGCAACAAGATCCTCAAGCCTGAGGCTTTATAAGGATCCAGGTTCAGTCCCGAGAACCAACATCAACAAGAGTGAGTAGTGCTTTGAACAAAGAAAGAAAGAAATGGGGAGGGAGTCAGTCTGTAGCTCAGGCTGCACAAAGCACAAGAACCAGGGTAAGGATCCCCTAGCCCCTGCTCCCCACCTACAGGGGAGTCACTTACAGCAGTGAAGCAAGTCTGCAGGTGTCTATCTTTCTCTCCCCATCTTTCCCTCCTCTCTCCATTTCTCTCTGTCCTATCCAACAATAACATCAACAACAACAATAACTACAGTAATAAAACAACAAGGGCAACAAAAGGGAATAAAATAAATAAATAAGGCTTTGCCTTTAAAAAAAAAAAAAAGAAAGAAAGAAATGCAGAGTCAGGCGATAGCATGTCGGGTTAAGCGCACGTGGCTCAAAGCGCAATGACTGGCTGTAAATCACAATAACTGGCATTAAGGATCCCGGTTTGAACCCTCTGCTCTCCACCTGTAGGGGAGTCGATTCACAAGCGTGAAGCAGAATTTCAGGTGTCTATCTTTCTCTCCCCCTCTGTCTTCCCCTCCTCTCTACATTTCTCTGTCCTATCCAACAACAAATGGCATCAGTAACAACAACAACTACAAGAATAAAAAAACAAAGGCAACAAAAGGGGAAAATTTTATATATATATATATATATATACATATATATATATATACATACATATATATATATATATATATATATATATATATATATATATATGGGGCCAGGTGGTAGCGCAATTGGTTGAACACACTTATTACAATGCACAAGGATCCAGGTTCGAGCCCCTGATCCCCACCTACAGGGAGAAAGCTTTGCAAGTGGTGAGGCAAAGCTGTAGGTGTCTCTGTCTTTCCCTATCTCCCCCTTCCCACTTGATTTCTGGCTGTCTCTATCAAATAAATAAATAAAGATAACTAAAAAATTTAAAAAAGAAAGAAAGAAAGATAGACAGACAGACAGACCTCCCCAGCTCCCTCCCCCACAAGGTTAAGAGAGAGACAGGCTGGAAGTATGGATAGACCTGTCAACGCCCATGTTCAGTTGGGAAGCAATTACAGAAGCCAGACCTTCCACCTTCTGAACCTCATAATGACCCTGGGTCCATACTCCCAGAGGGTTAAAAAATAAGAAAGTTATCAGGAGAGGGAATGGGATATAGAGTTCCGGTGTTGGGAATTGGATGGTATTGTACCCCTCTTATCATATGGTCTTGTCAGTGTTCCCAATTTATAAATAAAAATTTTGGAGAAAAAAAAAAAAAAAGAAATATGGGGAACAGGTGGTGGTACACCTAGTTAAGTGCTCACATTACAGTGTGCAAGAACCCAGATTCAAGCCCCTGGTCCCCAAATGTAAGGGGAAAGCGTCACAAGTGGTGATGCTGGGCTGCAGGTGTCTCTGTCGCTTTCCCTCTCTATCTCCTCCCTCCCCTCTCAAGTTCTTTGTCTCTATCCAATAATAAATAAAACTATTTTTAAAAAGGGGGAAGATAGCATATGGTTATGCAGAGACTCTCATGCCTGAGGCTCCAAAGTCCCAGGTTCAATCCCCTGCACCACCATAAATGAGAGCTGAGCGGTTCTCTGGTTAAAATATAATGAAATAATTAATTAATTTAAAAATGAAGAAAAGATAGATGGCAAAAGAGATATTGCAAAATTTTTATGATTGAAGTCCTAGATTTGACTTCTGGACATCTTAATAAGGGTAGGGGTAGACAGTATAATGGTTATAAAGAGACTCTTAATATGATCAGGCTCCAAAGTCCCAGGTTCAGTCCCCCACACCACCATAAGCCAGAGCTGAGCAGTTTTCTGGTAAAGAGAGAAAGAGAGTAAGGAATAAAGAAAATGAAGAAACAAATGAAGAAACAAAACCTTAATAAAAAGGAAGATAGGAGGGTAGCATAATGGTTATGCAAAGAGACTTTCATGCCTGAGGCTCTCAAGTCTCAGGTTTTTGCTCTGACTTGTTCTTTCCCACCAGCCTCCTCCAAGTCCCAGGTTCAATCCCCACACCACCATAAGCCAAAGCTGTGCAGTGCTCTGGTAAAAAAAAAAAAAAAAAAAAAAAAGGAAGAAGGGTCATGTGGTAGCATACCTGGTTGAGCAAATGTAACTATGCTCAAAGACCCAAGTTCAAGCCCCTGGTCCCCAGCTGCAATAAAAACATTGTGAGTAGTGAAGCAGTGCTGCAGGAGTCTGTCTCTTTATCTCCCCCTTCCCACTTGATTTCTGCCTATCCAATAAATATAAAAAGATAATAAAAGAGGAGGAATAAAAGTTGAGACTAGAAAAGTCAAGATGGATTTTTGCATAGAAAAACCCATCATCAACCTGCAGGAAAGATAAAGAACATAGGAGGCTTTTAACAGCTACTATGATTCACACCTCAGGAATAGAGATAACACTGAAACAACAGTTAATTTCCACAACTGTGAACTCTTTATGTACCTTACTTACACACAAATCAATCCAGGCAAGTGTGGTCACTGGATTGAAAAATACTGAGAGGGACCTCATAACACACCATTTATAATGGTTAAAGCAAGAAAAAACATTGGAGAAATGAACAGAACAAAAGCCCAGATAAAAGCCCCCCAAAGGTAGAAGCACATAAGAATGACGACAATATCCAAACACTAAATTAAGGCATTAGTCACAGGAGAGAGGAAAACTTTTGAAAGTAGTATCAAATAACAGCAAATTAGACTATGAAAGAAAACACTATCTTGAGGTGATTAGAAAGCTGAAAAATGAAATAGCTAAGAGCATAACTAACTGAACAAACTAATATATCACAACAGGGTAACAAAATAATTGAGCTTCAGAAAACAACAGCAGGTGGGAGAGAACAGAATAAGTGAGGAAAACAGAATTAGCAAGATCAAGGATGAATTATAGGAAACTAAGAAAGAGATCTCAAAGAGATTAAGAGATACTTGAAACTAATAAGAGGCATATGGGATGACTTCAAAAGAAGTAATATACGCACTACTGACTTACCAGAGGAAGAAAGAGAGGAAGAGGAAGAAAGCATTCTACAGGACATAGTACCTGAGAACTTTCCTTCTCTAGACAACATAAAAGACAAAGGTTCAAGAAGCCCAGAGGGTCCCAAACAGAATAAACCCAGACTTACAGACACCAAGACACATCATATTTAGAATGAAAAGGGATATGGATAAAGAAAGGATCCTGGTGGTCTGGAAGGTAGCTCAGTAAATAAAGCACTGGATTCTCAAGCATAAGGTCTTGAGTCCAATCCCTTGCAGCACATGTACCAGAATGAGGTCTGGTTCTTTCTCTCCTATCATTTCTCATGAATAAAAAATAAAATAAAATTTTTTTTGTAAATCCTGAAGGTTGTAAGAGAAAGAGTCACTTACAGAGAGAGAAAAACCCTTAAGATTAGCAGCAGATTTCTCCATACAAACACTGAAGGCCAGAAAGGAATGGCAAGCTATATATTGAGCACTCAATGAGAAAGGCTTTCAGCTAAGACTACTGGATCCTGCTATACTGTCATTCAGACTAGATGGAGGCATAAAAACCTTTGACAATCAACAGTTGAAGGAATCAACTATCACCAAGCCTGCCCTGCAAGACGTTCCGAATTGTCTCCTAAAAACAATCCTATCTCCATAAACATGCCATATATCATAGGTCAGGTGGTAGCGCAGTGGGTTAAGTGCACATGGCACAAACCGCAAGGACCCATCTAAGGATCCCTGTTCAAGCCCCATCTCCCCAACTGCAGGGGGATCACTTCACAAGCAGTGACACAGGTCTGCAGGTGTCTTTCCTCCTTTGTCTTCCCCATCTCTCTCCACCTCTCTGTCCTATCCAACAACAATGACATCAATAACAATAATAACCACAACAATGATAAAACAACAAGGGCAACAAAAGGGGGGGAGCCTCCAGGTGCAGTAGATTTCTGGTGCAGGCACCGAACCCCAGCAACATCCCTGAAGGCAAAAAAACAAACAAACAAACAAAAAAAAAACATATATGAGAACACTCTCAAAGTTTTGGATAATGGCATTAAAGTATCTTAAATCTACAATATCAATAAATCTCAATGGCCTGAATTCACCTATTAAAAGGCATAGAGTGGGAAGATGGATCAGAAAACACAACCTAACTACATGTTGTCTGGAGGAATCCCACCACCTAACTCAACAAGACAAACATAGACTCAAAGTGAAAGGATGGAAAACCATCATACAAGCCAATGGACCACAAAAGAGTAGGAACAATTATTCTCATATCTGACACAATAGACCTTAAAATAAATAAAATTAAATTAAAAAGATAGAGACAGACATTACTTAATACTCAGAGGATCTGTCAATCAAGAGGATTTAACGATTGTTAACATCTATGCACCTAATGAGAGGCCATCTAAATACATCAAACATCTACTAAAAGAGCTACAGCAATATATTAACAGCAACACATTTTATATATTAACACCAACACAGTAATAGTAGGAGATTTCAACACCCCACTCTCTCAACTAGATGATCATCTAGGCAGAAAATCAATACAGAAACAAGGGAGTGGTGGCACACTTGGTTGAACACATGTGACAATACGCAAGAACCTGGGTTCGAGACCCCAGTCCCCACCTGTAGGGGGAAAGCTTTGCAAGTAGTGAAGCAATGTTACAGGTGTGTCTCTCTCCCCTCCCCCCTCTGTATGCCTATTACCCCCTTCCCTCCAGATTTCGGGCTGTCTCTATTCAATAAATAAAATAATTTAAAAAAATTAAAACGAGGGAGCTAAATGAACAGGTAAGTAAGCTAGAACCATTGGACATTTTCAGAGTCATTCACCCCAAAAAACTATAATACACATTCTATTCAAGTCCTCATGGGTCATTCACAAAGATAAGACCATATATTAAACCATAGACAGTGTCAACAAATTCAAGAACACTGAAATCATTTCAAGCATCTTCTCAGACCACAGTGGAATTAAATTAGCACTTAACAACAAATAAAAATATTAGTAAAAGTCCCAAAATATGGATAGTCAACAGTACACTACTTAATAACTACTGGGTCAAAGAGGAAGTTAAGGAAGAAATCAAAGTTATTTCGAGAATTCAATAAAGATTTTTTTTTTTTAACCAGAGCACTACTCAGCTCTATCTTAGGGTGGTATGGGGGATTGAACCTGGGACAGTGGAACCTCAAGCATGAGAGTCTCTTTGCATAACCATTATGCTATCTCCCCCACCCTTTGAGAATTCAATGAAAACGAAGACAAGAGCTATCAATATATTTGAGACATAGCTAGGCAGTACAGAGAGAAAAGTTCATAGACAAAAGCACACATTAGGAAACAAGAAAAAGCTCAAATAAACAACCTATTATATAAAAAAAAACCTAATTATACACCTTAAAGACTAATAACAAAGGAACCCTAAAGGAACCAGAATGTCTGAAATAACTAAAGTTAGAGCAGAAATAAATAACACTGAAAATAAGAAAACAATACAAAAGATAAACAAAGCTAAATGCTGGTTCCTCAAAAGAGTAAACAAAATAAACCCTTAGCCAGGCACACAAAACAGTGAGAAGACTTAAATAAATAGGATTATAAATGAAAGAAGAGATATCACAACAGATATCAAAGAAATCCAAAGTGCTGAGGGTAGGCCAGTAGCGTGGTGGGTTAAGCGCAGGTAGTGCAAAACGCAAGGATCCCGGTTCAAGCCCCCGGTTCCCCACCTGCAGGGGGGGTTGATTCACAAGCGGTAAAGCGGGTCTGCAGGTGTCTATGTTTCTCTCCCCCTCTGTCTTCCCCATCTCTCTTCATTTCTCTCTGTCCTATCCGGCAGCAATGACATCAACAACCACAATAATAACCACAACAACGATTTAAAAAAAAAAAAAAAAAAAACCAATGAGGGCAACAAAAAGTAAAGTAAATAAAAATATTTAAAAAAAAAAAAAAAAAGGCAGAAGTTGAAAAACAAGATCAGAAAAAAAAAAAAAAAAAAAAGCACAAGTAGAACCTGAACTGGAATTGGCGTATCACACCAAAGTAAAAGACTCTGGGGTGGGTGGGTGGGGAGAATACAGGTCCAAGAAGGGTGACAGAGGACCTAGTGGGGGTTGTATTGTTATATGGGAAACTGGGGAATGTTATGCAAGTACAAACTATTATATTTACTGTTGAATGTAAAACATTAATTCCCCAATAAAGAAATAATTTTTTTAAAAAATCCAAAGTACCATGCAAGGCTTCTATGAACAACTATATGCCACCAAGCTAGAGAACTGGAAGAAACAGACAAATTTCTAGATACCTACAAGCTTCCAAAATTAAACAAAGAGAAACTAGAAAATACGTGTGTTAAGCGCACATGGCGCGAAGTGCAAGGGCCAGCAATTCCAAGTCCCCGGCTCCCCACCTGCAGGGGGTTCGTTTTACAGACAGTGAAGCAGGTCTGCAGGTGTTTATCTTTCTCTCCCCCTCACTCAATTTCTCTCTGTCCTATCCAACAACAATGACAACAATAATAACAACAATGATAAACAACAAGGGTAACAAAAAAGGGGAAAACATAGCCTCCAGGAGCAGCAGATTCCTAGTGCAGGCACGGAGCCCCTGTGATACCCATGGAGACGGGGAAAAAAAAGTTGCTAAACAGAAATGACTCAATACATATAAGAGCTCAGTACATGAGCAAATTTCTCATCAAGAACCTTGGAGGTAGAAACCAGTATGTGTTGATAGATTCAAAGTGCTGAAAGAGAAAAGGGAAGACAGGTTGAAGTTCACTCATTACCATGCACAAGGACCCTAGTTCAAGTCCCCAGTCTCCACCTTGAGGGGAGAAACTTCAAGAGCAGTGAAGTGGTGCTACAGGAGACCAACATGCAAATAGAAAGATGCTCACTATCAGGGGTCAGGGTGAGGTGCCCACCTTCCATTTAATGGTCAGGGGAAAGAGTATAGAGAATCCATCTGGGCGGTCTTCTCTCTTTCTTCTCTCTCAGACTCCTTGGTAGTCTGCCAGGGAAAGAATACTGTCATCCACCCTTCCAGTTCTGCAAAGCCATATGCATCCTATCCTACTCAAATATGAATGCATTTCCACCCATGTTGTTCAGGCTGGAATCCAGATCTGTAATTCTTGGAGCTCTACTGCCTGGACAGGACAGTGCTGATGGAAAGGATGAGGGTGAAGAATATAAACCCATCTGCTGTAATTCTGCCCTCCACTGTCCTGTAATTGTCTTGTGTTTATTAAACTATCCACTGTGACTTTTTTTGAGAAACACACACACACACACACACACACACACACACACTTTCTCAATATCACTAATCATTGGGGGGGGGGGTCTAAACTACAGCTATTGGAAATAGTTTAATTGGTGTAACATTGGACTTTCCTGCCGGAGGGTCCCAGTTCAATCCCTATCACTACAAATAATAGAATAGTGTCCTGGCTTGTCTGCCTTGCTCGCTCGCTCTCCTTTCTTTCTAAGTTATGTACAACTCTAATGCAATATATAAATCTTGGGGCTGGGTGGTGGTACACCTGGTTAAGTCCCCATGATACATTTGCAAAGACCCAGGTTTAAGCGCTTGGTCCCCACCTGCAAGGGGGAAGAGCTTCACAAGTGGTGAAGCAGTGCTGCAGGTGTCTCTCTGTCTATCACCCCTTTCCTCTCAATTTCTGGCTGTCTCTATCCAATACATAAATACATAAATACATAAATAAATACATAAATAAATAAATAAATAAATAAATAAATAAAATTTTAAAAAATTTTAAAAAACAATAAATAAATCTTGTGAGAGACTGAGAAGTCTGTGCATTGTTGGTGTAAATGTAAAAGAGATACAATTGCCATAGAAAAGAATATGGCAGTTACTCAAAAAAAAAATTTAAGGGTGGGGGTCAGGAAAATAGCTCACCTGATAAGAGTACACACATTACCAAGCACAAGAACTGGGGTCGTGTCCCAGGCCACCACATAGGAGAACCTGCACAAGGGAACTTTCATAAGCAGTGGAGCAGTAATGAGGTCTCTTTCCTCTCACTTTTTCTCATCCTCTATAAAAGGAGGAGGAGGGTAAGGAGGAAAAAAGAGAGTCCACTTAGACTGGTGGAGCCATACGGGCACAGAGGTCCAGGTATAACCATGTACTCCAGTAATTCCAATTCATGATACATACTTAAAAAAAAAAAAAAAAAGGTTCAAACAAGATACTAAAGGACACCTATAGCATCGTTTACTTTAGTTCATGGCTAAAAAAAAAATAAACATGATGGAAATCATCAAGTGTCCATCAACAGAGATAACTAAATGTGGTATAAACATACAATGGAATAGTCTTCACCCTTCAAAGGAAAGGACATTTTGGCACATAGCACAACATGGCTGAAACTTGAGAACAGTTGCCAAATGCTGGGAGGAATGCAGAATGATCCTTTAATGGGTATGGAGTTTCAATTTTACAAGACAAAAAAGAGCAACAGAGACTGATGATAGCAATGATTAAACATCATTATAAATGCATTTAAAGGGGTAGGGGAGATGCCTGAGGTTCCAAAGTCCCAGGATCAACCCCTCACACAATCACAAGCCAGAGCTGAGCAGGGCTCAGTTAAAAAATAAATAAAATAATAATTGCATTTAATGCCACTTAACTATAAACCTAAAGTGCATCAAATGGTAATTTTGCTATACGTATTTTATGATCACTTTATTTTTTACTTTTTTAAAAATATTTTTTATTATTTATTTATTCCCTTTTGTTGCCCTTGCTGTTTTATTGTTGTAGTCATCATTGATGTCGTTGTTGGATAGGAGAGAGAGAAATGGAGAGAGAAGGGGAAGACAGAGAGGAGGAGAGAAAGATAGACACCTGCAGACCTGCTTCACAGCTGTGAAACGACTCCTCTGCAGGTGGGGAGCTGGGGGCTTGAACCGCGATCCTTACACCAGTCCTTGTGCTTTGCACCACCTGCGCTTAACCCACTGCACTACAACCCGACTCCCTATTTTTTATTTTTTATTATTGGATAAAGACAAAAAGAAATTCAAAGGGATGGGGAAGATAGAGGAAAAGAGACAGAGAGACACCTGTAGTCATACTTCACCACTCATGAAGCTTTTCCCCTGCAGGTGGGACCTGTAGCTTGGACTGGGTCCTTGTCCATTGTAATGTGTGCGCTTAACTAGGTGCACCACCACCTGGCACCTATGATAGCTCTATTTTTTTATTATCTTTATTTATTTATAGAGACAGCCAGAAATTGAGAGGAGATGGGGAGATAGGGAGAGAGACAGAAAGACAACTTCAGACCTGCTTCACCACTCACAAAGCTTTCCCCCTGTAGGTGGGGACCGGAGGCTCGAACCCAGGTACTTGTGCACTCAACCAGATACGCCACCACCCGGCCCCGATCACTGTACTTTTTTTTTTTAATATTTATGTATTCCTTTTTATTGCTCTTGCTGTTTTATTGTTGCAGTTATTATTGTTGTTCTTTGTTGTTATTGATGTCATCGTTGTTGGATAGGACAGAGAGAAATGGAGAAATAGAGAGAGATGGGGAAGGCAGAGGGGAGGAGAGAAAGATAGACACCTGCAGACCTACTTCACCACTTGTGAAGCGACCCCCCCCATAGGTGGAGAGCCGGGGGCTCGAACTGGGGTCCTTACGCTGGTCCTGCGCTTCACATCACCTGCGCTTAACCAGCTGCGCCACCGCCGGACTCCCGATCACTGTACTTTTTAAGGCAAAATACAAATGCTTTTCGGGTGTATGAAAGCTGGAATAATTCATAGATCAGCACAAGTACTACAGGTAAATCTTTCAGAAAGAAAAATGACATCACGGGAGTCGGGCGGTAGCGCAGCAGCTTAAGCACACTTGGTGCAAAGCGCAAGGACCGGCAGTTAAGAGTCCCAAACCTGCAGGGGAGTCGCTTCACAGGCGGTGAAACAGGTCTGCAGGTGTTTGTCTTTCTCTCCCCCTGTCTTCCCCTCCTCTCTCCATTTCTCTGTCCTATCCAACAACGACATCAATAACAACAAAAATAACTACGACAGTAAAAACAAGAGCAACAAAAAGGGAATATTAAAAAAAAAAAAAAAACTACATCGCTTGTACAGGTAGGTCTACCCAAAGCAAAAAATAAAAGAGTACCAGATGGGGCCAGGCAGTGGCACACCTGGTTAAGCACACACATTACCATGTGCAGGACCCGTTTGAGCCCAGATTCCCCCACCTTTGAGGTGGGGAGGGGGGGTTGCTTCACCAGCGGTGAAGGTTTGCAGGTATCTCCCTCCCCTCCCCTCTCAATTTCTATATCCTAATTTTTAAAAAAAGTAGATAAAAGAAAAGACAAAATGGCCACTGATTTGCAATGCAGGCACCAAGCCCCATCAATAACCCTGATTAAATTAAAATAAAATATACAAACTTAAGTTATGAATGTATTGACTCTCAACTTCAAATTCACATTTTCTGTTCTTCCATAATGGATTTGGCAACTATAAACACTTCTCCTTTGTCAGCTGACACCATATTCACCTTTGTCAGAAGATGGCACTGAAGAAATGTGACAAAAGGAAGGTGGTTCTCTCTTGTGCACTACTCTGCCTGCTCCAACAGAAGCTAATGATGTGTAATAGTACCCCAAAGGCCCTCTCCCCAGACAACAATTTCCCAAGTCTTGGTGACACATACATACAACTCCATGGGTAGTTTCCTAACAAGTTTAGTCAGGATCTCAAACGGTAGCTGCCCAGAAAGTTTCAGGAGCACTCCAATGGGAAGGAAACAACCCAGAGAAGTATACCAGTACTCCAGCTGTCTTATCAGCTAGATTCATCATCATCAATGGCACCTTCCTGATAACATTTTTTTGTTCTTTTTTTTTTTTTTTGCCTCCAGAGTTACTGCTGGGGCTCAGTGCCTACACCATGAATTCACTGCTCCTGGAAGCCATTAGTTCCCCCTTTCTTTTGCCCTTGTTGCTGTAGCCTTGTTGTGGTTTATTGTTGTTGTTAATGTCGTTCATTGTTGGATAGGACAGAGAGAGGAGAGAAAGACAGAAATTGTTGGATAGAAATGGAGAGAGGAGGGGAAGACAGAAAGGGGGAGAGAAAGACAGACACCTGCAGACCTACTTCACCGCCTGTGAAGTGACTCCCCTGCAGGTGGGGAGCCAGGGGCTTGAACCGGGATCCTTATGCCAGTCCTTGCACTTTGCCCCACGTGCGCTTAACCCACTGTGCTACCGCCCGACCCCCCCGTAACATTTTTTTAAATGTATTCATTAATTAGAGCAAATCAGAGCATTATTCTGGCACATGCAATGCTAGAGACTGAACTCAGAAACTTACGCTCAAGGGTCTAAAACTTTATCCATTGCACCATCTCCCAATTGTGAGGAAAAAATAGACAAGTAATTCTTGCCCAAAAAGGACAAGAACTCAGGACCCTCGGATGAAGAAATATGATGTTCTACCAATTGAGCAATCCAGACTTTTAATGTGGAAGTCTGATGAGTTACTAGAATTGTCAGAAAAGTCATGATGCATTTTTTGCATAGACAAACAGAAAAATTATGTAATGACTTCCAAAAATCCAATACGTCCCTGGTCCAATTTTTCGTTTTACTTTTAATGAGTAGAGACAGAAAAATCGAAGCACTACTCCGCCATCGATGAACTTATTTTTCTTTGCTGGTCTCATGTGGATCTGGGATCAAGCACAGTGTGTCACATACCAGTGAGGCACTCTACTTTGCCAGGGGAGAAGAAAAGGTAGAGAGACACCTACAGAGCTGTTTCATCACTTATGAAGCTTCCCCCTTGTAGGTGGGGACATCAGGCTTGAACCCATGTCCTTGTACATTGTAATGTGTGCATTCAACCTCTCCTACTGTGTCTCAGTGTTAATAATAGTGGCTGCTCCCTCAACGTGCTGTGCAGTATACCTTCCAAATCCTTAGGCCTAATTTTGTAACTGGTTAACTCTTACTCATTGATGTTGATTTTTTTTTTTAACTCTAGGGTTATCGCTGGGGCTTGGTCCTACACTTCAAATCCACTGCTCCTGGTGGCCATTTTTTCTATTTTGTTGTTGTTGTTGTTGTTGTTGTTATTGTTGTTGTTGTTAAATAGGACAGAAAGAAATTGAGAGAGGAGGGGAAGACACTTGTGAAACGACCTCCAGCCTCCACAGGAGGGGAGCAGGAGGCTTAAACTGGGGCCTCAAACCATGATCCTTGCACAGGTCCTTGAGCTTCAGGCCATGTGTGCTTAACCCTCTGAGCCACCACCCGGCCCCCTGCTGTTGATTCTTATTCAAATTACTGTGTTTTCTAACATTTGATTAATAAAGGACAGGCACTAACATTGGTCACAACAGACAGACCAACAAAAATGGGATTTGAGCATTGGCTTGATTGCATCCTTGGGCTTAAATTTAAGGGTCCAAAAAAATAAAAGAACAGTATAGTAGTAATTGTAGCATATAGTAGCATCAGTGTTAATCAAGCTATACCCTGTTGTTGATTCTAACTTATGCCAACCAACACAAGTGCTTTGGGATCTAAGTAGCACTTGGCAATAAAGGCAGTAATGATGTCAAGAATGTCTGCTATATGAGATGGATTCTCAAAGTATTTTCAAGCAGTTACAAGCAGAAATAATAAGTTCAGGTCTATTAACTCTCAGGTCATAAGCCCAGTCTGAGAACGAAAGTACTTTCATAACAGTGTAAGTAAATCTCTTGAGGTCAAGAATGCTGTTCAGTGGTCCAGTAACGGCTTCAGATGTATATGGTCCTGGTTCTGATGTAAATATCAACCCCCCCTTCAAAAAGAAAAATATTTCTTTTTTAAATTTAGAGAGAGAGAGAGTCCACAACACTACTCTGCCATTGTTTGCAATGCCTGAAACTCAGCTCAAGGTCTCATAGATGCAAAACATGCAAGCTACTGCTGAAGAAATTTCCTGATTCTAAAAACCACCTGAACCCTTGCTGAAAAACAAATGCAAATGTACCTGTGCAAACAACTAGTTACAAAGTCAAAATGATCTTATACAGAAAGGCCCTGGGTAAGTGTGAACTTATTACTCAGTACATTTGAGATCCTGCCCATTCAGACCCTCTCCAGCCAGCCAACGCTGCCCAATTAGATGAAGCCACAGCAGGCAGGAAGTAGCACCATGAACAAGTTGTGCAATGAGAAGACTCTGTGCCTATTCCTGGTACCTCATGCCCCAATAATGGATTTGGATGGGATGGGATATGGAGATGATAGAATAATGGTTATGCACACAGACTCTCATGCCTGAGGCTCTGAAGTCCCAAGTTCAATCCCCTACACCACTATAAACTAGAGCTGAGCAGTGCTCTGTTAAAAAGGGGGGGGGGGGAAGAGTCGAGTGTTAGCACAGTGGATTAAGCACATGTGGCGCAAAGTGCAAGGACTTGCATGAGAATCCTGGTTTGAGCCCCCAGCTCCCCACCTGCAGGGGGAGTCACTTCACAGGCGGTGAAGCAGGTCTGCAGGTGTCTATGTTTCTCTCCCCCTCTGTCTTCCCCTCCTCTCTCCATTTCTCTCTGTCCTATCCAACAATGACAACAATAACAATAAACAAAGGCAACAAAAGGGGGAAAATAAATAAAGTTCATGTAAAGAAGGAACTTAGTATGAAATGCTGGAACTCCGGAATATGTCAATTTCAGGAAAAAAAGGGGATGAATGAAAAAATAATTGAAGCAAACATTTGCTTCCAAAATAATTTAAATGTTAGGGCAAGGACCGGCCTAGAGATCCCTGTTCGAGCCCCCGGCCCCTCACTTGCAGGGGAGTTGCTTCACAGGCGGTGAAACAGGTCTGCAGGTATCTATCTTTCTCTTACCCTCTGTCTTCCCCTCCCCTCTCCATTTCCCTCTGTCCTATCCAACAATGATGACATCAATAATAACTACAACAATAAAAATAAGAAGAAGAAGAAGAATTTAAATGTTACTCAGAATTGAACATAAATGATTACAGCCCCTTTTTGGGAATCACTTGTAAGGCTTCCATAATGATGCTTAGCTCCTACTCTATCTCCTCTGACTGGAGAAAATATTGGGGGAAGGGGCAGGTCATGGCACACCTGGCTGAGTGCACAAGGACCTGGGTTCAAGCCCCTGGCCCGAACCTGCAGAAAGCTTCACAAGTGGTGAAGCAGTGCTGCAGATGTGTCTGTCTCTCTCCCTATCTCCTCACCCCCTCTTAATTTCTCTGTCTCTATCAAAATAAATAAAATATTTTTTAAAAAGAAAGAAAATACCATGCTAGCTACTCAAAAGCATTAACCTATTAAAACCTACTAAGAGGCAGTATTTTGTTAGCAGTACCCTGATGTGGTTTAGTACCAGGGTCATCTTCTACTACAGATGGTGCCTAGCCTACAATTCCTCATCTTCTTCCTCATATTCTTTTAAGAAGGTCTTAGACAAGCTTAGACAAGCAAAATACAGACAAGGACATCTCTACGTATTTTAAGGGAGGGGAGATGGAATTTCCTAGGGGAGTTGAGACATGCTGCTATTAAAAACATACACACTGGGGGAGGGAAAACTGCTTACTTAGTGTGCTGCTTTGCCATATGAGCAACCCAGGCTCAGACTAACCCCTACTGAACTGAACAAGGTTCTGTGCTGGTCTCTTTCACTCTCCCTTTGCCTCTCTGCCTATATTAAAAAATACACACACATACGCACGCACATGGGAACCAGGTGGCTCATTCCACAGAGTATATTTAACATGCACAATGATCCAAGTTCCAGTGTCTGGCCACTACATGGGAGCACAACACAAAGAAAAAGCTTCACAAGAGATGAATCAGTTCTGTGGCATGTTTCCTCCTTTTTTGTCTCTCTCTCTCTCCCTCTCACCCCTTATCTGGGGGGAAAAAAAAGTCCGCCATAGCAATGGAATCATGTAGGCATAAAGAGCCAGTAAAGCCTTAGTAAACAGTAAGGAAAGGGGTTAGGAGGAGAATCTCACATACAGGATATCATATGTTTTGCTCCAGGGTCACCGTATGTTCCCTCCTGGATCTGCAGATATTATCTGCTGATTCATATACAATTACACTAGTTCCTGTGTATGTGTGCACTCAACAGCATCGATCCTAATTTCTGTTCCTTGAAAAACTGTTAAGAGTGGCTCAAGGCGTTGCCCAGTGAATAAAGCACTGTACTCTCAAGAATAAGGTCCTGGGGCAGGGGTAGATTGCATAATAGTTATGGAAAAAGACTCTGATGCCTGAGGCTCTGAAGTCCCAGGTTCGATTCCCCTGTACCACCATAAGCCAGAGATGAGCAGTGCTCTGATAAAAGGAAAGAAAGAAAAAAATAATAATAAGGTTCCAACCTTGACCCCTGGCATGACACGTTAGTGTAATGTTCTGGTCTCTCTCTCTCTTGCTTTCTTGTTTGTTTTGTTTTGTTTTGTTTTGTTTTGTTTCCTTTTACCAGAGCACAGATCAACTCTGGCTTGTGGTGGTGCTGGAGATGAAACCTGGAACCTCTGGTGCCTCAGGCAGGAAAGGCTTTTTGCATAAACATTATGGTGACCTCCCCAGCCCTCTCCCTCACTAATGAATAGTAAAATACAGGTGTATTTCACTAAAAAAAAAAAATTGGGGGAGTCGAGCAGTAGCGCAGCGGGTTAAGCAGAGGTGGTGCAAAGCTCAAGGACCGGTTCGAGCCCCCGGATCCCCACCTGTAACGGAGCCGCTTCACAGGAGATGAAGCAGGTCTGCAGGTGTCTATCTTTCTCTCCTCCTCTCTGTCTTCCCCTCCCTCTCTCCATTTCTCTCTGTCCTATCCAACAATGACGACATCAGTAACAACAGTAATAATAACTACAACAATAAAAAACAACAAGGACAACAAAAGGGAATGAATAAATAAAAATAAAAAAATAGGGAGTTGGGCGATAGCGCAGCAGGTTAAGCGCACGTGGCGCAAAGTGCAAGGACGGGGAAGGATCCCGAATCAAGCCCCGGGCTCCCCACCTGCAGGGGTGTCGCTTCACAGGCGGTGAAGCAGGTCTGCAGGTGTCTGTCTATCTTTATCTCCCCCTATGTGTCTTCTCCTCCTCTCTCTATTTCTCTCTGTCCTATACAACAACAACATCAATAACAACAATAATAACTACAACAACAATAAAAAACAACAAGGGCAACAAAAGGGAAAATAAATAAATACAAAAATTTAAAAAAAAAAATAAGTAACTCAAATGGATAAAGATAACTGATCTGAAAGGAGAAAACACTGTGTGACTAGAGATGTACTTAAGAGATTTAACCCACTGTCATAGAAAACTAAGACAAGAAAAATAAATGGGATGGGGCCGGCAGCGGCACACTGGGTTAAGTGCATATAAAATGAAGCACAAGGTCCTGTGCATGGATCCTGGTTCCAGCCCTCCACTCTCTACCTGTATGGGAGTCACTTCACAAGTAGTGAAGCAGGTTTGTAGGTGTCTCCCTGTGTCTCCCCCCTCCTTTCTCAATTTCTATCTGTCCTATCCAAAAAGGAAAAATAAATAGGACTACATCAAATTAATGAATGCTTATGGGGTGGGGGTATACAGCATAATGGTTATGCAGACACTCACGCCTGAAGCTCTTCAGTCCCAGGTTCAATCACCTGCACCATAAGTCAGAGCAGAGCACTGCTCTGGTTTTAAAAAAAAAAAAAAAAAAAAAAAAAAAACCAGCCAGGGATTAGCTCAACTAGTAGAACATAGGCTATACATGCCATGGGTTCCTCACTCACTCTCAGGCACCAAATGGACAAAAGTGGTGCTCTGTACTCTGGCTTCTTGTTTCTCATGTGAACTCTACCATATGAAATAAATAAATGTTTATTAATTAAATAAATCTCTCAGTAACTTTATATATCCATCCCCCAGACCACTGCTTAGCTCTAGCTTATGATGGTGCTGGAGATTGAACCTGGAACCTTTGCTCTCTCAGGCATGTCTTTTTTGCATAACTATTTTGCTATTCCCCTATCTGATAAATTATGTAACTATATAAACAGAAAAAACTTTAAGAGTTATTTTTTTATTTAGCTATTCATGAGAAAGAGGAGAAGAGAGAGAAAGAACCAGACATCACTCTGTTACACGTGCTGCCGGGGATTGAACTAGGAACCTCACACTCGAGAGTCTAGTATTTTATCCACTGCACCAACTCCAGGACCACTTAAGAGTTATTTGTTAATAAGATAAGGGAGAGTAGACAACCAGAGCATAACTATGGCACACAAACTCAGGACCTCATGTCTGTGAGTCCAATGCATTGTCCACTGCATCCCCCTCTGGGGCCACTGTGCTGTGTCTTTCCCTCTCTCCCTCTGTATCTAAAAACCAGGCTTGATAGGTAAAGCTCCACTAACCAAAAAACCAAAAACAAACAAAATCTATGGTCATCTAATTTTTGATATGGAAGCAAAACATTAAATGGAGATAGGAGCATGCCTTCAACAAATGGTGCTGGGAAATTTGTGTTGAAACATACAGAAGTAAAAGAGAGAGAAGAGAAATATACAGAAGTATGAAGAGGATCATCACATGTCACTATGTACAAAACTCCAAACTGAGCAAAGACTCACATAGTAGACCAGAGAAACTATCAAATACATAGACGAAAACATTGGCAAAAGATTCATTTCACAATATTTGCTTCAGAAGCATCTTTAAAGACTCAAGCCCAGAAACAAAAATAAAACAGATGAGTGTTTATATATACCACAACATTTGTAGTCACTCATCTGCTACTGGGTATCTGAGTTGTTTCTAAGTCTGAGACATTACAAATGCCACTGCTATCTTGAAGAGTGTGCTGCACTGCCATCTGCAACCCAGGCTTGGTGCTGACCTGCACTGCACTGAAGGAAGATTCAATCTTGTGGGCTCTTAAACTCTCTCTTCTTCAACACCCCCTTTAAAAAAAAAAAAAAAAAAACAGGATGTGCTGCAATGAACTTATGTGTGCATAGATCTCGCTGGATATATGTTTTGTGTTCTTTCTGTAGATCCCTATGAAAATAACTGTAGGTCTGTTTCTAGTGTTCTGAAAAAGCTCTTTTCCAGACTTTTCCTCAGGGGTTGGACCTACATTCCTCCCAATAGTACAAAAGGATTCCTTTTTCCTTACATCCTCACCAGCTCTTGTTGATGAAATCATTTCTTTTGCCTCATCCTGGATAAAACTTGAAAGAATAGGGAGTTGGGTGGTAGCACAGTGGGTTATGCACAGGTGGCACAAAGCACAAGGACCAACAGAAGGATCCCAGTTCGAGCCCCTGGCTCCCCACCTGTAGGCGAGTCACTTTACAAACAGTGAAGCAGGTCTGCAGGTGTCTAGCTTTCTCCCTCTCTGTCTTCCCCTCCTCTCTCCATTTCTCTCTGTCCTATCCAACAACATCATCATCAATAACAAGAACAGTAATAACTACAACAACAATAAAACAAGGGCAACAAAAGGGAATAAATAAATATCTAAAAAAAAAACTTGAAAGAATCATGTTAAGTGATACAAGAAGAAAGAGGAGGGGGAGTACTGAGTGATCTAACTGATAAGTAGAATTTAAGAAACAAGGGGGAAAAGAGGGAAACGTAGGGTGAAACCTGGGCTGGGTGTGGTGCATTGTAGCAAAGCAAGACAACAGGTGTGTATAGGCAGGTGTGAGGAGCTAGAGAGGGAGTTGATGACTCAGTGCATCATGGTGAAGAAGGACTTAATTTGGGTGGGGGTAGATAGCATAATGGTAATACAAAGAGACTCTCACATCTGAGGCTCCAACAAATAAATTCCCCAGCACCACCACAAACCAGAGCTGAGCAGTGCTCTGGTAATGAAGGAAAAATGGGGAAGTCAGTGGTAGCGCAGTGGGTTAAGTGCACGTGGTACAAAGCCCAAGGACCAGCTTAAGGACCCCGTTCAAGTTCTGGCTTGTTGGGCATTACACCATTGATACTATGGTCTATTTACATAGTCACTGATTTGCCTGAGACCCGTTTATCCCATTGGTTAAAACTTTCGCTACAGCTGCTATGGAAGCTTTCTACGTTCGAACTCTTTTCTTTTCTCCACCCCCTTTCCTAGCCATTTCCTTTTCCCACTTGCCACTTCCAGTTAAAGAGACATATAAAAAGCGTCGTCTCTGATCAATAAAGGCATTGCATTGCGTTCGGCTCAGCCACGAGTTCCTGGTCTCTTCTCTTTCCTCCGTTACACAACCCGGCACTGGCTCCCCACCTAAAGGGGAGTCGCTTCATAGACAGTGAAGCAGGTCTGCAGGTATCTTTCTCTCCCCCTCTGTCTTCCTCTCCTCTCTCCATTTCTCTCTGTCCTATCCAACAATGACAACATCAATAACAACTGTAACAATAAAACAACAAGGGCAACAAAAGGGGATAAATATTTTTTTAAAAAAGAAGGAAAAATGGGGTGGCAGGTAGTGGCACACCTAGTTAAGCACACACATTACAGTGTGCAAGGATCTGGGTTCAAGCCCCTGGTCCCATCTGAAGGGGGAAAGGTTCAAGAATGGTGAAGCCACATGTTATAGTGCTCAAAGACCCAGGTTTGAGCCCCTGGTCCCCACCGACAGAGGGAAAGCTTTGCAAGTGGTGAAGCAGGGCTGCAAGTGTCACTCTTTCTCTCTCCTTCTCTATCTCCCCTACCCTCTCAATTTCTGGCTGTCTCTATCTAATAAATAAAGATAATAAAAAAAAATTTTTTTTAAAGAGTGGTGAAGCAGGTCTGCAGTTGTCTGTCTCTCTCTCGCTCTATTTCCCCTTCCCTCACAATTTCTCTATGTCTCTATTCAAAATAAATAAGTAAAAGTTTTTTTAAAAAAAAAGTAAGAACAAAGGAATAATAATGATATAAAAATAAACATTAAGGAACTGGGCAGTAGAAAAGCGGGTTAAATACATGTGATGCAAAGCGCAGGGACCTGAGTAAGGATCCTGGTTCTAGCCCAGGGGAACACGGCCTGCAGGGGAGTGGCTTCACTAGCAATGAGGCAGGTCTGCAGGTGTCTATTTTTCTCTCCCCCTCTCTGTCGTCCCCTCCTCTCTGTCCTATCCAACAACAACAACTATAACAACTACAACAAGAGCAACAAAATGGGAAAAATGGTCTCTAGGAGCAGTGGATTTATAGTGCAGGCACTGAGCCTTAACAATAACCTGGAGGCAAAAAGATAATAATAATAATTTTTTAAAGTGGGGGGGATCAATTACAGCAACAATGAAAAACAAGAAGGGCAACAAAAGGGAAAACATATATAAAAAAGAGTAGAGAGGGAATTTTTTAAAGAATATTTGCAAAATTTCGAGTGAAAAATTAAACTCAAGGTCTTGGAAGGAGCTGTGCAGGTATCCTTAGGGCCTGTATGACGTAGAATGTATCCACAGATTCCCATATACTCTGTGAAGGTATGGGGAAGGTAAAGCAAGAGTACTGACTGAGAAGTAGCTTTGTAAATATCACTGAGTCCAGAACAAGGACAACAAAAGGGAATAAATAAATAAATAAATATTTTAAAAGTGAATGACTTAATTTGATGGTCAGAGTAGTGTGCAGACCACCCATCATAAGATGAGAAATCATACCCAAGTGTCAATAACTGTCCTGTAAACCATTTTTCCCTGGTAAAAATGATTAAAATAAATAAATAAACCTTAAAGGGGCCAGGCCGTGGCACACGCAGTTCAGCGCACATAGTACAAAAAGCAAGGATCCAGGTTCAAGCCCCTTTTCCCCACCTGCAGAGGGGACACTTCACAAGTAGTGAAGCAGGTCCTTGTGCTTTGTGTTACGTGCACTTAACCTGTTGCGCTACTGCCCGACTTCCTCTTAATCCATTCTTAAATAAGTTTATTTTTAGTATCTTTATTTATTTGATAGAGATAGTCAGAAATTCAGAGAAGGGAGAGATAGAGAGCAGCAGAGAAACACCGGCAGCACTGCTTCACCACTTGTGAAGTCCATGTCACGCCTCCCTCCCCCACAGCCTGAGATTGGGTGGCTTGAACCCCAGTCCTTGACACTATAACATGTGCGCTCCAGCAGGTGCACCATCACCAGCTCCTTAAATAAGATTTACACACTCCTTGTATACATATAAAGTACAAACATTTTTAACGCAATATAAGGACTAAACCCAGGATAAATTTGAAACACAAGGGGGTCGGGCGGTGGCGCAGTGGGTTAAGCGCATGTGGCACAAAGCGCAGGGACTGGCATAAGGATCCCGGTTCGAGCCCCCGGCTCCCCACCTGCAGGGGAGTCGCTTCACAGGCGATGAAGCAGGTCTGCAGGTGTCTATCTTTCTCTCCCCTTCTCTGTCTTCCCCTCCTCTCTCCATTTCTCTCTGTCCTATCCAACAACGAATTGGGTCAACAAGGGCAATAATAATAACCACAACGAAGCTACAACAAGGGCAACAAAAGGGGGGGAAAAATGGCCTCCAGGAGCGGTGGATTCATGGTGCAGGCACCGAGCCCAGCAATAACCCTGGAGGAAAAAAAAAAAAAAACTGAAACACAAGCTCTAACATGGAACCAGCTTCCCTAATTTTTATTTCTTTTTAAGACTTTTATAAAATATTTTACTGGGGGGGGGGGGAAGTCGGGCAGTGGCGCAGTGGGTTAAGCGCATGTGGCGCAAAGCGCAGGGACCGGCGTAAGGATCCCGGTTCGAGCCGCCAGCTCCCCACCTGCAAGGGAGTCGCTTCACAGGCGGTGAAGCAGGTCTGCAGGTGTCTATCTTTCTCTTCCCCTCTCTGTCTTCTCCTCTCTCCATTTCTCTGTCCTATCCAACAGCAACGACCTCAATAACTACAACAATAAAACAAGGGCAACAAAAGGGAAAATAAAATAAAATTTTAAAAAATATATTTTACTTATTTGTTGAGTAAAGACAGAGAGATCAAGAAGAAAGAAGGAGATAGAGGAAGAGAGATACTTGCAGCACCCCTCCACCTCGACATGAGCATGGTATGTGCTCCACCACCCAGCCCTCTAATTCTTATTTTTGATAAGCGTGAAGGAGGTCAAAGTGTCAGCTCATGGTCCATAGAGTTTTACTTGCTTGTGATGCTTTCTCATGTGGTGCCAGAGACCAAACACAGGGCTGGCTTTACATACGTAAAAGTATATGTGCTCCACTGCTGAGTCACCTCCTAGGCCTAAACTTTCAATTTATATCAATATTTACATCCAAAATAATATGTAACACAATGTTCATTTGACCAAAACCCTGCTCAGCTTTGGCTGGGAACTTGGAGCCTCAGGTCATAACTATTATGTTATCTCCCAAGTCCATATCACACTGTGTTGTAAGTAACCTATTTAGCAAAAATGAATGGTGCACACCTGGTAGAGGTACATATGTTACAATGTACAAGGACCCAGGTTCAAGTCCCCAGTCCCAACCTGCAAGTGGGGAGCTTAGTAAGAGCAAGTTGTGGTATATATACAATGGAATACTACTCAGCTATAAAAAATGGTAACTTCACCGTTTTCAGCCGATCTTGGATGGACTCTGAAAAATTCATATTAAGTGAAATAAGTCAGAAACAGAAGGATGAATATGGGATGATCTCACTCTCAGGCAGAAGTTGAAAAACAAGATCAGAAAAGAAAACACAAGTAGAACCTGAACTGGAATTGGCAAATTGCACCAAAGTAAAAGACTCTGGGGTGGGTGGGTGGGTAAAATACAGATCCAAGCAGGCTGACAAGAGAACCTAGTGGGGGTTGTATAGTATATGGGAAACTGGGGAATGTTATGCATGTACAAACTATTGTATTTACTGTTAAATGTAAAACATTAATTCCCCAATAAATTAAAAAAAAAAAAGAACAGAGAAAACTTGAGAGGGATGGGGAGATAGATAGATAGATAGATAGATAGATAGATAGAGAAAGAGAGAGACTGACCAATAGCACTGCTTCACCACTCATGAAGCTTTCTCCTTGCTGATAGGGACCACGGGCTTGAACCTGGGTCCTTGTGCATGATAATACGATACACTTAACCAGGCGCAACACCACCCAGCCATCTATCCCCCCAACACCTCGTGATCTATATCCAAAACAAATAATTAAATATATTTTAAAAGGAAGGAAATAATAAACAAAATTAAGAGGTGGGGCTTGGCAGTGGCACACCCACACATTACCATGTACAAGGACCCAAGTCCAAGCCCAAGGACAACTCCAATCGGTGAAGCAATGCTTTCTCTCTCATTCTCTATCTATCCATCTAACTACCTACTTACCTACCTATCTTTCTATCTATCTATTCTCCCCTTCCCTCTCAATTTCTCTATCCTAACAAATAAAAAGGGGAAAAATGGCCACTGGGAGTGGGGTATTTGCTGTGTAAGCACTGAGTCCCAACTATAACTCTGGTGGCAAAAAAAAAAAAAAAAAAAAAAAAGGGCCAAGCAGTAGCGCAGCAGGTTAAGCGCACATGGCACAAAGCATAAGGACTGGCCTAAAGACCCTGGTTTGAGCCCCCGGCTCCCCACCTGCAGGGGAGTCGCTTCACGAGTGGTGAAGCAGGTCTGCAGGTGTCTATCTTTCTCTTCCCCTCTCCTCTCGATTTCTCTCTGTGCTATTCAACAACAGCAACAGCAACAATAAGAATACCGACAACAAGGGCAACAAAATGGGAAAAAAAAGCCTCCAGGAGCAGTAGATTTGTAGTGCAGGCACCAAGCCCCAACAACAGTCCTGGAGGCAAAAAAGAAAGAACAGGGAAAGAAAAAAAAAAAAAATTAAGAAGAAACAATCTCTTATAATTTTATGATAAAATAACAGAAACCCAAAGCAAAACTCCTCCACTATTCCATAATGCAGTAAAATCAGTGTTTTCAGTTGTTCATATTATTTTCTATTCCTACATGCATGTTCAATTTTTACATGTATACAGAGTATAGAAAAAAATTATCTACATTTTCACTTCAAATTCTACCATGAGGGAATCAGGCAGTAGCGCAGCAGGTTAAGTGCACGTGGCACAAAGCACAAGGACCGGTGTAAGGATCCCGGTTCAAGCCCCGGCTCCCCTCCCGCAGAGGAGTCACTTCACAAGACAGTTTTATAGGCAGTGACGCAGGTCTGCAGGTGTCTATCTTTCTCTTCCCCCTGTCTTTCCCCTCCTCTCTCCATTTCTCTGTCCTGTCTAACAACAGTGACATCAATAACAACAACAATAACTACAATAATAACTACAACAATAGAACAAGGGCAACAAAAGGAAATAATTTTTTTTTTAACTCTACCATGAATATTTTTCCAATTTGAAGACGGTTTTCCTTTATCCTCCCTTTCCTTTCTCAATTCTACCCCTTGTTGGTAATCAACATTAAAATAAGTACCCATCCAACATTCTCCAAGTTCATATATGCCTAAGTATGTCTATATGTGGGAAATGGGAAAAGATCACTTTGGGGATTGGGCAGTGGTACACCTGGTTGAGCACAAAAGGACCTGGGTTCAAGCTCTCAAGGCCCACCTGAAAAAGGAAAGTTTCAGGAGTGGTGAAGCAGTGCTACAAGTGCCTCTCTCTCTCTCTCCCTCTCTATAACCCCCCCTCCTCTTGATTTTTGGCTGTCTCTATCAAATAAACAAAAAAAGTTGAAAAAAATTAAGGAAAAAGATCATTTTGTTTTTATAAATTTAGAAGCATTCTACCTACATATGCTTTCTTTCTTTTTTTATTTTTTAAGATTTTATTTATTGGGAGTCGGGCGGTAGCACAGTGGGTTAAGCGCACGTGTCGCAAACCACAAGGACCTGCGTAAAATCCCAGTTCGAGCCCGGGCTCCCCAGCTGCAGGGGAGTCGCTTCACAGGTGGTGAAGCAGGTCTGCAGGTGTCTATCTTTCTCTCCCCCTCTGTCTTCCCCTCCTCTCCATTCCTCTCTGTCCTATCTGAGAATGACATCAATAACAAGAACAATAATAACTACAAGGGCAACAAAAGGGAATAAATTTTTTTTTTAATTTTATTTATTTATTTATTTTTGCCTCCAGGGTTATTGCTAAGGCTCAGTGCCTGCACCATGAATCAATCCACTATTCCTGCAGGACATTTTTCCCCCTTTTGTTGCCCTTGTTGCAGTTTTTATTGTCGTTGTTGATGTCATTGTTGGATAGGACAGAGAGATATCGAGAGGAAGGGAAGACAGAGAGGGGAGAGAAAGATAGAGACACCTGCAGACCTGCTTCACCACCTGTGAAGCGACTCCCCTGCAGGTGGGGAGCACAGGCTCGAACTGGGATCCTTACACTCGTCCTTGCACTTTGCGCCATGTGCGCTTAACCCGCTGCACTACCGCCCAACCCCCAAGATTTTATTTGTTAATGAGAAACATAGAAAGAGAGAGAAAGAAAAAGAGAAAGGCAGAGTCTTTTTCAAGCCCCTTGTCTCCACCTGCAGGGGGAAAGCTTCAAGAGGTGGTGAAGCAGGGCTGCAGGTGTCTTTCTCTTTTTCTTTTGCCTCCAGGGTTATCGCTGGGGCTGTGCCTGCACCACGAATCCACTGCTCCTAGAGGGCATTTTTCCCATTTTGTTGCCCTTGTAGTTACTGTTATAGCTGTTGTTGTTGTTGAATAAGACAGAGAGGAACTGAGAGTCGAGAGAGGAGGGGGAAGATGAGAGGAGGCACCTGCAGACCTGCTTCACCACCTGTGAGGCGACGGCCTGCAAGTGGGGTGGTGGGGGTCTCAAACCTGGATCCTTAGGCCCATCCCTGCTCCACATGCACTTAACATAGTGCGCTACTGCCCAGCACCCCCTCTTTTATTTTTTTTATTTTTCTCCCCTTTGTTGGCCTTGTTTTTTTATTGATGTTGTAGTTATTATTGTTGTTAATGATGTCGTCGTTGTCTGAGAGGAAAGAGAAAAATGGAGAGAGATGGGAAAGACAGAGAGGGGGAGAGAAAGACCTGTAGCCAGGCTACAGATGTCTCTGTTTCTCTTCTTTCTTCCTTTCATTCATTTATTTATTTATTTATTTATTTATTTTTGCCTCCAGGGTTATTGCTGGGGCTCAGTGCCTACAACATATATCCACTGCTCCTGGAGGCTACCTTTTTCCCCCTTTTGTTGCCCTCGGTTTTTGTTTGTTTGTTTTTAGCATTGTTGTGGTTATTATTGTTGTTGACATCGTTATTGGATAGGACAGAGAGAAATGGAGAAAAGAGGGGAAGACAGAGAAGGTGAGAGAAAGACAGACACCTGCAAATCTACTTCATGGCCTGTGAAGCAAGTCCCCTGCAGGTGGGGAGCCGGGGACTCAAACCGGATCCTTAAGCCCATCCCTGCACTTATTCCACTATGCTACCACCCGACCCCTGTCTCTCTTCTTTACTATCTCCTTTCAGTTTCCCCTTTCAGTTTCTGTCTCTATCCAATAATAAATAGATTTTTTTTTTAAAAAAATCCCTAAATCTTGATCTAGAGGAGTAAACTCTACAAAGTATAAAGGATGGTATACTTATGAAAGCTCCCAAATTACAAAGCAGCTTACTTGATATCCAAGCCATAGTTCAAATATAACAGGTATACTTCTCTTACCAAAATCAATGTCTTTTGAATACTTACTATGTTGAGGACTCAGGTGTTAGTTAGAAAAGCAATAAATAAATAAATAAATAAGATAAGATACTGTCCTAAATGAGCACATGATTTAACAGAAAAACCAGTATATATTATCCCTAAATCACCTTTAATGTATTTATGTATTTATTTATTTTCCCTTTTGTTGCCCTTGTTTTTCATTGTTGTTGTAGTTGTTGTTGATGTCATCATTGTTGGATAGGACAGAGAGAAATGGAAAGAGGAGGGGAAGACAGAGAAGGGGAGAGAAAGACAGACACCTACAGACCTGCTTCAACGCTTGTGAAGCGACTCCCCTGCAGGAGGGGAGCTGGGGTCTTGAACCGGGATCCTTAGGCTGGTCCTTGTGCTTTGCGCCACCTGAGATTATCCCGCTGCCAAATCACCTTTTTTAAAATATATATATATATTTATTTTATTTATTTATTCCCTTTTGTTGCCCTTGTTTTATTGTTGTGGTTATTATTGTTGTTGTCGTTGTTGGATAGGACAGAGAGAAATGGAGAGAGGAGGGGAAGACAGAGAGGAGGAGAGAAAGACAGACACCTGCAGACCTGCTTCACCGCCTGTGAAGTGATTCCCCTGCAGGTGGGGAGCCGGGATTCGAACCGGGATCCTTATGCCGGTCCTTGTGCTTTGCGCCACCTGCACTTAACCCGCTGCGCTACAGCCCGACTCCCCCAAATCACCTTTTTTAAAAGATCTATTTATGAAGGAGAAAGATGAGAAAGAGAGAGCCAGAACATCACCCTAATACATGCAATGCTGAGGATCAAACTCAGAACTTCGTGCTTTTAAATTCAGTGCTTTAGCCACTGCACCACCTCTGAAGCTGCCATCCCTAAATGACCTTAAGTATCATAGCATATTCCAATTCAGGAAGTGGTAAAGCAGGCATAGCAAAGAACTTACAAGCAGAGGTCTTGAGTTAGTGAGTAGAGTCAGGGATTGACTGATGTTCTTCTTCTCTCACATGTTAGTAAAATAAAAATAAAAAGCACCGGGAGTCGGGTGATAACGCAGCGGGTTAAGCGCACGTGGCACAAAGCCAAGGACCAGCGTGAGGATCCCGGTTCCAGGCCCCAGCTCCCCACCTGCAGGGGAGTTGCTTCACAAGAGGTGAAGCAGGTCTGCAGGTATCTATCTTTCTCTCCATTTCTCTCTTTCCTATCCAACAACGACATTAATAATAACTACAACAATAAAACAAGGGCAACAAAAGGGAATAAATATTTTTAAAATAACTTTAAAATAATAATAATAATAATAAGCACCATAGCGTAATGCCTAGAATATAGCGCATGAACTAGCACAGATGATCAACACTTTTTCTAATTTATGATTATAAAAGCCAAAGAGAGTAGGCACCATAAAAACAATCCAAGTCATTAATGAAATTTCAGATTAAACAACCTAAAGTTATTGTCTACATATATGTAGCTGTTTTAAGTATCTCAAGCAGGTTATTTTAGAAGGCATTGTACAGCACAGACTCAATATATAGAATCCATGTGGAAATTAACACACACACACAACACACCAAAAGCAAAACGAGAGAAGCATACGTAGCTTGTATACCATTTAAGACAGCCCAACTTGGAGCAGGGCAGCAGTACACCCAGAAGAGCACGCATGAGCAGAGCCAAGTACCTGAGTTCAAGCCCCCAGTACTCAACTGCAAGAGAAGCTTTACAAGCAGTAAAGCAGAGCTGCATGTGTCTTTCCCTTTTCCCTATTTCTCTTTTTTCTAAACATTTTTTGTTTATTTATTAGGGGATTAGTCATTTATAGCTGATATTAAAATACAATATTTTGTAGGCAGGGGTAGACAGCATAATGGTTATGCAAAGAGACTCTCATGCCTGAGGCCCAAAAGTCCCAGGTTCAATCATCTACACCACCATAAGCCAGAGCTGATCAATGTTCAAGTAAAAAATTAATTAATTAATTAATTAGTTTGTACCTGCATAACATTTCTCAGTTTTCTACATAACAATTCAACCCCATTCTCTATTTCTATCCAAAAAAACAAAGAAAATGAAGAAAATAAGGGGCCAGGTGGTGGCGTACCTGGTTGAGCACACATGTTGCAATGTGCAAGGACCCAGGTTCAAGCTCCCAGTCCCCACCTGCAGGGGAAAGCTTTGCAAGTGGTGAAGCAGGGGTGCAGGTGTCTCCCCTTCTCTCTGTCTGCCCTTCTTCTCGTCTTCTATCTCTATCCAATAAATAAATAAAGATAATAAAAAAAATTTTTTAAAGAAAACAAAAAAAAATGTAGAAAATGGTTGCTGGGAACAGTGGATTCATCCAGCAAATACTAAGCCCCATTGATAAGCCTGGCTGCAATAAAATAAATGAATTTTAAAAAGACAGCCCAAGGGGGTGAGGGTGAAGCATACATGTTACAATGCAGAAGGACTCAGGTTTGAGCCCCTGGTCCCCACCTGCAGGGGAAAGCTTCATAAGCGATGAAGTGGGACTACAGGCATCTGTCTCTCTCCCTCTATCTCCCCCTGCTGTCTCAATTTCTCTGTCTCTATCCAAAATAAATAAATAAAAATATTACTGTTGAATGTAAAACAGTAATTCCCCAATAAAGAAATTTAAAAAAATAAAAATAAAAGCCCTACTCAATATCTTATACAAGCATCAAAAACAATATATCAAAACATAATAGTTAAGCAAGATTTTCATTCATGAGGCTCCAATGTCCTAAATTCAATCCCTAGCACCACCATAAACCAGAGCTGAACAGTACTCACATAAAAATAATTATTGTGAAAAAAACAAACAAATAAAAAATAAATAAATAATTATTGTGGGAGTTGGGAGGTAGCACAGTGGGTTAAGCGCACATGGCAAAGCGCAAGGATGGCGTAAGGATCCCAGTTCGAGCCCCCAGCTCCCCACCTGCAGGGGAGTCACTTCACAGGGGGTGAAGCAGGTCTGCAAGTGTCTGTCTTCCCCTCCTCTCTCCATTTCTCTCTGTCCTATCCAACAACAACGGCATCAATAACAACAATAAAATAACAAGGGCAACAAAAGGGAATAAATTTTTGTTATTAAAATAATAATAATTTTTTTATTATTAAAATAATAATAATTAATTGTGAGGGAGTCGGCCGGTAGCACAGCGGGTTAAGCGAAGCACTAGGGTTCAAACCCCCACCACCACCCCCCGCTCTCCACGTGCAGGGGAGTCGTTTTACAGGCAGTGAAGTAGGTCTGCAGGTGTCTGTCTTTCTCTCCCCCTCTCTGTCTTCCCCTCCTCTCTCCATTTCTCTCTGTCCTATCTAACAATGATATCAATAACAACAACAATAATAACTACAATAATAAAATTATTATTTTTTTTTATGTGGTGGTCGGGCGTAGTGCAGCGGGTTAAGTGCACGTGGCGCGAAGTGCAAGGACTGGCGTTAAGGATCCCAGTTAGAGCTCTGGCTCCCCACCTGCAGGAGAGTAGCTTCACAAGCAATGAAGCAGGTCTGAAGATGTCTCTCTTTCTCTCCTGCCTCTGTCTTTCCCTCCTCTCTCCATTTCTCTGTCCAACAATGATGACATCAACAACAATAACTAAATAAAAATAATTATTAAGGGGGGGCCAGGCAGTGACACACCCAGTTAAGGACTACTATTACTAAGCACAAGGACCAGCAAGGTCCAGATTGGAGTCCCCAGCTCCCCACCTGCAGGGGGGAATGAAGCTTCACAAGTGGTGAAAACAGGGCTGGGGGGTATTTTTCTCCCTCTGAATCTGCCCCTTCTCTCAATTTCTCTGTTCTATCCAATAAAATAAAAAATTTAAAAAAAATTAAAAAAGGAAAAATTGGCCACCAGAAGCAGTGGGTTCATAGTGCCAGCACTGAGCCCCAATGATTGCCCTGGAAGCAAAAGAAAAAGAAAGTAAAATAATTATTTAAAAATAAATAAAATAGGGTGGTCCGGGAGGTGGTGCAGTGGATAAAGCATTGGATTCTCAACCATGAAATCCCAATTTCAATCCGTGGCAGCACATGAGCCAAAGTGATGTCTGGTTCTTTCTCTCTCTCTGCCTGTTTTTCTCATGTAAAAAAAAATTCTTTAAATAAATAAGGGCAGAAGTAAATAGCATCATGGTTATGCAAAGAGATTCTCATACCTAAGGCTAGTTAAGTCCTAAATTTAATCCCCCACACCACCAAGAAAATAAGTTATCTATATATAAATATATATATATACACATACATATGTATATGTATATGTATATGTATATGTATATGTATATGTATATGTATATGTATATGTATATGTATATGTATATGTATATGTATATGTATACGTGGCTGTAGAGTCTAAAAGAGGGGCTGGGCAGTGGCACACCGGGTTAAGTGCACATACCATGAAGTATAATGACCTGTGCAAGGATCCCGGTTCAAGCCCCAGACTCCCCACCTACAAGAGGGTCACTTCACAAGCACTTCTAGCGTTTGCCCTTCTTCCGTAGCCAGTCAACAGCGTCAGGTTGAGCCTGATGTAAAGTTTCGAGACCTCCTTTGAATCTGGAGAGGTGGCAGTCGTTGACTATGTGGGTCACAGTCTGTCTGTAGCCGAAGGGGCAGTTCTACAGGTGTCTTCCTCTCCCCCTCTCTATCTTCCCCTCCCCTCTCAATTTCTCTCTGTCCTATCAAAAAAAAAAAAATTTTAAAAGGCCACAGGAGCAGTGGATTCTAACTGCCAACACCAAGCCCCAACTATAACCATGGAGGCAAAAAAAAAGTTTTAGAGTCTAAAAAAGATACTGATTGTTATCTTTCTCCACAATAAAACTAGTTAATGGTAGGGGTAAATAGCATGATGGTTATGCAAAGAGATTCTCATGCCTAAGGCTCCAAAGCCCTAGGTTCAGTTCTCTACACCACCATAAACCAGAGTTGAGCAGAGTTCGAGCCCCCCCCCACCTGCAGGAGAGTCACTTCACAGCTGAAGTCAGATGAAGTGAAGCAGGTCTGCAAGTGTCTTTCTCTCCCCTCTCTGTCTTCCCCTCCTCTCTCCATTTCTATCTGTCTTACCAACAATGACATCAATAATAACAATGAAAAACAACAAGGGCAACAAAAAGGAAAATAAATTAAAAAAAAAAAAACCTCTACAGGGGTCGGGAGGTAGCGCAGCAGGTTAAGCACACGTGGCGCAAAGCACAAGGACCAGTGTAAGGATCCCGGTTCCAGTCCCAGGCTCCCCACCTGCAGGGGAGACACTTCACAGGCGGTTAAGCAGGTCTGCAGGTGTTTGTCTTTCTTTTTTTTTCTTTTTTAAATTTATTTCTTTAGGTGTCTGTCTTTCTCTCCCCCTCTCTCTTCCCCTCCTCTCTCCATTTCTCTCTGTCCTATCCAACAACGACGACAGCAATGACAACAATAATAACAACAATGATAAACAACAAGGGCAACAAAAGGGAATAAATAAATTAAATAAATATAAAAAAAAAAACCTCTACAAAAAATAAATAAAGTTTAGGGGCTGGGCAGGAGCACACCCGGTAAAGCACCCAGGTTACAATGCACAAGGATCCAGGCCTCACTTGCAGCAGAGAAGCCTCACAAGCAGTGAAGCAGTGTCACTGGTGTCTCGCTGACTCCTATCTCTGCCTATCCCTCCCCCTCGACTTCTGTCTCTATCCAATAAATAAAAAAAAAGTAAGTTTTAAATATAAAATCTTAGACTGCTACCAGTGTAGGACCTTTAAGTGTGCAAGTAAAAAATATATATTTAAAACCTAGCTGTTTTGGGTGGGGGAGACAGAATAATGATTATGCAAACAGACTCTCATGCCTGAGGCTCCTAAATCCCAAGTTCAATTCCCCCAACCACCATAAGCCAGAGCTGAGCAGTGCCCTGGTGTTTAAAAAAAAAAAAACTAGCTGTTCTTACCAAAATATACAGATTTTTCTGGGATCTTTTTAAGACAAATGAAAACAGCATTAATAACTATATTTAGATATCGTAAATAAATATTACATTTCAGGGAGTCGGGCTGTAGCGCAGCGGGTTAAGCGCAGGTGGCGCAAAGCACAAGGACCCGCATAAGGATCCCGGTTCGAACCCTGGCTCCCCACCTGCAGGGGAGTCACTTCACAGGCAGTGAAGCAGGTCTGCAGGTGTCTATCTTTCTCTCCTCCTCTCTGTCTTCCCCTCCTCTCTCCATTTCTTTCTGTCCTATCCAACAACGACAAGAACAATAATAACTACAACAATAAAACAACAAGGGCAACAAAAGGGAATAAATAAATAAAATAAATATTAAAATATATATATATATTACATTTCTAAAGTAATTTACCAGAATCAGAAGGATAATTTGCTAGGTAGGGCACCAGGTGCCTTGCCATGCCAAGGCCCAACTCCCAGCACCATGTAAGAATGTGGGGGGGAGGGGGTTGAATGTGAAAAAGTGACTCAGCACTGGAGCAACTGAGCATGCATGAGGCCCCAGCTCATGAAAATTTAAAGAAAATCATTTACCCTCTATATTGTAATTGATAAACCATACCCTATGCTTTCTACTCAAATGTGAGGATCCAGTTTAAAATTGATTAATTTGTCCCATCATGGACGATTGCATGAAAAGAAGCAAATTTTTATTTATTTATTGCCTCCAGGGTTATCACTGGGGCTCAGTGCCAGCACTACGAATCCACTGCTCCTGGTGGCCATTTTTTCTATTTTATTGGACAGAACAGAGAGAAACTGAGAAAGGGGGCCAGGTGGTACTGCACTAGGTTAAGCACACACTGCACAAGGCCCTGCCTTTAAGAGCCCGGTCCCCACCTGCAGGGGGAAAGTTTTATAAATGGTGAAGCAGGGCTGCAGGTGTCTCCTTTTCTCTCCCTATCTCCCCCCTTCCTCTCAATATATGGCTGTCTCTATCCAATAAATAAATAAATAAATAAAATTTTATTTAAAAAAAGAGAAATTGAGAGAGGAAGGAGAAATATAGAGGGAGAAAGACATCTGCAGACCTTCTACATAGCCTGTGAAGCGAACTCACTGCAGATGGGGCGTCAAGGGGCTCAAATGGGAATCCCTGCGCTTCATACTATGTGTGCTTAACCTGCTGAGCCACCACCAGGTCCCAAGAAACAAAATTTTAGAAGCCGAAGATGGTCAACATAAAATTTTATTTTTATTGGGTGGGGGAGACAGCATAATGGTTATGCAAACAGACTCTCATGCCTGAGGCTCCTAAATCCCAGGTTCAATCCCCCGCACCACAAGCCAGAGCTGAGCAGTGCCCTGGTGTTTCTGTGTATGTCTCTCTCTCTTTGAATCTCTCTCAAAAATAAAAAATAAATAATTTTTTAATTTTAATTTTTATTATTTATTTATTTATTACCAGACCACTGATCATCTCTGGCTTATGGTGATTGAATCTGGGACTTAGAAGCCTCAGGCATGTGGTCCAGGAGGTGGCGCACTGGGTAGGGCATTGGACTCTCAAACACTGACGTCCCAAGTGCAATCCCAGCAGCACATGTACCAGACTGATGTCTGGTTCTTTCTCTCTCTCCTATCATTTGTCATGAATAAATCAATAAAATATTGAAAAAATATATTTAAAAAAAGCCTCAGGCATGAAAGTTTCTTTGCATAACCATTATGCCATCTCCCCCGCCAAATATTAAATTTTAAATCCTGTGAAATGTATTAAAATAACTGAATGGATAAAAGGGCAGACCTGTTAATAAATACATATAAGTATGGCAAATGATAATGGTTGAATCTAGGAACTGGGTATGTGGATATTCCTAATAATTTTTACCAATTTTGCTTTTAATTTGTTGAAAAAGTACTACTTAAGAGAGTCTTGTGGTCCAGGATATGGAGAAGTGGATAAAGCATCCGGGAAGTAGCATAGTAGATAAAGCATTGGACTGTCAAGCATGAGGTCCTAAGTTCAACTCCTGGCAGCACATGTACCAGAGTAATGTCTGGTTCTTTCTCTCTCCTCCTATCTTTCTCATTAATAAATAAATTTAAAAAAAAAAAAGCATTGGACTCTCAAGCCTGAGGTCCTGAGTTCAATCCCCGGCAGCACATGTACCAGAGCGATATCTGGTTCTTTCTCTCTCCTTCTATCCTTCTCATTAATAAATAAGTAAGTAAATAAATAAATAAAATTATTTTTTAAAGAAAGAAGTGGTCTGGGAGGTGGCACAGTGGATGAGGCTTTGGACTCTCAAGCATGAGGTCCCAAGCTCAATCCCCGGAAGTGATATCTGGTTCTTTCTCTCTCCTCTATCATTTCTCATGAATAAATAAATAAAACTTTTTTTTTAAAAAAAAAAGTAGTAGTAGTCTGGGGAGTTGGGAGATAGTGCAGGGGGTTAAGCACACATGGCGCAAAGCACAAGGACCAGCATAAGGATCCCAGTTTGAGTCCCCGACTCCCCACCTGCAAGAGTCACTTCACAGGCGCTGAAACATTCTTGCAGGTGTCTATCTCTCCCCGTCTTCCCCTCTCTCTCCATTTCTCTCTGCTCTATCCAATAATGACTAAATAACTAAATAACTAAATAATAATAACTAAAACAATAAAAAACAAAAGGGGATAAATAAAAAATAAGTATCTTTAAAAAATTATTTTTAAAAAAAGAAATAGTAGTAATAGTCTTGGGAGTTGGGAGGTAGCGCAGGGGGTTAAGCGCACATGGCACAAAGCACAAGGATCGGTATAAGGATCCCAGTTCAAGCCCCCAGCTCTCCACCTGCAGGGGAAGTCGCTTCACAGGCGGTGAAGCAGTGTCTATCTTTCTCTCCCCCCTCTGTCTTTCCCTCCCCTCTCCATTTCTCTCTATCCTATCCAACAACATCAATAACAACAATAATAACTACAACAATAAAACAAGGGCAGCAAAAGGGAATAAATATTTTTAAAAATTAAAAAAAAAAAAGGGGGGAGTCAGGCTGTAGCGCAGCGGGTTAAGCGCAGGTGGCGCAAAGCACAAGGACCGGCGAAAGGATCCCGGTTCGAACCCTGGCTCCCCACCTGCAGGGGAGTCGCTTCACAGGCGGTGAAGCAGGTCTGCAGGTGTCTGTCTTTCTCTCCTCCTCCTCTGTCTTCCCCTCCTCTCTCCATTTCTCTCTGTCCTATCCAACAACAATAATAATAACTACATAATAATAACGACAACAACAATAACTACAACAACAAGGGCAACAAAAGGGAATAAATAAATAAAATAAATATTTTTTTAAAAAAAGAAAGAAGTCTTTAATTGTGGCTTTTTTAATAAAGAGAGTGAAAGAGACCACAATAGTGTCCTTTACCATGTGTGGGTGGGGCTTGAACCTAGGTCTGCATATGGCAAAGAGCTAGCTCACCTTCCAAGTGAGTATTTTCGTGCCCAGTCTTTTTTTCTTTTAATTATCTTTATTTTTTGGATTGTGACAGCGAGAAATCAAGAGGAAAGTGGCAGATAAGGAAAGAGACAGAGATAAGCTACAGCACTGCTTTATAACTTGTAAAGCTATACAGGTGGGAATTGTGCCCAGTCTTTAGTTATAATTTAAGGATTTTTTTTTATTTATTGAGGGATTAATGGCTTACAGTCAACAGTAAAATACAGTAGTTTGTGGGTAGGGGTAGATAGCATAATGGTTATGCAAAGACACTCTCAGTTCTGAAGCTCCAAAGTCCCAGGTTCAGTCCCCTGAACCACCATAAACCATAGCTGGGCACTGCTCTGATTAAAAAAAAAAAAAGAAAAGAAACTGTAGTTTGTACATGTATAACATTTCTCAGTTCTCCACATAACAATCTAACCCCCTCTAGGTCCTCCTCGGTCATTATGTTCCAGGACCTGAACACCCCAACCTCTACCCCAGAGACTTCTACTACTTTGGTGTAAAACACCAACTCTAGTCCAAGATCTGCTTTGTGTTTTCCCTGCTGTTGAACTTGGGACCGTAGAGCCTATCTCTACACCAGAGAACTAACATTTTAAAAATCACTAACACAACCACTGTGGTTCAGGGGCCAGGTGGTGGCATGCCTGGTTGAGCAAACCGAAAGGTCCCAGATTCAAGCCCCCGACCCCCATCTGCATGGGGAAAGCTTTGCAAGTGGTGAAGCAGTGCTGTAGGTGTCTCTCTGTCTCTCTCTCTCCCTCCCCTCTCAATTTCTCTGTCTCTACCCAATAAATAAAACTGTTTTTTAAATAAATAAACCTGGATTCAGATCCCAGCTCATTAATGGCTGACTCACTATAAGTCTCATAAGTACTTATTATGTGAAGTTTATAAGGTGATGGAGAATTGGGAAGGTGGCAGAGTGGTTAGGCAAAATTTTGCCTGAGGTACCATAGGTTCTAGGTTCAATACTCAGCAACACCATAAACCAGAGCTGAGCAATGTTTCAGTTAAAAAAAAAAAAAGTGGTGGAAATGCAAAAAGTAGTGAGATGGGCTCTTATCCCCTGAAAAAGCTCACAATGTGTCTTAATAATAAAGATTACTAACCTCTCTTGGGGCCGGGTGGTGGTGCACCTGGGTGAGTGCTTGTGTTACAATGCACAAGGCCAGGGGTTCAATCCCCTAGTCCCCACCTGCAGAGGAAAAGCTTCAGAAGTGGTGAAGCAGGGATGCAGGTATCTCTCTTGTCTCTCCCTCCCTACCTCCCACACTTAATTTCTAGCTATCTCTATCAAATAAGTAAAGATAATTTAAAAAAATAAAATAAAAAGTGGTCTGTGGGGTGGTACAGTGGTAAAGCTTTGGACTCTCAAGCATGAGGTCGCAAGTTCAATTCCCGGCAGCACGTGTGCCAGAGTGATGTCTGATTCTTTCTATCTTTCTCATAAATAAATAAAATCTTTAAAATAATAATAAAATGAAAAAAAGACTACTAACTTCCCTACGCCTACATTTCCTCACATGCAAAATATGGCTCTTACACAGAGTTGCAGTAGCATTAAGTTCTTCCCGTCAAGCACAATGCTAGGCACACAGTAAACACTCGGAAAGCTAACTGAGATTGTTAAATTTATGCTAAAATGAAGAACTGTCTCAATACAAGATCAAGAAGTACCTTTTAAACGTTTGCCTTAACAATAATTTGATCACTGTGAGGCCATTTCCAAAAGGTAAAGGCATGGAAACTTATGCTTAACAATATGTTAAGGAAGGTGGACACCATCCACCTCTCCCCACCCCCGCCAGAAATTAAAAAAAAAAAAAAATCTGAAGACACCGCTCAATCAACAGTATTGTTCTCCATCGAGAATAAAAAAACATTCAAAATTAAAAAAAGTTCCAAGACAAACTTGAAAAGATACTCAACAACTCCTATGAAGAAATGGCTTCACCTCTCTCTGCAGGTTGGTTGGCTACATCCTTGTTATTATAAAAACTTGTCATGCTCTTCCACTGTCTTTGTTGATCAAGAAGCCTAAGTAGTACATGACATTTCTAATTGTCAAGAAAAAAAAAAACCTTTCTGCTAAATCAGGGCATGCCAACGACCCCACCACTCTTCCACAGGTTAAGAGAGCCACTTCAACCTTCCCCCCTTGATAATGGTTACAAGGGGGAGGGGAAAAGGAGGCAAGAAAATGCCTTCGTGATGGTCTACGGAAGAAGCCCTCCTGGTTATTCCTCAAGAGAACCCCCCCCCAACGGCTCATTCCCGCCACCACCACCTGACCACCTCTCCCCAGTTCAACTTCCAGACTCTGATTTACTAAAGGTGCACTAAAAACCCTGACACCTTCCCTCCCCGGCTGCAGAAGATCCACCTCCAGTTACATAGATATTTTTTAAAGCAAACAACAGCCCCCTCCCCCTCCTCCCAGCAGCAAATCTTTGTCCCACCTTCCCGAGGACCACTCTCCAGGGCGCTGCAGCCCCGCCGGCATTGCCTTTCCCAGCCGGGCCTGGGAGCCCCTCCATGGGCCAGCGCGCGGCCCCTTCCCCGCGCCGGGACGCGGTCCCGCCCCGCCCCCCGCCGCCCGCCGCCCGCCGCCCGAGTTCTTCTTCACCTCACCTACCCTCTTTCGGGGGCCGGACTCCACCTCTCTCTCCGCCATGTTGGGCCCCACTCGGAACCGCTGCGGCTCCCGACGCGGTGACGGCGGAACCTCTCGGGCCCCCGGCCCCCGCCCACACTGCAGGCACGGCCGCCTCGCTGCAGCTACCCCGGACCGGATCGGGCCCGACGCTGAGAGCGGGGAGGGCGCCGCGGATGCCGCGCGCAGGGTTGGAGACCTTCGGGTCCCACGGGTGCGCCCGTGGGCTATAGAACCTGCCCGGACAAGGTGGGGGGGCCGGGGTCGGGGGGGGGTAATGGCCTCCTAGGGGCCCCCTGAGTAGGATTATTTTCTCTCTGAGAAATTCCTCCGCCTGCGGTTTCTTAAAGGGATCACCAAATCAGCCCCTTGCGCGCGCCCCTGATGCGCAGGCGCATCTTAAGCCCCTCCTTCCTTTCCCACCAAGCCCCCGGTCCTGAGCGTGCGCGGTGAGTTGCCCAGGGTAGGCCAAATCCTGCAAGTCTCTTTGCTGCCAGCAGTTGCTCCCACCACTCAACTATGGCCGCTGCCTTAAAGGGACCATGACGTAGTGATGAAGATGGACGGAAAGAAATGACTGAAATGGCCCTTTGAAGAACTGGGTGAACCATCAGTCATAGATCCAAGACACCATCTTACACCTGGCTACTAAGGTAGCTTTGAAAAGGCACTGTTCCCAGTGGAGAACCTCTAGAGATAAAACATCCCAACCAAAGAGAGAACAAGCTAGTCATCTCAAGGAAACTCAACTTTCCTGCCTTTAGGCAGGCCTACTTGAATCAATGATCATAGACCATCAGGGATCAAGACTAGTAGCCTAGCCTCTAATCAGATCCTCTCATCAGGTCCTCTAGTGATTTTGAAGATGAATCAACAACTGGAAATGATTGCCTCAACAGTGGTTTGTCTTTAAAATGTCAAAATCAAAGAGTATCTTGGAATTCATTTACTCCAGTGATCCCAACGGTAAAACTGCAGCCTGGTCTAGCATCATGATTCGCTTCACAACCTTTCAGGCTTTTCAATGTACCAACCTGTCTGTCTGCAAAGGGAAATAAAGTCATCTTGATCTAGAAAATCAAAAATGAAAGTGTCATGATATTTCAAGAACATTCTCTGAAGATGTGTGAAGATTGACAAATATTGTATATTCTCATTCACCTTCATTGACAGAACTTCATGAATATGACTTAAAGAATAAGCATTCTCTAAGAAGGAAACTGAAAAATAAGTTTAAGTCTATCTTGCTCAATTTGACAGATAACAGAGAATGATGACTTGATTCATTCCAGTTCCCCTACTCTAGGTAGAGAAAAATAATCATAGGTTAGGGGCAATGATTTAAGTAAGAAATACATAGAAGGTGCCTCCTGAAGTTCATTAATCATAACAAGAAACATTAAGCTTGGAACATGCAACATTTAACAGGATAATGAAATATAACTTCTATGTATGTATGTGTCACTTGATAGCTGTTTTGAAACTAAGAAGTTTCCAAATCCATCACATTTTGGAGAAAAATACCTGTAAAATTGCTTTAAGTGTCCATACTGGTTCTTGTATAGAACTATCCATCTTTAACTTCTGGCCAAAAAAAAAAAAAGAATTACCACTAAATATGAATAGTTAAGTCAGAATTTTTAAAAACATCTTAGATCCTGGGGGCTGGGCAGTAGTGCAGTGGGTTAAGCACACATGGCATGAAGCACAAGGACTTGCGTTAAAATCCTGGTTCTAGCCTCCCCCCCCATGTGCAGGGGGATCACTTCACAAGTGGTGAAGCAGGTCTGCAGGTGTCTGTCTTTTTTTTTTTAATTGGGGAATTAATGTTTTACATTCAACAGTAAATACAATAGTTTGTACATGCATAACATTCCCCAGATTCCCATTTAACAATACAACCCCCACTATGTCATTCATCATCTTTCATGGACCTGTATTCTCCCCACCCACCCACTCACCCCAGAGTCTTTTACTTTGGTGTAATACTCCAATTTCATTTCAGGTTTGACTTGTGTTTTCTTTTCTAATCTTGTTTTTCAACTTCGGGCTGAGAGTGAGATCATCCCATATTCATCCTTCTGTTTCTGACTTATTTCACTCAACATGATTTTTTCAAAAAAAAAAAAAAGAATTACCACTAAATATGAATAGTTAAGTCAGAATTTTTAAAAACATCTTAGATCCTGGGGGCTGGGCAGTAGTGCAGTGGGTTAAGCACACATGGCATGAAGCACAAGGACTTGCGTTAAAATCCTGGTTCTAGCCCCCCCACACACCTGCAGGGGGATCACTTCACAAGTGGTGAAGCAGGTCTGCAGGTGTCTGTCTTTCTCTCCCCCTCTCTGTTTCCCTTCCTCTCTCGATTTCTCTCTGCCCTATCCAACAATAACAATGACAACAATAATGATAACGACAACAAGGGTAACAAAATGGGAAAAATGGCCTCCAGGAGTAGTGGATTGGTAGAGCAGAGCCCCAGCAATAACCCTGGAAGAAAAAAAAAAAGTTGTCCTTTCCTTTCATTCTCCCTCTCACCACTTCTCAAAATTCAGTTTTAAGTCACTGATTTAATCCAATTCTATATTTTAAAAGTAGAGTCATTAAGGCCCAGAGAGATGACTTGCTTGTGAGCACACAAAGGACTAGTAATAGTATCAAGATTAAAATAGGATTATTTTTTCCCCATTCCAGAACTGTTTCCTGTATCAGATTGTTTCTACTGGTGTTGGGAACATGTTGGGTCTTGAATAATAGGTAGGATTTGTGCATTTAATTACTACACCAGTATATGTTGAATGTTCAGTATAATCATCCATATGAAATAAAGGGGGAGAAATCAGTAGTTAGCAATACAAGGTTAATTAAACTAGCCTAATTTTAGCTGAGAGAATAGTTTAAGGTTGTTGAACAGAGAAACTAAGCTAGATTTCATAACTTTTTTTCCTCCTGACTCATTGGACCACATCATAAATAAGGGCTACAAATTGGGGACCTCGCAGAAAATCTGTCCCACAGACATAAGTTTGGTCAATTATGTGATCTTAGTGAAATTACTTGCTTTGTACCTCAGTTTTCTGTAATATGGATTGTTTGGAAGATTGGGTAATAGCTCTAAATCACAACAGTTTATTATTTTATATTATATATTTTAATTGTTTTCCAACAAAATAGCCTATTTCTCTCATGCAAATCCCAATTTCTGGCTTCACTAAAAATGTGATAATTTACTATGGTTATATTTTGCAAAAATCAAACATTCTTTCTGACTTTTTTTTAGTATTTATTTATTCCCTTTTGTTGCCCTTATTGTTTTATTGTTGAAATGAATGTTATCGTTGTTGTTTGGATAGGACAGAGAGAAATGGGGAGAGGAGGGGAAGAAAGAGAGGGAGAGAGAAAGATAGACACCTGCAGACCTGCTTCACCACTTGTGAAGCGACTCCTCTGTAGGTAGAGAGCCTGGGACTCAAACCGGGGTCTTTACAACTGTCTTTGCGCTTTGAACCGGTGCTTAACCTGCTGTGCTACCGCCAGACTCCAAATAATTAAAAAAAAAAAAATTTAAATGAACTGTAGGTCGGGCAGTATTTCAGCAGGTTAAGGGCGTGTGGAGCAAAGCACAAGGACCAGAGCAAGGATGGAGCCTCTGGCTTCCCACCTGCAGTGAAGCAGGTCTGCAGGTGTCTATCTTTCTCTCCCCCTCTCTGTCTTCCACTCCTCTCTTCATTTCTCTCTGTCCTATCCAACAACAAACAACATCAACAATGGTAATAATAACAATAGTAACAACAGGTCTCTCACTTGACAACAGGTCTCTCAAGTGAGGGGCCACATTTGGCACTACGGCTTGGGAGGGGGGGAACCTGTGTGTGTGTCAGTTTCTGTGTCTTCGCATGTGTAAGTTTGCAATAATGGCTATTCTATGTGCTTGTGTGAATAAATACTTCAAATTCATCTGAAAAGATAATAATAAAAACAATAATAACAACAACAATTATAAACCACAAAGGCAACAAAAGGGAAAAAATAGCCTCCAGAAGCAGTGGGTTTGTAGTGCAGGCACGGAGCCCCAGTGATAACCCTGGAGGGAGGGAAAGAAAGAAAGAAAGAAAGAAAGAAAGAGCTAATTTCCTTAATTTTGTTTATCTGATGAAGTTCAAAACATATAAAGACTCTCAAGTTCTTCTGGTCTCTAGAGGAGATGTCCCTTGCATCTATAATAGCTAAGCCATGAAGCCTTGACATAAAGTAGCTTAACAGGTAAAGAAATAACTTAACAAATAAAGAAATAAGTAAAAGAGGCATGAGAGGCAGCAACTGAGACATTTGTATCTATATGTCCACACCAACTCTTCAAAATAGAAAGCACTCTTGTTTTGCTTCCGTTTGGGACTCCAAATAAATATGGCTTGCAAAGTAAGCTAATAATATGGTCTAGGAGGTGGTACAGTGAATAGAGCACTGACTCTCAAGCATGAGGTCCTGAGTTCAATCCCCTAGCAGCACATGTACCAGAGTGATGTCTGGTTCAATCTCTCCTCCTATATTTCTCATGAATAAATAAAATACTTTTTTTTTAAAAGTATATATTTTTTTAAATAAAAGGTAAGCTAATCACCACATAAAAGTGGTGGTCCGGAAGGTGGTGCAGTGGTAAAGCTTTGGACTCTCAAGCATGAGGTCCCGAGTTCGATCCCCCGCAGCACATGTGCCAGAGTGATGTCTGGTTCTTTCTCTCTCCTCCTATCTTTCTCATAAATAAATAAAATCTTTAAAAAAAAAAAAAAGAAGAAGTAAAAGTGATGGTCAAGTACAGTTGGGAAGAGAGAGAAAGCCTACCTTTAGCCCCATGAAATGTCTTCTATCAAGGGATGAATCCTGGTTTTGTGAATTTTGAAACTCACGTGATGAGAGCAGAGAGGGGGGAGTCCAGCGGTAGTGCAGTGGGTTAAGAACACGTGGCGCAAAGCACAAAGGACCGCAGAAGGATCTTGGGTCAAGCCTCCATATCCCAAACTGCTGAGCAGTCACTTCACATACAGTGAAGGAGATCTGCAGGTGTATTTCTCTGTTTTCCCCCTCTTCTCTCCATTTCTCTCTGTCCTATCTAACGACGACATCAATAACAACAATAACTACAACAACAATGAAAAACAAGGCAACAAAAGGGAAAATAAATATATATATTTAAAAAAGAGTAGAGTGTAAATTTTTTTTTAACACTGTATTTATTTATTAATGAGAAACATAGGAGGAGAGAGAAAGAACCAGGCATCACCCTGGTACATGTGCTGCCGGGGATTGAACTCAGGACCTCATGCTCAAGAATTTGATGCCCTATCAACTGCGCCACCTCCCGGACCACTAGAGTGGAAATTTTTAAAGAATATTTGCAAAATTACAAGTGAAAAATTAAATTCAAGGTGTTGGAAGGAGCTATGCAGGTATCCTTAGGGCCTGTATGACGTAGAATGTACCCACATATTCCCATATACTCTGTGAAAGTATGGGGAAGGTAAAGCAAGAGTACTGAGAAGTAGCTTTGTAAATATCACTGGATCCAGAACAAAAAGTAGTTAACAGCCAGACCTCAGAAAGAACAGAAGTTTGCCTCTTGATCTTAGTGAAGATAGAGAAGTCAGGCTACAAGATACATCACTCAGTGACCAAAACGTTGCTAAGTATCCAGAGAAAACAAAGAGTAGTACAAGAAACCAAATGAGTTCAAGTTCTTAGGCTTCCCAACAAAATAATGTTTCATACATTATAAACACCATCTTAAAAATGTGCATAGTAAAAGAGAACCACTATATGAAAGACTTGAGTTTTATTTTTTCTCTTATTTTTTTTTACTTTTTTTGAGTTTTATTTATTATTTTTACAAAAGAGGCTATTACTCAGAGGAATGATTTTTTATTGACTTTTTTCATTTTAAATATTTTTTTTGACAGGACAGAGAGAAATTGAGATGAGAAGAGAAGATAGGGAGAGAGAGAGAGAGAGAGAGAGACACCTTTAACACTGGTTCACTGCTTGTGCGGTTTCCACCCTGCAGGTGGGGACTGAGAGCTTGAGCCCTGGTCGTTCTGCATGGTAATGCATGTGTTCAACCAGTTGTGCCACCCAGCCCATATGATTATTATTATTAGCCACAATGACAACAACAACTACTACAAAAATGAAAAAAGAACAAGGGCAACAAAAGTGAAAATAAATAAATAAATAAATACATTAAAAAGATTATTAAAAAAAAAAAAAAAGACTGTATTTAAGTGGTCCAGGAGGTGACACAGTGATAAAGCTTTGGACTCTCAAGCATGAGGTCCTGAGTTCGATCCCCGGCAGCACATGTGCCAGAGTGATGTCTGGTTCTTTCTCTCTCCTCCTATCTTTCTCATAAGTAAATAAAATCTAAAATAAATAAATAAATAAAAGACTATAATTATGAGAGATAGAAGAGGGAAAAAAGAGAGACAGAGAGAGAGAGAGAGAAAAGCAGTTTGGAGACTAAATGGAAGAACCAGTGTTGTAATTCAAGTACTAAGACTGATAGCTGGCAGAATTCCTCTAAAATATCTTCACTCTTTTTTAATATATTTTTTATTATCTTTATTTATTGGGTAGAAACAGCCAGAAATCAAGAGGGAGGGGGATGAGAGAGAGAGAGAGAGAGAGAGAGAGAGACCTGCAGCCCTGCTTCACCACTCCTAAAGCTTTCCCCCTACAGGTGGGGACTAGGGCCTCGAACCCAGGTGTTGAGCATTAAGCCAGCCCCCCCACCTCCATCCTGCATTGCTGATACTATGGCCTATTTACATAATCATTGTTTTGCCTGAAAGATCCCCACCCATCCCACTGATCTATCTTCTTTCTACCTCGAGACCCGCCCTGCCTGCAGGGTACATTAATCCGACATATTAAAACCCCCACACAGTTGCTAAGGAAGCTTCCACCTTCCCAGCTTCCTTTTGCCTTTCTCCACCCCCTTTCCTAGCCATTTCCATTTCCGACTTGCCACTTCTGGTTTTATCCTATAAAAGCATTGGCTTTCTGATCAATAGATCCTTTTGCATTACCACGCTGCCAGGAGTTCCTGAGTCATCTATCTCCCTTGTCCTGGGTGAGTAGCAGCCCAGGCTGAGTCCAGTCGAGTTCTCTCCAACCCTGAGAGCACGCGTCCAGGGAAGAGGCACCCCCATGTTAGCCCAGCACCCGGGGTCCTTGTATATTGTAATACATGTGCTCAACCAGGTGTGCCACCACCCAACCCCCTCTAAAACATCTTAAATTCAACTACTTTCCACTATTGACAGACCATTGATACTTTCCAGAAAGCCTTTGAATTAAACAATCTCCAGAACTGTGTCAGTTCTTTAAAATAAATCTCTCTCAGACTGCGGAGACAGTATATGGTTATGCAAAAGGTTTTTCATGCCTAAGGCTCTGAAGTCCCAGGTTCAGCTCCCAGCACCATCTCAAGCCAGAGCTGACCAGTGCTCTAATATCATTCTCTCTCTCATTAAAAATAAATAAATAGGGAGTTGTGTGGTAGCACAGCGGGTTAAGCACAAAGCGCAAGGGCCATTGTGAGGATCCCGGTTCGAGCTCCAGACTCCCCAACTGCAGGGTGAAGCAGGTCTGCAGGTGTCTTTCTCTCCCCCTCAATGTCTTCCCCTCCTTTCTCCATTTTTCTTTGTCCAATCCAACAAAAAGGGCATCAATAACAACAATAATAATAACCACAACAATTTAAAAAAACAAGGGCAACAAAAGGGAATAAATAAATTTATTTATTTATTTAAATTAAATTAATAAATAGTGGTACAATAGGTGGCACAGTGGATAAAGCATTGGATTCTCAACCTTGAGGTCATAAATTCTATCCCCAGCAGCGCATGTACCAGAGTGATGGCTGGTCCCTTCTCTCCTCCTATCTTTCTCAGGAATAAATAAATAAATAAATTCTTTAATAAATAAATAAATAAGATATTTTAAAATAAGTTAAAATAGGGGGCTGGATGGTAGCACAGTGGGTTAAGTGCACATTGCACAAAGTGCAAGGACCAGTGTAAGGATCACAGTTTGAGGCCCTGGCTCCCCACCTGCAGGGGGGTCGCTTCACAAGTGGTGAAGCAGGTCTGCTGATATATATCTTTCCTTTCTTCCTTTCTTCCTTCCTTCCTTCCTTTCTTTCTTTCTTTCTTCCTTCCGCCTCCAAAGTTATTACTGGGCTTGGTGCCTGCATCAATAATCCACTGCTCCTGGAGGCCATTTTTCCCCCTTTTGTTTATTGCCCTTGTTGTTTTATCATTGTTGTTGTTATTATTATTGCTATTATTGCTGTTGTTGGATAGGACAGAGAGAAATGGAGAGGTTGAGAATCCAATGCTTTATCCACAGAGAGGAGGAGAGAAAGATAGACACCTGCAGACCTGCTTCACAACCTATGAAGCAACTCCTCTACAGGTGGGGAGCCAGGGCTCTAACTGGGATCCTTATTTCGGTCCTTGGCTTCACACCATGTGCACTTAACCCGCTGCGCTACCACACGGCCCCCTCAATAATTTTTTTATGATTATTTATTTTTTAAATAACAGTTATATAACAGACTGTCATGCCTGAAGTTCCAAAGTCCCAGGTTCAGTCCCCCACATCACTATAAGCCAGAGCTGATCAGTGCTCTCTGGTTTAAAAAAAAAATGGAAATGAAAAATCAACAAAAGGTGATCCGGAATATGGCACAATGGATGAGGTGCTAGACTCTCAAGCATGAGGTTCTGAGTTCAATCCCCTGCAGCACATGAACCAGAGTCGTGTCTAACTATTTCTCTCCTCCTATCTTTCTCATTAAAAAATAAAATACTTAAAATAAATAAATAAAAATAAAAATCAACAAGAGAGTGAAAGTGTTTTGCAGACAACTATCACCTATGTGTCAACAACTATACTGTAATCCATTAACCCACCAATAAAGAAAGAAATATCAACAAATTATTCCCATTAGCCAAATCAGTGTCGAATTTCTCTGTTTTGTTTGTTTAAATTTGTTTATTTTCACTTGCACACTACTCAGTTCTGGTTTATTGTGATACATAGGATAGAACCTGGGATGTCAAGCCCCAGGCAGGGAAATTTTTTGCATTATCCACTGTGCTATCTCCCAGACATCTTTCTGCTGTCTTATTGTTTATATTTATCTCCTTCTTTTTCATGGACCTGTATTCTCCCCACCAACCCACCCACCCACCCCAGAGTCTTTTACTTTGGTGTAATACTCCAATTCCATTTCAGGTTCCACTTGTGTTTTCTTTTCTGATCTTGTTTTTCAACTTCGGCCTGAGAGTGAGATCATCCCATATTCATCCTTCAGTTTCTGACTTATTTCATTCAACATGATTTTTTCAAGGTCCATCCAAGATCGGCTGAAAACGGTGAAGTCACCATTTTTTACAGCTGAGTAGTACTCCATTGTGTATATATACCACAACTTGCTCAGCCACTCATCTGTTGCTGGACCCCTGGGTTACTTCTAGGTTTTGGCTATTACAAATTGTGCTGCCAAGAACATATGTGAACACAGATCTTTTTGGATGGATGTGTTGGGTTCCTTAGGATATATCCCCAGGAGAGGAATTGCAGGGTCATAGGGTAGGTCCATTTCTAGCCTTCTGAGAGTTCTCCAGACTGTTCTCCACAGAGGTTGGACCAAGTGACATTCCCACCAGCAGTGCAGGAGGGTTCCTTTGACCCCACACCCTCTCCAGCATTTGCTGCTGTTACCTTTTCTGATGTATGACATTCTCACAGGAGTGAAGTGGCAACTTATTGTTGTCTTGATTTGCGTTTCTCTGACAATCAGAGACTTGGAGCATCTTTTCATGTGTTTCTTGGCCTTTTCGATCTCTTCTGTGGTGAATATTCTGTCCATGTCCTCCCCCCATTTTTGGATGGGGTTATTTGTTGTCTTGTTGATGAGATTTGCAGTTCTTTATATATTCTGGTTATTAGCCTCTTGTCTGATGTATGGCATGTAAAGATCTTCTCCCATTCTGTGAGGGGTCTGCGTCTCTTGGTTTGGGTGCTCAAACATTTATTACTGAGTCAGAAAACAGAAAGGGATACAAAGCCGAGTGGGTTCCTAATTAAGTGTGCAAGACAACAGTGCTTTGCTCAAGATACTGTGGGCCTAGCCCAACATAAACGTGTGTGCATCTTACAGGAATCCTTATAGACCCAGCTTTGTTCTTCTCCAGTGTCTCATTCTGTATGTAATTTTATTATCAATTTTCATCCAAATCCACTGGCTAATAGGATGTTTCTGCTTTTGTTTCTTAGCCAGGAAACTCTTGATTCTGAAAGTCTTGTGGGAAGACATGGCAAGGACAAGTCAGTCCACCATCATGATGGCAGAGAAAAGGCCTGTTTTTTCTCTTAATATACTATAAAAATATTGCCACACCAATAAAAATTATCCTACAAAATTTCTGATGGCTACATATATTGTGAGATGGCTATACCATATTATTTTTAATCAGTCCCTCTTTTTTGGGACATTTGGTGGTTCCAAGCTTTTGTTATTTAAGCAACATTTCACGAAAGGCCCTTGTATACACAGTTTTGCCAAAATCTGAAATATTTCCTTATGATAAATTCCTAGATGTAGCATTGCTGAAGTCTTTTGATACATCTTAACAGATTGTCTTGCAGAAAGTTATCAACTTAGACTTTCAACACCCATGTCTGATTATCTTAGGAGCCCTATCAATATGCATTGTAAGGGTACTGTATATTTCTTTTTCAAAATCAGTTTTTAAATATTTATTTATTTATTTTTGCCTCCAGAGTTATTGCTGGAATCAGTGCTTACACTACAAATCCATTGCTCCTGGTGGCCTTTTTTCCCATTTTATTGCCTTTGTAGTTGTTATTGTTGCCATAGCAGTCATTGTTCTTGGACAGGACAGAGAGAAATTGAGAGAGGATGGGAAAACAGAGAGGAGGAGAGAAAGATAGACAGATACCTGCAGACCTGCTTCACAGCCTGTAAAGTGACACCCCTGCGGTGGGGGGGAAGGGGGGGGCCTACCGGAATCCTTATTCTGGTCCTTGCGCTTTGCACCACTTGCACTTAATCCACTGCGCTACTGCCTGACTTCCTACTTTCTTTTTTTAAAAATGAAATTCTTTTTAATCTTTTTATCTATTTATTATTGGATAGAGATGGAGAGAAATTTAGAGGGTACGGGGAGATAGGTGAAAGAGACAGAGAGACATCTGAAAATTTTCCCGTGCAGGTAGGGACCATTTTTTTTTAAATGCTACAAATGTTTATCTGGAATGACAAAAGACCTAGAATTGCCAAAACAATCTTGAGAAGAAAAAACAGAACTGGAGGCATCTCACTCCCAGATCTCAAATTGTATTATACGGCCATTGTCATCAAAACCACTTGGTACTGGAACATGAATAGACACACTGACCAGTGCAATAGAATTGAGAGCCCGGAAGTAAGCCCCCACACCTATGGATATCTAATCTTTGACAAAGGTGCCCAGACTATTAAATGGGGAAACCAGAGTCTCTTCAACAAATGGTATTGGAAAAAATGGGTTGAAACATGTAGAAGAATGAAACTGAACCACTATACTTCACCAAATACAAAAGTAAATTCTGAGAAACACATGAAAAAATGCTCCAAGTCTTTGATTGTCAGAGAAATGCAAATAAAGACAACAATGGGGCCAGGTGGTGGCACACCCAGTTAAACACACACATTACAGTGCACAAGGGCACAGGTTCAAGCCCTTGGTCCCCACCTGCAGGGGGAAAGCATCACAAGTAGTGCAGCAGGGCTGTAGGTGTCTGTCTCTCTCTCCCTCTCTCCTTCCCCCTCCCTTCTCAGTTTCTCTCTGTCTCTACCCAATAATAAATAAAATAAATAAAATAAAAAGATTTTTAAAAAGACAACAGTAAGATACCACTTCACTCCTGTGAGAATGTCATACATCAGAAAAGGTAACAGCAGCAAATGCTGGAGAGGGTGTGGGGTCAAAGGAACCCTCCTGCACTGCTGGTGGGAATGTCAATTGGTCCAACCTCTGTGGAGAACAGTCTGGAGAACTCTCAGAAGGCTAGAAATGGACCTACCCTATGACCCTGCAATTCCTCTCCTGGGGATATATCCTAAGGAACCCAACACACCCATCCAAAAAGATCTGTGTACACATATGTTCTTGGCAGCACAATTTGTAATAGCCAAAACCAAAACCTGGAGGTAACCCAGGTGTCCAGCAACAGATGAGTGGCTGAGCAAGCTGTGGTATATATATGAATACTACTCAGCTGTAAAAAATGGTGACTTCACCGTTTTCAGCTGATCTTGGATGCACCTTGAAAAATTCATGTTAAGTGAAATAAGTCAGAAACAAAAGGATGAGTATGGGATGACCTCACTCTCAGGCAGAAGTTGAAAAACAGGATCAGAAAAGAAAACACAAGTAGAACCTGAACTGGAATTGGCATATTGCACCAAAGTAAAAGACTCTGGGGTCAGTGGGTGGGGAGAATACAGATCCAAGATGACAGAGGACCTAGTGGGGGTTGTATTGTTATATGGGAAATTGGGGAATATTATGCATGTACAAACTATTGTATTTACTGTTGAATGTAAAACATTAATTCCCCAATAAAGAAATTTTTAAAAAAGAATATTAAAAGAATTGTACATATGACCAAGTAAAATTTACCATAGGAATGCAAGTATGGTCCGGGAGGTGGCGCTGTGGACGGGGCATTGGACTCTCAAGCATGAGGAATGCAAGTATGGTACAACGTATGATCCTCAATTCCTGAATATAGTTAAGAAATCCTAGGGACTCAGGAGTGTGGCAGTAGCGAAGCAGGTTAAGCGCAAGGACTGGTATAAGGATCTCCATTAGAGCCCCCAGTTCCCCACCTGCAGGGGAGTGGCTTCACAAGCAGTGAAGCAGCTCTGCAGGTGTCTTTCTCTCCCCTCTCTCTCTGTCTTCCCCTCCTCTCTCCATTTCTCTCTGTCCTGTCCAACAACGAAGACATCAGCAACAACAGCGATAATAACTACAATAAGAATAAAAACAAAGACAACAAAAGGGAATAATAAATAAATATATATTTAAATATTCTTTTTAAAATATTTATTTGTTTATTTATTTATTATTGGGTAGAGATAGAGAAATTGAGAAGAGTGGGGGAGATAGAGAGAGAGAGGAAGGCAGAGAGACACTTTCAGCCCTACTTCACCACTTGTGGAGATTGCCCCTACAGGTGGGGAGCAGGGGCTTGAACTTGGGGCCTTGTGCACTGTAATGTGTGCACTTAAGTGGGTGCGCCACCACCTGGCCCCAATAAATAAATATGTAAAACAAACAAACAAACAAACAAAACCAAAACTAGGGACTCTGGCGGTTGCACAGCAGGTTAAGCGCACATGGCCCAAAGCCCAAGGACTGGCATAAGGATCCTGTTTGGAGACCCAGGCTCCCCACCTGCAGGGGAGTCGCTTCACAAGTGGTGAAGCAGGTCTGCAGGTGACTCTTTCTCTCCCCCTCTCTGTCTTCCCCTCCTCTCTCCATTTCTCTCTGTCCTACCCAACAACAACATCAACTACAACAATAAAACAATAAGGGCAACAAAAGGGAGTAAATAAATAAAACATTAAAAGAAAAAAAGAAAAAGAAAACCCATGGAGGGAGCCAGGCGATAGCGTAATAGGTTAATTTCACATGGCGGAAAGCACAATGACCAGAGTAAGGATCCCGGTTTGAGCCCAGGGAGGTGGCTGGCCTGCAGGGAGGTGGCTTCAAAGTGGTGAAGCAGGTCTGTAGCTGTTTGTCTTTCTCTCCCCTTCTCTGTCTTCCCCTCCTCTCTCGATTTCTCTCTGTCCTATCCAACAGCAATAACAACAAGGGCAACAAAAAAAGAGAAAAAAATGACCTCCAGGAGCAGTGGATTTGTAGTGTAGGCACTGAGCCTCAGCAATAATCCTGAAGGACAAAAAAAAAGAAAGAAAGAAAAACGGTGGTTCCGGAGATGGTGCATTAAATAAAGCACTGAACTCTAAAACATGAGGTCCTGAGTTGAGTCCTCTGCAGTACATGCCTGGTTCCTTTTTTCTCTATTTTATTTATTTATTTTTTTACCTCAAGGATTATTGCTGAGGCTTGGCGCTTGTACCTCGAATCCACTGCTCCTGGAGGCTTTTTTAAAATTTTTCTTGTTTCCTTTGTTTTTTTTTTATATTTATCTTCTTTTGTTGCCCTTGTTTCATTGTTGTAGTTATTATTGTTATTTATGTCGCCGTTGTTGGATAGGACAGAGAGAAATGGAGAGAGGAGGGGAAGACAGAGGGGGGGGGGTCGGGCAGTAGCGCAGCTGGTTAAACGCACATGGTGCAAAGCACAAGGACTGGCTGGAGGATCCTGGTGCGAGCCCCCGGTTCCCCACCTGCAGGGGAGTCGTTTCACAAATGGTGAAGCAGGTCTACAGGTGTCTGTCTTTCTCTTCCCCGTCTCTACCTCCCTTCCTCTCTCGATTTCTCTCTGTCCTATCCAACAACAACAACAGCAATGATAACAACAATAATGATGACAACAAGAAGGGTGACAAAGCAGGGAAAAATAGCCTCCAGGAGCAGTGGATTCCTAGTGCAGGCACTGAGCCCCAGCGATAACCCTGGAGGCAAAAAAAAAAAAAAAAGAGGGGGGAGAGAAAGATACCTGCAGACCTGCTTCACTGCTTGTGAAGCTAGCTACCCCACTGCAGGTGGGGAGCTGGAGGCTCGAACCAGGATCCTTTTTTTCCTTTTAATATTTATTTATTTATTCCCTTTTGTTGCCCGTGTGTTTTTTGTTGGAGTTATTGATGTCATTGTTGTTGGATAGGACAGAAAGAAATGGAGTGAGGAAGGGAAGACAAGAGAGGGGAGGAGAAAGAAAAACACCTGTAGACCTGCTTCATCACCTGTGAAGTGACTCCCCTGCAGGTGGGGAGCCGGGGGCTGGAACCAGGATCCTAACATGGGTCCTTGCATTATATGCACTTAACCTGGTGGGCCACCACCTGGCCCCCGCAACCATCTTTTCTATAAAATGTTCTGAAATATCCTCACACCCATATGGAAAATTAGACAGACAGACAAACAAACAAATGGACTTATTTATTTATGAAAGAGGAGGAGAAAGAAAGACCAAGAACATCATTTTGGCATATTGTGATAGCAGGTATAAAACTCAGAACTTCATACTTGAGGGTGCCACTTCTCAGGCTGCATCACAATTGCTTTTAAAGCCATAAACTGTATCATTCACTGTAGTCTGGGAAGAGACACAGTAGCTATTCTTTTTTTTTAAATATACTTTTATTTAATTTTTTTTAAATTTTTTTAAAAAATATTTTATTTGATTTTAATGAGAGATACAGAGAAAGATTCAGAGACTAGAGCACAGCTCAGCTCTGGTTTCTAGTGGTGCTGGGACTTGAACCTGGGAACTCAGAAGCTCAGACATGAGTCCTTTGCAGAACCACTATCTACCCAACCTGCCTAGCTGATTTTTTTTTAAATAATTTATTTCTTTATTGGGGAATTAATGCTTTACATTCAACAGTAAATACAATAGTTTGTACATGCATAACATTCCCCAGATTCCCATTTAACAATACAACCCTCACTATGTCATTCATCATCTTTCATGGACCTGTATTCTCCCCACCAACCCACCCACCCACCCCAGAGTCTTTTACTTTGGTGTAATACTCCAATTCCATTTCAGGTTCCACTTGTGTTTTCTTTTCTGATCTTGTTTTTCAACTTCGTCCTGAGAGTGAGATCATCCCATATTCATCCTTCAGTTTCTGACTTATTTCACTCAACATGATTTTTTCAAGGTCCATCCAAGATCGGCTGAAAACGGTGAAGTCACCATTTTTTACAGCTGAGTAGTACTCCATTGTGTATATATACCACAACTTGCTCAGCCACTCATCTGTTGTTGGACACCTGGGTTGCTTCCAGGTTTTGGCTATTACAAATTGTGCTGCCAAGAACATATGTGTACACAGATCTTTTTGGATGGATGTGTTGGGTTCCTTAGGATATATCCCCAGGAGGGGAATTGCAGGGTCATAGGGTAGGTCCATTTCTAGCCTTCTGAGAGTTCTCCAGACTGTTCTCCACAGAGGATGGACCAATTGACATTCCCACCAGCAGTGCAGGAGGGTTCCTTTGACCCCACACCCTCTCCAGCATTTGCTGCTGTTACCTTTTCTGATGTATGACATTCTCACAGGAGTGAAGTGATATCTCATTGTTGTCTTGATTTGCATTTCTCTGACAATCAGAGACTTGGAGCATTTTTTCATGTGTTTCTCGGCCTTTTGGATCTCTTCTGTGGTGAATATTCTGTCCAAGTCCTCCCCCCATTTTTGGATGGGGTTATTTGTTGTCTTGTTGTTGAGTCTGGCAAGCTCTTTATATATGTTGGTTATTAAACTCTTATCTGATGTATGGCATGTAAAGATCTTCTCCCATTCTGTGAGGGGTCTCTTGATTTGGGTAGTGGTTTCTTTTGCTGTGAAGAAGCTTTTTAATTTGATGTAGTCCCATAGGTTTATACTTGCCTTAGTCTTCCTTGTAATTGGATTCGTTTCATTGAAAATGTCTTTAAAATTTATGCGGAAAAAAGTTCTGCCAATATTTTCCTCTAAGTATCTGATAGTTTCTGGTCTAACATCCAAGTCCTTGATCCACTTGGAATTTACTTTTGTATTTGGTGAAATACAGTGATTCAGTTTCATTCTTCTGCATGTTTCAACCCATTGTTTCCAACACCATTTGTTGAAGAGACTCTGCTTTCCCCATGTAATAGTCTGGGCCCCTTTGTCAAAGATTAGATGTCCATAGGTGTGGGGACTAATTTCTGGGCTCTCAATTCTATTCCACTGGTCAGTGTGTCTGTTCATGTTCCAGTACCAAGCAGTTTTGATGACAATGGCCCTATAATACAGTTTGAGATCTGGGAGTGTGATGCCTCCGGTTCTGTTCTTTTTTCTCAAGATTGTTTTGGCAATTCTAGGTCTTTTCTGGTTCCAGATAAACATTTGTAGCATTTTTTATATTCTCCTAAAAAATGTGCTTGGGATCTTGATGGGGATAGCATTAAATTTGTAAATGGCTCTGGGTAATATATTCATTTTGATGATGTTAATTCTTCCAACCCATGAACATGGAATATCTTTCCACTTCTTTGTGTCTTTTTCAATTTCTTTGAGTAGTGACTCATAATTTTCAGTATACAAGTCTTTCACTTCTTTGGTTAGGTTTACTCCTAGATATTTTATTGTTTTTGTTGCTATAGGAAAAGGAATTGATTTCTGGATTTCAATTTCTTCTAAATTAGTGTTTGCATAGAGGAATGCCACTGACTTTTGAATGTTAATTTTGTAGCCTGACACCTTATTGTATTGCCTGATGATTTCCAAAAGCTTCTTGCTGGATTCCTTAGGTTTATCCATGTATACTATCATGTCATCTGCAAATAAGGAGAGTTTGACTTCTTCTCTTCCAATCTGTATCCCTTGAATTCCTTGCTCCTGCCTGATTGCTATGGCAAGAACTTCCAACACTATGTTGAATAGTAATGGTGATAGTGGGCAGCCCTGTCTAGTACCTGATCTGAGTGGAAATGCTTCCAGTTTTTCACCATTGAGTATGATGTTGGCTGTAGGTTTGCTATATATAGACTCCACTATCTTCAGGAATTTTCCATCTATTCCCATTTTTTGTAGTGTTTTGATCATAAAGGGATGTTGGATTTTGTCAAAAGCTTTCTCTCCATCTATTGATATGACCATGTGGTCTTTGGTCTTGCTTTTGTTGATGTGGTGAATCACATTGATTGATTTACGTATATTAAACCAACCTTGCATGCCTGGGATAAACCCCACTTGGTCATGATGAGCAATCTTTTTGATATACTGCTGTATCCGGTTGGCTAGAATTTTGTTCAATATTTTTGCATCTATGTTCATCAGAGATATTGGTCTGTAGTTTTCTTTTTTGGTTGTGTCCCTGTCTGCTTTTGGTATCAGGGTGATGTTGGCTTCATAGAAGCTGGCAGGGAGTATTCCAGTGTCTTCAATCTTCTGGAAGACTTTTATAAGTAGAGGTATTAGTTCTTCTTTGAAGGTTTTGTACAATTCATTTGTAAAACCATCTGGTCCAGGACTTTTATTTTTGGGAAGATTTTTGATAACTGTTTCAATTTCATTAGCTGTGATGGGCCTGTTCATGTTATCTACTTCCTCTTTACTTACTTTTGGAAGTTGGTAGGTATCTAGGAAATCATTCATTTCTTGCAGGTTCTCTAGCTTGGTGGCATATAGTTGTTCATAGAAGCCTCGCATGATATGTTGAATTTCTGCAGTGTCTGTTGTGATATCTCCTCTTTCATTTACTATCCGATTTATTTGGGTCTTCTCCCTTTTTTGTTTTGTGAGTCTGGCTAAAGGTTTGTCAATTTTGTTTACTCTTTCGAAGAACCAACATTTACTTTCATTGATCTTTTGTATGGTTTTCCTATTCTCAATGTTATTTATTTCTGCCCTAACTTTAGTAATTTCTGTCCTTCTGGTTGCTTTAGGATTCCTTTGTTGTTCTTCTTCTAGGTCTTTAAGATGTGCAATCAGGCTGTTTATTTGTGCCTTTTCTTGTTTCCTAATGTGTGCTTGTATAGCTATGAACTTCCCTCTTAGGACTGCTTTAGCTGTGTCCCAAATATTTTGATAGCTTGTGTCTTCATTTTCATTGAACTCTCGAAACATTTTGATTTCTTCCTTGATTTCCTCTTTGACCCAGAAGTTGTTAAGAAGTGTACTGTTGAGCTTCCACATTTTGGCACCGTTACTAATCTTTTGTTGATTGTTAAGTGTTAGTTTAATTCCACTGTGGTCTGAGAAGATGCTTGGGATGATTTCAGTGCTCTTGAATTGGCTGATGCTGTCTTTGTGGCCTAACATATGGACTATCCTTGAGAATGATCCATGTGGATTTGAGTAAAATGTGTATTCCAGTTTCTTGGGATGAATGACTCTGAAAATGTCCAATAGTTCTAGTTTATCTATTTCTTCATTTAGCGCCCTTATGTCTTTACTGATTTTCTTCCTGGATGATCTGTCAAGTAGAGAGAGTGGGGTGTTTAAGTCCCCTACTATGATTGTGTTACTGTTAATATATTGCTGTAGCTCTTTCAGTAGACTTTTGATGTATTTAGATGTCTTCTCATTGGGTGCATAGAAATTAATAATTGTGAAGTCCTCTTGATTGACTGATCCTCTGAGCATTAAGTAGTGTCCATTCCTATCTTTTTTAATCTTATCTATTTTAAAGTCTATCATGTCAGATATGAGAATAGCTGTTCCTGCCCTTTTTTGTGGGCCATTGGCTTGTATGATAGTTTTCCATCCTTTCACTTTGAGTCTGTGTTTGTCTTGTTGAGTTAGGTGGGTTTCCTGTAGACAGCATATTGTTGGGTTGTGTTTTCTGATCCATCTTCCTACTCTGTGTCTTTTAATAGGTGAATTCAGGCCATTGACATTTATTCATATCAAAGATTGAAGATATTTTAACGCCATTCTTGAAGAGTTTTAGAGTGTTTTGATATATGTCCTATTTGTGGTGGTCTGGTTGTTTATAGTAGAACTTTCAGAACTTCTTTCAGGGCAGGCTTGGTGATGGTTGCTTCCTTCAACTGTTGCTTGTCTGAGAAGGTTTTGATGCTTCCATCTAGTCTGAATGACAGTCTAGCAGGATATAGTATTCTTGGCTGAAAGCCTTTCTCATTGAGCACTCGATAGATATCTTGCCATTCTCTTCTGGCCTGTAGTGTTTGTATGGAGAAGTCTGCTGCTAATCTTATGGGTTTTCCTTTGTAGGTGACTCTTTGTCTTTCTCTTGCAGCCTTCTCGATCCTTTCTTTATCCTTATTTCTTTCCATTCTAAGTATGATATGTCTTGGTGTCTTTAGGTCTGGGTTAATTCTGTTTGGGACCCTCTGGGCTTCTTGAATCTTTATGTCTTTGATGTTGTCTAGATTAGAGAAATTTTCAGCTATTATGGCCTGGAGAATGCTTTCTTCCTCTCCTTCTCTTTCTTCCTCTGGTAAGCCAATAATGCGTATATTGTTTCTTTTGAAGTCATCCCATAGGACTCTGTTGTTGTTTTCAGCATCTCTTAATCTCTTTTTGAGATCTCTTACTTCTTTTTTAGTTGTCTCTAATTCATCCTCAATCTTGCCAATTCTGTCTTCAGCCTCATAGATTCTATTCTCTCTTCCCTCTACTGCTTTCTGGAGTTCATCTATTTTGTTGCCCTGCTCTGATACTGTTTTAGCTTGTTCAGCTAGTTGCCTTCTTAGCTCAGCGATTTCAGCTTTCAGCTCTCTAATAACCATGAGATTATTAGAATTTTCTTCCATATTCTCATTTGTTGTTCCTGCATTTCTGATTATAATTTTTTCAAATTCTTTACTCACTCCTGTTATTATTTCCTTAGCTAATGTTTGGATGTTGAACTCGTTTTGTGCTTCACTCTCTGGAGGACTTTTAGCTGGACTCTTGTCCTGGTTCGAGTCTCCAATATTTTTTCTTGTTGTTTTAACCATTTTATATATTATGTTATGAGTTCCCTTTATCAGTACTTTTCAAATTATTGATCACTATTGCCTGGATTGACTTGTGTCTGAGTAATTTAATTAAAGGTTTTACCGTGGTGGAAGTTAACAGTTTTTTCAATCCCTGAGTTGGAGCTCAGTGGTTTAAAAGCCTCTTTTTTTTTCTTTTTTCTTCCCTGTAGGCTATGGGAGCCTGAGGGCTTTTAAACTATCAATAGGCTTCTTAGCTTAATCACTGACTCCTGACCAAGAGATAAAGCAGGGTGTGGCAGAGACAGTCCAGTGGTTATGCAAAGAGACTTTCACAGCCCCTCAGCTATGCCACCAAGGTATAGGTCTTCTCCTGAGTTACCTGGTTAGATCTCTGTCCCCTGGTGTTCCTCCCTGTTGCTGCTCCAGATTCTGAGGATAGTAGCAATGGAGACTCAAAGTTGCACTTGGTGGGTCTCTGGGGAGTCCTTTCCTCCCTTCAGCTGTCCCCTTGTTGGTGGAGCAGACTGGAGGTGGTGTCTCAACTGATAAACTGCTGAACTGTTAGCAGTCACTTAATCTCTCCTTAGGCCCCTCTCTCCTCTCTGTCATCAGCCACACGTGTTTGTACTCACGGGTGATTTACTGGGTTCCTGTGGTCATTCTAGTCCTGTCTTGTTTCGGTCCAGGTGGTCTCCTTTGGTATTCCTAGTTGATCCGGGAGAGGAGAGTAGAGAAGAGGAGAGGAGAGGAGAGGAGAGCAGAGAAAGTGATTTCACAGTAGCTATTCTGAACTAACATGAGTTTAACTGTTTGTAGTGGCCATTTTTTTTTTTCCTCCAGGGTTATTGCTGGGCTCCGTGCTTGCACCATGAATGCACCGCTCCTGGAAGCCATTTTTTTCCCCTTTTGTTGCCCTTGTTGTTGTAGCCTCGTTGTGGTTATTATTATTGCCATTGTTGACGTTGTTCGTTGTTGGATAGGATAGAGAGAAATGGAGAGAGGAAGGGAAGACAGAGGGGGAGAGATAGATAGACACCTGCAGACCTGCTTCACTGCCTGTGTAGTGACTCCCCTGCAGGTGGGGATCCAGAGGCTCGAACCGGGATCCTTACGCAGGTCCTTGCGCTTTGTGCCACATGCGCTTAACCCACTGCGCCACCGCCCAACCCCCTACAGTGGCCATTTTTTACACTTTTATCTTTCCACTTTATTTGACAGGGCAGAGGGAAATTGAGAGGGGAGGGGACGATAGAGAGGGAGAAAGACAGAAACCTACAAAATAGCTTCACTGTTTGTGAAGCATCACCCCTACAGATGGGGAGCTGGGGCTCAAACCTGGGTTCTTGTTCATGATGATATGTGTGCTTAACCGGGTGCACTACTGCCTGGCCCCCTCTAATTTGTTTTATGAGAACTTTATCACTCTCTTTGACCTTTCTCCTTCCCTCTTTTCACACTTTCTTTACAGACAGTAAGGTAGAGAGAAAGTGAAGGAGATCACAACATCAAGACTTCCTCCGGTGTGGTGGGGCTAGGGCTCTAAACTAGGTTATGCACATGGGAAAGCAGCATACTCTTCAAGGGTGCTATTTTTCAGGCATAACTCCAGCTCTCTCTCTTTTATTTTTTAATATTTATTTATTTATTCCCTACTGATTGATGTTCTTATTTTTTTTTATTGTTGTAGTTATTAGTATTGTTCTTATTGATGTCATCGTTGTTACATAAGACAGAGAGAAATGGAAAGAGGAAGGGGAGAGAAAGATAAACAACTGATAAACTGCTTCACCACTTGTGAAGTGAATCCCATACAGGTGGGGAGCAGGGTAGGGGGGGCTGGAACCGTGATGCTTACGCTGGTACTTGCGCTTTGCGCCACTTGCGCTTAATTCCCGCTACCGCCCAACTCCAGCTCTAGCTCTTATATATAGAACTTTGATCTAGGGAGTCTGGCAGTAGTGCAGCGAGTTAAGCACAGGCAGTGCAAAGCACAAGGACCAGCGTAAGGATCCTGGTTTGAGCCCCCAGGTCCCCACCTGCAGGGGAGTCGCTTAACAGATGGTGAAGCAGGTCTGCAGGTGTCTATCTTTCTCTCCCCTTCTTTGTCTTCCCCTCCTCTCACCATTTTTCTCTGTCCTGTCTAACAACAACGACATCAATAACAACAACAATAATTACAACAATAAAACAAGGGCAACAAATGAGAATAAATAAATATTTTTTAAATGTGTCCTTGTATATAAAAATGTATCTTAAAAAAAAAGAACTTTGATCTATTTAGAATTTTTCAGGTGGATGGTGTACAGTGTGGGTCCAACTGCAGTCTTGTGTAAGGCTATTGAGTTTTCTCAACATCATTTGCTGAAAAATTTGAATTGAGGTCGGGAGGTGGCAAAACTAGTTAAGTGCTCTCATTAAAAAGTGCAAGGACAGTGGGGGTAGAGAACATAACAGTTATGCAAACAGACTCTCATGCCTGAGACTCCAAAGTCCCAGATTCAATCCCCTACACCACTGTAAGCCAGAGCTGAGCAGTGCTCTGGTAAAAAAAAAAAAAAAAAGAACACAGGTTCAACCCCCTGGTCTATATCTGCTAGGAGGAAATTTCAAAAACAGTGAAGCAGTATTTCAAAAGACTTTCATACTTGAGGTTCTAAAGTTTAAGGTTCAATCGCCCCAGCACCACCTTAAGAAAATGTTGATCAGTGGTCTCCTAAAAGGGGAGGGGGGTCAGTGGGTTAAGTGCCATGGCACAAAGCTTAAGACCAGAGTAAGGATCCCAGTTCCAGCCCCCTGCTCCCCACCTGCAGGGGAGTCGTTTCACAAGAGGTGAAGCAGGTCTGCAGGTGTCTATCTTTCTCTCCCCATCTCTGTCTTCCCCTCCTCTCTCCATTTCTCTCTGTCCTATCCAACAACAATGACAGCAATAACAACAATAATAATAACTACAATAATAATAAGCAACAAAAGGAGAAAAATAGCCTCCAGGAGCTGTGGGATTGTAGTGCAGGCACTGAGCTCCAGCAAGCACCCTGGAGGCAAAAAAAGTTTAAAGTGAATGGGCTAACGAAATAGCTCACATGGATAGTATGCTGCTTTGTCATATATGTGAACCAGGTTTGAGCCCAGCCCTCATCACATTAAAGGAAACTTTGTGCTGTGGTCTCTCTTTCTCTACCTCTAAAGAGAAAAAAAAAACCAAACTAAAAATTAGAAGTGCAGGGGCCAGGTGGTGGCATACCTGGTTGAGTGCACATGTTACAGTGAGCAAGGACCCAGGTTCAAGTCCCCAGTACCCACCTGCAGGGGGAGAGCTTCACAAGTGGTGAAGCAGTGCTGCAGGTGTCTCTCTCTCTCTCTCTCTCTCATTCCCTTCCCTCTCTATTTCTGGCTGTGTCTATCCAATAAATAATAAAAATTCAAAAAAAGAAATTAAAAAAATTAGAAGTGCATAGTAATTGAACCTTTTTTCTTTTCCCCCTCCAGGGTTATTGCTGGGCTCGGTGCCTGCACCATGAATCCACTGCTCCTGGAGGCCATTTCCCCCCCCTTTTTGTTGTCCTTGTTGTTGTAGCCTCATTGTGGTTATTATTATTATTATTGCCATTGTTGATGTTGTTCGTTGTTGGATAGGACAGAGAGAAATGGAGAGAGGAGGGGAAGACAGAGAGGGGGAGAGAAAGATAGACACCTGCAGACCTACTTCACCGCCTGTGAAGCGACTCCCCTGCAGGTGGGGAGCCGGGGGCTCGAACCGGGATCCTTACGCCAGTCACTGCGCTTTGCTCCACATGCACTTAACCCACTGCGCCACCGCCCAACCCCCAATTGAACCATTCTTTAAAAAAGATTTTATTGATTTATTCATGAGAAATGATAGGAGAGAGAGAAAGAACCAGACATCACTCTGGTACATGTGCTGCAGGGGATCGAATTCAGGACTTCATGCTTGAGAGTCCAAAGCCTTATCCACTGCGCCACCTCCTGGACCACGCCTTTTTTAAATTTTTGTTTATTTATTCATTAATTTTTTGGTTAGAGACAGAAAAATTGAGATGGAAGGGGAGACAGAGAGGGAGAAAGAAATACACCTCATGAAACTCACTCATGAAGTATTATACCTGCAAGTGGGGACCAAGACCTTAAAGCACTAGATTTATTATTATTATCATCACCATCAGAGCATTGCTCAGCTCTTGTTTATCATGGTACAGGGAACTGAACCTGGGACTTTGGAGCCTCAGGCATGAGCGTTTCTTTGTATGACCATTATGCTATCTACCTCCCCCACACACACACATACACACATCCTGTATTTTTTCTTTTTCTTTTATCTTATTATTACTTTTTTTTTTTTTTTAAACCAGAGCATTCATTAGCTGTGGCTTATGATGGTGCAGGGGATTGAACCTGGGACTTTGGAGCCTCTGGCTTGAGAGTCTCTTTGCTAGCCATTATGCTATCTACCCCTGCCCAATTTTTGTATACTGTAAGGTGTGCACTCAATAGTGTGCCACCACCAAGTTCCATCATTAAAAATTAAATAAATTCACCTGCAGGAGGGGAGTTTCACTAGTGGTGAAACATTGCTTCTCATGTCACTGTTTCTCCTTCTCTATTTCTCCTCTCCCTCTCAATTTCTCTCTGTCCTAACAAGTAAATAAATAAAAATTTAAAAAGAGGGCAGAGGGTAGATAGCATAATGGTTATGCATAGAGCCTCTCATGCCTGTGAGTCCGGTGGTAGCGCAGCGGGTTAAGTGCAAGTGGCACAAAGCGCAAGGACCAGCATATAAGAATCCCAGTTCAAGCCCCGGGCTCTCCACCTGCAGGGGAGTTGATTCACAGGCGGTGAAGCAGGTCCGCAGGTGTCCCCAGCTCTGTCTTCCCTTAGTCTCTCCATTTCTCTCTGTCCTATCCAACAACAATGGCATAAATAACAACAACAACAATAATAATAACAACAACAAGGGCAACAAAAGTGGGGGAAAAAAATATCCTCCAGGAGTAGTGGATTCACAGTGTCAGCACCGAATCTTAGCAATAACACTAGAGGGGAAAAAAAACAGTCTCTCATTCCTAAGACTCCAAAGTCCCAGGTTCAGTCCCCGCACCACCATAAGCCAGAGCTGAACAGTGCTCTGGTAAAAAATAATAATAGTACATATCGCACCAAAGTAAAAGACTCTGGGTTGGGTAGGTGAGGAAAATACAGGTCCAAGAAGGATTCAGAGGACCTAGTGGGGGTTGTATTGTTATATGGGAAACTGGAGAATGTTATGCAGGTACAAACTATTGTACTTACTGTTGAATGTAAAATTTTAATTCCCCAATAAAAAAAAGAGAAGACAAAAATAATAGTAATAATAAAATACAAATTTAAAAAGTAAATAAAAGACATACATATGTTCAACAAGCATAGAAAAACATGTTTGGTATCACTGGTGACTAGAGAAACCAAAACTGTAATAAACCAGTATATCATACTATCAACATTCTAACATGTAATCAATATGAAGGTCATCAATATTAACACATAACTGAGTCAGATGAAGGGGAATTGAAGGAATCAATCCTATTTAGAATTGAAACCAAAAAGATAAAACAACTTGGGGTGAATCTAATAGAGGAGGTGAACAATCCTTACAATGAAAATTATGGGAGGATAGGAGGCGGTGCTACGAGCAGCAGATAGATTTCTCTCCTCTCCTCTCCTCTCCTCTCCTCTCCTCTCCTCTCCTCTCCTCTCCTCTTCTCTCCTCTCCTCTCCTCTCCTCTCCCGGATCAACTAGGAATACCAAAGGAGACCACCCGGACCGAAACAAGACAAGAAACAAGGACTAGAATGACCACAGGAACCCAGTAAATCACCCGTGAGTACAAACACGTGTGGCTGGTGACAGAGAGGAGAGAGGGGCCTAAGGAGAGATTAAGTGACTGCTAACAGTTCAGCAGTTTATCAGTTGAGACACCACCTCCAGTCTGCTCCACCAACAAGGGGACAGCTTAAGGGAGGAGAGGACTCCCCAGAGACTCACCAAGTGCAACTCTGAGTCTCCATTGCTACTACCCTCAGAATCTGGAGCAGCGACAGGACGGGACACCAGGGGACAGAGATCTAACCAGGAAACTCAGGAGAAGACCTATACCTTGGTGGCATAGCTGAGGGGCTGTGAAAGTCTCTTTGCATAACCACTGGATTATCTCTGCCACACCCTGCTTTATCTCTTGGTCAGGAGTCAGTGATTAAGCTAAGAAGCCTATTGATAGTTTAAAAGCCCTCAGGCTCCCATAGCCCACAGGAAGAAAAAAAAAAAAGAGGCTTTTAAACCACTGAGCTCCAACTCAGGGATTGAAATAACTGTTAATTTCCACCACTGTAAACCCTTTAATTAACTTACTTAGACACAAGTCAATCCAGGCAATAGTGATCAATAATTTGAAAAGTACTGATAAAGGGAACTCATAACATAATATATAAAATGGTTAAAACAACAAGAAAAAATATTGGAGACTCGAACCAGGACAAGAGTCCAGCTAAAAGTCCTCCAGAGGGTGAAGCACAAAATAACGAGTTCAACATCCAAACATTAGCTAAAGAAATAATAACAGGAGTGAGTACAGAATTTGAAAAAATTGTAATCAGAAATGCAGGAACAACAAATGAGAATATGGAAGAAAATACTAATTATCTCATGGTTATTAGAGAGCTGATAGCTGAAATCGCTGAGCTAAGAAGGCAACTAACTGAACAAGCTAAGACAGTATCAGAGCAGGGCAACAAAATAGATGAACTCCAGAAAGCAGTAGAGGGAAGAGAGAATAGAATCTATGAGGCTGAAGACAGAATTAGCAAGATTGAGGATGAATTAGAGACAACTAAAAAAGAAGTAAGAGATCTCAAAAAGAGATTAAGAGATTCTGAAAACAACAACAGAGTCCTATGGGATGACTTCAAAAGAAACAATATACGCATTATTGGCTTACCAGAGGAAGAAAGAGAAGGAGAGGAAGAAAGCATTTTCCAGGCCATAATAGCTGAAAATTTCTCTAGTCTAGACAACATCAAAGACATAAAGATTCAAGAAGCCCAGAGGGTCCCAAACAGAATTAACCCAGACCTAAAGACACCAAGACATATCATACTTAGAATGGAAAGAAACAAGGATAAAGAAAGGATCGAGAAGGCTGCAAGAGAAAAACAAAGAGTCACCTACAAAGGAAAACCCATAAGATTAGCAGCAGACTTCTCCATACAAACACTACAGGCCAGAAGAGAATGGCAAGATATCTATCGAGTGCTCAATGAGAAAGGCTTTCAGCCAAGAATACTATATCCTGCTAGACTGTCATTCAGACTAGATGGACGCATCAAAACCTTCTCAGACAAGCAACAGTTGAAGGAAGCAAACATCACCAAGCCTGCCCTGAAAGAAGTTCTGAAAGTTCTCCTATAAACAACCAGACCACCACAAATAGGACATATATCAAAACACTCTAAAACTCTACAAGATTGGCGTTAAAATATCTTCAATCTTTGATATGAATAAATGTCAATGGCCTGAATTCACCTATTAAAAGACACAGAGTAGGAAGATGGATCAGAAAACACAATCTAACAATATGCTGTCTACAGGAAACCCACCTAACTCAACAAGACAAACACAGACTCAAAGTGAAAGGATGGAAAACTATCATACAAGCCAATGGCCCACAAAAAAGGGCAGGAACAGCTATTCTCATATCTGACATGATAGACTTTAAATAGATAAGATTAAAAAAGATAGGAATGGACACTACTTAATGCTCAGAGGATAAGTCAACCAAGAGGACTTCACAATTATTAACATCTATGCACCCAATGAAAAGCCATCTAAATATATCAAACTTCTACTGAAAGAGCTACAGCAATATATTAACAGTAACACAATCATAGGGGACGTCAACACCCCACTCTCTCTACTTGACAGATCATCCAGGAAGAAAATCAGTAAAGACATAAGGGAGCTAAATGAAGAAATAGATAAACTAGAACTATTGGACATTTTCAGAGTCATTCATCCCAAGAAACTGGAATACACATTTTACTCAAATCCACATGGGTCATTCTCAAGGACAGACGATATGTTAGGCCACAAAGACAGCATCAGCCAATTCAAGAGCACTGAAATCATCCCAAGCATCTTCTCAGACCACAGTGGAATTAAACTAACACTTAACAATCAACAAAAGATTAGTAACAGTGCCAAAATGTGGAAGCTCAACAGTACACTTCTTAACAACTTCTGGGTCAAAGAGGAAATCAAGGAAGAAATCAAAATGTTTCGAGAGTTCAATGAAAATGAAGACACAAGCTATCAAAATATTTGGGACACAGCTAAAGCAGTCCTAAGAGGGAAGTTCATAGCTATACAAGCACACATTGGGAAACGAGGAAAAGCACAAATAAACAGCCTGATTGCACATCTTAAAGACCTAGAAGAAGAACAACAAAGGGACCCTAAAGCAACCAGAAGGACAGAAATCACTAAAGTTAGGGCAGAAATAAATAACATTGAGAAAAGGAAAACCATACAAAAGATCAATGAAAGTAAATGTGGGTTCTTCGAAAGAGTAAACAAAATCGACAAACCTTTAGCCAGACTCACAAAACAAAAAAGGGAGAAGACCCAAATAAATCGGATAGTAAATGAAAGAGGAGATATCACAACAGACACTGCAGAAATTCAACATATCATGCGAGGCTTCTATGAACAACTATATGCCACCAAGCTAGAGAACCTGGAAGAAATGGACGATTTCCTAGATACCTACCAACTTCCAAAACAAGTCAAGAGGAAGTAGATAACATGAACAGGCCCATCACAACTAATGAAATTGAAACAGTTATCAAAAATCTCCCCAAAAATGAAAGTCCTAGACCAGATGGTTTTACAAATGAATTGTACAAAACCTTCAAAGAAGAACTAATACCTCTACTTTTAAAAGTTTTCCAGAAGATTGAAGACACTGGAGTACTCCCTGCCAGCTTCTATGAAGCCAACACCACCCTGATACCAAAAGCAGACAGGGACACAGCCAAAATAGAAAACTACAGACCAATATCTATGATGAACATAGATGCTAAAATATTGAACAAAATTCTAGCCAACCGGATACAGCAGTATATCAAAAAGATTGCTCATCATGACCAAGTGGGATTTATCCCAGGCATGTAAGGCTGGCTTAATATACATAAATCAATCAATGTGATCCACCACATCAACAAAAGCAAGACCAAAAACCACATGGTCATATCAATAGATGGAGAGAAAGCTTTTGACAAAATCCAACATCCCTTTATGATCAAAACACTACAAAAAATGGGAATAGATGGAAAATTCCTGAAGATAGTGGAGTCTATATATAGCAAACCTACAGCCAACATCATACTCAATGGTGAAAAACTGGAAGCATTTCCACTCAGATCAGGTACTAGACAGGGCTGCCCACTATCACCATTACTATTCAACATAGTGTTGGAAGTTCTTGCCATAGCAATCAGGCAGGAGCAAGGAATTCAAGGGATACAGATTGGAAGAGAAGAAGTCAAACTCTCCTTATTTGCAGATGACATGATAGTATACATGGAAAAACCTAAGGAATCCAGCAAGAAGCTTTTGGAAATCATCAGGCAATACAGTAAGGTGTCAGGCTACAAAATTAACATTCAAAAGTCAGTGGCATTCCTCTATGCAAACACTAATTTAGAAGAAATTGAAATCCAGAAATCAATTCCTTTTACTATAGCAACAAAAACAATAAAATATCTAGGAGTAAACCTAACCAAAGAAGTGAAAGGCTTGTATACTGAAAATTATGAGTCACTACTCAAAGAAATTGAAAAAGACACAAAGAAGTGGAAAGATATTCCATGTTCATGGGTTGGAAGAATTAACATCATCAAAATGAATATATTACCCAGAGCCATCTACAAATTTAATGCTATCCCCATCAAGATCCCAAGCACATTTTTTAGGAGAATAGAAAAAATGCTACAAATGTTTATCTGGAACCAGAAAAGACCTAGAATTGCCAAAACAATCTTGAGAAAAAAGAACAGAACTGGAGGCATCACACTCCCAGAACTCAAACTGTATTATAGGGCCGCTGTTATCAAAACTGCTTGGTACTGGAACATGAATAGACACACTGACCAGTAGAATAGAATTGAAAGCCCAGAAATGAGTCCCCACACCTATGGAAATCTAATCTTTGACAAAGGGGCCCAAACTATTCAATGGGGAAAGCAGAGTCTCTTCAACAATTGATGTTGGAAACAATGGGTTGAAACATGCAGAAGAATGAAACTGAATCACTGTATTTCACCAAATACAAAAGTAAATTCCAAGTGGATCAAGGACTTGGATGTTAGACCACAAACTATCAAATACTTAGAGGAAAATATTGGCCGAACTCTTTTCCACATAAATTTTAAAGACATTTTGGACTTCCGGAGGCGGAGCTACGAGCAGCAGATCGCTTTCTCTCCTCTCCTCTCCTCTCCTCTCCCGGATCAACTAGGAATACCAAAGGAGACCACCCGGACCGAAACAAGACAGGACTAGAATGACCACAGAAACCCAGTAAATCACCCGTGAGTACAAACACACGTGGCTGGTGACAGAGAGGAGAGAGGGGCCTAAGGAGAGACTAAGTGACTGCTAACAGTTCAACAGTTTCGTCAGTGGAGACACCACCTCCAGTCTGCTCCACCAACAAGGGGACAGCTGAAGGGAGGAAAGGACTCCCCAGAGACTCACCAAGTGCAACTCTGAGTCTCCATTGCTACTACCCTCAGAATCTGGAGCAGCAACAGGGAGGGACACCAGGGTACACCAGGGTACAGAGATCTAACCAGGAAACTCAGGAGAAGACCTATACCTTGGTGGCATAGCTGAGGGGCTGTGAAAGTCTCTTTGCATAACCACTGGATTATCTCTGCCACACCCTGCTTTATCTCTTGGTCAGGAGTCAGCGATTAAGCTAAGAAGCCTATTGATAGTTTAAAAGCACTCAGGCTCCCATAGCCTACAGGGGAAAAAAAAAAAAGGCTTTTACACCACTGAACTCCAACTTAGGGATTGAAAAAACTGTTAACTTATATAAAATGGTTAAAACAACAAGAAAAAATATTGGAGACTCGAACCAGGACAAGAGTCCAGCTAAAAGTCCTCCAGAGGGTGAAGCACAAAACAACGAGTTCAACATCTAAACATTAGCTAAGGAAATAATAACAGGAGTGAGTAAAGAATTTGAAAAAATTGCAATCAGAAATGCAGGAACAACAAATGAGAATATGGAAGAAAATTCTAATTATCTCATGGTTATTAGAGAGCTGAAAGCTGAAATCGCTGAGCTAAGAAGGCAACTAGCTGAACAAGCTAAAACAGTATCAGAGCAGGGCAACAAAATAGATGAACTCCAGAAAGCAGTAGAGGGCAGAGAGAATAGAATCAATGAGGCTGAAGACAGAATTAGCAAGATTGAGGATGAATTAGAGACAACTAAAAAAGAAGTAAGAGATCTCAAAAAGAGATTAAGAGATTCTGAAAACAACAACAGAGTCCTATGGGATGACTTCAAAAGAAACAATATACGCATTATTGGCTTACCAGAGGAAGAAAGAGAAGGGGAGGAAGAAAGCATTCTCCAGGCCATAATAGCTGAAAATTTCTCTAGTCTAGATAACACCAAAGACATAAAGATTCAAGAAGCCCAGAGGGTCCCAAACAGAATTAACCCAGACCTAAAGACACCAAGACATGTCATACTTAGATTGGAAAGGAATAAGGATAAAGAAAGGATCGAGAAGGCTGCAAGAGAAAAACAAAGAGTCACCTACAAAGGAAAACCCATAAGATTAGCAGCAGACTTCTCCATACAAACACTACAGGCCAGAAGAGAATGGCAAGATATCTATCGAGTGCTCAATGAGAAAGGCTTTCAGCCAAGAATACTATATCCTGCTAGATTGTCATTCAGACTAGATGGAAGCATCAAAACCTTCTCAGACAAGCAACAGTTGAAGGAAGCAACCATCAACAAGCCTGCCCTGAAAGAAGTTCTGAAAGGTCTCCTATAAACAACCAGACCACCACAAATAGGACATATATCAAAACACTCTAAAACTCTACAAGAATGGCGTTAAAATATCTTCAATCTTTGATATGAATAAATGTCAATGGCCTGAATTCACCTATTAAAAGACACAGAGTAGGAAGATGGATCAGAAAACACAACCCAACAATATGTTGTCTACAGGAAACTCACCTAACTCAACAAGACAAACACAGACTTAAAGTGAAAGGATGGAAAACTATCATTCAAGCCAATGGCCCACAAAAAAGGGCAGGAGCAGCTATTCTCATATCTGACATGATAGACTTTAAAATACATAAGATTAAAAAAGATAGGAATGGACACTACTTAATGCTCAGAGGATCAGTCAATCAAGAGGACTTAACAATTATTAATATCTATGCACCCAATGAGAAGCCATCTAAATACATCAAACTTCTACTGAAAGAGCTACAGCAATATATTAACAGCAACACAATCATAGTAGGGGACTTCAACACCCCACTATCTCAACTTGACAGATCATCCAGGCAGAAAATCAGTAAAGACATAAGGGAGCTAAATGAAGAGATAGATAAACTAGAACTATTGGACATTTTCAGAGTCATTCATCCCAAGAAACTGGAATACACATTTTACTCAAATCCGCATGGATCATTCTCAAGGATAGACCATATGTTAGGCCACAAAGACAGCATCAGCCTATTCAAGAGCACTGAAATCATCCCAAGCATCTTCTCAGACCACAGTGGAATTAAACTAACACTTAACAATCAACAAAAGATTAGTAACAGTGCCAAAATGTGGAAGCTCAACAGTACACTTCTTAACAACTTCTGGGTCAAAAAGGAAATCAAGGAAGAAATCAAAATGTTTCGAGAGTTCAATGAAAATGAAGACACAAGCTATCAAAATATTTGGGACACAGCTAAAGCAGTCCTAAGAGGGAAGTTCATAGCTATACAAGCACACATTAGGAAACAAGAAAAGGCACAAATAAACAGCCTGATTGCACATCTTAAAGACCTAGAAGAAGAACAACAAAGGAATCCTAAGGCAACCAGAAGGACAGAAATTACTAAAGTTAGGGCAGAAATAAATAACATTGAGAATAGGAAAACCATACAAAAGATCAATGAAAGTAAATGTTGGTTCTTCGAAAGAGTAAACAAAATCGACAAACCTTTAGCCAGACTCACAAAACAAAAAAGGGAGAAGACCCAAATAAATCGGATAGTAAATGAAAGAGGAGAAATCACAACAGACACTGCAGAAATTCAACATATCATGCGAGGCTTCTATGAACAACTATATGCCACCAAGCTAGAGAACCTGCAAGAAATGAATGATTTCCTAGATACCTACCAACTTCCAAAAGTAAGTAAAGAGGAAGTGGATAACATGAACAGGCCCATCACAGCTAATGAAATTGAAACAGTTATCAAAAATCTTCCCAAAAATAAAAGTCCTGGACCAGATGGTTTTACAAACGAATTCTACAAAACTTTCAAAGAAGAACTAATACCTCTACTTTCAAAAGTCTTCCAGAAGATTGAAGACACTGGAATACTCCCTGCCAGCTTCTATGAAGCCAACATCACTCTGATACCAAAAGCAGACAGGGACACAACCAAAAAAGAAAACTACAGACCAATATCTCTGATGAACATAGATGCGAAAATATTGAACAAAATTCTAGCCAACCGGATACAGCAGTATATCAAAAAAATTGTTCATCATGACCAAGTGGGATTTATCCCAGGCATGCAAGGTTGGTTTAATATACGTAAATCAATCAATGTGATCCACCACATCAACAATAGCAAGACCAAAAACCACATGGTCATATCAATAGATGCAGAGAAAGCCTTTGACAAAATACAACATCCCTTTATGATCAAAACACTAAAAAAAAAAAAAAAAATGGGAAAGGGAAATATGGGATGATCTCACTCTCAGGCAGATGTTGAAAAACAAGATCAGAAAAGAAAACACAAGTAGAACCTGAAATGGTATTAGCGTATTGCACCAAAATAAAAGATTCTGGGGTGGGTGGGTAGGGAGAAAAAAAAAAAAAATTTTTAAAGACATTTTCAATGAAACGAATCCAATTACAAAGAAGACTAAGGCAAGTATAAACCTATGGGACTACATCAAATTAAAAAGCTTCTTCACAGCAAAAGAAACCACTATCCAAACCAAGAGACCCTCACAGAATGGGAGAAGATCTTTACATGCCATATATCAGATAAGAGTTTAATAACCAACATATATAAAGAGCTTGCCAGACTCAACAACAAGATAACAAATAGCCCCATCCAAAAATGGGGGGAGGACTTGGACAGAATATTCACCACAGAAGAGATCCAAAAGGCCGAGAAACACATGAAAAAATGCTCCAAGTCTCTGATTGTCAGAGAAATGCAAATCAAGACAATAATGAGATATCACTTCACTCCTGTGAGAATGTCATACATCAGAAAAGGTAACAGCAGCAAATGCTGGAGAGGGTGTGGGGTCAAAGGAACCCTCCTGCACTGCTGGTGGGAATGTCAATTGGTCCAACCTCTGTGAACAGTCTGGAGAACTCCTGGGGATATATCCTAAGGAACCCAACACACCCATCCAAAAAGATATGTGTCCACATATGTTCTTGGCAGCACAATTTGTAATAGCCAAAACCTGGAAGCAACCCAGGGGTCCAACAACAGATGAGTGGCTGAGCAAGTTGTGGTATATATATACAATGGAATACTACTCAGCTGTTAAAAATGGTGACTTCACCATTTTCAGCTGATCTTGGATGGACCTTGAAAAAATCATGTTGAGTGAAATAAGTCAGAAACAGAAGGATGAATATGGGATGATCTCACTCTCAGGCATTAAGTTGAAAAACAAGATCAGAAAAGAAAACACAAGTAGAACCTGAAATGGAATTGGCATATTGCACCAAAGTAAAAGACTCTGGGGTGGGTGGGTGGGGAGAATACAGGTCCATGAAGGATGATAAATGACATAGTGGGGGTTGTATTGTTAAATGGGAGACTGGGGAATGTTATGCATGTAAAAACTATTGTATTTACTGTTGAATGTAAAACATTAATCCCCCAATAAAGAAATAAATTTAAAAAATAAAATAATAAAAAAAAACAAAAAAAAAGAAAATTATCGTATATTGTTAAAAGAAATAGAGGGGTCATATTGAGTACATACTTTAGCATGTTCAAGGACCCAGGTTCAAGTCCCTAGTCTCCACTTGCACGTGGAAAGCTTCCTAAGCAGTAAAACAGTGCTATAAGTCTCACTTTTTCTCTTTTTCTTTTTACCTCTCTCATCTCCATTTCTCTCTTTGCTATCAAATAAAAGAAAGAATGCCACACAAAGCAACAGAAGAACATCCTTGTTCATGGATTGAGAGAACAAATATTATTAAAATGGTCATTCTACCAAAAGTGATCTACAAACTCAGAGCAATCCCTATGGAAATCCCAATGACATTCTTCAAAGAAATTGAATAGCTTATTCAAAAGTTTGTGTGGAGTAGTACAGGAGGTGGCGCAGTGGATAAAGCATTATACTCTCAACCATGAGGTCCTGAGTTCAAACCCCGGCAGCATGTGTACCACAAAGATGTCTGGTTCTTTCTCTCCTCTTATCTTTCTCAGGAATAAATAAAGAAATTAATTTTTAAAAAATTGTGTGGAACCCTAAAACAAAAGAAACAAACAAAACTAGTAGTCAAAGCACTTCTGAGGGGAAAAAAAAGGCAGAGGGAGGGAAGAATAGAGGTATACTCCTCAACCTCAGTTAATACTATAAAGTAATAGTAATTAAAAAGCATGGTATAGTGGTCTGGGAGGTGGCACAGTGGTTAAGCTTTGGACTCTCAAGCATGAGGTCCTGAGTTCGATCCCCGGCAGCACATGTGCCAGAGTGATGTCTGGTTCTTTTTCTCTCCTCCTATCTTTCTCATAAATAAATAAAATCTTTAAAAAATTTTTTAAAGTGTGGTATTTAAATAAAAATGAACACTGACCAATGAAACAAAACTGAGGGCCTAAAAAAATAAACCCAGGGTGGTCCGGTGGCACAGTGGATAAAGCATTGGATTCTCAACCATGAAATCCCAAGTTCGATCCCTGGCAGCACATGTGCCACCAGAGTGATGGCTGGTTCTTTCTCTCCTTCTGTCTTTCTCATGAATAAATAAATAAATTATTTTTAAAAAAATAAGTAAAAAATAAACCCAGGGGGTCGGGCGGTAGCGCAGCGGGTTAAGCTCATGTGGCGCAAAGGTAAGTATCAGGGTTTGAGCCCCAGGCTCCCCACCTGCAGGGGAGTCGCTTCACAGGTGGTGAAGTAGGTCTGCAGGTGTCTATCTTTCTCTCCCCCTCTCTGTCTTCCCTTCCTCTCTCCATTTCTCTCTGTCCTATCCAACAACAAACAACATCAACAGCAACAACAATAACCACAACAAGGTTACAACAAGGGCAACAAAAGGGGGAAAAATAGCCTCCAGGAGCAGTGGATTCATGGTGCCGGCACCAAGCCCCAGCAATAAACCTGGAGGCAAAATAAAATAAAATAAATAAACCCACAAGTATACATCCACTAAAGTATTCCATGGAGGAAAAAAGGTCTATTCTACAATAGTTAGAGGCAGTTCTAGGAGACAGGGGGCCTGAAGTACCAAGTAGCCAGGACATGGTCACTTTCTTTTTTGTTAAGTGTTTCCCCATACCAGTGGGGAAGAACATAGAGGTAGCACACCAGGAAATAGTAGGGCAGTTTCTGGTTTCTGTCAAGCACAAAGGAATAAATTTTAAAAAGGTTGGGAAACTGTAACCTAATAGGAAAGACAGATGATCTCAGGGGACCAATGGGAAGCAGTGAGGACCAGAACCAGGCTTGATGAGGATCAGAATTTTTTTTTTTTTAATTGACCTGAGCACTATTCAACTCTGGTTTATGGTAGTGTGGGGACTGACTTTGGGTCTTCGGAGCCTCAGGCACGAGAGTCTTTTTGCATAATAATTATGCTATCTATCCCTACTCAGGATCAGGAATTTAAAACAAAGGAAAAAATGAGTAGGCACACCTTTGCTTTCTCTTCATATCCCTTGTAGGCTCTGATCCCAACAAACTTTCTATTCACCTTAATATTATTCCTGCACAACCTCTATGTCACGTGTTTTTTTTTTGTAAGAATCTATTTATTTATTCATGAGAAAAATAGGCGAGGAGTGAAAGAACCTGACATCACAATGGTACATGTGCTGCTGGGAACTGAACTCAGGACCTCCTGCTTGAGAGTATTGAAGGATTCTCTTTTTTTTTTTTTTTGCCTCCAGGGTTACCACTGGTACTTGATGACTGCACTATTAATACACTGTTCCTGGAGGCCATTTTCTCCATTTTGTTGTTGCTGTTATTGCTGTAGGATAGGACAGAGAAAAACCTAGAGGAGGAGAAGACAAAGAGGGGGAGAGAAAGATAGAAACCTACAGACTTGCTTCACAGCCTATGAAGGGACCCCCTACCCCGCAGGTGCAGACCCCTGGGGGGGTGCCATGGGCTCAAATCTGGATCATTAATGCTGCTACTTGTGCTTTGCGCCATGTATGCTTAACCTGGTGCTCTACTCCCCAACCTTGAGGATTCTACTTTTCTTTCTTTTAAAAATTTTTATTAGTATTATTTATTTTCCCTTTTGTTGCCATTGTTGTTTTTGTTTTGTTGCTGTTGTAGTTATTATTGTTGATGATGATGTCGTCGTTGTTGAATAGGACAAAGAGAAATGGAGAGAGGAAGGGGAAGACAGAGAGGAGGAGAGAAAGATACCTGCAGACCTGCTTCACCGCTTGTGAATCCTTGTGAATTGACTCCTCAGCCAGTGGGGAGCCCGGGGCTGAAACTGGATGGTTACACTGGTTCTTAGGCTACCGCCCAACAGCCCAGAATTCTACTTTTATGATGCATCTAGATTAGCCTGATTCAAAAAGATAGAATGTAGAATGGTGGTTGCCAAAAGAAGACAGAGAGAATGGAATGTAGATTTAGTTCACAACAGCTGCAAAGTTGAGAAAGATGACAATGTTGTGCAGACAGGGCTGGGAAGATAGCATAATGCTTATGCAAATTATCTCCTTACCTGAGGCTCTGAGATCCCAGGTTTAATCCTCAGCACCACCATTAACCTGAGCAGTGTTCAGGAACAGACAAAAAAAGAAGTTGTGCAGGTGTTTGATAACAATGGTAACACAATTATATGAATGTACTGCACACATAAATAGTTAAAATGATAAATTTTGTTATGTATGTTACCAGAATAAAGCACTTGAGATAAACAAGTTCTTCACTTTTTAAAAATTTTTATTAAATAGTGATTTATATAACTACACTTTAATAGGAGTGTACATAAACACCATTCCCACCACCAAAAGACTGTGTCCCATCCCACCACCACCACCCCACCATCATCCCTGCTGCCCCCGGATGCCTAATGTTCACCCTCCCCATCACCACAGGGTTTTTACTTTGGTGCCCTACTCTCAATTTAATCAGATCCTGCTTTTAGTTTCCCTTTATGTTCTTCACTTTTTTTTTGCCTCCAGGGTTATCACTGGAGCTCAGTGCCTGCACCGGGAATCCACAGCTCCTGGAAGCCATTTTTTCCCCATTTTTTGTTGCCCTTGTTGTTGTCGTTATTGTTATTTCTGCCATTGATGATATTGTTGGATAAGACAGAGAGAACTTGAGAGGAGGGAAGATGGAGGGGAGAGAAAGATAAACACCTGCAGACCTGCTTTGCTGCTTGTGAGGCGACCCCCGTGCAGGTGGGGAGCCAGGGCTCAAACTGATGTCTTTATGTCAGTCCCAGCGCTTAGAGCTATGTGCGCTCAGCCCTATGTGCGCTCAGCCCTATGTGCGCTTAACCTACTGCGCTACCGCCCAACCCCCAAGTTCTTCATTTTTAGATGAAAAAAATTAAGATTAAGTAATTTTTTTTTTCTGAATAAAGGATGAGGAAACAGAGAGGAACAGAAAGAGAGGCCTAATGGAGAGACACCACAGCTCTGCTCCACCACTTTGGGAAACTTTCCCTGAGCAGGTACTCCCATGTGGTTGGTATAGACTCAAACCCAGGTCTTTTCCTTTAGTAACCTCTGCACGCTAACAAGTGAGCTATCTTCCTATCCCACAGACATCTTTTTATTTTTATTATTATTATTTTTATATTTATTTATTTTCCCTTTTGTTATTATTATCTTTGTTTTTTTAACGAATCTTTTTTTCTTTTTTATATTTATTTTATTTATTTATTACCTTTTGTTGCCCTTGTTGTTTTATTGTTGTAGTTATTATTGTTGTTGTCGTTGTTAGATAGGACAGAGAGAAATGGAGAGAGGGAGGGGAAGACAGAGAGGAGGAGAGAATGATAGACACCTGCAGACCTGCTTCACCGCCTGTGAAGCGACTCCCCTGCAAGTGGGGAGCCGGGGTTCGAACTGGGATCCTTATGCCGGTCCTTGTACTTTGCGCCACCTGCGCTTAGCCCGCTGCACTACAGCCCGACTCCCCTCTCTTTGTTTTTATTTATTTATTTTCCCTTTTGTTGCCCTTGTTGTTTAACATTGTTGTGGTTATTATTGTTGCTATTGATGTCGTTGTTGTTGGATAGGACAGAGAGAAATGGAGAGAGGAGGGGAAGACAGAGAGGAGGAGAGAAAGACAGACACCTGCAGACCTGCTTCACTGCCTGTGAAGCGACTCCCCTGCAGGTGGGGAGTCGGGATCTCCAACCGGATCCTTAAGCCGGTTCTTGTGCTTTGCACCATGTGCGCTTAATCCGCTGCTCCACTGCCCGACTCCCTACTATTATTATTATTTTTAATATTTTTTTCCCTTTTGTTGCCCTTGCTGTTTTATTGTTGTAGTCATTATTGATGTCGTCATTGTTGGATAGGACAGAGAGAAATAGAGAGAGGGGGGGAGACAGAAAGGGGGAAAGAAAGAGAGACATCTGCAGACCTGCTTCACCGCTTTTGACCCGACTCCCCTGAAGGTGCGGAACCGGGGGCTCCAACTGGGGTCCTTACGCAGGTCCTTGCGCTTTGTGCCACCTGTGCTTAACCCGCTGCAGTACAGCCTGACTCCCCCACAAACATCTTTTTAAAGAGTTCAGTGGATTAGGAAAGACCTATCCGGGATGGTATAGATAACATCCTAGTAAAATGAATTGTCAAGACAAAAGAGAAGGAATTGAAACAAGGCATTTATTATTTTGCAAAAGGGCATGCAGCCAACAGTGGCAGTCAGACAGCAGCACAACCCCCACACTCTTCTCCCTTCTTTTGTACCTGACACAGATTTGTCTCTCCCAGCCTTGGGCGGGACTTCAGAACTCACAGTCTTTCCATTGTCTAAATAATGAAAAGAAGAGAACCTGAGGGTCTCTCTTGGAAGATCAGTGAGCACTGAAAGTAAATATTATCTGAACCTAAAGAATGTGGAATTAGTGGGCACAGGCAGCTTTAGATAACGATTTATTTTTTAAAAATGTACTAAACAATTGTTCTTTTTTTAAAAATATGTTATTTATTTATTAATGAGAAGGATAGGAGGAGAGAGAAAGAACCAGACATCACTCTGGCACTCTGCTGCCAGGGACTGAATTTAGGACCTCATGCTTGAGAGGCCAACACTTTATCCATTGCGCCACCTTCCGGACCACCTAAACAAGTGTTGTATTCAAGTTCCTTTAAAATGAAAACATGGAAGTCTGCGGTCTCACAGCAGGTTAAGCACATATGCCGCCATGCCCGTAAGTATCCAGGTTCGCGTTCCCGGCTCCCCACCTACAGGGGAGTCTTTTCACAAGCGGTAAAGCAGGTGTGCTGGTGTCTCTATCTTTCTCTACCCATCTCAGTCTTCCCCTTCTCTCTCCATTTCTCTCTGTCCTATCTGACGACGATGTCAATTACAACAATAAAATAAAAAAAAAAAACAAGGACAACAAAAGGGAAAATAAATAAAAAAATTTTTTTTTACAGTACTTTAAAGAAATAAAATAAAGTGAAAACATAACCATCTCTGGGATAGCATAATGCAAAGAGACTCTCATGCCTGAGGTTCCAAAGTACCAGGTTCAATCCCCCACACCACCTTAAACCAGAGCTGACAGTGTTCTGGTTAAAAACAAAAAAAACATAACCATCTCTTACACAGGATAATTTTCTTTTTGATTATCTAAGAGTTAGCTGAGTAGAGACCTAATTTAATCTCCAGAATCCCCTCATCTTGTCTTATCAGATCACCTAATTGCAGAGTGATATTCCATCATATTTATAGAAACCACAAACATTGATTTTATTTACTTATTTATATACTTCATTTATTACCAGAGTACTAATCAGCTGTGGCTTATCACCATAAGCTAGAGCTAAACAGTGCTCTGGTTAAATAAATTTTTTTAAAAATTAAAGATCAATTTTATTTATTTCTTTATTACCAGAGCATTGATCAGCTGTGGTTTACGGTTCTTCTAGCGTTTGCCCTTCTTCCGTAGCCAGTCAACAGTGTCAGGTTGAGCCTGATGTAAAGTTTCGAGACCTCCTTTGAATCTGGAGAGGTGGCAGTCGTTGACTATGTGGCTTACGGTAGTGCATGGGATTGAACCTGGGGCTTTGGAGCCTCAGGCATGATTGTCTCTTGCATAACCTTTATGCTATCTATCCCCCCCACCCCTGCCTTAAAAAAATTTTTTTTTTGCCTCCAGGGTTATTGCTGGAGCATGGTGCCTGCATCATGAGTCCACCCCTTTAAAATTTTTTTATATTTATTTATTTTCCCTTTGTTGCCCTTGTTTTTTTATTGTTGTAGTTATTGTTGTTATTGATGTTGTCTTGTTAGGACAGAGACATGGAGAGGGGAGGGGAAGACAGAGAGGGGGAGAGAAACATAAATACCTGCAGACCTGCTTCACCACTTGTGAAGCAACCCCCTCCCCGGTAGGTGGGGAGCCAGGGGCTCCAACTAGGATCCTTATGCAGGTCTTTGCGCTTTATGCCACCAGAGCTTAACCCGCTGAGCTACCGCTCGACTCCTACAACTCTTCATTCTTTTTTTTTTTTTTTTTTTTTTTTTACCAGAGCACTGCTCAGCTCTGGCTTATGGCGGTGTGGGGGACTGAACCCACGACTTGAGAGCCGCAGGCGTGAAAGTCTCTTTGCATAACCATTATGCTAGACTATCATCCCTCTTTTTTTATATTTATTTATTTATTCCTCTTTGTTGCCCTTGTTGTTTTATTGCTGTAATTATTATTGTTGTTGATGTCGTCATTGTTGAATAGGACAGAGAGAAATGGAGAGAGGAGGGGAAGACAGTGAGGGGGAAAGAGAGACACCTGCAGACCTGCTTCACCGTTTGTAAAGCGACTCCCCTGCAGGTGGGGAGCCGGTGGCTTGAACCCATATCCTTATGCCACTGGTCCTTGGTCTTTGTGCCACCTGCGGTTAATCCGCTGAGCTACCACCTGACTGCCCCAACTCTTCATTCTTAAAATAATTCAGGTGAGGGAGCTGGGTGGTAGCTCAGCAGATTAAGAACACATGGCACAAAGCGCAAGGATCCCAATTCCACCTGCAGGGGAGCGGCTTCACAAATAATAACAACTACAACAAGCCCAACAACAAGGGCAACAAAATGGAAAAATTGCTTTCAGGAGCAGTGGATTTGTGATGCAGGTACTGAACCCCAGCAAGACAAAAAGTTAAAGATAGTAATAATAATAATAATTTAGGTGAAGGAATGTGATAAAAAAAAACTATTAGGGGAAAAAAAGTGTTTCTTTGAAGCCTGGGTCTTGGTGCACCAGGTAGAATAGTCCCTTAGGAGCTAGGTGCAAGGCCCCACCTGCAGGGGGTAGCTTCACAAATAGTGGAGCAGTACTATAGGTGTCTCTCTTTCTCCTGACTTTCTTCCTCATTCCTATTTCTCTTTGTCTTTGTAAGAAATGAAAAGAAAGGGTGGGAGAGATAGCATATGGTTATGCAAACAGACTCTCCTGCCTGATGCTCCAAAGTCCCAGATTCAGTCTCCTGCACCACCATAAGCCAGAGCTGAGCAGTGTTCTAGTGTTTCTCTCTGTGTGTCTCTCTCTCTTCATCTCTCTTCTTAAAAATAAAATCAATGAAATATTTTTTTAAAATGAAAAGAAAAAGTGAGGAAAGAGAAATAGGGGGGAAAAAGCCACCAAGAGCAGTGGATTTGTTGAGCAGGCACTGAACCCTAGCAGTAACCCTGGTGTGAAAAAGAAAAAGGTGGAGGAGGAGTAGCCTGAGCAGATAACACAATAGTTATGCCTTGGCTGAGAAGACAGCATAATGGTTAACAGTTGTGCAAAGAGGCCAGCCTGTTTAAGGCTCCCCACCTACACAGGGATCACTTCACAAGTGGTGAAGCAGGTCTGCAGGTGTTTATCTGTCTCTCGCCCTCTCTGACTTCCCCTTCTCTTTCAATTTCTCTGTCCTATCCAACAACAGCTATAACAACAACAAGGGCAACAAAATGGAAAAAAATGGCCTCCAGTAGATTTGTACTGCAGACACCAAGCCCTAGTAATAACCCTGGAATAAAAAAAATAGAAAGAAAAGAAAAGAAATCAAGCAGGTGTCTATTCTTCTCTCCCCCTCTCTGTCTTCCCCTCCTCTCTCCATTTCTCTCTGTTCTATCCAACAACAACAGCAATAACAACAATAACAATAAACAAGGGCAACAAAAGGGGGAAAATAAATAAATAAACTTCATGTAAAGAAGGAACTTAGTATGAAATGCTGGAACTCCGGAATATGTCAATTTCAGGAAAAAAAAGGGGATGAATGAAAAAATAATTGAAGCAAACATTTGCTTCCAAAATAACTTAAATGTTAGGGCAAGGACCGGCCTAAAGATCCCGGTTCAATAACAACAATAATAACTACAACAATAAAAAACAAGAGCAACATAAGGGAATAAATAAATAAATATTTTTTTAAAAGGGAGTAGGGTGGTAAGGCAGTGGGTTAAGCACACATGGCGCGAAACGCAAGGACCTCCATAAGGATACTGGATCGAGCCCCCGGCTCCCCACCTGCAAGGAAGTCGCTTTACAAGCAGTTACACAGGTCTGCAGGTGTCTATCTTTCTCTCCCCCCTCTGTCTTCCCCTCCTCTTTCCATTTCTCTCTGTCCTATCCAACTACAACGACATCAATAACAACAATAATAACTACAACAATAAAACAAGGGCAACAGGGAGAGCCAGGCGGCAGCACAGCAGGTTAAGCACACTTGGTGCCAAGTGCAAGGACCGGCATAAGGATCCCGGTTCAAGCCCCTGGCTCCCCACCTGCAGGGGAGTCGCTTCACAAGCGGTGAAGCAGGTCTGCAGATGTCTCTCTTTCTCTCCTCCTCTCTGTCTTCCCCTCCTCTCTCCATTTCTCTCTGTCCTATCCAACAACCACAATATCAATAACAACAACAATAATAATTACAACAATAAAACAATAAGGGCAACAAAAAAGGCAATAAATAAATAAATAAATATTAAAAAAACAAGGGCAACAAAAGGGAAAATAAATAAATATTTTAAAAAGAAACAAAAGAAAGGAAATCAACAGGGAAGGGGGAATAGAGAGACACCTACAGTACTGCTTCACCACTCACAAAACTTTCCCCCTGCAGGTGGACACTGGGGGCTCGAACCTGGTTCCTTTCAGATTATAACATGTGCACTCAACCAGGTGTGCCACCACTCAGCCACTCCAATGTATTTCTTTATTTTTTAATTAAAATTTTTATTAACTTTATTTATTTGATAGAGACAGCCAGAAATTGAGAAGGAAGGGAGCTAATAGAGAGGGAGAGAGACAGAGAGACACCTACAGCCCTGCTTCACCGCTTTGTGAAGCTTTCCCCCTGCAGGTGGGGACCGGAGGCTAGAACCCAGGTCCTTGTGCACTGTAATGTGTGTGCTTAACCAGGTGTGCCACTGCCTGGCCCCGTATTTCTTTATTTTTTAAATTTAGGGTTGTAAGGGTTGAGGAGATAGGATAATGTTTATGCAAACAAATTTTCAAGCTGGAGGCACAGAAAGTCTCTGGTTCAATCCCCAACACCACTGTAAGCCAGAGTTGAGCAGTACTCTGGAAAAAAAAAAAAGGGTTTCCATACTGTGGTAGGCAGAATGCTAAATTGGACCCTCCCCCCCATAAAAAATGTTCTCTCCTCTTGTTACTTAAGTTGTGATACGCCACAGCTGATCAGTGCTCCAGTAATAAATAAATAAAATCAATCTTGAAAATTCTTTTTTTTTTTTTTAATTTAACCAGAGCACTGTCTGTTCAGCTCTGATTTTATGGTGGTGCGGGGGATTGAACCTGGGACTTTGGAACCTCAGGCATGAGAGTCTGTTTACATAACCATATGCTATCTACCCTATGCCCAAAATAGATTCTTTTTTAAAAAATATTTTACAGCAAAGCACAAGGACCGGCATAAGGATACCGGTTTGAACCCCGGCTCCCCACCTGCAGGGGAGTCGCTTCACAGGCGGTGAAGCAGGTCTGCAGGTGTCTATCTTTCTCTCCTCCTCTCTGTCTTCCCCTCCCTCTCTCCATTTCTCTCTGTCCTATCCAACAACGACAACAACAATAACAACTATAACAATAAAACAGCAATGGCAACAAAAGGGAATAAATAAATGAAATAAATATTAAAAAAAAAGAAAAAATATTTTACAGTGGTACAGGAGTTGGCTCAGTGGATAAGCCTTTGGACTCTGAAGCACGAGGTTCCAAGATCAATCTCCCATAGCACATGTAGCAGAATGATGTCTGGTTCTTCCTCTCTCTCCTATCATTTCTCATGAATAAATAAATAAAATCTTTAAAATAGATGTTTTATGTGGTTTGAGTGGTGGAGCAGTGGGTAAAGCCTTGGACTCTCAAGCACGAGGTCCTGAGTTCCATCCCAGCCACACATGTACCTGAGTGATGTCTAGTTCTTTCTCTCAGCTCTTATCCCTCTTATTAATAAATAAAATATGGGAATCAGGCAGTAGTGCAGCAGATTAAGTGCATGTGGGACAAAGCACAAGGATCAGCATGAAGATCCGGTTTGAGCCCCTGGCTCCCCACCTGCAGGGGAGTCGCTTCACAGGCGGTGAAACAGGTCTGCAGGTGTCTTATCTTTCTCTCCCCCTCTCTGTCTTCCCCTCCTCTCTCCATTTCTCTCTGTCCTATCCAACAATGACGACATCAATAACAACAACAATAATAAATACAACAATAAAACAACAAGGGCAACAAAAGGTAATAAATATTTTAAAAATATTAAAATATGGGATCGGGAGGTAGTGTACCGGGTTAAGCTCACATGGCGTGAAGCACAAGTAACTGAGTAAGGATCCTGGTTTGAGCCCCAGGCTCCACACCTGTAGGGGAGTTGCCTCACAGGCAATGAAGCAGGTCTACAGGTATCTATTTTTCTCTCCCATCTCTGTCTTCCCCTCCTCTCTCCATTTCTCTCTGTCCTATCCAACAACAATGACATCAGTAACAACAATAATAACCACAACAATGGTAAAAAAAAAAAAAAGGCAATAAAAGGAAAAAAAAAAAAGCCTCTAAGAGCAGTGTATTCGTGGTGTAGGCACTGAGCCCCTGCAATAACCCTGGAGGGGAAATTTTTTTTTGAGAAAAAAAAAGAAAAGAAATAAAAGAAAAAGCTTACAATTTCGGGGCCAGGGTGGTAACACACTTGGTTGGTCACATATGTTACAGTGTGCAAGGGACCAATAAATAAATCAGGATACTTTTTTTTTTAAAGATTTTATTTATTTTATTTAGTGATGAGAAAGATAGGAGGAGAGAGAGAAAGAACCAGACATCACTCTGGTACATGTGCTGCCGGGGTTTGAACTCAGGACCTCACGCTTGAGAGTCCAGCGCTTTATCCACTGCGCCACCTCCCGGATTACCAAGATAGTTTTTAAAAAATAAAATATTGGGAGTTGGGCGGTAGCGCAGCGGGTTAAGCACACATGGCACAAAGGGCAAGGACCTGTGTAAGGATCCCAGTTTGAGCCCCCGACTCCCCACCTGCAGGGAGTCGCTTCATAAGCCGTGAAGCAGGTCTGCAGGTGTCTCTCTTTCTGTCCCCCTCTCTGTCTTCCCCTCCTCTCTGATTTCTCTCTGTCCTATGTAACAATCAATGACATCAACATCAACAACAACAATAATAACCACAACAATGCTACAACAACAAGGGCAACAAAAAGGCGGGGGGAAAAAAAGGCCTCTAGGAGCAAAGTATTTATGGGGCAGGCACTTAGCCCCAGCAATAACTCTGGAGGCAAAATAAAAAAATAAATAAATAAATAAATAAATAAAGGAAATATTATTTTTTTCCTTTGGAAAATTATCTTGAGTGGTGTGTACTTGGTGCAGTGGATAAGGCATTGAACTCTCAAGCATGAGGTCCTTAGTTTGATCCCTGGCAGCGCATGTACTAGAGTGATGTCTCGTCCTGTCTCTCTCCTCCTATCCCTCTCAATAATATATAAATTAAAAAATGATTTTTATAACAGAAAATTATCTTGAGAACCTTATTCAAGTAGAAAGTGAAACCCTAGGGGCATGGCTGTGACTAAATAGACAATTTCAAATTAATGGAATGGTTTGGTTTTATTCTTGAGAGGAAGAAGAAGAATGGGATGGTATAGGTGGGAAGGTCATGCAGTTGGGAGTATATGTGAAGTGAAAGTGTATTGTTTTAATGAGAGAGAAATACAGAAATACAGAGATAGAGAAAAACCAGAGCACTGCTCAGCTCTGGCTTATGGTAATGCTGGTGATTGAACCTGCAACCCTGAGAAACATTTTGCATAACAATTATGTTGTCTCCTCAGTCCCAAAATTCTTTAAAAGGGGGGAGGGTGGTAGGTGGCACACCGGGATAAGGGCATGTGGTGAGAAGCACAGGGACCAGCATAAGGATCCCTGTTTGAGACCCCAGCTCCCCACTTCCAGGGAGGGTCACTTCACAAACGCTGAAGCAGGTCTGCAGGTGTCTATGTTTCTCTCCTCTTGTCTTCCCCTCCTCTCTCGATTTCTCTCTGTTCTATCCAACAACAACAGCAATAACAACAAAATGAACAAAATGGGAAAAGTGGCCGCCAAGAGCAATGGATTAGTAGTGCAGGCACTGAGCCCCAGCGATAACTCTGGAGGCAAAAAAAAAAAAAAAAGGAGTGGGGGGCAGAAAAGAAGGAAGGGGAAAAGAAACTCTGGGACCAGGAAATGGCACACCTGGTTAAGCGCACAAGGACTTGGTTAATGGCACAATTACAAAGCACAAGGACCCAGGTTCAAGCCCACGGTCCCTACCTGCAGGGGAAAAGCTTCACACATATATCTTTCATATATATACACATACACACACTCACATATATGGTTAAAAAAAAAGAAAGAAAATAGGGGTCAGGTGGTGGCGTACCTAGTTGAACGCACATGTTAGTTACAGTGCTCAAGGATCCAGGTTTGAGCCCCTAGTCCCCACCTGCAGGGGGAAAACTTCACAAGCGGTGAAGCAGGTCTGCAGACGCCTCTCTTTCTCTCTTCCTCTCTATCTCCCCTACTGTCTCGATTAAGTAAAGATAATAAAAAATATTAGAAAGAGAGAAAGAAAGAAAGAAAGAAAGAAAGAAAGAAAGAAAGAAAGAAAGAAAGAAAGGGAATCTCTTCCAAAGAGGTTGAAGTCTAGTGTTTTAGAAAAGGTTCTGCAGGGGAGTTGGGCAGTAGCGCAGCGGGTTAAGCACAGATGGCGCACAGCACAAGGACCTGCTCAATGGTCAGGGTTCCAGCCCACCCCACCCCCACAGCTGCAGGGGGGTCACTTCACAAGTGGTGAAGCAGGTCTGCAGGTGTCTATTTTTCTCTTCCCCTCTCTGTCTTCCCCGCCTCTCTCCATTTCTCTCTGTCCTATCGAACAACGACAACAATAATTACAACAATAAAACAAGGGCAACAAAAGAGAATAAATAAATGAATAAATATTTTTTTAAAAAAAGGTTCTACAGGCTGGGAAGTGGCACACCTGGTTAAGTACACACATTACCATGCCTAATAACCCAGGTTCAAACCCTAGCCCAACCAGTGAGCAAGTAAGGGGTGAGGGAAAGCTTCATCAGTTCTGTGAATGTCTCTCTTTCTCTCCCTCTCTATCTCCCCTTCCCTCTTATTTCTCTCTGTCCTACCAAATGAAAAAATATAATAGTAGGTTGGGGGTAGATAGCATAATGGTTATGCAAAGAGATTCTCATGCCTGTGGCTCCAAGTTCCCAGGTTCAATCCCCTACGCCACCATAAGCCAGAGTTAAACAGTGCTCTGGTTCAATAATAATAATAATGATGATTATTATTATTATTATTATATATTACCAGGTGGTAGCAACCCGATTAATAGCTCACATTACAGTGCACAAGGACCCAGGTTCAAACGCCTGGTCCCCACCTGCAGGGGGAAAGCTTCACAAGTGGTGGAGCAGTGCTACAGGTGTCTCTCTGTCTCTCTCTCTCCCCCTCTATCTCTCCATCCCCTCTCAATTTATCTCTCTCTCTATCCAATAATAAATAAATAAAAAGATTTTAAAAAAGAAAATAGAGGGGTTCGGGTGGTGGCACAGTGGGTTAAGTGCATGTGGCTCAAAGTGCAAGGATCCCAGTTCGAGCCCCCGGCTCCCCACCTACAGGCTTTACAGGCTGTGAAGCAGGTCTGCAGGTGTCTATCTTTCTCTCCCCCTCTCTGTCTTCCTCTCCTCTCTCCATTTCTCTTTGTCCTATCCAACAACGAACAACATCAACAATGGCAATAATAATAGCCACAATGAGGCTACAACAACAAGGGCAACAAAAGGGGGAAAAAATGGCCTCCAGGAGCGGTGGATTCATGGTGCAGGCACCCAGCCCAGCAATAACCCTGGAGGGAAAAAAAAAAAAAAATATATATATATATATATATATATATATATTTTAACTTTTTCAAAGGTATGGCTACAGAATTGTGTAATTAACATATTCCTTTTTTATTTTATTATCTTTATTTACTAGATAGACAGCCAGAAATTGAGAGGAAGGGGGAGACAGAGAGGGAGAGAGACAGAGAGACACCTGCAACACTGCTTCACCACTTGGAAAGCTTTCCCCCTGAAGGGTGGGCCAGGAGCTCAAACCTGGGTCCTTGGGCACTGTAACATTGTGCAGAACCAGGTGCCCCACCATCTGGCCCCTGATTAATATATTCTTTTAAAGATTTTATATATTGTCCTTCTTCTTCTAGCGTTTGCCCTCCTTCCGTAGTCAGTCAACAGCATCAGGTTGAGCCTGATGTAAAGTTTCGAGACCTCCTTTGAATCTGGAGAGGTGGCAGTCGTTGACTATGTGGGTCATAGTCTGTCTGTAGCCGCAGGGGCAGTTCGGGTCGTCTCTGGCTCCCCAGCGATGGAACATAGCGGCGCACCGGCCATGGCCTGTTCGATAGCGATTGAGGAGGGCCCAGTCATAACGTGCTAGGTCAAAGCCGGGTTGAGGCTTGCAGGGGTCTGTGATGAGGTGTTTGTTCTTTACCTCAGCTGACTTCCAACTCTGTTTCCAAGAGACTGGAATAGAGAAGTTCAGTGTAGGCATAGGGGACCAGATTGGGTGACAAGACGTCAAGCGTTGGACAGGGTGGGCGAAGATATCCGCGTATATTGGCAGGTCCGGTCGAGCGTAGACGTGGGAAATGAACTTAGATGATGCCGCATCCCAACGAATATCTGGCGGGGCGATGTTGCTAAGAACTGGCAGCCATGGAACCGGGATGGAACGGATGGTTCCCGAAATTATCCTCATGGAGGAATATAATTTGGAATCGACCAAGTGGACATGGGGGCTACGGAACCATACTGGGGCACAGTATTCTGCAGTGGAATAGCATGCCAGAGATGATGATCGTAGTGTGGAAGCGCTCGCGCCCCATGAGGAGCTGGCCAGTCTTGCAATGATGTTATTCCTCGCGCCCACCTTTGCTGCAGTTTTTATGAGATGTTCGTGAAATGACAGAGTGCGATCGAGAGTAACGCCAAGATAGACTGGCTGGGCTTAATGCCGGATTCTCGTATTGTCAAGCTGCACATTAAGCTCACGCGAGGCCGAGGCATGGTGTAGATGGAAAACAGATGATACCGTTTTTGCAGTGCTGGGGATTAGTCGCCATTTTTTACAGTAATCAGATATCAGAGACATGTCTTTCGTGACTGTTTCCTCGAGGATGTCGAACTTGGATGCCTGAGTTGCACAGCAGATGTCATCGGCGTAGATGAACTTCCTTGAAGAAGTTTCTGGAAGGTCATTGATGTAAATATTAAATAGCGTAGGAGCCAGAACAGAGCCCTGGGGGAGGCCACTTGAGACAAGTCTCCATCTGCTAGACTTGTCACCCAGATGCACCCGGAATCTTCTGTTTTGGAGAAGAAATGATATAGTGTTGGCCACCCATGGATGCAGGTATCTTGATATCTTAACTAGGAGACCACGGTGCCAGACCGTGTCATAGGCTGCTGTGAGATATATTGTCCTGAAAGAATGGGGAATGAGAGAGATACAGAGAGACCGTATCATGCTCAGCTCATTCATGCAGTGGTGCTGCGAGTTGAATCTGGGACCCCTGGGACCTGAGGCTGTTCTACTGAGAATGATGACTCTCTGACCGCGGATTCTATTTTTTTTATTAGTATTACTTTTTTTTAAAGATTTATTTTCCCTTTTGTTGCCCTACAGTTATTGTTATTGATGTTGTCATTGTTGGGTAGGACAGAGAGAAATGAAGGGAGGAGGGGAAGACAGAGAAGGGAAGAGAAAGACACTTGCAGACCTGCTTAACTGCTTTTGAAGTGATCCCCCTGTAGGTGGGGAGCCGGGGATTTGAACCCGGATCCTTGAGCAGGTCCTTGTGCTTCGCACCACGTGTGCTTAACCTGCTGCACTATTGCCGGACCCCCTAGTATTACTTTTTTAAAACCAGAATAGTGCTTGGTCTGGGCTTAAGGTGGTACTGGGACTGAAGGAGCCTCTGGCATGAAGGTCTTTTTGCTATAGCCATAATGCTATCTTCCCAGCCCCTACAGAATTATTATGTTTTCTCTCCAGCCCCTGCAAATTTTCCTAATTCTTCTAAAACAGTGGGGGTTGGTGAGGCTATTCTCCAATGAGTGGGCAGCAGTTGGATAAGCAGCAAGCAGAAGCAAGCAATGGAAAGTGGTGGATATGTAGTGAAATAATAATTCAAGGGGGCTGGTGGCAGGTGATGGAGTTTAACCAGTAGGTTATTCAGACTTTTAGGCTACTGAATGTCATTTCTTCAATAGCTGTGTCCATTCCTACACAGTGTTTGAAGCATATGGAGTATTTTGTGCAATGGAGCACCAGGCTGCTTCAAAAGCATCAGATTCTTACTCCCTGGAGGGTTTGGAAGAGGCATCAGACACGTGATTCCTGGTTTAAATTCAGCAATCCAAGTAAAGACAGTATGGGAGTGGGGAAAGGGGATCATACAATATTTAGGGGAAAGAGCAGCTATGGAATCTTGGAATCTGATTTATTTGGGAGTTCTTAGAAATTCCATCTATATAAACAACAAGGGCAACAAAAAGGGGAAAAATAAAAATTAAATAAAAAAAAAGAAATTCCATTTATGGGGCCTGGGCAGAAGCGCACCAGGTTAAATGCACATAGTCAGAAATGCAAAGACTGGCGCCAGGACCCCAGTTCGAGCCCCTGGCTCCCCACTTGCAGGGGGGTTGCTTGGCAAGCAGTTAAGCAGGTCTGTAGGTGTCTATCTTTCCCTCTCTATCTTCCCCATCTCTCACAGTTTCTCTCTATCCTGTCCAACAGCAGCAACAGCAACAATAACAATGGAAAAAATGGCCTCGAGGAGCAGTGGACTCACAGTGCAGGCACCAGGAGCCCCAGTGATAACCCTGGAGGCAAAAAAAAAAAAAAAATCCAGGGGCTGGGTGATGGTGAATCTGGTTGAATGCATATGTTACAATGCTTAAGAACCAAGGTTCGATCCCCCAGTCCCCACCTGCAGGGGGAAAGCTTTGCGAGTGGTGAAGCAGTGAAGCAGGTGTCTCAGTCTTTCTCCCTCTTTATCACCACCTTCACCTTTGATTTCTGTCTGTCTCTATCCAATAAATAAATAAAGGTAATTAAAAAAATAAGAACAATTTTTAAAAAATAATTTATTTGTTTATTCATGAGAAAGACAGGAGAGAGAGAGAAAGAACCAAACATCACTCTGGTACATGTGCTGCTGGGGATTGAACTCAGGACCTCATGGTCGAGAATCTAGTCTTTATCCACTGCACCACCTCCCAGACCACACAAAATTTAATTAAAATAAAAAATTCATTTATCTTCCCTCCTCAACACATTGAACTCGCTATCTGATTTAATGTATGTGTATTTAACGTGTGTGTGTTTGTGTGCTCGTGTGCGCTCAACCAGGTGCACCACCACCATGCCCCATTGTATGTGTATTTAAAATCTGATATCCTCAGGTGCAGCACCCTGCTTTCAGACACACACACACACACACACACACACACACCAAGATTGAAGAATCCTGAGTTATTTCCAGTTTAGATCGGCTTTGGGCGATTCACAATGTAGCCCCAGGGGAGGAGGAGGATGCACTTAGCAGGAGTCTATTAGAGTCTGTGAAGTAGGCTGGGGAGATCTGGTAATGTCTGAGAGAGCAGTTGAAGCCAGTCTCTCTGATGACTCCTAGTTTATAATTTCCCTCCTGTGAGTAGTATTCCTTTAATTAACCCTAAGTAAAATGTTATTTTCATATATTATGGTATAACATGAGAGGACTTGAATATACACATTGAACTTTTCTTATTTATTTATTTATTTATTTTCCCTTCTTAAAATATTTATGTATGTATTTATTCCCTTTTGTTGCCCTTGTTGTTTTATTGTTGTAGTTATTATTATTGTTGTTATTGATGTCATCATTGTTGGATAGGACAGAGAGAAATGGAGAGGAAAGAGGAAGGAAGACAGAAAGGGGGAGAGAAAGATAGACACCTGCAGACCTGCTTCTTCACTGCTTGTGAAGCGACTTCCCTGCAGGTGGGGAGACTCAAACCGGGATCCTTACTCTTGTCCTTGCGCTTTGTGCCATGTGCACTTAACCTGCTGCGCTACCGCCCAACTCCCTTATTTCCACTTTTGTTGCCCTTGTTTTTTATTGTAGTTATTATTGTTGTTATTGATGTCATCGTTGTTGGATAGGACAGACATTGAGAGAGGAGAGGAAGACAGAGAGGGGGAGGGAAAAATAGACACCTGCAGACCTGCTTCACCGCCTGTGAAGCAATTTTTTCTGTTTTTCTTAATATTTATTTATTTATTTATTTATTCCCTTTTGTTGCCCTTGTTTTATTGTTGTAGTTATTGATGTCATCCAGGATAGCACAGAAAGAAGTGGAAAAGAGGAGGGGGAGGCAGAGGGGGGAGAGAAAGACCCCTGCAGACCTGCTTCACTGCCTGTGAAGCGACTCCCCTGCAGGTGGGGAGCCGGGGGCTTTAACCAGGATCCTTACTGCCAGTCCTTGTGCTTTGTGCCACATGCTCCTAACCCACTGCCCTACCACCCCAAGGCATTTTATTCTTTTGCAAAAGGGTGTGCCACCAACAGTGGCCTGCAGGCAGCAGTGTGCCCCCTCAACCTTTTCCCATCTTTTATACCTGACACAGAACTGTCTCCTCCACACACTCTGGTTAAAAAAAAAAAAAAAAAGAAAAAAAAAAAAAAGGAAGAAAGACCATGGGTTAAGCACACGTGGTGCAGAGTGCAACAACCTGCGCAAGGAACCCGGTTGGAGCCCCCAGCTCCCCACCTGCAGGGGAGTCGCTTCACAGGCGGTGAAGCAGGTCTGCAGGTGTCTATCTCTCTGTGTGTCTTCCCCTTCTCTCTCCATTTCTCTCTGTCCTATCCAATAACGACGACATCAACAACAACAACAACAATAACTATAATAAAACAAGGACAACAGAAAGGAAAATAAATAAATATTTACAGAGTAAATAATTTAAATAAATAAATAAAAAGAAGGAGAAAGAGAAGGAGGTAGAGGCTGTGGCAGGGAGAAATATGATAAAAGAAGACTACAGTACTGAAATTTCCTCCAGTGCAGTGGGGGATGAGTTTGAACCTGGGTTGCACACATGGCCATGCAGGACACAGGTGCCAGGTGGTGGCACATCTGATTGTGCACACAAACTACAGTGCTCATAGAACCCCCAGGGTCAAGCCCTGGTCCCCACCTGCAGGGGAAGCTTCATGACTGTTGAATCTGGGCTGTCTCTCTCCTTCTGCCCTCTCAATTTCCCTCTGTCTCTACTCAATAATAAATAAATAAAAACATTTGGGGCCAGGTGGTGGTATACATGTTACAATGCACAAGAACCCCGGTTTGAGCCTGTGGTACCCACCTGCAGGGGGAAAGCTTTGCAAATGGTGCAACAGTGCTGCAGGTGTCTCTCTGACTCTCTCCTTCTCCATCTCCCACTTCCCTCTCAATTTTTGGTTGTCTCTATCCAATAAATAAATAAAGATGGGTGAGGGTGTAACATAATGGTTATGCAAAGAGACTTTCATGCCTGAGGTTCTCAAGTCCCAGGTTAATCCCCCCACACCGCCATAAGCAAGAGTTGAGCAGTGCTCTGGTAAAATAAATAAATAAATAAATATTTAAAAAAATTTTTTAAGACTAGCAATACAGCACACTATTCATGTGAGCTATTTTGCCTGCCTCACCTTCCTATTTAATTCTCTCATCAATGTTAGGAGGAAGTGATTATCACCTGTTATTAGGTGAAGCGACTGAAACTGATTTACTAGGGGCACATGACTGATGAAGTTAGGATTCAAATTCAGATCTATGAAAATCCCAGGGGCAAGGTAGTGGCACCCCAGGTTGAGTGCACATGTTACAATGCACAAGGAGCTGAATTCAAATCCCCAACCCCCACCTGCAGGGGGAAGACACACATGGTTAAGTAGTGTTGCAAGTCTCTCTCTCTCTCTCTCTCTCCTCTCTCTCTCCTCATGTCTCCTCCTTCCCTCTCAATTTCTGTCTCTATCCAATAAATAATAAAAAAATATAATTTAAAAAATTCTTTATTGGGGTATTAACGTTTTACATTCGATAGTAAATACAATAGTTTGTACATGCATAACATTTCTCAGTTTTCCATATAACAATACAACCCCCACTAGGTCCTCTGTCATCCTTCTTGGACCTGTATTCTCCCACCCCTAACCCCCCACCCCCACACACACACCCCCGCCACACACACACAGAGTCTTTTATTTTGGTGCAATACGCCAATTCCAGTTCAGGTTCTACTTGTGTTTGCTCTTCTGATCTTGTTTTTCAACTTGTGCCTGAGAATTAGATCATCCCGTATTCATCCTTCTGGTCTGACTTATTTCACTTAACATGAATTTTTTTTTTCCTCCTCCAGGGTTATTGCTGGGCTCGGTGCCTGCACCATGAATCCACTGCTCCTGGAGGCCGTTTTTTTTTCCCCCTTTTGTTGCCCTTGTTGTAGCTTCGTTGTGGTTATTATTATTATTGCCCTTGTTGACACAATTCATTGTTGGATAGGACAGAGAGAAATGGAGAGAGGAGGGGAAGACAGAGAAGGGGAGAGAAAGATAGACACCTGCAGACCTGCTTCATCGCCTGTGAAGCGACTCCCCTGCAGGTGGGGAGCCGGGGGCTCAAACCGGGATCCTTACACCGGTCCCTGCGCTTTGCGCCACATGCGCTTAACCCACTGAGCCACCGCCCGACCCCCTTAACATGAATTTTTCAAGGTCCATCCAAGATCTGCTGAAAACGGCGAAGTCACCATTTTTAATAGCTGAGTAGTATTCCATTGTGTATATATACCACAACTTGCTCAGCCACTCATCTGTTGTTGGAACCTGGATTGCTTCCAGGTTTTGGCTATTACAAATTGTGAGGATAAGAACATATGTGACTTAGTGTTGGAAACAATGGGTTGAAACATACAGAAGAATGAAACTGAATCACTGTATTTCACCAAATACAAAAGTAAATTCCAAGTGGATCAAGGACTTGGATGTTAGACCAGAAACTATCAGATACTTAGAGGAAAATATTGGCAGAACTTTTTTTTGCATAAATTTTAAAGACATTTTCAATGAAAAGAATCCAATTACAAGGAAGACTAAGGCAAGTATAAACCTATGGGACTACATCAAATTAAAAAGCTTCTTCACAGCAAAAGAAACCACTACCCAAACCAAGAGACCCCTCACAGAATGGGAGAAGATCTTTACATGCCATACATCAGATAAGAGTTTAATAACCAACATATATAAAGAGCTTGCCAGACTCAACAACAAGACAACAAATAACCCCATCCAAAAATGGGGGGAGGACTTGGACAGAATATTCACCACAGAAGAGATCCAAAAGGCCGAGAAACACATGAAAAAGTGCTCCAAGTCTCTGATTGTCAGAGAAATGCAAATCAAGACAACAATGAGATATCACTTCACTCCTGTGAGAATGTCACACATCAGAAAAGGTAACAGCAGCAAATGCTGGAGAGGGTGTGGGGTCAAAGGAACCCTCCTGCACTGCTGGTGGGAATGTCAATTGGTCCAACCTCTGTGGAGAACAGTCTGGAGAACTCTCAGAAGGCTAGAAATGGACCTACCCTATGACCCTGCAATTCCCCTCCTGGGGATATATCCTAAGGAACCCAACACATCCATCCAAAAAGATCTGTGTACACATATGTTCTTGGCAGCACAATTTGTAATAGCCAAAACCTGGAAGCAACCCAGGTGTCCAACAACAGATGAGTGGCTGAGCAAGTCATGGTATATATGCACAATGGAGTACTACTCAGCTGTAAAAAATGGTGACTTCACCGTTTTCAGCCGATCTTAGATGGACCTTGAAAAAATCATGTTAAGTGAAATAAGTGAGAAACAGAAGGATGAATATGGGATGATCTCACTCTCAGGCAGAAGTTGAAAAACAAGATTAGAAAAGAAAACACAAGTCGAACCTGAAATGGAATTGGAGTATTACACCAAAGTAAAAGACTCTGGGGTGGGTGGGTTGGTGGGGAGAATACAGGTCCATGAAAGATGATGAATGACATAGTGGGGGTTGTATTGTTAAATGGGAATCTGGGGAATGTTATGCATGTACAAACTATTGTATTTACTGTTGAATGTAAAGCATTAATTCCCCAATAAAGAAATAAATTATTAAAAAAAAAAAAGAAGAAAAGAAAACACAAGTCGAACCTGAAATGGAATTGGAGTATTACACCAAAGTAAAAGACTCTGGGGTGGGTGGGTGGGTGGGGAGAATACAGGTCCATGAAAGATGATGAATGACATAGTGGGGGTTGTATTGTTAAATGGGAATCTGGGGAATGTTATGCATGTACAAACTATTGTATTTACCGTTGAATGTAAAACATTAATTCCCCAATAAAGAAAGAAATTGTTGTTTTCAACGGGTTATGTTGTTTTCACCAGGCTGGCTTCACGGGCAGGTAACAAATGACCAGGGACTCATGGTTGAGCTGTAGGCAGTATCTCTTTATTCATTCAGGACGCAGCCCAATCTAAGCCGAGCTAAGCTAAACTCAAGGTACCCTAAAACTCACAATGCTGTCTTTATATATACTTGCCAAGTAGGGTGGAAACAGGATGTGACATAGAGAGGGTGGAGAGAAAAGTGACTGGTGAAAATCAGAGTGTGACAAGGAGGGGGCAGAGCAGGGGAGAATCCTATCACTGAACCACCAATGCCCTGGAGGGAGGGTGGTGCTTGTTAATAGTGGTTATGTAAATAGAATGCAGTGGTTATGTAAATAGAATAGTGTTAAGCAGGGGGGATTTAAACCAAATGAAACAGAAGGGGTCTCATGCATACCAACAAGAAATTATTAAAAAAAAAAAAAAGAACATATGTGACTTAGTTCACTCAACATGATTTTTTCAAGGTCCATCCAAGATCGGCTGAAAACAGTGAAGTCACCATTTTTTACAGCTGAGTAGTATTCCATTGTGTATATATACCACAACTTGCTCAGCCACTCATCTGTTGTTGGACCCCCGGGTTGCTTCCAGGTTTTGGCTATTACAAATTGTGCTGCCAAGAACATATGTGTACACAGATCTTTTTGGATGGATGTGTTGGGTTCCTTAGGATATATCCCCAGGAGGGGAATTGCAGGGTCATAGGGTAGGTCCATTTCTAGCCTTCTGAGAGTTCTCCAGACTGTTCTCCACAGAGGTTGGACCAAGTGACATTCCCACCAGCAGTGCAGGAGGGTTCCTTTGACCCCACACCCTCTCCAGCATTTGCTGCTGTTACCTTTTCTGATGTATGACATTCTCACAGGAGTGAAGTGGTATCTTACTGTTGTCTCTTTTAAAATCTTTTTATTTTATTTATTTTATTTATTATTGGGTAGAGACAGAGAGAAACTGAAAAGGGAGGGGAAAGGAGAGAGAGAGAGAGTGACAGAGAGACACCTATAGCCCTGCTGCACTACTTGTGATGCTTTCCCCCTGCAGGTGGGGACCAGTGGCTTGAACCTGTGCCCTTGTGCACTGTAATGTGTGTGTTTAACCAGGTGTGCCACCACCTGGCCCCATTGTTGTCTTTATTTGCATTTCTCTGACAATCAAAGACTTGGAGCATTTTTTCATGTGTTTCTCAGAATTTACTTTTGTGTTTGGTGAAGTATAGTGGTTCAGTTTCATTCTTCTGCATGTTTCAACCCATTTTTTCCAATACCATTTGTTGAAGAGACTCTGGTTTCCCCATTTAATAGTCTGGGCACCTTTGTCAAAGATTAGATATCCATAGGTGTGGGGGCTTACTTCCAGGCTCTCAATTCTATTGCACTGGTCAGTGTGTCTATTCATGTTCCAGTACCAAGCGGTTTTGATGACAATGGCCGTATAATACAATTTGAGATCTGGGAGTGAGATGCCTCCATTTCTGTTTTTTCTTCTCAAGATTGTTTTGGCAATTCTAGGTCTTTTGTCATTCCAGATAAACATTTGTAGCATTTTAAAAAAATTTATTTATAAAAGGGAATCATTGACAAAACCATAGGATAAAAGGGGTACAACTTTGCACTATTCCCACCACCAGACCTCTGTATACCAACCCCTCCCCTGATAGCTTTCCTACTCTTTAACCCTCTGGGAGTATGGACCCAAGATCATTGTGGGATGCAGAAGGTTAAAGGTCTGGCTTCTGTAATTGCTTCCCTGCTGAACATGGGTGTTGACAGATGGATCCATACTCCCATCCTGTCTCTCTCTTTCCCTAGTGGGGAAGGGCTCTTGGGAAGCCAAGCTCCAAGGCACATTGGTGGGGTTGTCTGTCCAGGGAAGTCTGGTCAGCATCCTTCTAGCATCTGGAACCTGGTGGCTGAAAAAAGAGTTAATAAACAAAGCCAAACAAATTGTTGGACAATCATGGACCTAAAGGCTGGAATAGTGCAGGTGAAGCATTGGGGGTTCTCCATTTTGTAGATAGCTAGAAGGCATATTATAGTTATATTTCTTTCTTTTTTTTTAAATAATTTATTTCTTTATTGGGAATTAATGTTTTACATTCAACAGTAAATACAATAGTTTGTACATGCATAACATTCCCCAGATTCCCATTTAACAATACAACCCCCACTATGTCATTCATCAACTTTCATGGACCTGTATTCTCCCCACCAACCCACCCACCCCAGAGTCTTTTACTTTGGTGTAATACTCCAATTCCATTTCAGGTTCTACTTGTGTTTTCTTTTCTGGTCTTGTTTTTCAACTTCTGCCTAAGAGTGAGATCATCCCATATTCATCCTTCTGTTTCTCACTTATTTCACTTAACATGATTTTTTCAAGGTCCATCTAAGATCGGCTGAAAACGGTGAAGTCATCATTTTTTACAGCTGAGTAGTATTCCGTTGTGTATATATACCACAACTTGCTCAGCCACTCATCTGTTGTTGGACACCTGGGTTGCTTCCAGGTTTTGGCTATTACAAATTGTGCTGCCAAGAACATATGTGTACACAGATCTTTTTGGATGGATGTGTTGGGTTCCTTAGGATATATCCCCAGGAGGGGAATTGCAGGGTCATAGGGTAGGTCCATTTCTAGCCTTCTGAGAGTTCTCCAGACTGTTCTCCACAGAGGTTGGATCTATTGACATTCCCACCAGCAGTGTAGGAGGGTTCCTTTGACCCCACACCCTTTCCAGCATTTGCTGCTGTTTATATTTCAAAGGGCCTGTAGCTATATGAGTTTTGTTTGTTTGTTTTTGTTTTTTGGTGTTTTTTTTTTTTTTTTTGCCTGAGCCTGAAATCTTATATCCAGGTGAATCCCAATTATTGTCTGGGGAGATGATGTCATGGCTGGGAAGAGGACCAGAAAGCTAGATCAGGGAAGAGAGTAGCTCCCTAATATGGGAAAGGGGTATAAATATTACTTTAAACCCCATCAATTTGATGTGATCTGGGGCTCATAATCAGCTTAGGAGTCTGTGTGACCTCTACATCCCTCTAGATCTGAGCTCACATTCTGTGGTCATGAATAGGGACATTCCATGCTGCCCCAATATTAACTCATCTTCCTCAGGTGTAGCACAGAGTATGTTGTCCATCCTCCCTTCGGAGCATGGAACATTCTCTACCATTGTTGATCCAGGTTGAGGGCAAGGTCATATGGGGGCCCACAAAGAAAAAAAATAACTAATGAATGCCTTCAAGATCATAGTACATATGTGGACAAAGCCTAGATGAACATTTAGTTCATTATAAAGTTCATTATAAGATCATGTCATCATAATTACTTTAGGTTAAGATGAATTTCATAAAAAATAAATAGGAAACTAATTAAAGCAAATGTACCCCATAATAAATCAATGAGTGAATGAATGAATGAATGAATACCATGAATACACTGATAACAAACACGTCATCCCTAAACAAAGGAAAGGAAATAATACTGAGACACTGTAGTTAAGCCAGTATTTTATTATTGAGACAGGAGATCAAGACGCTGATTAGATCTGCTGGAAATTTTACCCAGGTATTGAAATCATCTCTTCTTCGTTAAGGTTGTTCACTTGGAGACTCGATGAGTAATGGAGGGAGAGCAGGGAGCAGCTTTGCAAGGAGATGGAAGTAGTGGCACAGCCACTGAGACACCTAGTGGTAAGGATCTTTACTGCACCTTTAGAGTTGGCCAATTGGGTCCATCTAGGAACCATTTAGGGGAGTGTGCATTTATTTGGTCAGTGTAGGTGGTCAATTTTCTGTTCATTTCTGCCCCACAACACAGAATAAATAGAGACTTCTACTGCAAACGTGATAATACAGAAACAAATGCTGATAGATCTGGAAACTGAATAGCCTCTGCAAAAATTGGGATTATGAAGCTAAATGAACACAAATTAAGTTAACCAACATGATTTCTCAGTCCTGGAACACAGTTGAAGATATTAACTTAGCCAAGTATTAATTAGAGAGTATCATGTGTTTCAACAACTATATTATCTTTATTCCCTACACGCCTAATTAGCACAATAACTGAAACACTGCTGCTGGCAAGACAGAATACCTGATAGGCACCGGCTTTGTCACGTGTAAGATCCAGATTTGAGTTTGGCTTCTGCTACATTGGAGAAAGCTTCAGTGCTGTGCTATCTTCCCTCTTTCTGTCTCCTTCCCTCTTTTTCTAAATTACTTTTTAAATTTTTTATTTATTTTTTTTCTAAATTACTTTTCTTTTACCCTCAGAGCACTGCTCAACTCTGGTTTCTGGTAGTGTAGGAAGCATCAGGAATAAGAGCCTATTTGCATAACCATTATGCTCCCTCCCCATCCACAATTTATTTATTTTGATGAGACAGAGGAATTGAGAGAGGAAGGGAGGATAGGAAGAGAAAGAAAGACAGGTGGCGCAAAGCGCAAGGGCCCGCGTAAGGATCCAGGTTCAAGCCCCTGGCTCCCCACCTAGGGGAGTCGCTTCACAGGTAGTGAAGCAGGTCTGCAGGTGTCTATCTTTCTCTCCCCCTCTCTGTCTTCCCCACCCCCTGTCTTCATTTCTCTCTGTCCTATCCAACAACAACATCAATAACAACAATAATAACTACAAGAAGGGCAACAAAAAGAAATAAATAAATATTTAAAAAAGAATTAAAGAAAGTTAGTTTGAAGGGGTGAAGCCCAGGCAACAAGAACAAAAATAATAATAAAAAAAAATAGGGTCTGGGGAGATAGCACAATGGTTATGCAAAGAAGACTTTTGTGCCTGAGGCTCTAAGGTCTCAGGTTCAATTCCCAGCACCACCATAAACCAGAGAACCAGAGTTGAGCAGTGTTCTGGTCTATTTCTGTTTCTTTCCTTTTTAAGATCTTTATTTATTTATGAGAAAGATAGGAGGAGAGAGAGAAAGAACCAGATTTGATGTGCTGCCTGGGGTTGAATTCAGGACCTCATGCTTGAGAGTTCAGTGTTCTATCAGTTGCACCACCTCCCAGACAACTTTCCTTTTTTTTTTTTAATCTATTTATTTTCCATTTTGTTTCGCCTGTTGTTTTTATTGTTGCTGTTGTTATTGATGTTGTCGTTGTTGGATAAGACAGAGAGAAATGGAGAGAGGAGGGGGAGAGAAAGACAGACACCTGCAGACCTGCTTCACTGCCTGTGAAACAAACTCCCCTGCAGGTGGGGAGCTGGAGGCTGGAACCAGGTTTTTTTTTTTTTTTACTAGCACACAGATCAGCTCTGGTTTAAGGTGGTGCAGGGCATTAAACCTGGGACTCTGGAGCCTCAGGCATGACAGTCTGTTTGCATAAACACTATGCTATCTACTCCTGCCTGTTTCTTTCCCTCTGTATTTCCCTCCCATTAAATTGACAGTTTAAAATATTTTATTTTTTTCTTTTATTTTTTAACTTTTAGTTTATTATTATTTTTACCCAGAGCAGTGCTCAGCTCTGGTTTATGGTGGAGATATATATATATATATATATATATATATATATATATATATATAGAGAGAGAGAGAGAGAGAGAGAGAGAGAGAGAGAGAGAGAGAGAGCAGGGAATGGGGCAGTCAGTATGCAACACTGCTTCACCACTCATGAAGCTTCCCCCTAGCTGATGGGGACTAGGGCTTGAACCCAGGTCCTTATGCACTGTAATGTGTATACTTTAGTTGGTGCACCACTGTTCAACCCCTTTAATTTTTTTTTTCTTTTGCCTCTAGGATTGTCACTGGGGCTCGGTGCCAACACTATGAATCCACTGCTTCTGATGATTTTTTTCCCATTTTATTGCATAGGACAGAGAAATTGAGAGGAGGGGGAAATTGAGAGGGAAAGAGAAAGATAGAAACCTGCAGATCTGCTTTGCTGCTTGTGAGGCTTCCCTCCACCCCACTCCCTCCTGGTAGGGAGTGGGTGTTTGAACCCCAATCCTTGCTGGATCCTTGCCCAGCTTAGTACTTTGTGCATACCACCGCCCATACCCACGACACCCCCCATCCTGCTTTAATTTTTCTAAAGAGAGAAATGAGTGATTTAGGAGACTACATAGTGGATATAGCATGTAACTTAAAAGCATGAAGTTCCAAGTTTAATCACTTGCATTACATTTGGCACAGTTAAGTTCTGAATTGTTCTGTCTCGTATTAATAAAAGTTTTTTTTTCAGGGGTAGATAGCATAATGGTTATACAAAGAGACCCTCATGCCTGAGGTTTCAAAGGCCCAGGTTTAATCTCCTGAAGCAGCAGTGCTCTGATAAAAAACAAACAAAAGGGAGTTGGGTGGTAGCACAGCGGGTTAAGTGCAGGTGGCTCAAAGCATAAGGACCGGCATAAGGATCCTGACTCAAGCCCCATAAGGATCCTGACTCGAGCCTCCGGCTCCCCAGCTGCAGGGAGTTTGCTTCACAGGCAGTGAAGGTCTGCAGATGTCTATCTTTCTTTCCCCCTCTCTATTTTCCCATCCTCACTTAATATCTTTCTCTCTTATCCAACAAGATCAATGACAACAATAACAATAACGACAATGATAAACAAGGGCAACAAAAGGGAAAATAAATAAATATAAACAAAGTTTTCTTTATTTTTATTTATTATTATTATTATTACCAGAGCACTGCTCATCTCTGGTTTCTGGTGGTGTGGAGGATTGAACCTGGGACTTTGGAGCCTCAAGTGTGAGTCTCTTCTTTGTATAACCATTATGCTATACTCTCTCTCTCTTCTCTCTCTCTCTCTCTCTCTCTCTCTCTATATATATATATATATATATACATATATATATGTTTTAATTATCTTTTTATTTTACTTTTTTAAAAGAATTTATTTATTCATGAGAAAGATAGGAGGAGAGAGAAAGAACCAGACATCACTCTGGTACATGTGCTGCCGGGGACTGAACTCAGGACCTCATGCTTGAGAGTCCAATACTTTATCCACTGCGCCACCTCCCAGCCCACTAAATTATCTGTTTATTTATTGGATAAAGACAGCCAGATATCGAGAGGGGAAGAGGTGATAGAGAGGGAGAGAGTCAGAGAAATACCTGCAATACTACCTCACCACTCGTGAAATTTTCCCCCTACAGATGGGGACCAGAGGCTTGAACCTGGGTCCTTAGCGATTGTATCATGTGTGCTTAACCAGGTGTGCCCCTCCCAGCACCATTAGAAGTCTTTTATTTATTTATTTATTTATTTATTTAAGGGTCGTGTGGTAGCGCAGCGGGTTAAGTGAAGTGTACATAAAAAAATAAAAATAAAAAGTGAAGTGTGTATGGCACAAAGCGCTAGGACCAGAGTAAGGATCGGGGTTCCAGACCCTGGCTCCTCACCTGCAGGGAGGTCGCTTCACAGGCGGTGAAGTAAGTCTGCAGGTGTCTATCTTTTTCTCCCCCTCTGTTTTCCCCTCCTTTCTTTCTTTCTTTCTTTTTTTTTAATAATTTATTTCTTTATTGGGGAATTAATGCTTTACATTCAACAGTAAATACAATAGTTTGTACATGCATAACATTCCCCAGATTCCCATTTAACAATACAACCCCCACTATTTCATTCATCATTTTTCATGGACCTGTATTCTCCCCACCCACCCACCCACCCACCCCAGAGTCTTTTACTTTGGTGTAATACTCCAATTCCATTTCAGGTTCGACTTGTGTTTTCTTTTCTAATCTATCCCCTCCTTTCTTGATTTCTCTCTGTCCTATCCAACAAGAATAATAACCACAGGGAGTCGGGCGGTTGCTCAGCGAGTCAAACTGCAGGTGGCGCAAAGCGCAAGGACCGGCTTAAGGATCGAGGTTTGAGCCCTCACCTGCAGGGGAGTCACTTTACAAGCGGTGAAGCAGGTCTGCAGGTGTCTTTGTCTCCCCCCTCTCTGTCTTCCCCTCCTCTCTCCATTTCTCTCTGTCCTATCTAACAACGACAACAACAATAACTACAACAAGAATGAAAAACAACAAGGGCAACAAAAGAGAAAATAAATATTAAAAATATTTTAAAAATTAGAAAAAGGGGAGTCGGGCGTTAGCACAGCGGGTTAAGCGCATGTGGTGCAAAGTGCAAGAACTGGCATAAGGATCCCAGTTCAAGCCCCTGGCTCCCCACATACAGGGGAGTCGCTTCACAAGCTGTGAAGCATGTCTGTAGGTGTCTTTCTCTCCCCTTCTCTATCTTCCCCTCCTCTATTTCTCACTGTCCTATCTAACAACGACGACATCAATAACAACAACAATATTAACTACAACAACAATGAAAAACAAGGGCAACAAAAGGGAAAAAAAAACAATGAATTTTGATTTCTGGCTGTCTCTATCCAATAAATAAAGGTTAAAAAAAAATTCTTGGGAGTTGGGCAGTAGCGCAGTGGGTTAAGTGCATGTGGTGCGAAGCGCAAGGACCGGTGGTGTAAGGATGCCGGCGGTTCCAGCTCAGCTCCCCACCTCAAGGGAGCCACTTCACAAGTGGTGAAGCAGGTCTGTAGGTGTCTGTCTTTCTTCCCCCCTCTCTGTCTTTCCCTCCTCTCTCCATTTCTTTCTGTCCTATCCAACAGTAATGACATCAACAACAATAAAACAATAAGGGCAACAAAAAAGGAATAAATAAATAATTTTAAAAAAAATTTCTTCTTTTTTTACCAGAGCACTGCTCAGCTTTAGTTTATGGCTGTATGGGGGATTGAACTTGGGACTTGAGAGCCTCAGGCATGAAAGTCTCTTTGCATAACCATTATGCTATACTCCCCCACCCAAAAGTCTTTTTTTTTATATAAATCTTTTTTTAAAACTTTACTTTTATTTGATAGAACAGAGAGAAATTGAGAGGGAGAGATAGAGAATGAGATGCAGAGAGACACCTGCATCCCTGCTTCACCATTCCTGAAGCCTCCTGAAACTTTTTCCATGCAGGTGAGGATGAGACACTTACCCAGATGCACCATCACCTGGCCCCAAAAGTTTTAAGTATTTGTTTACTTAGATCTATATTAATGAGAGGGAGAGAGTAAACCAGAGCATTACTCTACCCCATTTGATGCTGGACATCAAACTCAGGACTTCATGATCACAAATCCAAAATTCTATCACTAAAAGAATAATGAAAGCATAAAGTAAATTCTACCACTGTGCTGCCTTCCAGGCTGCTAAATGAACAACTATAATTAATTAGTTAATTAATTCTTTATTTTTCAGTTATCAAAAATACTTTATTTGTGAACAATGTGAGAAACTGAAACTACCTTTGTATACTTTCCATTTGGAATTTAATTCATTTTTAAAGATTTTAAAAATATTTATTTATTTTCTTTTTGTTGCCCTTTTTTTATTGTTGTTGTAGTTATTGTTGATGTAGTCGTTGTTGGATAGCGCAGAGAGAAATGGAGAGAGGAGGGGAAGACAGAGAGGGGGAGAGAAAGACACCTGCAGATCTGCTTCACTGCCTGTGAAGCAACTCCCCTGCAGGTGGGGAGCTGGCGGCTCAAACCGGGATCCTTAAGTTGGTCCTTGTGCTTTGCGCCACTTGCGCTTAACCCGCTGAGCTACCACCTGACTCCCCAATTTATATTTTTTAAATTTATTTTTAATTTTTTAGCACAGCCAGCGTTATTGCTGCCTGCATTATGATGACACTGCTACTGGTGCCCATTTTTTTATATCTATTTATTTTCCTTTTTGTTGCCCTTGTTGTTTTTTATTGTTGTAATTAATTCATATTTTTAATCTGAGCACTGCTTAGTTCTGGTTTATGATAGTGCCAAGGATTGAATGTAAACCTCTAGTACCTTGGGCATGGGAGTTACATAAACAGCTATTTTATCTTCCCAGCTATCATTGGATTATCTTAATAGAATTAATATGTTCATCCACAAAATGTCCTTTAGCTGCAGTAACTAGGAGCAATGGTAAAGGACTAGGGCAAATGCACTTCAAAATAGCTGGATGTTAGTTAAATTTATTTATTTTTTTGTTTTACTAGAGTGCTAATCAGCTCTGGTTTATGGTGGTGCCAGGGACTGAACCTGGGATATAAGAGCTTCAGGGATGACAATCTCTTTTTTTCCCCCCATTTTGTTGCCCGTGTTGTAGCCTTGTGGTTACTATTGTTGTTGATGTCGTTCGTTGTTGGATAGGACAGAGAGGAATGGAGAGAGGAGGTTCCCTCTCTGACAGAGAGGGGGAGAGAAAGACAGACACCTGCCGACCTGCTTCACCTCCCGTGAAGCGACTCTCCTGCAAGTTGGGATGCCCGGGCCTCGAACCGGGATCCTTCCGCAGGTCCTTGCGCTTTGTGCCACGTGCGCTTAACCCGCTGCCCTACCACCCGACCCGCGACAATCTCTTTAATCTGTTCATAGGCATTATGCTATATATTCCCGCTCCTGTTACATTTATTTATTTAATATTTTTGTTTGTTTATTATTGACTAGAGCCAGAGAGATATTGAGAGGAGAGTGGGAGATAGACAGGGAAAGAAAGGCTTTTGCAGCCCTATTTCACCAATCATGAAGCTTTTCCCCCAACAGGTGGGGACCAGGGGCTTGAACTTGAGTCCTTGAACACTGTAGTTTGAGTGCTTAACCAGGTGCGCCACTGCCTGGCCCCACATTCATTTTTTCAGTGTAATCTTATTTATTTTTACTAGAGCACTGGTCGGTTTTGATTTACGGTACTGATAGGTATTGAATTTGGGATGTCTAACTCCGGGCATAATCTTTTTTTTGTCTCCACGGTTATCACTGAAGCTCAGTGCCTGCACTACAAATTCACTGCTCGTGGAGGCCATTTTTTCGATTTTTTTGGATAAGAGAGAGAAATTGTGAGGGGAGGAGAACCCCGCAGGTGACGAGCGGGTTGGGAGGGGGTGGTTCGAACCAGTAATTTTTAAAAATATTTTAAAAATTATCTTTATTTTTATTTATTTATTGGATAGAGACAGCCAGAAACAAAGAGGGAAGGGGGAGATAGAGAAGGAGCGAGACAGAGAGACACCTACAGCTCTGCTTCACCACTTGTGAAGCTTTCTCCCTGCAGGTGGGACCAGGGGCTGGAACCTGGGACCTCACACACTGTAACATGTGTGTTCAACCAGGTGCGCCACCACCTGGCCCCCTCAAACCAGTATTTTTGCGCAGGTCCTTGGGCTTCATAATATGTGTGCTTAACACGGCCCTCAGGCATAATCTTTTGCCATGTTCCCATCCTAAATAATTTTTTTATATTTATTTATTCATGTATTTATTTATTTATTCCCTTTTGTTGTTTTATTGTTGTAGTTATTATTGATGTCGTTGTTGGATAAGACAGAAAGAAATGGAGAGAGCAGGGGAAGACAGAGAGGGGGAGAGAAAGACAGACACCTGCAGACCTGCTTCACCGCCCGTGAAGCGACTCCCCTGTAGGTGGGGAGCCGGGGGTTCAAAGTGGGATCCTTAAGCCGGTCCTTGCGCTTTGCTCCATGTGCGCTTAACCCGCTGCGCTACCGACCGACTCCCAAGTTGGGTTTTGTTTTTGCTATCTTTATTTTATTGGCTAGAGAAAACCAGAAACTGAGAGAGAGGGGGGTGACAGAGAGAGACAGAGAGACACCTGCAGCCCTGCTTCACCACTCGTGAAGCTTCTCCTCTGCAGGTGGGGACCAAGGGCCCAAACCTGGGTCCTTGCGCACTATAACATGTGCGCTCAACCAAGTGCGCCACCACCACGCCCCCAATAAATCTTTTTAAAAAAGTATCTAGAGATAATAAAGATCATTTATTACACGTCAGAGTTTTAAATGTGGCAAAGTCAAAGAGAGACAAATCAGAGCACACTGCTCTGGTACTTGCAGTGCCAGGGATCCCACTGGGAAAACCTCAAGTGTGCAAGTCTAGTGTCCTGATAACTATGTCTCCCCAGCCCTGGAGATTTTTAAGTTTAAAGGATGTTGCCTGTTGACATATAGATAGATACTCAACACTACAAATGTAAAGTATCTAAATCTCTTCATAAACTATTGAGTAGTGAGCCTAATGGCAATGTTTTATTCCTTCTGTGACTTGTTGGGAAGTTAATTTTAATTTTAATTAATTTATTAAACACTTATTTATTTATTTATTTACTTGCTTCCAGGGTTATTGCTGGGGCTCGGTGGCTGCACTACAAATCCACTGCTCCTGGAGGCCATTTTTCACATTTTATTGCCCTCGTGGTCGTCGTTATTATTATTGTTGTCATTGCTGCTGTTGTTGCACAGGAGAGAGAAATTGAGAGAGGAGGGGAGACAGAGAGGGGTAGAGAAAAACACATGCAGTCCTGCTTCACTGCCTGTGAAGCAAACCCCTGCAAGTGGGGAGCGGGGGGCTTGAACAGGGATACTTAAGCGTGTCCTTGAGCTTTGCGCCATGCGCGCTTAACCCGCTGCGCTACCGCCGGACACCCGGGAAGTTAATTTTTGTGTTTACTTTTCAGAACGCTGCTCTAGGTCCTGGGTTTAAACGTGGACTTCAGGGCCTCAGGCATTAAAGCCTTTCCCATAAACTCTAAGCTATCTCCCCAGCCTTAACGGGGAAATTATACTGCTAGAACAAACCTGTTTTTATGAGGTCCCAAAATGAAATAAGGCGAATGTGTTTGTGAAATCGGTCAAGATCTTATTTCTAGTAGGCCCTCAACTTGTTCCTCTCAACCAGAGAACATCTACTATTTTTAGGAAAATATAGAGGTGATTGCGCTCAGAGGCGATGTAGATAGAATAGAGCCCTTCCCCTAACGGGTCTCCTCCGGAACCCACAGGAATGAGGATAGTTGCTTTCACCGCAAGACTCGTCCGGGACAATACTCATTCAAATTTTCCCCAGCAAATCACAGTGGCCCACAGCCAAATTCTTTTACGCGCATTGGCCAACTGGAGACTTCAGCCCACGCAATGCCTCCCGCCTCTCATTCGATAACCAATAGGAAAGATTACTACTACGTAAGTTAGTGTCATCGAGGAGCGTACTTTCAATTGGCTGTTGGAGCTACCAATCCCTGTGTGGGCGGGGCCATGTGAGCTGTCCTATATAAGGAGAGGACAAAGGCGGCGACACCGCCTGTGTCGTCCGCCATCTTGTTGGAAGCAAGGTGGCCTCCAGGTTTCCTGAGCGTCTTCTCCGCTTCTGCCTCGACCGTCCCTTGATCTCAGACATGTCTCGGGATCGGTTCCGGAGCCGCGGCGGTGGCGGTGGCGGTTTTCACCGGCGCGGAGGAGGCGGTGGCCGTGGCGGGCTTCACGACTTCCGCTCCCCGCCTCCCGGCATGGGCCTCAATCAGAACCGCGGACCCATGGGCCCCGGCCCAGTCCAGGGTGGACCGAAACCTCCCATCCCGCCACCGCCTCCCCATCAACAGCAGCAGCAGCCGCCGCCGCAGCAGCCACCGCCACAGCAGCCGCCGCCGCTGCAGCCGCCGCCGCTTCAGCCGCCGCCGCTTCAGCCGCCGCCGCAGCCGCAGCAGCACCCGCCGCAGCCGCTCCCGCCGCAGCCGCTCCCGCCGCAGCCGCCCCAAGACTCGGCGAAGCCTGTCGTTCCTCAGGGGCCCGGTACGGCTCCCGGGGTAGGCAGCGCCCCTCCGGCCTCCGGCTCGGCGCCGCCCGCCACTCCTCCGGCGTCTGGGGCTCCTGCAGGCCCAGGGCCCACCCCGACTCCGCCGCCCGCCGTCACCTCGGCGCCCCCCGGGCCTCCGCCGCCAGCGCAGCCGAGCAGCGGGGTTCCCACCACGCCTCCGCAGACCACAGGCCCGCCGCCTCCCTCCGCCGGAGGTCCGGGGCCCGGGCCCAAGCAGGGGCCAGGACCGGGCGGCCCTAAAGGCGGCAAGATGCCTGGCGGGCCGAAGCCCGGCGGCGCCCCAGGCTTGAGCACGCCTGGCGGCCATCCCAAGCCGCCGCACCGAGGCGGCGGGGAGCCCCGCGGCGGCCGGCAGCACCACCCGCCCTACCACCAGCAGCACCACCAGGGCCCCCCACCCGGCGGACCAGGCGGGCGAACCGAGGAGAAGATCTCCGACTCGGAGGTGAGTGGGCCCCGCAGCGACGCGGCGGTTTCCCTAAGATGGCGGCGCCCCCATTACCGTCCCCTCCCCCGCCCCCTCCCGCTCGGTCCTCCATTTTGTCGGCGACCGGAAAGGGCGCCTGCGCTCGGGCCTGGGGGCGGGGCTGGAGGCCCGGACCGGCTGGCAGGCTTGCGGCGGGCGCGGGACCGAGGAAGGGAGCGGGCAGACGCTCTGACGGGGCTGCTCCAGTATGCGGGACCTGGGCACCGTTGTGGACCCTGAAGTGTAGGGCTGCGTGGAGCGGGGCCGTTGAGACTGAAAAGCGCAGGCGCACTCACGTGATCACGAACTTTGGGCCTGTTTCTTTGTTTAATTTCTGTCGGGAACCGAGTAGATTTGTGGCTCCTGCGGCTGCAAGTTTTTATAATCCCGTTCGTGAGCGCTGTTTGTCTGTTCTTAAGAGTGCACATTATGAGGCCAGGAGGTGGCGCACCTTGTTAAGCACTTACTTTACAGTACAAGGACCCAGGTTCAAGACCCTGGTCCTCACCTGCAGGGAGACAGCTTTATGAGTAGTGAAACAGGGTTGCAGGTGTCTATCTCCCCATTCTCTATTTGTCTCTATCCAATAATAAATAAAAATATTAAAGAGTATTAAATGCATTGGATGTTAGGATTATGTTGGCTATTCACTTTAGATTTTAAACAGAAAGGGTGACCAGTTGATGGAGAAAATGCAGTGCTGCTGTGCCCTGCCCACCAAGGTCCCTGGAGTTTTTTTTATTTATTTATTTTTATTTTTGAGAGAGATGCAGAGAAAGACACAGTGAAAAACACCAGAGCACTGCTCAGCTCTGGTTTATGGTGGTGCAGGGCATTGAATCTGGGACTTCACAGCCTCAGGCATGAGAGTTTCTTTGCATAACCATTATGCTATCTACCCCCACCCGTCCCTGAAGTTTTAAGTCACGTTTTTCTCACTAGGGATTTAAAGCGAACTTGGCTCTCTTGAGGAGGCCCGGAGAGAAAACTTACACTCAGCGTTGCCGGTTGTTTGTTGGGAATCTGCCTGCTGATATCACAGAAGATGAATTCAAAAGACTATTTGCTAAATATGGAGAACCAGGAGAAGTTTTCATCAACAAAGGCAAAGGATTCGGTTTTATTAAACTTGTGAGTGTTTTACTCCCTATTATGTAAAGGTCATATGAAAGGGTCATATTTTGAAAGGGTCATAGTTGCAACTATAGACGTGTTAACATGTTGATTTTGATGCCTAGAGTAAGGTGGTTACAGGAAAAATAGAACTTCTGTATGTTGTGTTGCTGGTACCTAAGAAAGGTAGAGAGAAAGAATGAGGAGTGGCAGTGGGCTCAAGACAACTGAAGTGTGGCATAATTTGAGGTCATTAATGAACCTGTCTGATACTTTTAGGAATCCAGAGCTTTGGCTGAAATTGCTAAAGCTGAACTTGATGATACACCCATGAGGGGTAGACAACTTCGAGTTCGTTTTGCCACACATGCTGCAGCCCTGTCAGTCCGTAATCTTTCACCTTACGTTTCCAATGAACTCTTGGAAGAAGCCTTTAGCCAGTTCGGTCCTATTGAAAGAGCAGTTGTAATTGTGGATGATCGTGGAAGATCTACAGGGAAAGGCATTGTTGAATTTGCTTCAAAACCAGCTGCAAGAAAAGCATTCGAAAGATGCAGTGAAGGTGTTTTCTTACTGACAACGTAAGTTTTGTGCTTAGTAATTTTTGTTTACCAGTTTGTATAAAAATTGCATAAGGAGCTCAGCTGTGGTGCACCTGGCTAAGTGAATATTACAGTGCAGAAGGGCCTGGGTTCAAGCCCCTGGTCCCCACCTGGGGGGGGGGAAGAAGTTCTCCAGTGATGTCTATTTCCTCCCTTCTCAATTTCTCCGTCTTTACAATAATTTTATAAAACAAACTTATGTGTTGGACCGTTTCATTAACAGAACCCCTCGTCCAGTTATTGTGGAACCACTTGAACAGTTAGATGATGAGGATGGTCTTCCTGAAAAACTTGCACAGAAGAATCCAATGTATCAAAAGTAAGACTAATAATCGTTTTGACCAGTGTTATTATGTATGAGTATGCTTTATATGTAGTAGTTTTTCACTGTTGCTTAAAATGCACAATTTTAAATGGATATGAGTTTTATGAAAATTTTAAAGGTTTTTAAATGATTATCAAGGGCCAGGGATTAGCATACCTGGTTAAGCACTCACATTACAGTGCACAGGGACCCAGGTTCAAGCCCCTGGTCCCTGCTTGCAGGAGGAAAGCTTCACAAGTGGTGAAACAGGGCTGCAGCTGTAGGTGTCTTTGTCTCTCTCCCTCACTCTTTCTCTCCTTTTAATTTCTGTCTGTATCCAATAATAAGTAAAATGAATTTCAGATGGTTAGGGATTGTTCTTGATATTCTCTTTGGGCTACTGCATGATATGTAAGTTTCATCATTTTTTAAAATGGAAGCCCTGGGGCAGTGGCGCAATGGGTTAAGCGCACGTGGCGCAAAGCGCAGGGACCTGCATAAGGATCCCGGTTCGAGCCCCCAGCTCCCCACCTGCAGGGGAGTCGCTTCATAGGCGGTGAAGCAGGTCTGCAGGTGTCTTTCTCTCCCCTCTCTCTCTGTTTTCCCCTCCTCTCTCCATTTCTTTCTGTCCTATCCAACAACAAAGCAACGTCAACAATGGCAATAATAACCGCAACGAGGCTGCAACAACTAGGGCAACAAAAAGGGGGAAAAATGGCCTCCAGGAGCGGTGGATTCATGGTGCAGAGACCGAGCCCAGCAATAACCCTGGAGGAAAAAAAAAAATGGAAGCCCTTTATCCCTTGAGGTTGGTTGGCCAGGAGATGGCACAATAGATAAAGCATTGGACTGCAAAGCATGAGATCCTGTGTTTAATCTATGCCAGCATACGTACCAGAGTGATGTCTGGTCATTTGTCTGCTATCTTTCTCATACATATAAAGAGCTGGGTGGTGTCATACCTGGTTGAGTGCACATGTTACAATGCACAAGGACCCAGGTTTGGCCCCTGTCCCCACCTGCAGGGGGAAAGCTTGACAAGTGTTGAAGCAGCGCTGCAGGTGTCTCTGTATTCCTCTCTATTAACCCCTTCCCTCTTAATTTCTGGCTGTCTCCAATAAAAAAAGACAATAAAAAAGGGGCCAGGTGGTGGCCACCTGGTTGAGTGCATGTAGTACAATGTGCAAGGGCCCCAGGTTCAGACCTTGGTCCCCACCTGGAAGAGGAAGCAGGACTGCAGATGTGTCTCTGTCTCTCCCTATCACCTCCTCCCTCTTGATTTCTGGCTGTCTATCCAAAAAGTAAAGAATAATAAATTAAATAAAAAATTAAAATAATATAACTCTTTGACAAAAGTAACTTTGTATGCAAACTTTAGAAAGAAATGGTTTCACAAAATACAGCCATCAAATTTTGAGTTCATGTCGCAGTGGATAAAGCATTAGTCTCAAGCATGAGGTCCTAAGTTCAATCCCCTGCAGCACATGTACAAGAGTGATGTCTGGTTCTTTCTAGTGGGTTAAGTGCAGATGGCCCAAAGCTCAAGGACTGGTGTAATGATCCCAGTTTAAGCCCCCAGCTCCCCACCTGCAGGGGAGTCACTTCATAGGCGGTGAAGCAGGTCTGCAGGTGTCTTATCTTTCTCTTCCCCTCCTCTCCGATTCTCTATCCTATTCAACAATGACAACTAATAACTACATTAATAAAACAATGTCAACAAAAGGGAATAAATATTTAAAAAAGTAAAATCTTCAAAAATATGACTTAGGAAACAATTAAGGAGATGGAAATGCCCTCATTTTATCATTCCAGGATTTGTATTTTTGTATGAACCGAAATGGTTTGTTTGCCTTTTAGCATTCATTTCATAGGCCAGGGAAAAGATGGATTTTATTATTTATAATTTTTATCTATTTAAAAAAGGAGACATTAATTAAAGCCATAGGATAGGAGGGCTACAACTCCACACAATTCCCACCACCAGATCTCTATATCCCATCCCCTCCCCTGATAGCTTTCCTATTCTTTATCCCTCTGGGAGTATGGACCCAAGGTCATTGTGGGATGCAGAAGGTGGAAGGTCTGGCTTCTGTAATTGATTCCCCACTGAATATGGGCATTGACTGGTCGATCCATACTCCCAGTCTGCCTCTCTCTTTCCCTAGTAGGGTGGAGCTCTGGGGAATCAGAGTTCCAGGACACATTGGTGTGGTCGTCTGTCCAAGGAAGTCTGGTCAGCATCATGCTGGCTGGCATCTGGAACCTGGTGGCTGAAAAGAGAGTTGACATACAAAGCCAAACAAATTGTTGACCAATTATGGACCTACAGGCTGGAATCATGCAGATGAAGTGTTTGGGGGGGGGGGTGTTGCTCACTACAGACTATCCTGTACTTTGCTTTCAGGTATATATTTTGCCCTAGTTTATGGATACGTGTGAACATATGCTCTATCTCAGGGGACCTGGTCTATATCTAGGTTTTGGGACTTTGTTAGGAGGTGAACCACCTGGAATGGAATTAGAGAATCCTATGAAAGGAAAGGTCTCACCCAAGTAATGAAGCTGAAGGGTTGTCATTCCACACCTGAAGTCTCTGGACACAGTTGTGAAGCATGCTGGGGTGGCACTTGTTGCATTGAATATAATTTGATATGAATTGAGAGCAGCATGCAGTGAAGTGGGCCCCACCCTAAGGTTCCAGGACTGGGGAAAATAGGCTCTATAGTGGAAATGTGAGGTTCCTTCAAGAAGACAACGGATAGTTATTGTTATCACATTAATTTGGTAATTGGATTAACTTTGAAAAGTCCCGTTGTTAGGATTTGATGTATAATACCCAACATCTTGTATATAGCTGTGCAAAGATGGATGTTTTTAAGGCAACTAGGTAGGAGTACTGTGTTAATTAATAAATTGGTTCATGTTTTGCTTTATAAGGGAAAGAGAAACCCCTCCTCGATTTGCTCAGCATGGCACATTTGAATATGAATATTCCCAGCGGTGGAAGTCCCTGGATGAAATGGAAAAACAGCAACGAGAACAAGTTGAAAAAAACATGAAAGATGCAAAGGACAAATTGGAAAGTGAAATGGAAGATGCCTATCATGAGCATCAGGCAAATCTTTTGCGTCAAGGTAAGTTTTGCTGACCTTAAATAACACAGTTATATGTGCTTGGAACTTCAAGGCTTATTTATGTGAACCTCAAATCTTAATTTTCCTATGTTAAGATCTAATGAGGCGCCAGGAAGAACTGAGGCGAATGGAAGAACTTCACAATCAAGAAATGCAGAAACGTAAAGAAATGCAGTTAAGGTAAAATTTTGTTACATAAAGGTGATTGCTCACTAGTTGCAAGAGTACTATGAATGGAAGGAGCCCCAGCTGCGGATGGGAACACCATGCTGAGGGGAAAGAAACTGCATAAACATTGGAGTAGTGCAATGTTACATTTCTCTGTGTGTGTCCTAGAAGAGTCAGCTGGGAGTGTATAAGCGCAGATGCCGCAAAGCACAAGGGCCAGGCTTAAGGATCCTGGTTCAAGCCTCCAGCTCTCTACCTACAGGGCAGTCACTTTACAGGTAGTGAAGCAGGTCTGCAGGTGTCTCTTTCTCCCTCCTTCATTTCTCTCTGTTCTAATGACATCAATAACAATAATAACCAAAACAATAAAAAACAAGGACAAGTGCAAAACTACATTTGGGGGCCAGGTGGTAGTGCACTGGGTTAAGTGTAAGGATCCTGGTTTGAGCCCCAGGCATCCCACCTGCAGAGGGATCACAGGCAGTGAAGCAGGTCTGCTGGTGTCATCTTTCTCTCCCCCTCTGTCTTCCCTTCTCTGTTCTGTCCAACAACAGCAATTACAATAACATGGGCAACAAGAATGGGGGTTAGATGGCATCCAGGAGCAGTGAGTTTGTAGTGTAGGCATCAAGCCCCAGTGATAAACCCTGGAGACAAAAAAAAAAACACATTGAAAACCTTAGGGGGTGGTGATCCAGGAGTGGTACAGTGGATAAAGCAATGGAAGCTCAAGCATGAGGTCCTGAGTTCAGTCCCCAGCAGCACATGTACCAGAGTGGTGTGGTTCTTCCTATCATTCTCATTAATAAATAAAACATTTTAAAAATGTTTTTAAAAAACATTGTTAAAGAAGCGTTGAAGGGGGCTTATAGGCTATAGGCAGTGGTTCACACAAACTCCTGCATTTCCTTACCTGTAGGGGGACACTAGCAAAAGGTGAAGCAGGTCTGCAGCTTTTGTCGATTGTTCATCCTTATTCCTCTCAATTTCTGTTTTATCAAAAAAGATAAATGTACCTTGGCTACTGGGAAAGGTAGATTCCTCATGTAGGTACCAGCAACAACCCTGGTGGGTGGTAATTTTTAAAAGGTTAGGGGTGGGCTGGCAAAAACAGTTGATTTGAATAGTGTGCTGCTTTGCCATGGGCATGACCCAATTTAAGTTCCAGCCCTCACCATGCTACAGGAATCTGCGCTGCAGTTTTCTCTGACTTTATCTTAAAATTTTTTAAAAAAATATTTTTTAATATTTATTTTTATTTATTCCCTTTTGTTGCCCTTGTTTTATTGTTGTAGTTATTATTGTTGTCATTGTTGTTGGATAGGACAGAGAGAAATGGAGAGGGGAGGGGGAAGACAGAGAGAGGGAGAGAAAGATAGACACCTGCAGACCTGTTTCACCGCTTGTGAAGCGACACTCCTGCAGGTGGGGAGCCAGGGCTTGAACCAGGATCCTTATGCGGGTCCTTGTGCTTAGCGCCACCTGTGCTTAACCCACTGCGCTATAGCCCGACTCCCCTTAAAATTTTTTTTTTTTTAATTAAACCTTTGTTTCTGAATTAACATTATCTTTTAAGATATACTTGTGCTGGGAAAACAAACAGCTGTTGGTATGCAATAGTCTTTCATGCTTGAGACTTCAAAGTCACTACCACCACCAAAAGCCAGAGTTAAGCATTGGTCTGGGTTGGGGACAAAAGAGAAACATTGTAGGTAAAAACATTTTTTTTAAAGTACATAGAGATTAAGTACAATATCCAGCCTGGTAGTGGTGGTTCACCTGGTTAATCACTCAGTGTGCAAGGGTCCAGGTTCAAGTTCCTGGTCCCCATCTTAAGGGGGAAAGCAGAGGTGCAAATGTTTCTTGTCTTCCACCCTCTCAATTTTTGTCTATCCAATAGGTAATATTAAGTGTTTTTTTATAATTAAAAAAATATTCCCTTTTGTTGCCTTTGTTTTATTGTTGTAGTTATTGTTAGTGATGTCATTGTTGGATAGGACAGAGAAATGGAGAGAGGAGGGATAAGATGGGAAGAGAAAGACACCTGCAGACCTGCTTCATCACTTGTGAAGCAACCCCTCCCTGCAATTGGGGAGCTGGGGACTTGAACTGGGATCCTTACACGGGTCCTTACGATTTGCGCCACGTGTGCTTAACCCGCTGCACTACCACCCCGAGTCTCAATCTTTATTTTTTGGATAGAGACAGCCAGAAGTTGAGAGGAAGAGGGGAGAGAGGGACACAGAGACACCTGCAGCCCTGCTTCATCACTTGGAAAGCTTCCCCCCCCCCGCAGGTGGGGACCGGGGTCTTGAACCTGATTCTTGCTCACTGTAACATGCGCTCAACCAGGTGTGCCACCACCTGGCCCCTAAACATGTTTTTCTTTAGTGCTTTATTTGCTTTAGTCTTTACAGCTTTTGTCCTAAATATCACCATCCATGCTTTTATTGCATTTGCTGAATGAAACCTGGATTTTCCTAGAGATAGTTTTATAAGATTTATTTTAAAATATATAGCTAACATTCTAGTTTGCATTTGAATATTTTTAGGCAGGAGGAGGAGCGACGTAGAAGAGAAGAAGAGATGATGATTCGTCAACGTGAAATGGAAGAACAGATGAGACGCCAAAGAGAGGAAAGTTATAGCCGGATGGGCTACATGGATCCAGTAAGTTATTTTATTGAAATCTAATTGGAGAACAAATATACTAATATTAATAGTATATATGAAATGAATCTGTTGTTTGGGGGATCAAAATGTCTGGATGCAGTTTGAGAGTATTTTGAACAGGATGGATCGTAGTGCACTGAAGAACATGCATGTCACCATGTGTAAATGAACCGGGTTCAGGGACAAACCCCCACCCACCCACCCACCTGAAGGGAGGAATGCTTCACGAGAGGTTGACACAGAGCTGACACAGTGCTACAGGTCTCTGTCTACTCTTATCTCAATTCTGTGAAAAGGAAAAAAAAAAAAAGGAAAAATGCTGCCTGGAGCTGTGGATTCATTCATGTGCGCACTTCACCTAATCTATAACCCTGGTGTCAAAAAAAAACCTGTATTGTGAACCATTTAATTTATGGACAGCTGATTATACTCTTGAGTGTTAGTAAGAGTATAGTGCAAGTATATAAAAGGGGTCTTTTTTTTTTCCCCCCCAGAGAGAAAGAGACATGAGAATGGGTGGTGGAGGAGCAATGAACATGGGAGGTAAGTATGAAAATTGAATTGCCAGTACCATTGGGTATAAATATTCTGGTTGAATTGTAACCAGCATTTTTATTTCCCCTAGATCCCTATGGTTCAGGAGGCCAGAAATTCCCACCTCTAGGTGGTGGCGGTGGCATAGGTTATGAAGCTAATCCTGGAGTTCCACCAGCAACCATGAGTGGTTCCATGATGGGAAGCGACATGGTAATGTATCTTGAGGGACATCGTGCCAAGGAAGTTCTTGCTTTGACCACTTAATGTGTGTGTGCGCGCGCGTGTGTGTTTTAAGGAGGTGGCTGGACCTCTTTTTTTTAGATCCCCCTCATGTAAATTATAATATTGAAGATTATTTTGGCAATTTTGAAGAACTCTGGTAGCCTAAAAGATAAGGTTGCCAGTGAAAAATCAATGATGTTAGTTGTATGGGAAATTACTATGGCAACAAGTAGATTTAGGTGCTTCCTCTATTACATTGCTTGTGTACTTTGTCACTTCGGTGCTTGGCAAATCAGATTCAAACTTTAGATAACGGACCTGATTATTCTACATCTGAGAGTAGTTAAATGGCAAACTCACTTATTAAGCTGGTATTTGCCATAATGAATCAGACTTGTAGTTTTTACTATAGGCATGCTTTAGTGACATAGAAATTTGACCTATATTTGGTGTGGCTTCTACCCATGAAAAGGGAATTATTTAGTGATTGACTCGTCGTTACCCACCTGTTGGGCCTGTCTATAGGTAACACTTTCTAAAATAAACTTGACATCTCTACTTGGCAACAGGGTAGCAAAAATCAGTGATTTTTAAACATAAACAGTTGTGTGTATTTGACCTGACACTTCATGATGTTTCAGTGGCTTAGCTTTATAGATAGTTTGTCAGGAAACTTTACAGATATCAAGTGAATTGGTCTGAGTGGTTGTTGGGATTTTAAAAATATTAGGATAACAGTACTGGTTTTAGAAGTGGGGTTAGGGGAGACTATATTTTCACAACAGTTGAATCTAAGAAGTCTACCTGCAAACTTTGGGAAAGGAGGGAAGCTGCAGCATGTAGTTTAATAGATTCAGTCTACATATAGGAGTGAAAGAACTTAATATGGGCCTTCACCTCTTAAATCTTGTAAGATTTATTCTGATAGGAGAGTCCAGAGCAGCATCTAGCATACACATGGCAAGGATTGAACTCAGGAACTTGGGCTTACTACTGTTGCTGCACTACTTCCCAGGCCTAGGCCTCTACTTGAGGCTTTTGAGAATTGTATAGTTGGTGGGTTAAAGGTAGTGCTGTAAGCTTAAGATTGAATCTTTTAAATTTTATCTATAGGCAACATTTTGATCTTGATGCTTCCTAGAATGCAGATTGTAGATGTGTATCAAATTATCAATAGCTCATTTGACTTACTGTTCCCATAGTAAAGGTTCTGTTTTCTATAATAGATAAAGCTCTCTGGGTTCTAAGAAACAAATAGTGTAATTGTTAAACACTGTATTTTTTTGTTTTCTGAGATATATAGTATACTCAAAAAGTGAAAATGTTAGATCATTGAAAAATAATTTCTAAAGGTTTGAGCTTTAAGCCTTTCAACTAAATGTGTACTTTGTAGAAAACACATTTAAATTACTTGTGCAGGAACATTTAAACCCTGACATTTAGTGTACCCTACAACTTTAGTAACTAGTTTATTTGAAATGGGATTAGGTAGTATATGCTTACATACATACACAGGGACTTTCTGTTTAGCTACTTAGACTTTTCTAAAACTAGAATTGCCAAAACACAAGATGGAATAACTAAGGCACTGCTTTATTGCAGTCACTTAGGCTTGGTGTTAAGCTTTGTGAGTGATAGCCAAAGCTTGGAATCATAACTAAATGTTACTGGACTTTGCAGAAGCTTAACTGGGAAAGTTTGGGCTCTTTGAGGGTGGTGGGCTGTAAATTCAGTTTGTGAACAGTACTGATAGTACTGGGAACCTAGTTGTCTCTGGTTAATAGCGATGGCTATGAAGCTGATGTATACCTGTGAGAACATGGCAACACTTGAAGTCAAGTTACTGTGCCGGTTAAGTGACTAAATTGACAAGTCTTTCATGCTTTTCCTTTTTGTAGTCTGGTAGCATTTTACAAAAACTTTGAAATTTAAGATTTCTGCAACTTAGCAGATGTGTCTTAAGATCTTGAAAAGCACAAGGTTTCTTACACAATACATACCACTAATTGGTGAGTAGGTCTTTGGACTTCATTTGAGTGAATTGGATCTGTCTGGTTGGGCTTGTTAGGCTTACTTGGAAATTAAATTCCTGTCCAGACCTTGAAAGAATTTCAGTTTTCAGTGGGTTGTTAATCCGATGTGAAATTTCTTGACTCATACTGGAATGGGTTTTCACATCTGTACTAATTCTTAAATTTTTTAGCACTGCAGGGAAGATCTATTCTTTGAAACAGGTATATGAGAATGGCTCAAGTGGGAACATACCACAAGGCATGTATTATCGTAAACTAATTTTCAAATTACCCTTTTTTCCTTTCTATGTTCCCGGTACCTGTGGATCGACTCATTGGTGATTGTATCGACGAACGTTGACTACGGAACCTTCTAAAATATTTACTTAACACACATGGACATCAACTACATATAATGAACTGTTAATTACTGTTCCAATAGCGTACTGAGCGCTTTGGGCAGGGAGGTGCGGGACCTGTGGGTGGACAGGGTCCTAGAGGAATGGGGCCTGGAACTCCAGCAGGATATGGTAGAGGGAGAGAAGAGTATGAAGGCCCAAACAAAAAGCCCCGATTTTAGATGTGATATCTTGGCTTTCATTCCAGTTTGTTTTTGTCTTTTCTTGTTTAGATACCAATCTTTTAAATTCTTGCATTTTAGTAAGAAAGCTACCTTTTTATGGATGTTAGCAGTTTACTGACCTAATATTTGTAAATGGTCTGTTTGGGCAGGTACAATTATGTAATGCAGTGTTTGAAATGGGAATTTTTTTCTTTTTGGTTTTTTTTTTTTTAACTGTATAATGTCCCTCAAGTTATGGCAGTGTACCTTGTGCCACTGAATTTCCAAAGTGTACCAATTTTTTTTTTTTACTGTGCTTCAAATAAATAGAAAAAAAATAGTTATAATGTTGATCTTCAACCTTGCCATTCATGCTTCTATGCACATTAGGCTATACATATTCCACTTTGAAAGCATGAGAGTATTTAGACCTTCAAATGGCATATGCCATTTTTGGGAAATATTTGTAGGTTAAATATTGCTTTCCACAAATAAGTATCCCCCTTGTTTTAAAAATGCATATTGAAGTAGTTTGATTTATTTGGCATTACAGGAAGCAAGCTGGTGCTAAGTATTTTTAAATGGTTCTGTAAGCAAAGCTGAACTGTAAACCTTCAGGAATGTGTATTAAGATTATGGAATGGGTGTAAGATTATTGATAGGGGAGAAAGTGGGTATAACTAAATGGCTCTTCGATGGCCTTTGATCTAACCTTTCCTTCAAAGATTTTGAAGTAGAGAAGACCATGTTGTTGCAGTCCTTCCTCCATCCTTGTTTTCTAAAAGAACAAGTCCCAAGCCCTATCAATGGCTTGTATCCAACTTTCATATTTGAATTAAAGATTGTTAAACATGAAGTCTTTTCATTCATGTATTACTTCTAGTGATTTCTAGAGATGGGAGTTAAGTCTTAAAAATTCTACTTGAAATGGTGTTTCAGTAACCATGATGAAGGAGGTATAGCTAGAATAGAAGTTCTTGTAACTTTTGTATCTCTTCGTGTTACTTCTGCTGGGCAAATTTGTAGGGCCTTAAAAATATATTTTTCTAAGAGGAAGTTGGGGATTGTTAATAGGTTGTAGATGAGACCATTCTCACTATAAATTTAACTTTTTTTAACCTGGAAAGTTTATTTGGAGAGTTGCTCATGCTACTCAGTACAAATGTCCTTTTCTCCCACCATAAAGTTTTGGAGTACTTCGATGGTGTTGTCAGTTTGTGTCAACTTCATTGAGGAAGCTTCCATCAGAATATGAGACATTTTGACTTAATATTAAAAGTAGATTGTTAACTGTTGTCTTAGAGTAGAAACCTGCTATTCCAGTGTAAATACATTAGTAGAGAAACAACATAGTAGTAGATACACTGAATGTTTGGCTGTGTTCTTAGTTACACTTAAAATCAAATTTGTGTATTAGTTTTCATTATGGAATGGAACTTCTGCTATGGTACTAATTGGCAAAAAGTAAACTTCTAAAATTATGCTAATAGTACTGAAGTTTAGTTTTATGCCTGAGTAAAAAGACCTTTTGTTGAAATCAATTACACTTTTTTGCATAGGAAACTGGATAATACTAAAAAGTAAGATACTAGTAGAATGGAATAAAAGGCATGTCACCAAATTCCAGTTTTGTGACAGGTACATGGTGAGCTAATTAAGGGAGAGAATCTCATTTCTTCTTACCAAGGGATTTTGAATTATGGATAGCTACACTTGTATCAATGAGGAATTACCAAGTCAATTGGTGATACAAAGGACATTTTCTGTATAGAAAAAAGAGTCTTGATAAGAAAGGAGTCCATTACAATTTAACCAAATTGTATTATAGGGACTCCATGAATAAGACATGGGGTGTTCATGGGACACCCATAGAGGGTGAATTTGAATGTATGGGGTGGGGGCTGGTGGGAGATGGGGAAATCTGCCTATAAAATTAATGTTTCAGTTTATTTTTCAGATTACATGCCTTTCTTTATAAGGGATGCTGGCACAGACCCCTAAAATAATCTTTTGGTAGCACTGTACCTTTGAAGAGTGGTGAAGGATGCATAATCTCCTTACAGTTGTGGCTTTTCATAGCCTTACTGTGGGCTGTAGAATTGCTAAACATTGTTTAGCAAATAATGTTGCTTGGTTTCAAGCTTTGACTTGATTGATCACTGTAAATAGCAGTGTACCAAGGGATGTAAGCTATTCAAGTCTTGCAACGGACACAAAACTTTAAGCCTAATGTGAATTTAGGTCAGTTTTGATAAGTTTGTTTGGGAAAGGGATGGTAGTATTTTTCAAGTATTTTAGTCATTTTTCCTTGTTTAAAGAAACCCCCATTTCCTCCTCTTCATTTCCTCATAATTTTGTGTTAAGAGGAATACTGATAGTTGTGTTAAACTTTTAAAGAACTGCATTCTCTAAGAGTCTCTAGTGTAACTGTTCTATTAGCTCACAGTAGTTAGTGAAACCACAATCCTCTTAGAATGCTAAGTTCTTGAAAACGTTTTAAACCTACCACTCTATTTTATATCACTAACATAAAGAGATAGTTGGGAAGTTGTAAGGTCACACCTGTGCAGTGACACATGGCAGATAAAAATTTAGATACTTGGCTGTTCTTGGGCAAGCCACTAAGTTGTGATGGAATATTTTCTGGTGTTCATGGACTGCAATTATGCACTATTAAAGTAGTGGCCTGCTACATAACTGCGTTTAGCCAGCATTTCTGCAGTGCGTAACTGTGAGGAACGTAGTACCGCAAATGGCAATGGACATTAGGATCCGGATGTAGTATTCCTGCTTGCTCCAAGATTCTCATTGCCGACTGCATACAGGTAGGTAACAAGCAATATAATCTAACTTGGTGACTTGCTATGTACTTTTATTCCGTGGGCATTCTGACATCACACTTCTGACGATGAAATTACAGTGCAGCACCTAACACTTGTAAAGCTAGCTTATGTTAAAACTGTGTGGGCTTGGGTTTAGAGCTGTAATTGTCAGGCAGAATTCAGTGTTGTTGCATTTCTCAGGTAAAAAGTGCAAACTTGATTCTTTGGCACATGTGACATAGTTGTGTGGTTTTTAGTTGCATTGTAACTGAAGACAACTTGGAATACATGAGTGGTGTGGGGGAGGGAAACAAACCATACTTGGGGGAAAACAGTGCTTTTTAGCACCCTGACACTGATGTGTGTAATGTGATAGTTTGTTTCTGTTGCAGCAAACTGACCTCATAGGTCAGCAGTATCAGTAATTTCAAACTAAAAATCTTGGCAATTACTTCACTTCAGTAGTTTGAATTGAGTAAAGTGGGAAAGAAATTTTTTTCTAATAATGTAATTTTTTTTTAATGGACTCCATGGGAACACTTAACTTGGGTCTAGGTGGGAATCTAACGTGACTAGCTTCAAGTTATGTGACTTGTCTAAATATGTCTATACTCTAAACCTGGGGGAAGTGGTGGTGTGGCACTTTGACTTGCCTACAGTTGAATAAATGTTGGGAAACAACTTCCCAACTATAAGACCTCGTCGTATTCTACAGGGTAACCACAAATGTTCAGAGTAGTCTGTTTTTTGGGCCCCTTAGCTTTAGCGGATATAATAGAAAATGTTTTATATATCCTTTTTTTTTTTTAAGTTTTCAGAAGCATCTTTTGTTGCTTAGGACTTAGATTTTACATCAGCTGATGTTCCAGACCTCAATACAACTTAACATTGGTCTCTGAACTGCTTTGTAGCTAGCATGCATGAGAAATAGTTCTTATGTATGATGCCTTCTCTATTAACTGGAAAGTTTGGTCTACTTTGCATAAATGTGAATGTGAAAACTTCATGACTATGAGACTTACCACCATTGTATCAAAGAAAATGGCTTACTCTGACAATTCACAAGTTGGGGACAGATTGTACTTAAATATGTAGTTCATGACTCTACTCTAAAAGAGCAATTGGTAACTAGTTTAGCAACTAATATCACAGTGCAGATTGAACATAATATTTAGTGACACTTGTCGCTAAATTTGCATACAACTCTGGTGGGCTTTACTGTGGCATAATTCACTAAGATGATGGCCATCTGCTATCACCGTGATTTAGTGACTGGAAATATTGTTATGCAGTCAGTTAAAATTTTGAGAACATGTACTTGTAAGGACTTAAGGAACATCATTGGGGTGGGGGACTAATTTTGCTTCATTCTGTTTATTTGAGATAGACTTGCACTTTCGAATGAGAAGTCTGACTGAAGAAATTATTACTGATTTTAATTTGTATGTAGCTACAATTTGTGAATCTTAGTGCAGAGGGCTTTTTATGAGAAAGCTTGGGAATAAATGCGTTTCAGTGATAACACTATACTGAAGGTGCTTGCATTGTATTTCATAGTATTTTATTGTTACAAATCCAATTTATTCTTTTTAAGAGAATAGTAATGTTCAGAAGTGTGGTGCCAGAATATAAATATAATCGTAATGTTAGGCCTACAAAACAAGATACTGGTGCTTTCTGAAAGATGAAAGTAATGTAATCAGTGCTCTTCAACTACGGTTGCAACCTGCAAGGATTCCTAGCAGTCTCACTTATCCCCAATAAGTAGATGTGTGTGACTAGTTTTGGACTTTTAACCTTAATGGGGTTGCATGTCTCCTATTGTTACTCATTGTCAGCTGCACTGCAGTCCTGCATTTTTAGCCTATCCCATAATTTTGGACAGTTTTTAGAGAGCTGGGTGTTTGTTCTGGGCATTTGTATGGTTTTGGCTTTAGCTGATAAATGTTGCAGTGCTCTTTGAGCTAGTGCAGTTTCAAATGGCTGCCTGCTAAGGAAAGAATTCGGAGGATCTGACTACTCCTCATTCGTCATTGCTGCTAGATAATGATTGGCAATTTTTTATATTCATCTGTGGAAATCTCCACAGTTGTTGATTAGCTATCAGCCATAAAATTGTTGTTTTTGAACACCAGTGCTGAAAAGATTTTTTATTGGGTAAAAGGGGAGGACTGAATGTAGAATAGGGCAATTGGGAGAATGGAATAAGAATGAAAATTGATATAGTATCCCTTATGGATGGTACATGTGCAACAGGAAACTAATATTCTTGGCAGTAAATGATAGTAAGAAAAACTTCAAACTTTGCTGATCTTTCTGTTGCGAACTTGGCGCCCTGCCTGTCAAGGTCAATTTTTATTTTTCTCCTCAGAAACTAGTCCCTTGCTGTCCTGATAAGGCATAACTTACTGTGCCCTAACTTAAAATCAGTGAGGACTTAAAGGGGGAAATAATGGAGCAAATAAAAGATTGCAGGGTAACAACTGCAGTGTGTATTTTGGAATTGGGGAATGCATTCATAGAGGACTCCTGTTTGGAGGTGTGGTCAGTCCACCTGAGCATAGAAGACATACTTGGGTGCAGAGCTGGGTATGTGCTTTTATATGAGAAGAGAGCTTGTGTTAAAACTTTATGGGTGAGTTAAATGTTGTCACATACCTTCACATAAGGGATAGTATATTTTGGATGGCAGTCAAACTTCATTGTGCTCAGACTGGTGGAAATGGCAGTTAGGCTCTTGTGTTTAAGAAGATTCATCCTGATTCAGGTGTATTCTTTATGTAAGAATAATAGATTTTTCCCCTCATGAAGTTCCTTCTTTTTTTTTTCCCTTTTTTTTTTTAATGCTGCAACTTGCCCCCCCCATCTGTCTCTGCAATTTTACTCTTTAAAATTTGACGTTAACTAGCATTTTCTAACCTTGATATAACCTATATTAACTTTTTTTTTGTTCTTTAGGTAAGAATAATTGATGTTGGCTGATACGGAGTACTCACTAACTTGAAGTAAGTTTCTTTAGTTTTGTAGGGCACTTTGGGTTTAATGAAATGTATCTGGCTTTAAATGATTACCGCAGGGCTGGGATAGATGGTTATGCAAAGAGACTTAAGCCTGAGTCTCTGTAGAGCCCCAGGTTCAATCCTTACACAACCATAAGCTAGAGTTCAGCAGTGTTTTGGGGAAGGGGAAAGACACACAAGATAACTACCACCACTAAGGTAATACTTTATGATAATCAGGTTTTCACGTTGACATGTTTTGGAGCTAAAAAATAGGTGTATGAGTTGAAATAAGACGGAGAATGATTACAGAATTGTCAGACTTAGAAGGTTTAAGAGAAGATAGTACAGAAAATGCGAATTAGTGATCCAGGAGGTGGCACAGTGATAAAGCTTTGGACTCTCAAGCAGGAGGTCTCGAGTTCAATCCCTGGCAGCACATGTGCCAGTGATGTCTGGTTCTTTCTCTCCCCCATCTTTCTTATAAATAAAACCTTAAAAAAGAAAGAAAATGTGAATGAAAAAAGTATTTAAATGTACCTTTTATTAGTGTCAGAGTATTCCCTTCTCCCTTAATGGAAATGTAACTAACTTGTAAAATGATATTTTGTAATGATAGGTGGATAAGATTTTCAAGAAATCACACAACATGAGCCAGCCAAGAGGGAAGGTTAAGTTGATGAACTGAGAAACTATCTGGGTAAGTTCAGTGAATTCTTACTTTCTAAATAGCCATCAGAATAACTTATGGATGACAGTAATCTCACTTTAGTTTGCTTTACTTGAAAGCTTTGAGCATTTATACAACTTGATTGGGTTGTCTAGGTTAGAATTCACCCTTTAGAAATGAAAGGAACTTGGGAGTCAGGCTGTAGCACAGTGGGTTAAGCACAGGTGGCGCAAAGTGCAAGGACCCAGTGTAAGTATCCTGGTTCGAGCCCCAGCTCCCCCCACCTGCAGGGGAGTCACTTCACAGGCAGTGAAGCAGGTCTGCGGGTGCTACTTTTCTCTCTCCCTCTCTGTCTTCCCCTCCTCTCTCCATTTCTCTTTGTCCTATCCAACAACGAACAACATCAACAATGGCAATAATAATAACCACAGTGAGGTTACAACAACAAGGGCAACAAAAAGGGGAAAATGGCCTCCAGGAGCGGTGGATTCATGGCGCAGGCACCGAGCCCAGCAATAACCCTGGAGGGGGGGGGGAAGAAAAAATAATAAAAGGAACATAATGTGTTATGGCCAATATAGATTCAGTTCTGTTTCCTTCACATTGACAGCTTTGGGACTGTGGTCTCTTTATGTACTTCTCTGCCTCTTGAAGAAAAGTAAAAGATAAGGGGAAAAAAAAACCCCAGGGACTTGTTTTAAATTGGTCAGGAAAATGACTTAGCATAGCATATGTCTTGCTGTACTGGGTAAAGTGCACAGATTAACTGCATTGATGCCCTAAGCCTCCACCTTTGGGGTTGGAATGTGGTAGGGACCTTCAAAACACTGGTTCAGTGTCTCTCCTTGCTTCCTCTGCCACTAATTATCAAGGAAAAGGGAAAGAGTAGCTGCTGCCAGGAATGGTTGGTTCATTGGGTAGGCTCTAAGCTCTAGCAGTGGCTCTTGGGGGGGGGGGTATGCCTATATATGAAGCCTTGGGTTCAATCTGTAGCACTGACATAAGAATGATGAAAATCAAAATACAACATTATGAATGGAGTGAGGCTCTGGTCTCTTTCATTTTAGGGGGTAAATAAGGTCACATGCATATGACACTATTCTGAAAAGTGGAAACGTTTTAATAGTTTAATATTGAAGTTCCATATTAAATGAAAAGAAATCTACTTAGAAGAGCTGATAATACCCTCCTCTCCCTTCCCCAAGAGCATTGTTCAGTTTTGGCTTGTGATGGTGATGAGGACTGATGTTTGGAGCCTCCCGCTCTTCCTTTAAAAAAAAAGCTGCGGCTCAGTGCCTACACCACAAATGCACTGCTCCTGGAGGTCAGCCTTTTACAAACATTTTTGTTCCCCATGTTGTTGTCTTTGCTGCTGTTGTTGGATAGCACAGAGAGAAATCAAGAGAGGAGGGGGAAAGATAGGCACCAGCAGATCTGCTTTTTGCCACTTGTGAAGTGACCCCATTGCATGTGGGGAGCTTGAAAGGGATCCTTAAGCTGTTCCTTGAGCTTAGAACCATGTGCACTATAACCCACTGCGCTAAGGCTGGACCTACTGTGCTCCTAGAAATTTTATTAAAATAATTTTCATTATTATTGCAATTGGACACATGTAATACCAGGGACCTCATGCTCCACTGATAATTGCTTTAAATAAAAGATTTATTTACTGGGATAAAGATATTTAATGGTTATGATAAATGAGAGCTTGAAAACTGATGGTTATATTTTTTTCAATTGACAGGATGAGGTGACTAAAGAAAACCAGTGAGGAAGAGGACAGGAATGAATGAACAACCTACTTGTCATTATTAATAAAACATTTTAAAACTGTATTATCATTTGTTTTAGTTTTGTTTCTAGGTAGGACACTTAATTTCTAAAAATTCCATAGTACTTCATCAGTTTTCTAGGTGAATAAAACATTTCATAGAGAAGGATTATCTAAAAGAGCCTCTTAATTACTAGTTTAATCCTCAACAGTTGAACCTGATAATCTTAAAGTTGCCATCATTATCGGTTTTATTAATGGAACGACAACATTGTTGACTTAGAAAATAACCTAGAGTGTGGTCCGGGGAGGTGGCGCAGTGGATACAGCATTGGACTCTCAAGCATGAGGTCCTGAGTTCAATCCCCGGCAGCACATGTATCAGAGTGATATCTGGTTCTTTCTCTCCCCTATCTTTCTCATGAATAAATATTTAAAAAAAATAATCTAGAATTTCAAACATAACAGGATTAAAATAAAAGTAAATGGGGCTTGATCATAGTGCACCTTAGCTGACTATGTCTAAAATGTCAAATTTTTGAGAAAAAGGAAAGCAGCCAAGTTATACTGCTCATCTCTGGCATACAATGATGCCATTGATTGAACCCATAGTGTTTCAGACCTCAGGCATGCAAGATGATAGCTGTTTTCTTCAACCAAAAAGATACATTGAGATAAAATGTATACTGCACATCACCAGTATTCCACACCTCCCATTCCCTTTGGTGACATCAAATGTGCAGTCACAAGATTTTCATTTTACTGTATAAATGTCCCACATAATGAGAGAAACTGATTTCCCCCCCCCCTCCTCCAGGGTTATTGCTGGGCTCGTTGCCTGCACCATGAATCCACCGCTCCTGGAGGCCATTTTTTCCCCCCTTTTGTTGCCCTTGTAGCTTCGTTGTGGTTATTATTGCCCTTGTTGACACAATTCGTTGTTGGATAGGACAGAGAAATGGAGAGAGGAGAAGACAGAGAAGGGGAGAGAAAGATAGACACCTGCAGACCTGCTTCACCGCCTGTGAAGTGACTCCCCTGCAGGTAGGGAGCCGGGGGCTCGAACTGGGATCCTTACGCCGGTCCCTGCACTTTGCGCCACATGCACTTAACCCACTGCGCCACCGCCCGACCCCCAGAAACTGATCTTTAATACAAGTTATTTTAGTGTCTTTGCTCAGAGGCTTATGTTGGCATACCTAGTTAGGCTCACCAATATTACTGTGTGCATGGTTTTCAGTACCTACCTGTGGGGAAAGCTTCACAAGTGTCTACCTTTCCCCTCTCAATTTTTCTCTTATCAAGTGAAATAAGAAAATTGGGTAGGGGACATAGGATAATAGTCATGCGAAATAAACATGTCTGAGGTTCCAGGGTCCCAGGTTCAGCCCACCCACCCCCCCCCCCCCCCCCCCCGGTCACAATAAGCCCTAGTTGAGCACAGGTCTGGCTCCTGGTGACAAGGGGGGACTGAACCTGGGACTTTATAAAGCCTCAGGCATGAGTCTCTTTACCTTAAGGATTCTTTGTAGATCTATTGGGTCCTGTGAATGCACATGCCCTAAGAGAGTGAATAAGAAGCCAGAGCACCATTCCTACAGGGACCAAACCTTAGGGAAGGCCAACACTCAGTTTTTTTTTTTTTTTTTTTGAAACTTAAAGCATTAAAGGACCACAACAAAACTACATTAACCACACACCACTGAAATTTCCTTCAGTGTAGTACAAGCTCTCTAGTCAAGTGTCTTGCTTCTCCCTTGATGATTAGGTGGTTTTTCTGCTCTGGTAGGATGAGGGCTGGAGTTGAGTAAACCTGGGCAGCTGTAAACAGGGTTGGGGGGTGGGTTCCTGAACAAAAACCATACATGAATCAGCTTGAGCTACAAGTTCTGGGCCCCAATTTGATCAGTTTCTCTTTTTACCTCCAGGGTTATCACTGGGGCTCAATGCCTGCAGGACAAATCCTGGAGGATATTTTTTTCCTTTTGTTGCCCTTGTTTACTGTTATTTCTATCATTGGATTGGACAGAGAAGTTTGAGGAGGGGAAGACTGGGAGAGAAACACCTGTAGGTAGACCTGCTTCACTCATGAATCGACCCCCCTGCAGTTGGGGAGCTGGGGACTTAAGCTGGGATCCTTAAGCTGGCCCTTGTGCTTCATTCCATGTGCACTTAACCCGCTGCACTACTGCCCTCTGATTAGTACACAAAGAAAGGCTGACTAGTTATAGCTAGGTATACAAAAACTAATAAGATAAGCAGAGGTAATAAAAAGTTAAAAGCTCAGAAGTCAGCGGTAGAGCATCGGGTTAAGCTCAGGTGGCACAAAGTGCAAGGACCAGTCTAAGAATCCCACAGCCCCCAGCTCCCCACCTGCAGGGGAGTCCCTTCACAAGCGATGAAGCAGGTCTTTTCCCCTCTCTCCATTTCTCTCTGTCCTATCAACGACAATAACTACACAACAACAAAACAAGGACAACAAAAGGGAAAATAAGTATTTTAAAAAAAAATTGCCTAGCAGACACTATGTTCTGATCACAGAATTCAGGTCTGAAAGGAGATTGAATCCTCAGTCCTAGGTGGTGGCAGTGGAACTTGGGGTTGGCAAAAAAGCAAGCAGTAGGGTTTCCTTGCCTATAGGAGGTTCACAGGCATCCAAGTTTGACATCCTCGAGGAAACACGAAAGACATGTCTCTGATATCTGATTACTGTAAAAAATGGCGACTAATCCCCAGCACTGCAAAAACGGTATCATCTGTTTTCCATCTACACCATGCCTCGGCCTCGCGTGAGCTTAATGTGCAGCTTGACGATACGAGAATCCGGCATGAAGCCCAGCCAGTCTATTTTGGCGATACTCTCGATGGCACTCTGTCATTTCACGAACATCTCATAAAAACTGCAGCAAAGGTGGGCGCGAGGAATAACATCATTGCAAGACTGGCCAGCTCCTCATGGGGCACAAGCGCTTCCACACTACGATCATCATCTCTGGCATGCTATTCCACTGCAGAATACTGTGCCCCAGTATGGTTCTGTAGCCCCCATGTCCACTTGGTCGATTCCAAATTATACTCCTCCATGAGGATAATTTCTGGAACCATCTGTTCTACCCCGGTTCCATGGCTGCCAGTTCTTAGCAACATCGCCCCGCCAGATATTCGTCGGGATGTGGCATCATCTAAGTTCATTTCCCACGTCTACGCTCGACCCGACCTGCCAATATACGCGGATATCTTCGCCCACCCTGTCCAACGCTTGACGTCTCATCACCCAATCTGGTCCCCTATGCCTACACTGAACTTCTCTGTTCCAGACTCTTGGAAACAGAGTTGGCAGTCAGCTGAGATAAAGAACAAACACCTCATCACAGACCCCTGCAAGCGTCAACCCGGCTTTGACCTAGCACGTTATGATTGGGCCCTCCTCAATCGCTATCGAACAGGCCATGGCCGGTGTGCCGCTATGTTCCATCGCTGGGGAGCCAGAGACGACCCGAACTGCCCCTGCGGCTACAGACAGACTATGACCCACATAGTCAACGACTGCCACCTCTCCAGATTCAAAGGAGGTCTTGAAACTTTACATCAGGCTCAACCTGACGCTGTTGACTGGCTACGGAAGAAGGGCAAACGCTAGAAGGAGGTTCACAGGGTGCTTTGCTGGGTGTTTTAATAATTTTTTGCAGTCATTATGCTGTTTCCCCCAAACCTTCAAAATGCCAATTTACTTGATATATTTATGCAGAAGAAAACTTTGCTGGAGGGTAGGAGAATATAGCATATTTATGCAAAGAGACTCATGCCTGAGGCTCTAAGGTCCCAGATTCAATTCCCTGCACCATCATAAAACAGGTGATTAATGCTCTGGTTAAAAATAAAAAAAGGGGGGGGGGCAGGGGTCAGTTCAGTAGTGGTGCATTTTGTTGAGTGAATATATGTGAGAGGACCCAGGTTCAAGCCCCTGGTCCCCACCTGCAGGGGGAAAACTTTGTGAGTGGTGAAGCAGTGTTGCAGGTGTCTCTTTGTAAGAAAAAAAAATCACCTTAAAAATCATCTTTTTAAAATCTATTTATTGGATAGAAAACCAGAAAATTTATAAGAAGGTGTTGCAGTTATCTGATTGGGTTAAAATAATAGCTTCTCCTCAGGCAGAAGTTGAAAAACAAGATCACAAGCGAAAACACAAGTGGAACCTGAAATGTAATTGGCATATTGCACCAAAGTAAAAGACTCTGGGGTAGGTGGGTGGATGGGGATACAGGTCCATGAAGAATGATAAATGACATAGTGGGGGTTGTATTGTTAAATGGGAAACTGGGGAATGTTATGCATGTACAAACAATTGTATTTACTGTTGAATGTAAAACATTAATTCCCCAATAAAGAAATAATTAAAAAATAATAGCTTCTCCCTTTGAATAGTCTGACGACTCAGAACTATCAATAGGAAGAGGGTCTCTGAGACCCTAAGCTCCTGGAGCCACTTTTACCAAAAGAACCAATGGGTTAGGAGGGCGAGTTTTCTTACCTTGTCTGGAAGTTTTCTTTCATTGAGATAAACCAATCAAATGGTGAGACTGAGATGGCAAAGGGCCCTTCTCTTTTCTTCTCTAGAAGGTGGTGGGGAGAATGAGAAGGGGTTAAAGGGAGAGAAAACAGGGAGTGAAAAAGAGAAAGGGATTTACCAATAGAATCCAGTATAAGACATGGCAATGCCTCCCCCGACATAAACTACATGGCTCTAGAGTCCAGGTAATTTCTGGCTGCCTTTAAATCTTAGTGAGCTGTGGTCCAGGAGGTGGCACAGTGGATAGTGTTGGACTCTTGAGCATGAGGTCCTGAGTTCAATCCCCAGCAGCACGTGTACCAGAGTGATGTCTGGTTCTCTCTCCTATCCCACTCGTTAATTTTTTATGTTTATTTTCCCTTTTGTTGCCCTTGTTTTTCATTGTTACTGTAGTTATTGATGTCACTGTTGGATAGGACAGAGAGATGGAGAGAGGGGGAGTGAAAGACACCTGCAGACCTGTTTCACCATCTGTGAAGCGACTCCCCTGCAGGTGGGGAGCCGGGGGCTCTAACCAGGATCCGTACGCCGGTCTTTGTGCTTTGCGCCACATGCGCTTAACCCGCTGCACTACCCATTAATAAATTAAAAAAAAAAAATCTTAAGTGAGCTCAGGGGTACTTAGCTCCCCTTGAGGTGTGAAGGAAGATAATTGGGATAGGGCCAGAGAAAGGAGACACAGGTAGGGGGAAGCTGAGCAGAGGGCTAGCTCTGCAGCCTCTCCTGGGTTTTGGCACCAAAATGCTAAGAAATACGGGACAAAAAAAAAAAGGGGGGGGTGGACGTGGTCCGGGAGGTGGCACAGAGGATAAAGCATTGGACTCTCAAGCATGAGGTCCTTAGTTCAATCCCCGGCAGCACATGTACCAGAGTGATGTCTGATTCTTTCTCTATCTTCCTCATTAACAAAATCTTTAAAATAAAAAGGGGGAGGGTGGGAATGATGGTGGCATACCTGCTTGAGCACATGTACTACAATGCTCAAGGACCTCGGTTTAAGCCCCTGGTCCCCAACCAGCAGGAGGAAAGCTTGGTGCAGTACTGCAGGTGTCTGTCTCTTTCCCTGTCTCCCCCTACCCTCTTGATTTCTGGCTATCTCTATCCAATAATAAAGAATTATTTTAAAAAGACAAAAAATGAGGCAAAGAGACAGGTATGTAGTAGCCAAGGGAAAGCCTGAGAAGCCCAGTTAAAGTAGCCAGGGTAGCTGAGGAGCCCACCCTGGGACATGGCAGGTGAGCCTTATACAGGGTCTTCTCAGGGCCTAAATTTGTGATCCATTTGTATTTTTTTTTTGCCTCCAGGGTTATCGCTGGGGCTTAGTGCCTGCACTACAAATTTTCTGCTCCTGGATGCCATTTTTCCCATTTTGTTGCCATTGCTGTTGATGGATAGGACAGAAAATAGAGAAGGGAAAGATGAGAGTGTGAGAGAAAGACACCTGCAGACCTGCTTCACCACCTGTGAAGTATCTCCCCTGTAGACCAGGGACATGACTTCACTGGATGTTTAATCAGGTGTGCCACTGCCTAGCCCTTCCCCCCCCTTTTTTTTTAAACTCTTTATTGGATAGACACAGCTAAAAAAGGGAAGGGGGAAATGAGGAGGCTGTAGTGCACCTGGTCACAGACACACAATCAAGCCCCTGGGCACCATTTTACAAGGGAAAAGCTTCAAGTGTGGTGAACCTGAGCTGCAGGGGTCTTTCCCTCCCAATATGCCCCTCCTCTCAATTCCTGTCTTTATCAACAATAAAGGTATTTTTAAAGAGAGATCCCTATTGGCACTACTTCACTACTTGCAAAGCTTTTCCCCTTCAGATGGGGACCAAGGACTCAAACCTGGGTCCTTGCACATTGTAATGTGCGCTCAACCAGGTGCACCACCACCAGGTCTCAAATGTCTCATTCTTTCCATCTCCTTCCCTCTTTTAGCCAGAACACTGGCTTATGGTGTGGTGTGTGGGTTTGAATCTAGGACTCTGAAGCCTTAGGCATTAGTCTGTATAACCATTATGCTAACCCCCCCCCCATTCCCTCTTGATTTGTCTCTAATATTTTAAAAAGACAGGAGTCGGTAGTGCAGTGGATTAAGTGCACTTGGCACAAATTGCAAGGATCCCAGTTCCAGCCCCTGGCTCCCTCCCCACCTGCGGAGGAGTCACTTCACAGGTAGTGAAGCAGGTCTGCAGTTGTCTTTTCCCATCTTCCCCTCCTCCTCTCTCCATTTTTCTGTCCTAACCACAACATCAATAACAATGGCAACAAAAGGGAAAATAAAAAAGACATGGAAGTTGGGAAAAGGACTCCACAGGTAGAGCACTGAACTTGTGTATATATGAAACTCTTGGTTTGATGTACTGTGATGCTTTCTAGTTTCTCCCTTAGATGTATAGATTTTGTGTTAACCAGAAATTAGCAGTATGTAATGCTTACTCTAAAGCCTAAATGCTATTGTCCACACAGTAAGAAATATAAATGGTTCACAGCCAGCTATTTTTTTGTTGCTACTGGGGCTTCATTGCCCTAGACTGTTTGCAGAAAGCAAAAGATAGCAGAGCATGTAAGAATCTCCAGTGCAGTAAGAAAGGGCTACTGTTTGGTTATGTGAATGGCACAGCAGACACTTTCAGATGAGCTATTTTGTGGGCCCACCAACCTTAATCATTTTGTATTTACTGGTTTGTTGGAAATTCATGGCTGGGTGGAAGGTAGATGGCATAATGGTTATGTCCAGAGACTCTTACACCTAAAAGTCTACTCCAAAGTCCCAGGTTCAGTCCCCCATATTACCATAAGCAAGAGCTGAGCAGTGCTCTGGTAAAAGAAAAACAGGAAAAATACACATAATCATAAAATTTTTCAACAACCCAGTATTTATTAATATAACAAAGAAGTGAGAAACTTTGGCACACATGTTGCTAGGGCCTAAACTCAGAATCTATTTTTTTTGCCTACAGTTTCTGGGGCTCTGTGCCAGCACTATGAATGCACCATTCCTGGTGGCCATTTTTTTTTTATCCCTACTTTTTTTTTTTATTATTGGATAAGACAGAGAAATCAAGAGGGGAGAAAGATAAGACACCTGCAGACCTGCTGCAGGTGGGGAGCTGTGGGCTTGAACCTGGGTCCATGTGCCTTCTATGTGTGCTTAACTGGGTACCCTACCACGCACCCCAGAGAACCTCATGTTTTTATGTCCGACATTAAATTATTGTATAAGCAACCTTCTTAGGTAGAAGTGCAGAAGCTCATCAAAATGTAACCATTACAAAGGTTTAAATACCATTAACCAACTGACCAACTGGCAAAAGATCAGTAAATAACAGGTCATAATGAATTGAGGAAATAGGTACACACACGTAAGATTGTAAAGTGACACAATATTTATATAAAGCAGTCTGTTAATAAAAGAATGCACAAGTTTCCTAACTTAATAGTTCCTAATTTTCCATATAAAATTGGATCTTGGGGCTAGATAAGTAGTTCAGTGGTGAATCACATGGTGAGGTCCCACGTACTATCCTCTTTAGAAAAAAAAAAAAAAAACAAAGCAACGTCAACAATGGCAATAATAACTGCAACGAGGCTGCAACAACTAGGGCAACAAAAAGGGAGAAAAATGGCCTCCAGGAGCGGTGGATTCATGGTGCAGGCACTGAGCCCAGCAATAACCCTGGAGGGAAAAAAACAAAGCAAAACAGTAATTCTGTGCAATATAACCTATGTACAAGATTCGTAAGAGGGTCTATTTATAATTACAAAAGATTATAATGGAAAATGTCTAAGCAGGGATTGCTCAAATATGGTAAATGCACACGATGAAATCTTCATATACATACAATGAAATCTTTTGCCACCTGAGTAATTATCATGGTTTGGTGTCTACTTGACTGCACTTTTCCCGGTGGTTTTTTTTTTTTTCTTTGACAGCAGATGAGAAAGAGGAGCCAGTGCTCCATTTCTTGTGAAGCAAGAGGTGTGTGTTAGGGGTACCAAAGTGGGTACCTCACACATGGTAATGTGTGCACTCTGAGGTAAGCTGCCACCTGGCCACCCATACAACAAAATTTTATGCAGTTAAATAATTAAAAAGATTAAAAATTAAAGACACTGTACTAACAAGGAACAAGGTAACTTAAATGGAAAACACATGTTGAAAAACTGTACACTATACATTCTAGAAGGCCGTTTAAGAAACAGGTAACACTTCAGGAAGAGGGAACTGGGTACTAAAATATGAGCAGACAACTTTTCATTATGTATATTCTATATACTTCTGAATTTTTAATCTAGTGAATGCTTACAGGTTCTGTTTGGGAAAAAAATTCTTCAAAGATTAAATTATAAGATCTCAACATTCTAATGGGTATACAAAATTATTTTAGGTAAATTCAAATTAGCATGCATTATATTTCTATTTGATGGATAAACTTTTCCACAATGCCATTGAGTCTTTCAGTCTCCATGAGTTTATTTGTCAATTCCTGCTCAACAGCCATTAGGGCCAGTCCACTAACCTTCTCTTGTCCCATTGTATGACTTACGTATTTCTTAAGATGATTCAGTGTAGAATGTGAGTTTTTGGCACTTGCTGGAGTAATAGGCCAAGATAAAGCAATATACAATAGCTTTGATATTCCAGGAATATTATTGAGAAGACCATGCTGAATGAACAAAGAGCCAAGATTGATGAAGTTAATACAGTCATTTAGGACAAAGTTGAGCCTTGCATAATGTTGATAAAATCTAAGTTCTGGAATGATGTCTGCATCAAGTTTATAAAATTCTTCAACATGTTTGGCTTTTGCTTCATTTAGTGGTTCATTCCATTTAAATAGTATTTCTGCAATTTGCTTCATTTTGCAATAATCAAATTCTGAAAAATACAATTTTAAATTTTGTAATACGCTGTCCAATCCTTGGTGATAAATATGAACTTCATAGTGTTCTTCTATAGAGGTAGGAAAAAAACCACTCTCTGAATTTGTATGTCTTATTGTCTTCTGAATTTTTCTTTTTCTCTCAAAAGAAGGGTTTTCTACTTCAAAACAAGTTATTTTTTGACATATTTCCTCTGTTTTTTCCCAGACAGTTTTGAAACAGGCATTACTTCTTTCAGATGATAAACAATCCAAAATTGCTTCAATCTTTGAAGAGAGAGAAAAAATGTCTATAGTTTCACTTTTAAGTTCTTTAGAAAGAATTCCTGTAACACTTAGCACTCTATAAAGAAAATTCAAACAAAAGATAAATTCAAATTTGCAAACTGATGTCAACAAATCATTCAACTCATTAGCCAAATTTGTATTTGAAGGATGGCTTGAGACAGCTTGTAGTGTTTCAATAATCTCTGGAAGACCCTCAATCACAGATAATAACGCTCGATCATGGACAGTCCAACACAATTCTGATGTATGTTTCTTGCATGTTTTGTTTTGACTTAGTTTAAAGATGTTTTGAAAATTTGCAGTCACTTTCTCAGACATATGAATAGTGTTAAACAAAGAAGTAAGAGTATTTAGAGCACTTCGTAGTTCTTTTACTTCTTTACAAAACCTAATTATCGCAAAATCCAAGAAATGTGCATAACAATGTGTATATAAAGCCCTTGGCTCATCCTTCTTGAATTCTGCTGCTATGTTATTAAATGTCCCCCTTAAATTATTTGTACTACCATAGGCTTGGCCACATATTTTACTACAGTCAAGTCCAACATGTTGCAGATAAGTTTTGATACTAATCTGTATGTCAGTCCCAGTCCTCTCTCCAACATCTATGAAACCCAAAAACCTTTCCTTAATTAAGAAAGTCTTTGATGTTTTATGTGGGTATCTTACACAAATTGAAAGCTGTTCTTTTGTGTTACTATCAGTTACCTCATCACATATTATTGAAAAAGCTGAGGAGACATTGATCTCATTCACAATATCTTGCAACATTTCAGTCTTTATTATTTCAATAAGATCATTCTGAATTTGTGTACTATTATAAAAGTCTATTTGGGAGCTCATATGACGAAATAGGTCTTCTCCTTTATCTCTTGCTCTGATTTCTAACAATTCTAAGAAATTGCCCTTATTTACAGATGTAGTAGACTGATCATTTTCTTGTAAGATTAAACATTGTTTCCCCAAAAATAAAATATTTTCAATTATAAGTTGTAGGTACTTTTTATTTTCTTCTGTCTTTTTAGAGTGAATGGATACGTTATTACCAACAGTTTCATCACAAAACTGGTATTCTTTCCAAAACTGCAATGACTTCAAATGCATTTCACTTTTTTCATGCTTTCTGAATTTTTCTAGGGTTTTTTTCCAATTAGAAATACTTTGGGTTGTAAATGACTCTCCACTATAGCTAAATTGCTTTTGGCAGAACAACTGGCATGAATAACAAAATGTCATGTCCTTTTTAGCACTATTTTCCAAGTGCTGAAAATTTGAACATGAGGATTTTTTAATGTTTCGTGTTTTACGTTTAACAGCTTGTGCTTTCGATGGAAATTCCGGGGGACACAATTCATCACTTATGTCCACAGATTTCACACTGCACTTAGGAGCCTGGTTTGACACATGGTCTTTTTCTATTTCCATACTGGAGTCAACTGTATGCTGACTGAGTACTGGTGAAGATGGTGAAAGGCTTGGATGATCCACATTACTTTTAGTAATACCACTGCCTGATTCACTGGGTGAACTCACAGACGTCTTAAAAAAGAAAACAAGAAAATAATAGTTGTATTAATAATTATCAATAAAAATTCAAACATATCTATTAACACAAAAGGAGTAAGCTCCATAAGAGGAAAAAGGAACAATTATTATTATTTTATCTCCAGGGTTATTACTGAGACTTGGTGCCTGTACTAAAAATCCACTGCTCCTGGAGGCGACCTTTCCCTTTTTTTGTCCTAGTTTATCATTGTTTTACTATTGCTGTCATTGTTGCTGGATAGGACAAAGGGAAATGGAAAGGAGGGGAAGACAGAGGAGGAGAGAAAGATAGACACCTGCAGACTTGCTTTACCACCTGTGCAGTGACCCCCTGCAGGTGGGGAGCCTAGGGCTCGAACTGCTTTCCTTATGCCGTTCCATGAGTTTATTTGTAATCTAGATGGAGCAATATATGTTAAAAACACCTTTTAGCATATAATAATGCTTACTGCTCAGGTGACTAGAGCTACTTACTTAAAAAACAGTAGTATCCCAGAGAAAAAAGCTAATATATATCTATATATCTTTTTTTTTTTTTTTAACAGAGCACTGCTCAGCTCTGGCTTGTGATGTGGGGGGATTGAATCTGAGAATTTGGAGCCTCAGGCATGACAATCCCTTTGCATAACCATTATGCAATCTCCTCCCCACAGTAAATATTCTTTTTTTAAAAAATATTTATTCATTTTCTCTTTTTGTTGCCCTTGTTATTTTATTGTTGTTGTTATTGATGTCTTCGTTGTTGGATAGGACAGAGAGAAATGGAGAGAGGAGGGGGATATAGAGAATGGGAGAGAAAGATAGACACCTGCAAACCTGCTTCACTTCCTGTGAAGCAATTTCCCTGCAGGTGGAGAGCCGGGGGCTTGAACTGGGATCCTTATGCCGGTCCTTGTGCTTAGCGCCACCTGCGCTTAACCACTGCGCTACCGCCCAACTCCCCCAGTAAATAGTCTTACTAATGTTATCAAGTCAAATTTGAAGTTTGGTATATTTATGCTCTTATGGATAAAATAAAAAAACTTACATTTGTGATGACATTTGCTGTTTCTAAAGAAACTGTACCTGTTAAAACAAATTGGAACTTAAAATGCAAGATCTTATATTCAAATAAAAAAAGTAACAACCCCAAACAATAACTGCTTACTTCATACCAGGCAGCAAAAAGATAACTTACAAATATATATATTAAAAAATTTTAATATCTTTATTGGATAGAGACCGAAATCGAGACAGAAGGGAGAGAGAGAGAGGAAGAAAGACACCTATAGCCCTACTTCACCACTTACAAAGCTTTTGCCCCTGTAGGTGGAGACTGCGGGCTTGAACTTGGGTTTTTGTATATTGTGATATGTGCGCTCAATCAGGTGTGCCACCACCCGGCCCCTATGTTAAATATATTGACATCAATTTTTACCTGGTAAGACATCAGAGTTTGTGGAGGGCAGAGCAACTTGAGTATCAGCTAATGATACTATGTTGCTTATAACTGGAGTTGTATCTGGAGTTGTATCTTTCTTTGGAGAAACACGCTCCACTGAAGCATTTTGCACCATGGAAACATTTACTGATAAAAATAAACAGAAAGAATTTAAAAAAAAAAATTATTTACTTATTCATGGGGAATGCTAGGAGGAGACAGAGAAAGAACCAGGTATCACTCTGGTACCTGTATTACTGGAGACTGAACTCAGCTTGAAAAGTCCTTCATATTTGAAAGTCCCATGCTTTATCCCCCTCCTAGACCATGAAAAAATTTAAGAACTAGGAATAAAATTAGAATGAAAGTAGCCATAGCACTCTATCCAAGTGTGTTATTTTGCCAAGTAACAACTCTTTCAGCATGAATATTCTTTTTCAAAAATTTGATGGGGGCTGGGCAGTGGCACACCCATTTAAGCATACTATGTACAAACTCCCGGTGGTTCAAGCCCCTACTCCCCACCTGCAGGGGTTACTCTTCACTAGTGCTGAAGCAAGTCTGTAGGTGTCCATCTTTTTCCCTTTCTATGCCACGCTTCCCTCTCAATCTCTGTCCTAATAAAATAGAAGAGAGGAGAAAAAAAAGCCACCAGGAGCAGAAGCGGTGGATTCCTAGTGCTGGCACGGAGCCCGTATGATAAACCAGGACTCAAAAAAGAAAAAAACACACAAAGATTATGACAAGTAAAAATGCTTAAAAGGACGTGGGGGGGGGGGGCGGCGGCAGGTGGCGGCACACCTAGTTAGGCACATATATTACAATGTACAAAGACCCAGGTTCAAGCCCCTGGTTGAGCCTCTGGTCCCCACCTGTAGGTGGAAAGCTTTGTAATTGCTGAAGTACACAGGTGTCTTTCTGTCTCACTCCTTCTCCACTCAATTTCTGGCTATCCCTATCCAAAAAATTAAGATGATAAAAATTTTAAAAATGAATAAATTAATTAAAATGCACTATAAAGCTGAACAGTGCTCTGGGGAAAAAAAATCAGTAATAATCTTGTCTTTACAAAGCAAAGATTACATATTTTCAAAAATATTTTATTTATGTACTTATTTATTGGATAGACAGAGAAGTTGAGAGGGAAGGGGGAGACAGAAAGCGAGAGACACTTGCAGCACTGTTTTACCAATTGTGAAGTCTGCCCCCTGCAGGTGGAGACCAGAGGCTTGAACCCTGGTCCTTGCACACTATAATATGTGCGTTAAATCAAGAGTTCTATACCTGATGCTCTGAGATACCAGGTTTAATCACCAGTACCACCATGAGCAAGAATTGAGCAGAATTCTGCTCTCTTCTCTCATTAAAATAAAATATTAAGAAAATATTTATGGGGGGCCAGACAGTGACACACTCGGTTAAGCGAACGGTATTTTTCTTTCTTTCTTTCTTTCTTTCTTTCTTTCTTTCTTTCTTTCTTTCTTTCTTTCTTTTCTTTCTTTCTTTCTTTCTTTTTTTTCCCTCCAGGGTTATTGCTGGGCTTGGTGCCTGCACCATGAATCCACCGCTCCTGAAGACCATGTTTTCCCCCTTTTGTTGTAGCCCCGTTGTGGTTATTATTATTGCCATTGTTGATGTTGTTCATTGTTGGAAAGGACAGAAAGAAATGGAGAGAAGAGGGGAAGACAGAGAGAGGGAGAGAAAGACAGACACCTGCAGACCTGCTTCACTGCCTGTGAAGTGACTCCCCTGCAGGTGGGGAGCCGGGGGCTCGAACCGGGATCCTTACGCCAGTCCATGCGCTTAACCCGCTGCACCACTGCCCGCCCCCCTGCCCCGTATTTTTCTGTTTCCCCGTCCAGGGTTATTGCTAGGGCTCAATGCCTGCACCATGAACCCACTGCACCTGGAGGCTATTTTTTCCCCTTGTTGTTTTAGCTCTGTTGTGGTTATTACTGTTATTGATGTCCTTGTTGGATAGGACAGAGAGAAAATGGAAAGAGGAGGGCAAGACAGAGGGGGAGAGAAAGACATCTGCAGAACTGCTTCACCACTTGTTAAGTGAGCCCCCCATGCAGGTGGGGAGCTGGGGACTCAAACCTGTATCCTTCTGCTGGTCCTTCCAATTTTCGCCACGTGTGCTTAACCTGTTTCGCTACCACCCAACCCAGGTGAACAGTATTAAAATTTTTTAAAAAATATTTTATTCATTTATTTATGAGAAAGATAGGAGAGAAAGAACAAGATATTCTGATACACGTACTGCCAGGGACTGAACTAAGAACCTCATGCTTAACAGCCCAATGCTTGATCCACTGTGTGACCTACCGGACCACTTAAAAATTTTAAATATTCGTGAATTCAGACTCTACTGTGCTCTTGCAGATTACTCAGTGAAAGGACAGTGATCACAGCTTCCACCACCTGTGCAGGAATACCAAAGGAGACCACCCACACCGAAACAAGACAGGACTAGAATGACCACAGGAACCCAGTAAATCACCCGTGAGTACAAACACGCGTGGCTGGTGACAGAGAGGAGAGAGGGGCCTAAGGAGAGATTAAGTGACTGCTAATAGTTCAGCAGTTTATCAGTGGAGACACCACCTCCAGTCTGCTCCACCAACAAGGGGACAGCTGAAGGGAGGAAAGGACTCCCCAGAGACTCACCAAGTGCAACTCTGAGTCTCCATTGCTACTACCCTCAGAATCTGGAGCAGCAACAGGGAGGGACACCAGGGGACAGAGCTCTAACTGGGAAACTCAGGAGAAGACCTATACCTCGGTGGCATAGCTGAGGGCCTGTGAAAGTCTCTTTGCATAACCACTGGACTATCTCTGCCACACCCTGCTTTATCTCTTGGTCAGGAGTCAATGATTAAGCTAAGAAGCCTATTGATAAAAGCCCTCAGGCTCCCACAGCCTACAGGGAAGAAAAAAGAAGAGGCTTTTACATCACTGAGCTCCAACTCAGGGATTGAAAAAACTGTTAAATTTCACCACGGTAAAACCTTTATATTGAAAAGTACTGATAAAGGGAACTCATAACATAATATATAAAATGGTTAAAACAACAAGAAAAAATATTGGAGAATCGAACCAGGACAACAGTCCAGCTAAAAGTCCTCCAGAGGGTGAAGCACAAAACAACGAGTTCAACATCCAAACATTAGCTAAGGAAATATTCACAGGAGTGAGTAAAGAATTTGAAAAAATTGTAATCAGAAATGCAGGAACAACAAATGAGAATATGGAAGAAAATTCTAATAATCTCATGGTTATTAGAGAGCTGAAAGCTGAAATCGCTGAGCTAAGAAGGCAACTAGCTGAACAAGCTAAAACAGTATCAGAGCAGGGCAACAAAATAGATGAACTCCAGAAAGCAGTAGAGGGAAGAGAGAATAGAATCTATGAGGCTGAAGACAGAATTGGCAAGATTGAGGATGAATTAGAGACAACTAAAAAAGAAGTAAGAGATCTCAAAAAGAGATTAAGAGATGCTGAAAACAACAACAGAGTCCTATGGGATGACTTCAAAAGAAACAATATACGCATTATTGGCTTACCAGAGGAAGAAAGAGAAGGAGAGGAAGAAAGCATTCTCCAGGCCATAATAGCTGAAAATTTCTCTAGTCTAGACAACATCAAAGACATAAAGATTCAAGAAGCCCAGAGGGTCCCAAACAGAATTAACCCAAACCTAAAGACACCAAGACATGTCATACTTAGAATGGAAAGGAATAAGGATAAAGAAAGGATCCTCAAGGCTGCAAGAGAAAAACAAAGAGTCACCTACAAAGGAAAACCCATAAGAATAGCAGCAGACTTCTCCATACAAACACTACAGGCCAGAAGAGAATGGCAAGATATCTATCGAGTGCTGAATGAGAAAGGCTTTCGGCCAAGAATACTATATCCTGCTAGACTGTCAGTCAGACTAGATGGAAGCATCAAAACCTTCTCAGACAAGCAACAGTTGAAGGAAGCAACCATCACCAAGCCTGCCCTCAAAAGAAGTTCTGAAAGGTCTCCTATAAACAACCAGACCACCACAAATAGGACATATATCAAAACACTCTAAAACTCTACAAGATTGGTGTTAAAATATCTTCAATCTTTGATATCAATAAATGTCAATGGCCTGAATTCACCTATTAAAAGACACAGAGTAGGAAGATGGATCAGAAAACACAACCCAACAATATGTTGTCTACAGGAAACTCACCTAACTCAACAAGACAAACACAGACTTAAAGTGAAAGGATGGAAAACTATCATTCAAGCCAATGGCCCACAAAAAAGGGCAGGAACAGCTATTCTCATATCTGACATGACAGACTTTAAAATAGATAAGATTAAGAAAGATAGGAATGGACGCTACTTAATGCTCAGAGGATCAGTCAATCAAGAGGACTTAACAATTATTAATATCTAGGCACCCAATGAGAAGCCATCTAAATACATCAAACTTCTACTGAAAGAGCTACAGCAATATATTAACAGTAACACAATCATAGTAGGGGACTTCAACACCCCACTCTCTCTACTTGACAGATCATCCAGGAAGAAAATCAGTAAAGACATAAGGGAGCTAAATGAAGAGATAGATAAACTAGAACTATTGGACATTTTCAGAGTCATTCATCCCAAGACACTGGAATACACATTTTACTCAAATCCACATGGATCATTCTCAAGGATAGACCATATGTTAGGCCACAAAGACAGCATCAGCCAATTCAAGAGCACTGAAATCATCCCAAGCATCTTCTCAGACCACAGTGGAATTAAACTAACACTTAACAATCAACAAAAGATTAGTAACAGTGCCAAAATGTGGAAGCTCAACAGTACACTTCTTAACAACTTCTGGGTCAAAGAGGAAATCAAGGAAGAAATCAAAATGTTTCGAGAGTTCAATGAAAATGAAGACACAAGCTATCAAAATATTTGGGACACAGCTAAAGCAGTCCTAAGAGGGAAGTTCATAGCTATACAAGCATACATTAGGAAACAAGAAAAGGCACAAATAAACAGCCTGATTGCACATCTTAAAGACCTAGAAGAAGAACAACAAAGGAATCCTAAAGCAACCAGAAGGACAGAAATCACTAAAGTTAGGGCAGAAATAAATAACATTGAGAATAGGAAAACCATACTAAAGATCAATGAAAGTAAATGTTGGTTCTTCGAAAGAGTAAACAAAATTGACAAACCTTTAGCCAGACTCACAAAACAAAAAAGGGAGAAGACCCAAATAAATCGGATCATAAATGAAAGAGGAGAAATCACAACAGACACTGCAGAAATACAACATATCATGCGAGGCTTCTATGAACAACTATATGCCACCAAGCTAGAGAACCTGGAAGAAATGAATGATTTCCAAAATACCTACCAACTTCCAAAACTAAGTAAAGAAGAAGTGGATAACATGAACAGGCCCATCACAGCTAAGGAAATTGAAACAGTTATCAAAAATCTCCCCAAAAATAAAAGTCCTGGACCAGATGGTTTTACAAATGAATTCTACAAAACCTTCAAAGAAGAACTAATACCTCTACTTTTAAAAGTCTTCCAGAAGATTGAAGACACTGGAATACTCCCTGCCAGCTTCTATGAAGCCAACATCACCCTGATACCAAAAGCAGACAGGGACACAACCAAAAAAGAAAACTACAGACCAATATCTCTGATGAATATAGATGCAAAAATATTGAACAAAATTCTAGCCAACCGGATACAGCAGTATATCAAAAAGATTGTTCATCATGACCAAGTGGGGTTTATCCCAGGCATGCAAGGTTGGTTTAATATATGTAAATCAATCAATGTGATCCACCACATCAACAAAAGCAAGACCAAAAACCACATGGTCATATCAATAGATGCAGAGAAAGCCTTTGACAAAATACAACATCCCTTTATGATCAAAACACTACAAAAAATGGGAATAGATGGAAAATTCCTGAAGATAGTGGAGTCTATATATAGCAAACCTACAGCCAACATCATACTCAATGGTGAAAAACTGGAAGCATTTCCCCTCAGATCAGGTACTAGACAGGGCTGCCCACTATCACCATTACTATTCAACACAGTGTTGGAAGTTCTTGCCATAGCAATCAGGCAGGAGCAAGGAATTAAAGGCATACAGATTGGAAGAGAAGTAGTCAAACTCTCCTAATTTGCAGATGACATGATAGTATACATGGAAAAACCTAAGGAATCCAGCAAGAAGCTTTTGGAAATCATTAGGCAATACAGTAATGTGTCAGGCTATAAAATTAACATTCAAAAGTCAGTGGCATTCCTCTATGCAAACACTAAGTTAGAAGAAATTGAAATCCAGAAATCAGTTCCTTTTTCTATAGCAACAAAAACAATAAAATATCTAGGAGTAAACCTAACCAAAGAAGTGAAAGACTTATATACTGAAAATTATGAATCACTACTCAAAGAAATTGAAAAAGACACAAAGAAGTGGAAAGATATTCCATGTTCATGGGTTGGAAGAATTAACATCATCAAAATGAATATATTACCCAGAGCCATCTACAAATTTAATGCTATCCCCATCAAGATCCCAAGCACATTTTTTAGGAGAATAGAAAAAATGCTACAAATGTTTATCTGGAACCAGAAAAGACCCAGAATTGCCAAAACAATCTTGAGAAAAAAGAACACAACCGGAGGCATCACACTCCCAGATCTCAAACTGTATTATATGGCCATTGTCATCAAAACTGCTTGGTACTGGAACATGAACAGACACACTGACCAGTGGAATAGAATTGAGAGCCCAGAAATGAGGCCCCACACCTATGGACATCTAATCTTTGACAAAGGGGCCCAGACTATTACATGGGGAAAGCAGAGTCTCTTCAACAAATGGTGTTGGAAACAATGGGTTGAAACATGCAGAAGAATGAAACTGAATCACTGTATTTCACCAAATACAAAAGTAAATTCCAAGTGGATCAAAGACTTGGATGTTAGACCAGAAACTATCAGATACTTATAGGAAAATATTGGCAGAACTTTTTTCCGCATAAATTTTAAAGACATTTTCAATGAAATGAATCCAATTACAAGGAAAACTAAGGCAAGTATAAACCTATGGAACTACATCAAATTAAAAAGCTTCTGTACAGCAAAAGAAAACACTACCCAAATCAAGAGACCCCTCACAGAATGGGAGAAGATCTTTACATGCCATACATCAGGAAGACAACAAATAACCCCATCCAAAAATGGGGGAGGACTTGGACAGAATATTCACCACAGAAGAGATCCAAAAGGCCGAGAAACACATGAAAAAATGCTCCAAGTCTCTGATTGTCAGAGAAATGCAAATCAAGACAACAATGAGATATCACTTCACTCCTGTGAGAATGTCATACATCAGAAAAGGTAACAGCAGCAAATGCTGGAGACGGTGTGGGGTCAAAGGAACCCTCCTGCACTGCTGGTGGGAATGTCAATTGGTCCAACCTCTGTGGAGAACAGTCTGGAGAACTCTCAGCAGGCTGGAAATGCACCTACCCTATGACCCTGCAATTCCCCTCCTGGGGATATATTCTAAGGAACCCAACACATCCATCCAAAAAGATCTGTGTACACATATGTTCTTGGCAGCGCAATTTGTAATAGCCAAAACCTGGAAGCAACCCAGGTGTCCAACAACAGATGGGTGGCTGAGCAAGTTGTGGTATATATACACAATGGAATACTACTCAGCTGTAAAAAATGGTGACTTCACCGTTTTCAGCCGATCTTGGATGGACCTTGAAAAAATCATGTTGAGTGAAATAAGTCAGAAACTGAAGGATGAATATGGGATGATCTCACTCTCAGGCCGAAGTTAAAAAACAAGATAAGAAAAGAAAACACAAGTTGAACCTGAAATGGAATTGGAGTATTACACCAAAGTAAAAGACTCTGGGGTGGGTGGGTTGGTGGGGAGAATACAGGTCCATGAAAGATGATGAATGACATAGTGGGGGTTGTATTGTTAAATGGGAATCTGGGGAATGTTATGCATGTACAAACTATTGTATTTACTGTTGAATGTAAAACATTAATTCCCCAATAAAGAAATAAATTAAAAAAATAAAAATAAATAAAAATATAGTAATATCAAATAAAATAAAAAAAAATTTTAAATATTTATTTGCCTTTTTGTTGCCCTTGTTTTTTGATTACTGTTGTAGTTATTATTGCTGTTGTTATTGATGTCATTGTTAGATAGGACAGAAAGAAATGGAGAGAGGAGGGGAAGACAGAGTGGAAAAGAAATGTAAGACACCTATAGATCTGCTTCACCACCTGTGAAGTGACTCCCTCCCTGCAGGTGGGGAGCCGGGGGCTCAAACCCAGATCCTTAAGCCATTCCCTGCACTTCGTACCACCTGCACTTAACCTGCTGTGCCATCGCCCGACTCCTGCGAACATAGTATTATGAGCAAGGACTGGGTTCGAGTCCATACTCCCTACCTGTAGTGCGCACACTTCAGAAACAGTGAAGCAGATCTGCAGGTGTCTGTTTTAAAAAAGATTTACCTCATGCTTTATCTACTGCGCCACCTCCTCCACCACCTCTTTTCCTCTCTATCTCCCCCTCCTCTCCCAATTTCTCTGTCCTACTGATTTAAAAAAGGAAGGGAGAAAAAACAATTACAAATAAATACTGTACCTCTGACAGTAGTCTTCTTTTTATACTAAAAAACATTGCTTTGCAGTAAGTTAAAGACTAGGATTTCAAGTCAGTTTAGCACTGGAGTGAATCAAGGCTGTATGTTAAGGCAGAAGAATAAAGCTCCTTTTTAAAAAACAAAACAGTGGTCTGGGAGGTGGCATAGTGGCTAAGGAACCAGACTCTCAAGCACGAGGTCCTGAGTTCAATCCCCAGCAGCACATTCACCAGAGTGATGTAAGACTCTCTCTCTCCTCCTATCTTTCTCATTAATAAATAAATCTTTTTGAAAAAAAAGAGTGTGGGAGGTGGTGCAGTGGGTAAACCACAGACTCTCAAGCATGAGGTCCTTAGTTCAATCCCTGGCAGCACATGTACCAGACTGATGTCTGGTTCTTTCCATCTTCTCCTACCCTCCCCGTGAATAAATAAAATCCGGAAAAAAAATAAATAAGAGAAAGAAAACAGGGGTGAGTGGTGGTTCTCCTGGTTGAGCATACATATTACAAAGCACAAAGACCCTGGTTTGAGCTCCAGGTCCCCACCTGCAGGGGGAATGCTTTCCAAGTGATGAAGCAGTGCTGCAGGTGTCATTATCTGTTTGTCTATCTATCTCACCCTACATTCTGTATCTGGTTGTCTATATCCAATAAATATAGATAATAAAAAATTATAAATAAAAGAAAAAGAAAAGAATTTCAGGGGGGCATGGTGGTAGCACATTTGGTTGATCACATTATGTTACAATGTGCAAGGGACCCAGGTTCAAGAACCCTGTCCCCACCTGTAGGGGAGGAAAGCAGTGCTGCAGGTGTCTATCTCTCTTCCTCTCTATTTCCCCTTTCCTTCCTGAATTCTGTCTCTATTCAATAAATACATAAACCACTTCAGATAGAGGCAGGACAGAGGAGGATACATCATAGCGAACAGTTTGCCTGCTTACAGAGCTTGCCCTGATGCCATCTATAGTGTTCTCAAGAGGTACTGCGGCTTACACCTGGGTCTTTGTGGATGGCAAAGTGTATGTTATCTCCCAGCACACCAAACCATTTCTTTGACAGCTACTGAATGTCTCACATCTGCTAAACAAACATTACCTGTAGATGATTCAGTCTTAGCTTTGCTGTAAGCAGAGAAACAAGTAACAGAGCAGAAAAGCTCTATCTTCCCCACGTCATTGGTAATCTCAATCATTTCATCTGAGGGCTTCAATGCTTTGCAAAGAATAGATGTAAGTATTTTGGCTGGCTTCTGTTGAAGATTAAAGTAATAGTAACACATATCGTTAATAAACAAATATAAACCCGTTACCACCAGATATTACAAATGACGAAGAAATCACATTTTATACTTTCTTAAAAACACTGAAAATCAAAAAAGGCTTTATACATTAAAAAAGAAGTCATATCGTATACTGAAGGAAATTGATCTACCTGCTAGACTACTAAATAAATAAAGTCTAACAATTATAGGTCTTTCTATCATGCCAGTTTGGGAGTTAGCCAACAAAACCTACTGGTAATTAGTGTTAAGGAGCCAGAAAGAATACTTAACACACATTGTAAGATGATGTAGGAATCACTTTCTGTTTCCATGTTAGAATAACAAGTATATTGTAAAAAAGCACTATATATGAAGAGGTATAGAATCTAGTCCATTCAAGGGAGTCGGGTGCTAGGACCTGCAATAAGGATGCTGGTTCGAGCCCCCAGCTCCCCACCTGCAGGGGAATCACTTCACAAGCAGTGAAGCAGGTCTGCAGGTGTCTGTCTCTCCCCCTCTCTGTCTTCCCCTTCTTTCTCCGTTTCTCTCTGTCCTATCCAACAAGGACATTAATAAAACAGTAACTACAACAATAAAACAACAAGGAAAACAGAAGGGAATAAATACACACACACACACACACAAGAATCTAATCCATTCAATAAGCAGTAAGTATTGAGTGTTTAGACATGACTGGGGTTCACAAGCCAGATTTTCTAGTGAAATAGGAATTTCTAGTGAAATAGGAATCATTTCTGAACTTAAGACATGAATACTGGGGACCAGGTGGTGGCACATCGGGTTGAGTGTACATGTTACAATACCCAAGGGCACAGGTCCAAACCTCTGGTCCCACATGCAGAGGGAAACTTCATGAGTGGGGAACCAGTGATACAGGGGTCTTTCTTTCTTTCTCTCTCTCTCTCCTTATTTTCTTCCCTCCTCACAACATCTATCTCTATCAAAAAAAAAAAAATACATATATATATATATATATATATATATATATATATATATATATATATATATATGGAAGATAATGTTGACTGGGTACTGGTACACCTGGTTGAGTGAAAATTACAAATAAGGAACTACATTTGAAGCCCTGGTCCCCATGCGCAGAGGGAAAGCTTTGTGATTGGTGAAGCAGTGCTGCAGGTGTGTCTCTCTCCCTAAATCCCTGTACCCTAACAAAAAATGCAGGGTGCTTTGTGAGGCTCCTCACAATTTCCCGATAATTTCTGACTATATCTATCCAATACATATAAAAAGACTTCCATGCCCGAGGCTCAATTTCTAGCATGACCATAAACCATAGCTGAGCAGCGTTCTGGTCTCTGTATCTTTCTTCCATAAAATAAGTAAATACCATAAAAAAAAAAAATAATAAAATAAAAATAACAATCCAACACATGATAATAATGAAAAAGAACTACTCTGGGGAGTGTAAAGACAAATGAAATTAGGGGTGCAGGCAGTATCCCATCAGGTTAAACACACAGTACGAAGTACAAGGACCCCATAAGCAGTGAAGCTGGTCTGCAGCTTTCTCTCCTTTATTTTCCCCATCTCTCTCAATTTTTCTCTGTCCTATCCAATAAAAATAAATAAATAAGGGTCAGGTAATGGAACACCTGGTTAAATGCACGTACTACAGTGCACAGGGACCAAGGTTTAGGCATCTGGTCCCCGCCTGCAGTGGAGAAAGCTTCACAAGTGGTGAAGCGGGGCTGCAGGTATCTGTGTCTTTCCCTCTATAGCTCCCCTCCCCTCTCAATTTCGTTCCATCTCTATCCAATAAAAAATATTTAAAAGTAAATAAAAATACAGCAGCAGAAATCTTTTTAAAATTTTTCTTAATCTTTATTTACTGGAGATGGAACGAAATTAAGAGGGAAGGGGGAGATAGAGAGGGAGAAAGACAAAAGACACCTGCAGCTCTGTTTTACCACTTGCAAAGCTTTCCCTCTGCAGGTGGGGACTGGGGGCTTGAACCTTGGTCCTTGTACATTGCAACATGTGGGCTCAACCAGGTGTGCTACGATTCAGCTTCACAGAAGTCTATTAAAAGTCTTATTTTGGGAGTCGGGCAGTAGCACAGCAGGTTAAGTGCACGTGGCGCAAAGTGTAAGCACCCGCAGAAGGATCCCAGTTCGAGCCCTTGGCTCCCCACCTACAGAGAAGTCGCTTCACAGGCGGTGAAGCAGGTCTGCTTCTCTCCCTCTCTGTCTTCCCCTGCTCTCTCCATTTCTCTCTGTCCTATCTAATAATGACTGGCATCAATAACTACAACAACTACAACAACAATAAAAAAGACAAGAGCAAGAAAAAGGGAAAATTAAAAATAAATTGTAAACCATGCATTAAAAAGTCTTATTTTATCTCTACCATCAAATTTTCAACTGAAACCATGCTCAAAGCAACTAAAATCTATATCCTTTATTAATTTTTAAAATTTCATTTTATTTACTTTTTTTGTTGTTGCCCTTGTTTTATTGTTGTAGTTGTTACTGTTGTTGGGATAGGACAGAGAGAAGTGGAGAGGAGAGGGGAAGACAGAGAGGAGAAAATAAGACACCTGCAGACCTGCTTCACCGCCTGTGAAGTGACTCCCTTGCAGGTGAGGAACTGGAGCTCGAACCGGGATCCTTATACCAGTCCTTGCACTTTGTGCCACATGTGATTAACCCGCTGCGCTACTGCCGAACTCCCCATTTTATTTACTTAAAAAAATTTTTTTTAAATATTTATCTTCCCTTTTGTTGCCCTTGTTGTTTAACATTGTTATGGTTATTAATGTCATTGTTGTTGGATAGGACAGGGAGAAATGGAGAGAGGAGGGGAAGACAGAGAGGGAGAGAGAAAGACAGACACCTGCAGACCTGCTTCACTGCTTGTGAAGCAATTCCCCTGCAGGTGGGGAGCTAGAGGCTCGAACTGGGATCCTTATGCAGGTCCTTGCGATTTGTGCCACGTGCACTTAACCCGCTGCGCCACTGCCCGACTCCCTTTATTTACTTTTAATGTCAGAGACAGAAATATACAGAGAGATGCTAGAGCATGTTTAGCTCTGGTTTATGGTGGTTCTGGGGATTGAACCTGGGACTTTGAAGCCTCAGACAGTTAAGTCTTTGGCATAAACATTATGTTGCCTCCCCAGTCCTAAACTGTATATATTCTTACATATTTTCTCTTCTTTCTAGAGACAGAGAAAACAGAGTGAAAGAGAGTACCACTACATGTGGTGGCGGCGGCTGGATTTGAACGTGGGTTGTGTACATGGCAAAATAGCACATTATCTAAGCAAGCTATTTGGCCAGCTGACCCCCGCCCCCTGCATTTTTTTCTAAAGTAGAATCATCCATAGATGAACTAATGAAGGGAACTCAATTGTTAATTTTTTTTTTTTTTACTGGATAGAGACAGAAATTGAGAGAGAGTGAGAGACAGATACCTGTAGCTCTGTTGCACCATTCATGAAGCTTTCCTCTTACACGTGGGGCCCAGGGGCTTGAACCTGGGTCCTTGTACACTGTAATGTGTGTGCTTAACCAGGCGCACCACCATGTGGCCCAAATTTTAATTTTTTTTTCTGCCTCCAGGGTTATTGTAGCTAGGTCTCAGTGCCTGCACTACAAATCCACTGCTCCTGGAGGCCATATTTTTGTTGTTGTTGATCTTGTTATTGCTGTTGGATAGGACAGAGAAAAGTTGAGAGAGGGGAAGACAGAGAGAGGGAGAGAAAGACAAACACCTGCAGACCTGCTTCACCGTTTCTGAAGCGATCCCCCGTTTAATCCACTGCGCTACCCACTGCCTGGCCCCCTAAACTTTAATTCTTTATTTGAATCCTATGCACTCTAATTCAAACCTCAATGTATGCAATAGATTTTGATTCATACCTTCTTAAATCCTGTAATACTCTTTGAACTATTCGCATTAAGAGACTGTTCTTCCATAGGAAGTATATAGAACAAATTAGAGCTAGTGTAGCAGTAAACTCCACAGTTCTCACAACAGTTCATGGTGAAATTGTTATCAGAGTGAAACTTTGAAAAGCAGGCATTACTGCAAAGACTATGTTTTACATCCAGGTATTTTACTTCATACTGAATCTAGAAGTAAACAAACAAACAAACAAAAATCAGTAAAAATTCTGATATTTAAGAAGAACCACCAGTCCCTAAAGGTCAAATTCATATAAATATATATAGTAACTTACGATAGCAGTGTTCTGACACATGCTGCATTTTGTTAAAATGTTATTAGTAGTACACAGAGTAACAACTGGTTTTCTTTTTTCTTCATAATGTGAAAGACATGCTTGGCTGCAAAAACTTTTGCTCGAGGAAGTATCTTCAGGCTGGGCATTAATCACATCCTTTAGATTTAAAATGTCTCTAAAAATAAATTAGAGATACCATTATATACTTGTTGTTTTTACTCTAAAGTAACCTTTTTTTCCCTCCCTTTATCTTAAGTTAAATTAGTTTCTCAAACAAAACTCTCCTCAGTTTGTTTCTTTGAATGGAAGAACTATGAAATAAATAGCAGTAACAGCTGTCTAGAGGTAACAAAATCTGAATTGGTACCCAGTTCTATCATGCTCATTAAGCAATGACGTCGAAATCATTTATACTCCCTAAATACTAGATTGCCCACCTACAAAACGCAGATTATAATACATCTGTGTGTATGAATTTGAGGATTACCTACCCTATCCTAGTGGGTGCCAGTGACAGATCCACATATATATAGATGTGCTCACAACAGCACTGTTCAGAGGGTGAGCGGACAACATAATGATTATTATGGTTATTAAGAGACTTGCATGCCTGAGGCTCCAAAGTCCCAGGTCCAGTCCCTCCACACCACCATAACATAGAGCTGAACAGTGCTTTGGGAAATAACAACAAAACAAAAACAAAAGCCATTCAAACAAACAAAAAACACTGTGTAGGATAGCCGAAAGATGCAAAAAGGTGCAAATGTTCATCAACAAAAGAATGGATAAATGAACTCTAGCATATAGAAGTAATTTCTTCAGTTATATAATGAGCACAACTATCAGAGCCCTACATTTGCTATTAAAAATTAATCACTTTTATAAAACTTGATCCTTCAGGGCACCTTTCAAATAAGGTGTAATGAAATGGGATGAGGGTAATTAAACATCTCTCTTGGATGACAATTTTTTTTTTTTTTTAACCAGAACACTGCTCAGCTCTGGTTTATGGTGGTGCAGTAGATTGAACCTGGGACTTTGGAGCCTCAGGCATGGGAGTCTGTTTGCATAACAATTATGCTATCTACCCCTGCCCGGATAACAAAATTCTATGGCTGTCTCCTATGGGATGTTGTGAATTACACCAGAGCTAATAACTTTTTTCACAGAACACATTTTCTTCATTTTTTAAAAAATTAACAAGTTCAGGAGTTGGGCAGTAGCGCAGTGGGTTAAGAGCAGGTGGCGCAAAGCAAGGACTAGTGAAAGGATCCTGATTTGAGCCCCCAGCTCCCCACCTGCAGGGGAGTCACTTCACAAGCGGTGAAGCAGGTCTACAGGTGTCTTATCTCCCCCCCCCCCCCCCCCCCCCCGTCTTCCCAGCCTCTCTCCTATCCAACAATGACAACATCAATAATAACTACAACAATAAAGCAACAAGGGCACCAAAAGGGAATAAATAAATATTAAAAAAATATTAACAAGAGAAAGAACACCAGAGCATCAGTGGCATATGCAATGTTGATGACTAAATACAGGATCTCATGCTCAACTGCTATTCTTTTTTATTATCTGTATTTATTTGCTAGAGACAACCAGAGAGGGAAGTGGGAGAGACACCTACAGGCTTAAACCTGAGTCCTTGCACATTGTAACACGTGCACTCAACCAGCTGTGCCAGCACTTAGCTCCTTTTATTTTTACTTATTTATTTTTTTATTATTTAAAATTTTTTTTTACTTTTCTTTTGTTTATTTATTTATTCCCTTTTTGATCCCCTGCAGGTGGGGAGCCGAGGGCTCGAAATGGGATCCTTATACCGGTCCTTGCGCTTTGCACCACATGCACTTAACCCGCCGCGCTACTGCCTGACTCCCTACTTATTTTTTTTAAGTTTTTTTTTTTAATTATTTATTCCCTTTTGTTATTGTTGTAATTATTACTGTTGTTGTTAATGATGTTGTTGTTGTTGGATAAGACAGAGAAATGGAGAGAGGAGGGGAAGACAGAGAGGGGAGAGATAGATAGACACCTGCAGACCTGCAGGTGGGGAGCCGGGGGCTTGAACCGGGATCCTTATGCCGGTCCTTGTGCTTTGCACCACATGCACTTAACCCGCTGTGCTACCGCTGGACTCCCCCTACTTATTTTTTATCATAGACTAATGTGTCTTTTTTTTTTTTTTAAGATTTATTCATAAGAAAGATAGGAGGAGAGAGAAACCAGTCATCACTCTGGCACATGTGCGGCCGGGAATTGAACTCAGGACTTCATGCTTGAAAGTCCTAAATTCCATCACTGCGACTCCTCCCAGACCACATGTGCTTGTGTAACAATTATGTTAACATTCTCACCCTCTTTGGATCTTCAATTATCTACTCACTCAGTAGTACACTCTACTGAGTGAGCCAGTCACGCAGTGGAGTGTACTCATACAATCATGTGTGATAATCCCAGCTCAAACTCCTGGTATCTCCTGCAGGAGAAAAGCTTCATAAGTGGTGGAGCAAGGCTGCAGGTTTTTCCTTTTCTCTCTCTCTACATATGCAACTTCATCAGGAGTCATATTGTAGGTACTGGGCCATAGAGATAACCCCTAGGTGGTAGGGGGAAGAGTTGTTACAGAAAATATAGGTCTACTACAGCTATCAGAATATTAAAAAATTTAAAAAAAATTGTTAGTGCTAAGGTTTCACTGCTTCACTGCTCAGAGCCCATGCTCCCCTGACACACAGAGTCAGAGACACCAAAGCACCTGGTTCTCCTCAGTGATGCCAGTGCAGCACATGTACCAGTATTATGCTTTGGTTTTCTCTCCCCCTCACCCTATACATCTCTCAACCATAAATGCATAAAATCTTCAAACAAACAAATAAAAAACAACCTGCTGTCAGGAGGTTGCTCACTCATGTAGAGTACATAGTCTGTCAAGTATGATGGCCGTGCATTTAGCTCCAGCAAAGCATGGAAACGCCAGGAATGGAAGGTGCCGGGTGGTGGCACACCTGGTTGAGCGCACGTTGCAATGTGCCAGGACCCAGGTTCAAGTCCCGGGTCCCCATCTAAAGGGGAAACTTCACGAGCAGCGAAGCAGTGCTTCAGGTGTCTCTCTTCCTCTCTGTCTCCCTTCCCTCCTGATTTCTGGTTGTCTCTATCCAATAAATAGTTTTAAAAAATTAAGGTGGTCGGGCAGTAGCGCAGCAGGTTAAGTGCACGTGCCATGAAGCACAGGGACCGGCAAAAGGATCCCAGTTCAAGCCCCTGGCTCCCCACCTGCAGGGGAGTCACTTCACAGGCGGTGAAGCAGGGCTGCAGGTGTCTGTCTTTCTCTCTCCCTCTATGTCTTCCCCTCCTCTCTCCATTTCTCTCTGCCCTATCCAACGACTACATCAACAATAATAACTACAACAACAATAAAAAAGGGTAGCAAAAAGGAAATAGATATTTTTTTAAGTCTTTAAAAAATGAATTAACTAATTAACATCAACAACCAACAACAATAATAATCACAAAAAGGCTACAACAACAAGGGCAACAGAAGGGGGGGAGGGCCTCCAGGAGCAGTGGATTCACGGTGCAGGCACTGAGCCCCAGCAATAACCCTGCAGGCAAAAAAAAAAAAAAAGAAAGAAAGAAAGAAAAGAAATGCCAGGAATGGTGGGTCTCTCCTCTCTGGCTTTCCCCAATTGTCACTCTCAAATAAATAAGAATGTAATAGTGGTAGTAATGATGAAGAAGACATTGGGCTTGGGAGCTTGCACAGTACTATCACTCATGCCGTATTAAAATCCAACACTAGCTAGGAGTGATGAAGCTTTAGTGATGACCAAAAATAAATAAAAATAGTAAAATTAGGAGACTGAGCAGTGGTACTGCTGATTGAGTGCACATATTACCATGTGCCAAGATCCTGGTTCAAGCCCCTGTCCCTCACATGCAGAGAGGATGCTTCACTAGTGGTGAAGCATGTCAGCAGGTGTCTTCTCTCTCATTTCCCTGTCCTATCAAACAAAAAAGAAAAAAAAAATAGCTGCCAAGCACAGAGGATCTGTAATGCCAACACTGAATCTAACCAATAACCCTGGTGGCAAAACTCTCTCTCTCTCTCTCTCACATACACACACACTCACAAACTTTAATCATCATTTTCAAATGCCTGATTTCTGAAATGGAATAAAAACCACATTAACAAAACATTTTAAGTCATTAGTATATGAAGACCTCAAGAATAACTGATACTTAAAGTCTTGAGACAAAATTAGCATTAGGGATAAGGAAACCACGTAGTGCCACTACACTATTATTCCAGGTGGCCAGGAAGATGGTAGACACTAAGAAAAGTGGGCACCCACCAAAAGCAGTTGACTATCTTTCAAACTAAAGAAGGTCCTGCTTGGAGAAACTGGCAAGGAGTAACTCCAAGGATATAAACAAGAACGGCGATCTTGGTTTCAAGGTGCCCTAGATGCACTGAAGGCACTCACTCCACATTAACAAGAAACCACCTTTTACTAGTAATATCTCCATTTGTGGACAGACTTTGTCTTCTGTGAAGGCCAAAATGAAGATGTAAAGGACTACTGTCATCCACCAAGGAACCTCTACTACATATGGAAGTACAATTGCTTTAAGAAGCACTACTGGGAAAGGGTAGATAGCATAAAGGTTATGCAAACAGACTCTCATGCCTGAGGCTCCAGAGTCCCAGTTTCAATCCCCTGCACCACCATAAGCCAGAGCTGAGTAGTGCTCTGGTGTGGTAAAAAAAAAAAAAGAAAAAAAAAGCACTACCAACAAGGGCAACAAAAGGGAATTAAAAAAAAAAAGCACCACAAGGGGTGTAGGATGGTAGCACAGTGGGTTAAGTGCACATGGCACAAAGTGCAAGGATGGGCTCAAGAATCCTTGAGCTCCCGGCTCCCCACTGGCAGGGTGATTGCTTCACAAGCAGTGAAGCAGGTCTGCAGGTGTCTTTCTCTCCCTTTCTCTGTCTTCCCTTCCTCTCTGTTTCTTTCTGTCCTATCCAACAATAATGACAGCAATAACAACAACAATAACAACGATAAACAACAAGGGCAACAAAAGGGAAAAACCAGGCAGTGGTGCATGCACCTGGTTAAATACACACATTACAATGAGCAAGGACCCAGGTTCAAACCCCTGGCCCTACCTGCAAGGGAAAGCTTCACAACTGGTGTAGCAGGGCTGCAGGTGTCTCTCTCCCTCCACAATTTCTCTGTCTTTATCCAATAGTAAATAATTATGCCTTTTGACCTGCTCAAGGTGTCCAGATCCCAAGCTCCAAAAAGCAGTTCCAGAAGTTTGAGCAAGATTAGACACTTATCCTTTCATCCATATAAAACAATTCATTTTCTATTTGTACACCAATCCCCTCCCCTGCCCTGTCCCCCACAGGCTACACTGAAAAAAAAAAATGAATGGCTTCTTCCAGTTTGCATTACCACCACCTTTTCATCAATGTATAATCGTATTTTGTGGCAGTGGTACACTGAATTAAGCACACATATCACCATGTGCAAAGACCTGGGTTCAAGCCCCTGCTTCCCACCTGCAGGGTGGAAACTTCACAAGTGGTGAAGCAGGTCTGCAAGTATCGTATCTTCCCCTTTCCCTCTCCCCTCTCAAGTTTTCTCTCTGATCCAAAAAAAAAAAAGAATAAAGAAAAAATGGCCACCGACTGCAGTGTAGATTCACAGTACCAGTAACAACCACAGAGATAATAAATAGTATTTTGTATAAAAAATACAATTACACTGGGATTCGGGCGGTAGCGCAGTGAGTTAAGCGCACGTGGCGCAAAGCAAAAGGACCGGCGTAAGGATCCCGGTTCGAGCCCCTGGCTCCCCACCTACAGAGGAGTCCCTTCACAGGCGGTGAAGCAGGTCTGCAGGTGTCTATCTTTCTCTCCCCCTGTCTTCCCCATCTCTCTCCATTTCTCTGTCCTATCCAACAACGACGACGACATCAATAATAACTACAATAAAACAGCAAAAGGGAATAAATAAATATTTTTAAAAATACAATTACAAATAAAACTGATTTCCTATTCTTGCTCATATTAGATTCCTCTGCCTTACAAAGCAATACATACACAAAATTTTTCCTGTTCTAGATGACTTTTTCAGATAAAGAGTCAAAGAAACCATAGCACCAAAGCTTCTCCAACATGGTCAAGGCTGAACTCAAACCTGGGTGACACACATAGCAAAGCAGTGCACTATTCAAGTGAACTATCTTGCCAGTCCTTTAGTCTTTTTAACTTGTCTGGGATATGTGCTCAAGATATAGGAATAAGTGACAAAGACAGCAACAGGAACAATAAACTCTAAGGGCCTCATTTTCCTTAAATCTAAGAGAAACTTTTTAGACTGGATATAATCTATAAGGACCCTTACCGTTATTTGCTTCTGCAGAGAAAGAAAGCAGTCTGAAGAGAATGCCATATAGTCCATAGCAAAAAAGGGGGGGAAAAGGACAAAGCACTGAAGGCTTAAAAAAAAAAGCAAAAGAGAAAGGTTAAGTAGAGTTCCAAGGAGTAAGACTTGAAGCAACGAATAACATCTGAAGCAGCAGCCAAACAAGGAGCTGAGGCAACCAATAAAAAGTTTTTTAAGTTTCTTGAGAAGAATCATAGTGACAGCTAAACTACACTGAATTCTTATTACATGCCAGTATTATTCTCATGACTTAAGTATGTTATTCAGTGTCTATAAATTTTACATATATATAACAACACAGATGGAATAAAAAAGAAGCTCTCAATGCTTTTCAAAATTTAGCATGTATGCTAAAGCTAATAGGGATAGTAAATATAGTTCTGCTTTAGTAAGTCTGAGTGAGAATTCAGATTCTGTATTTTCTTTCTTTTATGATTTTATTTATTTATTTATGAGATAGGGGGAGAAAGAACCAGACATCACTCTGGCACATGTGTTGGTGGGGATTGAACTGGGGATCTCATGCTTGAGAGTCCAAAGCTTTACCACTGCGCCACCTCCCAGACCATGATTCTGTATTTTTTAACAGGTTTCATAATACTAGTAATAGCCACTGAGGGATCATATCTTAGCTAGCAAAATGTAGCCATCAATGGAGGCAAAATATTCAAATTATGATGGTCTGATCTAAAAAAAAAGACATTATGTGGAAGGAATTATTGTATTTTGAAGCAAAACTGGCAGTCTACTTGTTTTCTTTCCGTCTTTTTTTTTTTTTTTAAACAAATTGCCACCAGGGTTATTGCTGGGGCTTGATGCTGGTACTTTAAATCCACCACTCACAGTGATCATTTTTTCCATTCTACTTTGATAGGACAGAGAGAAACCTGAGAGGGGAGGGGGTGAAAAAGATAGACAACTAACTGCAGAACTGCTTTACCAGCTGTGAATTACCCCTCATCTCCCTCCAACCCCGCACCCGGGTGGGTCCTTGTCCATAGTAATGTGTGCAATCAACCGAGTCTGCCACAGCTGGGTCCCCCATGTGTCCTCTTATTCTGAAGCAAAGACATTTAAAAAGTGTTGAATTGACTTAGCAATCATATTAATATTAATATTAATATTAATAATAATAATAAATGTTGAACTTTCAAGCTGGAAGTGCTGAGTTCAATCCCTGGCAACACATGTTACCAGAGTGCTATTTGGTTCTCTTTCTCTTCACATCTCTCTCTCTTTTTAAATATTTACTTATTCATTTTCCCTTTGTGTTGCCCTTGTTTAATTGTTGTGGTTATTATTGTTTTTTTTATTGATGTCTTCGTTTTTGGATACGACGGATAGAAATGGAGAAAGGAGGGGGAGAGAAAGATAAGACACCTGCAGATCTGCTTCACTGCTTGTGAAGCAACTCCTCTCCAGGTGGGGAGCCGGGGGCTTGAACCAGGACCCATCTCTCTTAAAAACAACTTAGTGGTGGTCCGGGAGGTGGGGCAGTGGTAAATCATTGGATTCTCAAGCATGAGGTCCTGAGTTCAATCCCCGGCAGCGCATGTACCAGAGTGATGTCTGGTTCTTTCTCTCTCTTCCTATATTTCTCATAAATAAATAAATAAATAAATTCTACTTAAAAAAAAACTTGGTGGGGAGTTGGGTGGTAGCGCAGCAGGTTAAGCGCACGTGGCGCAAAGCGCAAGGACCAGAGTAAGGATCCCTGTTCAAGACCCTGGCTTCCCACCTGCAGGGAATTTGCTTCACACGCAGTGAAGCAGGTCTGCAGGTGTCTTAGCTTTCTCTCCCCATCTTCCTCTCTTCTTTCCATTTCTCTCTGTCCTATCCAACACAAGATATCAGTAACAACAACAACAACAACTATAACAATAAAACAAGGGCAACAAAATGAAATAAATAAACATTTAAAAAGCACCATTTTGAAATTAGGTACTACCTTTCTCTGCATCAAAATTGCAGTACACACATAAAAAAGCTAGCAACAAAAACAAGGGCAACAAAAGGGAAAATAATTTTTAAAAAAATTTTAAAAAGCTAGGAACAGATAACTGTACAGTAGTTCACAGATATTTTTAAAAATCATACACCACACACATTTACTTATTTGATTTCCCAAAAACAAATAATTAACTTTATGTACCAATACATAGCTTTATTAATCTTGGAAAATCCAAAGTAATTTAGGATTCCCTACAAAGTTAAAAGGTAAAATAGAATCTATACAGAAGAATCCTACTGGGTCCAGGTGTGGTACACCCAATTGAGTATGTTATAACGTTCAAGGACCCAGGTTCAAGTTCCTGCCCCCTCTCCACCTGCAGGTGGAAAGCTTCAGTAGTGGTGAAGCACTGCAGGTGGCGTGTTTCTTTTCTCCCTATCTTTCCTCTCAATTCCTGTCTATCTAAAACAAACTAATAATGCTAATAATAATCATACTCTGAAAATTTCAAATGAAAACTACAAGTAGGACTAGGGAGGAGGGAGGTAGCTTAATGACTATGCAAGACTTTCATGCCTGAGGCTCTGAGGTCCCGGATTCAGACCCCTGTACTGAGCAGCGATCTGGCAAGAGCGAAGAGGAAAAGAGCTATGATGTTGACCGTGGTGTGAAACTATAATCCCCCCTGTATCTTATAATGGCAAAACCACTATTCAATCAAAATTTAAAAAATGGAAAATAAATTTTGGAACTGAAACAAAACCCCTCACATTTTGTGTATTTCTTAAACCAGGACACTGTTTAGTTTTGGTGTAAGGAACTGCTGGGGATTGAACCTGGAACCTTTGGAGCCTTATGCATAAAATTTATGTGCATAATTATTATGCTGTCTCTCCAACCCACATTTTAATTTCTGCCAACCTCTCAATAACTTACTTCTGAAGAATCTGTAAAAGGAACTGAAAGCAAAAGGAGTGTTTCCACCCCCAGATAGTCTTCAAAAAAAAGTGAAAAATGTACAAAATTATAGTATCTCTATTCAAAATTTGTGTATGGGGAGTCAGGCTGTAGCTTAGCGGGTTGAGCAGCGCACGTGGCGCAAAGCACAAGGACCAGTATAAGCCCCCGGCTCCCCACCTGCAAGGGAGTCGCTTCACAGGTGAAGTAGGTCTGCAGGTGTCTATCTTTCTCTCCTGTCTTCCTCTCCTCTCTCCATTTCTCTCTGTCCTATCTAACAACGACCTCAATAACAACAATAAAAAACAAAGGCAACAAAATGGAAGATAAATAAATAAATATATTTTTAAAAATTGTGGGGGTCGGGAACACGTGGCACAAAGCGCAGGGACCATAAGGGTCCTGGTTCGAGGCCCTGGCTCCCTACCTGCAGGGGAGTCGCTTCTCGAGCTTCTCTCCATTTCCCTCTGTCCTATCCAACAACGAACAACATCAACAATGGTAATAATAATAACCACAAGGAGGCTACAACAACAAGGGAAACAAACAGGGGAAAAAAATGGCCTCCAGGAGCAGTGGATTCATGGTGCAGGCACTGAGCCCAGCAATAACCCTGGAGGGAAAAAAAAATTGTGTATGGAAGTAAAAGGGGTCTGATTTAGAACAACATACTTTAAGCAGTTTGAACAAGTTCTCTTGGGGAGAGCTGGTGAATTAGTAGATAAGATGTATTCAGAAATGCACGGTGTGGAGCAGAAAAGCTGAGTAGACCCTTTCCTCTGGTAAGCAGTCTGTCCCCTCTGAAGAATTTTTTTACAACCGGAACAGGAAGCCTGAGTAGCTGTAGTTGAAACTGAAGGAAGCATTTTATTCATGCCAGGTGATGCCAGAGAAAGTTGAACGCCCGCAGTCAAGTGTGAAGCTATAAACACAAAACAGGAAGGAAAATTATTTACATAAAATTAATCTTTCCATTTTTTTTCAAAGCTACTTTCCCAAAACAAAAGCACTGCAAAAAGGTAGAGAGATACCATACTGTTTTTGCAAAAGACTTTGATGCTGATGGTTCCAAAATCCCAGGTTCAAACCCCCCTCCTACCACCACCACACGTCAAGAGTTGAACAGTGCTTTGGTAATAATAAAAATTAAAAAAATACATATATGTAAATCCGACTAAATCAGCTGCCACATGAAGGAGAATAAATGAATGAATTTAGGATTCTCAAATGAATTTCAATAATTCTATTACCACTGTCTGAAAATGTGGTGTTTATTTTCAGTTCACTCTCCTGAGTTTTGGGCTGTTGGGCTTGACAATACTCCTACAAAAAAAAAAAAAAAAAGTTGAAGGATAATGAATACAATGTATTAAGACAACCATACAACATAAAACAAATCATGTGAAAGTCTATTCAATGAATTATGTAACTGAATTTAACCATGGCACATAGGTAAGTGCTTCCCTTACAGCTCGTGAATAACAATCATTATTGCACTACTTTTCCATTGTATATACTTAGATATGACTCCATAAAGTTTTGACAAGACTGTAAACAATCCAATAAAGAAATAAAAAATAATAAATAATAAACTTTGGTAACTTCCTCACGTGCTACCTAACAAAGGAGAGTAGATATACACAATCATGACACCTATTTCCCCTCCTTGTTCTACTCATATATAGCTAATTGCTTTCATAAAGGTTTTAAAACACACACAAAATGTTATCAACATATTGGGCTATGGGTCATATAACGGAGGATTACCTTTTCCAGAGCAGCAAGCAATCTATCTTTATGTTTGAGTGCTCACATGTTGAAGAAACAACTGATTTCTGATGGATAATATTTCCCTACATCACCAATCCAATGGGAGACATGATCTTACTTAATACTGATTTACTTTATTTCTTTTCAGATACAGGGAGAGACAGACATCACAGATGGGGGCAGTGCTGGCTGAGTTCAACTCTGAGTCAAATGACTGGCAGTTTATGCTTACTATTCAGGTAAACTCTTTTACTGGCTTCTTTATGCCATTTCTAAACAGTGTACAAGAAAGAGATAAATTAAAACTGAAAATAGCTTTGTGGGTGGCTTGGGGGATAAGATAGCCATTATGCAAAAAAGACTTTCATGCCTGAAGCACCAAAGATCCCAAGTTTAATTCCCAATCACCACAAGTCAGTGAAGCAGTGCTGTGGTAAAACAAAAACAAAACTTTCTTGTTTCATCTGAAATTTCAGCTGTGGCAATAAATATGATTATACAAAACTTATGCCTGAAGCTCTGAGGTGCTAGGTTGAGTCCCCAGCACCAGCCAAAGGTACACATTACTCCAGTGTACCTCTCTCTCCTTCTAACCTTCTCTTCATATCTCTCATTAAAAAAATAAAATGAATTTTGAAATTTCTGCTGGTTCATATACAGAAATTCTGGGTGTGGATAGATAATGGTTACATAAAGAGATTCACTCATGCCTGAGGCTGCAATCCCCCACAACACCATAAACCAGAGCTGAACAATGATCTGGTTAAAAAAATAAAAAAAAAAAAGAACATACACACCCCTTCGTATCAAAGCTCATGCCTTAGGCAATACTTTCATCCATGCAAAAGCTCAATTCTAAACAGAATAGTCTTCTCTAATCACTTTTTTCATGTAGATTTTGGATTCACTGTTAGAAGATTCTACTGTAGGGAGAGATTATTGTATATAGCATTATATATGTACTGTAATTAGAACTGTCATCTTTATTACTAAGTTGTAGAAATTTTAATGGCAAAGAAAAACAGAAAAAAATAATATTGGCTTGAGAATTATAAAAATAAGGCTAGTTACTTTTTCAATTCTAATGAATTCTGTACGAGTTTAAATGATCAAGTCACCTTCTTGATATTTTTTATTGTGGCACTTAATTCCACACACTACATTATTTGATCAACCACTTTAGTTGGAAGGTTTATTTTTTTTCAACTAATAAAGCAGTAACTGCACTATTCATTTAAAATTTTTTTATATTTATTTTCCCTTTTTGTGCCCTTGTTTTTCATTGTTGTAGTTATTATTGATGGCATCATTGTTAGATAGGACAGAGAGAAATGGGAGAGATGGGGAAGAGAGGAGGAGAGAATGATAGACACCTGCAGACCTGCTTTACTGCCTGTGAAGCGACCCCCCTTGGAGGTGGGGAGCTGGGGGTTCCAACTGGGATCCTTACCGTGGGCCATGCGCTTCGTGCCACGTGCACTTAACCCGTTGTACTATTGCCCAACTAATTTTAAAATTTTTATTATCTTTTTTTATTGAATAGACAGAGCCAGAAATTTGAGAAAGGGGGAGGAAACAGAGAAACAACAGCACAGCTCTACTGCTTGTGAGCCCTCTGCAGGTGGGACTACTAAGATTTATAATATTGTTTTAGGGGAAAAAAAAAGTAAGGTGAAGTATTTACCTGAGCATCATCAGGTTCCATCTTGAATTCATGCAGATGCTCCAATGGTGTTGCCACTGCCTTGTCATTTTCACCATCTACTAGTGATTCCTTCATTTTAGTATCTGAAGCAAAGGAGTTCTCTAGTTATAAATCAATGCCTTTTTCTTGGTGAACAGTTCAAAAATTCTTAAAACAATATGAATTAATGCAGACTGATTTAAAAATCTGTCCTTAAGGGCCAGGGAAACAGTGCTTTATCAAACAAACTTTCATGCCTGAGGGTTGGAGGTTCCAGGTTCAATTCCTGATGGTATCAGAAGCCAGAGCTCGAAGAAGCAATTACAGAAGCCAGAACTCCCATCTTCTCCACCCCATAAATAACTCTGGTCCCTGCTCCCAGAGGGATAAAGAATAGGGGGAGTCGCAGAGCAGGTTAAGCGCACGTGGCATGGTGCAAAGCGCTCAAGGACCGGCGGAAAGATCCCGGTTGGAGGCCCCAGATCCCCACCTGCAGGGGAGTCGCCTCACAGGCGGTGAAGCAGGTCTGCAGGTGTCTATCTTTCTCTCCCCCTCTGTCTTCACCCTCCTTTCTCCATTTCTCTGTCCTATCCAACAACATCAATAATAACTACAACAATACAACAAATAAAAGGAAATAAGTATAACAAAGGGCAACAAAAGGGAAAATAAATAAATAAATAAATATTTTTTTAAAAGAGAGAATAGGGAACCTTCCAATGGAGGGGAGGGGATACAGAACGCTGGAAACGCTGGAGGTAGGAATTATATGTAATTGTACCCCTCTTTATTATCAAGGTTCCTTCATAGCACCAACACTTTAAAAAATTATTATTGAATAGAGACAGAGAAATTAAGAGAGGAGATAGAGAAAACTGCAGCCCTGTTTTACCACTCGTGAAGCTTTCCACCTATAGTTGGGGACCTGGGGTATGAACCTGGGTCCTTGCACACTGTAGTGTGAACGCTTAGCCAAGTGCACCACCGCCTGCCCCCTCCTTCACTTTCTTTCAAACATATTCAATAGTTTTGCTTTATGCTTTAGTTGGAAAATCTTTTTAAAAATATTTAATTATTAATGAGGGAGAGGAGGAGAGAGAGAGAACCACATATCACTCTGGTGCATGTGCCACTAGGATTAAACTCAGGACCTCATAGTACAGAATCTCGCACCTTATCCACTGCACCAACTCCAGGGTTACTGCTGGGGCTGGGTGTCTGCACCAGAAATCCACTGTTTCTGGAGGTCATACCCCCCCAACCCCCACCGCCATTTTTGTTATTGTTGGATAGGACAGAGAAATTGAGAGAAGAGGGAAAGAGAGGGGTAGAAAAAAGACAGACACCTGCTAACCTGCTTCACCACATGTGAAGGGACACCCCTGGCCCCCTGAAGGTGAGGAGCTGGGGGCTTGAACCGGTATCCTTACACCTGTCCATGCGCTTTGTACCATGTGAGCTTAACCATACTGCACTATCGCCCGCCCCCTTAACTAGTCTTCACTTTAATCCCTCAGAAATAGCTTTAGAATAAAAACATCAATCTTAATGGTTTTTTTAGTCACTTTTTTCTTTTTCTGTTAATTTTTTTTAATCTTTATTTATTTATTTTGAATAGAGACAGAGAGAAATTGTGAGGGAAGGGGAAAATAGAGTGGGAGAGAGACAGAGAAACACCTGCAGACCTGCTTTACTACTCGTGAAGCTTTCCCCCTGCAGGTGGGGTCCAGGAGCTTGAAGCAGATCCTTGCCCACTGTAATGTGTGCGCTTAACCAGGTGCGCCATCGCATGGCCCCCTACATGCTGCTGCTTCTTTTTAAAAAATATTTATTTATTCCCTTTCATTGTCCTTGTTTTATTGTTGTAGTTATTAATGTCGTTGTTGGATAGGACAGAGAGAAATGGAGAGAGGGGAAGACAGAGAACGGGAAAGAAAGATAGACACCTGCAGACCTGGTTCACCGCCTGTGAAGCGACTCCTCTGTAGGTGGGGAGCTGGGGCTCGAACCGGGATCTTATGCCAGACCTTGCACTTTGCACAACTTGCGCCTAACCCACTGCGCTACCGCCCAACTCCCTACATGCTTCTTTTTAATTTAACAGTTTTTAGAAAATGCAAAAAAACCTTCTTTCTATCCAATCATCTGTATTTTCTGTGTCCCCATAAGATTCAGTCATCATGGTGCGGGAGGTGGCGTAGTGGATAAAGCATCAGACTCTTAAGCATGAGGTCCTGAGTTCAATTCCTGGTAGCACATGTACCAGAGTGATGCCTGGCCTTTTCTCTCTCCTCCTATGTTTCTCATTAATAAACTTAAAAAAAAAAAAAAAAGTCAGTCATCATTGGCACTTCAACTCCTTTTCTCTCTTTATTGGTTACTCTCATATACATTTCAATACATTCAAGCAGTCCAGGAAGTAGCACCATTGTTGGAATTTCAGACTTAAAAGCATGAGAGTTTGATCTCTAGCATACAATGTGTCAGATGGATGCTCTCTCCCTCTTTCATTTTACTTGTTTGGTGCCTACACACACACACACACACACACTCTCTCTCTCTCTCTCTCTCTCTCTCTCTCTCCACCACTACCAGCAGGCAATTTCTGTTCTTTAGTTCAGTCCCCAGAACGACCATAAGCCAGAGCTGAGTAGTGCTTTGGTAAAAAACAGAAACAACAATCTACTTATTAAGGCTGGCAAAATAGCTGCTTTGCCCTTGGATAGGATGCTTGCTCTGTCATAGGCACAACCCAGGTTTGTGCCGCATGAGAATCAGTGGTGTTTTTCTGTCTATGTTTCTTTTCTTTTTTTTTTTAAAAAAAAACCATTTATTTATTCATTTATTTCCTTTTTTTTGTTGCCCTTGTTGTCTCCATTGTTGTTGTAGTTATTATTGTTGTTGATGTCGTTGTTGGATAGGACAGAGAGGAATGGAGGGAGATGGGGAAGATAGAGGGGGGGGGGAGAGAAAGCTAGAGGGGGGGAAAGAAAGATAGACACCTGCAGACCTGCTTCACTGCCTGTGAAGCGACTCCCCTGCAGGTGGGGAGCCGGGGGCTCGAACCAGGATCCCTATGCCGGTCCTTGCACTTTGCTCCACGAGCAGTTAACCCGCTGCGCTACCGCCCGACTCCTTCTATGTTTCTCTCTGAAAAAGTCAGACTATAGCAGTGAAGTTCCAATGATGATCAAAATTTGAAAAATAAAGTAAAGTAAGTGAATTCTTTTTTTTTTTAAATGTTGCCAGAGGCTGAGTGGTGGCGCACCTGGTTAAGGGCACGTTACAACGCACAAAGACCCGGTCTCTGCCTACAGAGGGAAAGCTTTGCGAGTGGTGAAGCAGTGCTGCAGGTATCTCAGACACACCCTTCCTTCTTGATTTCTGGCTGTCTCTAATAAATGGAAAAAAAAAATTTTTTTTTAATTTCCTTTCTTAGGAAACTGTACTACTGTATAAACCTAACTGACCAGGCCAGGAATTTAGAAATAGTCCCAGGAGTAGAACAGTAGGTTAAGCACACGTGGCACAAAGCGCAACAGGAGTAAGAATCCTGGTTCAAGTCCCTGGTTCCCCACCTGCAGGGGAGTCGCTTCACAGGTGAAGCAGGTCTACAGGTGTCTATCTTTCTCTCCCCGTCTTCCCCTCCTCTCTCCATTTCTATCTGTCCTCTCTAACATCAAGATATCAATAATAACAATGACTACAACAACAGTAAAAAACAAGGGCAACAACAAAAGGGAAAATAAAGAGAAATAGTCCTAAATTCCTCTTCTCTTAAACTTTCCATATTTAATCACCAAACTGGATGAAATATGCCTTCCATTTTTAAAAATGTGCTACCCGGTGGAAGGATCCCGGTTCGAGCCCCTGGCTCCCCACCGCAGGGGAGTTACTTCACAGGTGGTGAAGCAGGTCTGCAGGTGTCATTCTCTCCCCTTCTGTCTTTCCCTCCACTCTCCATTTCTCTCTGTCCTATCCAACAACAACAATAACTACAACGATAAAACAACAAGGTCAACAAAAGGGAATAAATAAATACATACAGAAAGATAAATAAAAAATGCACTACCACCCGACCAAATGCACAAAAATCTGGGCTCAAGCCCACTGACCCCCACCTATAGTAGGGATGCTTCACGAGTGTGTCTTTCTCCCTATCTCCTCCTCCCTTCTCAATTTCTGTCTTATAGAATAAAAGAAAAAATGGCTCCCAGGAGTGGTGGATTCATAGCATCAGCACCAAGCCCCACTGACTGGAGGATATATATATTTATATATGTATGTAATTAGGATTTGTTAACGAGAGAACCAGAGAATCACTCTGGCACAAGGGATGCCAAGGGGGATAAACTTGGGGCCCCATGCTTGAAAGTCTAATGTTTCTATTCACTGTGCCACCTCCCAGGACAACCCCCACCCCATATACACACAACTTTTATTGAATGGGCTGGAGAAAGAGCATAATGGTGGGCTGGGAGATGGTATACTGGATAAAGCATTAGATTAGGTTAAGCGTACGTGGCAGGTTACTATATCCCTTGAAATTATTTTCCTGTTAATGTCATGCTTCTCCCCTGACCAGTAGCTTTCTTTTTGTAAACAGCTAATTTTTCAGTACCAAAATATTAAAAATTTGCCTATTTAGGCTTAAATTTTTTTTTTTGCCCCCAGTACTATTGCTGGGGTTTGGTGCCAGCACTACGAATCCACTGCTCTTGGCAGCCATTTTTTTTCCATTTTATTTGATAGCACAGAGAGAAATTGAGAGGGGAGGGGGAAGACAGAGAAGAGACACCTGCAGACCTGTTTCACCAACTGTGAAGCGAGCACTCTGAAGGAAAGGAGTGGGGGCTCAAACCTGGATCCTTGCTCTTCATATTATGTGTGCTTAACCAGGTGTGTTACCACCAGGCCCACAATAATTCTTTTTTATTTTTATTGCCACCAGTTATCACTAGGGCGTGGTGCCTGCAAGGATCCACAGCTACCAATGTTCATTTTTTCCTTTTCAATGATAACTCTATTAAGACAAGAGTAGAAACTGAGGAGGGGGGAGTTAGAGAGGGAACAAGAGGACAAGGATAGATAGTATAATGGTGATGCAAAGAGACTCTCATGACTGAGGATTCTAAGTCCCATGTTCAGTCCCCACACCACCATAAGCTAGAGTTGTGTAGTGCTCTGGTTAAAAAATAAAGGGGGAGTCAGGCGTAGTGCAGTGGGTTAAGTGCACGTGGCACAAAGTGTAAAGAAAGACCGGTGTAAGGATCCCAGTTTGAGTCCCCGGCTCCCCACCTGCGGGGGGGTGGGGGGGGGTCACTTCACAGGCGGTGAAGCAGGTCTGCAGGTGTCTTTCTCTCCCCTTTTCTGTCTTCCCCTCCTCTCTCCGTTTCTCTCTGTCCTATCCAACAATGATGACATCAGTAACAATAATAACTACAAAAATAAGGCAACAAAAGGAAATATTTAAAATAATAATAATAATAATAAAATAAAAAAGGAGAGAGCAAAACAGACACCTGCAGCACTGCATCACCGCTCATAAAGCTTCCCCTGCAGATGTGGGACTGGGGCTTAAACACTGGTCTTCACACAGGCTAATGTGTATACTCAACAGCCTAAACAAATAATTTCATTTTAAGAGCAAGGGACATAGGGCACCTGCTTTGTGTGGATGAAGCCCGAGGTTCAAGCCTCAGCACCTCTCCCACACCAAATTCATTTTATAGTTTTGAGAACCTATGGGAGGCTTTGAGTGCTCAGCACCAAGGCCTCTTTTTCAAACTGATTCCTCATGTTCTTTTTCCACAATAGGGCCTATTTTCCTGGTAAATGCCACCTGAATTTAGATTTTGGAAGTCTTTCTCTTCTGGCCACTCTAGATTGCTTACAACTACACAAATTTCCTGGGTCCCCCTTCCTTGATTTCCTCCAAGACAGCAGGTCCTGTTTTTATTTTTTTTTTATTTATCATCAGAGAACTGCTCAGCTACGGTTGATGGTGGTGCGAGGTACTGTACTTGGGACTTTGGAGTCTCAGGCACAAGAATTTCTACATAACCATTAAGCTGTCTACACCCAACCTTATCATTTTTTTGTTTTTCTCTTTTGTTGTCCTTGTTGTTTTATTGCTGTTGTGGTTATTATTATTGTTGTTATTGATGTCACTGTTGGATAGGACAGAGACAAATGGAGACAGATGGGGAAGACAGAGGGGGGGAGAAAAAGACAGACACCTGCAGACCTGCTTCCCCACTTTTGAAGCAACTCCCTTGCAGGTGGGGAGCCAGGGGCTCGAACTGGGATCCTTATTACAGTCCTTGCACTTCACACCATATGTGCTTAACCCGCTGTGCTACTACTGCCCAACTCTCCCAACCTTATTTTATTTATTTTTACTAGTGTACTACTTGACCTGGTGCCAGGGATTGAACCTGAGACCCCAGAGCCTTAGTCACTAAAATATAGGTGCTATTTTGAAAGTATTAATAAATTTTTAATACTTTACTTTTTAATTTTTATTATTTTTATTGGGTAGACAGTCAGAAATTGAGAGGGTGAAGGGAGATAGAGAGGGAGACAAAGAGACACCTGTAGTCCTGATTCATCACTTGCAAAGCTTTCCCCATGCAGGTGGGTACCAGGGGCTTGAACCTGGGTCCTTGTGAATTATAACATGTACACTCAGCCAGGTGCACCACCACCTGCCCTCAGTATTATTAACTTCTTTTTTTTATAATTTATTTTATTTTATTTATTTTCTCTTTTGTCGTCCTCTGTTGTTGTAGTTATTATTGTTGTTGTTATTGATGTCATTCGTTGTTGGTTAGGACAGAGAGAAATGGAGAGAGAAGACAGAGAGGGGGAGAGAAAGAAAGACACCTGCAGACCTGCTTCACTACCGTGAAGCGACTCCCCTGCAGGTGGGGAGCCGGGGACTCGAACTGGGATCCTTACACTGGTCCTTGCGCTTAACCCGCTGCTCTACCACCGGACTCCCATTATTAATTTCTTTACAATGAATTCCTTACTATGAACAGTACGGAATAGCTTAAAATATGTGAAAAGGCCAACGTTCTTTCTTTCTTTTTTTTTCTAAATTTTTTATTTTTCTTTTTGTTGCCCTTGATTTAGCCAAAGTTCTTATAGGAATAACTCCAGGTCTGTGGTTTCAATCTAAGTTACTACATCATGACTCAAGGAATTCTGCTACTATTTTCATTTTTGACTTTGTTCACACAACACCTACCCTCATTTTGATCCATAATTCTATTTCTAATGTGAGTAGTTATTTCAAGGCAGATAATTATATAAAGATGCTATGAAAATCACTGTCTCAAATCTAATAAAGCACATCTTAAAAACCATATTTACTTATTAATAAGAAAAAGAAGGTGGGGGTAGATAACATAATGGTTATGTAAACAGACTGTCATGCCTGAGGCTCCAAAGTCCCAGGTTCAATCCCCTACTATAAGCCTGAGCTGAGTAATGCTCTGGTTAAAAAAAAAAAAAAAAATATATATATATATGGCAACAAAAGGGAATAAATTTAAAATAATAAATAAATAAATAATTTTAAAAAGAGGGAAAGAGAATCAAGGCATCACTCGTGCAGGAGATGTTGGGGAATGACTTGCGACCTTCTATTTTCAAATTCAGCACTGTAGCTATTATAGCAACACCACACGCCACCTCTTCTGGACCCTCCTCCTCAAGGCCCCGCCACTAAATAAAATGTATCTTCAAAAAAATAAAGTATGAGCTCTGGCGCCTTACAATCTCTTCAAATATATCAGTCATCATACAAATAGTAAAACAGTGGAAAGCACCTGAAAAATGAGATTCTACAATGGAGGAGGGAGTCTGGCGGTAGTGCAGCGGGTTAAGCGCACATAGCACAAAGCTTAAAGAACAGCTTAAGGATCCCGGTTCAAGCCCCTGGTTCCCCACCTGCAGGGGAGTCGCTTCACAGGCATTGAAGCAGGTCTGCAGGTTTCTGTCTTTCTCTCCCCTTCTCTGTCTTCTCCTCTCTCCATTTCTCTCTGTCCTATTCAACAAGGACAACATCAGTAACTACAACAAACAGGAAATAAATAAATATTAAAAAAAAAAAAAACTATACCTGAGTAACGTCATTTCTTTCTTTTCCAACAATATGTATATTAAAGTAAGTTTGGAGCCATGCAGTAGTAGACTTGGCTAAGTGCACACATTACAGTGTACAATGACCTGGGTTCAAACCCCTGGTCCCCACCTGCAGGGAGAAACTTTATGACTAGTGAAGAAGGGTTGCAGGTGTCTGTCTCACTCCCTATCTCCCCTCCCCTCTCAATTTCTGTCTCTATCCAATAATCAAATAAAATAAAAATATTAAAAAATATGTTCCAGAGCCCTGTGGTATTGGTCCACCCAATTTCCTAAGCTGGGGCATTACCACATCTCACAGTATTAGTAATAGGACATGTGTAATATACTTTCATGCTGGTTAGAACTACTAGTAAAATTAAGTAACTTAAAACACCTTAAAAAAGGGGAAAAAAAAATAAAAGAAAAGAAACAAAAAGGGAGTCGGGCAGTAGCACAGTGCGTTAAGCGCACATGGTGCAAAGTGGAAGGACGGGCATAAGGATCCTGGTTTGAGTCCCCTGCAGTGGAGTCGCTTCACAGGCAGTGTAGCAGGTCTGCAGGTGTTTATCTTTCCCCCTCTCTACCTTCCTCTCCTCTCTCCATTTCTCTCTGTCCTAACAATGAGGATGACATCAATAACAATAACTACAACAACAATAAAAAAAACCAAGAGCAACAATAGGGAAAATAAATAAATATAAAAAATTTTAAAAAGCAGTGGAGGGGTAGATAGCATAATAGTTATGCAAAGAGACTCTCATGCCTAAGGCTCTAAAGTCCCAGGTTTAGTCTCCCACACCACCATAACTTAGCAGTGCTCTCGTAAAAACAAACAACAAATAAACCAAAAACACTTTAAACAAAAGTGATAGAGCAGAAAACAAAACTTATACTCCAGATGCTACCATGATGCCAACCAGACTATCCTGGACCGAAGACCCCAACCACTATGTCCTGGAGCCCCACCTCCCCAGACCCCTTCCCCCCAGGGAAAGAGGGACAAGGCTGGGAGTATGGATCGACCTGCCAACACCAATGTCCAGTGGAGAAGCAACTACAGAAGCCAGACCTCCCTCCTTTTGCACCCTATAATGATCCTGGGCCTATACTCCCAGAGGGATAAATAGGAAAACTATCAAGGGAGGGGATGGGATATGGAGTTCTGGTGGTGGGAATTGTGTGAAATTGTACCCCTCATATCCTATGGCCTTGTCAGTATTTCAATTTTATAAATAAATAAATGAGAAAAAAAATTTTTTAAAAAAAGGGGAGATGCTGGGTGGCAGCACAGTGGGTTAAACATACATGCTGCAAAGAGCAAGGACTGTGTAAAAATCCCGGTTCAAGCCCCTGGCTCCCCACCTGCAGGGGAGTCACCTCATAAGCTGTGAAGCAGGTTTGTAATGTGTCTATCTTTCTCTCTCATCTTCCCCTCCTCTCTTGATTTCTTTGCCCTAGCCAACAACAGCAATGGCAACAAGGGCAACAAAATGGGAAAAATAGCCTCCAAGAGTAGTGGATTCATACTGTAGGCACCAAGTCCTAGCAATACCCTGGAGGAAAAAAAGGGGGTGGTGGTGAAGGCACAGTGGTTATTTGAGAAGGCTTTCATGCCTGGAGCTCCAGTCACACTCAATCCCCTGCACCACAGTAAACCAAAGCTGAGCAGTGCTCTGGTCTCTTATTTTTCTTTTGCGTATTAAAATTAAAAACAACAAATAAAATAAGTAAATAAATAAATAAAAACAAAGTCTCAGGTTCAAGCCCAGTACCACCCAACATAAGCCAGAGCTGAGCAGTGTTTTGGTAAAAACAACAAATACATATGGAAGTACAAAAGAGGTCCAGGAAGTCTGCAGCAGTAATGCACAGGGCTTGGATTTGAGCAGTGCCAGGTCCAATCCCTCACATCCCCAATAGCAAGAACTGAATGATGTTGAAGTTGAAACTAAAATAATAATAAATAAAACACAAGAAGCTGGGGAATAAAGTGGCATGGGAGAGACAGCACCTAATTTGTATGTGTGTAGTTAAGTCCCAAGTTTGATCCCCAGAAGCATGTTGGAGTGATGACCTGGTTCTTCCTATTTTAATAAATAAATAAATATTCTCATTGTTTTCCTCTCCCAAAATAAATATTCAAGACCAAACTTTTATTGCTGGAGCTTAGTGTCTATATAATGAATCCACCACTCCTAGAAGTTTTTTTTTTTTTTTTTAAACCAGAGCAGGCTTAGATCTCTGGCATATGGTGGTACCAGGAATTAAAGCCAGGACATCTGGTATCTCAGGTATGAAAGACTTTTTGCATAACCATTAGGCTATTTCCCCAATCCTTTTTGTTTTTAATAGGATAGAGACTTCAGAAGGTGGAGCTGGGTGGTGGCACACCTGGTTGAGTGCACACATTACAATGCACAAAGACCTAGGTTCACGCCCCCCACCAATCCCCTCTTCCCCATCTGCAGGGACAAAGCTTTGCAAGTGGTGAAGCAGTGTGTAGGTATCAGTCTTTTTTCCCTCTAAATCTCCCCCTTTCCTCTTGACTTCTGTCTCTATCCAATAAATAAAGATAATAAAAGAGAGAAAAAAATTCAGGAGAGGGGGAAATAGAGAATAAAGAGATATTTGCAGGTGGTGCAGTGGACTCTCTTTTTTAAGTACTTTATTTAATTTGTGAGAGAGATGCAGAGAAAGACAGAAACACCAGAACACCGCACAGCTCTGACTTGTGGTGCAGGGATTGAACCTGGGACTTCGGAGCCTCAGGCATGGAGTCTCCTTGCATAACCACTATGCTATTTACCCTCATCCAGCATTGGACTCTCAATCCCTGATAACACATGTAAGTACAGAGTGATGTCTGGTTCTTTCTCTCCTACCCTTCTCAGAAATAAATACAATCTTAAAGGGGGTGGGGGAGCACCAGGTGGTAGCACAGTGGGTAAAGCAGACATGGCGCAAAGCGTAAGGACCAGTATAAGGATCCCAATTAAGCCCTCGGTTCCCCACCTCAGAGAGGTAGCTTCACAGGTAGTAAAGCAGATCTGCAGGTGTCTATCTTTCTCTCCCCCTCTGGATCTCTCTCTATCCTATCCAACAACGACAACAACAATAATAACCACACACACAAAGGGGGCAACAAACGGGAAAAAAATGACCTCTAGGAGCAGTGGATTCGTGGTGCAGGCACCCAGCCCCAGTGATAACCCTGGAGACAAAAAAAAAAGAGAGAGAGAGAGAGACACTTGAAACACTATTTCACCACTAACAAAGCTCCCCCTTCCAAAGTGGTGACTTAAGACTTGAACCTAGTGCCTTGAGCATGGTCAATCGGGTGTTCCACAACCTAGCCCCTAAAAAATTTAAATTTAAAAATTTAAATTTTTAAAAAATTTAAGCCCCTAAAAAATTAATTTAGCCCCTAAAAAATTTAAGGAGAAAAAAAAAGTAAAACATGGATCCATAAATAAACTTTAATGGGGCCAGGTGGTAGTACACCTGGCTAAATGCACAGACTAAAGTGCACAAGGACCTGATCCCTACGTGCAGGGTCAAATGAGTGAAGTAGAGCTGCAGGTGTCTCTCTCCCTTTCTATCTCCTCCTCCCCTCTCAATTTCTCTGTCTCTATCCAATAAAAATCAAGCAAACAAACAAAAATGTTTAAGCTATTAAGAATCACTTTTAGACACATAACAAACTTCTACTCATAGTGCCACCGAAGTCGTTCACTTGGATAGTGTGCTACTTTGCCATGTAAGAGACCCAAGTCTGAGCCCAGCTCCACTACCACACTGAAGGGAACTTGAGCTTCTCTTCTCCCACCACTCCCTCTTTAGATTTTATTTATTACATATGAGAACTTAACCTGACAGAGACAAGTTAGAGCATAGTTTTAGTACATGTGGTGCCAGGGATAAAATTGGGAACCTCATGTGGGCCGGGGAGCAGTGCAGCAGGTTAAGTGCCCAGAACACCAAGCACAAGCACCTAAGCAAGGATCCCGGCTTGAGCCCCCAGCTCCCTAAAGCTGCAGGAAGGAGGTTGCCTCACAAGCGGTCAAGTAGGTCTGCAGGTATTTCTCTCTCTTTCCCCATTTCTCTCAATTTCTCTCTCTTCCTCTCTCCTCTCAGTTTCTACGTCTTGTCCAATAAAATGAAAAATGGCTGCCTGCAGCAGTGGTTCACAGTGCTGGCACCAGGCCCCAGTGATGACCCTGGAGGCAAAAAAAAAAAAAAAAAAGGGAGTGGGTGGGGGAACCTCAAGCATTCTCTACCAGCTGAGCCACCCAAGCTGCAGTGCTGTGGTCTTTCATGATCTCTCTGCCTCTATCTTGGAAGGAAGGAAAGAAGGAAGGAAGGAAGGAAGGAAGGAAGGAAGGAAGGAAGGAAGGAAGGAAGGAAGGAAGGAAGGAAGGAAGGTAGGAAGGTAGGAAGGTAGGAAGGTAGGAAGGTAGGAAGGTAGGAAGGAAGGTAAGAAGGTAGGAAGGTAGGAAGGTAGGAAGGTAGGAAGGTAGGAAGGTAGGAAGGTAGGAAGGTAGGAAGGAAGGAAGGAAGGAAGGAAGGAAGGAAGGAAGGAAGGAAGGAAGGAAGGAAGGAAGGAGAGGGATGAGGAGGGAAGAGGGAAGGGGAAGAAGAGTAGATATATACACAGTGGTCCCGGTGGTGGTGCAGTGGATAGAGCATTGGACTCTGAAGCATGAGGTCCTGAGTTCAATCCCTAGCAGCACAAGTACCAGAGTGATGTCTGGTTCTTTCTCATTAATAAATAAATTTTTAATTTCTCCCCATTATATCTTTCCTAGTTATTTTTATCTACTCAAACATTACTCATCTTCAAAACCAACTATGCTCCAGATTTTATCAGACTGCAAAACCAAATAACTTTAGGTATCACAGTAGCCTTTTGGATGCTGGATAGCCCTCCCTTCCTTCAACAAACAATTACACACACACCACAGACCAAAAAAAAAAAAAAAACACCTACTTTTAGTTCTAAGGACACTTTTCAAGACAGAGTAGAAAACAAAAGCCCCAAAGCAGAAAACTAACACTGAAGAGTGCTGGGTTTCTAAAACACAGAGCTATCTTGATATTCATCAATTCCAGAAAGCACAAGCTGTGCAAATGTGTATTGAAAGATGTTTTCCCATAAGGAGTAATATAAATTGAAACAACTTAGGGTGAGGGAGATAGCATAATGGTTATGTAAAGAGAGTCTCATGCTTGAGGCTCCAAAAATCCCAGGTTCAATCTCCATCCCCCCAACACTGTAAGCCTGAGCTGAGCAGTGCTTTGATTAAAAAAAAAAAAGAGAGAGAGAGAGAGAGAGAGAGAGAGAGAGAGAGAGAAATTAAGTTGAGTGGTCTGGGAGGTGGCGCAGTAGATAAAGCATTGGACTGTCAAGCACGAGGTTCAATTCCCAACAGCACATGTACTAGAGTGATGCCTGGTTCTTTCTCTTCTATCTTTCTAATTAACAAATAAAAAAAAAAATCTTCAAAAAGAAAAAATTAAGTTGAAACTATCTATTTTGCACCCAGAAGTTTTACGTTTTACTTGGGAATTTGCTAACTGATGGGCTATTCTTATTTATTTATACAAAACATTAAAACTAGACAGACAAGAGCCAGTCAGTGGCACACTGTCAGAGTGCATGTTACCATGCACAAGGAACAGAATTCAAACCTCTGAGCCCCACCTATAAAACAGAAGTTTCATGAGTAGTGGAACAGTACTGCAGGTATCTACCTCTTCCCTTCCCCTCCGTATCTGTCTTTCACCCTCTATGGAAGAAAAAGAGAGAAAAGACAGATTAAAAAAATTAACACAACTAGGGCTGGAGGAGATAGCATCATGGCTATGAAAAGACTCATGTCTAAGGCTCCAAAGTCCCAGATTCAATCCTCTGCACCACTATATGTCAGATCTGAGTGGTGATTTGGTATGGAAAAAAAAAAAGAGAGAGAGGTGGGGGGAGATTAAGAGCACTTTACCAGTACTGAGGGGAGTTGATAATTTAATGGGATGGTGAAGGACAGAAGCTATTGGTAAGTGGTCCAGGACGTGGCATAGTGGTAAAGCTTTGGACCCTCAAGCATGAGGTCTCGAGTTCAATCCCCGGCAGCACATGTGCCAGAGTGATATCTGGTTCTTTCTCTCTCCTTCTATCTTATAAATAAATAAAATCTTTAAATAAATAAATAAAAATAAGCTATTGGTAAGAGGAAGGACACACCCCTTTCATTAAAACACCAGGGGTTCTTTGCTCTATTTTAAAATTTTAATCAAAGCACGCTTAGTTTTGTCTTATGGTGGTGCTGAGGATTGAACCTGGGACACTGGTGCCAGAGGCATAGAAGTTATTTTTGCATAACTATTGTATCACCTGTCTTCTTTCTTCCTTCCTTCCTTGCCCCCAGGGTTATCACTAGGGCTGTGCTGGCACTACAAACCCACTACTCCTGGCAGCCACCCCACCCCCCCATTTTATTGAATAGGACAGAGAAACTGACAGAGTGGGAGAGAAAAATAGACAGACACCTGCAGACCTGCTTCACCACTTGTAAAGTGTCCCCCCTGCAGTGGTTGAACTGAACCGAAAGCCTTGCACGGGTCCTTTTGCTTTGCACTATTTTCAGCTATAACCAAATGCGCTACTGCCCAGCCCCTAGTCTTTTCTGTCTCTTAACACCGCTGAACTCCAATGAAGAATCAGATTTAGGGAGTTTCACCACAAATTTATCAAGTGAAACTTGCTTCTGCCTACTTTCCAAAATGTTTCTGAAGTAAGACACTGATCATTAAACAAGCCCTCAGTGTGATTTACTAGAGCTTTGTCAGGGTGACATTTTTTTCAACAGTTTTGTAATTCAAAATTCAAAAGCAGTAGGGGCTTCCTCCTTTCCCTCCTCCTCACCTGAAGAAAGTTCTTCAGCCTCTACCTGTTGCTGCTCCCTCTGGAGTTCTTGCAGTTCCTCGGTGCTGAGTTCTTCCCTGTGCTCTTCCACTAACTCTTCAATGTCTTCATTATTGACCTTCAGACCCATAAACTTGCCCAGAGACACAATGTCCTCCACTATTGGGCTAGGTTCAGCCTCAAATCCTTCAAAGTCTCTCAGAGTTACAGCTTCTGGCCACAATTTCCTCCAACCAGAGTTCATGGTCTTGTAAGAGACTGCACGCCAAGCCTTACCTATGAGAGTGACACAGTGGAGGATGTTGAAATGGTCCTTCCAGAATTCTCTCAGTGTCAGCTGAGTATCTGAGGTAACCTCAAAACATCTCTGGAAGATGGCCTTAGTATACAGTTTTTTAAAATTTGAAATGACCTTCTGGTCCATGGGCTGCAGCAGAGAAGTTGTGTTAGGGGGCAAGAACTTCACAGTTATAAACTTAAACTCCTTAAGCAGGTCATCTTCCAAGCCTGGAGGGTGAGCTGGAACATTGTCTAATATTAACAGAGCCCTCAGGGGCAGTTCCTTTTCTTGCAAATATTTTTTTACACTGGGGCCAAACACTTCATTCATCCATTCGATGAAGAACTCCCTGGTTACCCAGGCTTTGCTGTTAGCTCTCCACATTACACTTAACTTGCTTTTTATTGTATTTTCTTTCGTGAAGACCTGGGGGTTTTCATTATGATAGACTAGTAAAGGCTTAAGTTTTAAATCTCCGACAGCATTCCCACACAACAAGAGAGCTAGACTATCCTCTGTGAGCTTATGCTCTGGCACTGCCGCCTCCTCTTGAGTGATGTCTGTTCTGTTGGGTATTTTCTTCCAAAACAAACTAGTCTCACGACAACTGAAGACTTGTTGAGGAACAAAACCCTCGGCTTCTACATAGTCCCTAAACTCACTGACAAAGGTTTCAGCAGCTTCTCTGTTGGCACTGGTTGCCTCTCCATGCTTCACTCCACAATGGATGCCACTTTTCACTCTAAATTTATCAAACCATCCATGGCGGGCTTCAAACACTTCATTGCTCTCATCACTTGTTCCAGGTTTGTCTTTTAATAGATCAACATATAATTGTTTTGCTTTCTCATACATTAGTGTCTCAGAAATTCTATCACCTGCTAACTGTTTTTCATTAATCCAGATGTACAGTAACTTCTCCAATTCTTCTAATGTCTGTGACCTTTGCTTAGTCACAGCCAACATACCTCTATCAACAACATCTCCTTTAATAGCTTCCTTACTTTTCACCATCATAGAGGCCATTGTTCCAGGCATTGTGTACTTGGCAGTGAGATCAGACATATGGCTATCATGCTTACACTTAGTTATTCTCTCTTTTTTCCGTTCCATTGTGGCTCTCATTTTTTTTTTTGGTCGAGTGGTATCACTAACCTTCTTTGAACCCATAGTGGCTTACAATAGCAAGGGGGGAAAAACTTGAAATGAAAAACAGCACAATAAAGTATATGGTGAAAACTGTGGGGTTTTGCACTAAGCAGGAGCTACAGTGAGACACTAGTGCTTCAGTCTTTGCTTTGTCCACAGAGACAGGGTGGGGGTTGCGTCTTGACTCATACAAGTTTATCAAGTGTGAAGAGTGCTGAGCAAGCCTGGATTGCTGAAGCAGTTTTCTTGTTCAAATGTGTGTTCAAATAAAACCAGTTTTGAAGTCAAAGGGGGCCAAGGTATGACTGTAGCTGGAACTCAAGAGGCACAATCTGGAAGAGAGAGCCAGACAAATAAGGCCCCAAATTTGCATACAAATATGACCCACCTCTATTTACATAGTTGACTCCTAACTTTACTCCTAATCCTACTCTACAATGTAAAGTTAAAAGATAAACAAAGGGGTAGGAGCACAATGATTATGCAAAAAGACTTTCAAGAGCACATAGAGGACATAGTGCAAGGAATGGCACAAGGATCCTGGTGTGAAGCCCCAGGCTCCCCATCTGCAGGGGGAATCACTTGGCAAGCAGTAAAGCAGATCTGCAGGCGTCTATCTTTCTCTTCCCCATCTCTCTCTGTCCTATCCAACAACAACAACTTCAATAACAATAATAATGAAACAAGGGCAACAAAAAGGGGAAAAAAATAGCCTCCAGGAGCAGTGGATTCCTGGTGCAGACACCGAGCCCCAGCAATAACCCTGGAGGAAAAAAAAAAAGATAATAAAAAGAAAAAATGGCTGCCAGAAGCAGTGGATTTGTAGTGCTGGCACCAGCTGCAGTGATAACTCTGGATGCAAAAAAAAAAAAAAGCTTTCATGCCTGAGGCTTCAATCCCTACACCACCACAAACTAGAGTTGATCAGTGCTCTGGTTTCCATTAAAGTGGTTATGCCAAAGATTTTAATACCTTGAGGCTTGTGAGTTTTCAGATATCATCATAAACTAGAGTACTGATCTGGTTAAAAAAAAAAAATCAAAGCTGGCAACATAATTATTATGTCCCTGTTCTGCCATGTGCATGGCCCAGGTTCAAGTTTGGTCTCCCGCAGCACTGAAGGAAGCTTTGATGATGTGTCCACACCACCACATCTCCTCTTTGACTTTCTAGTTGAAGTCAACAGTGAAGTCCAGGTGATGACAAAAACCTAGCAAAAAAAAAAAAAAAGACACTGGGAGGCTACAAAGCAGAGATTACAGTTTGGGGACTGTAATCTTTACACAGCTAAGAACTGAGCTGAAAATTAAGGCCAGCAAAAGGAGGATGGGAATTGATAAAAACTTGGACTGGAAGTTGAAACTCCAGACGGTTATGCTTTAGGAAATGAGCCAGAGCCCAGAAAAAAAGACCACCACCTCACTGCTCAGCTCTGATACATGGTAGTGTGATAGAACCTGGGACTTTAGTGCCTGGGGGATGAAAGGTGCTTGTTTGTTTTTGCACAGCTATCTCCCCAGCCCTGAAATAATATAGCCTTACCAAGACTCAACACCTGCCCTCTCCAGCAGGGGTAAGGAGCCCTTTTTCTGCCAAAGATCATTTAGATTATGATCAAATGGTTTACTGGGTTTTACCTGGCCTGAGTTTGGTGTTCCTCATCTCTGTCCTATGGGATCAATATAAATGCTATTATCATTTGCTTGCCTAAAAGAAAGTCAGCCATGTTAGAGAAAAAAAAAAAAGGGGGGGGGTTGTAGATAGCATAATGGTTATGCAGAGACTCTCATACCTGAGGCTCTGAAGTCCCAGATTCAATCCCCTGCACCACCATAATGCAAAGCTGAGCAGTATTCTGGTTTAAAAAAAAAAAAAAAAAAAGGAAGGACACTCAAACTCTAAAATTGTTCATCACAACATCTAGAAGACAATAAGTAACGACTAAATGAAAATCAAGGGGGGAGGAAGAAAAGGCAACAGAATCACAGGTGACATGTTATCATTGGCTAATGACTTTGATATATTTGAGAACAAAAAGAAGAGATTTGGAGCTGGAGAGATAGCATATAGTTATGCAAAAGGTTATGGCTGAGGTTTTGAGGCTACAGGTTTAACCCCCATTACCACTATAAGCCAAAGCTGATTAGTGCTCTGGTCTCTATATCTCTTTCATTTATATAAATATTAAGAGGGTGGGGTATAACATAATGATTATGCAGAGACTTTCATGCCTGAAGCACTCAAGTCCCAGGTTCAATCCCCCACACCGTAAGCCAGAGCTGAGCAGTGCTCTGGTAAAAAAAATAAAATAAAATAAAAAATAAATAAACATTAAGAAGAAAAATAGGGGGCTGGGTGGTAACACAGTGGATTAAGTGCACATGGTGCTAAGTGCAAGAACTAGTTTAAGAATCCTGGTTTGAGATACCAGTTCGAGCCCCAGGTTCCCCACCTGCAGGAGGGTCGCTTAAAAAGTGGTGAAACGAGAGTCCAGCGGTAGCGCAGGTGGCACAAAGTGCAAGGACTAGTGTAAGGATCCTGGTTCGAGCCCCCAGCTCCCCACCTGCAGGGGAGTAACTTCACAGGCGGTGAAACAGGTCTGCAGGTGTCTCTCTTTCTCTCGTCTTCCCCCCTTTCCAATTCTCTCTGTCCTATCCAACAACGATGACATCTATAACAACTACAATAATAAAAAAACAAGGGCAACAAAAGGTAATATAAATAAATATAAAATATTTAAAAAGCGGTGAAGCAGGTCTGCAGGTGTCTTTCCCCCTCCATGTCTTCCCCTGCTCCCTCGATTTCTCTGTCCTATCCAACAACAGCAGCAGCAATAACAAGGGCAACAAAATGGGGGGGGGGTGGTCTCCAGGAGCAGTGGATTCATAGTGCAAGCACTGAGCCTCAACTATAAACCTGGGAGGCAGAAAAAAAATAAGATGAAGAAATAACAAAGCCCCAAGCCCAGCCCAGAAGTAATGGAAGATTTATTTTACTTATTTCATGAGAGATAGTCGGACTGAAAGAGATGAGAGCTGCACTCTAGCATATGTGGTTTTGAGGATTAACTCAGGACTCAAGCCCAGAGCTTACTATGAAGAGAGTAACTTCAACAAACATTCCTATGAAAACTGAGTTGAAATAGCAGAATGAAACAGGATCACTACACTAAAGTCAAGTACAGATGAATCAAAGATATGAATGTTAGGCCAGAAACCATCAAATGCAGAGAGGGAAATATTGCCAGACACTTCACAATGCCTACTTTGGAAACAGCAAGGAAAATGAACTCACCAATGAGTTCTAGGAAGAAAGCATAATGGTTACTCAAAAAAAACTTTCATCATGCAGGGGTGGGTGGTGGGACAACTGGTCAAGCACATAATAAAATGTGAAAGGACCCCAGGGCTCAAGCCCCAGGGTCCCCACCTGTAGGAGAAAAGCTTTACCAGTGGTGAAGCAGTGTTGCAGGTTTCTCTCTTTTATTTCTAGCTGTCTCTACCCAATTAAGAAAAAAAAAAAAAAGGTGGGGGTAGGGGAGAGCGATTGAGTGCACATTACGATGTACAAGGAACCGGGTTCCATCCCCTGGTCCCCACCTGCAGAGGGAAAGCTTCGCAAGTGGTGAAGCAATGTTGCAGATGTCTCTCTCCCTCTGTATTTCTGGCTATCTCTATTCAACAAATAATTAAAACTTTTATGCCTGAGTGGGGGTCAAAGGTCACAAAGATTTTATTTATTTATTCTTGAAGATAGGAGAGAGAGAGAGAGAGAGAGACAAAGAACCAGACATCACTCTGGTGCACATGCTGCCGAGGATTGAACTCAGGACCTCATGCTTTATCCACCGCGCCAGCTCCCGGACTACAGGTCCCAGATTCTATCCCCAGCACCACAAGCCAAACCTGAGCAGCGATCTGTTCTCTCTTTCATTACATTCATATACATACATACATACGGCCTCCAGGGTAATTGCTGGGCCTTGGTACCTGTACCACGAACCCACTGCTTCTGAAGGCCATTTTTTCCCTTTTGTTGCCCTTGTTTTAGCATTGTGGTTATTACTGTTGTTGTTATTGATGTAATTGTTGTTGGATAGGACAGAAAAATGGAGAGAGGGGAAGAGAGAGGGAGAGAAAGATAGACACCTGCAGACCTGCTTCACTGCCTGTGAAGCGACTCCCCTGCAGGAGGGAAGAACTGGAGGCTCAAACCCGGATCCTGATGCCAGTCCTTGTGCTTTGCGCCACCTGTGCTTAACCCGCTGCGCTACCGCCAGACTCCCTAGTAAAATATTTTTTAAAAGGAAAAATGGGGGCTGGTCAGTAGCACAGTGGGTTAAGCGCACATGGTGCAGAGTACGGATCAGTGTAAGGATCCATTTGATAACCCAGCTCCCCACCTGCAGGTAGGTCACCTCACAAGCTATGAAACAGATCTGCAGGTTTGTCTTTCTCTCCCTGTCTTCCGCATCCTCTTAATTTCTTTCTTTCTTCCTTTTTTTTTTTTTAACCAGAGCACTGCTCAGCTCTGGCTTATGGTGGTGCAGGGGATTGAACCTGGGACTTTGGAGCCTTAGGCATGAGTCTCTTTACATAACCATTATGCTATCTCCCCCTGCCCATCCTCTTGATTTCTATCTGTCCTACCCAACAATAGCAATAACAACAAGGGCAACAAAAATAGCCTCTAGGAGCAGTGGATTCCTAGCCCCAGCAATAACCCTGGAGGCAAAAAAAAAAAAAAAAAAGGAAAAGATTTATGTTACTGACTTCATGAGAGATGTTAAGTTGATTGAGCGAGTTGTCACAGCAGCACTCTGGCATATGTGGTGTTGCGGATCACAACTCATGTTTTTCAGTCTAGAGCCTGGGGTTGGGCAGTGGCACACCTGGTAGAGTGCACAGGTTACCATGCGCAAGGACCTGGATTCAAATCCCTGGTCCCCACCTACAGTACTGCAGGTGTCCCTCTCCCTATTTCCCCATTCCCTCTTATCTAGTCTGTTTCTATCCAAAGAAAATAAAAATACATAAATAAACAAGGAAAAGCACAGCGGGTTAAGCGCAGGTGGCACAAAGCACATGGACCGGCATAAGGATCCCGGTTCGAGCGGTTCGAGCCCCTGGCTCTCCACCTGCAGAGGAGTTGCTTCACAGGCGGTGAAGCAAATCTGCAGGTGTGTCTTTCTCTCCCCCTCTCTGTCTCCCCCTCCTCTCTCCATTTCACTCTGTTCTATCCAACAACGACATTGATAATAACTACAACAATAAAATAAGGACAACAAAAGGGGTAAAATAATAAACAAGGAAAAGAATGTGGTCCCAAGTTCAATCACTAGCAGCACATATACCAGAGTGTTGTCTGGTTCTCTCTCCTATCTTTCTCATCAATAAATAAAATTTTTTTTAAAAAGGGAGGAGATGGGGCGATAGCGCAGCAGGTTAAGCGCCTGTGGTGCAAAGCAAAAGGACAGGCGTAAGGATCCCAGTTCCAGCCACCGGCTCCTCACCTGCAGGGGAGTCGCTTCACAGGCGGTGAAGCAGGTCTGCAGGTGTCTGTCTTTCTCTCCCCATCTTCCCCTCCTCTCTGTCCTATACAACAACAATAACAATAACCACAACAACGATTTAAAAAAAAAAAATTGTGGACCCGGAGGTGGCGCAGTGGCTGAGGCACTAGATTCTCAAGCATGAGGTCCTGAGTTCAATCCCCCAGCAGCACATGTACCAGACTGATGATGCCTGGTTCTTTCTCTCGTCCTGTCTTTCCAGTAAATAAACAAAATCTTTTTAAAAAAATATCTCCATTATCACACTTCTCTTTATCACTGTTAGAGGTTTTAGTCTGGACAATAATGGAAAAGAATTTCCAAATTACTGGGCTTAAGTAAATTTAGTAAGGTCAGTATCCAAAAAAAATATTTATTTGTACTAAAATCACTAGAAAGTGATTTCTAAATAAATTATGTATATATAGCATTATGAGACATCAAATATAGGGATAAATCTAATGTGATTATCAAAACCTTTACATAGGAAACAATACTGAAATTAAAGATCCAAGGAAGTGCTCGCTTCTGCAGCACATATACTAAAATTGGAGCAATACAAAGAACATTAGCATGGCCCCTACGCAAGGATGACATGCAAATTCATAAAGGGTTCTGTATTTTAACTTTTTATTAAAAAAAAAAGTGGAGACAGCATGCTAATAGATTAACTCAATATTGTCAGCTTCCCCCCCCCAACTGAGCTACAGATCCTAACTTCAGCAGTTTCTGTGCAACTTGCAAGATGATTCTTATGTGTACAGATCCTAAAATAGTCAAGACCATCTTTAAGTAAAAATTATAAAAAGAGGGAGTCGGGCAGTAGCACAGCAGGCTAAGCGCAGGTGGCGCAAAGCACAAGGATCCCAGTTCTAGCCCCCAGCTCCCCACCTGCAGGGGAGTCGCTTCACAAGTGGTGAAGCAGGTCTGCAGATGTCTGTCTTTTCCCGTGTCTTCCCCTCCTCTCTCCATTTCTCTGTCCTATCCAGTAACGAAGACAATAATAACTACAACAACAACAACAACAACAAAAGGGCAACAAAAGGGAATAAAGAAATATATTTTTTAAATTTCTTAATTATAAAAAGAAAAAAAGAGGGGCAGGTGGTGGCACACCTGACTGAGCGACATGTTACAGTACAAAAGGACTGGTTCAAGTCCTTTTGGTTCAAGGCCAGGTTCAAGTCCCTGGCCCCCACCTGCAGGGGGAAAGCTTTGTGAGTGATGAAGCAGGGCTGCAGGTGTCTCTCTCTATATATCTCCTTCCCTCTCGATTTCTGGCTGTTTCTATCCAATAAATAAAGATAATAAAAAGTTGAATATATATATATATATATATATATATATTTAAAAAAAGAGAGATGCACCATCAGTAAGGCAACTGGCTTTCATGCCTGAGGTCCCACATTCATTCTTGGTACCCCCATATACTAGAGCTGAGCAATGATCTGAATAAGGGGGGCAGGCAGAAGCAAAAGTTAACTAGACTACAGTAGCACAATCATGAGATACTTAATTGTTGCACACTGAATAGTAAGTATTTTGAAAATACTGAAAGCATTAACTTGTGCTAGACTAACGCAGAATCTTAGAAAACAGTTTCTCCTGCCACCTGTACCTGGTGTCAATGATGGGCAAGATTATAGTTTTGTACCCACCCTTTTATTTTTTAATTTTTTTTAAGAAAGGATTAATTAACAAAACCATAAGGTAGGAGGGGTACAACCCACACAATTCCCACCACCCAATCTCCATAACCCACCCCCTCCCCTGATAGCTTTCCCATTCTCTATCCCTCTGGGAGCATGGACCCAGGGTCATTGAGGGTTGCAGAAGGTAGAAGGTCTGGCTTCTGTAATTGCTTCCCCGTATTTTTTTAATTTTTATTTTAATGAGAGATACACAGATATAAAGAAACAGAGAGATGGAGTGAGAGACACACATACCAGAGTACTGCTCAGCTCTGGTTAGAGGTGGTGCTGGGGACTGAACCAGGGACCTCAGAGCCTCAGGCTTGAGTCTTTGGCATAACCCTTATGCAGTTCCCCGACCCCCCACCTTTTTGGATTCTGACCTATTTCATTTATGGAAAACTCTAGAAGCAAATTCAAGGCTTTAGCAAGAGCATTTCTAATGTTGTTGCTTCAATGAGTCAGAACTAAATGGGTCATGATTTCAGGTAATACATTAAGGGTTTCTTGTCTTAACATGTTTATGAGAAGAGTACAAGTTACTATCAGATGTTATTAGTAATTCAATTTATTAACTATTTTGGTAGAAAGTGCATTTTATTTATTATGGGAGGGAGAGAAGGGAGATGGAGACGCCACCTGAAGCCGTGCTCAGCTCTGGTTTAAAGTGGTGCCAGGGATTGAATTTGCGACTTTTGGGACCTCAGCATAAAAGTTCACGCTGTGGCACGTCCCCCCCCCCCCTTATTGCTCAACTCACGCCTAATTGTGTAGCCTGGGGCAGAGCCAAAGGTCAAATCCGCGTTGAGCTATCCACCAATCCCGGATTCAACTCTAATAAGAAAAAGTCTATTTGCTTATTTACCCTTTCGAGCTTTCGCTTCCGCATAATTAGGGAAAAAAGAAAGAATAAAAAAGAGCAGCCAGCACTACCCCCAGCAAACTGCAACAGTTACCCTCTGCAAGCCGAGAGACTCAGTCTCAACCCAGCACACAAAGAAAAACACTGCAGAGCGCTGCGCCTCCGTCTAACTTAGCACCAACTTTCCGAGTTCAAACCGGGAGTCCAACTTCGGCGCCGTGATTTGCTTAGGTGAGGCTCCGAGTACGAGGCTACTTAAAAAAAAAAAAAAACAGCATGCAACTTTTTTTTTCTTTTTGCAACTACAGAAGGGAGAAAGCATTGCTTAAAGGAGAATCACAGAAACGACCGGATGAAGAGTTTCGAAACCGCCGCCCCGCGGAGAGAACAAAGGCTGAGGCCCAATTAGCCGGCCGGGTCGGCGGCGGCGGGAAACGCGGCCCAGCTCCCATCGCCCGCCTCACACATGGCGGGCCCGCGCTCAAGGCCCCGCCTCCACAACCACAGCCCCGAACTCACAAGCACCTTCCTCCCTCCGACAAGCGAAACTCTCCGCTGTCTCCGGGAAGGAAGGAGGAAAGCCGGGCACCCGGCCGGCTGAAGAAGGCTTCCTGATTTTTCTCTGAGACGCTCCCGCACGAGTTTCCCCCAAAAGTTCGGCGGAAAACAAGCTCGGGGACCCCGCCCCTTTCCCGCCGGGCTGTGCGGCCGAGCATGCGCAGCAGTATCCGCCTGGCTCAACAATCGGGAAAGGGCGCGGACTGGACTGGGCTGGGGGGTGGGCTGGGGGCGTGATCTCTGGAGGCGGCCGAGCTTCTGTTTTTTTGGTTTCTTTGGAGATACGTTTATTTTACTTTATTTATTCATTTTTTTGTTGATTTTTTTTTTTTTTTGGCTTCCAGGGTTATTGCTGGGGCTCGGTGCCTGCGCTACGAATCCACTGCTCCTGGAGGCCATTTTTCCCATTTTTGTTGCCCTTGTTATTGTTGTCATAGCTGTTGTTGTTAGGTAGGACAGAGAGAAATGGAGAGAGGGGAAGAGAAAAATAGACACCTGCAGACCTGCTTCACCGTTTGTGAAGCGACCCCCCCCCCCCGCAGGTGGGGAGCCGGGGGCTCGAACCAGGATCTTTATCCCTTCCGTGTGCCTCGCGCCATGTGCGCTTTATTTATCTTTTTATTGGGCATTAGTGGTTTATAATCTACAGTAGTTTGTATATGTGTAATATTTCTCAGTTTTCCACATAACAATTCAACCACCTCTAGTTCCAGGACCTGAACTCTCCCACCCTAAGCCTTTACTTTGGTGCAATACACAAAACCCAGTCCAAGTTCTGCTTTGTATTTTTTCAACTTTTTAAAAAATATTTGTTTATTCCCTTTTGTTGCCATTATTGTTTTATTGTTGTAGTCATTATTGTTGTCATTGGATAGGACAGAGAAAAATGGAGGGAGGAGGGGACGACAGAGGGGGAGAGAAAGACAGACACCTGCAGACCTGCTTCACTGCTTGTGAAGAGACGCCCCCCCCCCCCCCCCGCAGGTGGAGAGGTGGGGGGGCTGGGGGCTCCAACCAGGATCCTTATGCCGGTCCTTGCGCTTTGTGTCACCTGTGCTTAACCCGCTGTGCTACCGCTGGACTCCCTTTTTTTTTTTTTTATTAGTGATTTAATAGTGATCGAAAAGACTGGAATAAGAGAGGTACAATTCCGTGCAATTCCCACCACCAGAGTTCTGTATCACATCCCCTCCACTGGCAGCTTCCCTATTCGGTATCACTCTGGGAGTATGGACCGAAGATTTCTTTTATTTTTTTATATTTATTCCCTTTTGTTGCCCTTTTTATTGTAGTTATTATTATTGTCATAGTTGTTGGATAGAACAGAGAGAAATGGAGAGAGGAGGGGAAGACAGGGGTAGAGAAAGATAGACCTGTAGACCTACTTCACGGCTTGTGAAGGGACTCCCCTGCAGGTGGGGAGCCTGGGGCTCAAATCCAGATCCATACACCCATCTTGTGCTTGCGCTTAAAACTGCTGCCCTACCACCGGACTTTTTTTTTTTTTTTTTTTTGCCTCCAGGATTATTGCTGGGGCTCAGTGCCTGAACTATGAATCTACTGCTCCTGGAGGCCTTTTTCCCCCCTTATGTTGCCCTCCTTGCTGTAGCCTTGCTGTGGTTGTTGTTGTTGGATAGAACAGAGAGAAATAGAGGAGGGGATAGAAGACAGAGGGGGAGAGAAAGAAAGACACCTGCGGACCTGCTTCACCACCCATGAAGCAACTCCTCTGCGAGTGGGGATCCCGGGGGCTGGAACCGGGATTCCCACCCTGTCCCTACACTTTGCGCCACAGTGCGCTCAACCGGCTGCGCTAGCACCCGACCCCGGGACCAAAGATTTCTACCAGGTGCAGAAGGGAGGAGGTCTCAGCCTGGGCTTCTTATTGAAACCAATTTACAGACCTGCCAATTTTGAACCCTTCTAGGCAGATTTGGGATTGAGTCTGCACTAGGCTAACCAGTTATATTTCCTGAGTTGGCTTTCTCGATTGGCAAAATCTGTGGACTCCAATTTTCACCCTAGAGTGGGAATAGTTACTGTGTTGGGCATTACGCCAGCTCCCCTGCATTGCTTGATGCCCGGCATTACTGTACTGTGCATAAATTACAGGTTTATAAAGATGAGAAAGACAATGCTGGGGGAGGGGGAGGCAGACACCTTACCATGTGCAAGGACCCAGGTTCAAGCTCCAAGTCCCCACTTGCAGAGAGCAGTGCTGCAGGTGTCTCTGTTTTCCTTCTTCCCTCCCAATTTCTCTGTGTCTATCCAATAAGTAAATGAAAATATATAAAGAAGAAATGCAGGGAGCCGGGAGGTAGCGCTACGGGTTAATTGCACATGGCGCAAAGCGCAAGGAAAGGCATAAGGATCCCGGTTCAAGCCCCCTGCTCCCCACGTGCAGGGAGTCGCTTCACAGGTGGTGAAGCAGGTCTTCAGTTGTCTGCCTTTCTCTCCTCTCTCTCTCTCTGTCTTCCCCTCCTCTCTCCATTTCTCTCTGTCCTATCCAACAATGATGACAACAATAATAACTACAACAATAAAACAACAAGGGCAACAAAAGATAATAAATAAATAAATATTAAAAAAAAGAAGAAGAAATGCTTTAGTGGCCCCGGAGGTGGTGCAGTGGATAAAGCATTGTACTCTCAAGCATGAGGTCCTGAGTTCAATCCCCAGAAGCACATGTACAGATGTGATGTCTGTTTTTTTCTCTTTCTCATTAATAAATAAAATCTTTAACATTTTTTTAAAATCTTTATTTGTTGGATAGAGACAGTCAGAAATTGAGAGGGAATGGGGTGATAAAGAGGTAGAGAGACACCTGCAGCACTACTTCACCGCTTGTGAAACTTTCCCCCTACAGGTGGGACCAGGGTCTCGAACCTGGGTCCTTGTGCACTGTAACATGTGCACTCAACCAGGTGCACCACCACTTGGCCCCATAAATAAAATCTTAAAAAAGAAGAAGAAGGAGAAGAAGAAGAGAGTCATGCGGGTTAAGCATATGTGACACAAAGCCCAAGGACCGGCATAAGGATCCCGGTTCGAGCCGCGTCTCCCCGCCTGCAGGGAAGTCCCTTCACAGGTGGTAAAGCAGGTCTGTCAGTGTCTTTCTCTCTTCATTTCGTTCTATCCAACAATGACAACAACAACAGTAATAACTACAACAATAAAACAAGGGCAACAAAAGGGAATAAATAAATATTAGTGCACAAGGATCCAGGTTCAAGCCCCCCATCTCCACCTACAAGGGGAAAGCTTCACAAGTGGTGAAGCAGGGCTGCAGGTGTGTCTCCCTGTCTCTCTCCCTCTCCCCCCTTCACTCTCAATTTCTCTCTGTCACTATCCAGTAAATCAATAAAATAAAAAAAAAATAAATAAATATTAAAAAATAAAAGAATCTGCTGCTCGAGAAGGAGAAGGAGAAGAAGAAGAAGGCAGAGGAGTTGGGCGGTTGCACAGCAGGTTAAGCGCACATGGCGCAAAGCGCAAAGACCAGGGTAAGGATCCCTGTTTGAGCCCCCGGCTCCCCACCTGCAGGGGAGTCGCTTCACAGGCAGTGATGCAGGTCTGCAGGTGTCTTTCTCTCCTCCTCTCTGTCTTCCCCTCCTCTCTCCATTTCTCTCTGTCCTATCCAACAACAAGGACAACAATAATAACTACAACAATAAAACAAGGGCAACAAAAGGGAATAAATAAATATTTTTTTTTAATTATAAAAAAGGAAGAAGAAGAAATACTTTAAAAAGAAATGCCTCTGGTCTGGGAGGTGACGAAGTGATAAAGCTTTGGACTCTCAAGCATGAGGTCCCTAGTTCAATCCCCAGCAGCACATGTGCCGGAGTGATTGATGTCTGGTTCTTTCTCTCTCCCATCTTTCTCATAAATAAATAAAATCTTTTAAAAAATGCCTGAAGCAGAGTAAATTCTCAGTTGAAGGAAGGAATTATTCTCAGAGATGGAAAGCGGACTCAGGCTTCTTCCCTCAGACAATGTTATAACTTTAGATGTCAACATTCCAATTTTTTTTAGTGTTTTTATTAATGATTTAACATTGGTTTAGAAAATGATCAGATTCCAGAATTCTTTCTCTTTTTTTAAGTACTTACTTTTTTTTTGGGGGGGGGGAGGGACTGGACAGTGGCTCTATTTTCTGATAGACAACCACATCATTGACTAAGTATTGATTAAGTATTCCTAATTAATTCTCCAGCTCCAGCACCATCCTGGTGGTTGGATCTCCCTGGCCTGTCCACTCCATGTTCCACTTGACTAAACCCTAATAAATGTATTTCCAGGTCAGCAAAATAGCTCATTTGGATAATGTGCTGCTTTGCCTTGTGTGCAGCCCAGGTTTGAACCCAGCCCTTACCTCACTGAAGGAAGCTTTGGTGCTGTGGTCTTTTTTCACTCTCAGTCTCTTTGTCTTTATTGCTACCTAAAAATAGATAAATAAATAAATAAATGAAATTTACTTTCCCCTTAAAAAGGAAAATTTAAGAGAATCATGGAGGTTGTGCTGTTGATTATTGCACCAGACTTGCAAGTAGGAGGTCCAGAGGTTAGTCTCCAGCATCAAATATACCAAAGTGATGCTCTGGTTCTCTGCTTCTCTCTCATAAGTAAATCCAAAAACAATAACAACACCCCTTCAATGCTTTGCTTTGTCCTGTGGACTACCCAGGCTCCAGCTGGTCCCTACCAGAGTGAAGGAACCTTTGGTGGTATTGTTTCTTTTTTTTTTTCTCATATATATTTTTTAATTTTCCCTTTTTTTTGCCCTTGCTGCTTTTTATTGTTGTTGTTGATGTCGTCATTATGTTATATGTGAGAGGGAGAGAGAGTTTTGTTTTACCAGAGCACTGCTTAAATCTGCCTTATGGCGGTTGGGGGATTGAATCTGGAACATTGGTGCCTCAGGCATGAAAGTTTTTTTTTTAAAAACCAGAGCATTGCTCTGCTCTGGTTTATGTTGTTTCAGGGAATTGAACCCGGGACTTCGGGAGTCTCAGAAATGACAGTGTTTGCATAAGCATTATGCTATCTATCCCTGCAGGAAAGTCTTTTTGCATAAGTATTATGCTGTCTCCACCCAGCCACACTCTTAATGTCTTTATCTATTTTCATTACTGAAGAATATTTCCATTGATAATAACAATGCCATACTTGATAGATTAGGGGAAATATACTAGCAAGGTGTTGATTATATCAAGTGACCATTACTGAAAGGAGGGCAAAACTTGGAATTTGAAGTGCTTGGATTATAGTTTAGGCCACAGAATGATAATTTAAAAAAATATATTTATTCCCTTTGTTGCTTTCAGAATGATAATTTTAAGAAATATTTATTTTAGTGGGGCCAGGTAGTGGCTCACCTGGTTGAGCACACATGCTACAGTGTGCAAGAACCTGGGTTCAAACCCCAGGTCTCCACCTGCAGGGGGAAAGGTTTGCGAGTGGTGAAACAGTATTCAAGTGTCTCTTTGTCTCTCTTTCCCTCCCCTCTCAATTTCTGTCTGTCTCTATCCACTAAATAAATAAATAAATAAATATAGAAATAAACTTTTTTATTAATTTTATTTCTGAGAGAGATGCAGAGAGAGAGAGAGAGAGAGAGAGAGAGAGAGAGAGAGAGAAACACCAGAGCACTGCTCAGCTCAGGCTTATGGTGGTGCGGGGGATTGAACCTGAGACTTAGGAGCCTCAGGCATGAGGGTCTGTTTGCATAACCATTATGCTGTCTCCCCTGCCCAGAAATAAATTTTTAAACTTTTTTTTATTTATTCCCTTTTGTTGCCCTTGTTGTTTTATTGTTGTAGCTATTTTTATTTATTTATTTTTTATTTTTTTTATTTTTTTTGTTGTAGCTATTGTTGTTATGAATGTCATCGTTGTTTGGATAGGACAGAGAAAAATGGAGAGAGGAGTGGAAGACAGAGGGGGAGAGAAAGATAGACACCTGCAGACCTGCTTCACAGCTTCTGCAGGTGGGGAGCCGGGGGCTCAAACCTGATTCCCTACGCCCGTCCTTGCACTTTGCGCCATGTGCGTTTAACCTGCTGCGCTACTGCCCAGCCCCGAAGATAAATTTTTTTAAAGAATTAAAAAATATTTATTAAAAATATTTATTTTAGCTTAATGAGAGAGATAAACTCACATAGAGGGGAGTTGGCAGTAGTGCAGCAGGTTTGCACGCGGCGTAAAGCGCAGGGACCAGCATAAGGATCCTGGTTTGAACTCCAGGGGAGTCACTTCACTGGCGTTGAAGCAGGTCTGCAGGTGTCTATCTTTCTCTCCCCCTTTCTGTCTTTCCCTCCTCTCTCCATTTCTCTCTGTCCTGTCTAACGACGACGACACCAAAAACAACAACAATAACTACAACAACAATGAAACACAACAAGGGCAACAAAAGGGAAAAATAAATAAATATAAAAATTTAGGGCAGGGGTAGATAGCATAATTGTTATGCAAACAGACTTTCATGCCTGAGGCTCCAAAGTCCCCAGTTCAGTCCCCTGTAACACCATAAACCAGAGCTGAGCAGTGCTCTGGTTTAAAAAATATTAAAAAATTAAAAAAAGAAAGTCACATAGGGGCCAGACGGTGGTGGATCTGGTTAAATGCACATGTTGCTTTGTACAAGGACCCAGATTCAAGCCTCCAATCCCCACCTCCAGCTTCATGAGTGGTGAAGTGGGGCTGCAGGTTTCTCTCTGTCTCTTTCCCTATCTCCATCTCCCCTCTCAATTTCTCTATATCTAATAAATGAATAAATAAAATATTTTTTAAATGAAAGTCACAGAAATAAATATCACAATACTGCTCAGCTCTGGTTTATGGTAGTGCTGGGGATTGAACCTGTGGCCACAGAGCCTCAAGTATAAAAGTTTTTTTTTTTTTTCCTCCAGGATTATCACTAGGGCTCAGTGCCTGCAGTATGAATACACTGCTCCTGGAGGCCATTTTTTCCATTTTAGTTGTTGCTGCTGTGGTTGTTGGATAGGGGAGAGAGACAGACACCTGTGGGCCTGCTTTACCACTGGTGAGGCTGCCCCCCTCCCTGCAGGTGGGGAGCTGGGGTCTCAAACCAGGATTCTTTCTTAGATCCTTGCACTTTGCTCTATGTGCTTAATCTGGTGTGCCACCGCCTGGCCCCTGGGCATAAAAGTCTTTTCACATAACATAGACATTATGCTGTCTCCCCAGGCCCAGAATGATATATATTTTTTGCAAGTCGTTTGTATTTACAATGTCAACTTTATAAAAAATCACTAAAGTTAACTGGACAACAAACTAGGCAGAAATTACTTTCCAAAAAAGAGGGGAAGCTCAAAATGCCACTTTCTCTTGAGAACTCACAGTTCAGTTTTACTCAGAGTATAGAAAGAAGAAAACTTTTGATCATACTATGAAAAATTCAACCATAAGTCTGGAATCTGTACTGAAACTACACATGCAAAGAAGACAATATTCTGCTAATACAGTTGATTTGCTGCTGCATTTGTCTGCTGTTTGTCTAATACTAACAATTATAAATAGAGCAGTGCAACTAGCATTTGGAACAATCTCTGGAGTACTGCAGTGCCAGGCACAGCATTTCACTTCTTTTCACACCACTGGTTCTCTTTGGGTAACTGGGCTTCTTCATCTTTTTTTTTTTATTATTATTTTTTATTTAAGAAAGGATTAATTAACAAAACCATAGGGTAGGAGGGGTACAACTCCACACAATTCCCACCGCCCAATCTCCATATCCCACCCCCTCCCCCGATAGCTTTCCCATTCTCTATCCCTCTGGGAGCATGGACCCAGGGTCATTGAGGGTTGCAGAAGGTAGAAGGTCTGGCTTCTGTAATTGCTTCCCCGCTGAACATGGGCGTTGACTGGTCGGTCCATACTCCCAGTCTGCCTCTCTCTTTCCCTAGTAGGATGGGTCTCTGGGGAAGCTGAGCTCCAGGACACATTGGTGGTGTCTTCAATCCAGGGAAGTCTGGCCGGCATCCTGATGACACCTGGAACCTGGTGACTGAAAAGAGAGTTAACATACAAAGCCAAACAAATTGTTGTGCAATCATGGACCCAAAGCTTGGAAAAGTGGAGAGGAAGTATTAGGGAGGTACTCACTGCAAACTCTAGTATACTTCTGCTTTCTTACTTTGGTGCCATACTCCAAACTCAGTCAATTTCTGCTTTGCATTTCTACTTCTTTTTTTTTTTTTTTTTTACATGCATAACATTCCCCAGATTCCCATTTAGCAATACAACCCCCACTATTTAATTCATCATTTTTCATGGACCTGTATTCTCCCCACCCACCCACCCACCCCAGAGTCTTTTACTTTGGTGTAATACTCCAATTCCATTTCAGGTTCGACTTGTGTTTTCTTTTCTAATCTTGTTTTTCAACTTCGGCCTGAGAGTGAGATCATCCCATATTCATCCTTCTGTTTCTGACTTATTTCACTCAACATGATTTTTTCAAGGTCCATCCAAGATCGGCTGAAAACGGTGAAGTCACCATTTTTTACAGCTGAGTAGTATTCCATTGTGTATATATACCACAACTTGCTCAGCCATTCATCTGTTGTTGGACACCTGGGTTGCTTCCAGGTTTTGGCTATTACAAATTGTGCTGCCAAGAACATATGTGTACACAGATCTTTTTGGATGGATGTGTTGGGTTCCTTAGGATATATCCCCAGGAGGGGAATTGCAGGGTCATAGGGTAGGTCCATTTCTAGCCTTCTGAGAGTTCTCCAGACTGTTCTCCACAGAGGTTGGACCAATTGACATTCCCACCAGCAGTGCAGGAGGGTTCCTTTGACCCCACATCCTCTCCAGCATTTGCTGCTGTTACCTTTTCTGATGTGTGACATTCTCACAGGAGTGAAGTGATATCTCATTGTTGTCTTGATTTGCATTTCTCTGACAATCAGAGACTTGGAGCATTTTTTCATGTGTTTCTCGGCCTTTTGGATCTCTTCTGTGGTGAATATTCTGTCCAATTCCTCCCCCCATTTTTGGATGGGGTTATTTGTTGTCTTGTTGTTGAGTCTGGTAAGCTCCTTATATATGTTGGTTATTAAACTCTTATCTGATGTATGGCATGTAAAGATCTTCTCCCATTCTGTGAGGGGTCTCTTGATTTGGGTAGTGGTTTCTTTTGCTGTGAAGAAGCTTTTTAATTTGATGTAGTCCCATAGGTTTATACTTGCCTTAGTCTTCCTTGTAATTGGATTCCTTTCATTGAAAATGTCTTTAAAATTTATGCGGAAAAAAGTTCTTCCAATATTTTCCTCTAAGTATCTGATAGTTTCTGGTCTAACATCCAAGTCCTTGATCCACTTGGAATTTACTTTTGTATTTGGTGAAATTCAGCTTCATTCTTCTGCATGTTTCAACCCATTGTTTCCAACACCATTTGTTGAAGAGACTCTGCTTCCCCCATATAATAGTCTGGGCCCCTTTGTCAAAGATTAGATGTCCATACGTGTGGGGCCTCATTTCTGGGCTCTCAATTCTATTCCACTGGTCAGTGTGTCTGTTCATGTTCCAGTACCAAGCAGTTTTGATGACAATGGCACTATAATACAGTTTGAGATCTGGGAGTGTGATGCCTCCGGTTCTGTTCTTTTTTCTCAAGATTGTTTTGGCAATTCTAGGTCTTTTCTGGTTCCAGATAAACATTTGTAGCATTTTTTCTATTCTCCTAAAAAATGTGCTTGGGATCTTGATGGGGATAGCATTAAATTTGTAGATGGCTCTGGGTAATATATTCATTTTGATGATGTTAATTCTTCCAACCCATGAGCGTGGAATATCTTTCCACTTCTTTGTGTCTTTTTCAATTTCTTTGAGTAGTGACTCATAATTTTCAGTATACAAGTCTTTCACTTCTTTGGTTAGGTTTATTCCTAGATATTTTATTGTTTTTGTTGCTATAGAAAAAGGAACTGATTTCTGGATTTCAATTTCTTCTAACTTAGTGTTTGCATAGAGGAATGCCACTGACTTTTGAATGTTAATTTTATAGCCTGACACATTACTGTATTGCCTGATGATTTCCAAAAGCTTCTTGCTAGATTCCTTAGGTTTTTCCATGTATACTATCATGTCATCTGCAAATAAGGACAGTTTGACTTCTTCTCTTCCAATCTGTATGCCTTTAATTCCTTGCTCCTGCCTGATTGCTATGGCAAGAACTTCCAACACTATGTTGAATAGTAATGGTGATAGTGGGCAGCCCTGTCTAGTACCTGATCTGAGGGGAAATGCTTCCAGTTTTTCACCATTGAGTATGATGTTGGCTGTAGGTTTGCTATATATAGACTCCACTATCTTCAGGAATTTTCCATCTATTCCTATTTTTTGTAGTGTTTTGATCATAAAGGGATGTTGTATTTTGTCAAAGGCTTTCTCTGCATCTATTGATATGACCATGTGGTTTTTGGTCTTGCTTTTGTTGATGTGGTGGATCACATTGATTGATTTACGTATATTAAACCAACCTTGCATGCCTGGGATAAACCCCACTTGGTCATGATGAACAATCTTTTTGATATACTGCTGTATCCGGTTGGCTAGAATTTTGTTCAATATTTTCGCATCTATGTTCATCAGAGATATTGGTCTGTAGTTTTCTTTTTTGGTTGTGTCCCTGTCTGCTTTTGGTATCAGGGTGATGTTGGCTTCATAGAAGCTTGCAGGGAGTATTCCAGTGTCTTCAATCTTCTGGAAGACTTTTAAAAGTAGAGGTATTAGTTCTTCTTTGAAAGTTTTGTAGAATTCATTTGTAAAACCATCTGGTCCAGGACTTTTATTTTTGGGAAGATTTTTGATAACTGTTTCAATTTCCTTAGCTGTGATGGGCCTGTTCATGTTGTCCACTTCCTCTTCACTTAGTTTTGGAAGTTGGTAGGTATCTAGGAAATCATTCATTTCTTCCAGGTTCTCTAACTTGGTGGCATATAGTTGTTCATAGAAGCCTCGCATGATATGTTGAATTTCTGCAGTGTCTGTTGTGATATCTCCTCTTTCATTTACTATCCGATTTATTTGGGTCTTCTTCCTTTTTTGTTTTGTGAGTCTGGCTAAAGGTTTGTCAATTTTGTTTACTCTTTCGAAGAACCAACATTTACTTTCATTGATCTTTTGTATGGTTTTCCTATTCTCAATGTTATTTATTTCTGCCCTAACTTTAGTAATTTCTGTCCTTCTGGTTGCTTTAGGGTTCCTTTGTTGTTCTTCTTCTAGGTCTTTAAGATGTGCAATCAGGCTGTTTATTTGTGCCTTTTCTTGTTTCCTAATGTGTGCTTGTATAGCTATGAACTTCCCTCTTAGGACTGCTTTAGCTGTGTCCCAAATATTTTGATAACTTGTGTCTTCATTTTCATTGAACTCTCGAAACATTTTGATTTCTTCCTTGATTTCCTCTTTGACCCAGAAGTTGTTACGAAGTGTACTGTTGAGCTTCCACATTTTGGCACTGTTACTAATCTTTTGTTGATTGTTAAGTGTTAGTTTAATTCCACTGTGGTCTGAGAAGATGCTTGGGATGATTTCAGTGCTCTTGAATAGGCTGATGCTGTCTTTGTGGCCTAACATATGGTCTATCCTTGAGAATGACCCATGTGGATTTGAGTAAAATGTGTATTCCAGTTTCTTGGGATTAATGACTCTGAAAATGTCCAATAGTTCTAGTTTATCTATCTCTTCATTTAGCTCCCTTATGTCTTTACTGATTTTCTTCCTGGATGATCTGTCAAGTAGAGAGAGTGGGGTGTTGAAGTCCCCTACTATGATTGTGTTACTGTTAATATATTGCTGTAGCTCTTTCAGTAGAAGTTTGATGTATTTAGATGGCTTCTCATTGGGTGCCTAGATATTAATAATTGTTAAGTCCTCTTGATTGACTAATCCTCTGAGCATTAAGTAGTGTCCATTCCTATCTTTTTTAATCTTATGTATTTTAAAGTCTATCATGTCAGATATGAGAATAGCTGTTCCTGCCCTTTTTTGTGGGCCATTGGCTTGAATGATAGTTTTCCATCCTTTCACTTTAAGTCTGTGTTTGTCTTGTTGAGTTAGGTGAGTTTCCTGTAGACAACATATTGTTGGGTTGTGTTTTCTGATCCATCTTCCTACTCTGTGTCTTTTAATAGGTGAATTCAGGCCATTGACATTTATTGATATCAAAGATTGAAGATATTTTAACGCCATTCTTGTAGAGTTTTAGAGTGTTTTGATATATGTCCTATTTGTGGTGGTCTGGTTGTTCATAGGAGACCTTTCAGAACTTCTTTCAGGGCAGGCTTGGTGATGGTTGCTTCCTTCAACTGTTGCTTGTCTGAGAAGGTTTTGATGCTTCCATCTAGTCTGAATGACAATCTAGCAAGATATAGTATTCTTGGCTGAAAGCCTTTCTCATTGAGCACTCGATAGATATCTTGCCATTCTCTTCTGGCCTGTAGTGTTTGTATGGAGAAGTCTGCTGCTAATCTTATGGGTTTTCCTTTGTAGGTGACTCTTTGTTTTTCTCTTGCAGCCTTGAGGATCCTTTTTTTATCCTTATTCCTTTCCATTCTAAGTATGATATATCTTGGTGTCTTTAGGTCTGGGTTAATTCTGTTTGGGACCCTCTGGGCTTCTTGAATCTTTATGTCTTTGGTGTTGTCTAGACTAGAGAAATTTTCAGCTATTATGGCCTGGAGAACGCTTTCTTCCTCCCCTTCTCTTTCTTCCTCTGGTAAGCCAATAATGCGTATATTGTTTCTTTTGAAGTCATCCCATAGGACTCTGTTGTTGTTTTCAGCATCTCTTAATCTCTTTTTGAGATCTCTTACTTCTTCTTTAGTTGTCTCTAATTCATCCTCAATCTTGCTAATTCTGTCTTCAGCCTCATTGATTCTATTCTCTCTGCCCACTACTGCTTTCTGGAGTTCATCTGTTTTGTTGCCCTGCTCTGATACTGTTTTAGCTTGTTCAGCTAGTTGCCTTCTTAGCTCAGCAATTTCAGCTTTCAGCTCTCTAATAACCATGAGATTATTAGAATTTTCTTCCATATTCTCATTTGTTGTTCCTGCATTTCTGATTACAATTTTTTCAAATTCTTTACTCACTCCTGTTATTATTTTCTTAGCTAATGTTTGGATGTTGAAGTCGTTGTTTTGTGCTTCGCCCTCTGGAGGACTTTTAGCTGGACTCTTGTCCTGGTTCGAGTCTCCATTATTTTTTCTTGTTGTTTTAACCATTTTATATAAGTTAACAGTTTTTTCAATCCCTGAGTTGGAGTTCAGTGGTGTAAAAGCCTTTTTTTTTTTTTTCCCCCTGTAGGCTTTGGTAGCCTGAGGGCTTTTAAACTATCAATAGGCTTCTTGGCTTAATCAATGACTCCTGACCAAGAGATAAAGCAGGGTGTGGCAGAGATAATCCAGTGGTTATGCAAAGAGACTTTCACAGCCCTTCAGCTATGCCACCGAGGTATAGGTCTTCTCCTGAGTTTCCCGGTTAGATCTCTGTGCCCTGGTGTCCCTCCCTGTTGCTGCTCCAGATTCTGAGGGTAGTAGCAATGGAGACTCAGAGTTGTACTTGGTGAGTCTCTGGGGAGTCCTTTACTCCCTTCAGCTGTCCCCTTGTTGGTGGAGCAGACTGGAGGTGGTGTCTCCACTGACAGACTGTTGAACTGTTAGCAGTCACTTAATCTCTCCTTAGGCCCCTCTCTCCTCTCTGTCACCAGCCACGCGTGTTTGTACTCACGGGTGATTTACTGGGTTTCTGTGGTCATTCTAGTCCTGTCTTGTTTCAGTCCGGGTGGTCTCCTTTGGTATTCCTAGTTGATCCGGGAAAGGAGAGGAGAGGAGAGGAGAGAAAGCGATCGGCTGCTCGTAGCTCCACCTCCGGAAGTCTGGGCTTCTTCATCTTCTTCAGTAAAATCATTTTTTATATTGAAGGACCTACACATCTCCTCAGGAGTTTTACCCTTGATCATATTGGCAACAGTCTTGCATATAACATCAAGCAAACCTTTGATGTCTAAATAGTTTTCAGCCAGAATAAGTACAGAAAGTTCTTTGGTCAACTTTCAGCAATTCTTGGTCCCAAACAGGGATATCAGCTGCTTTCTTCTCTTTATTCTCATCATCTGCAGGAAGAGGAAGGTCATCCTGTGGTGGGCACACCACTGAATAACCTGTTTTTAAATATTGCTGCCTTAACATTTGGTAGGTGAACTGGATCATCGTCTCCTTCATCATCCACTCCCAGATCTTCCAACATGGCCTTGATAGTCACAGATTATTTGGAGATTTCCAAGTCAACTTCAAATATCACTCCATCAGAACTCTGCAACTTAATTGAAGGCATTGTATTTGGTCTCCAGGAGCCTGCCAGCCAGAGGACAGTGAGAACGGAGCATTGTCAACAGGGACCAGAGGAAAAAGGCAAAGGAGAAGGCTACTCAGAATTTTGATACCTCTCCTTCCTAATCTAGACATTTGGATGTCCATCTCTTGAACTTCCAAATTAAATGAGCCAATAAATTGTCTTTTGTATTTTTTTATATGACAATGAGAAATAAAGACAGGGAGATAGAAAGGGGGAGAGAGAGATACCTGTAGCACTGCTTCACTGGTTCTGAAGCTTCCCCTTGCAGGAGGGGACCAGGGATCCTTGTGCATAGTAATGTGTATGTACAGTCAACCAGGTGTGCCACCACCTGGCCCCCAGATTATCTTGTGCAGTTTTCATCTACATTAACTTGGTTTTCTGTCACCAAGAGTCTTCCCTAATAAATGTACTGTGAACAACTAGTAAATCAGTTTGTATTACTAAAAAAGATAAAGCAACTGAACCCATTCAATGTGAAGGCTTTTTTCCCATAGTAAATGAATGGTTCTCATAAGTAAAAAAATGTCAATGAAAATAAATACTGGTGGGGGTAGATACTATAATGGTTGAGAGGGCCAGGGCTTGTTCGCAGGTAGATCTTCCTGGGTGGAAACCAGCTTGGGCGGGTGATAGGAATTTCTCTGTAAGATGAGAAATACGTGACAGAAGCAGCCTCTCAAGGAGTTTGTAACACACGGAGAGGAGAGAAATTGGTCTATAGCTGGCAGCCAGTGTTGGGTCTTTCTTTGGTTTCAAAACCGCTATAATCTTCGCACGATGCCAAACTTTGGGCATAGACTCAGATTCCAAGATGTGGGACAGGAATGAAGTGAGCCACTTCTTTGCTGCGGGACCCAGGTTAAGAATGAGTTCTGGGGTGATGTTATAGCCAGCAGCTGTTCCCGGTTTAACCCTCTTCAAAGCGTCTTCCAGTTCAGACAGTGTAAAGGGAGAGTGTTTTGGAGATGGACAAGATAACTGGAAGTGGGATGACCACTCATGGGAAATTTCTCTTTTCCAAACTGGGTCGATCTTAGCACGTCCAACTTGATTTTGGTGACTGGCCACTGAGTTTGGAGATATGGGAGGATGGGAGACGGGAGGGGGTTGGCTACCGGCACCCAGTCTGTGAAGAAGCTTCCAGGCCTTCCTACTTGAGTGGGTGAAGTTTAGACTTTCCGTGAGTTGTTGCCAGCGGGCTTGGCATGCTGCATCCAGGGAGGCAATGAGATGGTCAGCCACATCTGGGTCACCCGACTCATCATACTGCTTTAGTAGTTGCTCACATTCAGCATCAAGACAAGGCGTATAATTAGTGCGTCTCCCACGAGGAATGGCTTGGGAAGCTGCTTTGAAGATGGCTTGGCGGAAGCTCCTGTAGGAATCTTCAGAGGGGATAGAGTTAATTGGAATTGCAGGAATAGATTTGTTGGTTCTTCTTCTTCTAGTGTTTGCCCTTCTTCCGTAGCCAGTCAACAGCGTCAGGTTGAGCCTGATGTAAAGTTTCAAGACCTCCTTTGAATCTGGAGAGGTGGCAGTCGTTGACTATGCGGGTCATAGTCTGTCTGGAGCCACAGGGGCAGTTCGGGTCGTCTCTGGCTCCCCAGCGATGGAACATAGCGGCGCACTGGCCATGGCCTGTTCGATAGCGATTGAGGAGGGCCCAATCATAACGTGCGAGGTCAAAGCCGGGTTGACGCTTGCAGGGGTCTGTGATGAGGTGTTTGTTCTTTATCTCAGCTGACTGCCAACTCTGTTTCCAAGAGTCTGGAACAGAGAAGTTCAGTGTAGGCGTAGGGGACCAGATTGGGTGATGAGATGTCAAGTGTTGGACAGGGTGGGCGAAGATATCCGGGTATATTGGCAGGTCCGGTGGAGCGTAGATGTGGGAAATGAACTTAGATGATGCCACATCCCGACGAATATCTGGCGGGATGATGTTGCTAAGAACTGGCAGCCATGGAACCGGGGTGGAACGGATGGTTCCAGAAATTATCCTCATGGAGGAATATAATTTGGAATCAACCAAGTGGACATGGGGGCTACGGAACCATACTGGGGCACAGTATTCTGCAGTGGAATAGCATAATGCCAGAGATTTGTTGGTAAGATCACTGAACAGACGCCAGTTTTCTTTCCGAAAGTTCCATCTTAGTTTCTCTGAGCACAGAATCAGTGGGAGCTGGAGACCAATGTGGATGATAGCTGGGCGGTGATGACTGTGCGGGAAGATCTTGAGAACTTGTCTCATAGCGGGAAAGGCTTGGCCGTTGACTGTGCTAATCCAGCACAGGTCGGGTGACGAGTCTTTATTCCATCTAGCACTGTGAAAAGAGCCTGGCTGTTTGGGATCGTATAATAAGGAGAGGTCATTCTCTGAAGCCCAGTCGGCTAAGATAGAGCCGTCAGCACGAGTGGAGGAATATCCCCAGTCTTGGTGATGACTATTAAAGTCACCAATGTAAACGGCTGGGTGATTCAGGCTAGGCAGGACCTCATTATCCCATGAGGCACTGGGAGGCTTATATACGTTGACGAGCTGAATAGTTCCAATAGTAATGGAGTCGTAGAAGGTCGAAGAGGCCATATGGTAAACGTCAGCAAGACACAATTTGGCGTAGATGGCTCGGCCGTGTTCCACTGATGGTGAATTGAGCAGCTTCATCGACTGCTATATGTGTATCTGCCTGATGCTGTATCGCCAATTGACCAATAAGATCGCGTTTGGCAAAGGACAGCCCCACAACATTAAGTTGGAGGACTCAAAGAGCAGGACCAACAGCTTGAAAGCTGTCAGGAGCTGCTTGTTGCTGGCTTTGAAAGTGACTGGGATCCATGTGGATTCAGTCGGCTAGGAAGGATCACGTATTTCTCATCTTACAGAGAAATTCCTATCACCCACCAAGGCTGGTTTCCACCCAGGAAGATCTACCTGTGAACAAGCCCTGGCCCTCTCAACTTACATTGAAAATGGATTCCAGAAGAATTTAAAGACGGGTGCTGTCTTTGTTGATCTCACAGCAGCCTATGACACGGTCTGGCACCGTGGTCTCCTAGTCAAGATCTCAAGATGCCTGCCTCCATGGGTGGCCAACTCTATATCATTTCTTCTCCAAAACAGAAGATTCCGGGTGCATCTGGGTGACAAGTCTAGCAGATGGAGACTTGTCTCAAGTGGCCTCCCCCAGGGCTCTGTTCTGGCTCCTACGCTATTTAATATTTACATCAATGACCTCCCAGAAACTTCTTCAAGGAAGTTCATCTACGCCGATGACATCTGCTGTGCAACTCAGGCATCCAAGTTCGACATCCTCGAGGAAAAACTCTCGAAAGACATGTCTCTGATATCTGATTACTGTAAGAAATGGCGACTAATGCCTAGCGCTGCAAAAATGGTATCATCTGTTTTCCATCTACACCATGCCTCAGCCTTGCATCAGCTTAATGTACAGCTTGGCGATACGAGAATCCGGCATGAAGCCCAGCCAGTCTATTTTGGCGATACTCTCGATGGCACTCTGTCATTTCACGAACATCTCATAAAAACTGCAGCAAAGGCGGGCGCAAGGAATAACATCATTGCAAGACTGGCCAGCTCCTCATGGGGCACGAGCGCTTCCACACTACGATCATCATCTCTGGCATTATGCTATTCCACTGCAGAATACTGTGCCCCAGTATGGTTCTGTAGCCCCCATGTCCATTTGGTTGATTCCAAATTATATTCCTCCATGAGGATAATTTCTGGAACCATCCGTTCCACCCCGGTTCTATGGCTGCCAGTTCTTAGCAACATCGCCCCGCCAGATATTCGTCGGGATGCGGCATCATCTAAGTTCATTTCCCACATCTATGCTCCACCGGACCTGCCAATATACCCGGATATCTTCGCCCACCCTGTCCAACGCTTGACGTCTCATCACCCAATCTGGTCCCCTATGCCTACACTGAACTTCTCTGTTCCAGACTCTTGGAAACAGAGTTGGCAGTCAGCTGAGATAAAGAACAAACACCTCATCACAGACCCCTGCAAGCGTCAACCCGGCTTTGACCTCGCACGTTATGATTGGGCCCTCCTCAATCGGTATCGAAAAGGCCATGGCCGGTGCGCCGCTATGTTCCATCGTTGGGGAGCCAGAGACAACCCGAACTGCCACTGCGGCTCCAGACAGACTATGACCCGCATAGTCAACGACTGCCACCTCTCCAGATTCAAAGGAGGTCTTGAAACTTTACATCAGGCTCAACCTGACGCTGTTGACTGGCTATGGAAGAAGGGCAAATGCTAGAAGAACTATAATGGTTATGCAAACAGACTCTCCTATGCCTGAGGCTTCAAAGTCCCAGGTTCAATCCCCACCTCCCACAACCACCATAAATCAGGGTTGAGCAAGTGCTCTAGCTAAAAAAAATTTTTAAAAAAAGTGTGGGGTTAGATGGCATAATGGTTATGCAAACAGGCTCTCCTATGTCTGAGGCTCCATAGTCTCAGGTTCTACCCCCGAACCCCCATAAACCAGTGCTCAGGTTAAAAGAAGAAAGAAAGAGAAAAAAAGAAAGAAAGAAAAGAAAGACTTCTTTTTTTTTTTTTAATTTTATTTAAGAAAGGATTAATTAACAAAACCATAGGGTAGGAGGGGTACAACTCCACACAATTCCCACCACCCAATCTCCATATCCCACCCCCTCCCCCGATAGCTTTCCCACTCTCTATCCCTCTGGGAGCATGGACCCAGGGTCATTGTGGGTTGCAGAAGGTAGAAGGTCTGGCTTCTGTAATTGCTTCCCTGCTGAACATGGGCGTTGACTGGTCGGTCCATACTCCCAGCCTGTCTCTCTCTCTCCCTAGTAGGGTGGGTCTCTGGGGAAGCTGAGCTCCAGGACACATTGGTGGGGTCTTCAATCCAGGGAAGTCTGGCCGGCATCCTGATGACACCTGGAACCTGGTGACTGAAAAGAGAGTTAACATACAAAGCCAAACAAATTGTTGAGCAATCATGGACCCAAAGCTTGGAAAAGTGGAGAGGAAGTATTAGGGAGGTACTCACTGCAAACTCTAGTGTACTTCTGCTTTCTTACTTTGGTGCCATACTCCAAACTCAGTCAATTTCTGCTTTGCATTTCTACTTCTTTTTTTTTTTTTTTTACATGCCTAACATTCCCCAGATTCCCATTTAACAATACAACCCCCACTATTTCATTCATCATTTTTCATGGATCTGTATTCTTCCCACCCACCCACCCACCCCAGAGTCTTTTACTTTGGTGTAATACTCCAATTCCATTTCAGGTTCGACTTGTGTTTTCTTTTCTAATCTTGTTTTTCAACTTCGGCCTGAGAGTGAGATCATCCCGTATTCATCTTTCTGTTTCTGACTTATTTCACTCAACATGATTTTTTCAAGGTCCATCCAAGATCGGCTGAAAACGGTGAAGTCACCATTTTTTACAGCTGAGTAGTATTCCATTGTGTATATATACCACAACTTGCTCAGCCATTCATCTGTTGTTGGACACCTGGGTTGCTTCCAGGTTTTGGCTATTACAAATTGTGCTGCCAAGAACATATGTGTACACAGATCTTTTTGGATGGATGTGTTGGGTTCCTTAGGATATATCCCCAGGAGGGGAATTGCAGGGTCATAGGGTAGGTCCATTTCTAGCCTTCTGAGAGTTCTCCAGACTGTTCTCCACAGAGGTTGGACCAATTGACATTCCCACCAGCAGTGCAGGAGGGTTCCTTTGACCCCACATCCTCTCCAGCATTTGCTGCTGTTACCTTTTCTGATGTGTGACATTCTCACAGGAGTGAAGTGATATCTCATTGTTGTCTTGATTTGCATTTCTCTGACAATCAGAGACTTGGAGCATTTTTTCATGTGTTTCTCGGCCTTTTGGATCTCTTCTGTGGTGAATATTCTGTCCAATTCCTCCCCCCATTTTTGGATGGGGTTATTTGTTGTCTTGTTGTTGAGTCTGGCAAGCTCTTTATATATGTTGGTTATTAAACTCTTATCTGATGTATGGCATGTAAAGATCTTCTCCCATTCTGTGAGGGGTCTCTTGATTTGGGTAGTGGTTTCTTTTGCTGTGAAGAAGCTTTTTAATTTGATGTAGTCCCATAGGTTTATACTTGCCTTAGTCTTCCTTGTAATTGGATTCCTTTCATTGAAAATGTCTTTAAAATTTATGCGGAAAAAAGTTCTTCCAATATTTTCCTCTAAGTATCTGATAGTTTCTGGTCTAACATCCAAGTCCTTGATCCACTTGGAATTTACTTTTGTATTTGGTGAAATACAGTGATTCAGTTTCATTCTTCTGCATGTTTCAACCCATTGTTTCCAACACCATTTGTTGAAGAGACTCTGCTTCCCCCATATAATAGTCTGGGCCCCTTTGTCAAAGATTAGATGTCCATACGTGTGGGGCCTCATTTCTGGGCTCTCAATTCTATTCCACTGGTCAGTGTGTCTGTTCATGTTCCAGTACCAAGCAGTTTTGATGACAATGGCCCTATAATACAGTTTGAGATCTGGCAGTGTGATGCCTCCGGTTGTGTTCTTTTTTCTCAAGATTGTTTTGGCAATTCTAGGTCTTTTCTGGTTCCAGATAAACATTTGTAGCATTTTTTCTATTCTCCTAAAAAATGTGCTTGGGATCTTGATGGGGATAGCATTAAATTTGTAGATGGCTCTGGGTAATATATTCATTTTGATGATGTTAATTCTTCCAACCCATGAGCATGGAATATCTTTCCACTTCTTTGTGTCTTTTTCAATTTCTTTGAGTAGTGACTCATAATTTTCAGTATACAAGTCTTTCACTTCTTTGGTTAGGTTTATTCCTAGATATTTTATTGTTTTTGTTGCTATAGAAAAAGGAACTGATTTCTGGATTTCAATTTCTTCTAACTTAGTGTTTGCATAGAGGAATGCCACTGACTTTTGAATGTTAATTTTATAGCCTGACACCTTACTGTATTGCCTGATGATTTCCAAAAGCTTCTTGCTGGATTCCTTAGGTTTTTCCATGTATACTATCATGTCATCTGCAAATAAGGAGAGTTTGACTTCTTCTCTTCCAATCTGTATGCCTTTAATTCCTTGCTCCTGCCTGATTGCTATGGCAAGAACTTCCAACACTATGTTGAATAGTAATGGTGATAGTGGGCAGCCCTGTCTAGTACCTGATCTGAGGGGAAATGCTTCCAGTTTTTCACCATTGAGTATGATGTTGGCTGTAGGTTTGCTATATATAGACTCCACTATCTTCAGGAATTTTCCATCTATTCCTATTTTCTGTAGTGTTTTGATCATAAAGGGATGTTGTATTTTGTCAAAGGCTTTCTCTGCATCTATTGATATGACCATGTGGTTTTTGGTCTTGCTTTTGTTGATGTGGTGGATCACATTGATTGATTTACGTATATTAAACCAACCTTGCATGCCTGGGATAAACCCCACTTGGTCATGATGAACAATTTTTTTGATATACTGCTGTATCCGGTTGGCTAGAATTTTGTTCAATATTTTCGCATCTATGTTCATCAGAGATATTGGTCTGTAGTTTTCTTTTTTGGTTCTGTCCCTGTCTGCTTTTGGTATCAGGGTGATGTTGGCTTCATAGAAGCTGGCAGGGAGTATTCCAGTGTCTTCAGTCTTTTGGAAGACTTTTAAAAGTAGAGGTATTAGTTCTTCTTTGAAAGTTTTGTAGAATTCATTTGTAAAACCATCTGGTCCAGGACTTTTATTTTTGGGAAGATTTTTGATAACTGTTTCAATTTCATTAGCTGTGATGGGACTGTTCATGTTATCCACTTCCTCTTGACTTAGTTTTGGAAGTTGGTAGGTATCTAGGAAATCATTCATTTCTTCCAGGTTCTCTAGCTTGGTGGCATATAGTTGTTCATAGAAGCCTCGCATGATATGTTGAATTTCTGCAGTGTCTTTTGTGATTTCTCCTTTTTCATTTACTATCCGATTTATTTGGGTCTTCTCCCTTTTTTGTTTTGTGAGTCTGGCTAAAGGTTTGTCGATTTTGTTTACTCTTTTGAAGAACCAACATTTACTTTCATTGATCTTTTGTATGGTTTTCCTATTCTCAATGTTATTTATTTCTGCCCTACGTTTAGTAATTTCTGTCCTTCTGGTTGCTTTAGGATTCCTTTGTTGTTCTTCTTCTAGGTCTTTAAGATGTGCAGTCAGGCTGTTTATTTGTGCCTTTTCTTGTTTCCTAATGTGTGCTTGTATAGCTATGAACTTCCCTCTTAGGACTGCTTTAGCTGTGTCCCAAATATTTTGATAGCTTGTGTCTTCATTTTCATTGAACTCTCGAAACATTTTGATTTCTTCCTTGATTTCCTCTTTGACCCAGAAGTTGTTAAGAAGTGTACTATTGAGCTTCCACATTTTGGCACTGTTACTAATCTTTTGTTGATTGTTAAGTGTTAGTTTAATTCCACTGTGGTCTGAGAAGATGCTTGGGATGATTTCAATGCTCTTGAATAGGCTGATGCTGTCTTTGTGGCCTAACATATGGTCTATCCTTGAGAATGATCCATGTGGATTTGAGTAAAATGTGTATTCCAGTTTCTTGGGATGAATGACTCTGAAAATGTCCAATAGTTCTAGTTTATCTATCTCTTCATTTAGCTCCCTTATGTCTTTACTGATTTTCTGCCTGGATGATCTGTCAAGTTGAGAGAGTGGGGTGTTGAACTCCCCTACTATGATTGTGTTACTGTTAATATATTGCTGTAGCTCTTTCAATAGAAGTTTGATGTATTTAGATGGCTTCTCATTGGGTGCATAGATATTAATAATTGTTAAGTCCTCTTGACTCTCTGATCCTCTGAGCATTAAGTAGTGTCCATTCCTATCTTTTTTAATCTTATCTACTTTAAAGTCTATCATGTCAGATATGAGAATAGCTGTTCCTGCCCTTTTTTGTGGACCATTGGCTTGAATGATAGTTTTCCATCCTTTCACTTTAAGTCTGTGTTTGTCTTGTTGTGTTAGGTGAGTTTCCTGTAGACAACATACTGTGGGGTTGTGTTTTCTGATCCATCTTGCTACTCTGTGTCTTTTAATAGGTGAATTCAGGCCATTGACATTTATTGATATCAAAGATTGAAGATATTTTAACGCCATTCTTGTAGAGTTTTAGAGTGTTTTGATATATGTCCTATTTGTGGTGGTCTGGTTGTTCATAGGAGACCTTTCAGAACTTCTTTCAGGGCAGGCTTGGTGATGGTTGCTTCCTTCAACTGTTGCTTGTCTGAGAAGGTTTTGATGCTTCCATCTAGTCTGAATGACAATCTAGCAGGATATAGTATTCTTGGCTGAAAGCCTTTCTCATTGAGCACTCGATAGATATCTTGCCATTCTCTTCTGGCCTGTAGTGTTTGTATGGAGAAGTCTGCTGCTAATCTTATGGGTTTTCCTTTGTAGGTGACTCTTTGTTTTTCTCTTGCAGCCTTGAGGATCCTTTCTTTATCCTTATTCCTTGCCACCGAGGTATAGGTCTTCTGAGTTTCCCAGTTAGATCTCTGTACCCTGGTGTCCCTCCCTGTTGCTGCTCCAGATTCTGAGGGTAGTAGCACTGGAGACTCAGAGTTGCACTTGGTGAGTCTCTGGGAAGTCCTTTCCACCCTTCAGCTGTCCCCTTGTTGGTGGAGCAGACTGGAGGTGGTGTCTCCACTGAGAAACTGTCGAACTGTTAGCAGTCACTTAATCTCTCCCTAGGCCCCTCTCTCCTCTCTGTCACCAGCCACGCGTGTTTGTACTCACGGGTGATTTACTGGGTTTCCGTGGTCATTCCAGTCTTGTCTTGTTTCGGTCCGGGTGGTCTCCTTTAGTATTCCTAGTTGATCCGGAGAGGAGAGGAGAGGAGAGAAAGCGATCTGCTGCTCGTAGCTCCGCCTCCGGAAGTTGAATCAAGAAAGACTTCTTATGCCTGAGGCTCCGTAGTCCCAGGTTCTATCCCCCACACCACAATAAACCAGAGGTAAGCAGTGCTCTGGTTAAAAAAAGAAGAAGAAGAAGAAGAAAGAAAGAGAAAAATAAATAAATAAAAGGAAGGGGGGGTTAGGAGGTAGCACTGCAGGTTAAGCCCACATAGGGGCTATATCTCTGTGGCATAGCTGAGGGGCTGTGAAAGTCTCCTTGCATAACCACTGGATTATCTCTGCCACACCCTGCTTTATCTCTTGGTCAGGAGTCAGTGATTAAGCTAAGAAGCCTATTGATAGTTTAAAAGCCCTCAGGCTCCCATAGCCTACAGGGAAGAAAAAAAAAAAGAGGCTTTTACATCACTGAGCTCCAACTCAGGGATTGAAACAACTGTTAACTTCCACAACTGTGAACCCTTTAATTAACTTACTTAGACACAAGTCAATCCAGGCAATAGTGATCAATAATTTGAAAAGCACTGATAAAGGGAACTTTATCATTTTATATATGTTTTAACCATATATAAAATGGTTAAAACAACAAGAAAAAATATTGGAGAATTGAACCAGGACAACAGTCCAGCTAAAAGTCCTCCAGAGGGTGAAGCACAAAATAACGAGTTCAATTTCCAAACATTAGCTAAGGAAATATTCACAGGAGTGAGTAAAGAATTTGAAAAAATTGTAATCAGAAATGCAGGAACAACAAATGAGAATATGGAAGAAAATTCTAATTATCTCATGGTTATTAGAAAGCTGAAAGCTGAAATCGCTGAGCTAAGAATGCAACTAGCTGAACAAGCTAAAACAGTATCAGAGCAGGGCAACAAAATAGATGAACTCCAGAAAACAGTAGAGGGAAGAGAGAATAGAATCTATGAGGCTGAAGACAGAATTAGCAAGATTGAGGATGAATTAGAGACAACTAAAAAAGAAGTAAGAGATCTCAAAAAGAGATTAAGAGATGCTGAAAACAACAGAGTCCTATGGGATGATTTCAAAAGAAACAATATACGCATTATTGGCTTACCAGAGGAAGAAAGAGAAGGAGAGGAAGAAAGCATTCTCCAGGCCATAATAGCTGATAACTTCTCTAGTCTAGACAACACCAAAGACATAAAGATTCAAGAAGCCCAGAGGGTCTCAAACAGAATTAACCCAGACCTAAAGACACCAAGATATATCATACTTAGAATGGAACGGAATAGGGATAAAGAAAGGATCCTGAAGGCTGCAAGAGAAAGACAAAGAGTCACCTACAAAGGAAAACCCATAAGATTAGCAGCAGACTTCTCCATACAAACACTACAGGCCAGAAGAGAATGGCAAGATATCTATTGAGTGCTCAACGAGAAAGGCTTTCAGCCAAGAATACTATATCCTGCTAGACTGTCATTCAGACTAGATGGAGGCATCAAAACCTTCTTAGACAAGCAACAGTTGAAGGAATCAACCATCACCAAGCTTACCCTGAAAGAAGTTCTGAAAGGTCTCCTATAAACAACCAGACCACCACAAATAGGACATATATCAAAACACCCTAAAACTCTACAAGAATGGCATTAAAATATCTTCAATCTTTGATATCAGTAAATGTCAATGGCCTGAATTCACCTATTAAAAGACACAGAGTAGGAAGATGGATCAGAAAACACAACCCAACAATATGCTGTCTACAGGAAACCCACCTAACTCAACAAGACAAACACAGACTTAAAGTGAAAGGATGGAAAACTATCATACAGGCCAATGGCCCACAAAAAAGGGCAGGAACAGCTATTCTCATATCTGACATGACAGAGTTCAAAATAGATAAGATTAAAAAAGATAGGAATGGACACTAAATGCTCAGAGGATCAGTCAATCAAGAGGACTTAACAGTTATTAACATCTATGCACCCAATGAGAAGCCACCTAAATACATCAAACTTCTACTGAAAGAGCTACAGCAATATATTAACAGCAACACAATCATAGTAGGGGACTTCAACACCCCACTCTCTCAACTTGACAGATCATCCAGGCAGAGAACCAATAAAGACATAAGGGAGATAAATGAAGAGATAGATAAACTAGAACTATTGGACATTTTCAGAGTCATTCATCCCAAGAAACTGGAATACACATTTTACTCAAATCCACATGGGTCATTCTCAAGGATAGACCATATGTAAGGCCACAAAGAAAGCATCAGCCAATTCAAGAGCATTGAAATCATCCCAAGCATCTTCTCAGACCAAAGTGGAATTAAACTAACACTTAACAATAAACAAAAGATTAGTAACAGTCCCAAAATGTGGAAGTTCAACAGTACACTTCTTAACAACTTCTGGGTCAAAGAGGAAATCAAGGAAGAAATCAAAATATTTTGAGACTTCAATGAAAATGAGTACACAAGCTATCAAAATATTTGGGACAGAGCTAAAGGAGTCCTAAGAGGGAAGTTCATAGCTATACAAGCACACATTAAGAAACAACCAAAAGCACAAATAAACAGCCTGATTGCACATCTTTTTATTTATTTATTTATTTATTTATTTTTAAATTTATTTCTTTATTGGGGAGATTGCACATCTTAAAGACCTAGAAGAACAACAACAAAGGAACCCTAAAGCAACCAGAAGGACAGAAATCACTAAAATTAGGGCAGAAATAAATAACATTGAGAATAGGAAAACCATACAAAAGATCAACGAAAGTAAATGTTGGTTCTTCGAAAGAGTAAACAAAATTGACAAACCTTTAGCCAGACTCACAAAACAAAAAAGGAAGAAGACCCAAATAAATCGGATACTAAATGAAAGAGGAGATATCACAACAGACACTGCCAAAATTCAACATATCATTCGAGGCTTCTATGAACAACTATATGCCACCAAGCTAGAGAACCTGGAAGAAATGGACGATTTCCTAGATACCTACCAACTTCCAAAACTAAGTCAAGAGGAAGTGGATAACATGAACAGGCCCATCACAGCTAAGGAAATTGAAACAGTTATCAAAAATCTCCCCAAAAATAAAAGTCCTGGACCAGATGGTTTTACAAATGAATTCTACAATACCTTCAAAGAAGAACTAATACCTCTACTTTTAAAAGTCTTCCAGAAGATTGAAGACACTGGAATACTCCCTGCCAGCTTCTATGAAGCCAACATCACCCTGATACCAAAAGCAGACAGGGACACAACCAAAAAAGAAAACTACAGACCAATAACTCTGATGAACATAGATGCAAAAATATTGAACAAAATTCTAGCCAACTGGATACAGCAGTATATCAAAAAGATTGCTCATCATGACCAAGTGGGATTTATCCCAGGCATGCAAGGTTGGTTTAATATACGTAAATCAATCAATGTGATCCACCACATCAACAAAAGCAAGACCAAAAACCACATGGTCATATCAATAGATGCAGAGAAAGCCTTTGACAAAATACAACACCCCTTTATGATCAAAACACTACAAAAAATGGGAATAGATGGAAAATTCCTGAAGATAGTGGAGTCTACATATAGCAAACCTACAGCCAACATCATACTCAATGGTGAAAAACTGGAAGCATTTCCCCTCAGATCAGGTACTAGACAGGGATGCCCACTATCACCATTACTATTCAACATAGTGTTGGAAGTTCTTGCCATAGCAATCAGGCACAAGCAAGGAATTCAAGGGATACAGATTGGAAGAGAAGAAGTCAAACTCTCCTTATTTGCAGATGACATGATAGTATACATGGAAAAACCTAAGGAATCCAGCAAGAAGCTTTTGGAAATCATCAGGCAATACAGTAAGGTGTCAGGCTACAAAATTAACATTCAAAAGTCAGTGGCATTCCTCTATGCAAACACTAATTTAGAAGAAATTGAAATCCAGAAATCAATTCCTTTTACTATAGCAACAGAAACAATAAAATACCTAGGAGTAACTCTAACCAAAGAAGTGAAAGACTTGTATACTGAAGACACAAAGAAGTGGAAAAATATTCCATGTTCATGGGTTGGAAGAATTAACATCATCAAAATGAATATATTACCCAGAGCCATCTACAAATTTAATGCTATCCCCATCAAGATCCCAAGCACATTTTTTTAGGAGAATAGAAAAAAATGCTACAAATGTTTATCTGGAACCAGAAAATACCTAGAATTGCCAAAACAATCTTGAGAAAAAAGAATAGAACCGGAGGCATCACACTCCCAAATCTCAAACTGTATTATAGAGCCATTGTCATCAAAACTGCTTGGTACTGGAACATGAATAGACACACTGACCAGTGGAATAGAATTGAGAGCCCAAAAGTGAGACCCCACACGTATGGACATCTAATCTTTGACAAAGGTGCCCAGACTATTACATGGGGAAAGTAGAGTCTCTTCAACAAATGGTGGTGGAAACAATGGGTTGAAACATGCAGAAGAATGAAACTGAATCACTGTATTTCACCAAATACAAAAGTAAATTCCAAGTGGATCAAGGACTTGGATGTTAGATCACAAACTATCAAATACTTAGAGGAAAATATTGGCAGAACTCTTTTCTGCATACATTTTTTTTTTCTCCTCCAGGGTTATTGCTGGGCTCGGTGCCTGCACCATGAATCCACCGCTCCTGGAGGCCATTTTTTCCCCTTTTTGTTGCCCTAGTTGTTGCAGCCTTGTTGCGGTCATTATTGCCATTGTTGACGTTGCTTTGTTGTTGGATAGGACAGAGAGAAATGGAGAGAGGAGGGGAAGACAGAGAGAGAGGGGGAGAGAAAGACAGACACCTGCAGACCTGCTTCACCGCCCGGGGAAGTGACTCCCTGCAGGTGGGGAGCCGGGGGCTCGAACCAGGATTCTTAAGCCGGTCCCTGCGCTTTGCGCCACATGCGCTTAACCCACTGCGCCACCGCCCGACTCCCTTCTGCATACATTTTAAAGATATCTTCACAAAGTGCAGGGACCGGCGTAAGGATCCCGGTTCGAGCCCCCGGCTCCCCACCTGCAGGGGAGTCGTTTCACAAGAGGTGAAGCAGGTCTGCAGGTGTCTATCTTTCTCTCCCCTCTCTCTCTGTCTTCCCCTCCACTCTCCATTTCTCTCTGTCCTATCCAACAACAAAGCAACGTCAACAATGGCAATAATGACCACAATGAGGCTGCAACAACTAGGGCAACAAAAAGGGGAAAAAATGGCCTTCAGGAGTGGTGGATTCATGGTGCAGGCACCGAGCCCAGCAATAACCCTGGAGGAAAAAAAAAAAAAAAAGACATCTTCAATGAAACGAATCCAATTACAAAGAAGACTAAGGCAAGTATAAACCTATGGGACTACATCAAATAAAAAAGCTTCTGCACAGCCAAAGAAACCACTACCCAAACCAAGAGACCCCTCACAGAATGGGAGAAGATCATTACATGCCATACATCAGATAAGAGTTTAATAACCAACATATATAAAGAGCTTGGCAGACTCAACAACAAGACAACAAATAACCCCATCCAAAAATGGGGGGAGGACTTGAACAGAATATTCACCACAGAAGAGATCCAAAAGGCCGAGAAACACATGAAAAAATGCTCCAAGTCTCTTCTTCTTCTAGCGTTTGCCCTTCTTCCGTAGCCAGTCAACAGCATCAGGTTGAGCCTGATGCAAAGCCTCGAGACCTCCTTTGAATCTGGAGAGGTGGCAGTCGTTGACTATGTGGGTCATAGTCTGTCTGTAGCCGCAGGGGCAGTTCGGGTCGTCTCTGGCTCCCCAGCGATGGAACATAGCGGCGCACCGGCCATGGCCTGTTCGATAGCGATTGAGGAGGGCCCAGTCATAACGTGCTAGGTCAAAGCCGGGTTGACGCTTGCAGGGGTCTGTGATGAGGTGTTTGTTCTTTACCTCAGCTGACTGCCAACTCTGTTTCCAAGAGACTGGAACAGAGAAGTTCAGTGTAGGCGTAGGGGACCAGATTGGGTGATGAGACGTCAAGCGTTGGACAGGGTGGGCGAAGATATCCGGGTATATTGGCAGGTTCTGTGGAGCATAGACGTGGGAAATGAACTTAGATGATGCCGCATCCCGACGAATATCTGGCGGGGCGATGTTGCTAAGAAATGGCAGCCATGGAACCGGGGTGGAACGGATGGTTCCAGAAATTATCCTCATGGAGGAATATAATTTGGAATCAACCAAATGGACATGGGGGCTACGGAACCATACTGGGGCACAGTATTCTGCAGTGGAATAGCATAATGCCAGAGTTGATGATCGTAGTGTGGAAGCCCTCGTGCCCTAGAGGAGCTGGCCAGTCTTGCAATGATGTTATTCCTCGCACCCACCTTTGCTGCAGTTTTTATGAGATGTTTGTGAAATGACAGAGTGCCATCGAGAGTAACGCCAAGATAGACTGGCTGGGCTTCATGCCGGATTCTCGTATCGCCAAGCTGCACATTAAGCTCACGTGAGGCCGAGGCATGGTGTAGATGGAAAACAAATGATACTGTTTCAGCAGTGCTAGGAATTAGTCGCCATTTCTTACAGTAATCAGATATCAGAGACATGTCTTTCGTGAGTGTTTCCTCGAGGATGTTGAACTTGGATGCCTGAGTTGCACAGCAGATGTCATCGGCGTAGATGAACTTCCTTGAAGAAGTTTCTGGGAGGTCATTGATGTAAATATTAAATAGCGTAGGAGCCAGAACAGAGCCCTGGGGGAGGCCACTTGAGACAAGTCTCCATCTGCTAGACTTGTCACCCAGATGCACCCGGAATCTTCTGTTTTGGAGAAGAAACGATATAGTGTTGGCCACCCATGGAGGCAGGCATCTTGAGATCTTGACCAGGAGACCAAGGTGCCAGACCGTGTCATAGGCTGCTGTGAGATTAACAAAGACAGCACCGCCTTTAAATTCTTCTGGAATCCATTTTCAATGTAAGTTGAGAGGGCCAGGGCTTGTTCGCAGGTAGATCTTCCTGGGCGGAAACCAGCCTGGGCAGGTGATAGGAATTTCTCTGTAAGATGAAAAATACGTGATAGAAGCAGCCTCTCAAGGAGTTTGTAACACACGGAGAGGAGAGAAATTGGTCTATAGCTGGCAGCCAGTGTTGGGTCTTTCTTTGGTTTCAAAACCGCTATAATCTTCGCACGACGCCAAACTTTGGGCATAAACTCAGATTCCAAGATGTGGGACAGGAATGAAGCGAGCCACTTCTTTGCCGCGGGGCCCAGGTTAAGAATGAGTTCTGGGGTGATGTTATCATAGCCAGCAGCTGTTCCCGGTTTAACCCTCTTCAAAGCGTCTTCCAGTTGAGACAGTGTAAAGGGAGAGAGTTTTGGAGATGGACAAGATAACCAGAAGTGGGATGACCACTCTCTTTTCCAAACTGGGTCGATCTTAGCACGTCCAACTTGAGTTAGGTGACTGGCCACTGAGTTTGGAGATATGGGAGGATGGGAGATGGGAGGGGGTTGCCTACCGGCACCCAGTCTGTGAAGAAGCTTCCAGGCCTTCCTACTTGAGTGGGTGAAATTCAGACTTTCCATGAGTTGTTGCCAGAAGGCTTGGCGTGCTGCATCCAGGGAGATAATGAGATGGTCAGCCACGCCTGGGTCGCCCGACTCATCATACTGCTTTAGTAGTTGCTCGCATTCGGCATCAAGACATGGACATGAGGACATGAGGACATGGACAGAATATTTACCACAGAAGAGATCCAGAAGGCCGAGAAACATATGAAAAAAGGCTCCACGTCTCTGATTGTCAGAGAAATGCAAATCAAGACAACAATGAGATACCACTTCACTCCTGTGAGAATGTCATACATCAGAAAAGGTAACAGCAGCAAATGCTGGAGAGGGTGTGGGGTCAAAGGAACCCTCCTGCACTGCTGGTGGGAATGTAAATTGGTCCAACCTCTGTGGAGAACAGTCTGGAGAACTCTCAGAAGGCTAGAAATGGACCTACCCTATGACCCTGCAATTCCTCTCCTGGGGATATATCCTAAGGAACCCAACACATCCATCCAAAAAGATCTGTGTACACATATGTTCTTGGCAGCACAATTTGTAATAGCCAAAACCTGGAAGCAACCCAGGGGCCCAACAATAGATGAGTGGCTGAGCAAGTTGTGGTATATATACACAATGGAATACTACTCAGCTGTAAAAAATGTTGACTTCACTGTTTTCAGCCGATCTTGGATGGATCTTGAAGAAATCATGTTGAGTGAAATAAGTCAGAAACAGAAGGATGAATATGGGATGATCTCACTCTCAGGCAGAAGTTGAAAAACAAGATCAGAAGAGAAAACACAAGTAGAACCTGAAATGGAATTGGCATATTGCACCAAAGTAAAAGACTCTGGGGTGGGTGGGTGGGGAGAATACAGGTCCATGAAGGATGATAAATGACATAGTGGGGGTTGTATTGTTAAATGGGAGACTGGGGAATGTTATGCATGTAAAAACTATTGTATTTACTGTTGAATGTAAAACATTAATTCCCCAATAAAGAAATAAATTAAAAAAAATAAAATAAAATAAACTGCAGCTTCTCAGACCAAAAAAAAAATTACTAACAATAGTAATAATGACAACAACAAGGGCAACAAAGTTGGGAAAAATGGCCTCCAGGAGCAGTGAATTGGTAATGCAGGCGCTGAGCCCCAGCAATAACCCTGGAGGCAAAAATAAACAAAAAACTAAAGAAACAAACTATAAAAAAGAAGGTTCAGGACAGCAGGTTAAACACATATGGTGCCAAGTGCAAGGATGGGCTGAAGGATCCCGGTTCAAGCCCCTGGCTCCCACTGCAGGGGAGTTGCTTCACAGGTAGTGAAGCAGGTCTGCAGGTGTCTATCTTTCTCTCCCCCTTTGTCTTCCCCTTCTCTCTCCATTTCTCTCTGACCTATCTAACAATGACAACATCAATAACAACAACAATAATAACTAAACAACAATATAAAACAAGGGCAACAAAAGGGAAAAATGTTTATAAGAGGTTTCAAGCCCCCAACTCCTCACATGCAGGAGGGTCTCTTTACAATGGTAAAAAAAATTGGTTTGAAATGTGCAGAAGAATGAAACTGAACCACTACATTTCATCACACACAAAAGTAAACTCCAAATGGATCTAGGACTTGAATGTTAGACCAGGAACTATCAAATACTTAGAGGAAAATATTGGTAGAACTCTTTTCCATCTAATTTTTAAAAAAATATTTTATTTATTTATGACAAAGACAGGAGGAGAGAGAAAGAACCAGACACCACTCTGGTACATGTGCTTCCAGGGAGCGAACTTGGTACCCCATGTTTGAGAGTCCAAAGCTTTATCACTGCATCACCTCCTGGACTACTCCATCTAAATTAAAAAAAAAATTGTTTAGCTTTATTTATTGGATAGAGACCGGCAGAAATCGAGAAGGAAGGGGGAGATAGGGAGGGAGAGAGGGAGGGAGAGATACATCTGCAGCCCTGCTTTACCACTCACAAAGTTTCCCCCTGCAGGTGGGGACTGGGGGCTCAAACCTGGGTCCTTGCGCATTATAACATGTTTGCTCGACCAAGTGCGCCACCACCTGGCCCTTCATCTAAATTTTATAGGTATCTTCAATGACTCAAGTCCAATTGTAAGGAAGAGAAAAATAAAAATTAATCTATGGGACTACATAAAATTTAAATGCTTCTGCACAGCAAAAGAAACTACCACCCATGGGGGGTGTATAGCATAATTAATAACAACAACAATAATAACTATAACAATAAAAAAAGAAAGGAAATTAGTCCCAAAGTATAAGGTTTGTTTTGTTTCTAAAGCCAAAGTTTTGGAGGAGTCCAACATTATATAACTGATTAACAAGCTTGGTATTATATAGCTAATAAAACTGCACAGACGCTTACCCAGAACGCATACAGGAAAACCCAAGGCAGGGATGGGAGGTGACTACAATAATAATAATTTATTATAATGATATTATAATGAAACAAGGGGTCGCCTTGGGTTGTTTGTTCCTTCTTCTTTTTAAAGCTTTTGTTTATGTATTTATTAATGAGAAAAATAGGAGGAGAGAGAGAAAGAACCAAACTTCACTCTGGTACATGTGCAGCAGGGATTGAACTCAGGACCTCATGCTTGAGAGTCTAGTGCTTTAGCCACTGTGTCACCTCCCGGACCACGACCCTACGTCTTTTTTTTTTTTTTATAAAAAACACTTTATTGATTTATGAGAAAGAGCCAGACATCACTCTGACACATGTGCTGTGGGGGATTGAACTCGAGACCGCATGCTTTAGAGTCCAAAGCTTTACCACTGCGCCACCTCCCGAACCACCTTTTTTTTTTTTAATTTTATTTATTCATTCCCTTTTTGTTGCCCTTGTTGTTTTATTGTTGTAGTTGTTGTTGATCTCATTGTTGTTGGATAGGACAGAGAGAAATGGAGAGAGGAGGGGAAGACAAAGAAGGGGAGAGAAAGACACCTGCAGTCCTGTTTCACCGCTTGTGAAGCGATTCCCCTGCAGGTGGGGAGCCGGGGGCTCGAACCAGGATCCTTACACTGGTCCTTGTGCTTAGCGCCACCTGCGCTTAACCCGCTGTGCTACCGCCCAACTCCCGAACCACCTTTTTAAAAACAATATTTATTTATTCCCTTTTGTTGCCCGTGTTGTAGTTATTATTGTTGTTATTGATGTCGCTGTTATTGGATAGGACAGATAGAAATGGAGCGAGGAGGGGAAAACAGGGGGGAGAGAAGGATAGACACCTGCAGACCTGCTTCACCGCCTGTGAAGCGACTCCCCTGCAGGTGGGGAGCCGGGGGTTCTAACCAGGATCCTTATGCTGGTCCTTGCGCTTTGTGCCATGTTCATTCAATCTGCTGTGCTACCGCCCGACTCCCTGTTTTTTTTTTTAATAGAGGGTTAGATAGGAAGAGGAGAGACACCTGTAGTACAGGGCCAGCAAGCCCTGAAGGTACGGTTTTGAATCCTTGTCCTCTTGTATGGTGCCTTGTGGGCTCTACTTAGTGAACCGCTACTTGACCTCTTTTGCAGTAATATTTTTATTTTATTATTTTTTAAAAATATTTTCCACTTATTTATTTATGAGAAAGATAAGACGAGAGAGAAAGAACCAGACATCACTCTGGCACAGGTGCTGCTGGGGTCAAACTTGGGACCTCATGCTTGTCAGTCCAGAGCTTTACCACTGCCGCCTCCCAGACAACTGCAGTATAGTATTAAACAGAGAATACTATACAGGAGTAGAAATGAGTGAATGATAAATTCAAATCATGGTTGGATTTCCATAAAATGTTGAAAAAAAAACACCCAAAACTCGACTTTGGACAAATTCACTTTACTACTATTATATGATGTTATCATGGTACCTTCCTGGATATTAGAATTAAAGAATGGCATTTACAACACCAGGTAACTAGCCCCCTCAGAATTCCCCCGTGCTACAGGCACTTCTTTTTCATAACCAACTCTCCATCTCTTTAAGAAGTCAACCATAACTACGGAGAGAGGAATGCTGGGAAGATCCAGTTGCTCCATTCTTGGAGCATGATGGGAGAAGGAGGCGGAGACAAGGGCTGCGCACGCGCAGTTGACTGGGTCTTTTTTGCTATGGGAAGGGTCAGGAGTGTAAGAAAATAATCGTGGTCCTGGGCCAGAGGCCTTGTCTTTTTGTCCCGGTCGCCGCCAGTGCTCCCCCGGGAGCTGGGGGCGAGCAGGTAGAGCGCCGCTGGCAGCAGGAGCTTGGGGTCCACGCCACGTGAGGAGGCGGGCGCCAGGGCAGGGGCGGCGCTTGGAGGTAGCAGCGGTGGAGCTCGGGACTTTCCGCTGCAGGGTCGCCTTGCGTCCGTCCAATTGAATGTTGCCGCCGGCGCGTTTGTGCTCGGTGACGGGCGTGGGAATTATCGGTGGGGACGAGAATTTCGCAGCGAGAACGAGACTTCGAGGGAGAGAGAAGCAGCCTTAGGTTCTTACAACTGTGGCAAGTGGACCCGAGTTGTATTGGTCCGCACAGGCTTTTAAAGCTGCTGTCCTGTTCCCCTTCCCAGCTGGACACTTTGGAGGACAGCTTTGGGGGAGTTGCCTTTGTGTTTCAGGTTTTGCCTACTTCCCGGCTCGTTTTCCGTTAGGGGAAGGGAAACCGGTTCAATAGCTGCGGGAGTTTCTTCTTTTCCAAGGAAGGCGAAGGTGAAGCTGAGCACAGAGCAGCTCATTCCTGGGCAAGGTTCCCAGAGACCTTGAAAGGTGCAGGTGGTCCACTGTAAGTGGCAGGTGTTCCTGTGGGTCGCACTTAGACACCTTGAGATGATCCACGTGGGGGAGCCTCTGGTAAAGGATGTTAGAGATATGGATGGAGAGCTTGGTGTGCGCCACTTGGATCAATAGAGCTGAGTTAGGCCTCCAGTTCGCATTGTGATGGAGTCAGAAATGACTTCTGAGCCCTCCTGAGAGCGTGGCATTTACCTCTCTCATCTTGACCTCCTACTCTGATTCCCTCAGTAACTTTGAACGACTTAAAGGCCAGAGCGCTTGTCTTTAAAGATATTAGGGGCAGTGGACTTAATTGTTTTCTTACGAGAAAGTAGCTACTAAAGGAGCAGAAGGCAGGAAGAAGGGAAACTAGTTTTAGGAGTGACCCCAGAAAAGTTGTTTTTCAAAAGTTCATCCCAAAAGACCTGTGCTCGACACAAAATATTAAAAAAACAAAACAAAACACAACTTTATTAAGGGGTGGGGGAAGGAAAGAAGAAGCCTGAGTACCAATGACTTACATCCTGTTTTAGGAGTTCAACTTTTCATTACCAGGAAGAAATCACTTATTTTTAAACTGGGGACTTTCTCTATAGAAAAACATTGTCATGAAAGAAACTATGGATGGTGAATGTGGCAAGGCAGTGGCACCACAACTGGGGCTTCTGGACAAAATAAAAGAAGAGCCTGACAATGCTCAAGTAAGCATTTCATCTTTATTTACACTTTTGAAATTCCTTTTATATCTGGTGAGTTCAAATTTATAGTCAGAAAGCTTCTGGCTTGCAAATTAAAAGTGCACAAGTAGATCTCCAGCCCTCTTGCTGCCAATTAGATGAGTAAATAAGTTCCTCTGCTCTTTCAATGAAAAAGAAAAAAAATCTTGCTAGTTGTATTTCTTTCTATAAAAGGTAAGTATTACTTATTTTTTTCCCGCCACCAGATCACTGCTAAGTTTTGGTTTATTGGATCTGGGTCCTCAGAGCCTCAGACATGAGTCTTGTGTTATTTTCCTGGACCCTATATTAACATTTTTCCACTTTGAAAAAAAAAAATCTCTTACATCTGATAGTAGTTTCCTTCTATTCTGTTATATTATGGTCTACTTTATGCCCCCTTCTCTCTCAATTTATTTTCTTTTTCTTTTTTTTTTTAAAAGACTTTATTTATTTATTTATGAAAGAGATAGGAGGAGAGAAAGAACCAGATACCACTCTGGTACATGTGCTGCTGGGGACCGAACTCGGGACCTCATGGTTGAGAGTCCAATGCGCCACCTCCTGGACCACCCCTCTCAATTTCTGCCTCTCTCCATCCAACAAATAAAAAGATTTAAAAAAAAGAGAGAGGGAGAGGAGAGAGGGAGAACTGGAGCATTACTCTGGTACATGGGATGCTGGGGATTGAATTCAGGCCTCATACCTAAGAGTCCAATGCCTTATCACTGTGCCATCTCCTGACTCACAAAATAAATATTCTTTTTGAAAGCTTTTTTTATTTTTTTTTTAATTACTTTTTTTTAGTATTTACTTACTCCTTTTTGTTGTGCTTGTTTTATTGTTGTAGTTATTGTTATTGATGTCATTGTTGTTGGATAGGACAGAGAGAAATGGAGAGAGGAGGGGAGATGGGAAGAGAAAGATAGACACCTGCAGACCTGCTTCAGTGCCTGTGAAGCGACTCCCCTGCAGATGGGGAGCCAGGGGCTGGAACTGGGATCCTTGCACTGATCCTTGCATTTTGCACCACCTGCGCTTAACCTACTGCACTACTGCCCAACCCCCAAGAAATATATTCTCTTTACATCTTTATTATTTAAAGCCTTATTTATTTATTTTTACCTTTTTATTTATTTATTTATTTTTAATTTCTTTATTGGGGAATTAATGTTTTACATTCAACAGTAAATACAATAGTTTGTACATGCATAACATTCCCCAGTTTCCCATATAACAATACAACCCCCACCAGGTCCTCTGTCATCCTTCTTGGACCTGTATTCTCTCCACCCCACCCACCCCAGAGTCTTTTACTTTGGTGCAATAAGCCTTATTTATTAGTGAGAAAAAGAGCCAGAACATAACTGGCACTAGCAATTCCTTGGATTGAAGTTGGGGCCTCATGTTTGAAAGTCCAATGCTTTATCCATTGTGCCACCTACTGAGCCAAGGACAATATTCTAGACAGAATAATCTGCTTGTGGAATGACTCTTGATGGGGGCCAGGTGGTGGCACACCTGGTTAGGTGCTCACATTACAGTGCACCAGAACCCACCTGCAGAGGGAAAGCTTCATGAGTGGTGAAGTAGGCCTGCAGGTGTCACTCTATGTCTATATATATATATCTGCCCCCCCCCCCCAATTTCTCTCTGTCGCTGTCCAATAATGAATAAATAAATAATAGAATTTTCAGAGGCCTGGTGATGGCACACAGGCCTGGTTAAGCACACATAGTATGAAGCACAAGGACCTGTTCTAGGTTCTTGATTCAAGCCTCAGCTCCTCACCTGCAGGGGGGTCACTTCACAAGCGGTTAATCATGTCTACAGGTGTTTATCTTTCTCTCTCCCTCTCTGCCTCCCCCCCAGTTTCTTTCTGTCTTATCCAAAAAATAAATAAAATCGAAAAAATGGCTGCAGGAGCAGTGGATTCATAGTGCAGGCACTGAGCCCCAGTGATAACCCTGGAGGCAAAAAAAAAAAGAACACTTAAGGGGAGTCGGGTGGTAGTGCAGTGGGTTAAGTGCAGATGGTGCTAAGCGCATGGATCGACTAAGGATCCAGGTTCAAGCCCCCGGCTCCCCACCTGCAGGGGAGTCACTTCACAGGTGGTGAAACAGGTCTGCAGGTGTCTGTCTTTCTCTTCCCCCTCTATCTTCCCCATTTCTCTCTGTCCTATCCAACAACAACATCAATAAACAATAATAATTACAGCAATAATAATAATATATATATATAAAAGGACACTTAAGTTGAAAAGATGCATAGTTCTTTTGAAGAACTGCAAAGTTAGATGTAGAACAAAAAATAATGAAAATGGTAGCAATCTAACAAGTGGTTTTAATATGTTAATATGTAGTATATATCATGTCACAATAATGGGTAACATTAGAAATACTAATTTACGGGCCAGGTGGTGGTGCACCTAGTTAAGCGCTCACACTATAATAGTGCACAAGGAATTGCATTCAAGCCCCTGCTCCCCACCTGCAGGACGGAAAGCTTCCAGAACGGTGAAGTAGAGCTGCAGGTGTATCTCTGCCTCTCTTCCTCTCTATCTCCCTCTCCCCTCTCAGTTTATCTCTGTATCTATCCAATAATAAATAAATACATCTTAACAAAACAAAGATGTAAAAAAAGAGAAATTAACTTACATGATATGATATATAGAGAAAAATACATTACTAAACTTACTCCCCACCCTGCCCTCCCCACGAGGTGGGGATAGACCCCAGTGTTACAATACCACGAAAAAGGGGGAAATTCATTAAATCTTTTATATTACTTTATTTATTTTACCAGAACACCAATTAGCTCTGGATTATGGTGGTGTAGGGCATTGAACCAGGAACTTGGTAGTCTCAGGCATGAGAGTCTCTCTTTTATTTATTTATTTTTTGAAATAATAAAAAAAAACAACTTATTTTCTCTATGGAGTTATATCAGTGATAATTGTACTATTCTTTACAGTTTTTAACATTTTTTATTTATATAAAGGAAACATTGATCTTTTTTATTTTTTAAATTTTTTTAAATTATGTTTATTTATTGGATAGCTACAGCCAGAAATGGAGACGGTTGGGGAGATTGAGAGGGAGAGAGAAAGAGAGACACCTGCAGTACTGCTTCGCCATTTGCAAAGCTTTTTCCCTGCAGGTGGGGACCGGGGGCTCAAACTCAGGTCCTTAAGCACTGTAACATATGCGCTCAATCAGGTGTGCCACCACCTGGTCCCTCTTTTTTATTTTTTTAAATTATCTTTATTTATTTATTGGATAGAGACAGCCAGGAATTGAGAGGAAGGGGGAGATAGAGAGGGAGAGAGAGAGACATCTGCAGCACTGCTTCACCACTTGTGAAGTTTCCCCCCTGCAGGTGGGGACCTGGGGCCTTGAACCCAGGCTCTTGCACATTGTAACATGTGCACTCAACCAGGTTCACCACCACCTGGTCCCGAGAATCTCTTTGCATAACTATTAAGCTATCTAACCCTGCTCTATTTTTTTTTTTTTTTTTGGCGAAAGTTATTGCTGGGGTTTGGTGCCTACATGATATCTTCACTGTTTCTGGTGGCCATTTTTTTTTAATTGAACCTGATAAATCACTGCATTATATATGTGGTGCTGGGGATTGAACCTAGGGTCTCATGCATGTAAGAATCTGAGCCATCTTCTTATTTCCACCCCCACCTCCCTATATTATTACTTTGCCCCCAGGGTTATTGGTGGGGCTTGGTGCCTGCACTATGAATCCACTGCTCCTGGAGGCCATTTTTTTCCATTTTGTTGCCCTTGATGTTGTTGGATAGGACAGAGAGAAATCGAGAGAGGAGGGGAGACAGACAGACACCTGCAGACCTGCTTCACTGCTTGTGAAGTGAGCCCCCCTGCCGGTGGGGAGCTGGGGGCTCAAACTGGGATCCTTACGCAGGTCCTTGAGTTCTGCTTTATGTGCACTTAACCCATTGTGCTACTGTTTAAAATTTTTAATTAGTGATTTACAAAATTCCACACCATTCCCGCCATGAGAGTTCTGTGTCTCCATTCCCTCCATTGTAAACTACAGTGATACTCCCAAGGTCACAGACATGGGCTGACTATTATTTCTGTGTGTGTGTGTGTGTGTGTGTGTGTGTGTGTGCGCATGTGTGTGTGTGTGTGTCTGTCTGTCTAATATTTTTTTGTGGTCCTTCCTTTTCTTCCATTTTAAGTCAAAGCGACACCTACTACTACTACTGAATGTCTTTCCTTTTTTCCTCTTTTCTTTCTGGGTCCTGTGAAATTGGGATTCAGAGCCCTCAAGTCATCTTCCCCTAACAGAAATTCTTTTTGGGGTATAGAAGGTAAGTTTTTGACTTTTGAGGTGTTTTTGAAGGTGATTGTGATTAGAATATTGGGAAGATGCCTTTCTACGAAGATGGCACCGAAAGCAAAGAAGGAAGCCCCTACCGCTCCCAAAGCTGAATCTAAAGCCAAAGCTTTGAAGGCAAAGAAAGCAGTGCTGAAAGGTGTCCACAGTCATAAGAAAAAGAAGATCCGCATGTCACCTACCTTCTGTTGGGGCCCAAGACACTGTCGCTCCGAAGACAGCCCAAGTATCCTCAGAAGAGCGCCCCCAGGAGAAACAAGCTTGACCACTATGCCATCATTAGGTTCCCCCTGACCACGGAATTGGCCATGAAGAAGATAGAAGACAATAACACACTTGTTTTCATTGTGGATATCAAGGCCAATAAGCACCAGATAAAATAGGCTGTAAAGAAACTCTATGACGCTGATGTGGCTAAGGTCAACACTCTGATCAGACTTGGGAGAGAAGGAGGCATATGTTCAATTGGCTTCTGACTACGATGCCTTGGATGTTGCCAACAAAATTGGGATCATCTAAACTGAGTCCAGCTGCCTAATTCTAAATATAACTTTTCACTGTATATATTAAAAAAAAAAAAGAATATTGGAAAGATGAAAATGACAGTTTTTTTTTTTTTTTCCTCCAGGGTTATTGCTGGGGCTTGGTGCTGGCACTCCAAATCCACTGCTCCTGGAGGCCATTTTTTCCCCATTTTTGTTGGCCTTGTTATTATTGTTATTATTATTGATGTTATTATTGTTGGATAGGATGGAGAGAGGAGGGGAAGGCAGAGAGGGGGAGAGAAAGACCTGCAGACCTGCTTCACTGCCTGTGATGCGACTTCCTTGAAGGTGGGGAGCCTGGGGCTCCAACTGGAATCCTTACACGGGGCTTTGCACTTCGCACCATATGCGCTTAACCTGCTGTGGTACCATCCGACCCCTGACGGAATTCTTTTTGCTTAAATTTTTAGCTCACTACACTCATCAGTTCTCTTTTTTTTTTTCTTCTAGGAATATGAACAAGCCCAAAAACCAAAGACTGAAGAAAGTGAACTGAAAATTAATGCTGTGTTTTCAGTCAGTGAGAGCCCTATTAGTAAGTAAGAAATAGAACTATGTAAGTGGGGGTCAGGCGGTGATGCACCAGGTTAAGTGCATGTAGTACAAAGTTCAAGGACCAGTGTAAGGATCCCAGTTGGAGTCTCCAGCTCCCTACCTGTGGGGGCGTTTGCTTCACAAGTGGTGAAGCAGGTCTCTAAGTGTCTTTCTCTCAATTTCTCTCTGTCCTATCCAATAAAATGAAGAAAAAAAAAAAATCCATGCAAGCACTGAGCCCCAACGATAACCCTGAGCCCCAGTGATAACCCTGGAGGCCAAAAAATACAACTATGTAAGTTAAGTACAATTAACATATATATGTATATGATTTTATTTATTTATGAGAAAGATAGGAGTAGAGAGAAAGAACCAGAAATCACTCTGGCACATGTGCTGCTGGGGATCGAACTCAGGACCTCATGCTTGAGAGTCCAAAGCTTTATCACTGCACCACCTCCTGGACCACCAGTTAACATAGATTATGTTTTGAGTAGTAGAATTGAAGTAAAGTACTCCTTCATGCAAGTATTTTTGTTTCCTTAAGTAAAGTAGTGCTTCTCAAACTGAGTAACTGGTCTTGGGGATGCTTTGAAAGTGAAATTTAGGGCTATGGAGACCTTACAATGGCTGTGCAAATACCTGAGACTCTGAGATCCCAGGTTCAATCCCTGACCACTATAACCCAGAGCTCAGAAGTGTTGTAAAAAAGAAAAAAAAAAAAGAAAAGAAAAATAAATTGAGGGGCCAGGTGGTGGTGCATATGATGTTACAGTATGTAAGGGTCAGAGTTCAAGTCCCCAACCGACACTTGCAGATGGTAAACTTTACAAGGGGTGGAGCAGGGTTGCAGTGTCTGTCTTTCTCCCTCTATCTCACTTCTCTCTTGATTTTAGGCTGTCTGTATCTAATAAATAAAATAATAAGAAATTAAGATTGTATAAAAGTATGATGCATATTGTAAAGATATATTATTTCATGAAGCTGCTGTTTTAGTTTTAAAATGATAGTAAAATGTTCATACACAAATAAATATATTTCATATGGGTTATAATTTGAAATGTACTTTTTTAAAAATTTATTTCTTTATTGGGGAATTAATGTTTTACATTCAACAGTAAATACAATAGTTTGTACATGCATAACATTCCCCAGTTTCCCATTTAGCAATACAACCCCCACTATGTCGTTTATCATCCTTCATGGACCTGTATTCTCCCTACCCCCCACCCCAGAGTCTTTTACTTTAGTGCAATACGCCAATTCCATTTCAGGTTCTGTTTGGGACCCTCTGGGCTTCTTGAATCTTTATGTCTTTGGTGTTGTCTAGACTAGAGAAGTTTTCAGCTATTATGGCCTGGAGAATGCTTTCTTCCTCTCCTTCTCTTTCTTCCTCTGGTAAGCCAAGAATGCGTATATTGTTTCTTTTGAAGTCATCCCATAGGACTCTGTTGTTGTTTTTAGCATCTCTTAATCTCTTTTTGAGATCTCTTACTTCTTTTTTAGTTGTCTCTAATTCATCCTCAATCTTGCTAATTCTGTCTTCAGCCTCATTATTGATTCTATTCTCTCTGCCCTCTACTGTTTTCTGGAGTTCATCTATTTTGTTGCCCTGTTCTGATACTGTTTTAGCTTGTTCAGCTAGTTGCCTTCTTAGCTCAGCGATGTCAGCTTTCAGCTCTCTAATAACCATTAGATAATTAGTATTTTCTTCCATATTCTCATTTGTTGTTCCTGCATTTCTGATTACAATTTTTTCAAATTCTTTACTCACTCCTATTATTATTTCCTTAGCTAATGTTTGGATGTTGAACTCGTTATTTTGTGCTTCACCCTCTGGGGGACTTTTAGCTGGACTGTTGTCCTGGTTAGTTTCTCCAATATTTCTTCTTGTTGTTTTAACCATTTTATATATTATGTTATGAGTTTCCTTTCTCAGTACTTTTCAAATTACTGATCACTGTTGCCTGGATTGACTTGTGTCTAAGTAAGTTAATTAAAGGGTTCACAGTGGTGGAAGTTAACAGTTGTTTCAATAGTATTTTAGTCCCTGAGTTGGAGCTCAGTGGTTTAAAAGCCTCTTTTTTTTTCTTCCCTGTAGGCTATGGGAGCCTGAGGGCTTTTAAACTATCAATAGGCTTCTTAGCTTAATCAATGACTCCTGACCAAGAGATAAAGCAGGGTGTGGCAGAGACAATCCAGTGGTTATGTAAAGAGACTTTCACAGTCCCTCAACTATGCCACCAAGGTATAGGTCTTCTCCTGAGTTTCCTGGTTAGATTTCTGTCCCCTGATGTCCCTCCCTGTCGCTACTCCAGGTTCTGAGGGCAGTATCAGTGGAGACTCAGAGTTGCACTTGGTGAATCTCTGGGGAGTCCTTTCCTCCCTTCAGCTGTCCCCTTGTTGGTGGAGCAAACTGGAGGTGGTGTCTCAACTGTTAAACTGCTGGACTGTTAGCAGTCAGTTAATCTCTCCTTAGGCTCCTCTCTCCTCTCTGTCACCAGCCACACGTGTTTGTACTCACCGGTGATTTAGTGGGTTCCTGTGGTCATTCTAGTCCTGTCTTGTTTCGGTCCGGGTGGTCTCCTTTGGTATTCCTAGTTGATCCGGGAGAGGAGAGGAGAGAAAGCGATCTGCTGCTGCTCGTAGCTCCGCCTCTGGAAGTCTTCCTATATTATAAATTTTTTTTTTTTTTTACCAGAGCACTGTTCAGCTTTGGTTTATGATCATATGTGGGATTGAACCTGGGACAATGTATCCTCAGGCATGAGAGTCTGTTTGCATAACCATTATGCCCCTGCCCCTGGTATTTTTTATTTTTATTTCTTTATTGGGGGATTAATGCTTTTCAGTGGATAGCAAACACATAGTTTGTACATGCACAACATTTCCCAGTTTTCCACATAACAATACAACCCCCACTAGGTCCTCTGTCATCCTGTTCCCGGACTTGAACTCTCATCTCACCTATCCCAGAGTCTTTTACTTTGGTGCAATACACCAACTCCAGCCCAAGTTCTGCTTAGTGTTTTCTTTCTTTTCTTTTTTTTTTGTTTTGTTTCCTTTTTATTTTTTTAATTTTTATTGGGGGATTAATGTTTTACATTCGCCAGTAAATACAATAATTTGTACATGCATAACATTTCTCAGTTTTCCACATAACAGTACAACCCCCACTAGGTCCTCTGCCATTACAAGACCTGAACTCTCCCTTCCACCCATCCTAGAGTCTTTTGCTTTGGTGTAATACACCAACTCCAGCCCAAGTTCTGCTTAGTGTTTTCTCGTATGATTTTGTTTTCACCTTCTGCCTGTGAGTGAGATCATTCTTCTGTTTCTGACTTATTTCACTTAACATGATTTCTTCAAGTTGCATCCAAGATGGGCTGAAAATTGTGAAATCACAATTTAAAAAAAAATTTTATTTAAGAAAGGATTAATTAACAAAACCATAGGGTAGGAGGGGTACAATTCCACACAATTCCCACCACCCAATCTCCATTTCCCACCCCCTCCCCTGATAGCTTTCCCATTCTCTATCCCTCTGGTAGCATGGACCCAGGGTCATTGTGGGTTGCAGAAGGTAGAAGGTCTGGCTTCTGGAATTGCTTCCCCGCCGAACATGTGCGTTGACTGGTCGGTCCATACTCCCAGTCTGCCTCTCTCTTTCCCTAGTAGGGTGGGTCTCTGGGGAAGCTGAGCTCCAGGACACATTAGTGGGGTCTTCAGTCTAGGGAAGCCTGGCCGGCATCCTGATGACATCTGGAACCTGGTGACTGAAAAGAGAGTTAACATACGAAGCCAAATAAATTGTTGAGCAATCATGGACCCAAAGCTTGGAAAAGTGGAGAGGAAGTGTTAGGGAGGTACTCACTGCAAACTCTAGTGTACTTCTGCTTTCAGGTATATATTTTGCAGTAGTTTACGGATATGTGTGAACATATGCTCTCTCTCACAGAAACTGGTGTATATCTAGGTTTTGGGACTTTGTTAGAAAGTGAACCACCTGCGATGAAATTAGAGTATACTATGAAAGGAAAGATCTCACCCGAGTAATGAAGTTGAAGGGTTGTCATTCCACATGTGAAGTCTCTGGACACAGTCTGAAGTGAAGCATGTTGAGGTGGCAATCGTTGTGTTGGTTAGGTTGTGATCTGCAGATGCAATATTATTTGATATGGATTGGGAGAGGCATACGGGAAAGTGGGCATTATCCAATGGTTCCAGGACTGGGGGAAGTAGAGGCTCTATAGTGGAGATGTGAGGTTCCTGCTGTATTAGGGTTCAAAAAGACAATCGATAGTTAATGTTATCATCACATTATTTGGTAATTGGGTTAACTTTGAAAAGTCCTTTTGTTAGGGTTTGCTGTACAGTACCCAGTATCTTATATATAGCTGTGCTATTGGTTGCTGAAATCACAATTTTTTTCTTTTTTTAATTTTTTAAAATTTTATTTATTCCCTTTTGTTGCCCTTGTTTTATTGTTGTAGTTATTATTGTTGTTGTCGTTGTTGGATAGGACAGAGAGAAATGGAGAGAGGGAGGGGAAGACAGAGAGGAGGAGAGAAAGATAGACACCTGCAGACCTGCTTCACTGCCTGTGAAGGGACTCCCTTGCAGGTGGGGAGCCGGGGTTCGAACCGGGATCCTTATGCCGGTCCTTGTGCTTTGCGCCACCTGCGCTTAGCCCGGTGCGCTACAGCCCGACTCCCTGAAATCACAATTTAAAAAGAAATTTTTTTTAAATATTTATTTTCTCTTTTGTTGCTCTTGTTGTAATTATTGTTGTTGTTATTGATGTCGCCGTTGTTAAATAGGACAGAAAGAAATGGAGAGAAAAGGGGAAGACGGGGAGAGAAAGATAAACACCTACAGACCTACTTCACCGCTTGTGAAGTGACTGCCCTGTAGGTGGGGGGCCGGGGGCTTGAACTGGGATTCTTATGCCGGTCTTTCCACTTTGTGCTTTATGCCACCTACGCTTAACTGCCCGACTCCTGAAATAACATTTTTAATAGCTGAGTAGTATTCCATTGTGTATATATACCACAATTTAGCTACTCATCTGTTGTTGGACACACCTGGATTGCTTCCAGGTTTTGGCTATTACAGATTGTGCTGCTGTGAACATAGGCATACACAAATCTTTTTGGATGGGTATGTTGGATGGGATCCTTAGGATATATCCTCAGGAGAGGAATTTCAGGGTCATAGGGTAGGTCCACTTATAGCCTTCTAAGGGTTCTCCAGACTGTGGGTTGGACCAATTTATATTCCCACCAGCAACGCAGGAGGGTTCCTTTATCCCTAAAACCTCTCCAGCCTTTGTTGCTGCTATCTTTTCTGATGTATGGCATTCTCACAAGAGTGAAGTGATATCTCGTTGTCTTTATTTGCATTTCTCTGACAATCAATGACTGGGAGCATTTTTTCTTATGTTTCTCAGCCTTTCGGGAAACTCCTTGTTTTGGAATATTTATTGTCTCATTAATGTTGATTGAACTGCAAGACTCACGGCATTAGTCCTGAGAGGAAATGTATATATATTCTTACTGATACTAAAACTGATATTTATTTCTTATTTTCTGTTTTTATAGCCCAACAGCTGACCCCAGCATTTCACTTTTCTGCTGCATCATGCACCCCAAATATATTGGTTCCTTCAGTTCCAGCTGTAGCCCATCTGTTTTTTTGTTCTTATTGTAAAAAAATTCTTCATAATGGACAAACTGCATATCATAAGACAGGATCTACTCAGCTCTTTTGTTCTACACAGTGCATGACTGCCTGTTCTAAACCTGTCCACCAACCACCTCTTCCCAAGAGAACCTGCGCAAACTGCTTAAAGTATGAAATTCTTAATTACAATTTTTTACTTCACTAAAAGATGGATATATAATTTAATTCAAATGTGTTATTGATTCTTTAAATCTTTTTAGGAAATCCCATGGGAATAACCTTTTAGCTAACTGAGAAAATCGAGAAAGTATTGTCTAAAGTAGTTTTTCTTTTAGTTTCAAAGAAATAAACCAGTTTTAGGAATTTTAGAAATGTTCATGTCCTGTATCTGCTGACAACAATTATTTAACTTTATTTGTTACTGATGGGGGGAATAGCATAATGATTCTTCAAAAGACTTTTATGTCTGAGGCTCTGAAGTCCCTGGCTCAGTCCCCCATATCACCATAAGCCAGAGCTCTGCAGTGCTATAGTTATGGGGGGAAAAACACATAACTTTGAAAATTATTGAAAGATAGAATAAAATAATGTCACTCTTAAAATAGTACAGGGAAATTATTCATAGCTCTGGCATATGAAGTGATAGGATTGAACCTGGCATCTCATGTATGCAAATTCCGTACTCTTCTGAGCTATCTCTCTGATGTACTAGTAGTTCTTTTTAATGGCTATTTCCTTACATTATTTATTTACTTACTTTTTTGAGAGGTAGAGACCAAAGCATTATTCCTCCTCATATGCAGCGCTGGAGGTTGAACCTAGGACCTTGCATACAAGATTTGTGCTCTATCACAGAGCCATCTAACTGGTCCATCTTTCAAGTTATCATACTCATTGGAAGACTTGGAGTACTTCTGTTTTTCCTTAAGCACTTCACTGTTTGTTTGTTACAAGCAGCTGGCTGGGTATATTTTAAATAAAACTTAAGCTCAACATATCTATAAATTAGATGTTTTAAACTCCACTTTACACATAAGGAAATTGAGACAAATAATTGCCTTATTCTGTTACTCAGCTGATAAATAGCAGAACTAATCATCAAATCCAGGTTTCCAGATGCTTTATCCAGGGCCAGCCATTTTCTGCCATATAATAACTGTCCTTAGTAAGTATAGTTATTTTAGCTTACAAAGAGGAAGAAATTATAGTTATGAAGAATATATTTCATTTTGCCTTTGTTATTTATTTTTAGAGACATTCTAAATCCAAAGGATATGATTACAACCCAATTTGAAAGCTCTTCTAGCAAAGATTTCTGTAGCCAATCATGCCTTTCTTCTTATGAGATGAAGAAAAAACCTGTTGTTACCATATATACCAATAATATTTTGGCTAAGTGCAGTATGTGTCAGAAGAATGCTGATGTAAGTTAAATTTACTTTCATTGGGATTTTGTCCAAAGATTAGAGGTTTTTTTTTTGTTTTTTTTTTTAATGTTTGTTTTGTATGTTTTTCTTTCCTAGATTCGATTTGAAGTTAAATATCAAAATGTTCTGCACGGTCTTTGTAGTGATGCCTGCTTTTCAAAATTTCACTCTACTAACAACCTTACCATGAACTGTTGTGAGAACTGTGGGACCTATTGTTATAGTAGCTCTGGTCCTTCCCAGTTTCAGAAAGTTTTTAGTTCAACCAGTGTCACAGCGTATAAACAGGTATGAGTACCAGTCTGTTGCATTGACTATACAGGGAACAATGTAGAATGTGTCAACTCTTCCCATGAGCTCATTATAATGTGTGATTTACCTTCCAAAAAATTGGAGTAGATTCTGATACTATAAGGATTGATAGGTGAACTACAATCATTTAAAATCTATTTATTGGGGGTTGGGCGGTAGCAATGGGTTAAGCACACATGGCGCGAAGTGCAGGACAGGTGTTAGGATCCTAGTTTGAGCCCCCATCTCCCCACCTGCTTTGGGGTCGCTTCTCAAGTGGTGAAGCAGGTCCTGCAGTTGTCTGTCTTTCTCTCCGCCCTCTATGTCTTCCCCTCCTCTCTTAGATATTGGAATACTTTGGAACTTTTTATTGTAATCAATACAATGAGTTTATTTGGGGATTAAAATTGGAACCTCGGGGGTCGGGCGGTGGCGCAGTGGGTTAAGCGCATGTGGCGCAAAGCGCAAGGACCAGCGTAAGGATTCCGGTTTGAGCCCCCGGCTTCCCACCTGCAGGGTAGTCGCTTCACAGGCGGTGAAGCAGGTCTGCAGGTGTCTATCTTTCTCTCCCCCTCTCTGTCTTCCCCTCCTCTCTCCATTTCTTTCTGTCCTATCCAACAACAAACAACACCAACAATGGCAATAATAATAACCACAATGAGGCTACAACAACAAGGACAACAAAAAGGGGGAAAAATGGCCTCCAGGAGCGGTGGATTCATGGTGCAGGCACCGAGCCCAGCAATAATCCTGGAGGAAAAAAAAAAAATTGGAACCTCTGTGGTCTGGGAGGTGGCACACTGGCTAAGGCACTAGACACGCAAGCATGAGGTCCTGAGTTCAATCCCTGGCCGCACATGTACCAGAGTGATGTCTGGTTCTTTCTCTCCTATCTTTCTCATGAATAAATAAATAAAATCTTGAAAAATATAATAATAACAAAAAACTAGAACCTCATCCAGTGGCCTACCCTACACAACCTCCCAGGCCATAATTAATTTGGCTGCTAAATATACTAAATTTTGTCAGTTAATTGTTGCTGAATGACTTGGAATGATTCAGAAGTTGTTATTGGATGGGGGAGACAGCATAGTAGTTATGCAGAAAGACTTTCTTATGCTTGAGACTTCAAAGTACCAGGTTTAATATCCTGCACCACCATAAGCCAAAGCTGAGCAGTGTTATGTCCAGCGGCAGCGCAGCGGGTTAAGCGCAGGTGGTGCAAAGCATAAGGACCAGCATAAGGATCCTGGGTCAAGCAAGCCCCTGGCTTCCCACCTGCAGGAGAATCTTTTAACAAGCGGTGAAGTAGGTCTGCAGGTGTCTTATCTTTCTATCTCTCCCCCTTTCTGTCTTCCCCTCCTCTCTCCATTTCTCTGTCTTACCCAACAATGATGACATCAATAACAACAATAATAACTATAACAATAAAACAAGGGAAACAACAGGGAATAAATATTTTTAAAAAAGAATAATTTAAAAAAAAATTTCCCTTTTGTTGCCCTTTTTCATTATTGTAGTTGTTGTTGTTATTGATGTTGTTAGATAGGACAGAGAAAAATAGAGGAGGGAAAGACGGGGAGAGAAAGACAGACACCTGCAGACCTGCTTCACTGCCTGTGAAGCGACTCCCCTGCAGGTGGGGAGCGGGGGCCTCAAACCAGGATCCTTATGCCAGTCTTTGCACTTTGTGCCACCTGTGCTTAATTTGCTGCACTACTGCCCGACTCCCCCAAAAGTTACTTTATTTTTTTTATTACTATTTTTTAAGGAAAGGTGATAAATAACAAATAGTTTTCTCAACACACAAATTTGATTTATCTTCATTTTTCTTGAGTCATTGGTATATGACATTCATTTTTTAAAAGTGTCATTCCATTTTTAGGAGTTTTCATTTTGGCAGTCAGGTTACTACTTTTTTTTTTTTTTAGGTTACTACATTTATAGGAAAATCTATTTAGGTTATTTTTGCATGTATACTTTAAAAATCAGTTCTGTTTTGTTACTGGTATTGTGCTTTGTCTCATTACTCCTTTAACTGGAAAGAGTATATAGTAAAGCTTACAGTTTTTATTTTCCCACCATTTACTTCCTCATATAATTTTATTTTATTTTTCCAATCAGAGCATTGCTCAGTTCTGCCTACTAGGGATCAAACCTAGGACCTCTCATGTGTAATTCCTGTATACTCCTACTGTGTTGTTTCCTTGACCCAGCATTTTAAGATTATGTCACTGCCAGTGTAATAGAGTATAAAAGAGCCTGGATTTTGGAATCAGGTGAAATAAGTTTAATCCTTAAATTTCTGTTTTTCATTAAAAAAATTTTTTTTTATCTTTATTTATTTGCTGGATACAGTCAGAAATTGAGAGGGAAGGGGGTGATAGAGAGGGAGAGAGACAGAGAGATACCTGCAGCACTACTTCACCACTTGTGAAGCTTTCCCCCTGCAGGTGGGGGCCAGGGGCTTGAACCTGGGTCCTTGCACACTGTAACGTGCACTCAACCAGGTGCGCCCCCACCTGGCCCCTTCTGTTTTTCATTTTAATTTATATTAATCTAAACTGTTAACACAATTAAACTTTTTATTCAGGTAGGTTTTATAAGACTGTGTTTTGGGATCGGGTGGTGGCACATCTGGTTGAGCATACATGTTACAGTGCACAAGGATCCAGGTTCGAGCCCCTGGTCCCCACCTGTAGGGGGAAAGCTTTGCAAGTGGTGAAGCAGGGCTGCAGGTGTCTCTCTGTCTCTCTCCCTCTCTTCCCCTTCCCTCTTGATTTCTGTCTGTATCCAATAAATAAAGATAATTAAAAATTTTTTTTTAAAGTTAAAAAAAAAAGACTGTGTTTTAACATGTGTGCTCAACCAGGTGTGCCACAACCCAATCCCAAGACTATTTGTGTTGTGGTTGGGAAATGGTTAGACTCTCAAGCATGAGGTCCCGAGTTCAATCCCCAGCAGCACATGTACCAGAGTGATGTCTGGTTCTTTCACTCTCTCCCCCTATCTTTCTCATGAATAAATAAATAAAATATTAAAAAAGACTGTTTTAATTTATTTATTCCCTTTTGTTGCCTTTGTTGTTTTTATTGTTGTAGTTATTATTTTTGTTGTTACTGATGTCGTCATTGTAGGATAGGACAGAGAGAAATGGAGAGAGGAGGGGGAGATGGGGAGAGAAAGACACCTGCAGACCTGTTTCACCGCCTGTGAAGCGACTCCCCTGCAGGTGGGGAGCCGGGGGCTCAAACCAGGATCCTAATGCCAGTCCTTGCACTTTGTGCCACCTTTGCTTAATTCGCTGTGCTTCCGCCCAACTCCCAACTATATGTGTTTTAGAAGTATAATTTCAGACCTTTTTAAAATATCTTAACCATGGTCTGGGAGGTGGTGCAGTAGATAAAGCATTGGATTCTCAAGCATGAGGTCCTGAGTTCAATCCCCGGCATCACATATAACAGAATGATGTCTGGTTCTTTCTCTCCTTTCTCATTAATAAATACATCCTTTAAAAAAAAAACTAAAAAAAAAAAAAAAAAAGACATGTTAACCACACCACAACTACGTGTAAAGTACCAGTATCCTCCTAGCAAAGTCTGTTGGACCCCCTCTCTACTCTTTCAACCTACTCCCCTTTCCCAACCCCCTTGCAATTCAAGTCTAAAGGCATGTCTTCATTTATCTTTGCCTTTTTTCTCTTGCTTTGCCCCATATTATTGAGATCTCTCAGTATTTCTTGTAGGACTGATTTGGTAGTAATAGATTTCTTTAACTCTAGTTTGTCTGCATAGCTCTTTATCACGTCTTCAAATCTGGGTGATAACATAGTTGGGTAGAAAGTTCTTGGTTGTTCTGGGTCCATGCTCCCAGAGGGCTAGAGAACGGGAAAGCTATCATGGGAGGGGGTGGGCTATGGGGATTGGGTGGTGGGAATTGTGTGGAGTTGTACCCCTCCTACCTTATGTTTTTGTTCATTAATCCTTTCTTAAATAAAAAAAAAAAGAAAGTTCTTGGTTGGTGGTCTCTTCCACTCTAATACTTTGAATATGTCTACTCCACATTTTAAACATATCATACCAATTCTTTCTTTCTCTCTTTCTTTCTTTCTCTCTCTCTCTTTTTTAAGATTTTATTTATTAATTAATGAGAAAGATAGGAGGAGAGAAAGAACCAGATATCACTCTGGTACATGTGCTGAACTCAGGACCTTATGCTTGAGCATCCAGTGCCTTAGCCACTGCACCACCTCCTGGACCACCAGTGCTTTCTTTTATTTATTTATTTATTTTTAATATTTATTTATTTATTTCCTTTTGTTACCCTTGTTGTTTTATTGTTGTAAATTATTGTTGTTATTGATATTGTTGGATAGGACAGAGAGAAATGGAGAGAGGAGGGGAAGGCAGAGGGGGAGAGAAAGACACCTGCAGACCTGCTTCACCGCCTGTGAAGCGACTCCCCAGAAGGTGGGGAGCTGGGGGCTCGAACTGGGATCCTTACGCCATCTGTGCGCTTTGTGCCACATGCACCTAACCTGGTGTGCTACTGCCCAACTCCCAGTTATACTCTTTAGTTACATAATTTGTTAGGAATTTTCTTCTTAACAATTTTCTTCACTTTCTGACTTTGTTGACGTTTCCTTCCATTAAATTTCTCATTTCAGTGAGCAACTTTATGAGCACTTCTTTGAAATCTTAGTCATAACAGGGCATGGCGTCACTGATAGCATTGATTTAGTTGAGGTCAGTAGAGACAGGATAACAGGGTAAGAGATCAGAGAGAAATATCAAGCAATATGAGCTGAGTCCCAGAGGTTTCAAGACTAGGAGAAAATACGGATCTTAAAGAAAATGGAAAAGGTTCCTTGTAGTTTTAGAAAGAGTTTAAAATAAAATAACAGTAGTTAATTATTATAACCAAGTTAATTGGAAGCTTGTTTTTCCTTGAAAATCCAGTGGCTAGAATTTACTGCAATATACTCGACCTCACTATGCTTTATGCCATTTAAGGATATCTACTAATAACTGTATCTTAGATAATGATAGGACCAAATAATTTTGATCTATCTGGCCTAAGGTTATTATAGGTAACTTAAGTATTAAAAAATATATTTGGTGGTTCAGAAGATGGTGCAGTGGTAAAGCATTGGACTCTCAAGCATGAGGTCCTGAGTTAATCCCCAGTAGCACATGTACCAGAGTGATGTCTAGTTCTTTCTCTCTCCTCCTATCTTTCTCATTAATAAATAAAATATTTAAAAAAATTTTTAAATTATTATTTATTTTCCCTTTTGTTGCCCTCATTTTTTATTGTTATTGTAGTTATTGTTGTTGATGTTGTCATTGTTGGATAGGACAGAGAGAAATGGAGTAGGGCAAGACAGAGGGGGCGAAAAAGATAGGCGGTGAAGCAGGTCTGTAGGTGTTTGTGAAGTGAGCCCCTGCAGGTGGGGAGATGAGGGCTTGAACCGGGATTTTTATGCTGGTCCTTGTGCTTTGTGCCATGTGCGCTTAACCTGCTGCCTGACCCCCCAAAAATAAAATCTTTAAAATGTGTGTGTGTGTGTGTGTGTGTATACAGACACACACACACATACACATACACATACAGATGTATTTTTAGGGCTGCTTATACAATTTAAGATCAGTGTCAGAATTTGATCACCATATAAATCTGAAACATTAAATATTTAGGCTAAAGGAAATATGTATACTCAGAGCTAAGATTTGGCACTTTGAGAACTTGAAGTATTAAATCTATTTTTCTCCTGACATTGAATTACTCACTGGATAATTTTCCATCTTTCATTGTTTTTGGTGCTGCTTCATAAGAATCTAGGACAGGCATCTGTGCTTGAGTTGGCTTTTAGCAACCAGGGATCTCAGTCACCAGTGCCTGGCAAGGGTTATAGCATTGAAGTTGAGCCAGCCTGGGCACCAACCCAGGGTTTGAGGTTGCAAGTCCTCAGCATCCATTAGGTTGCTGTGGGTAGGGTTCATGTCTGAAAGAAGGCTGGAACCTCAGCCCCAGGTGTTGATAGCAGACATGTTACTGGCAATAAACTGGCAAGGGAACAAACACGGTAGGCAATTTTTGCTGGCTGAAAGGCTATACTTTGCTTGCAGTGAGATGTAGGCTGTTTGTCTGGCAGAAGTTAGCATTCTTGATAAATGTCCTAGTCCCCAGAAAAATCTGCTAACTTGGAGTGAGTAGAACTCTCCTCCTGGACTCTGCTCTAGGCTCTGTAACTATGGAATTGAATTGCAATATAGTGTTCACAAACTCTGCTTTCAGCAAATGTTGTAGAGGTCATTAGGAAAGCTTCTACCATGACTCCCAGCGCTTATAACATGGTTTCTTGCTTGTTCATCTCAGTTTCAGGTCTGTTTCTTTCTTTCTTTCTTTCTTTTTTAAAAAATATTTCTTTAATTCTCTTTTGTTGCCCTTGTTTTATTGTTGTATCTATTACTGTTGTCATCGTTGTTGGATAGGACAGAGAGAATTGGAGAGAGGAGGGCAAGACGGGGAGAGAAAGATAGACACCTGCAGACCTGCTTCACCGCTCTCCTGCAGGTGGGGAGCCGGGAACTCCAACTGGGATTCTTACACCAGTCCTTGTGCTTTGTGCCACCTTTCAGGTCTGTTTCTATACAGATTGCTTTATGTATTACTATAGTATTACTTTGTTTTGATTGTAGGAGGAGTAGGTAAACCCTGGCCCAACCCCTTAATTTATTATTTCAAATGTGCTTTGTTGTTGCTGTTGTATTAGTAGTTATTAATATTCTTTAGTTTACATTCTGTTATCTCAAAAACTATTTCTCACATCTCACTTTCAGAAAAGTGTGTATTAGGGATAGCCTTATTTCATTCTCAAATATTTTAATCAAAGGCAGTGGCATTTTGATTTGTACGTATGTATGCTTGTACTAAGCTTCTAAATGTTTTATCTCTTAATAGAATTCAGCCCAACATCCTCCATATGCCTTGGGAAAATCATTGAGACCCTCAGCTGAAATGATTGAAACTACGAATGATTCAGGAAAAACAGAGCTTTTCTGTTCTGTTAACTGTTTATCTGCTTACAGAATTAAATTAGTTACTTCTTCAGGTAATGTTTAAATTTGATAAATTTATAGTTTCCTATTAAAGAATAAATGCTTATCTTTCATTTTGTTATAAACTATATTTATCTTTAGGGCTAAGTAAAGTTTTAAGGTTGATTTAGTTAAAAACAAACAAAAAGTAAACTGACTTTTAAGTAAAAATAGTTCTTCACTGATTTTTTTTTTTGTGGTATGTATTTTACATTTTCATATGTGAAAAGGAAGAATAGTTATAAGTTCCAGGTTATTTTTTGTTTTACGTAGGACTTAATTAAGGTTAGTGTTAATTAACTTTACAAACTATATTACAGGTAATTTTTGTTTCGTACTTTATTTTCAATTTTTATTTTATTATGTTATCATTTTTACTGGAACACTGAACAGCTCTTCTTATAGTGGTGGGGATTGAACCTGGGACTTTGGAGCCTCAGGCATGAGAGTCTGTTTGCATAACCATTATGCTATCTACCCTCGGCCCCCCATTTAAAAAAAATTTATTATTTTTTAATTTTTATTTTTGTTTACATAGAGGAAACACTGACAGGAACCATAGGATAAGAGGGTTACAAATCCACACAATTCCCACCACCAGAACTCCATATCTCATGCCTTGCCCTGATAGCTTTCCTATTCCTTATGCCTCTGGGAGCATGGACCAAGGGACATTATGGGGTGCACAAGGTGGAAGGTCTGGCTTCTGTAATTGCTTCCCTGCTTAACATGGGCGTTGGCAGGTTGATTAATATTCCCAACCTGTCTCTCTCTTTCCCTAGTGGGGCGGGGCTCTGAGGAAGCGGACCTCCAGGACACATTAGTGGGGTTGTCTGCCCAGGGGAGTCTGGTTTGTGTCACAGCAGCATCTGGAACCTGGTGGCTGAAAGAAGAATTAACATTGTAAAGCCAAATAAATTGTTGACTAATCATGAACATAAAGGCTGGATTAGTGCAGATGAAGATTTGGGGGTTTCCGTTTTGTAGATAGTAGGCCTATTTTAGTTACATTCCAAAGGGCCCATGACTATACTAGCTTTTTTTTTTTTTTTTTTTTTTTTTCTGAGCCTGACATCTGATATGCAAGTGGACCCAAGTTATTGTCTGGGACATTATGTCTTGGCTGGAAAAAGGACCAGAAAGCTGGATCAGGGAAGAGAATAGTTCCCAAATATGGGAAAGGTGTATGAATATTGTTGACTGTAAAAACCCTATCAGTTTGATCTGGGGCCCATATTCAGCTTAGGAGCCTATATAACCTATGCCTCCCTGTAGATCTGAGCTCATATTCTGTGGTCATGAGTAGAAATGTTCCAAACTACCCCAATTTCTGTATGTTGTACAGCCTCCCTTTGGAGGATGGAACATTCTCTACTGTTGTTGATCCATGTTGAGGGAAGGTCCTTTGGGGGCCCAAAAAGGGGTCTATTGTGTTGTTTCTGATAGAGATGACCAGTAACAATGGAGAGAGGGATTTATTTGAGCTCTAGGCCCGTCTTACTTGTTTGGGAATCTCAGGACTCCCCAACTAGGGCGCCAGCTGATGGGGTGGCTTGATAGTGACTAAAGAGACTAAAGAGTCATGGTTAAAGTCTGCCAGTCTCTTGCCATTATTCAGCTTGTGCAGTCCTTCCTTTGATAAGGTAGCTTTGGAGTGAGTGAGGGAAGTGTAATAGGAAGTAGGTGAGGAGGGTGTCTAAGTTTAAGTAAATACTATTTCATTATGAACTTTATGGTGTCTTTTTAGGTCTTTCTACTTACTTGCTGCATATACTGACTCACACTCCCCATTTTTTAAAATCCTTTATTATTGGATAGAGACAGACATAAATTGAGAGGGGAGGGGAGAAAGAGGGAGAAAGACAGAGACACACCATTCGTGAAGCTTCCTCCCTGCAGATGGAGACCAGGGGCTTGAACCCAGGTCCTTGTGCACTGTAGTATATGCACTTAGCCAGGTGTGCCACCACCTGAGCTCCCCCCTTTTTTTGTTCATTCTTCTAGTATATTTTTTGGATCTCTCTCTCTTTTTTTTTTTTGAAATTTAAATTAAAAAATTTTAACTTTTATTTTTTTATTTTATTTTTAATTTACCAGAGCACTACTCAGCTCTGGCTTATAGTGGTGCAGGGGATTGAACCTGGGACTTGACAGAGCCTTAGGCATGAGAGTCTGTTTGCATAGCGATTATACTATCTACCCCCACCCTAAATTAAAATTTTTTATTAGTGATTTAATATTGATTTACATAATTACAAGATAACGGGGGACAACTCTGCACTGTTCCCACTACTAGAGCTCTGAATCCCTAATCCCTCCATGATGATGATGATTATGATGATGATTATTGCAAGTTCTCCTAAGGTTGCATATATGGGTTAAATATTATTTTTACAACTATCTATCTATATTTGCCCATTTTTTAAATGTCCCATCTTCTCTTTTTTTCCAAGTCACACATAACACCTGTTATTACATCCAAATGTCCCTCCCTTTTTCCTTTTCTGAGTCCTGATGGAGTTGGAGTACAGAGCCCTCTGGTCATCTTCCCCCTATCATTTCTCCTTAGCTGGGAGTATGCATCAAGATTATTTTTGGGTACAGAAGGTAGGAGTTCTGACTCCTGTCACTGCTTTTCTACTGGACATGGGTGTTTGCAGGTTGATTCATACTCCCAGCCTGTTTCTGTCTTTTCCTAGTGGGGCAGGACTCTGGAGAGGTGAGGTTCCAGGACATAGTGGTGAGGTCATCTGCCCAGGGAAGTCAGGATGGGATTATGATAGCGTCTGTAACTTGGTGGCTGAAAGGCGGCAAGATATAAGCAGGACCAAATGTTTAATAAACTGGAACCAAAAAGTAGGAATAGAGCAGATGAGAATAGGGATCTTAAGATGGAAAGAAGCTAGGAAATCTATGTTAGGAATGCTCTAGGGTGTTTATTTACTTACTTATTATAATTACATGTATAGTTTAGTCACTGGCTTTTATTTTTTGCTATCAAGGTGTCCAGGTTTCATGTCATAGTTGTAAAACCTCTGCCATTCCTCAGTACCACCTGGCCATGTCCAATGGCACTATCTACAGCTTCTGCAGCTCCAGTTGTGTAGTGGCTTTCCAGGTATGAAAGAAGGTTTTATTTTACCCCCCTCAATTGTCTTAAGCATCGGTCAGTGGCAAAATGTTAGCTGCTAAAAGTTCATACATATGAAACTATAGGTTAGAAAGAAAAAAATTCTGTGTCCCCAGAGGTCATTTCTACAAAATGTTCTGAGCTCAGATTATGGATCTCAGTGCTGTCTTACTTATTAAAAGTCTGCACCTAAACTACCCATACCTTCCTACTTTCTCTCTTTCAAAAGAATGAGAACTAGGAAATAGTTTAGATAGATGCTGCTTAGTTATGTGATCATATGTTCCTTCCTTTAATCCTAAGTGAGATATAATCACTTACTTGTACCATCTTCTCTTACCTTTCAACTTGCACAGGAAAATAGTAGAGTTCATTGTTCTTCCCAGGTGAGAAGATAGCTGATGCAGTGTCCCTGGCACCAGGGAGAAAGATGCCTGTCACTACTGTTTTTTTTTTTTAATATTCATCCTTCTAGTCCCCCCCACCCCTCTTACCAGAGCACTGCTCAGCTCTGGCTTGTGGTGTGGGGGATCAAACCTGGGACATCGGAACCTCAGGCATTAAAGTCTCTTTGCATAATCATTATACTGTCTCTCCTGCCCCTTCTGGTCTCAGAGTTCAGATTTTCTCTGTCAGCTATTTACACACACACACACACACACACACACACACACACACACACACACACACACACACGTTTGTGGGGGATTTAACTTATTAAAAAAAAGAGATAAAGCAATATTACTATTGTTACTTCTCAATTCCTGATATCTTTGTCTTATTTGTGTTTGTTCAGAATGTATTTAACAAGCCAAAAGAAATAAACTCCTCAGCAGTGCCCCTGTCTCAGGGTCAACTGGTTGTAAGCCTGCCATCTGGGTCAGCAGTTCCAGCAGGAGGAGGTAACACGTCTGCCATTTTCCCCAGCTCCATCCACGGCTTTGCTGCAACCAGCCTTCAGTCTCTTACTGCCCAACGCCAGCAAGTAACTTTAACCCATACAGTTGTTAAACTCGAGTGTCAGCATTGTAACCATCTATTTGCCACAAAACCAGAACTTCTTTTTTACAAGGTAAAGAGAGAACGTAAAAGGTATTAAATATAAATTGATCTAATAGAAGCATCTATCTTTTTTCTTCTCTTTGATGATCACTCAGTTTGCTTTGAAATCAGCAGGGAAAGGATTTCTTAAAGCTACAATAACTTAATTATTCTTCATTTGCAGGGTAAAATGTTTCTGTTTTGTGGCAAGAATTGTTCTGATGACTACAAAAGAAAAAATAAAGTTATGGCAATGTGTGAATATTGTAAACTGCAGAAAGTTATAAAGGAGACTGTACGTTTCTCAGGGGTTGATAAAACATTCTGTAGTGAAGGTAAAGGAAAGTTTTAAGTATTATCTGCAGAACATGTGGCTGTTAGAAAATAGTTCCTATGAAATGTACTCCTAGTAACAATTTTAAATGAAATTTTTGTTTTGTTTTTCCTTTTTGTGGCCCTTGTTTTATTGTTGTTGTGGTTATTATTATTGTTATTGATGTTGTTGTTGTTGGATAGGACAGAGAGAAATGGAGACAGGAAGGGAAGACAGAGAAGGGGAGAGAAAGATAGACACTTGCAGCCCTGCTTCACTGCAGGTGAATCAACTCCCCCCTGCAGGTGGGGAGCTGGGGGCTCAAACCAAGATCCTTACGCCTGTCCTTGGGCTTTGTGCCATATGTGCTTAACCCACTTTGCTACCACCTGATCCCCTTAAGTGAAATTTTTTATGAGGTATAGCATGAGACTTACAAAGTTGAGTTTATACTTAGTATACTTTAGAATATTTGCTTTAAAATGTAATCTCGGGAGTTGGGCGGTAGCACAGCGGGTTAAGCGCATGTGGTGCAAAGTGCAAGGACCAGCTTAAGGATTGGGGTTCTAGCCCCTGGCTTCCCACCTGCAGGGGTCGCTTCACAAGTGGTGAAGCTGGTCTGCAGGTGTCTATCTTTCTCTCCCCCTTTCTATCTTCTCCTCTTCTTCCATTTCTCTTTGTCCTATCTAACAACAACTACAACAATAAAACAAGGGCAACAAAAGGGAATAAATAAATAAATAAATAAATAAATAAATAAAATGTAATCTCAGTAAGTAAAAACTTTTAAACTGTAATTCTTCAATGATATTAGTATGGAGTATAGAAAATCTCATGAGTTTATTTGTAATATTAGAGACCTAATGTTCTTGCATCTGTTTGTAAAGAAGAATGTGTTCTCTCTTTCTCGACTTAAGAAACTGCTTTTTTAAAAAACATTCTTTCTTTCTTTATTCCCTTTTGTTGCCCTTGTTGTAGTTATTATTGTTGTTGTTATTGATTTCGTCGTTGTTGGATAGGACAGAGAAATGGAGAGAGGAGGGTAAGACAGAGAGGAAGAGAGAAAGATAGACACCTGCAGACCTGCTTCACCACTTGTGAGGCGACTCCTCTGCAGGTGGGGAGCCAGAGACTCGAACCGGGATCCTTACACCTGTCCTTGCGCTTTGCGCCACATGCGCTTAACCTGCTGCGCTACTGCCCCACTCCCTAAGAAACTGTTTTATAGCTCTGATGTTTTTGAATATTGACAGCTAGATATTTAGAGTGCATTTAGAAGATGATTATGAATTTTGTTTTGTGAATATAGACTCCTTCAAACTAGAGGCAAATGTGTGAAGTATTTTAAATTTAGCCTAAAGTTAGTATGTAAGTCTGTAGAAGGTCATTGTAGACTCTTCCTTTGAAGTTAATGTAAATTTGATATTCTCATCTGTTATTTTCAGTGTGCAAATTCCTTTCTGCTCGTGACTTTGGAGAACGATGGGGAAACTACTGTAAGACATGCAGTTACTGCTCACAGACATCCCCAAATTTGGTAGAAAATCGACTGGAGGGCAAGTTAGAAAAGTTCTGTTGTGAGGAGTGCATGTCTAAATATACAGTTCTGTTTTATCAGGTAAATATGATAGACCTTTCTGGTTTTCTGAAATCAGTGCAAATCATTTTTTATTTAAAATATTTAAGGGAGCAGTACTGTCTCTGTTCCTGTTTCCTTTACTTTCTTCCTCTCAAAAAATGTAAAGAATGAAAAATTGAGCCAAGGAAGCAGTTCAGTGATATAAATGTTTGAGATACTGGGTTCACTCCCGAGTTCTACACTAAAAAAGTGTTTAAATGATTGTAAAGAACAGTTTTGAACTTAGAACTGAGTAAAATAAATTATGGACTCCTAAAACTAAATTCACATGAATGGCGACATGAATTAAAATTTTTTAAAAATTTATATTTATTTATTTTCCCTTTTGTTGCCCTTGTTTTTTTTAATTATCTTTAATTTTATTTATTTATTTTCCCTTTTGTTGCTCTTGTTGTTGTAGTTATTATTGTTGTTGTTATTGATGTCGTCGTTGTTGGATAGGACAAAGAGAAATGGAGAGACTAGGGGAAGACAGACACCTGCAGACCTGCTTCACCGCTTGTGAAGCGACTCCCCTGCAGGTGGGGAGCCGGGGGCTCGAACGGGGATACTTATGGAGGTCCTTAGACTTTGCGCCATGTGCGCTTAACCCGCTATGCTACTGCCGGACTCCCACCCTCGTTTTTTATTGTTGTAGTTTTATTCTTGTTGTTAATGATGTCTTCGTTGTTAGATAGGACAGAGAGAAATGGAGAGAGGAGGGCAAGACAGAGAGGGGGAGAGAAAGATACCTGAAGACCTGTTTCACCACCTGTGAAGTGACTCCCCTGCAAGTGGGGATCCGGGGGGGAGACATGAAATTTTACAGGATTGTGGAGAGTTTACTGTTATTTAAAGATATATTCCTTTAATTTTTTGCTTCCTTACAAGGTCTATTGACTTTATTTGTGACTTTTAGTTCTTTTAAATTGGAACTTTACGTAGTTACCTTTTTTTTTTTTTGGTCTTTATTTACTTACTGGATAGAGACAGCCAGATATCGAGAGGGAAGGGAATGATAGGAAGAGAGACAGAGAGACACCTGCAGCACTGCTTTACCACTTGTGAAGCTTTCCCCCTACAGGTGGGGATCAGGGACTGGAACCTAGGTGCTTACACATTGTAACATGTGCGCTCAACCAGGTGTGCCAATCCCCCCCCCCCCAAGTTATCTTTAATTGACTTTCTTGCTCAGGAAGTCACTACTCTGAGACGGTTAGACATTATTCACATTTCCTAGGTCTGTTTGACCTCCTTAATAAAACAGAACAAACCACCCCCCCAAAGAAAAAAAAAAAAGAAAAATAACCAAGCATACTAACACTGACAGTTCCTAGGGCTCAAACCTGTACTACTAGGATGCGTGCACCCTACCTGTACCATCTCTCAGGTCCCAGAAGCAAAATCTTTGTGACTAAAAAGCTCCTATTCTTTCTATTACACTTCTCTGCTTAACTTTTAAAAAATAAAACTGCAGGGAGTCGGGTGGTAGCACAGTGGGTTAAGCGCAGGTGGCACCAAACGCAAGGACCAGCGAAAGGATCCCGGTTTGAGCCCGGGCTCCCCACCTGCAGGGGAGTCGCTTCACAGGTGGTGAAGCAGGTCTGCAGGTGTCTATCTTTCTCTCCTCTTCTCTGTCTTCCCCTCCTCTCTCCATTTCTCTCTGTCCTATCCAACAATGACATTGGTAATAACTACAACAATAAAACAACAAGGGCAACAAAAGGGAATAAATAAGTAAATATAGAAAAAATTTAAATTAAATAAAACCCCCCAAAAAGGATATATATATATATATATATCAGAGATAGTTCTAGAAATAATAGTCAATCCATATTTGTGACCTTGGGAGAACCGCTGCAGTTTCCAGTGGAGTCCAGTTTCCACAACTCTGGTGGTGGGAACAGGGAGGAATTATACTCCTGTTATCTTGTAATTCTGTGAATCACTAATAAAAATAAAAACATAGGACAATAAGTCTGAATACCCCCCCAAAAAAATAAATAAAACTGCTCTTTAGCTTCTTTCAGGGTAATTTTGAAAATAGGAGATCAAATAGAAATAATCTGTAGCACTGGGGACCTCACCAGTTTCAGTGTCCCTAGGCTGATTATTTTATTCTTTTTATTTCGTATATAAATAGACACAATGAGAGGGAGAGACATCACAGTACTGGAGCTTTCCCAGTGGAGCAAGGAACTAAAACCCAGGCTCTGTGCATGGCTAGTCACATACTGTTTTGGGTGAGCTATCGTCTAGTCCCTGCTCTAACTAATAAATTAATTTTATATAGTGCTGGGGAACAAAACTGGGCCTTGTGCATTTGAGGCATCCAACCCCATCTTTATGTTTTATGTATATGAATATATAAATTACTTATTTATGAACATGAGAGAGACAGAGTATCACTCTGACATATAGCCTCAGGACTTTATGCTTGCTTTCTTCCTTACTTTTTTTTTTTTTTACCAGACTACTGCTTACATCTGGTGGTGGTGGTGGTCGGTGGTGGTGTGTGTGTGTGTGTGTGTGTGTATGTGTGTCAGGGTTGGGGGCATTGAATTTGAAATTTCAGAACCTCAGGCATGAGAGTCTCTTTGCATAACCATTATGCTATCTACCCCTGCCCAGGACTTTATGCTTTCAAGTCTAGTGTTTTATCCACTGTGCCTATCTCTAGGGTCATTCTCTTTCTACCTAAGAGAAGAGTCAAGAGGCAGAGGGGAGGCACAGTAGAGATCACAGCACTTCCACCATCCATGGAGCCCGCCACCCCCTGGTGTTTTCTATGTAGTTGCTTTATAGTGCCAGGGCTCAAACTCAGGCCTTCACACATGGTAAAGCAAATGCTCTGCTAGGTGAGCTATCTCTTACCCTCCACCTCAGGTCATTCATACAGCAGTTTGCCCCAGACCACCTCATGCAGATGTAAATAACAGAAAAGTTGAGTACATAACACTCAGGCAAGGTAGCTATGCATTATAAGAAAAATAGCATCAACTGCCAATATGTAAAAAAAAAAAAATGTGGTCCAGGAGGTGGTGCAGTGGCTAAGGCACTAGACTCTCAAGCATGAGGTCCTGAGTTCAATCCCGGCAGCACATTTACCAGAGTGATATCTGGTTCTTTCCCTCTCTCCTGTCTTTCTCATGAATAAAATCTTTAAAAAAAAAGTTTCTGCAAAGTAGATGAAATATAATATGTAGTATCACAAAATGAATTTTAACTCTCATAGGTGAAACATGGCAAATAAAAATATGCATGCTAAAGGCTGAGATAGGCCGATCTGGGAGTGGTTGTTAAAGAACTGGTGCTAGTAGAACTCTGTAGAGAAATACACACACACTCGACAGATAATTTCAGAAGTAAACACCAAATTAAACTCAAGGTATTGTACATGATAAGAATGATAAAAACAGGGAGTCAGGCTGTAGCGCAGCGGGTTAAGCGCAGGTGGCGCAAAGCACAAGGACCGGCATAAGGATCCCGGTTCGAACCCCGGCTCCCCACCTGCAGGGGAGTCGCTTCACAGGCGGTGAAGCAGGTCTGCAGGTGTCTATCCTTCTCTTCTCCTCTCTGTCTTCCCCTCCTCTCTCCATTTCTCTCTGTCCTATCCAACAACGACAACAACAATAATAACTACAACAATAAAAAAAACCAAACAACAACAAGGGCAACAAAAGGGAATAAATAAATAAAATAAATAAAAAAAATTTTAAAAAAAGCAAAAAAAAAAAAAAAGAATGATAAAAACAGCACAAAGCAAAAGGACCGGCATAAGGATCCCGGTTCGAGCCCTGGCTCTCCATCTGCAGGGTGTCGCTTCACAGGCGGTGAAGCAGGTCTGCAGGTGTCTATCTTTCTCTCCCCCTCTGTCTTCCCCTTCTCTCTCCATTTCTCTCTGTCCTATCCAACAACGACGACATCAATAACTACAACAATAAAACAACAAGGGCAACAAAAGGGAATAAATAAATATAAAATAAAATAAAAAAGAATGATAAAAACAAAGGAGCCTGTCATTTGAAAAGATATTCATTCTCTTTATATTAAATTTTTAAAAAATATTTATTCCCTTTTGTTCCCCTTGTTGTTTTATTGTTATAGTTATGGTTGTTGTCGTCATTGTTGGTTAGGACAGAGAGAAGTGGAGAGAGGAGGGGAAAACAGAGAGGGGGAGAGAAAGACACCTGCAGATCTGCTTCACCGCTTGTGAAGTGATTCCCTGGCAGGTGGGGAGCCGGGGGCTCAAACCGGGATCCTTACCCTTGTCCTTGCTCTTTGCCATACCACATGCACTTAACCCTCTGAGCTACTGCCCGACTCCTTTTTTTAAATCTTTATCTGTTGGACAGAGACAGTCAGAAATTGAGAGGGAAGGGGTGATAGAGAGGGAGAGAGACAGAGTGACACCTGCAGCACTGCTTCACCACTTGTGAAGCTTTCCCCCTGCGGGTGGGGGCCAGAGGCTTGAACCTGGCTCCTTGTGCATTGTAACCTGTGCGCTCAACCAGGTGCGCCACCACCTGGCCCTGTGCTTTAACTTTTAAACCATTTCCCTGACCTTGGAAGTCGACTTCTATGTTCTCTTGATTGACAACATCTGTATGAAATAATTAAATGCATATATTAAAAAAAAACTTTTAAGATAGGAACATTTCATATGATTCACATGTCCTGTTTTCTTTGTGCCTTCTGGTTTTATGGTTATTATTTTTTTCATTATATTGTAGTTCTAACCTTATACTGTCATATATATATATATATATATATATATATATATATATATATATATATATATATATATACTTTTTTTTTCCCCCTTAGATGGCCAAGTGTGATGGTTGTAAACGGCAGGGTAAACTAAATGAATCCATAAAGTGGCGAGGAAACATCAAACATTTCTGTGATCTATCTTGTGTCTTGAAGTTTTGTCATCAGCAAATTACAAATGATCCACTTTCACAAAAGAAAGGTAAAATTAAATTTGACTAATGTTATCTTTATGTCAGTGTTTGTGAATACTATTAGCATGCATCACTGTAAATAATATAATGAAAACAGTGTTTTTTTGGATGAAAGAGCCTGAATTTTCTTGCATTTTTCCATATGAATCCTTAAAGATTGCCCCTGAGGGAATAATCATCATGAGGATACATATTAATTTAACACACCAAAATAATCAATAAATGTACTGATTTTATAGGGAATTAGATTTGATCATTTTGGTTGAAAATTTATCTTTACATAAATAACACCTACAAAGGAATACATGCTATTCAGTTGTAAACAAGAAGCAGAAAATCAGGGCAAGCAGAGGGAGAGGATATGACTATGTTTAATATAGTTGCTGTGACAGGTATGTGGTCCAGAGCTTGCTTATAGCCAAGCAAAAAATAAGAGCTCATTAATTATATCAGAAAAAAAAATGTAGATCAGTTCTTTATGGGTAGTGAAGGGTTTTCTGGCTAAGAATAAAATAATTTTGCAAGTAGGACAGCTTATGTGGTCAAAATACCCCAAATACCCAAATTAATAGAGAGATATATGTTGTGACTTTAAGTATCCTTCCTTAGTAGCACTTCTCTCCATTATATTAAAAACACTTGATATTTTGTTCGTTGATGGAAGACCAGAGTGCTGATAAATTAAAAGATTCTGCACGCTTTGATTTTTGCAATCTGGCCCACATCTACCTTTGTAGTCTTTTTTTTTTTTTTTTTTTTTAAAGATTTTATTTATTTATGAGAAAGATAGGAGGAGAGAGAAAGAACCAGACTTCACTCTGGCACATGTGCTGCTGGGGATCGAACTTGGGACCTCATGCTTGAGAGTCCAAAGCTTTACCACTGTACCACCTCCCGGACCACTTTTAAATATTTATTTATTCCCTTTTGTTGCCCTTGTTTTATTGTTGTTGTTATTGACGTTGTTGTTGTTATTGATGTTGTCGTTGTTCCATAGGACAGAGAGAAATGGAGGGGGGGGAGAGAAAGACAGACACCTGCAGACCTGCTTCACCGCCTGTGAAGTGACTCCCCTGCATGTGGGGAACTGGGGGCTTGAACCGGGATCCTTAAGCTGGTCCTTGAGCTTTGGGCCACCTGCACTTAACCTGCTGAGCTACTGCTGACTCCCTACTTTTGTAGTTTTATCATATATAACTTGAACTAGGTTATTTTTTTGTACATCATCATTCCCCATATTATGCAAAGAGACTTTTATGTCTGAGGCACTAAGGGTCACAGATTCAATCCCCCAGCCCGACCAAGGTCAGAGCTGAGCAGTGTGCTGGTAAAAATAAAAAATATATATTTGAAGCAAGTTTACATACAGAACTTTTTTTTTTCTACCAGAGGCCTGGTTTATGGTGTTGCTGGAGATTGAACATGGGACTTTGGAGCCTTAGTCATGAAAGTCTTTTTTTTTTTTTTTTTAAGGTTTAGTTTTTTCTTTTTTTGGCATATTAACAGTAAAGGACTGTCCTCTTTTTTTTCTTTTTTTAAAAATTTATTTCTTTATTGGGGAATTAAAGTTTTACATTCAACAGTAAATACAATAGTTTGTACATGCATAACATTCCCCAGTTTCCCATTTAACAATACAACCCCCACTATGTCATTTATCATCCTTCATGGACCTGTATTCTCCCCACCTACCCACCCCAGAGTCTTTTACTTGGGGGCAATACACCAATTCCATTTCAGGTTCTACTTGTGTTTTTTTTTCTGATCTTGTTTTTCAACTTCTGCCTGAGAGTGAGTTCATCCCATATTCAGCCTTCTGTTTTTGACTTATTTCACTCAACATGATTTTTTCAAGGTGCATCCAAGATTGGCTGAAAATGGTGAAGTCACCATTTTTACAGCTGAATAGTATTCCATTGTCTATATATACCACAACTTGCTCAGCCACTCATCTGTTGTTGGACACCTGGGTTGCTTCCAGGTTTTGGCTATTACAAATTGTGCTGCCAAGAACATATGTGTACACAGATCTTTTTGGATGGATGTGTTGGGTTCCTTAGGATATATCCCCAGGAGGGGAATTGCAGGGTCATAGGGTAGGTGCATTTCCAGCCTTCTGAGAGTTCTCCAGACTGTTCTCCACAGAGGTTGGACCAATTGACATTCCCACCAACAGTGTAGGAGGGTTCCTTTGACCCCACAACCTCTCCAGCATTTGCTGCTGTTACCTTTTCTGATGTATGACATTCTCACAGGAGTGAAGTGATATCTCATTGTTGTCTTTATTTGCATTTCTCTGACAATCAGAGACTTGGAGCATTTTTTCATGTGTTTCTCGGCCTTTTGGATCTCTTCTGTGGTGAATATTCTGTCCAAGTCCTCCCCCATTTTTGGATGGGGTTATTTGTTGTCTTGTTGTTGAGTCTGGCAAGCTCTTTATATATATTGGTTATTAAACTCTTATCTGATGTATGGCTTGTAAAGATCTTCTCCCATTCTGTGAGGGGTCTCTTGGTTTGGGTAGTGTTTTCTTTTGCTGTGCAGAAGCTTTTTAATTTGATGTAGTCCCATAGGTTTATACTTGCCTTACTCTTCTTTGTAATTGGATTCGTTTCATTGAAGATGTCTTTAAAATTTATGCAGAAAAGAGTCCTGCCAATATTTTCCTCTAAGTATTTGATAGTTTGTGGTCGAACATCCAAGTCCTTGATCCACTTGGAATTTACTTTTGTATTTGGTGAAATACAGTGATTCAGTTTCATTCTTCTGCATGTTTCAACCCATTGTTTCCAACACCATTTGTTGAAGAGACTCTACTTTCTCCATGTAATAGTCTGGGCACCTTTGTCAAAGATTAGATGTCCATAGGTGTGGGGCCTCACTTCTGGGCTCTCAATTCTATTCCACTGGTCAGTGTGTCTATTCATGTTCCAGTACCAAGCAGTTTTGATGACAATGGCCCTATAATACAGTTTGAGATTTGGGAGTGTGATGCCTCCGGTTTTATTCTTTTTTCTCAAGATTGTTTTGGCAATTCCAGGTCTTTTCTGGTTCCAGATAAACATTTGTAGCATTTTTTCTATTCTCCTAAAAAATGTGCTTGGGATCTTGATGGGGATAGCATTAAATTTGTAGATGGCTCTGGGTAGTATATTCATTTTGATGATGTTAATTCTTCCAACCCATGAACATGGAATATCTTTCCACTTCTTTGTGTCTTTTTCAATTTCTTTGAGTAGTGACTCATAATTTTCAGTATACAAGTCTTTCACTTCTTTGGTTAGGTTTACTTTTGGTTAGTTATTTTATTGTTTTTGTTGCTATAGTAAAAGGAATTGATTTCTGGATTTCAATTACTTCTAACTTAGTGTTTGCATAGAGGAATGCCACTGACTTTTGAATGTTAATTTTATAGCCTGACACCTTACTGTATTGCCTGATGATTTCCAAAAGCTTCTTGCTGGATTCCTTAGGTTTTTCCATGTATACTATCATGTCATCTGCAAATAAGGAGAGTTTGACTTCTTCTCTTCCAATCTGTATCCCTTGAATTCCTTGCTTCTGCCTGATTGCTATGGCAAGAACTTCCAACACTATGTTGAATAGTAATGGTGATAATGTGTAGCCCTGTCTAGTACCTGATCTGAGTGGAAATGCTTCCAGTTTTTCACCATTGAGTATGATGTTGGCTGTATGTTTGCTATATATAGACTCCACTATCTTCAGGAATTTTCCATCTATTCCCATTTTTTGTAGTGTTTTGATCATAAAGGGGTGTTGTATTTTGTCAAAGGCTTTCTCTGCATCTATTGATATGACCATGTGGTTTTTGGTCTTGCTTTTGTTGATGTGGTGGATCACATTGATTGATTTACGTATATTAAACCAACCTTGCATGCCTGGGATAAACCCCACTTGGTCATGATGAGCAATCTTTTTGATATACTGCTGTATGCGGTTGGCTAGAATTTTGTTCAATATTTTCGCATCTATGTTCATCAGAGATATTGGTCTGTAGTTTTCTTTTTTGGTTGTGTCCCTGTCTGCTTTTGGTATCAGGGTGATGTTGGCTTCATAGAAGCTGGCAGGGAGTATTCCAGTGTCTTCAATCTTCTGGAAGACTTTTGAAAGTAGAGGTATTAGTTCTTCTTTGAAGGTATTGTAGAATTCATTTGTAAAACCATCTGATCCAGGACTTTTATTTTTGGGGAGATTTTTGATAACTGTTTCAATTTCCTTAGCTGTGATGGGCCTGTTCATGTTATCCACTTCCTCTTGACTTAGTTTTGGAAGTTGGTAGGTATCTAGGAAATCGTCCATTTCTTCCAGGTTCTCTAGCTTGGTGGCATATAGTTGTTCATAGAAGTTTTGCATGATATGTTGAATTTCTGCGGTGTCTGTTGTGATATCTCCTCTTTCATTTAGTATCCGATTTATTTGGGTCTTTTCCCTTTTTTGTTTTGTGAGTCTGGCTAAAGGTTTGTCGATTTTGTTTACTCTTTCGAAGAACCAACATTTACTTTCATTGATCTTTAGTATGGTTTTCCTATTCTCAATGTTATTTATTTCTGCCCTAACTTTAGTGATTTCTGTCCTTCTGGTTGCTTTAGGATTCCTTTGTTGTTGTTCTTCTAGCTCTTTAAGATGTGCAATCAGGCTGTTTATTTGTGCTATTTCTTGTTTCCTAATGTGTGCTTGTATAGCTATGAACTTTCCTCTTAGGACTGCTTTAGCTGTGTCCCAAATATTTTGATAGCTTGTGTACTCATTTTCATTGAACCCTCGAAACATTTTGATTTCTTCCTTGATTTCCTCTTTGACCCAGAAGTTGTTAAGAAGTGTACTGTTGAGCTTCCACATTTTGGGACTGTTACTAATCTTTTGTGGATTGTTAAGTGTTAGTTTAATTCCACTGTGGTCTGAGAAGATGCTTGGGATGATTTCAATGCTCTTGAATTGGCTGATGCTTTCTTTGTGGCCTAACATATGGTCTATCCTTGAGAATGACCCATGTGGATTTGAGTAAAATGTGTATTCCAGTTTCTTGGGATGAATGACTCTGAAAATGTCCAATAGTTCTAGTTTATCTATCTCTTCATTTATCTCCCTTATGTCTTTATTGGTTCTCTGCCTGGATGCTCTGTCAAGTTGAGAGAGTGGGGTGTTGAAGTCCCCTACTATGATTGTGTTGCTGTTAATATATTGCTGTAGCTCTTTCAGTAGAAGTTTGATGTTTAGGTGGCTTCTCATTGGGTGCATAGATGTTAATAACTGTTAAGTCCTCTTGATTGACTGATCCTCTGAGCATTAAGTAGTGTCCATTCCTATTTTTTAATCTTATCTATTTTAAAGTCTATCATGTCAGATATGAGAATAGCTGTTCCTGCCCTTTTTTGTGGGCCATTGGTTTGTATGATAGTTTTCCATCCTTTCACTTTAAGTCTGTGTTTGTCTTGTTGAGTTAGGTGGGTTTCCTGTAGACAGCATATTGTTGGGTTGTGTTTTCTGATCCATCTTCCTACTCTGTGTCTTTTAATAGGTGAATTCAGGCCATTGACATTTACTGATATCAAAGATTGAAGATATTTTAATGCCATTCTTGTAGAGTTTTAGAGTGTTTTGATATATGTCCTATTTGTGGTGGTCTGGTTGTTTATAGGAGACCTTTCAGAACTTCTTTCAGGGCAGGCTTGATGATGGTTGATTCCTTCAACTGTTGCTTGTCTGAGAAGGTTTTGATGCCTCCATCTAGTCTGAATGACAGTCTAGCAGGATATAGTATTCTTGGCTGAAAGCCTTTCTCATTGAGCACTCGATAGATATCTTGCCATTCTCTTCTGGCCTGTAGTGTTTGTATGGAGAAGTCTGCTGCTAATCTTATGGGTTTTCCTTTGTAGGTGACTCTTTGTCTTTCTCTTGCAGCCTTCAGGATCCTTTCTTTATCCTTATTCCTTTCCATTCTAAGTATGATATATCTTGGTGTCTTTAGGTCTGGGTTAATTCTGTTTGGGACCCTTTGGGCTTCTTGAATCTTTATGTCTTTGATGTTGTCTAGACTAGAGAAGTTTTCAGCTATTATGGCCTGGAGAATGCTTTCTTCCTCTCCTTCTCTTTCTTCCTCTGGTAAGCCAAGAATGCGTATATTGTTTCTTTTGAAGTCATCCCATAGGACTCTGTTGTTGTTTTCAGCATCTCTTAATCTCTTTTTGAGATCTCTTACTTCTTTTTTAGTTGTCTCTAATTCATCCTCAGTCTTGCTAATTCTGTCTTCAGCCTCATAGATTCTATTCTCTCTGCCCTCTACTGTTTTCTGGAGTTCATCTATTTTGTTGCCCTGTTCTGATACTGTTTTAACTTGTTCAGCTAGTTGCATTCTTAGCTCAGCGATTTCAGCTTTCAGCTCTCTAATAACTATGAGATAATTAGTATTTTCTTCCATATTCTCATTTGTTGTTCCTGCATTTCTGATTACAATTTTTTCAAATTCTTTACTCCTGTGATTATTTCCTTAGCTAATGTTTGGATGTTGAACTCATTATTTTGTGCTTCACCCTCTGGAGGACTTTTAGCTGAACTGTTGTCCTGGTTCGATTCTCCAATATTTTTTCTTGTTGTTTTAACCATTTTATATATTATGTTATGAGTTCCCTTTATCAGTACTTTTCAAATTATTGATCACTATTGCCTGGATTGACTTGTGTCTTAAGTAAGTTAATTAAAGGGTTCACAGTGGTGGAAGTTAACAGTTGTTTCAATAGTATTTTAGTCCCTGAGTTGGAGCTCAGTGGTTTAAAAACCTCTTTTTTTTCTCTTCCCTGTAGGCTATGGGAGCCTGAGGGCTTTTAAACTATCAATAGGCTTCTTAGCTTAATCACTGACTCCTGACCAAGAGATAAAGCAGGGTGTGGCAGAGATAATCCAGTGGTTATGTAAAGAGCCTTTCACAGTCCCTCAGCTATGCCACTGAGGTATAGGTCTTCTCCTGAGTTTTCTGGTTAGATCTCTGTCCCCTGGTGTCCCTCCTTGTCGCTGCTCCAGATTCTGAGGGCAGTATCAATGGAGACTCAGAGTTGCACTTGGTGAGTCTCTGGGGAGTCCTCTCCTCCCATCAGTTGTCCCCTTGTTGGTGGAGTGGACTGGAGGTGGTGTCTCAATTGATAAACTGCTGAACTGTTAGCAGTCAGTTAATCTCTCCTTAGGCTCCTCTCTCCTCTCTGTCACTAGCCACATGTGTTTGTACTCACCGGTGATTTAGTGGGTTCCTGTGGTCATTCTAGTCCTGTCTTGTTTCGGTCCGGGTGGTCTCCTTTGGTATTCCTAGTTGATCCGGGAGAGGAGAGGAGAGGAGAGGAGAGGAGAGGAGAGGAGAGAAAGCGATCTCAGGTTTAGTTTTTTTTTATTTTTTATTTTTAAAAATATTTATTTATGGGTGGGGGGAGATAGCATAATGGTTATTCAAAGAGACTCTCGTGCCTGAGGCTCCAAAGTTCCAGGTTCAATCCCCCGCACCACCATAAGCCAGAGCTGAGCAGTGCTCTGGGGAAAAAAAAAATTATTCCCTTTTGTTATCCTTGTTGTCTTATTGTTATTGGTGTTGTGGTTGTTAAGATAGGACGGAGTGAAATGGAGAGAGGAGGCGAAGGCAGAGGGGGAGAGAAAGAGAGACACCTGCAGACCTGCTTCACCGCCTGCGAACCGACTCCCCTGCAGGTGGGGAGCCAGGGGCTCTATCTGGGATCCTTACTCAGTCCTTGCACTTTGTGCCACATGCGCTTAACCCTCTGCGCTACCGCCCAACTCCCTTTTTTTATTTATTTATTGGATAGAGACAGCCAGAAATTGAGAGGGAAGGGGGTGATAGGAAGGGAGACAGACAGAGACATCTGCAGCCCTGCTTCACCACTTGCAAAGCTTTCCTCTTGCAGGTTGCGGACAGAGGCTCGAACCCGAGTCCTTGAGCACTGTTCTTCTAGCGTTTGCCCTTGAGCACTGTAATGTGTGTAGTCAACCAGATGTCCCGCCACTGACCCCATGAAAGTCTTTTTTTCATAATCATAATGTTATCTCTCCCACCCAGATATAGAAGTTTTAGTCTTCACTAGTCAAGGAGCTTAGCAAATACCCTGCAGTTTTACAGTCTTGTAAACGACTATTAATTACAAATTAAAAATGGCTTAATAAAAAAAATTTTAAAAAGACGGGCCTCGAGGTGGGACACCTGGCTGAGCACATGTTTTACAATGCTAGGGACCTGGGTTTGAGCCCCCATCCCCACCTGTAGGGGGAAGGCTCTACAAGCAGTGAAGCAGGGCTGCAGGTGTCTTCCTGTCTCTCTCCCTCTTTACCACTCACCCCTTTCCTCTTGATTTTTGGCTATCTCTATCCAATAAATAAAGAAATAAAAAGAAGAGAGAGAGAAAATCTTAGTTAATCCTGAAGCTAATTTCTACATTTTTCTTACTAAATGCCGTTTGAGGATTATAATTTTAGAGGGTCAGACTCTAAAGAATACTAATTTGAGCAAAATCATCCAGCATGATAGTTAGATACTTAAATATTGCATTGAACCTTGAAAACAGTGATTTTTACCTTTGTGTGTATGTGTTTGTATGGTCCTTTTGTTTAGATTAACTCTTGATTTTTTTTGTTTTATTTTAATCAGTAAATATATCTAGGGCAAAAACTACTTCAGTGGAACGCTCTTCTGCAAAGACAGCTACTACCCCAGTTATAAGCAATGTGGTGTCACTGGCAAAAATATCTCCTGTCCAGCCTACAGGAAATTCTAACAGTGTTTTAAAAGGTATGACTTATATGATAAAGTCATTTGGTTAGACCATAGAGGTGAGTATTACATAACTTTTCTTGGTAATATTTATATTTATATGGGGAAGCACGCCCCCTGCCTCTAAGGGAGGTGAGTAGCAATCTGGGTGGCATTAGAGTAGGAAGCATCAATAATATGTATAATCCCTCTATATTTTTAAGAAGTCAGTTAATTAAAAATTTTTTATTATTATTTATTTTCCCTTTTGTTGCCCTTGTTTTTTTATTGTTGTTATAGTTGTTGATGTTGTCATTGTTGGATAGGACAGAGAGAAATGGAGAGAGGAGGGGAAGACAGAGGGGGAGAGAAAGAGAGACACCTGCAGGCCTGCTTCACTGCCTGTGAAGTGACTCCCTTGTAGATGGGGAGCCGGGGACTTGAACCAGGATCCTTAGGCTGGTCTTTGAGCTTCACGCCATGTGCGCTTTCCCTGCAGCGCTACTGCCTGACCCCCAAAGTCAGTTAATTTTAATATACCAGATTTTAATACACTTAGATGTGACTAACCCTTATAGAACACAAGTAATCTTGATGTCAAATAGCCATAAACCTTGAAACTTTTTATTTTATTTTATTATTTTAGGGCCCCCTCCTTTTTCTTTTAATTTTGGTCTAGGGCAAGGGAGATAGCATACTGGTTATGTAAAGAGACTTTCATGCCCAAGGCACCAAAGGACCCAGGTTCAATCCCCAGTATTAACATAAAGCAGAATTACTTTAATAAAAAAAAAAAAAAGGAAGAAAGAAAGGGGAAAAAAAAAGAAAACAAAAGAGAAATTCTGTTCTAGAGTTTAATGCTCTCTAGTTAAGAGTAACTTCTTGGAGTTATGGGATATATTCCGTGGACTACTATTCTGCAATTAAAAAAGATGACATTGTGTCCTTTTGGATAAAATGGATGGAACTGGAAGTGATTATGCTTATCTAATTAAGTAAAGAGGTGAAAGGCAACTACAAAATGGTTTCACTCATATGTGGAATTTAGAGATCTGATTTACATTAACTTGACCAAAAAAAAACAAACAAAACACACACACACCAAAAAATATTCAAATGAAATAAGAAAGTAAATGTAAGATTTATGAGAACTTTGGTGATTATTTTTGGGAGACAGGAGGGAGAGGATACAGAACATCGGTGGTGGGTATGGTATGGAACTATAAATTGTAATCTTACAATTAAGAAATTAAGAAATAAATTTTTTTTTAAAAAAGGTAACATTGGTTTTTGTGTTTACTTCTATATATTTTGGGTGTAAATATATATTTTTAAATTCCTAACAGGTACAATTACTAAAGAGGCAGCAAAGATCATTGAAGATGTAAGTTTTATTATTAATTTTTTTTTTCTGATAATGCCACTGGGGTTTATTTTCATTTGGATGCAGGCATATCTTGTATTGTACTTTGCTTTTATTGCACTTTGCAAGTGATTTCACTTTTTTTTTTTTCCCCCCTCCCCATTTTTATTTCTTTAAGGACTAGCCATACGGTCTTTAAAAAGGAATAGTACCAGTTTGTATTCCTATCAGCAACGCAGTAGAATCCCTTTTATCCACAACCTCACCTGTCATTTCCTGTTTTGTTGATATAGGCCAATGGCATCTCAGTATAGTTTTAATTTGCATTTCTCTAGTGATAAGTGAATGAAGCATTTATTCATATGTACATGTCTTCTTTAGAAGATTATTTTTTATTAAGTCTTTTGTTGAGCAATACCAGTTTTTAAATATTCTCTTTTGTTGCCCTTGTTTTGTTGTTATAGTTATTATTATTGTTGTTATTGATGTCATTGTTGTTAGATAGGACAGAGAGAAATGGAGGGGGGAAGACAGAGAGGGGGAGAGAAAGATAGTCACCTGCAGACCTGCTTCACTGCTTGTGAAGCAACTCCCCTGTAGGTGAGGAGCCAGGGGCTCGAACCAGGATCCTTACGCGGGTCCTTGCAGTTTGTGCCATGTGTGCTTAACCCGCTGCGCTACTGCCTGATTCCCAAGCAATACCAGTTCTTTATAGATATTTGCTATCAGTCACTTGTTGGAAGTGTGATATGCAAATATCTTCTCCCATTTATTGAGTTGCCTGGTTATCCTTGTATAGTTTGCTTTTGATGTGTAGAAACTTTTTTGTTTGATGTAGTTCCATCATGCTTGAAACAGATCTTTATTTCTCCTTCATATTTGAAGGATAATTTATCAGTATACAGAATTGTGACTGGCAGTTCTTTTTTTTTTTTTTTTTTGCCTCCAGGGTTATTGCTGGGGCTCAGTGCCTGCACCATGAATCCACTACTCCTGGAGACCATTTTTTCCCCCTTTTGTTGCACTTGTTGTTGTAGCCTTGTTGTGGTTATTGTTATTGTTGATGTCGTTCGTTGTTGGATAGGACAGAGAGAAATCGAGAGAGTTGGGGAAGATGGGGGGAGAGAAAGATGGACACCTGACCTGCTTCACCACCTGTGAAGTGAGTCCCTTGCAGGTCGGGAGCCGGGGGCTTAACTGGGGTCCCTACTCCTGTCCTTGCGCTTTGCGCCATGTGTGCTTAACCTGCTGCGCTACTACCCCACCCCCAAGCAGGCAGTTCTTATCTTTTAATACTTTGTCATCCCACTCCTTCCATTTCTCTCAGGATTGTTAGGAGAATTTGATGAGAACCTGAATGTTATATCTTTGAATGTCAGTTTCTTCTTTTCCCTAGCAGCCTGCAGTGTTTTTTCCTTGTTCTCAGTAATGGCTAGTTTTTACTATGATGTGTCTTGGTGTTTGCTGTTTTGAGCTCAGGAACTTGGGTGTCAGTTCAGCTTCCTGAATGTTTATAATTTGAACATTTCTCAGGTGTGGAAAGTGTTATGCTATGACTTCCTTGAATATGTCTTCTGCTTCTCTTTCCTTCTCTTCCTCAGGGATCCAAATAACTCACATTTGACTTTCTGGTGGAGTTTGCTATTTCACAGAGAAATGCTTCTTGTTTTCCTAACCCTTCCTCTCCAACAGCTTTAAATTTAGAGTGTGGTTGAGTCTTCAAGCTTAGATTTCTCTCCTCCATATAATTTTAGTCTACTCCCTAGGCCTGCTGCCTGAGCCTGAACTACATTCAAAGTGTTCTCTATACCCTGTAGCTCTGTTTGTAATTTTTTTCTTTCTGTGTTTTGTAATTTTTTGGTGAAATGATCTCTGAGTTCTTAAATTCATGTCTGTATGTTAAGTTTAGTTTCTTGAACTATCTTCATGATATTTTCTGAACTCTATCTCTGTCATTCTTTCCAGATCTGTGTCTGGTTGTAGTTTCTGGCATCACTGTATTGTATTTCTAAGCAAGGTATTTGGTGTAGTTTCTTGGCCAGCAGGTGGGGCTGTGGCTAAAGTGTTGGTCTTTCCTATTTATATTATCATATTTTGGTGGATAAGTGAAGGGAAGATTGTCATGTGTTGCTGGCCTGGTTTAGTGCCTGTGATATAAATATAGGGTCTTGGTGCTATGTTTCTAGCCTCCTGGGGGATGGGGGGATACTCTCTCCCTCATGCCCCCCCTTTTTTCCCATCCACTGATCACATATACCTGCACCCAACTGTTTAATTTAGAGTCTCTTAAGAAATCCCAGTTGTAATTTGGTGAGTTTTCAGGTTATTATTCATTGCTTTAACTAGTTGATCAGGGAGTAACACATTGCAGCTGCTATTCCATGGCTCCACCTCCAGAAGTCCTGTTACTACTATTATTATTTACCAGAGCTCAGGTCTGGCTTATGCGTGGTATAGGGGGTGAACCTGGGGCCTTGCAGTCTAAGGCATGAAAGTTTTTTTTGCATAACCATTATGCTATCTCTTCTGCGAAAACAAGCCTTCAGATCCGACTTCAGTAATGAGGTTATCAAAGGAACTTAAGAGGAGGGGACTTGGGAGTTGGGCAGTAGTGCAGTGGCTTAAGCACATGTGGCACAAAGTGCTGGTTTGCAGTAGACTGGTGGAAAGATCCTGGTTCGAGCCCCCGGCTCCCCACCTGTAGGGGAGTTTCTTCAGAGGCAGTGAAGCAGGTCTGCAGGTGTCTGTCTTTCTCTCTCCCTCTCTGTCTTCCCCTCCTCTCTCCATTTCTTTCTGTCCTATCTGACAACAGCGACATCAATAACAACAACAATAATACAACAAGGGTAACAAGAGGGAAAATAAATATTAAAAAATTTAAAAAAAAAGAGGATGGGAGTTGACTGCAAGGTTCACTGAACTTTTGTGGATGTATATTGGTACATTGGTGGTAGGTTTGATGATTTAATATTTTTGGAAGAGGTACAAAATAATACTTCTAAAATATGTATAGTTTTGTAAACTAGGTTGCCTCAAAAACATGTAAATCATATATAAAAAAACACAGAAAGCAACTTTATTTATTTTTGCCACTAGGTTTATCTCTGTAGCTCAGTGTTAGTACTATAGATCCACTGCTCTTGGTGGCCATCCTGCCTTTCTCTCTCTCTCTCTCTTTCTTTCTTTCTATTTTATTGAATAGAACAGAGAGAAATTGAGAGGGGAGGGGAGATAGGGAGAGAGAAAGATAAATACTTCACCGCTTGTGAAGTATCTTCCCTGCAGGTGGGGAGTGGGGGCTTGAATCTAGGTCCTTGCTTATGATAATTTGTGTGCTTAACTGGGTGTATCACTGTTTGGTCCCCAGAAAACAATATAAGATCTGTTTTCATAGGTAAATCCCACAAGAAAAGCTGTAAGCCATACTTTCTTGTCAGTAAAGCTTTCACTGTACTATAGAAAAATAAAACTGCTGCGCTTGTGTCACGGGAGAGAGACCATGAACTCATGGCGGAGCGGGAAAACAATGCTATGCCTTTATTTATTTTATTATTATTGTTTTTTTACCAGAGCACTGATCAGCTCTGGTTTACGGTGGTACAGGGGATTGAACCTGGGATTTCGAATCCTCAGTCAAGACAGTCTCTTTGCATAACCATTATGCTATCTACCCCTGTCCACTATGCCTTTATTGATCAGAGACAACACCTTTATATATATCTTTAACTGGAAGTGGCAAGTGGGAACAGGAAATGGCTAGGAGGGGATGGAGAAAGAAAAGAGCGGGAAGGTAGAAAGCTTCCATAGCAGCTGTTGGGAAGGTTCAGTGGGATTAGCCAGTACTCTGCAGGCAGGGCGGGTCTCAGGCAAAACAATGATTATGTAAATAGATCACAGCATCAGAGCAGGGGGCCTGCCCGACATAAAACAAAACAGAAAATAAGAACTATATGGAGGTTCCTTTTCAACGATGGCACAGATAGCGTGCATTCAAGCAATTTTCTGGGAGTGGACAGTAGCACAGCTGGTTAAGCGCACGAGGCGCAAAGCTCAAGGACTGGTGTAAGGATCCTGGTTTGAGCCACGGCTCCCCACCTGCAGGGGAGTCGCTTCACAGGCGGTGAAGCAGGTCTGCAGGTGTCTTATCTTTCTCTCCCCCTCTCTATCTTCCCCTCCTCTCTCCATTTCTCTCTGTCCTATCCAACAACAATGACATCAATAATAACTACAACAATAAAACAAGAAGGGCAACAAACAGGGAATAAATAAATAAATGTTAAAAATTTTTCTTAGACATACACACAGAGAGAAAACATTGGGTTCATTCATTATCACAAATCTTCCAGGGAATTAGATGAAATGTCATAATGTGGAGAGATAACTTGCCTTACTTTGATACTGCCTCACCTGATTTTTTGTATTGATGATGATAATGATAACTTCGACTTAATCAGTTTTCACTTAATTATTATTTTCAGGTGCTGCATGGCATATTAGTTAAAGGACTGTTAAGTTGTGTGGCCGGGGGGCTTTCAAGCATAAGGTCCTGAGTTCAGTCCCTGGCAGTACACACACCAGAGTGGTATCTGGTTCTTTTTCTTCTCTCATCCTATCCCTCCCATTAATAAGTAAATAATATTTAAAAAATACTAAGTTAACTTTGTTTTTCATTTTTACTTATTTTTTTCTTTCTTTTTTATAATTTATTTCTTTATTGGGGAATTAATGTTTTACATTCAACAGTAAATACAATAGTTTGTACATGCATAACATTCCCCAGTTTCCCATTATTTTTTTCTTTCTTTTTATCTAACCAGAGCACTGCTCAGCTCTGGCTTATGGTGGTGCGGAGGATTGAACCTGAGACTTTGGAACCTCAGGCATGAGAGTCTGTTTGCATAACCATTATGCTGTCTACCCTCCGCCCTTTATTTATTTTTAATGAGACACACAGAGCACTGTTGAGCTCTGGCTTATTGTGATGGTGTGGATTTAATTTGGGACCTCAGAGCCTCAGGCATGAGAGTCTTTTTCTTTTCTTTCCAGTTTTTTTTTTTTTTTTTTGCCTCTAGGGTTATCAGTGGGGCTTGGTGCCTGCACCGAATCCACTGCTCCTGGAAGCCATTTTTCTCTTTTTGTTGCCCTTGTTGTTGCACTTGTAGTTGTTATTGTTGTCATAGCTACTGTTGTTGGATAGGAAAGAGAGAAACCAAGAGAGGAGGACAGAAAGATAGACACCTGCAGACATGCTTCATCACTTGCAAAGCGGCCCCTCTACAGATGGGGAGGTGGGGCTGGGGGCTTGAACTGAGATCCTTAAGCCAGCCCTTGCACTTTGCACCATATGCACTTAACCTGCTGCGCTATCCCCCAACTCCGTAAAAGCCTTTTTCATAACCATATTTCCACAGCACATCAAATTATGAATTTTGAATTATTCAGAGCAAATATTTCCTCTTATTAAAAGGGCCTAGTATATGTTTACCTTATGTAGAATAATTCTCTCAGTTACTAATCATTTAAACTGTGTTAAGAATAGTTCAGATTAATGTTTTCAGTTTCATCTACAAAAAGTATAATAACAGATAATGTAGTGCTCTTGTGATTAAACACACACACACACACACAAAACCCCGTGACATGAGAGTGTGTCCTTTACTATGTGTGCAGCCGAGGTCCAAGCCTAGACATTATGTGGAAAGGGCTATGGCATTGGTGGAAGCTTGGGTGCTGTGATATCTCTTCTCCTCTCTTTTTCTCTCATTCTATCAACTTGAATGGAAGGGTGATTGAGATGGTGAAATTGTGCATATATGAGGCATGTACTTCAGATACACAGAATTCTCTCCCATTTTTTGTGTTACCTTTTTCTTACTGACTACAGGATTTCTTTTTATTCTGCATTTCTCCTCCCAGTTTAAAAAATTAATTAATTGATTAATTAATTTTGGATAAAAACAAATTGAGAGGGAATGGGGAGAGAGGAAGAAAGAGGGAGGGAGGATCCAGGTGGTGTGCACATTATTGTGCACAAAGACCTAGGTTCAAGCCCCTGGTCCCCACCTTCAGGGGCTTCACAATTGGTGAAGCAGGGCTGTAGGTATATCTTAGTCTCTTTCCCTCTCTGGTTCTCCCTCCCCTCTCAGTTTCTCTGTCTCTATCTAATAATACACACAGATGAAGCTTTGCCACTTAAGAAGCTTCGCCCCTGCAGGTGGAGTTTGGGGGCGTGAGCCAGGGTCCTTTCATGTGTAAAGTGTGCCATTACCTGGCTCTTGCTTATCCCTCTTTCTACTTCATTTTCTTTCTTTCTTTTTTTTTTTTTATCTTTCTTCCTTCTTTCTTTCTTTCTTTCTTTCTTTCTTCCTTTCTTTCTTTCATACAATAGTTTGTACATGCATAACATTCCCCAGTTTCCCATTTAACAATACAACCCCCCACTAGGTCCTCTGAATCCTTCTTGGACCTGTATTCTCCCCACCCACCCACCCCAGAGTCTTTTACTTTGGTGCAATACGCCAATTCCATTTCAGGTTCTACTTGTGTTTTCTTTTCTGATCTTGTTTTTCAACTTCTGCCTGAGAGTGAGTTCATCCCATATTCATCCTTCTGATTCTGACTTATTTCACTCTACATGATTTTTTCAAGGTCCATCCAAGATCGGCTGAAAACGGTGAAGTAACCATTTTTACAGCTGAGTAGTATTCCATTGTGTATATATACCCCAACTTGCTCAGCCACTCATCTGTTGTTGGACACCTGGGTTGCTTCCAGATTTTGGCTATTACAAATTGTGCTGCCAAGAACATATGTGAACACAGATCTTTTTGGATGGATGTGTTGGGTTCCTTAGGATATATCCCCAGGAGAGGAATTGCAGGGTCATAGGGTAGGTCCATTTCCAGCCTTCTGAGAGTTCTCCAGACTGTTCTCCACAGAGGTTGGACCAATTTACATTCCCACCAGTAGTGCAGGAGGGTTCCTTTGACTCCACACCCTCTCCAGCATTTGCTGCTGTTACCTTTTCTGATGTATGACATTCTCACAGGAGTGAAGTGGTATCTCATTGTTGTCTTTATTTGCATTTCTCTGACAATCAGAGACTTGGAGCATTTTTTCATGTGTTTCTCTCTCTCTTTCTTTCTTTTTAATATATTTAATTTATTTATTAATGAGAGGGATAGGAGGAGAAAGAACCAGACATCACTCTGGTACATGTGCTGCTGAGGATTGAACTCAGGACCTCATGCTTGAGAGTCTAGTGCTTTATCCTCTGCGTCACTTCTTGGACCACTTTTTTTTAAAAAATATTTTATTTATTTATGAGAAAGACAGGAGGAGAGAGAAAGAGCCAAACACCACTCTGGCACATGTGCTGCCAGATTGAACTCGGGACCTCATGCTTGAGAGTCCAAAGCTTTAGTACTGCCACCACCTCCTGGGCCACTCTATTTTCATCAGCACAAAACCATACAGTATACTTACCTCAAAAAACAAAATCGTTTAGCACCACAATCCTCTAGCAACTGTCGGATTCTTAGGTTTTTTTTTTTTTGGGGGGGGGAAATCTTTTCTAAGGGTGACCTTTACTTGCTACTTCCATTTCTTCATCTGTTATCTTTCCTTCGCTTAATCTAGTCAGGCTTTTGTGTGTACTATTCCTCTTATACCACTCCCTTGACAAAGACTGCATTTTGTCAAGATTACCACTGGTATTTGCCAACTTAATGAGCATTTTTCAGTTTTCATTTTGCTAGTCCTTCAGTAACATTGAACAGATACATTCTCTTTTTCTTCCCCCTCCTTCCTTCTTTCTGTCTCTCTCATACTCTCTTTATACATATTTTATTTTTTTAAATTTTTTATATTTATTTTCCCTTTTGTTGTACTTTTTATTGTTATTGATGTCGTTGTTAGATAGGACAGAGAGAAGTGTAGAGAGGAGGGGAAGACAGAGAGGGGGAGAGAAAGACACCTGCAGACCTGCTTCACTGCTTGTGAAGCGACTCCCCTGCAGGTGGGGAGCCGGGGGTTTGAGCTGGGATCCTTAGCCGGTTCCTTGTGATTTGCGCCACGTGCGCTTAACCCGCTGCGCTGCCGCCCAACTCCATTTATTTAATTTTAATGAGAGGTAGACACACCCACCCACCCATGACCAGAGAACTGTCCGTCTCTGGTTTATGTTGGTGCAGGGTATTGAACTTGGGACTTTATGGAGGCTCAGACATGAAAATCTTGTTTGCTCATTTATAATAATGAGAGAGAGAGCTACAGAGAAAAAGAAGAGACCAGAGCACTGCTCAGCTGTAGCTTATGGTGGTGCTGGGAAGTGAACCTGGTACCTCAGAGCCTCAGGCATTAAAGTCTTTTGCATAACCATTATGCTGTCTCCCCTGCCTGTTCCTTCTTTCTTGAAATGTCTTTTCAGTTTCCAGGACACTGTACTTGGCAGCCAACTCTTTTGTTGTTGTTGTCGTCGTAGTTATTACTGTTGTTATTGATGTCATCATTGTTGGATAGGACAGAGAGAAATGGAGAGAGGAGGGGAAGACAGAGAGGGGGAGAGAAAGACAGACACCTGCAAACTTGCTTGACAGCCTATGAAGCGACTCCCCTGCAGGTGGGGATTCGGCGGCTCGAACTGGGATCCTTCTGCTCGTCCCTGCTCTTTGCACCACGTGCAATTAACCCGCTGTGCTACCGCCTGACCCCCTCTATCTTTATTATTTCCTTGAGCACTTACACAGTCCTGTGATTTTAGAGACCATTTAGATGGTGGCTGATTCCCTGGTTCATTATTCTCGCTGTGATCTATTGATCTCTAGATTCAAGAGTTTAGCTGCCTACTGACAGTTACAGTTAGATGAATAACATGCATTTCAAATAATATGTATGAAAGAGAACCCTTTAATTTTCCCTAGACTTAGCTCCAGAGTTCTGTATTTCTTGCCACCTCCATTGCTACCTCTTTAGAGTCACCATCATCCTTCTGTACTATTACAATGATCTCTTGTTATTCAGCCTTCTTTCATGCTCTTTGCAGTTTTTTTCATGATGTGCATTTTTCTTTTTCTTTAACTAGGGCACTGCTCAGCTCTAGCTTGTACATATCATGGAAAAAAATTGCAAAGAGCAAGGAAAGAATTTTAATAATGCAGAAATGGAGAAAGGCTTTCTAAATAAATCATAAAAGTTTGGGGAAATAACAAAAGGTTCAACCCCCAGAATTACCATAAGCCAAAACTAAACAGTGTTCTGGTTAAAAGATAAAATAGGGAGTCGAGTGGTAGCACAGCGGGTTAAACGCAGGTGGTGCAAAGCGCAAGGACGGGTGAAAGGATCACGGTTCAAGCCCCCAGCTCCTCACCTGCAGGGGAGTCACTTCACAGGCGGTGAAGCAGGTCTCCTCCTCTCTGTTTTCCCCTCCTCTCTCCATTTCTCTCTGTCCTATCCAACAACAATGACATAGATAACAACAATAATAATAACTACAACAATAAAATAAGAAGGGCAACAAAAGGGAATAAATAAATAGATATTTTTTAAAAAGATAAATAGTGGTCTGGAGGTGGCACAGTAGATAAAGCATTGGACTCAAGCATGAAGTCCTGAGTTCGATCTCCGGCAGCACATATACTGGAGTGATGTGGTCTGATTCTCTCTCTCTCCCCTCCTGTCTTTCTTATAAATAGATAAATAAAAATAAATAAAATGTCATAAAGTTAAGAACCATAAAAGATTTCCTAGGGAGGGGACGGACAGTGGCATACTCTATAGAGCCCATATGTTACCATGTGCAAGGACCCCAGTTCAAGCCTCTGCCTGCCACCCACACTGAGGAACTTACATGAATGGTAGAACAGTACTGCAGGTGTCTCCCTCCCTTCTCTGCCTTTCACCCTCTATAAGAGAAATAACAATAGGAATTGTGGAATAATGCAGGTACTGAGCCCCCATCATATTCTTTTTTTATATATAATTAAAAAAATATATTTGTTTATTTCCTTATGTTGCCTTGTTGTTTTATTATTGTAGTTGTTATTGATGTCATCGTTGTTGGATAAGACAGAGAGAAATGGAGAGAGGAGGGGAAGACAAAGAGGGGGAGAGAAAGATAGACACCTGCAGACCTGCTTCACTACCTGTGAAGTGACGCCCCTGCAGGTAGGGAGCTGGGGGCTTGGACCAGGATCCTTCTGCTGGTCCGTGCGCTTAACCCGCTGTGCTACTGCCTGGCTCCCACCCATCATATTCTTATTGGAACAAAATAACAAACACCCACAAAAGATAGATGAAAAAAAAAAGGTTGAGATACACATGTAAAAGACCTTTTTTTTTTTTTTTTTTTTTTAAATTTCCACCAGGGTTATCACTGGGGCTTGGTGCCAGCACTGAATACAGTGCTCCTGACAGCCACTGTTTTCCTTTTTTTTAAAAAATTAACTTTATAAAAAAATTAAGTTAACTATTTATTTATTGGATAGAGACAGTGAGAAATCAAGAGGGAAGGGGTTGATAGGGATAGAGACAGACACCTGCAATACTGCTTCACCACTCGGAAAGCTTCCCTCCTGCAGGTGGGGACCAGGGGCTTGAACTTGCGTCCTTTTGCATTGTAACATATGCACTTAATCAGGTGTGCCACCATTGGCCTCCATGTTTTTTCTTTATTTTATAGGACATAGAGAAATTGAGAGATAAAGAGGGAGAGAAAGATAGACACCTGTAGACCTACTTCATTACTTGTGAGGCTTCCCTCCTACCCCCCACAGGTGGGGAGAAGGTGTGCTCAACTAGGTGTGCCAGTGCCCAGTACCTGAAAGTTAGCTTTTTTTTTTTCCTCCAGGGTTATTGCTGGGGCTCGGTACCTGCACCATGAACCCACTGCTCCTAGAGACCATTTTTTCCCCTTTTGTTGCCCTTGTTTTATTATTGTGGTTATTATTATTGTTGTTGTTGATGACAGAGAGAAATGGAGAGAGGAGGGGAAGACAGAGAGGGGGAGAGAAAGATAGACACCTGCAGACCTGCTTCACCGCCTGTGAAGCATCCTTAAGCTGGTCCTTGCACTTGGCGACATGTGCACTTAACCCTCTGCACTACCACCCAACTACTAAGGCTAGCTTTTTTTGTTGCAGATTATTATTGTCATCATTACTAATTATTTTTGCATAACCATTATGTTATTTCCCGACTAGTGTATGTATTATGTACATACATATGTATGTATGTACTAGTGTATGTTGTATTTGGATAGAACAGAGAGAAATGGAGAGAGGAGGGGAAGACAGAGACATACACCTCGAGCTGGGGGCTTGAACTGGGATCCTTATGCTGGTCCTTGCGCTTCACACCACATGTGTTTAACCCGCTGGACTACCACCCGACTCCCCCCCCTTTCTATTTATTTATTTATTTGTTTATAATATTTATTTATTTTCCCTTTTGTTGCCCTTGTTTTATTGTTGTAGTTATTATTGTTGTTACATATGTCGTCATTGTTAGGTAGGACAGAGAGAAATAAGGGAGAGGAGGGGAAGACAGAGAGAGGGAGATAAAGACACCTGCAGACCTGCTTCACCATTTGTTAACCGACCCCCCTGAAGGTGGGGAGCTAGGGGCTCGAACCGGGATCCTTATGATGGACCTGAAGCTTTGTGCCATGTGTGCTTAACCCACAGAACTACTGCCCGACTCCCCCCTTTCTATTTCTTTTTTTTCTACTTTATTTTATTTTGTTGTTTTTTTAAAATTTATTTTCCCTTTTGTTGCCCTTGTTTTTTTTATTGTTGTTGTAGTTATTATTGTTGTTGTTATTGATGTAATTGTTGGATAGGACAGTAAGAAATGGAGAGAGGAGGAGAAGACAGAGGGGGAGAGAAAGATAGACACCTGCAGACCTGCTTCACCGCCTGTGAAGAGACTTCCCTGCAGGTGGGGAGCTGGTGGATCGAACCAGGATCCTTACGCCAGTCCTTGCGCTTTGCATCATGTGCGCTTAACCCACTGAGCTACCACCCGACTACCTCCTTTCTATTTCTTAACCATTGGTTGGCCTAGATCAAAATTTTATTATTTTTCTTAATTGTTCATTAACTATGACCACATATGAGTGAACTTATATACTTACCTTTCTCTGTTTTATTTACTTTTATATCACCCTCTAAGCCTACCCATAATGCAGGTGGTAGTATGCCATCTTTCTTTATTGCTGAATAGTATTTCACTATACATATAGATCTCATCTTCTTTGTCCATCTCTCAATCAGGTTGCTTATAATTCAAATCATTTATATATGGGGTTGGATTCTTCGCTGTCAGTAGGACATCCAGATTGCCTTAGGTTATGTTACTGTTTTCCTTCTAGTTCTATAGACTGATCCAGAAATGCTTACCTTGTTTACTTCTACCCTTCTGATAACCATCGTAATTTTCTCAGGCTCTGAGTTTATCTTTTTATTTATTTATTTATATTGTTTTAAATATTTTATATTTATTCATTCATTCATTTATTTTCCCTTTTGTTGCCCTTGTTTTTTATTGTTGTTGTAGTTATTATTGTTGTTGTTATTTATATCATTATTAGATAGGACAGAGAAATGGAGAGAGGAGGGGAAGACGGGGGGGAGAGAAAGAGAGACACCTGCAGACCTGCTTCACCGCGTGAAAGCAACTCCCTGCTTGGGGCGCGGGCTCGAACCGGGATCCTTACACCGGTCCTTGCGCTTTGTGCCACCTGCGCTTAACCTGTTGCGCTACCACCCGACTCCCTGTCTTTTTATTTTACTGAATATAATCACTTCCAGTTTTATCCATTTTGTTCTGAAGATTACAGTCATTTTAGTTGCAAAGTAGTAATTCATTGACTATATATACCTCATGACTTATGTACACACTCATCTGTTGTTGGGCATTTAGGTTGATTCCATATTTTGTCTATTGTGAATAGTACAGCTAGGGACATAAAGATACATGCATTCTTTTTTTTAAAATTTATTTATTCCTTTTTGTTGCCCTTGTTGTTTCATTGCTGTAGTTATTATTGTTGTTGTTATTGATAACATCTTTGGCTAGGACAGAGAGAGAAATGGAGAAGGGGAAGACAGAGAGGGGTAGAGAAAGACAGACACCTGCAGACCTGCTTCACCGCCTGTGAAGGGACGCCCCCGCAGGTGGGGAGCCGGGTGCTTGAACCAGGATCCTTATGCCGGTCCTTGCACTATGCGCCACCTGTGCTTAACTTGCTGCGCTACCACCCGACTCACAAAGATACATGTATTCTTTTGAATTATGTTTTCATGTCTTTTGAATATATGCCTAGGAGTGGTGTGAACTAGATCATTAGGTATTTGTATTTTTATTTGAAAAACAACCTATGTTTCTTATCAGTAGTCATGAATTACTATGAGTTCATCCTGAGTTACAGTAAAAATCAGAAAATAATATCCTTACATGGGGAATCAGGCTGTAGCGCAGCGGGTTAAGCGCAAGTGGCACAAAGTTCGAGCCCCTGGCTCCCCACTTACAAGTGAATCGCTTCACAGGTGGTGAAGCAGGTCTGCAGATGTCTGTCTTTCTCTGCCCCTCTCTGTCCTGTTTAACAATGATGACATCAATAACAGCAACAATAATAACTACATCAACAATTAAAAAAAACAAAAGCAACAAATGGGAAAATAAATAATTAAAATAAAAATATCCCTACATGGGTAAAACCTGAAATCCACCTCTTTCTATAATCCCACACTTAGCCATATGACTGCATACACATTCACAGTGACTTTGTTAGAACTGTATACTGTCCAGTGGCATACTATGCAGTTAAAAAGAATGCAACAGCTACACACACACACACACACACACACACACACACATACACATCACATGAAAAAGACACAAAATTGTATAGCATATTACCATTTGTATTTTAAACACACCATGCATTTAAAATGTATGCTTGTACATTTGTGTAGAATATTGTATAAGGTGGTTAAAATAGATAATAATAGTTGCCTTTGAGGGAAGCTGAATGAGAGAAAATTTTAAGAGAATACTAATTTTTTATTAGTGATTTAATATTGGCTTATGAAATTACAAGATAACAGGAGAACAATTCAACACTGTCCCACCACCAGAGTTCTATGTCCCTATTCCCTCCACTGGAAACTGCAATGGTTCTCCCAAGGCCACAAATATGGGTTAACTATTCTTTTTTCTAGCTTTTTCTTTTTTAAAAAAGTATTTATTTATGGGAGTTGAGTGGTCCGCAGTGGGCTAAATGCACGTGGCGCCAAGCACAAGGACCAGCATAATCACAGTTCAAGCCCCCGGCTACCCACCTGGAGGGGAGTCACTTGACAATCAGTGAAGCAGGTCTGCAGGTGTCTTTGTCTTCCCCTCCTCTCTCCATTTCTCTCTGTCCTATCCAACAATGATGACATCATCAACAACAACAATAAAGATAACTACAACAATATAAAAAAAGGAAAAGAAAAAAGAAATTTATTTTGGCTAGAGAGAAGTTGAGAGGGGAGGAGGAGATTTGTGGACTGAGGGCTTGAACCTGGGTTCCTGTGCATTGTAATGTGTGTGCTCAACCAGATGCGCCACCACCCAACCCCTTGACTGTTATTTCTTTGTTGGTTGGGTCGGTCGGGTCGGTTGAGTCAGTCAGTCAGTCAGCCTATCTGTCTGTCTGTCTCTATTTATTTATATTTTTGCCCATATTTTTCATATGGTCCTGCCTTCTCTTCCTTTCTAAGTCACCTATTACAACTTCTGAATGTGTTTTCTTTTCTCCTCTTCTCTCTCTGGACTGTGATGAAATTGGGTTTCAGAGCCCTCTAGTCATCTTCCTCTAACATTATGAGAATTATTATTTATTTATTTTGCCTCCAGGGTTATCGCTGTTTTTTTCCCATTTTGGTGTGGTTGTTGTTGCATAGGACAGAGAAATTGAGAGAAGAGGGGAAGATAGAGATGGGGAGAGAAAGATAAACACCTGCAGACCTACTCCACTGCTTGTGAAGTTATGCCCCTGCAGGTGGGGAGCCAGTCCTTGTGCTTTGTACTATATTATGTGCTTAACCTGTGTGCCACTGCCAAGCCCCCCAAAAAATTATTTTTAAAAACCAATGAGTCGAATTGATTAGAAAAAAATTAGGAATTAGTGTATATTTTCTTTTTTAAATGTTTTTATTTTTAAATATTTTATTTATTTAATTTTAATGAGAGAGAGAGATACACAAAGAAAAAGTCACAGAAAGACCAGAGCACTGCTCATCTCTGGCTTATGGTGGTGCTGGGGATTGTGCCTGGGACCTTACCGCCTCATTAATGAGAATCTGCATAACCATTATGCTGTCTCCCTCACCCTAGTGTATATTTTCTTAAGTAGCTTCTTTACTGTAACCATTTTTTTAAAAAGTTTTTAAGATCTTTTTAAATTTTTTTTATTATCTTTATTTATTTATTGGATAGAGACAGAAATCGAGCAGAAGGGAGAGATAGAGAGCGAAAGAGACAGAGAGACACCTGCAACCCTGCTTTACCACTTGCAGGTGGGGATTGGGGGCTTGAACCTGGGTCCTTGCGCATTGCAACATGTGCGCTCAACCAAGTGTGCCACCATCCAGCCCCATTTCTTTTAAAAAAAAAAAAAAATCTTATCTTTATTTAAAAAAAAAATTCTTATCTTTAGAGATAGCAAGAGATGGAGAGAGGTGGGGGTTATAGTGAGAGAGACAGAGAGACATCTGTAGACCTGCTTCACTGCTTGTGAGTCTCTCCCCTTGCAGGTGGAGATCAGGGGCTTGAACTTGGGTCCTTAAGTACTGTAATGTGTGCACTTAACCAGGTTTGCCACCACTTGGCCCCTTGTAACTACTCTTATTTATTTATTTATTTTCCCTTTTGTTGCCCTTGTTTTTCAGTGTTGTTGTAGTTATTGATGCCGTCGTTGTTGGATAGGACAGAGAGAAATGGAGGGGGGGAAGACAGAGGGGGAAGAGAAAGAGAGACACCTGCAGACCTGTTTCATCTCCTGTGAAGCAACTCCCCTGCAGGTGGGGAGCCGGGGTCTCGAACTGGGATCCTTACACTGGTCCTTGCACTTTGCGCCACCTGCGCTTACCGGCTGCGCTACCGCCCAACTCCCGTAACCATTCTTTTAGAGGGATTCTCTCTGTCTCTCTTTTTTTTTTTTGACTCGGTATCCCATTGTTTTTATTTGTATTTCTCTGAAAATCAGGAATTGTATTTCTCTTGGTAAGTGTCACCTTTTTATTGATATAAATTATAGTTAGTGATAAGTACTAAGAAATCTCTTTGGTTTTTAAATTTGTTTTTAACTAGGGAAGTGCACAGCCAGATGGCATGAGACTTCTATCTTCCCAGTGTTCCAGACTTTTAAAAAACAAAGCATTATTGTGCAAGCCTGTCACTCAGACCAAGGCTATCTCTTGCAAACCACATACACAGCATAAGGAATGCCAAACAGGTATTTATCCCGTACTTTCTACATGTAGACATTTTGTTTTCTGCTTTGTTTTTAAGAAAAAAATAGAAATTCTTTGACAATTTATTAAATGTGGAAACACTCATTAATTCTTAGACCACATACTTTGAACCTCTAATTTACTCTTTTTATAACTACTGTCATTAATACTAATAACTACTAAATTGAATCCTTATGTGTGTAAGCATTCTGTGGAAAGTGTTTGATGTATGTGGGCAGTAGTATTTTTCAAAAGTATAATCAGGTTACTATAATTGCTAAGTACAAATTTAACTAAAAGGAATATATATGTATAGATGTGTGTGTGTGTGTGTGTGTGTGTGTGTATTTCTTTATTTATTTCTCTCTTTTTTAAATTTCTCTCTTTTTTTTTTTCTCCCCACCGGAGTACAGCTCAGCTCTGGCTTATGGCAGTGCTGGGAATTGAACCTGGGACCTTTGGTGTCTCAGGCATGAAAGTCTTTTTGCATAGTTATTATGCTATCTCCTCAGCCCAGGGCTAGTGATTTTAACCTTACCTTTTTTAAAGTGCTGTAAATTTATTTGTTGGCTACTTACTGTTAAGTCTAAGATGTTTATCAGGAAAGTTATTTGAATTCATACTTGAAAATATTGTAAACTATTGCTTCAACCCATGTTAACTGCTCTCAAATCCACTTTTCTTGTATTTTCAGTTACTCTCATAGTCTACTGTGCCCAAAGCACTTAAAGTTTGCTTTTACTGATAATTTTACTTCTCAGACTATACTGTATTAAAAAATCTAGTTTATCAACAGGTAACCATGAGTTTTTATGTAGAGTGCCTTTCTTTTGGTAGGAGTCAAGGAGAATCCTGTTTTCCTCTCTCAGTAAATTTGATTGTTTTAGATTCCTGTTAAAATGGTACACTCATTGTGTACATGAATTTATATTATATACACATTCACGTGTGGAAGGTAGTAAAGGATCTTGGACATCTATATGTGTGGGTATGTGTGTATTTATACACTTCTTTGAATTTCTAGATTACATATTGGATTGCTTTCTCTGTACTGTTGTAAATTACATTTTCATTTGACTTTGCATTGGAAACACCATCCCATGTCAATTTAAATATCCATTAAGAGTCTTACAGATGCATAGATCTATATCCCACTAAAACTGGACATTTTCTTTGCTCATTTAAAAAAATTAGTTAACTTTTTTGTTTTCACCAAAACACTGCTCAGCTCTGATTTGTGGTGGTGCTGGGTTTTGAACCTGGGAATTCTGGTAGCTCTGGCATGCAAATCCTGGCTGTAACACATTGAGCTATCTTCTATACCTATTACTTTTTTTTTTCCCCACAAGAGAGAGACCAAAGTGCCACTTTGTCACTCACAATATTATCTTTGCTTTTGTTTTTCTTGTTTGTATGTAGTGACAATCATGGAACCCAGGGCCACATGTGTACAAGACACATTACTACTGAATCACTTTAACCATATATATATAATCTTTTAAATTATCTTTATTTATTGGATAGAGACAGCCAGAAATTGAGAAGGGTGGGGGTGATAGAGAGGGAGAGGCAGGAGGCCGGGCAGTGGTGCACTGGGTTAAGTGCATATAGTATAAAGGGCAAGTACCTGTGTAAGGATCTGGGTTCAAGCCCCTTACTCCCCACCTGCAAGGGGTTGCTTCACAAGTGGTGAAACAGATATGCAGGTGTCTCTGTCTCCTCCTTCTCTATCTTCCCCATCCCTTTCAATTTCTCTCTGGCTTATTCAATAAAAATGGAAAAAATGGCTTCCAGGAACAATGGATTTTTAGAGCCAGCACTGAGCCCCAGTGATAACCCTGGAGGCAAAAAATAAATAAATAAATAAATAATAAATAGTGGTCCAGGAGGTGGCATAGTGGATAAAAAGTATTGGACTTTCAAGTGTGAAGTCCCGAGTTCAATCCCTGGCAGCACATGTACCAGAGTGATATCTGGTTCTTTCTCTCTCTTCTCCTATCATTTCTCATGAATAAATAAATAAAATCTTAAAAATAAATAGAGGCAGAGACACCAGCAGCACTGCTTTACTACTTGCAAAGCTTTCCCCCTTGCAAGTGGGGACCAGGGCTCAGACCCTCGTCCTTGCTCATTGTAATATGTGCACTCAACCAGATGCACCACCACCTGGCCCCTAACCATTTCTTTTTATCTCAACTTTAATTAAAAAAAAAAAAGTGAATGTCCAGAAAGATTGAAAATATAGAATAATGAATACCAGTAAAACTTTCATCTTATTTCACCAAACATTCACTTTTTCCATCATTTATTTTCACATTTTTCTCCTCTGAACTTTAAAAAAAAAAAAAAGTAATACTTTTTTGGTATCTTCAGTGGATTTCAGCTCTTAATTACAATAATGTCTTGAACATATAGCATTGCCAGTATACAACAGCCTATAGATTTTTAATGAATTTTTTAAAGTACTCATTATTATCGTAGAGATAGAGATCATTTCTGTGAAACATGCAGACCCAGACACACCACACCACACCCCACCCTACCCCACCCCACCACACCCCACACACCACACCACACCACACACCACACCACACCACACCACACCACACCACACCACACCACACCACACCACACCACACCACACCACACCACACCACACACCACACACACACTCCCCCTCAGTACTTCTCTGCTCTGTGTTTTAGCATATGTGGTGGTAGGGATCAAACCCAGGTCTCATGCAAGCAAGTCTAGCTCTTTATCTCTGAGCTACCTCCCCAGCTACCATAGACTACAGTTTTTCTCCAATTAGTGACCAGACTTTAGGCAAAAGAGAAATTCAGTTTCTAATGGCATCATATTTTGTGTTTAAATGCTAATGCATTCTTTTGAAAAACACAGTAGTAAAATAAAAGTTTTTTAAGTGTATAGGGGAAATTATAAAAAGTGTTGCTTACTTGTTTTTGAAAATAATAGTGATTCAAATATTTCATTCAGATTTGCCCATGCCGAATGAGAAAAGTGATTCAGAACTTGATTCTCCACCTGAAAAGAAACAAAGAATAGGTTTTTTCCAGATGTCTGATGCAGAATATTTAAAAGTTGGTTGTATTATCTGTCCTGGATCAAAAGAAAATTCACCAATGCTACAATGTGTCATTTGTGGAGAAATCTTACCCAGTGAAAACATGAAGCCAGCAAATCTTTCTCATCATTTGAAGACAAAACATTCAGAATTAGAAAACAAACCTGTGTCTTTTTTTGAACAAAAATCTCTTGAAATGGAATGCCAAAATAGTTCTTTTAAGACGTGCTTCCTAGTTGATAAATCACTTGTGAAAGCTTCTTATTTAGTTGCCTTTCAAATTGCTGCCAATAAGAAGTCACTTTCTATTGCTGAAGAATCAATTAAACCATATTTAGTAGACATGTATTCAGAAGTTTGGGGTTCAGATGCTGGAGACAAAATGAAAAACATTCCTCTTTCTAATAATATGATTGGACTCAGAATCGATGAACTGTCTGCAGATATTGAAGATCAGCTGATTCAAAAAGTCAGAGAGTCAAAATGGTTTGCCCTTCAGATAGATGAATCATCTGAAATCTCAAATATCAGTCTTCTTTTGTGCTATGTCCGTTACATTGATTATGATAGCAGTGATATAAAAGAAGAATTATTATGTTGCATTGAAATGCCTTCTCAAATAACTGATTTTGAAATATTTGTTTTAATAAATAAATATATTGCTAGTAAGTCTCTGAATTGGAAACATTGTGTTGGTCTCTGTACAGATGGAGCTACAAGCATGATTGGCAGGTGTTCTGATTTAAGGGCAAAGATTCAGGAAGTTGCCATGAATACAGTGGCATTTACACATTGTTTAATTCATCGCGAACATTTAGTAGCAGAGAAGTTGGCTCCCTCCTTACATCAAATTCTTTTGCAGTCAGCAGAAATTCTAAGCTTTGTAAAAAGAAATGCATTGAATTCACGTATGTTCAAAATTTTGTGTGAAGAAACAGGATCTGAGTGTGTAAATTTACCACTAAATGCAGAAGTACGTTGGATGTCAAAAGGGAGAATTTTAACAAGATTATTTGAATTACGGCATGAAATTGAAATTTTTTTAAATCAAAAGCATTCGGATTTGGCCAAGTATTTTCGTGATGAGGAATGGGTTGCAAAGCTGGCTTATTTGTCAGATATTTTCTCACTTATAAATGAATTAAATTTAAGTCTCCAAGGAACTATGACTACTCTCTTCAATTTGTATAATAAAATGGATGTATTTAAGGAAAAGCTGAAAATGTGGTTGAAGCGCATACAAGAGGATAATTATGACATGTTCCCCTCATTTTCTGAATTCTCAAATTCTTCAGCCTTACATAAGAAAAGTATTGCGTGCATTATTGCTGAGCATCTGGAAGGACTTTCTCACATGTTCAATGACTGTTACCCACCAGAAGAAGACTTGCTTTCAGGAAATTTGTGGATAACTAATCCTTTCATGAATCACCAAAATAATAATCTTACGGACTCTGAAGAAGAAAAACTAACACAGTTATCTTCAGATTTAAGATTACAATCAGTATTTAAATCAATGTCTATAACTCAGTTTTGGATAAATACAAGAACAAGTTACCCAGAACTCCATGAAAAGGCAATGAAATTTTTATTGCCCTTTTCAACTATTTATTTATGTGATGCTACATTTTCAGCTTTAACTGAGTCAAAACAAAGAAATCTGTTGTTTTCTGGCCCTGCCCTAAGACTTGCAGTCACATCTTTAATTCCAAGGATAGAAAAATTAGTAAAAGAAAGAGAATAGCAAAGCATACTAATTATTATCAAAGTCTATTAAGTTTTGTATGGGATAGTTATCTTAAAATATAATTTCATAATGTGGATGTGATTTCAGTGATTAAATAAGTGTTTTAATAATCATTCTCTTTGTTGATGAATTTAATAATGATGTATGTATATAATTATATTTTAAAAGTACAAGGTAGAGACCAGCTATTGTATGGGTTTATTATATAGCTTGGGTTAATGACAAAGAGATAATGAAAGGCCCTGTTTATAATGGAATATAAACATTTAAGTTTTGAAACAGCTTGACCTTGAGAAATACATGAGAAATTATGTCTGACCTGGTCAGCTACTAATCTCAACAAATTGTGAAATAGGTGGGAAAACATTTAAGTAGCTTGGTGGGGGAAATAGAATCAACAGGAGTTTGAGATATATATTAGGTGCTTGTCTGACTCACTAGACCATGGCTTGAAAAAAGTTTTTTGTTTTTTTTTATTTGCCAGTAGGGTTATGGCAGGATTTGATGCCTGTATGAAGACTCTGTTATACCTGATGGCCATTTCTTTTTTCTTTTTTACTTTTTTGATAGAGGGTAAGACAGAAGGAAAGAGAGACAGAAAGAGTAAACCTGCAGCATTGGTCCACTGCTATTGAAGCTTTTCACCTACAGTAGGGATTGGGGGCTTGAACCAGGTCCTCAGGCTTGCCAACACCCATCCCTGAATTTTTATTTTAAGAGAGCTCACGCACACGAGAGAGAGAATATGAGAACAAATGTGAAAGAGAACACACATCAGAGTTTGCTTCAGTGTAGTGGGGGCTGGGCTTGAACGTGGGTGGAACACATGGCAAAGCAGCACACTATCCAAGGGAGCTATTTTACAGGCCCAAAAAACACTTTTTAGTAGTAACCATTTTAGGTTTTGCAGGCCAGTTACTCAGTTTTGCAGCTGCAGACAATACATAGATGAATATGGCTGTGTAAAACTTTATGGTCACTGAAATATGACTTGTAAAATAATTTTTAAGTCAGGGGAAGTAGCATAATGGTTATGCAAAAAGACTTTCATGCCTGAGGCTCCAGAGTCCCAGGTTCAATGCTCCTACACCATCATAAGCCAGACCTGAGTAGTGCTCTGGAAAGAAAAAAAATTTTTTTTTCATAGATCATGAAAGTTACTTTAGATTGTATATGTGTGTGTGATTATAAAATGTAAACAAACAGCTGAGGAGAAGAAGGTTTATAAAAACTTGAACAGATTTGTCACATAGCTTGCCCATCCCAGATCTAGACGGACATGTAGGTAAGAACAAGATGGGTCAAGAGTGAGTAAACTGTAGGGTATTGTTCAGTGAAAGCCTCTATTCCAATGGCATGTATCTTGAATTTTTAAACACTTTTAAAATGTTAGTTTCTGCTTGGAGAAATTATAGGGGGATGTATGCTGACTTTTGGATTTATCACTAATCTTTTTCTATCACTAATCTTTTTAAATATTTATTCCCTTTTGTTGCCCTTGTTTTATTGTTGTTGTTGATGTTGATGTCGTCGTTGTTGGGTAGGACAGAGAGAAATGGAGAGAGGAGGGGAAGACAGAGACGGGGAGAGAAAGACACCTGCAGACCTGCTTCACCTCTTATGAAGCAACTCCCCTGCAGGTGGGGAGCCAGGGGCTCAAACCGGCCCTTGTGCTTAACCTGGTGCATTGCCACCCGACTCCCTTCACTAATCTTTTTATAAATTAACACACATAGGGAGTCGGGTGGTACTGCAGTGGGTTAAGTGCACGTGGCACAAAGCTCAAGGGCCAGCATTAAGGATCCCGGTTCAAGCCCCCGGCTCCCCACCTGCAGGGGAGTCACTTCACAGGTGGTGAAGCAGGTCTGCAGGTGTCTGTCTTTCTCCCCCCCCTGTCTTCCCCTCTTCTCTCTCCATTTCTCTCTGTCCTAGCCAACAACGATGACATCAATAGCAACAATAATAGCTACAACAATAAAAAACCAACAAGGGCAACAAAAGGGAATAAAAAAAATTAACACACACATAAGAGAGGCAGAGAAAAGAGACACAGCACTGAAGCTTCATTCAGTTTGGTGGGGACAGATTCCAACCTGGTTTGCACACAGTGCAAAGCAGCAAGCAGCACTCTAGCCAAGTGATCTGTTTCATCAGCCCCACAAATAACTTTTTGATCTGTTACATGTGCCAGGCACTGACAGACTGGCTACAGACTCAGAAGGACTGATAAGAGGTGTAAGACAGATTATCCTGAGGCCCAGGTAGGTTAGGTGACTGCTTAGATGGCAGAATTAATGTGGCACCAGCAGAAAAGCAGCATAGACAGGAAAGAGCTCTATTTGAACTCTCAAAAGAAGAATTAAAATAAGTTGTTTTTTTTTTTTTTTTTTAATCTGAGCACTGCTCAGCATTGGTTTATGGTGGTTCTGGGGATTAAACCTGGGACCTTGGAGCTTCAGGCATGAAAGTCTTGCAGAGCCATTATGTTGTCTCCCCAGTCCAAGAAAGAGATCACTCTGAGAGCCACCTTCCTGGTATTTGTGGTGTCCTGTACTGGCTGGGTGACCAGAGACTTGCCCTGAGTTCAAAGGGCTCTGTTTAGTGAGTCAAGAACCTGCAGACCTCAGTGACCCATCTGTGGGGCTGTCCTGCCCAAGTGCCTGCTGGGAAATTGTGCAGATGCAGTCACATCTGCCATGTTGTCCCCTTAGGCTATTGCTAGTTCTCCCGAGAGTTCGGACATTCTCAGAGCCGCCATGTTGTGCCCTCAGGGCATTGTCTATTCCTTAGATATTTGGAGTGCTTTGGTTACTCCTTCCCCTCCCATTCTCGCAAGAGCTGCTCCCATAAAAGCCCTTCTTGTTCCGCACCTCTCTCTCTCTCTCTCTCTCTCTCTCTCTCTCTCTCTCTCGCAGGCCCTTCACTTCTGTGTTTAGAAGCAGGAAAGGTTGCTGCCTGAGGCGGCCATTTTTGCTACCTCCCCGTGGCCCAACCTGCTTCTCTCTCACCCAACTCTGAGGTGCCAGCTAAAGATTTGTGCTCCCTCTTCACTCCAGATCTCCTCTCTCTCTTCTTCACCGTGGCTCAACAAGTGCCCTTACCTCCTGCAGCAGCCACTGGGGCAGAGGGTGGCGACACCTCCTGAAGACGCCCCACCCCCACCCCCCAGCGTCTTCCGCGGAGGGATGCACAGGGCAGGCGGCTGGCGGAAACTCTGGAGGCCATGGTGCCCTCCGCTCTGCGCATCCTACTGGGCGCCTTCTTCACGCTCACTGGGGCTGCCAAGCTCTCCCCACTGATCTCGGCTCCCATGTCTGGGCAGATGGTAATCGATGAGGCGTGGGTTCCGGGGTCGGGCCGAGCCCGGGACGGTTCTAGGCCCAAGGCGTTACCTGGGCGCCTCCACCTGCCTTGCGGGGCCTGTGTCCAGGGTGCAGCTGGGTCTGGGAACAGCGTGTGAACCTCGGCCCTGATGCGGGCTCAATCCTGGGCAGTTCCTCGGAACTCTTTCTATTTTCCATTGACGGAAGGGGCCGCCCAGGCAGGACTGGGAGGAACATGGAAGGGAAAAAAATTTGAGTTTCCTCACTTCCTTCATCCATTTCCTGAGTTCTTGGGACGTTTGTGAGGCAGGAAGTTATTAATCCCCTCTTAACAGGTAAGAAACCCAACCCAAAGGTGTATTGTCTGCTAAAGTCAGGAAATAGGAACAAAGTTAGACTCACTCCTGAATCAGAACACAAGAGGGTCCTTTCAATGGAAGGAGGCCTAGAAGTTGCCCTTCTTTCTCTTGTCTAGTTCCAGACTCAGGCAAGCCTTTACATCCTGCACATCAGTCTTCCTAATCTCCCAAATAAATCACATTGGGAAACTCCTGCCATCCAGTCTCTCTTGGACCTGGATCCTTCCTTTCTGGCTAGGGTGATGGGTTTGGAGAAGTACATCCCCAAAGCCAGACAACCCAACAGCTTTCTGGAAGTGCTGAATAGGGGAGGTAGAGCTGAGGTGGGGAGCAGGGAAATGTAGCAAACCTGAGGGTCAGGGTGTAGCTGTGGTGACAGCAGGTAGAGCCTCACTAAGACGAGTTACTGAATCCCCTTAATTTTACTTGTGTTGTCTGTTTTAATGAGATCCAGGACCCAATATAGGATATTCAAAGAGGAGGCTGCTGGGCAGTGGCACACCTGGTTGAATGTGCCTGTTATAATGTGTAAAGAAAGACTGGGTTCAAGTTTCTGCCCCCTACCTGTGGAGGTGAGGGGGGCATTTCACCAGCAGTGAAGCAATGTGCAGGTCTGTTTTTCTATCTCACTTGCTATCTCCCTCTTCACTTTCAATATCTGTGTCTTATCAAAGAAAAAAGAAAAAAAGGATATTCAGAGGAACGTATGATAAGCAAAGACCTGCCCTTTGTTCACCCTCCTCCCACGTCCAAATAGTCTCTTCATAGTAATGTGAAGAGAAACTAGGCCAGGGAAGAAGAGAAACTGTAGCATTCCCAAGACCTTACTAGATGAGGAAAACTAAGCTCAGCTCCATGCAGTTTCTGGCTGTGTTGTAAACACAGGTCTCATGGGAATATGATTCCATTTCTACACTGCCACCCAGCCCTATTCCTTGAAGACTAAATTTTGTTTCCTGGTTCCAGGTCTCAGATGCCCTGGGAGGCCCTCTCCTCTCTAGGCTGACCTGCAACCTGGAACTGACCTAGGATGGTATCTCCTTTGTTGGGAGAGTTGAGAGCACAGGCACAGAATGCCCTGTGGAGAGTTCTGGCAGTGAGCCCTTGGTGCGCATGACTGACAGGCATTCTTTTACTGATTTTAGAAAGCCCTGTTTGTACAGTTTGCTGAGGTATTCCCATTGAAGATATTCGGCTACCAGCCAGACCCCATATGTTACCAAGTGGCTGTGGGATGGTTGGAACTGCTGGCTGGGCTGCTGCTGGCTCTGGGCCCCCCGATGCTGCAAGAAATAAGCAACTTGCTTTTGACTCTGCTTATGATAGGTAAGGGGGCCCAACTGGGCTGGGGAAGTGGGGATTTCTAGGGAAGTTTGGTGGAAAGACTTGATTACTGCCACCTGTCCTCTGAACCAGGATCACTTTCTGCTTTTCTTTATTATTTTTAAAATATTCATTTTATGAGAGAAGAGGAGAAAGATCAAAACAGAGATCACTCTGGCACTTGCTATGCCTGGAATCAACCTTCTGCATGAGAGTTCAATACTTTATCCACTGCATCAACTCCCAGACTGTGGACAAGTACTTATTTTATTTTATTTTATTGGAGAGAGAAATTGAGAAGGAAGGGGAGATAGGGAGAGAGAGAGAGAGAGAGAGAGAGAGAGAGAGACCTGCAGTACTGTTTTACCACTCTTGAAGCTTCCCCTGTAGGGGGCTTAAAACAAATAATTAAGCATCGTAACATATATGCTCAACTGGGTGTGCCACTGCCTGGCTTTGGACAGGTATTTTTAAAACTTGATAATATTGCGGCTGGGGGAATGACTCAACTGGTGAAGTGTTGGGCTTGAATGCCTGAGGTTCTTGGGCCACATTCCCTAGGACTGCCTGTACCAGGTATGCTCTGGCTTCTTTGCCCTCTCTCGTGAACTATCAATACAATAAATCTTTTTTTTAAAAAAAATATTTTTTATATTTATTTTCCCTTTTGTTGCCCTTGTTGCTTTTTTATTGTTGTAGTTATTGTTGTTGATATTGTTGTTGGATAGGCCAGAGAGAAATGGAGAGAGGAGGGGAAGAAAGAGAGGAGAGAAAGATAGACACCTGCAGACCTGCTTCACCGCCTATGAAGCAACTCCCCTGCAGGTGGGGAGTGGCGGGCTCAAACCTGGATCCTTCCTCCAGTCCTTGTACTTTGCGCCACATGCGCTTAGCCTGCTGCGCTACCGCCCAACTACCAAATCTTTTTTTTTTTAATGTGATATATGGGTGGGGGGAGACAATATAATGGTTAAACAAACAAACTCTAATGCCTGAGGCTCTGAGGTCACAGCTTTTAATCCCCCACACCACCGTAAGCCAGAGCTGAGCAATACTCTGGTAAAAATAAACCAATCAATCAATCAATAATAAAAGCTTTAAAAGTGGTCTGGGAGGTGGTGCAGTGGCTAAAGCGTTGGACTTTCAAGCATGAGGTCCTGAGTTCAATTCTTTTTTTTTTTTTTTTTCCTCCAGGGTTATTGCTGGTCTCGGTGCCTGCACCATGAATCCACCGCTCCTGGAGGCCATTTTTTCCCCTTTTTGTTGCCCTAGTTGTTGCAGCCTCGTTGCGGTTATTATTGCCATTGTTGACGTAGCTTTGTTGTTGGATAGGACAGAGAGAAATGGAGAGAGGAGGGGAAGACAGAGAGAGAGGGGAGAGAAAGATAGACACCTGCAGACCTGCTTCACCGCCTGAAGCGAGTCCCCTGCAGGTGGGGAGCCGGGGGCTCGAACCGGGATCCTTACAACAGTCCCTGAGCTTTGCGCCACGTGCGCTTAACCCACTGCGCCACCGCCCGACTCCCTCTGAGTTCAATTCTTGGCAGCATATGTACCAGAGTGTTGTCTGGTTCTCTCTCTCACCTCCTATCTTCTTTGTGAATAAACAAAATCTTCTAAAACTCTTTGTCAAATAATACCTTCTAGTCCATTGCCCATAATAACTCATATGGTATTCCATTGCTAGGCTATATTGCAACTGAAAAGCCCCCACCCTTTTTTCCCTATCCCTACCTCTGGAATGGAGGAACAGCTGCTATTTTACTTACATGTTTGACAGGTGGGGACAGAGAGCAGTGAAGCTGAGCCCACTGTACAGAAAGGCAGCGAATTTCCATGGGACAGTCAGTCTTAGAGGAGCCCCTCATAGCAGCTCTGCTCACAGGCTCTTCCCATAGGAACTGTTGATGTACAAGGGCAGCTGCTTCAAAGGCCAGACATCTTCAGGCTCTTCTGTATCCCCTGGCCATGTATCACAATGCTACTACTACCACAGCTCCACAGTTTGCTTGCTGCCATTATTGTTATTATTATTATTAGTAGTAGTAGTAGTAATAGTAGTAGTGGTAGTAGTAATACCAGAGCACTGCTCAGCTCTAGCTTGTGGTGGATTGAACTTGGGAATTTGGAGCCTCAGGCATGAGTGTCTCTTTGCATAACCATTATGCTATCTACCCTCCCTCCCAGCTTTCTATCTCTGGGTTTCCCTCTCACCTTACCACCAAGCAAGGGCCTCCTTCTCTCCAGGAAGATTAAAAGGACGACAGATTTGTTCCAAAATGCCCATTTGCCCACCTGTCTCTATTTGGCAGGGTTGTTCCTGTCTGTTGCCCTTGAGATGGGCTACAACAGTTCAAGTAACTTCTAATTCCTTTTTTTTTTTTTTATTAAAGAAAGGATTAATTAACAAAACCATAGGGTAGGAGGGGTACAACTCCACACAATTCCCACCGCCCAATCTCCATATCCCACCCCCTCCCCCGATAGCTTTCCCATTCTCTATCCCTCTGGGAGCATGGACCCAGGGTCATTGAGGGTTGCAGAATGTAGAAGGTCTGGCTTCTGTAATTGCTTCCTCGCTGAACATGGGCGTTGACTGGTCGGTCCATACTCCCAGTCTGCCTCTCTCTTTCCCTAGTAGGATGGGTCTCTGGGGAAGCTGAGCTCCAGGACACATTGGTGGTGTCTTCAATCCAGGGAAGTCTGGCCGGCATCCTGATGACACCTGGAACCTGGTGACTGAAAAGAGAGTTAACATACAAAGCCAAACAAATTGTTGAGCAATCATGGACCCAAAGCTTGGAAAAGTGGAGAGGAAGTATTAGGGAGGTACTCACTGCAAACTCTAGTGTACTTCTGCTTTCTTACTTTGGTGCCATACTCCAAACTCAGTCAATTTCTGCTTTGCGTTTCTACTTCTTTTTTTTTTTTTTTTTACATGCATAACATTCCCCAGATTCCCATTTAGCAATACAACCCCCACTATTTCATTCATCATTTTTCATGGACCTGTATTCTCCCCACCCACCCACCCACCCCAGAGTCTTTTACTTTGGTGTAATACTCCAATTCCATTTCAGGTTCGACTTGTGTTTTCTTTTCTAATCTTGTTTTTCAACTTCGGCCTGAGAGTGAGATCATCCCTAATTCCTGGTTATGCTGAGAAACCAGAGAACTCTAACTATAACTAGTTTAGGGTATATATAGGTGTGTGTGTGTGTGTGTGTGTGTGTGTGTGTGAGAGAGAGAGAGAGAGATATGAGTGTAACTAGTATAGGATATGTGTATATTTGGGGTGCTAATGGAAGGAAGGGCTTAAGGTAGAGTGAATCAGCCTAGGCTGAAGAGCTGTTTTCAGAGAGCTCACTGTCCTCAGGGACCTTGCTTTCCATTCCAGGGGCTGTCTTCACTTTGGCATCTCTGAAGGCATCACTGAGCACCTATATTCCAGCCGTCACCTGCCTGGGGCTCCTGCTGCTGCTGGATAGCTACCATCTCTTAGTCTAAACTAAGAAGAAGATTCCAAGTACATTCAATGAATACCAGGAGTAGAGTGGCCTTTTCCTCTGCTTACTATGCTTCTGTGATAGCAGGAATGTGGTAGAATTCATAGCATCTGCCACCTGTTTACACATATGCGCAGGGTCAAATACAGCCAGTGTTGAAATGACATTTTGTTCAACTGGCCCTGGTTTCCTCCCTGTGACATTTGCTACTTTTTTTTAATGGGCACATGTTACACATGGTAACATCCCACATGTCATGTGAAACTAGACTATAAAAAGTTTAAATCACCAAAACTTTCAGTGTTCCAAAAGAACTATTTTCCATTACTTTTGCAACTGTGCCTTTGACCTTTTCTGTGCCTTTATACAGGTTTTTAAATGACAATCTCATTTTCATTTAAAAATAATCTTTATTAACTTCTGCTTTTAAAATCCATTCCATTGTAATACCATCCATTTTACCTAGCTGATGTTAATGGCTGCATAGTTTCATTGTAAGGATGTGCTATAATGGATTTGCTCAAGACCTCATTTAGGGAACAGATTACAGAGACTTGGGGAGGATTCTGGTACGAACACTCTCAGTTTATTTGGGGGTGGGCTTGGGTTTATATAGAGATTTAAAGAAAGAACATTCTTCAAATACAAAATTACAGGTTTCTTAAAGGTCAGCTTGCCCCTATGGTAGGGGGCTGGTATGACAAGAATTGATGCAGATACATAAAGGTCAAGATAATTAGTTTTCTGATGCAGGCATTTAATTACCCAAAGCCATCTGAGAGAAGAATAGGGGTTAAATCAGTTAAGGTAGATACAGAGAAGATAAACAAGATTTGATGTAAATTAAGGACATCAAAGGGCACTGTTAGGAGTGTGTGATAAGGTGTGTTCTCCTTTATGATCAGAAGGTGAGGTGAACTTTGAGCAAATGAACCTTAAAGCGGCAGCCATGTGGCTTGCCAGCAGGAAGAAACTAAGTGCAAGAGGTCTGCAGGTTTTCTGTGAGCCTGGGATGCTAACAAGGCTTAGTCTGGGAGACTTTTTCCCTCTTGGCTCATCTCTATGACGAGAGAGGCTAACAAGCAGGGTGTCTTTCCAGACCTCCATCCAAGGATGGTAGAGCTCCCCTAAGCTCTACCAAGCTTTCACATAGTCCCACACTTGTTATTATTGTTGTTGTTATTGATGTTGTCATTGTTGGATAAGACAGAGAAATGGAGAGAGGAGGGGAAGACAGAGGGGGGAGAGAAAGATAGACATCTGCAGACCTGCTTCACTGCCTCTGAAGCGACCCCCCTGTAGGTGGGGAGCCGGGGGCTCGAACTGGGATCCTTATTCCAGTTCTTGTGCTTTGTGCCATGTGTACTTAACTTGCTGCACTACCGCCCAACTCCTGTATACACATTTTAAAAAATTTATTTATTCCCTTTTGTTGCCCTTGTTGTTTTCCATATACACATTTTAAAAATGTTTTTAATACACATAAAAATTTACACATGGTAGAGTATAGGTATATGCATTTGCCTGTGTCCTTCTGAGCCACATGAGGTAGCTACTCCCATTCCATTTCCTCTCTGGCACTTAATGTTTTCAGAATAACAAAGATGGGCATTGAGTTGATAATCTGTAGCACTGTAGACTGCTCATCTCAGGCTGTGAGGTGGGGGAGTCTGTGCTCATTGACACCTCAGTGCTATTTCTTTCTTTCATAAAATGGTATTTATCATATCCCATAAAAACAATTTAAAAAATTGTAGGCTGTTGGGAGTCGGGCGGTAGCATAGCAGGTTAAGTGCAGGTGGCACAAAGCTCTAGGACTGGAGTAAGGACCCTGGTTCGAGCCCCGGGCTCCCCACCTGCAGGGGATTTGCTTCACAAGCAGTGAAGCAGGTCTGCAGGTGTCTGTCTTTCTCTTCTCCTCTCTCCATTTCTCTCTGTCCTATCCACCAACAACATCAATAATAAATTCAACAATAAAAACAATGGCAACAAAAGGAAATAAATTAAAAAATTGTGGGCTGTTATACACCTATAAAATGTACCAGCAATATTATATATTTAGTGTATTACTGGAATTAGAACTAAAGTCTACAGGATATACCAAGTTAAGAACCAAGTTATTTATTTTTTTTGCTTTAAAAAAATTTGGGAGGGAAGGAGTTTTGCAATAAATATTGCAAAATGTTAACATTTGGTGAACCTGCATGGAGATGGAGGACAGCCACCTCCACAGGATACAGCATTGTTAAAGATGGGTCAAAGGCTTGGGATGAATATAGAATTCCTAGGGATTCAGGTTGTGTGTGTGTGTGTGTGTGTGTGTGTATGTTTATGTGTAGTGTCTTAAGAAATATGGCTGTTATAGGATGCTTTACCTCAGAGGAGGACCATTTTAAAAGTGACATGCTTCCCTTAATAGTGAAAAAAAGGTTTCATTTTGTTTAAAATTTTCCTCTTTTTTTGCCTCCAGGGTTATTGCTGGGGCTTGGTGCCTGCACCACGAATTTGCTCCTGGAAGCCATTTTTTTCCCCTCCTTTTTGTTGCCCTTGTTGCTTTATCATAGTGGTTATTATCATTATTGTTGCCATTGTTTTTGGATAGGACAGAGAAAAATGGAGAGAGGAGGGGAAGACAGAGAGGGGGAGAGAAAGATAGACACCTGCAGACCTGCTTCACTGCCTGTGAAACAACCAACCCCCCTGCAGATGGGGAGCTGGGGCCTCTAACTGGGACCCTTGAGCCGGTCCTTGCACTTCACCACAATGTGCACTTAAACCACTGCACTACCGCCTGGCCCCCCTATTTTTTTCTTTTTCTTTTTTTTTAAAAATATTTTTATTTATTTATTATTGGATAGAGACAGAGAGAAATTGAGAGCAGTGAGGTTGAAAGAGAGGGAGAGAGACAGAGAGACACTTGCAGCTCTGCTTCACCATTTGTTAAGCTTTCCCCCTAAAGGCGGGGAACAGGGCCTTGAACCTGGCACCTTATGCAGTGTAATGTGTGTACTTAACCAGGTGTGCCACTGCCTGGCCCCCTATTTTTTTTCTTCATTTTAAGCTTTATTTTATTTGATAGAACAGAAAGAAATTGAGAGGAAAGGGGCATAGAGAGTGAGACAGAGACATCTATAGCACTGCTTCACTGCTTGTGAAGTTTTCCTTTCTGCAGGTGTCCCTCCTGTGGAAAAGGGGTTTATTTTAATTGATATTTCAGCAACTAGCCTACAGACTGCTTTGGGCGTAGAGACAATGGCTTTCTTGGTGTCCACAGGAGTGAAAGAATCGATTGCTTCATTTCATCTTCACTATAAAATGGCAGTTCTTGCTCTGACACTGTGAGCCACAAGTTAACACTTTGTTAGGTCTTCTTGTGTCTGTAAACACAGTAATGCAATCTATAGTGAAGATGTGTATAGCTATTTGCATTAGTACGTATATATACTAATATGCACATGTTATTATATAGGGGTAATATATATGGGTATGTGTAATATAGGCATACTGCCTATAACAAAATATTAAGGAAACTTAAAAAAAATCTCTATGTGGAGCCGGGTGGTGGCACATGTTATAATGTGCAAGGACCCAGGTTCAAGTCCCCAGCCCCCACCTGAAGGGGGAAAGCAGTAGTGAAGCAGTGCTGCAGGTGTCTCTTTTTCTTCCTCTCTATCCCCCCTTCCCTCTCAGTTTCTGGCTGTCTCTAGCCAATAAATAAAGATAATTTAAAAAAATTTTTTTAAAACCTCTATGCTTAAAATTGGAAGAGGAGAGGAGAGTGACACCAAAGCACCATTCTACCATCCATGGAATTTCCTTTGGTCCTGTCCTTGGTATTCCCAAGTGGTGCCAGGGATTGAACCCAGGTCCTCACTTAAAGTAAGACAATAAGACTTGTGCTCTACCCGCTCCCTCCTCCAAACTAATTCTGTCACACAGGAGATTCAGAGATAAAATAGTTGCAGTTTTTATGGTGGGTAAATTACTTAACAGTGACATAAAAGACAAAGAGTTCTCTCAACTTTCTACTCTGTTGCTTTCAATTTATTGACTACTGCCCTCAGCGATAATAGTTACAGCAGATCCAGCTGTAGCTTTGTACATAACCAAAGATGAAAAGAGAGAAAAAAACCTCTTTCAGGAGACCCCTAGGTACATTCCACTGACAAAGCCTGTGTCATGTACCCATTCCTAGACCAGTCACTGGTAAGGAGAATGGAATTCCATGATGGGCTTAAGACTATCAGCCCACACTGGTCAGCAAGGACTAAGAGAAGGCAGAAGCTGGGTTTTGCCATTTACTAGCTTATTTAAAAAATAGGGATAATAATGGTTAAGTACTTCACAGGGTTGCTGTAAGGATTTAGTGAGTTAAAAGTGCTTACAGTAGCGCTGGGCATATAATTAGCACTCAGTAGATGCTATTATTAAATATGGGTTTGTTCTACAGATGAGAAACAGACTCAGAAAGCTAAAGAGCCTTTGTGTCAGAACAGAGATGAGAATTAAGGCCTGATTGACTCTAGAATCTTCCTACTGTTCCAGCTACCAAAATTATAGGCATGACACCCTATACTCTTCCTTTTGGGGGTGGGTAGGGTGATCTGTCCAGTGAGGTTAAATTTGCCTTGCTTCCCTGAATTATCTCTCTGTGTGAACATTTTGGAGTCCATGAAAGTAGAGCCCAGAGCCTCTAGGTCCAGGCTTCTTACTATCTCCACCTCTTGCAGGATGCCACAGCCAGCCTGTCTTTCAGCTGGGACTTTGAGTAAAACCTCTTACAGCTGGCATGAGATTGAAGGTTCTTGTTAACCAGGGCTTGGCCTATACACTGATTAGCAGCTACAAGACTCCCAAGCTTGACTGCAGGGCTGACCCAGCAGCTGCAGAGAAGGCAGGATACGGGAGGAATGGGCTGACCAGCCGATGTTGAGAAGCAGTTGAGATTCTCAGCAGCAGGAGTGTCCAGAGCTCCAGCAGTACCTTCTCAATCCCAGGAGAAACCAGGCCTCAGGAAATGTGCCCCCAAACTGAGCCTAAACCCAGGCCAGGTCAACATAATGGTATTCAATTCCTTATACCTTTTTTTTTTCCTTATACCTTCTTATCTCCCTTCCTGTGTCCCCTTGCCTTACAGTGACACTCCCTTTCCTTGGGCTGCTGGCCACACCCCACAAACCCAGTTTACAGTTGTTACAGGTGGGCCCCAGCCCTTCTAGTTGTTGGGGCCCATTTTTCATGTTTTGTCCTGAGTTCAGTCAGTTGATGGGAAGGCCTGGGATGTGTGGGTGGGAGTGGATTCTGCCATCTCAGCTACATTTTAAAGCCAGATCCACCCCCAGGCTCCTAAGAGAGTTTCTGCAGCCAGAACAGCAAGAGGTAAGGGAGAATGATTTAGGGGAAGAAGTTCAGGGTGGACCAGCTGGAGAACAGAACCATGCTAGAGAGAGGAAGTGGTGGGTGGGGTGGAGGGAGAGGTACTCACTCAGGGATCCCAGAAAGGACTGAAATCTGAGAGGTTCAAAAGAAAAGATGCAAATTTTGGATTGAAAGAACTGAGTTTTAGGACATTGTAGAGGAGTGTTTATGTGCCAAATATAAGCAGAGGGTATTGGCTTATACATTTATCCCTTCTGAGAAGAGAATAGGGATATGCCCAGATGTCTTTGTGCTGTTTGCTTGAGCTGTTTGTGTCTCTAAAGCTGTATGTGTGCCTGTGTGGGTGTAAACATTTGTCTGTATGCTGCCTAGAGGGGAAGGGAGTTAATGGTTATGAAGTATTTCCCCGGTGTCAGCCATAGCACTCATAGTTTTACTTATGTTTTCTCATAATCCTCCCAACAACCCTGTGAGGTAGGTATTTTAATCTCCATTTTACAGCAGAGAAGACAGGCAGGGTGAAGCTGGGGTATTTTTCCAAGGTCACATGGCAAGTAAGTGCGTGTATCTAGATTCTGCCTGACACAATCCCAGGACTGTAGGCTAAAAAGTTGTGAGTCATCAACGAAGTGTGGTCAAAAGATGAGAGGGAAGGAAAGAGACTAGAAGGTCTGAAAGGTCTTTAGAGACCTGCTGAAGGTGCTTCAAGCAAATCCAAAGTGGACCTTCACACAGGCAAGTTCTAGGCTTGTCCTCTAGGTTTTTGCACCATAAAACCATTGCTCCACCCTTTTTCTCTGTCTTTTATTAGTTATTTAATACTAATTTACAAAATTACAAGGTAACAGAGATACAACCCCACACTGTTCCCACCACCAGAGTTCTGAATCCCCAATCCCTCCATTGTAAGCCACAGCAGTTCTCCTAAGGTTGTAGATAAGGGTTAACTATTATTTCTACAACTGTCTGTCTATATTTGTGTATATTTGCCCCCCCCCCCTTTTTTGGACCTCTAGGATTATTGCTGGGGCTCGGTGCCTGCACTATGAATCCACTGCTCCTGGAGGCCATTTTCTGCATTTTGTTGCCCTTGTAGTCATAATTGTTGCTATTATAGCTGTTGTTTATATTTGCCCATTTTTTTAAAGGTTGCCTCTTCTCTTCCTTTCCAAGTCACACATACTATATCCAAATGTGCCTTCCCTTTTCCTCTTCTCTCTCAGGGTCCTGATGGAGTTGGAGTTCAGAGCCCTCTGGTCATCTTCCTCCTATCATTTCTCCCCCATTGGAAGTGGTTCCATTCTTTCTACACTGGTCTGGATGATACACAGATGAGGGAAGCTTGGGCTTTTTCTAGGCAGTACTCTATAGTCCATCTTGGTTTCTTGGAATTCCCTGTTGGTTCAGCCTTACTTGGGCTTAATATGCATGCATGTTCCCCCATATATTTAGGCCATGTATCTGTTGACGGTTACCTCCAACTTCCCAGTCACCAAGGTTGTAAATTTCCAGGCTCTTCAAGTTTCTTCCTCACTTCCCCTGGCTTGTCACCAAATCCACCAGACTTCTAATCATTCTGAAGCACATACCCCTCTTCCCTATTCCCAGCTGCTGCAGGGTGAACTTATCTCTCATATGCACGTCCTTGTTTCTGGGAGCTTCAGTTTAGCCAGGTCTACGGGAGAGGGTGCTGGGTGTGTGTGTGTGTGTGTGTGTGTGTGTGTGTGTGTGTGTGTGTGTGTCTATTCTGGCTGACCTACAAAAGAGGGTGCTGGGTGTGTGTGTGTTATTTTGTGTGTGTGTCTATTCTGGCTGACCTCCACAGTGATCTCTTTTCATCTTTCTTATTCCAAGGTCTGAGATGAACAGCAGTGTTGAGGATCTGGCTGCTGGGATGATCCTGCTTGTTTCATTGTGGTGTCCACGGCCTACGCCTTGGCGCTGGGCCTGAGGCTGCCAACCAATGTGGCTGCACTGGCAGTGTTTGTCTGCAGCAGCAGGAGCCTAAGTCAGGCCCTGCGCCTCTACCTGCTCAATCTGGCCCTGGCCTATGTGCTTTTTACGCCTCTGTGGCTCACCTACTACCTGGGGCCAGCGCACTGGCCCTTCCCTTCCCGCATGGCCTAGGCTGCCTACTACTATGTGTCCACCTACACAGCCGTGGCCTTCGCGGTGCTCATCAGAGTGTGCCGCTGCAGCTCTGTGTGCCCTCCAGGACCAGGGTGGAGGACTGCCTCCCCTCCCCCCAACACCCCTCCACCCCCCCACCCCCGCCTCCCGCCTCCGGCCGCGCCACCCTGGCCGGCCCGCGGGGCCTGCACCGCCACCTGGCTGGCCGGCCTGAGCTGCGGCGGCCCGCTGCTTGGAACTTGCGCAGGGCCTTTGCCTCTGCCTCCGCCTTCCTGCTGGTGCTCGCGGCTTATGTGAGCCTGGCGCGGGCGCTCGTGCCAGGACCAGGGTGCTGGGGTTCATGCTGTTCTTTGCCCTTTGCCTGGCGCACACCACCTGCTGCTGGCGCCCTAGGTGGCGCTGCAGGAGGCCTCCTCTCGGGGCGTGTGTCGCGCTGCCTCCAGGCTCGACGTCCTGCACACCCTCAGCCTGGTGCTGCTGAGCCTCAACAGCCTGGACCCGCACATCTGCTGCTACTCTGTGTTGCTTCCGACAGGACTGCTGGGCGTTGAGCTGCAGTCCCGTGAAGGGTCCTCCCTGACCTCTTCCTGAGAACTCTTGGACTCCTGCCTGCTTCTTCACTGCCACCTTCCCAGTGACTTCTTGGCAGGAGGGAATTCTTTGAAAGGACCTAGATTGCAATCCCAAAGCCACCACCTAATAGCCCACTTGTGGCCTGTTAAAAGGGGTGGAGTTTTTTTTTTTTTTTTTTTTTTGAGCATTTCTTACAGTCTTCCCGTTTGAGGATGCAAATACAAAGCCATTAATCCACCCCACCCCCACCCCCACCCCCACACACTTCGGATAAAACTCGGAAGTCCTTCAAATGGCCTACAAGACTCTACCTGATCTGATTCCTGTTACCCTCCCAGCCTCATGCTCTATTGCTCTGCCTTTCTTCCACTTTCAGTCTTGAAACATGCGAAGATAGGTTTCGTACCCTTCTAGACCTTTTCACCGTACTTTGACAGAGTGATGTCCCTCTCTCTCTTTTACGAAATTGTTATTTGTTTCCATCTTCAGTTCCTCAAAAGTAACTGAGAGATTTTTGGGAGTCTTTTTCTGGCCAGTCAAACACACAGGCAAAAGACACACACACACATACACACACACACCTGAATTAGATCTGATTGCTCCAAGCTTTTTTTCCTCCTTTTTCCATTTTTGGAGGCAAACTCGAGTATTGACAAGTTTACTTTCATTCAATTCAATTCCATGCTTACCCTATTCATTGCTGTAGCTCCCGGTGCTCATTCCTATGATTTCACTTAGACCTCAGGTTCTCAGGTGATTAATAAAACCTGGAATCACTGCCTTAAAATTCACAAGGACTCACACAGACATTCCCTAGATTTCCCTCAGGCGCCCCTGGAATTTTACAGTGCTGTGTTCCCCCAACATATTCCTGATCCAGCCTCCTCCTACTTGCAGTTGCTGGCTACTTGTGACTCTGCTGTCACCTGCACTGTGCCAAAACTCCTGTGCCAGGACTTGATGGTAACCAAACCCAAGATTCAACCTGTTATTAGTTGGGAAAGACATTGGTCAGACTTGCTGTCTTCCTCTTCAGATGGTCTGGGGCTTTTGTCAGTGGGTGTGAATCCCTGCCTGTGGCTTTGGCCACAAGTGTTTTCCCCCTTCATGTATTGACAACTGAGTACTTGACTTAAGTGGAGAAGTAAAATTCCTTCACCATAAGCATGGGGACCCCACAGTAAGGTTGCTTGGATCTGGAAGTGGAACTTCTATGTGAGAGCAACATGTTCATGCTGACAGGTCCACTGGGTTAAGAAGGGTTTGCCAGTCAGCAACTATGTCTTACCAACTTTCATATTCTTTTTTAAAAAATATTTATTTATTCCCTTTTGTTGCACTTGTTTTATTGTTGTAGTTATTATTGTTGTTGTTATCTATGTCATTGTTGTTGGATAGGACAGAGAGAAATGGAGAGAGGAGGGGAAGACAGAGAGAGGAGAGAAAGACAGACACCTGCAGACCTGCTTCACCGCCTGTGAAGTGACTCCCCTGTAGGTGGGGAGCCGGGGGTTCACACCAGGATTCTTACGTGGGTCCTTGAGCTTTGTGCCACATGTGCTTTACCCGCTGCGCTACCTCCCGGCTCCCCCAACATTCATATTCTATTGCTGAATTGTTACTGAAATTTTTTTCCCTAATGATAAATTTGAGAAATTCTTTCTTTTCTTTTTGAAAAACTACATTTCACGGGTACTTTATTTCTTCTTTAAGTACTTCTTTCACATGTCAAAAGTAAATTTATCTCAGTAGATAAAATAGCTTACCTGAATAATGTGTTTTCTTTGCCATGCATGTGACCCCGGTCAAGCCTGGACTCCATGTTATTGGAGAAGCTTTAGTGCTTTTTTTTTTTTTTTTTTTTTTTTCTGTCCTCTCTGCTTCTGTCTCTCCCATTTTCTTTAAGTTAGCCTGGAGTGGTGAAGACCTAGTGATGAAACAAAACAAAACAAAGCAAAACTAACATATAAGAAAAAACAAGAACAAAAGTAGAACGGAGAGTAAAGGTCCCCAATGGTGGTTACTGTTTAGTCTTTTTCTATTTACCTCTTTCTCTCCTGCCCCCCTCATTCTCAGAGTATTGCTCAACTCTGATCTACAATGGTACTGGGGATAGGATCTGGGAACTTTGGTGCCTTAGACATGACATTTTTCCCCCCATAACCACTGCACTATCTTTCTATGTATTTTCTAGCCCAGATAGTAAGTTTTCTTTTTTTTTATAATATTTTTATAAATTTTTAAATAATATTGTAAGGCCCTCCTGAACTTTTTTTTTTGTTTGCTTCTAGGGTTATCACTGGGGCGTGTGCCTGCACTACGAATCCACTGTTCCTGGAGGCCATTTTTGTAATCTTTGTTGCCCTTGTTATTGCTGTTGTTGGATAGAACACAGAGAAAAATCGAAAGAGGAGGGGAAGACAGAAAGTGGGAGAGAAAGACATTAGCAGGCCTGCTTCACCACTTGTGAAGTGACCCCCCCCCCCCCCCGGGTTGGAAGCTGGGTTTATGCTGGTCTCTGTGCTTCCAGCCATATGCGCTTAACCCATTATGCCACTGCCTGCGCTCCCTGAACTTTTCGCAATTATCATGTGTGTCTTTTGATAACTGCACACATGGATCTACCTCTTCACTGTAATAGACACAGACTAGTATTTATTTATTATTTATTGGATACAGCCAGAGAGAAATTGAGAGAGAAGGGGAAGATAAAGAGGGAGAGAGAGACATGTGTAGCACTGCTTCACTGCTCATGAAGCTTTCCCCCTGCAGGGGGGAACCAGAGTCTTGAACCTGTGTCCTTGCACATTGTAACATGTGCACTCAACCAGATGTATCACTGCCTATCCCTAGTGCAGAATATTTTATTTAATTTTACCCTGTTTTTTAAAAACTATTTTATTTTAGAGAGAGAGAGAGAATGAAAGAAAGATAAACAGATACCAGAGCAATGGTCTTTCTTTCTTTCTTAAATATTCTTTTAAATATTTATTTATTTATTTATTTAATTTATTTATATTTATTCCCTTTTGTTACCCTTGTTTTTTATTGTTATAGTTATTGTTGTTGTTATTTATGTCATTGTTGTTGGATAGGACAAAGAGAAATGGAGAGAGGAGGGGAAGACAGAGAGGGGGAGAGAAAGATAGACACCTGCAGACCTGTTTCACTGCTTGTGAAGTGACTCCCCTGCAGGTGGGGAGCTGGGGGCTCAAACTGGGTTCCTTGTGCCGGTCATTGCGCTTTGTGCCATGTGTGCTTAACCCGTGGTCTTTCTTTCTTTCTTCCTTTTCTTTTCTTTTTTTTTTTTTTTTCTTTTTAACCAGAGTATTGCTCAACTCTGGCCTGAGGACGTATTGGAGGTTGAACCTGGAACCTCGGAGCATCAGGCATGAAAGTCTTTTGCTGTCTCCTGAGCCCTATTCTCTGTTTTTAGGAATTTGTTCCCATTTTTTGACTGTGATTAATAATGATAATTGAATGTCCTTGTCCACAAATCTGCATACTTGTAAATTTATAGAATAAAGTTTTGGCAGTGAAATTGCTGAGTCTATGAGGGCACTCAGCTTGTTTAATTAAATCATCTTGTTGCCTCAGAAGAAAATGCAGCACTAGGACTGGATATTATCACCTGTACCTTCTTGAATCTGTTCATCTGTCTGTGTTCCAGCTGTAAGCATAGTTCATTTATTTTCTTTTTCCTAGAAGCCTTCCCAGTGCCTCCATATTTATTTGAAAACTGGTGGAGGCAGGTGTGGGAAGAGAAAGAATGTCACCTAGGATGCCACACAAGCCAAATCTTAGCCTATCTTGCTTGTTGAAGGGATAGAGTAAAAGATCAAATGAGAATCCAAGTGCATAGACCCGCAATAATTGTAAGTTTCCCTCCTCCCTTGGGAAGTAGATTGGCTCATCCCATGCAACACTGATTTGCTTCTCAAGCCAAGACCAGGAGGCAGCATGGGCTCACATCATGTATTCATTTGCTCTGGTGAATGAATTGTTCAGCCCCAGGGGTCGGGCAAAGCTCGATCTCTGAGAAATTATATGGTGTCCACATTGGGGCCAGCTGAATCTCCAGAGGCTGAATTTGATTCTGTCCAAATAAAAAGAAAAAAAAAAACCAAACCCAGATTCCCTGTGGCCTTATCTATCCCTGTGGTCTTGCACTATGCTGCTTTTGATGTGACTTCTCCTTTAGTAAAGTAGTCAGTTTCCTTTGGGAAATGTCTCACTCATTCTTCTGTGTCTGACCTGGGGGAAAAGAACTTGAGAGTTGATTGCCTCTGGGAGGTCACACTACGAAAAGCAAGTCTCTGACTAGAGTTACAGTGTGTGGGAACCACCTCACTTCCTCCTGGCAATTCAGGAGAGCAGGAACCTGGGGTGAGGACACAGAGGCAGATTGGAGGTTTGGGCTTCTAGTCACTTTGGGTTCTTAGACCTCTTATTCATTGCAGATCTTTAAGAACTTGTGTTTTTATTGACTTATATTGAGGAAACATTGTTTTGCAAGAGTTATGAGGTGGCTATGCTGTCTCAGGTATACAAATTCGTATCTCCCCATAGTATGTGTTAGCCCACCTTGCCTAGTACAGATGTGCCCTCTCCCCCAATGCAGGGCACTGGACTCCCTGTTCTCTGTGGTGATAGGCCAAGAGTTTAATACATGTTTGACCTTATCCACTCCCATGCTTTGCTCCCTAAATCCCATATGAGTGAGTTGGTATTTGTCTTTCTCTTTCTGACTAGTTTGACTTATCATGGTCCCCTCCAGTTCCATTTATGTTGTAGCAAAAAGCAAGAGTTCTTTTTTACTTTCTTTTCTTATTCTTTTGTTATTAAGGCCTTATATATACATGACTTCACAGCTCTGAGTTGAATTAGCATTTTTGTGACCTTTTGGATATATACATAGGAGAGAATTGCTGGATCAAATGGTAGTATATATATATATATATATATCTCCACACTATTTTGCATAGGGGTTTGGCCAGTTTATATCCCCATTAATACTGAATAAATGTATCTTTTCTACCATGTTATAGACATTTGTTGTTTCCAGACTTTTTTAAGTTAAATTTTTAAAATTTATTTATAAATAGAGAAGTTAAGGGGGAATGGGGAGGATAGGGGGGTAGATAGCATAATGGTTATACAAAGAAACTCTCATGCCTGAGGCTCCAAAGTCTAAGGTTTAGTACCCTGCACCACCACCTCCTGGAGGCTTTTTGCCCTTTTGTTGCCCTTGTTGTGGTTATTATTATTGTTGTCATTGTTGTTGGATAGAACAGAGAGAAATTGAGAGAGGAGGGGAAGACAGAGAGGGAAGAGAAAGATAGACACCTGCAGACCTGTTTCACCACTTGTGAAGTGACCCCCCCCTGCAGGTGGGGAGCCAGGGGCTCAAACCAGGATCCTTACTCTGGTCCTTGTGTTTTGTGCCACATGCACTTAACCCGCTGTGCTACTGCCTGACTCCCTTGGCTTTTTTTTTTTTTTTTTAATATTAGTGATTTAGTATTGATTTGGAAAATTATAACATAACTGGGGTATAATTCCACACTGGTCCCACCACCCGAGTTCTCTGTCCCCATTCCCTCCATTGGAAATTGCAGTAGTTCTCTCAAGGTCATAGATATGGGTTAACTATTATTTCTATTTTAAAAAAAAAGTTTATATATATATATATATATATATCCCATTCTCCCCCTCAGTCCTGCATTTTCTTCCTTTATAAGTCACACCTACACCTATTACTACTTCGTGTGTCCTTCCTTTTTTTCCTCTTGTCTCTCTGGGTCCTGATGGAATTGGGCTTCAGAACTCTCTGGTCATCTTCCCATAATATTTCTGGAAGTATGGACCGAAATTCTTTTTGGGGTACAGAAGGTGGGATTTTTGGCTTCTGTAATTGCTTCTCCATTGGACATGGGCATTGGCAGGCGTATCCGTACCCCCAGCCTGTTTTTATCTTTCCCTGATGGGGTAGGAAGGGCTCTGAAGAGGCAAGGTTCTGGAACACATTGGTGAGGTTATCTGCCCAGGGAGTTCAGAATGGAATCATCGTAGCATCTGCAACTTGTTGGCTGAAAGCAGTAAGATATAAAGCAGGACAAAATATTTAATAAACAAGAATCAAACAGTGGGAATAGAGCAGATGAAAATAGGGATTTTAGCACAGAAAGAAGCTAGGAAATCTATTTAGGTTTGTTCCTCGAGGCCCATGACTTTATTAATTTTTGTTTGAGCCTGATAGCTAACATGAAGGTGGACTAAAAATATTGCCTGGGAAGGTGGTGTTAGAGTTGAGAACAGAACTGAAAGCTGGGCTAGAGCAGAGAGTAGCTCTCAAACTTGATGAGCCAGTTCCGAGCCCTATTGATAACCCTGGTGAAAAGTAAAATAAAATAAAATGAATTTCTTTAGGGTATTTCTATATCCATAGAATTTTTTTCCCAAAAATTTCAGCTATAGGTTATTATTAAACAAACAACAAAAACCAAAATGACAAAACTTGCTCTGATCTCAACCAAGATTATATTTCAATCTAAAACAACCAAGAAGTAGTCTCTACAGAAATTAGTTTTGTAATAATTTGTCTATGAATCTTATTCACTTGTCATGCAAATACTTTTCCTTCCAGCATTATAACTGCCTTAGATTTTATTGAAATCTCACTTTGCTTATATATTTCAAACATAGTGTTTTTGATTTTGAAAAATCATTTTCTAATATATATATATGTGTGTGTGTGTGTGTGTGTTTTAGTTTTAGAAGTAAGATAGTTCAACTTAGTACACTTTATTACTTATTTCTTGAATTTTATTTAAAGTGTTTATCTAATGGGTAAGACAGACAGAAATAAATTGATAGGGAAGGGGGAGATAGAGAGGAAGAGAGACATCTGCAGTGCTTCTCTACTCATAAAGCTTCTTCTCTGCAGGTGGGAACTGGGGCCTGAACCCAGGCCCATGTTCACTCTACCAGGTGTGCTGCCACCTGACCCAGTCAATTGTTTTTATACATTTTCACTCGCATTCTTTATAACAAGCACTAGTGAAAATAAAATGACAATATGTATTCAAAATTCATGTTTTTTCTACCAAAGATCATCATTTTCTTTCTTTCTTTTTAACAGAGCACTGCTCAGCTCTGGTTTATGATGGTGCTTGAAACTGAACCTATTCTCAGGCATGAGAATCTCTTTGTATAACCATTATGCTATCTACCTCCACCCATGATTTGATCTATGTTTGAGGATTTTGATTGTTTTTTTTTTTTTTTTTTATTATTTATTTATTCCCTTTTGTTGCCCTTGTTTTTTATTGTTGTAGTTATTATTATTGTTGTTGTCATTGTTGGATAGGACAGAGAGAAATGGAGAGAGGAGGGGATGACAGAGAAGAGGAGAGAAAGATAGACACCTGCAGACCTGCTTCACCGCCTGTGAAGCGACTCCCCTGCAGGTGGGGAGCCGGGGCTCGAACCGGGATCCTTATGCCGGTCCTTGTGCTTTGCGCCACGTGCGCTTAACCCGCTGCGCTACAGCCCGACTCCCTGATTTTGATTGTTTTATTTAACTCTTCTAGTACATCTGACATCAGATAAATTAAATGTTACATATATATTTAAAGCACTGCTCAGCTCTGGCTTACAGTGGTGCTGGGGGTTGAACTTGGGGCTGCAAAGGCTCAGGCATGAAGTTTGTTTGAAAAATTGTTATTTTGTCTCCCTACCCTGGGATTCTGATTTGTATAGAAGTTAGCATCCTAACACTGATCTCTAGTTGCAGTATCAAGGAAAAGGCAAATAAGTTGCAAACATCATATTTTAAAGATACTAGAGGACTGTGGAAGCAATAATTAGTAGAATAATAGGAATTCAGACAGCAACATTATCCTTTCTGAACTGACTTGATGGTCATTGTATAGTTTCTTCTCTGGGAACATTTGCTCATTCTGTGCATGAACTGAGTATTGAACTTGACCCATGCTCGAGCTTTCTAATGGCTGAAAAGAGATTCAGAAAATCTTGTCTGGCTATTTTATGGGGCTACTATAAAATCTTGTATTTCTGAAAACATAGCTGATTGTGACCATGGAATTTTTTTTTTTTTAGTTATGAGATTAAGTATAGAAAGCTGGGAAGCTAAATGAGGGTCTTCTGTCACTTGCGGCGGCGGCAGGACGCAGAAAAAAGAGGTTTGGAGCAGAAAGGGAACACAATCCTTTATTTGCACTGGCACCTAAAAGTTGGGTGAAAGATAGCAGTTTGGGCCACGTGGAGGTAGCAAAAATGGCCGCCTCACACAGCAACCTTCCCTGAGTCTAATCACGGAAGTGAAAGGCAGGCAAGAGAGTGAGGGGCGGAAGAAAGAGGGCTTTTATGGGAATAGCTCTCTTGAGAATGGGAAGGGAGAGGAGTAACCATGGCACTCTATTGCGGGGGGGGGGGGTGGGGGGGGTGGGGGGGGTGGGGGCAATGCCCTGAGGGCAGAACATGGTGGAACAGGGCTCTGAGAATGTCCCAACTCTCCCCAACTCTCCCGGGAACTAGTAGTAGCCTGAGGGGACAACATGGCAGATGTGACTGCATCTGCACAATTTCCCAGCAGTCTTCAGAGAGGTAAATGAAATCTCTCATAATCTCAAACTTAAAAAAAAGAACTTTATTGTGGGAGTAATGGTTTACAGTGTAATCTTTATAGTTGAAACTCTTAGAAAACAAAGTTCAAGGGGGCTGGGAGGTAGCACAGTGGGTTAAGTACACATGGCACAAAGCACAAGGACCTGTCCAAGGACCTGCCAGAGGGTCTCAGTTCGAGGCCCTGGCTCCCCACCTGCAGGATAATCACTTCACAGGTAGTGAAGCAGGTGATGTCTGGTTCTTTCTCTCTCCTCCTATCTTTCTCATAAATAAATAAAATCTTTCTTTCTCCCGCTCTGTCTTCTCCTCCTCTCTTGTTTTCTTTCCGTCCTGTCCACCATTGACAGCAGTAGCAACAATAATAACAATAACAAGGGCAACAAAATGGGAAAAATACCCTCCAGGAGCAGTGGATTCATAGTGTAGGCACTGAGCACCAGCAATAACCCTGGAGGCCAAAAAAAAAAAAAAAAAAATCCAAACAACAACAACAACAACAAAAAACGAAAGTTCAGTTCGAAGAAAAAAGAAAGGTGGTCCTGGAGGTGGCGCAGTAGTAAAGCTTTGGACTCTCAAGCATGAAGTCTTGAGTTCGCACATGGCAGCACATGTGCCAGAGTGATGTCTGGTTCTTTCTCTCTCCTCCTATCTCTCTCATAAATAAATAAAATCTTTTTTTTAAAAAAAAAAAAAGAAGAAGAAGAAAGAAAGCCTGATAAAAACACATGGTTGGCATTCCCTTCTAGAAATTTTCCAGATTTTGAAGCTGCAGGGTTGAAGAGGAGGTAGTTAAAAATGGTAAGTGAAGAACTTCCAAAGGACAGAATGGGATTTCCTTTTTTTCTCTTTTCTTTTCTACCAGAGCACTGCTCAACTTTGGTTTATGGTGGTTCATGGGATTAAACTGGGGACTTTGGAGCCTCCAGGCCTGAGAGTCTCTTTGCATAACCATTATGCTATCTACCCCTGCCCCAGAATGGAATTTCCTGCAGGAGGGAGATTGAAAACCAGTAGATTCTCAAACAAAAGCCCAGTAAGGCCTAGTATGAAAACAAGAATCAATAAGAGCTGGACTGACTCATACTAAAAATACTACCCAGTTCTGTTAATTTCTGATTGAATTGAAGTGTCCAGTACGTTATTTTATCTGCCTCTGTATGCCTTTTATATATTAAGTCTGGCATATAATAAAATGTCACGAAAGATGCAGATGTAAGAAAATGAAGCTGAAAATCAAGAGACTAAACAGATAATAGAAACAGATTCATAACAGCCTAGGTGGTAGCACAGCAGAAAGGGCATTAAACTCTCAAGCATAGCTCCCAAGTTTGATACCTGGCACCACATATGCCAGAGCAATGCTCTAGTTCTCACTTTCTCTCCCTCTCTTTTAAATAAAATAATACAAGTACATTTAACAAGGCACCTGGGAGTTGGGTGGTAGTGCAGAGGCTTAAGCGCAAGTGGCACAAAGCACAAGGACCCGCCTAAGGATCCCAGTTCAAGCCCCCGGCTCCCCACCTGCAGGGGAGTCACTTCACAAGCGGTGAAGCAGGTCTGCAGGTGTCTATCTTTCACTCGCCCTCTCTGTCTTCCTCTTCTCTCTCCATTTCTGTCTATCCTATCTAACAATGACAACATCAATAATAACAATAATAACAACAATAACTACAACAACAATAAAAAACAACAAGGGCAACAAAAGGGAAAAAAAATCTTCTCCCATTCAGTAAGGGGTTTCTTTGGTGGTGGTTTCTTCATTTCTCTCTGTCCTAACAACGACGATATCAATAACAATGACGATATCAGTAACAACTACAACAACAATAAAAACACAAGGGCAACAAAAGGGAAAATAAATAAATGTAAAAATATTTCTTAAAAAATCAAGTAGTTGATTTGATAGGATAAGATTGGCAGAACTTGGGATTTTTAATAATATAGTAACTACTATTATGCAAAATTAATAATTATATACAGTCAATATATACATATGTGCAAATATAGGCATTTGTAGCATATGCATAAAAATAAAACTAACTGGGTGTCAGGTGGTAGTGCAGCTGGTTAAATACACATGGCGCAAAGGGCAAGGACTGGCATAAGGATCCCGGTTCGAGCCCCCGACTCCCCACCTGCAGGGGAGTTGCTTCACAGGTACTGAAGCAGGTCTGTAGGTGTCTATCTTTCTCTCCCCTCTCTGTCTTCCCCTCCTCTCTCCATTTCTGTCTGTCCTATCCAACAACAACGACAATAATAGTATTAACAACAACAATGATAGACAACAAGGACAACAAAAGGAAAACAATGGCCTCCAGGAGCAGTGGATTCGTAGTGCAGGCACCAAGCCCTAGCAATAACCCTGGAGGCAAAAAAAAAAAACAAAAAACAAAACCTAATTGTTCACTTACCTGAAGTAAATCTATCATGAAAGAATAATAATGCTCCATGTTGAATATTTGTCATGGCAATTTTTCTGAGTAGAATCATTAAAAGTTCAGCATAGAAACAGAAGGAGCTGGGGAGACAGCATAGTAGTTATGTAAAATACTTGCATGCCTGAAGTGCCACAGGTTCCAAGTTCAATCCCCAGTACCATTATAAGCCATCATAAACACTAAGCAGTACTCTGGGAAAAAAAAAGGGAAAATCTGTTATCAACTACTTTATTGAATTGAAGAGTTCAGGAGGATGAATGGTTATATAACCTCTTCAGTTACATCCTGTCAGGGCTTTTCCTGGAAATTAGAAGTAATCAAGATAAAAAAATCCAATTAACAACAGCAAATTTCATTTGCAAAAGAATTAGTCAGAGGGCCTGGGCAGTGTGGCACACTCCGTTGAGCACACATGTTACAATGCATTAGGGACCCAGGTTCAAGCCTGTCGTCCCTACTTGCAGTGGGGAAGTTTTACACACTATGAAACAGGGCTGCAGGTGTCTCTCACTCTACCTACCTACCTTCCTATAATCTGTCTTCTCCCTCCTTCTCAATTTTTGTTTTTATTCATTAGATAAATAAAATATTAAAAAACAGATTAAGTGGCTTAAGCAACAAACGCTTATTAAAAAAACAAAGGTATTAATCATAAATGTAAATTGTTTTTGTTAAAGCATTAGCTGAGAAAAAAAATTGAAACCTAAAAAAAAAAACCACGTAAAATCTTAATTAGTTGAAATTATTTGTCTGAATCATTAAATTCTGCTTGGAAAATAAAGCATGCAAAAGCTTAGGATAAAAAGGGAGAAAAAGTCCAACAACAGATGAGTGGCTGAGCAAGTTGTGGTCTATATACACAATGGAATACTACTCAGCTGTAAAAAATGGTGACTTTACCGTTTTCAGCCGATCTCGGATGGACCCTGAAAAATTCATGTTAAGTGAAATAAGTCAGAAACAGAAGGATGAATATGGGATGATCTCACTCTCAGGCAGAAGTTGGAAAACAAGATCAGAAAAGAAAACACAAGTCGAACCTGAAATGGAATTGGCATATCACACCAAAGTAAAAGACTCTGGGGTGGGTGGGTGGGGAGAATACAGGTCCATGAAGGATGATAGAGGACCTAGTGGGGGTTGTATTGTTATATGGGAAACTGGGGAATGTTATGCATGTACAAACTATTGTATTTACTGTTGAATGTAAAACATGAATTCCCCAATAAAGAAAAAATAAATTTAAAAAAAAAAGGAGAAAAGGGAGTCGGGCGGTAGTGCAGCGGGTTAAATGCACGTGGCGCAAAGCTCAAGGACCCGCGGAGATCAGGATCGGGGTTTGAGCCCCTGGCACCCATCTGCAGGGGGGGATCGCTTCACAGGCGGTGAAGCAGGTCTGCATGTGTCTATCTTTCTCTCCCCTTCTCGATTTTCCCCTCATCTCCATTTTTCTCTGTCCTATCCAACAATGATGACATCAATAACAACAGTAAAACAAGGGCAACAAAAGGGAATAAATAAATGAAAAGAAAAAGGGAGGAAAAACACGTAATTTTGTATTACAGTTAGGATAAAACCTACCATCTTCTAGACATAGAATCTTGGAAAGTGGGGGCCAGGCAGTGGTGCAGCTGGCTAAGTGCATGTGTTGCCTGCACAAGGACCTGGGGTCAAGGACCGTCCACTCCTGCCCAGGGAAAGCCTCATAAGTGGTGAAGCAGTATTACAGGTGTTTCTGTCTCTCTCTCCCACTTTCTTTGCCCCCTCTAAATTTTTCTCTGTCCTATCAAATTAAATAAATAATGTTTAAAATCAAAACAAAGGGAGTTGGGCGGTAGTGCAACGAGTTAAGTGTAAATGGTGCAAAGCGCAAGGACCAGTGTAAGGATCCTGGTTTGAGCCCCTGGCTCCCCACCTTCAAGGAAGTTGCTTCACAAGCGGTGAAGCAGGTCTACAGGTGTCTTTCTCTCCCTCTTTCTGTCTTCCCCTACTCTCTCTCCATTTCTCTCTGTCCTATCCAACAGCAACAACAGCAATAATTACAACAATAAAAAAACAAGGGCAACAAAAGGGAATAAATAAGTAAATAAATATTAAAAAAAATCTTGGAGAGTACTTCTCCCTGACATGCCCAGTTTACCTGGCAATAGAGTGAGACAGTATCTGTAAGGGGTCTCTTGCAGTGCTTGACTATGTTAGGGTGTCAGGGGTAGTGGCTATTTTTTTTTTAAAATTTATTTATAAAATGGAAACACTGACAAAACCATAGGATAAGAGGGGTACAACTCCACACAATTCCCATCATCAGAACTCCGTCCCCCATCCTCTCCCCTGATAGCTTTTCTATTATTTAACCCTCTGGGAGTATGGACCTAGAACACTGTGGGTTGCAGAAGGTGGAAGGTCTGGCTTGTGTAATTGCTTCCCCACTTCTTCTTCTTCTAGCGTTTGCCCTTCTTCCGTAGCCAGTCAACAGCGTCAGCTTGAGCCTGATGTAAAGTTTCGAGACCTCCTTTGAATCTGGAGAGGTGGCAGTCGTTGACTATGTGGGTCGTAGTCTGTCTGTAGCCGCAGGGGCAGTTCGGGTTGTCTCTGGCTCCCCAGCGATGGAACATAGCGGCGCACCGGCCATGGCCTGTTCGATAGTGATTGAGAAGGGCCCAATCATAACGTGCTAGGTCAAAGCCGGGTTGACGCTTGCAGGGGTCTGTGATGAGGTGTTTGTTCTTTACCTCAGCTGACTGCCAACTCTGTTTCCAAGAGTCTGGAACAGAGAAGTTCAGTGTAGGCATAGGGGACCAGATTGGGTGACGAGACGTCAAGGGTTGGACAGGGTGGGCGAAGATATCTGCGTATATTGGCAGGTCCGGTGGAGCGTAGATGTGGGAAATGAACTTAGATGATGCCGCATCCCGACGAATATCTGGCGGGGCGATGTTGCTAAGAACTGGCAGCCATGGAACCGGGGTGGAACGGATGGTTCCAGAAATGATCCTCATGGAGGAATATAATTTGGAATCGACCAAGTGGACATGGGGGCTACGGAACCATACTGGGGCACAGTATTATGCGGTGGAATAGCATAATGCCAGAGATGATGATCGTAGTGTGGAAGCGCTCGCGCCCCATGAGGAGCTGGCCAGTCTTGCAATGATGTTATTCCTTGCGCCCACCTTTGCTGCAGTTTTTATGAGATGTTCGTGAAATGACAAGAGTGCGATCGAGAGTAACGCCAAGATAGACTGGCTGGGCTTCATGCCGGATTCTCGTATCGCCAAGCTGCACATTAAGCTCACACGAGGCCGAGGCATGGTGTAGATGGAAAACAGATGATACCGTTTTTGCAGCGCTAGGGATTAGTCGCCATTTCTTACAGTAATCAGATATCAGAGACATGTCTTTCGTGAGTGTTTCCTCGAGGATGTTGAACTTGGATGCCTGAGTTGCACAGCAGATGTCATCGGCGTAGATGAACTTCCTTGAAGAAGTTTCTGGGAGGTCATTGATGTAAATATTAAATAGTGTAGGAGCCAGAACAGAGCCCTGGGGGAGGCCACTTGAGACAAGTCTCCATCTGCTAGACTTGTCACCCAGATGCACCCGGAATCTTCTGTTTTGGAGAAGAAACGATATAGTGTTGGCCACCCATGGAGGCAGGCATCTTGAGATCTTAACTAGGAGACCACGGTGCCAGACCATGTCATAGGCTGCTGTGAGATCAACAAAGACAGCACCCGTCTTTAAATTCTTCTGGAATCCATTTTCAATGTAAGTTGAGAGGGCCAGGGCTTGTTCACAGGTAGATCGTCCTGGGCGGAAACCAGCTTGGGTGGGTGATAGGAATTTCTCTGTAAGAGGAGAAATACGTGACAGAAGCAGCCTCTCAAGGAGTTTGTAACACACAGAGAGGAGAGAAATTGGTCTATAGCTGGCGGCCAGTGTTGGGTCTTTCTTTGGTTTCAAAACTGCTATTATCTTCGCACGACGCCAAATTTTGGGCATAGATTCAGATTCCAAGATGTGGGACAGGAATGAAGCGAGCCACTTCTTTGCCGCGGGGCCCAAGTTAAGAATGAGTTCTGGGGTGATGTTATCATAGCCAGCAGCCGTTCCCGGTTTAACCCTCTTCAAAGCGTCTTCCAGTTCAGACAGTGTAAAGGGAGAGAGTTTTGGAGATGGACAAGATAACCAGAAGTGGGATGACCACTCATGGGAAATTTCTCTTTTCCAGACTGGGTCGATCTTAGCACGTCCTACTTGAATTAGGTGACTGGCCACTGAGTTTGGAGATACGGGAGGATGGGAGACGGGAGGGGGTTGGCTACCGGCACCCAGACTATGAAGAAGCTTCCAGGCCTTCCTGCTTGAGTGGGTGAAGTTCAGACTTTCCGTGAGTTGTTGCCAGAGGGCTTGGCGTGCTACATCCAGGGAGGCAATGAGATGGTCAGCCACATCTGGGTCGCCCGACTCATCATACTGCTTTAGTAGTTGCTCGCATTCAGCATTAAGACAAGGCGTATAGTTAGCGCGTCTCCCACGAGGAATAGCTTGGGAAGCTGCTTTGAAGACGGCTTGGTGGAAGCGCCTGTAGGAATCTTCAGAGGGGATAGAGTTAATTGGAATTGCAGGAATAGATTTGTTGGTAAGATCACTGAACAGACGCCAGTTTCCCCGCTGAACATGGGCATTGAAGGTCGATTCATACTCCCAGCCTGTCTCTCTCTTTCCCTAGTGGGGCGAGGCTCTGGGGAATCGAGCTCCAGGACATATTGGTGTGGTTACCTGTCCAGGGATGTCTGGTTGACATCATAGTAGCATCTGGAACATGGGGGCTGAAAAGAGAATTAACAGGTAAAGCCAAACAAGTTGTTGACTAAGTGGCTATAATTCTTAAATCTGTGATAGAACTGACTGTTGAAGATAAAATTATCACTAGTTTCTTTTTCAATTTGGTCTTTTTTGAGTATATTTTCTTATACAGTGGTACAGATCCTTAATTCCATCTGTTCAGTTAATTTTTTTTTAATTATTATTATTTTTATTTTACCAGAACACTGCTTAACTCTGGTTTATGGTGGTGCAGGGGATTAAATTTAGGATTTGTCACCTTAGGCATGAGAGTCTCTTTGCATAAACATTATGCTATCTACACCCACCCCATTTGCTCTGTTCTTACCTTTAGGTTCCTGATTATAAAGCAATTTGTCCTACTTTATATCTTACCTTTTTTTTAGCCACCAAGTTGCGGACACTACCATGATGCCATCCTTAGTCACCTGGGCAGATGACCTCACCGGCGTGTCCTGGAACCTCACCTCCTCACAGCCTTATCCCACTAGGGAAAAATAGAAACAGGTTGGGGGTATGGATTTAGATTTTTTTTTTTTTTGCCTCCTGCCTTATCACTGGGGCTCGGTGTCTGCACTATGAATCCACTACTCCTGATGGCCATTCCCCCCCTTTTTTTTTGTTGGATAAGACAGAGAGAAATTGAGAGGAGAGGGGAAGATAGGGAGAGAGAAAGACATCTGCAGACCTGCCTCACCACTTGTGAAGCAAACCCTCTGTAGGTACAGAGCTGGGGTATCAAACCAGGATCCTTTCACAGGTCCTTGTGTATAGTACTATATGCACTTAACCTGGTGTGCCACTGCCTGGCCTCCTAATCTAGATACTTAATGCAATCTCAGCAACAATTCAGAGGATTGTTTTTATGGAAGTTGACAAGCTAATTTGGAATTTTATGGAGTGTGACTGAGGTTCCCAGTTCTAGCTTTAGCATTTGCTAGAGTGATGCTCTGGATTCTCTCATTCTCTTGCTTATATGAAATCCTGTCTTATATGAAACAAATTTTTTTTTTTTTGCCTCCAAGGTTATCACTGGGGCTCGGTGCCTGCACTACAAATCCACTGCTCCAAGAGGCCATTTTCCCCCATTTTGTTGCCCTTGCTGTTGTATTCATTGTTATTGTTGTCATTGCTGTTGTTATTGTTGGATAGGACAGAGAGAAATCGAGAAAGGATAGGAAAACAGAGAGAGGGAGAGAAAGAAAGACACCTGCAGACCTCCTTCACCGCTTGTGAATTGACTCCCCTGCAGGTGGGGAGATGGGGGGTTGAACCAGGATCCTTGAACTGGTCCAAGTGCTTGGCGCCATGTGTGCTTAACTCACTGCACTACCACCTGGCCCCCCATAAACATTGTTTCTTTATCTCTGGAAGTGTATGTCTCACAAATTAATCTCTTCTATGAAAAGATTTTTTTAAACTAATATATATTCATTATATTCAGGTCTGTAGGTGTCTATCTTTCTCTCCTCTTCTCTGTTTTCTCCTCTCTCTCGATTTCTTTCTGTCCTATGCAACAACAATGATAAACAACAAGGGCAACAAAAGGGAAAAAAAGCCTTCAGGAGCAGTGGATTCATAGTGTAGGCTCCAAGACCCAGTGATAAGACTGGAGACAAAAAAAAAAAATTCTGTTAAAAGGAGTGTGAATGGGTGTTGTAGTCTGGCAGGTGGCACAGTGGATAAATCACTGGATTCTCAAGCATGAGGGGAGGGCCTGAGTTCAATCCCTGGCAACACATGTACCAGAGTGATGCCTGGCTCTTTTTCTCTCCTCCTATCTTTCTCATTAATAAAATAAATAAATAAATAAAATCTTTAAGAAAAAGAAGTGTGAACAGAACCCAAGGGAATTTTGGGATAAAATCAAAGGGACCAGTATATGAAATGGGATACCCAGATGGTGGAAGAAGAGAGAAGAGAGAGCAGTTTGAAGAAATACAAGCTGAGAATTTATATATATATATATATATATATATATATATATATATATATATATTTTTTTTTTTTTTTCCCTTTTGTTGCCCTTGTTGTTTTTCATTGTTGTTGTAGTTGTTGTTATTGATGTCGTCACTGTTGGATAGGACAGAGAGAAATGAGGAGGGGAAGACAGAGAGGGGGAGAGAAAGAGGGGGAGAGAAAGATAGAAACCTGCAGACCTGCTTCACTGCCTGTGAAGCTACTCCCCTGCAGGTGGTGAGCCGGGGGCTCGAACTGGGATCCTTACTCGGGTCCTTGTGCTTTGTGCCATGTGCGCTTAACCTGCTGTCTACTGCCTGACTCCCAACTAGCTAAGAATTTCAAGAAAGATGTAAATATGTAAGAAGCACAACAAATATAAATAAAATGAACACAAAAGAGTTTCACACTGAGACATATTATAGTTAAATCTTCCAAAAACCAGAGACAGAGAATATCTTGAAAGCTCAAAAGATGAGAAATGATAGATACAGATACAGATGCAGATGCAGATGCAGATGCAGATGCAGATACAGATACAGATGTGGTATAGATAGAGACTTCTCCAAAGTACAAAAAGAAAAAAGTCAACCAAAAAACCTTATATTTTCTTTTTTTAAATTTTTATTAATAAAATGGAAACACTGACAAGACCATAGGATAAGAGGGGTACAATGCCACACAATTCCCACCACCAGAACTCCTTATTACATTCCCTACCCTGATAGTTTCCTTTCTTTCTTTCTTTCTTTCTTTCTTTCTTTCTTTCTTTCTTTCTTTCTTTGTATTTATTTATTTATTTATTTATTCCTTTTTGTTGCCCTCGTTATTGTTTTTTTTAAATATTTATTTCTTCCCTTTTGTTGCCCTTGTTTTATTGTTGTAGTTATTATTGTTGTTGTTATTATTGTCATTGTTGTTGGATAAGACAGAAATGAAGAGAGGAGGGGAAGACAGAGAGGGACTCCCCTGCAGGTAGGGAGCTGGGGACTCCAACGGGATCCTTAGCTGGTCCTTGCGCTTTGTAGTCACGTTTGCTTAACCCGCTGCACTACTGCCTGACTCCCTCTTGATAGATTTCTTATTCTTTATCCCTCTGGGAGTATGGGTCACTATGGGATGCAGAAGGTAGAAGATCTGCTTCTGTAATTGCTTCCTTGCTGAACATGGACATTGGCAGGGCAATCCATATTCCCAGCCTGTCTCTCTCTCTTTCCCTGATGGGGCAGAGCTCTGGGGAAGCGGGGCTCCAGGACACAAATGTGTTCTGAAAACCTTCTATTTTCAAGGTTGTTCATCCAAAGTGAGGGAGAAACAAATATATTCTTAGAGAAACAAAAGCTGAGAGTAACTGATTGTTAAACCTGCTCTGTAAGCTTTGGTCAAGGGAGTCTTGCAGGGTGAAATGAAAGACCACTAGCTAGTAATATGAAGTTGTATGAAGAAGTAAAGGTAAATGCATTGTTAATACGAAAACTGGTATTGATGCAACAGTACTTTGTAACTAAAATTTTGTTTGTTTTCTACATGATTTAAAGAAAAATCAATTATTAGCATAAAAGCTGGTATTACTGTAACCTTGGTTTTGTAATTCCAAATCTTGTTTTCTACATAATTTAGAACACTAATACATTTTAAAGTATTATTAGTTTATGTTTTGGGGCACACAGTATGTAAAGATGTAATTTGTGACATCAACAAATAAAAGGGGTGGGGACAGAACTGTAAAGGAACAGAGTTTTTGTTATTGAAGTCAAGCTGATATAAATACAAATTAAAGCGTTATAACTTTAGATGTTAAATGTGGTCCCCATGGTAACTACTAAGAAAATAGCTATACAATATACACAAAAGGAAATGCAAAAGGACTTTAAACATTTCACTGAAAAAAACCAAAAACTGAAGACAAAATAACACGTTATGTGAGGGACAAAAATGCTGGGGGCTATTAGAAAACAATACCACAATAACAGACGTAAACTCATTAGAAACATTTACTTCAAATATAAACAGATTAAACTCTCTGATTAAAAGAGAGAACTTGGTCAAGTGGATAAACACATAACCCAACTATCTGCTGTTAAGAGACTCATTTGTGATCCAAAGATACAAACAAATAAAAAAAAAAGATATTCCATGTGAGTAGTCTCCAAAAGAGAGCAGGAGTATTTATACTAAGGTCAGACAAAACAGACTTTAAATTTAAAAAAATTTATGATACAAAGAACATTGTATATTAGTAAAAGGTGAAACATAGCAAGAAGACTTAGTTAGTACCTATTTTATGAGTGAGAGTGAGACCAGGACACTTTTTTTTTTTTTTGCCAAATGAAATGCTGAAAATTGACTACAGGGACTTATGTAGGCAAGTTCTGTGCACTACCTTTCTAGACACCTCACTAGTTGCAAGGATTATAAAATTAATAACAAAAGATTTTATTTATTTATTGCTTAAGGAGAGAGAGAATGCTAGAGCATCACTCTGTCATATACTATGTTGCAGGTTGAACTGAGGACCTCATGGCTGTAAGTCCAAGGCTATAGCCACTGTGAAACCTTCCAGGCCCCTGGATTATAAATTTTTATGTACCAATAAAGACAATAAAAATGTATAAGTTGTGGCGCAGCTATATACAAGATGTTGGGCATTATACAGCAAATCCTAACAATGGGACTTTTCAAAGTTAACCCAGTTACCAAATAATGTGATGATAACAATAACTATCCATTGTCTTCTTGAACCCTAAGACAGCAGGAACCTCACATTTCCACTATAGAACTTACATTTCCCCCAGTCCTGGAACCTTAGGGTGGGCCCCACTTTCCTGCATGCTTCTCTCAATTCATATCAAATAATATTACATCCGCCGATCACAACCTAATCAACGCAACGAGTGCCACCTCAGCATGCTTCACTTCAGACTGTGTCCAGAGACTTCAGGTGTGGAATGACAACCCTTCAGCTTCATTACTCGGGTGAGACCTTTCCTTTCATAGGATTCTCTAATTCCATTCCAGGTGGTTCACTTCCTAACAAAGTCCCAAAACCTAGATATAGTCCAGGTCCCCTGAGATAGAGCATATGTTCACACGTATCCATAAACTAGGGCAAAATATATACCTGAAAGCAAAAGTACACAATAGTCTGCAGTGAGTACCTCCCAACACTTCATCTGCACTATTCCAGCCTTTAGGTCCATAATTGTTCAACAATTTGTTTAGCTCTGTATGTTAACTCTCTTTTCAGCCACCAGGTTCCAGATGCCAGCATGATGCTGACCAGACTTCCCTGGACACAACCCCAACAATGTGTCCTGGAGCTCTGCTTCCCCAGAGCTCCACCCTACTAGGGGAAGAGAGAGGCAGGCTGGGAGTATGGATCGACCAGTCAACGCCTATGTTCAGCGGGGAAGCAATTACAGAAGCCAGACCTTCCACCTTCGGCATCTCACAATGACTTTGGGTCCATACTCCCAGAGGGATAAAGAATGGGAAAGCTGTCAGGGGAGGAGATGGGATATAGAGACCTGGTGGTGGGAATTATGTGGAGTTGTACCCCTCCTATCCTACGGTTTTGTTAATGTCTCCTTTTTAAAATAAATAAATAAAATCCTAATTCTAAAAAAAAATGTATAAATTACTTGGCAGAGTTAAAGGGAGAAGTAAATAACATTACAATAATAACTGAAGCTCAAAACTCCACACTCAGGGCCAGGTGTTACAATAAACAAGAAATCTATTTAAAAAATATTTATTCATTTTGGGGAGTCAGGTGGTAGTGTAGGAGGTTAAGCGCACAGTGGCGCAAAGTGCAAGGACCAGCTTAAGGATCCCAGTTTGAGTCCCTGGCTCCTCACCTGCAGGGGAGTCGCTTCACAGGTGGTAAAACAGGTTTTCAGGTGTCTCTCTCCCCCTCTCTGTCTTCCCCTCCTCTCTCCATTTCTCTCTGTCCTATTGAACAATGACAAAATCAACAACAACTATAACAGCAATAAAAAAACAAGGGCAACAAAAGTGAATAAATAAATATTTAAAATATATATTTATAAAATATTTATTCATTTTTGATAGAGACAGAGAGAAATGGAGAGGGGAGGGGGAGATTAAGAGGGAGAGAGACAGATAGATACCTGCAGACTATTTCACTACTTGTGAAGCTTCCCCTCCTGTAGGTGGGGACCAGGGACTTGAACCTGTGTCCTTGTGCATTGTAATCTGTGGCTCAACCAGGTGTGCCATCGCCTGACCCTTCAGACATTTCTTCAAACAGTATATATGATTGGTCAATAAGCACATTAGAAGGTGCTCAACATCGTCTATCATTAGAAAAATGTAAATCAAGACTACAGTGAAAAACCTCATACCTAGTGGTGTGACTACTATTTAAAAAAGCGCACAGGAACAGAATTGAAAGCCCAGAACTAAACCCCCACACCTATGGACATCAAATCCTTGATAAGGGGGCCCAAAATGTTAAATGGAGGAAGGAGGCTCTCTTCAATAAATGGTGCTGGGAAAACTGGGTTGAAACATGCAGAAGAATGAAACTGAACCACCTTATCCCACCAGAAACAAAAGTAAACTCCAAATGGATCAAGCACCTGGATGTTAAAGGAGAAACTATCAAATACTTAGAGGAAAACATTAGTTAGTGGAACACTTTCCCACCTAAACCTCAAGGACATATTTGATGATACAAACCCAATTGCAAGGAAGACTAAAACAGAAACAAACCAATGGCACAGCCAAAGAAACCACCACACAAACAAAGAAACCCCTCACAGAATGGGGGAAGATCTTCACATGCCATACATCAGACAAGAGACTAGTAACCAAAATATATAAAGAGCTCAGCAAACTTAGCAATAAAAAAGCAAATGACCCCATCCAAAAATGGGCAGAGGATATGAACATAGTATTCACTACAGAAGAGATTAAAAGGCTAATAAACACATGAAAAATAGTTCCAGGTTGCTGATTGTCAGAGAAATGCAAATAAAGACATTGATATACCACCTCACCCCTGTGAGAATGGCATACATAAAAAAATGACAGCAGCAACAAATGCTGGAGAGGTTGTGGGGACAGAGGAACCCTTCTGCACTGCTGGTGGGAATGTAAATTGGTCCAACCCTTATGAAGAGCAGTCTGGAGGACCTTCACAAGGCTAGACACGGACCTTCCATATGACTCAGTAATTCCTCTCCTAGGGATATACTCCAAGGACACCATAACACCCAACCAAAAAGATATGTGTACAGCAATGTTCCTAGCAGCACAATTCGTAATAGCTAAAACCTGAAAGCAAACAAGGTGACCAACAACAGATGAATGGCTGAGAAAGCTGTGGTATATATATATATATACACAATGGAATACTATGCAGCTATTAAGAACAATGAACCCACCTTCTCTGACCCATCTTGGATGGAGCTAGAAGGAATTATGTTAAAAGAGCTAAGTCAGAAAGACAAAAATGAGTATGGAATGATCCCACTCATAAACAAGTTGAGAAAGGAGAACAGAAAGGGAAAATCAAAGCAATATCTGAGTTTCGAGTAGGGCACCAAAGTAAAAATCTGTGAGTGGGGGTGAGAGTAGATGTTCAGCTTCACTGGTAGTGGTGGGGGGGATCGGAACACTCCTGTTAACTTGTAGTCTCACAAAATCACTATTTAATTAATACCAGAGGGGGAAAAACTGAATGTCTCAAACCTTTTAATGCACAGACCATAGGCTGATTATATGTTCCTTCAACCTAAGCACATAAGACTTCAAGTGTGTAACCAGACTGAATTTCAACAGTGGTCTCACACTGTTAATACATTTCTAATGATGACTGTTCTTTGAAATGTGGACTTTTATTTTTTATTTTTTTTAAGATTTTATTTATTTATTAATGAGAAAGATAGGAGAGAGAGAAAGAACCAGACATCACTCTGGTACATGTGTTGCCGGGGATTGAACTCAGGACCTCATGCTTGAGAGTCCAATGTTTTATCCACTGCGCCACCTCCCGGACCACGTGGACTTTTCTATTCTCCTAAAAATGTGCTTGGGATCTTGATGGGGATAGCATTAAATTTGTAGATGGCTCTGGGTAATATATTCATTTTGATGATGTTACTTCTTCCAACCCATGAACATGGAATGTCTTTCCACTTCTTTGTGTCTTTTTCAATTTCTTTGAGTAGTGACTCATAATTTTCAGTATACAAGTCTTTCACTTCTTTGGTTAGGTTTATTCCTAGATATTTTATTGTTTTTGTTGCTATAGAAAAAGGAACTGATTTCTGGATTTCAATTTCTTCTAACTTAGTGTTTGCATAGAGGAATGCCACTGACTTTTGAATGTTTATTTTATAGCCTGACACATTACTGTATTGCCTGATGATTTCCAAAAGCTTCTTGCTGGATTCCTTAGGTTTTTCCATGTATACTATGATGTCATCTGCAAATAAGGACAGTTTGACTTCTTCTCTTCCAATCTGTATGCCTTTAATTCCTTGCTCCTGCCTGATTGCTATGGCAAGAACTTCCAACACTATGTTGAATAGTAATGGTGATAGTGGGCAGCCCTGTCTAGTACCTGATCTGAGGGGAAATGCTTCCAGTTTTTCACCATTGAGTATGATGTTGGCTGTAGGTTTGCTATATATAGACTCCACTATCTTCAGGAATTTTCCATCTATTCCTATTTTTTGTAGTGTTTTGATCATAAAGGGATGTTGGATTTTGTCAAAGGCTTTCTCTGCATCTATTGATATGACCATGTGGTTTTTGGTCTTGCTTTTGTTGATGTGGTGGATCACATTGATTGATTTACGTATATTAAACCAACCTTGCATGCCTGGGATAAACCCCACTTGGTCATGATGAACAATTTTTTTGATATACTGCTGTATCTGGTTGGCTAGAATTTTGTTCAATATTTTCGCATCTATGTTCATCAGAGATATTGGTCTGTAGTTTTCTTTTTTGGTTGTGTCCCTGTCTGCTTTTGGTATCAGGGTGATGTTGGCTTCATAGAAGCTGGCAGGGAGTATTCCGGTGTCTTCAATCTTCTGGAAGACTTTTAAAAGTAGAGGTATTAGTTCTTCTTTGAAAGTTTTGTAGAATTCATTTGTAAAACCATCTGGTCCAGGACTTTTATTTTTGGGAAGATTTTTGATAACTGTTTCAATTTCATTAGCTGTGATGGGCCTGTTCATGTTATCCACTTCCTCTTTACTTAGTTTTGGCAGTTGGTAGGTATCTAGGAAATCATTCATTTCTTCCAAGTTCTCTAGCTTGGTGGCATATAGTTGTTCATAGAAGCCTTGCATGATATGTTGAATTTCTGCAGTGTCTGTTGTGATTTCTCCTCTTTCATTTACTATCCGATTTATTTGGGTCTTCTCCTTTTTTTGTTTTGTGAGTCTGGCTAAAGGTTTGTCGATTTTGTTTACTCTTTTGAAGAACCAACATTTACTTTCATTGATCTTTTGTATGGTTTTCCTATTCTCAATGTTATTTATTTCTGCCCTAACTTTAGTAATTTCTGTCCTTCTGGTTGCTTTAGGATTCCTTTGTTGTTCTTCTTCTAGGTCTTTAAGATGTGCAGTCAGGCTGTTTATTTGTGCCTTTTCTTGTTTCCTAATGTGTGCTTGTATAGCTATGAACTTCCCTCTTAGGACTGCTTTAGCTGTGTCCCAAATATTTTGATAGCTTGTGTCTTCATTTTCATTGAACTCTCGAAACATTTTGATTTCTTCCTTGATTTCCTCTTTGACCCAGAAGTTGTTAAGAAGTGTACTGTTGAGCTTCCACATTTTGGCACTGTTACTAATCTTTTGTTGATTGTTAAGTGTTAGTTTAATTCCACTGTGGTCTGAGAAGATGCTTGGGATGATTTCAGTGCTCTTGAATAGGCTGATGCTGTCTTTGTGGCCTAACATATGGTCTATCCTTGAGAATGATCCATGTGGATTTGAGTAAAATGTGTATTCCAGTTTTTTGGGATGAATGACTCTGAAAATGTCCAATAGTTCTAGTTTATCTATCTCTTCATTTAGCTCCCTTATGTCTTTACTGATTTTCTTCCTGGATGATCTGTCAAGTTGAGATAGTGGGGTGTTGAAGTCCCCTACTATGATTGTGTTACTGTTAATATATTGCTGTAGCTCTTTCAGTAGAAGTTTGATGTATTTAGATGGCTTCTCATTGGGTGCATAGATATTAATAATTGTTAAGTCCTCTTGATTGACTGATCCTCTGAGCATTAAGTAGTGTCCATTCCTATCTTTTTTAATCTTATGTATTTTAAAGTCTATCATGTCAGATATGAGAATAGCTGTTCCTGCCCTTTTTTGTGGGCCATTGGCTTGAATGATAGTTTTCCATCCTTTCACTTTAAGTCTGTGTTTGTCTTGTTGCGTTAGGTGAGTTTCCTGTAGACAACATATTGTTGGGTTGTGTTTTATGATCCATCTTCCTACTCTGTGTCTTTTAATAGGTGAATTCAGGCCATTGACATTTACTGATATCAAAGATTGAAGATATTTTAACGCCATTCTTGTAGAGTTTTAGAGTGTTTTGATATATGTTCTATTTGTGGTGGTCTGGTTGTTTATAGGAGACCTTTCAGAACTTCTTTCAGGGCAGGCTTGGTGATGGTTGCTTCCTTCAACTGTTGCTTGTCTGAGAAGGTTTTGATGCTTCCATCTAGTCTGAATGACAATCTAGCAGGATATAGTATTCTTGGCTGAAAGCCTTTCTCATTGAGCACTCGGTAGATATCTTGCCATTCTCTTCTGGCCTGTAGTGTTTGTATGGAGAAGTCTGCTGCTAATCTTATGGGTTTTCCTTTGTAGGTGACTCTTTGTCTTTCTCTTGCAGCCTTGAGGATCCTTTCTTTATCCTTATTCCTTTCCAATCTAAGTATGACATGTCTTGGTGTCTTTAGGTCTGGGTTAATTCTGTTTGGGACCCTCTGGGCTTCTTGAATCTTTATGTCTTTGGTGTTGTCTAGACTAGAGAAATTTTCAGCTATTATGGCCTGGAGAACGCTTTCTTCCTCCCCTTCTCTTTCTTCCTCTGGTAAGCCAATAATGCGTATATTGTTTCTTTTGAAGTCATCCCATAGGACTCTGTTGTTGTTTTCAGCATCTCTTAATCTCTTTTTGAGATCTCTTACTTCTTTTTTAGTTGTCTCTAATTCATCCTCAATCTTGCTAATTCTGTCTTCAGCCTCACTGATTCTATTCTCTCTGCCCTCTACTGCTTTCTGGAGTTCATCTATTTTGTTGCCCTGCTCTGATACTGTTTTAGCTTGTTCAGCTAGTTGCCTTCTTAGCTCAGCGATTTCAGCTTTCAGCTCTCTAATAACCATGAGATTATTAGAATTTTCTTCCATATTCTCATTTGTTGTTCCTGCATTTCTGGTTACAATTTTTTCAAATTCTTTACTCACTCCTGTTATTATTTCCTTGGCTAATGTTTGGATGTTGAACTCGTTGTTTTGTGCTTCACCCTCTGGAGGACTTTTAGCTGGATTCTTGTCCTGGTTTGAGTCTCCAATATTTTTTCTTGTTGTTTTAACCATTTTATATAAGTTAACAGTTTTTTGAATCCCTGAGTTGGAGTTCAGTGGTGTAAAAGCCTTTTTTTTTTCCCCTGTAGGCTACGGGAGCCTGAGGGCTTTTAAACTATCAATAGGCTTCTTGGCTTAATCACTGACTCCTGACCAAGAGATAAAGCAGGGTGTGGCAGAGATACTCCAGTGGTTATGCAAAGAGACTTTCACAGCCCCTCAGCTATGCCAAGGAGGTATAGGTCTTCTCCTGAGTTTCCCGGTTAGATCTCTGTACCCCGGTGTCCCTCCCTGTTGCTGCTCCAGATTCTGAGGGTAGTAGCAATGGAGACTCAGAGTTGCACTTGGTGAGTCTCTGGGGAGTCCTTTCCTCCCTTCAGCTGTCCCCTTGTTGGTGGAGCAGACTGGAGGTGGTGTCTCCACTGACAAACTGTTGAACTGTTAGCAGTCACTCAATCTCTCCTTAGGCCCCTCTCTCCTCTCTGTCACCAGCCACGCGTGTTTGTACTCATGGGTGATTTACTGGGTTTCTGTGGTCATTCTAGTCCTGTCCCGTTTCGGTCCGGGTGGTCTCCTTTGGTATTCCTAGTTGATCCGGGAGAGGAGAGGAGAGGAGAGAAAGTGATCTGCTGCTCGTAGCTCCGCCTCTGGAAGTCCGAGACTGGCATACTTTAATGATGACTGTTTAGTCACTATCAGGCCACCCCATCAGCTGGAGCCCTAGTTGGCGAGTCCTGAGATTCCAACACAGAAAAGATGGGCCTAAACCTTGAATAGACACCTCTCTCCATTGTCACTGGTCATCTCCATCAGAAACAACACAATAGACCCCTTTATGGGCTCCCATTGGACCTTGCCCTCAACATGGTTCAACAATGGTAGAGAATGTTCCATCCTCTGAAGGGAGGCTGGACAACATACTCTGTGTTCCACCTGAGGAAGATGGGTTCTAAAATTGGGGCAGCTAGGAATGTTCCTATTCATGACCACAGAATTTAAGCTCAGACCTACAGGGATACAGAGGTTACATAGGCTCCTAAGCTGAATATGGGCCCCAGATCAAATCGGTGGGGTCTAGAATCAACAATATTTATATACCTTTCCCATATTGGGAGCTACTCTCTTCCCTATCCAGCTTTCTCGTCCTTTTTCCAGCCATGACATCATCTTCCCAGTCAATAACTTGGGTCCACCTGCATATCAGAGGTCAGGCTCAGGAAAAAAGCAGTATAGCCATGGGCCTTTTGGAATATAACTAAAATAGGCCTGCTAACTATCTACAAAATGGAGACCCCAAATCTTCATCTGCACTAATCCAGTCTTTTTTTTTTATTTTATTTAAGAAAGGATTAATTAACAAAACCATAGGGTAGGATGGGTACAATTCCACACAATTCCCACCACCCAATCTCCATATCCCACCCCTTCCCCTGATAGCTTTCCCATTCTCTATCCCTCTGGGAGCATGGACCCAGGGTCATTGTGGGTTGCAGAAGGTAGAAGGCCTAGCTTCTGTAATTGCTTCCCCGCTGAACATGGGCGTTGACTGGTCGGTCCATACTCCCAGTCTGCCTCTCTCTTTCCTTAGTAGGGTGGGTCTCTGGGGAAGCAGAGCTCCAGGACTCATTGCTGGGGTCTTCAATCCAGGGAATCCTGGCTGGCATGCTGATGACATCTGGAACCTGGTAACTGAAAAGAGAGTTAACATACGAAGCCAAACAAATTGTTGAGCAATCATGGACCCTATAGTTTTTTGTGTTTTTTTAAAATTTTCCCTTTTGTTGCCCTTATTTTATTGTTGTATTTGTTATTGTTATTGATGTCGTCATTATTGGATAGGACAGAGAGAAATGCAGAGAGGAGGGGAAGACAGAGAAGGGGAGAGAAAGACACTTGCAGACCTGCGAAGCAGGTGGGGAGCCTGGGGCTTGATCTGAAATTCTTAAGCCGGTCCTTGGGCTTTGTGCCACGTGCGCATAACATGCTGCACTATTGCCCAACTCCCGTATATGGTTCTTTTTTAAAATTTATTTCTTTATTCGGGAATTAATGTTTTACATTCAACAGTAAATACAATAGTTTGTACATGCATAACATTCCCCAGTTTCCCATTTAACAATACAACCCCCACTATGTCATTTATCATCCTTCATGGACCTGTATTCTCCCCACCCACCCACCCCAGAGTCTTTTACTTGGGGGCAATACGCCAATTCCATTTCAGGTTCTACTTGTGTTTTCTTTTCTGATCTTGTTTTTCAACTTCTGCCTGAGAGTGAGATCATCCCATATTCATCCTTCTGTTTCTGACTTATTTCACTCAACATGAATTTTTCAAGGTCCATCCAAGATTGGCTGAAAATGGTGAAGTCACCATTTTTACAGCTGAGTAGTATTCCATTTTGTATATATTCCACAACTTGCTCCACCACTCATCTGTTGTTGGACACCTGGGTTGCTTCCAGGTTTTGGCTATTACAAATTGTGCTGCCAAGAAAATATGTGTACACAGATCTTTTTGGATGGATGTGTTGAGTTCCTTAGGATATATCCCCAGGAGAGGAATTGCAGGGTCATAGGGTAGGTCCATTTCTAGCCTTCTGAGAGTTCTCCAGACTGTTCTCCACAGAGGTTGGACCAATTGACATTCCCACCAGCAGTGCAGGAGGGTTCCTTTGACCCCACACCCTCTCCAGCATTTGCTGCTGTTACCTTTTCTGATGTATGACATTCTCACAGGAGTGAAGTGGTATCTCATTGTTGTCTTGATTTGCATTTCTCTGACAATCAGAGACTTGGAGCCTTTTTTCATGTGTTTCTCAGCCTTTTGGATCTCTTCTGTGGTGAATATTCTGTCCAAGTCCACCCCCAATTTTTGGATGGGGTTATTTGTTGTCTTGTTGTTGAGTCTGGCAAGCTCTTTATATATGTTGGTTATTAAACTCTTATCTGATGTATGACATGTAAAGATCTTCTCCCATTCTGTGAGGGGTCTCTTGGTTTGGGTAGTGGTTTCTTTTGCTGTGAAGAAGCTTTTTAATTTGATGTAGTCCCATAGGTTTATACTTGCTTTAGTCTTCTTTGTAATTGGATTCGTTTCACTGAAGATGTCTTTGCAATTTATGTGGAAAAGAGTTCTGCCAATATTTTCCTCTAAGTATCTGATAGTTTGTGGTCTAACATCCAAGTCCTTGATCCACTTGGAATTTACTTTTGTATTTGGTGAAATACAGTGATTCAGTTTCATTCTTCTGCATGTTTCAACCTATTGTTTCCAACACCATTTGTTAAAGAGACTCTGCTTTCCCCATGTAATAGTCTGGGCCCCTTTGTCAAAGATTAATTGTCCATAGGTGTGGGGCCTCATTTCTGGGCTCTCAATTCTATTCCACTGGTCAGTGTGTCTATTCATGTTCCAGTACCAAGCAGTTTTAATGACAATGGCTCTATAATACAGTTTGAGATCTGGGAGTGTGATGCCTCCGGTTCTGTTCTTTTTTCTCAAGATTGTTTTGGCAATTCTAGGTCTTTTCTGGTTCCAGATAAACATTTGTAGCATTTTTTCTATTCTCCTAAAAAATGTGCTTGGGATCTTGATGGGGATAGCATTAAATTTGTAGATGGCTCTGGGTAATATATTCATTTTGATGATGTTAATTCTTCCAACTCATGAACATGGAATATCTTTCCACTTCTTTGTGTCTTTTTCAATTTCGTTGAGTAGTGACTCATAATTTTCAGTATACAAGTCTTTTTTTTTTAAAATTTTTTATTTAAGAAAGGATTAGTGAACAAAAACATAAGGTAGAAGGGGTACAACTCCACACAACTCACACCACCCAATACCCATAATCCCCCCCCCCCATGGTAGCTTTCCCATTCTCTAGCCCTCTGGGAGCATGGACCAGTATACAAGTCTTTAACTTGTTTGGTTAGGTTTACTTTTGGTTAGATATTTTATTGTTTTTGTTGCTATAGTAAAAGGAATTGATTTCTGGATTTCAATTTCTTCTAACTTAGTGTTTGCATAGAGGAATGCCACTGACTTTTGAATGTTAATTTTGTAGCCTGACACCTTACTGTATTGCCTGATGATTTCCAAAAGCTTCTTGCTGGATTCCTTAGGTTTTTCCATGTATACTATGATGTCATCTGCAAATAAGGACAGTTTGACTTCTTCTCTTCCAATCTGTATCCCTTGAATTCCTTGCTCCTGCCTGATTGCTATGGCAAGAACTTCCAACACTATGTTGAATAGTAATGGTAATAGTGGGCAGCCTTGTCTAGTACCTGATCTGAGTGGAAATGCTTCCAGTTTTTCACCATTGAGTATGATGTTGGCTGTAGGTTTGCTATATATAGACTCCACTATCTTCAGGAATTTTCCATCTATTCCTATTTTTTGTAGTGTTTTGATCATAAAGGGATGTTGGATTTTGTCAAAGGCTTTCTCTGCATCTATTGATATGACCATGTGGTTTTTGGTCTTGCTTTTGTTGATGTGGTGGATCACATTGATTGATTTACATATATTAAACCAACCTTGCATGCCTGGGATAAACCCCACTTGGTCATGATGAACAATTTTTTTGATATACTGCTGTATCCGGTTGGTAAGAATTTTGTTCAATATTTTTGCATCTATGTTCATCAGAGATATTGGTCTGTAGTTTTCTTTTTTGGTTGTGTCCCTGTCTGCTTTTGGTATCAGGGTGATGTTGGCTTCATAGAAGCTGGCAGGGAGTATTCCAGTGTCTTCAATCTTCTGGAAGACTTTTAAAAGTAGAGGTATTAGTTCTTCTTTGAAGGTTTTGTAGAGTTCCTATTCTCAATGTTATTTATTTCTGCCCTAACTTTAGTGATTTCTGTCCTTCTGGTTGCTTTAGGGTTCCTTTGTTGTTGTTCTTCTAAGTCTTTAAGATGTGCAATCAGGCTGTTTATTTGTGCTTTTTCCTGTTTCCTAATGTGTGCTTGTATAGCTATGACCTTCCCTCTTAGAGCTGCCTTAGCTGTGTCCCAAATATTTTGATAGCTTGTGTCTTCATTTTCATTGTACTCTCCAAACATTTTGATTTCTTCCTTGATTTCCTCTTTGACCCAGAAGTTGTTAAGAAGTGCACTGTTGAGCTTCCACATTTTGGGACTTTTACTAATCTTTTGTTGATTGTTAAGTGTTAGTTTAATTCCACTTTGGTCTGAGAAGATGCTTGGGATGATTTCAATGCTCTTGAATTGGCTGATGCTTTCTTTGTGGCCTAACATATGGTCTATCCTTGAGAATGATCCATGTGGATTTGAATAAAATGTGTATTCTAGTTTCTTGGGATGAATGACTCTGAAAATGTCCAATAGTTCTAGTTTATCTATCTCTTCATTTAGCTCCCTTATTTTTTTATTGATTTTCTGCCTGGATGCTCTGTCAAGTTGAGAGAGTGGGTTGTTGAAGTCCCCTACTATGATTGTGTTGCTGTTAATATATTGCTGTAGCTCTTTCAGTAGAAGTTTGATGTATTTAGATGGCTTCTCATTGGGTGCATAGATGTTTATAATTATTAAGTCCTCTTGATTGACTGATCCTCTGAGCATTAAGTAGTGTCCATTCCTATTTTTTAATCTTATCTATTTTAAAGTCTATCCTGTCAGATATGAGAATAGCTGTTCCTGCCCTTTTTTGTGGGCCATTGGCTTGTATGATAGTTTTCCATCCTTTCACTTTAAGTCTGTGTTTGTCTTGTTGAGTTAAATGGGTTTCCTGTAGACAGCATATTGTTGGGTTGTGTTTTATGATCCATCTTCCTACTCTGTGTCTTTTAATAGGTGAATTCAGGCCATTGACATTTATTGATATCAAAGATTGAAGATATTTTAACGCCATTCTTGTAAAGTTTTAGAGTGTTTTGATATATGTCCTATTTTTGGTGGTCTGGTTGTTTATAGGAGACCTTTCAGAACTTCTTTCAGGGCAGGCTTGGTGATGGATGATTCCTTCAACTGTTGCTTGTCTGAGAAGGTTTTGATGCCTCCATCTAGTCTGAATGACAGTCTAGCAGGATATAGTATTCTTGGCTGAAAGCCTTTCTCATTGAGCACTCGATAGATATCTTGCCATTCTCTTCTGGCCTGTAGTGTTTGTATGGAGAAGTTTGCTGCTAATCTTATGTTGGTGACTTTTTGTTTTTCTCTTGCAGCCTTCAGGATCCTTTCTTTATCCTTATTCCTTTCCATTCTAAGTATGATATGCCTTGGTGTCTTCAGGTCTGGGTTAATTCTGTTTGGGACCGTCTGTGCTTCTTGAATTTTTATGTCTTTGTGTTGCTGAGGACTTATTCTGATGCAGTCTCCGCCCCCAGGTTTTTCTATGCTCCGCTAAATCCTAGAGTGCCCCCTTTCAACCAATCCTGGCTCCGCCCCCAGGTTTTTCTATGCCCCGCTAAATCCTAGAGTGCCCCCTTTCAACCAATCCTGGCCCTACACATCACCCCTGGTTGTCGCCCAATAAAAAGCCCCCTCACCCCTCCCTTCTCTCTCTCTCTGGGCTCTCGGCTCTCCCTCTCTGAGGTCTCCCTCCCTGCTCTCCCCCCGTGGTCGGCCATTGCTGGCTGGCTCCACGTGGTCTGAACCAAACCTCCCCCCCCATCCTATAATAAAGATCTGTGTACCCCTTTGCTCTGGACGTCCGCTCTCTTCTCCGCGGTGCAGCCCGACACCAGACCACCTCAACAACATCTGGCGCCCAACGTGGGCCTGACTGCAGATTGCTTAGGGTGTTTAAGTCCTAAGCAAATATCCTTTAACTCCTGTATCTCAGCCTCAAGGTCACTTAACCTTTTGGCAGGAGGCCTTGTACATATCCTGAAAATAGTAAATATAGCCATGAGAACCCATGGTGTAGCAAAAATTAAAGCGTCTCTGAGATCGAAAGCCTGTCCCAGGAGAGAAGGATAGAATGTCTGGGACACCTCCTCATAAAACAGAAAAAATCCCATGGTGGAGGGAAACGCGGGGCCACAGAAGCGGGCGGATGCCACTTACCTGTGTCTGGGCGGTTTCGGAGACCTCAGGCCGGGCGTGGTGTGGGTACGGAACATGATGGGCGCCAGATGTTGTTGAGGTGGTCTGGTGTCGGGCTGCAGTTTGAGCCCCCGGCTCCTCACCTGCAGGGGAATCACTTCACAGGCGGTGAAGCAGGTCTACAGGTATCTTTATCTCCCTCTGTCTTTCCCTCCTCTCTCCATTTCTCTCTGTTCTATCCAACAACCACAATATCAGCAATAACAACAATATAATTACAACAAGAACAGCTAGGGCAACAAAGGCAAGATACAAGATACAAAAAAAAAAAAAAGGGATAAGATAGTTCCCACTTCCCTACACCTTAGAGTCTTTGTTAAAAGATAAGGTCTTTTTCCCCATGAATCACCCAGGACCTTCCAGATAAACGGCTGACTACCATGACAAATAATATAAAATGTAATCATAAATGAATAGGAAAGATACATCCCCCAATACTCAGTTGGTCAAGGCACCAAACCTCTTCTTCTATAAAGGATTCAAATCACATGCCCTGCTAACCACGAGAAGCAGATTGTTTGTGTTTCTTTACAGGAATCCCGGAAAAACCATCTGAACCCCTGCACACCCTAACGTCACTCACTAGATGGCACGACTACCGTGGCACACCCCCTGAAACCCTAGATGTCACTCAATGCGATCTGAGGAATCTGATTCGCAGACTCCAAGGACAGAACCTTTTTACTGCCTGTCTGCCTTTCCTGCTTTTGCTTTGACCTGTCACGTTTTGGCGGTTCCAGCTCACCATCTACAGAAAAGCAGAATTCCAGAGGTTGACCTTCCTCATGCAGCATTTCATCCCCTGCCATTTCTCCCCCAGTCGCTTACTTTGGACTGAGACTTCTATCGGACTTGCTGGTATACCCTTTGGACACTTTAGACAATTTTACAGCAGCTTCCTTCCCTTCACGTTGCTGGTTTTTCATAGACTGATCCTGAGTAATTCATAGACTTTACAGACTGTTGCCTTGAGGACTATACAATGCCAAATAGCCCCTCTGTTTGGTGGGTCATGCCTCCCGCCTCCCCCTCATTATGTACCCTTGCCCCTTTCCCCACCCAAACAGGGAATGCTCCTTTACACACCAATCCTTCCCTTCACACCACACTGGCTTTTACTTCTCCCCTTCGTGTCCCTTCCTATTTTGTTATGTCATGTAGGCTTATGCCCAAAAGGTTTCTGCCCCATGATAGTCTTTTATAGACTTTGTACATCTTATGCTATTACTAGGTAGAAAGATAGAAAAGATGTAGAGATATTGTGAAGAGATGGTTGAGCAGGCTGCGCTTAAACCTATGAGATGAGTCTCTCCAGGTAAGTCTCTCTCTCTAAAGAGGGGTTGAGCACAGGAAGACGCATAAATCTCACAAGGTTGGCAGCCATTTAAGCCTTCCCTTCTCCACAGAAAGTCCTACATCTTCCCACCTGAGCATGGCATTCCTCTAAAACATTTAAGCCTGCTCCATTTTTCTTTACTGTGTCCATTTAGATATAAAGGGATAGGAGGAGATGTTGCTGAGGACTTATTCTGATGCAGTCTCCGCCCCCAGGTTTTTCTATGCTCCGCTAAATCCTAGAGTGCCCCCTTTCAACCAATCCTGGCTCCGCCCCCAGGTTTTTCTATGCCCCGCTAAATCCTAGAGTGCCCCCTTTCAACCAATCCTGGCCCTACACATCACCCCTGGTTGTCGCCCAATAAAAAGCCCCCTCACCCCTCCCTTCTCTCTCTCTGGGCTCTCGGCTCTCCCTCTCTGAGGTCTCCCTCCCTGCTCTCCCCCCGTGGTCGACCATTGCTGGCTGGCTCCACGTGGTCTGAACCAAACCTCCCCCCCCATCCTATAATAAAGATCTGTGTACCCCTTTGCTCTGGACGTCCGCTCTCTTCTCCGCGGTGCAGCCTGACACCAGACCACCTCAACAACATCTTTGATGTTGTCTAGAGAAATTTTCAGCTATTATGGCCTGGAGAACGCTTTCTTCCTCTCCTTCTCTTTCTTTCTCTGGTATGCCAATAATGCGTATATTGTTTCCTTTGAAGTCATCCAATAGGACTCTGTTGTTGTTTTCAGCATCTCTTAATCTCTTTTTGAGATCTCTTACTTCTTTTTTAGTTGTCTCTAATTCATCCCCAATCTTGCTAATTCTGTCTTCAGCCTCATAGATTCTATTCTCTCTGCCCTCTACTGCTTTCTGGAGTTCATCTATTTTGTTGCCCTGCTCTGATACTGTTTTAGCTTGTTCAGCTAGTTGCCTTCTTAGCTCAGCGATTTCAGCTTTCAGCTCTCTAATAACAATGAGATAATTAGCATTTTCTTCCATATTCTCATTTGTTGTTCCTGCATTTCTGATTACAATTTTTTCAAATTCTTTACTCACTCCTATTATTATTTCCTTAGCTAATGTTTGGATGTTGAACTCGTTATTTTGTGCTTCACCCTCTGGAGGACTTTTAGCTGGACTCTTGTCCTGGTTCGATTCTCCAATATTTCTTCTTGTTGTTTTAATCATTTTATATATTATGTTATGAGTTCCCTTTATCAGTACTTTTCAAATTATTGATCACTATTGCCTGGATTGACTTGTGTCTAAGTAAGTTAATTAAAGAGTTCACAGTGGTGGAAGTTAACAGTTATTTCAGTCCCTGAGTTGGCGCTCAGTGGTTTAAAAGCCTCTTTCTTTTCTTTTTTTTTCCTTCCCTGTAGGCTATGGGAGCCTGAGGGCTTTTAAACTATCAATAGGCTTCTTAGGTTAATCACTGACTCCTGACCAAGAGATAAAGCAGGGTGTGGCAGAGATAATCCAGTGGTTATGCAAAGAGACTTTCACAGCCCCTCAGCTATGCCAGGGAGGTATATGTCTTCTCCTGAGATTCCTGGTTAGATCTCTGTCCCCTGGTGTCCCTTCCTGTCGCTGCTCCAGATTCAGTGATTTACTGGGTTCCTGTGGTCATTCTAGTACTGTCTTGTTTCGGTCCCGGGTGGTCTCCTTTGTTATTCCTAGTTGATCCGGGAGAGTAGAGAAAGCGATCTGCTGCTCGTAGCTCTGCCTCCGGAACTGGAAATCTAATCCAGTCTTTAGGTTCATGATTAGTCAACAATTTGTTTGGTTTTATATATAACTATTTTTTCAGCTGCCAGGTTCCAGATGCTACCATGGTGCCAACCAGACCTCCCTGGGCAGATGATCCCACCAATGTGTCCTGGAGCCCCGCTTCCCCAGAGCCCTGCCCCACTAGGTAAAGAGAGAGACAGGCTGGGAGTGTGAAATGACCTGCCAACACCCATGTTCAGCAGGGAAGCAATTACAGAAGCCAGACCTTCCACCTTCTGTACCCCATAATGATCCTGGGTCCATACTCTCAGAGGGATAAAGAATAGGAAAGCTATCAAGGGGTGGGGACGGGATGCGGAGTTCTGGTAGTGGGAATTGTGTGGAGTTGTACTCATCTTATGGTTCTGTCAGTGTTTCCTTTTTATAAATAATAATAATAATAATAAATCACATAAGTGCTCAAATTGGTAGCAGATATACTAAAATTGAAACAATACAGAGATTTGCATGCCCTCGTGCAAGGATGGCACACAAACTCTGGGGATGTTGCATGTTTTTAGATATCCTATTCTCCGCAAATAAAATAAAATAAAATAAAATAAAATCACCCAGGAAAATAGTGTGTTGATCCCCAAGAGGTTGCACAGAGGATAAAGCACTGAAGTCTCAAGCAAGAAGTTCTAAATTTGATTCTCAGTATTGTATGTGCCAGAGCTATGCTCTAGTTCTCTCTCTCTCTCTTTTATTATCTTTTTATTTTTATTTATTGGATAGAGAAAGTGTGAAATTGAGAGGGAAGGGGGTGATAGAGAGGAACAGAGAGACAGAGACAACTGTAACATTGATTCACCACTCACAAAACTTCCCCTTGCAGGTGGGGGCTAGCGACTTGAACCTGGGTCCTTGTGCATTGTAACGTGCATTCAACTAGGTTCGCCACCACCTGGTTCCCGGTTCTTCCTATCTTATAAATTTATTTATTTATTTATTTATTTTTAATGACAGAGAAACTCAGAAATATACACACAGAGAGCTACCAGAGCATTGCTCAGCTCCGGTTTATGGTGGTGCTGGGGATTGAACCTGGGGCTTTGGAGCCTCTGGCATGAAAATATTTTGAATAACCATTATGCTGTCTTCCCTGCCCCAAAATAAATATTAAAAAAAATAATCAGTGATGGCAAGGATGTGGTCAGATTGGAACCCTCCCTGCTCTTTGTTACTGGTAATAGAAAGTGGTATTTTTTCTGTGGAAAATGTAAATGTGGTTAAATGTAAAAAAGTAATATTGTTCTTATAAGAGTGGTGTGTCAATGATTTATATCAAAGTATTATTTGCTTAGTACTATAAATGCTGGTTTTTGTGCCTTTTTTCAGATATAATTCCTAGGTATAATTTCAACAACTCTAGATCTGTAGTGCAGAAGCATTTACATGTTCTTTGACAAATGTGTGTATGTATTGTATATGTCACACACACACATACACCACACACACACACACACACACACATTCTCCAAGCACAAAGACTCGTTAGACCTTTCGCCTCAGTTTAAGGAAGCTACTGATTTGGCCCATCTGGTTTATTTTTTTATGCCTGGTTTGTAATAAAAAATTCATCTCCCAATACTGAGAAGTTTTTATTCCACATATTTAATCCTTAAGTGGACAGAACTGGAGGTGATTATATTTAGCAAAATAAGTAAAGAGATAAAAGACTGGATGGGTTCACTCATATATGGAATCTAGAGAACTGTTATACATGAACTTGCAAAATCAAACAAAAAAACAAACAAACAGAAGCAAGCAAACTGTAAGACTTGTGAGAACTGTGGTGGTTATGTTTGGGAGTTGAGAAGATAGAGACACAACTTTAGTGGTAGGTGTGGCAATGTTACAGTCTTGTAACACAGTATTAATTACAAATAAAAAACATTAAAAAAACACCTCAAATATTTAGTCCTATTGTACCCATAAGTGGGACAACTAATATTTTCTGAGTGTCTCCTATGTTCCAAGTGCTGTTCTATTTTATTTTTATTTATTCATTAAATACTCAGTATTTACTCACAAGAATTCTGTGAAGTAGGTGTGACTACTGTCCCAATTTCATAAATGGGGTGATTAAGGATAGAGAGGTTAAGCAAACTGTATAAGACATTAAATAGTTCATCAATGCCAGCACTTTGTTATTAAAATTTTTAATCTGGGAGAAGCACAAAAACCCACTGCAAACTGACTCCAGTTCATGTTTTAGAACCATTAAGTCTATCTGCCCAGTTCCAACTTGCCCCTCATGTTCTAATCCTATAGTTCCAATCGAGGACTATAAATAGTCTTTAGAGTGTCCCACAGGCATCTCCAGCTCAACATGGTACAATTCATCCTCATAATTCTCTCCTCCAGTCTTTCCTTGCCTCCCATGTTTCTTTTTTTAGTGAATGACACGATAATCCACTCAGCCATCTGAGCCAGACCCTGAGGTGATTTCAGGCTCTTTCTTGTTTTTTTTTTTTTTTTTCTCTCCCAGCAAGTCTTCCTTATTTAAACCTGAACTTGAGTGCTGATAAAGTGCAGTTTCATTATTAGGACTGGCTAATGGAATGTGTTGACTTTGAGACATATTCACTGAGTCATGTCCTTATAATTTATGCATTATATGCAAGTATCTAGATATGTATGCCTCTGTATATTCCATACAGTTGCAATTTACCTAGTTAAGAATGTAATTTATTTTTAGAAAGGGAAATGCACTTGACAACTGTGGTCTAGCTGCAGAGTTGAGCCTGCATGTCTGGGTTATCCATGGGCAGCAGCAAGATGACAGATGACTTGAGGAGCAGAGTAAGGAGCCGCAGGCTCTGGAGTCCACCTACCTCCACTCCTTCACTGCTTGATTGCACATTGATCCAACCCTCCTAACAACTGGTTTTCCAAAATATAAATGAACTCTCCTGATGCCACATTCTTTCTCTGTTGTGCTTCACTTGACAGGCCCCTGCTAAGTATTAACAGAAACTCCACCCTGTTGTACCATTACTGTGACATTTGAGGCTGGAGAAATGAGGAAACTGTCCAGGTTACCTTCAAGTTTATATACAGTGAAAAATACCAACATGAAGGCTCTCCCACTTTATGAAATATCCTCCCTGGAAAGTCCAGAAGATGCTGATGTTGGGCCAGGGTGGTAGCCCATCCAGCAGAGGACACACGTTACCATGCACAAAGACCTGGGTTCAACCCCCACCTATGAGGGGAAGCTTCATGAGTGTTGAAGCAGTGCTGTAGGTCTCTTTCTCTTTTTAAATTATTTATTTATTTATTCATGTGAAAGATAGGTGTGAAGAGAGAAAGACCCCCCACTCTGGCATATGTGTTGCCAGGGATTGAACTCAGGGCCTCATGGTTGAGAATCCAATATGCCACCTCCTGGACCACCAGGTGTCTATCTATCTATCATCTGTCTGCCTGTCTGTCTGTCTCTCCTCCTCTCAATTTCTCTGTCCTATCAAAATTAAAAAAAAAAAAAAATTAAAGAACAAAAATGATTCCCTTTTGTTTCCCTTGTTTTATTGTTATGGTTATTGTTATGGTTATTGTTGTTGTTACTAATGTCATTGTTGGATAGGACATAGAGAAATGGAGAGAGGAGGGGGAGACAGAGGGGGGAGAGAAAGATACCTACAGACCTGTTTCACCGCCTGTGAAGCGACTCCCCTGCAGGTGGGGAGCCTGGGGCTCCAACCGGGATCCTTACACTGGTTCTTGCGCTTTGTGCTACCTATGTGTAACCTGCTGCGCTACTGCCCAACTCCCCCCCAATTTTTTTTAAAAGTCGATTCAGGGAGCTGGGCAGTAGCGCAGTGGGTTAAGCACACATGCTGCAAAGTGCAAGGGCTGGTGTAAGGATCCTGGTTTGAGCCCCCAGCTCCCCACCTGCAGAGCGTCACTTTGCAAGCGATGAAGCAGGTCTGCAGGTGTCTGTCTTTTTCTCCCCCCTGTGTCTTCCCTTCCTCTCGATTTCTCTCTGTCCTATCCAACAACAACAACAGCTATGGCAACAATAACAACTACAACAAGCACAACAACAAAATGGGAAAAATGGCCTCCAGGAGCAGTGGGTTAACAGTACAGGCAACGAACCCCAGTGATAACCTTGAAGGCAAAAAAAAAAAAAAATCCAGCCATTTAATGTTATTAGCATTACAAGAAGAAAAAAACCTTGCTGTGGTGATTACTTTAACTTTAGTGATGGCTATGTAAAGACAAATTAAATGGGAGGGGCTGGAGAGATAACGCCCCTTGTGGTGTGCATACTTTGTTGAATAGTTGGCCTACATTCTGGTCTAGGCATCACATGGGAATGTCATGGCACTGGAGTGTGTTGTGGTATCTTTGTCTGAATGAAGAAAAAAGTGGCCTAGCAGTGATGACATAGTGCATGATGTATTTTGGGGTCCCCAGACTCTATGTATACACACAAAAATTAAATGGGAAGAGATGACTTTTCTTTCTTTTTTTTTTTATAGTATTTATTTATTTTCCCTTTTGTTGCCCTTGTTGTTTAACATTATTGTGGTTATTGATGTCATTGTTGTTGGATAGGACAAAGAGAAATAGAGAGAGGAGGGGAAAACAGAGAGGGGGAGAGAAAGACAGACACCTGCAGACCTGATTCACCGCTTGTGAAGTGACTCCCTTGTAGGTGGGGAGCTGGGGGCTCAAACCGCGATCCTTACTCTGGTCCTTGCGCTTTGCGCCAAGTGCTCTTAACTTGCTATGCCACCGCCGGACTCCCCTCTTTTTTAAAAATCTTATTTATCTATTTATTCCCTTTTGTTGCCTTTTGTTGTAGTGATTATTGTTGTTATTGATATCGTCATTGTTGGATAGGACAGAGAAAAATGGAGAGAGGAGAGGAAGACGGGGAGAGAAAGACACCTGCAGACCTGCTTCAGTGATTGTGAAGAGACTCCCCTGCAGTTGGGGAGCCGGGAGCTCAAACCGGGATCCTTACCAGTCATTGCACTTTGTGCCACCTGTGCTTAACCCGCTGCACTACTGCCCGACTCCCAAGGAATGACTTTTCTTTGAAAGTTAGGTAGGGTATCTAGGAAGTAGCCATTTTGGCTGTGATGTCATTACTGTTGCTCAGGATTTTGTAGGGTATTGTGGGAGCCTCCTTTCTGCCTGTTGTTCCAAGACACTGGTGAAGTTACTTAATATGTTGCCGTAACTTTTCTGGCAGCATTCAGACAATGCATATGTGTGCTATAGGTAGCTAGTGGGTAGCAGTCAGGAATAGGTGTAACCTCTAAGAATGACAGTCACAAGTTACTGGAGCGAGTAGACACACTATGTGTGTGAGAGAAAACCCTATCAAATGTGGCCTATTTATCAGACTGGCATAGTCTGGAAGCTTCTCATTTTACTTCTTTCTGGAAACCAGAAAGTGAGTGCCTTGGTGAGAAAAGCAAAGGAGATTATCTGAATGAAATAACTGCTCTGGGGGTTCGTTGGTGCACTTGGTTGAATGTACATATCACCAGGCACAGGACCTGAGTTCATGCTCCTGTCTTCATCTGCAGTGAGGAAACATGAGTGGTGAAGCAGGTCTGCAGATGTCTTTCTCCCTCTCTTCCACCTTTCCTCTCTCCCCTCCTTCTCAATTTATATCTGTCTTTCAAATACAAGAAAGAGAAAAAAGTGGCTGCTGGGAGGTAGATTTGTGCAGGCACCAAGCCCCAGTGATAACCCTGGTGGTAATAAAACAACAACAATAATAATTTAAAAAAAGAAAAGAAGAAGAGAACTAGCAATGTTTTATAACAAACCCTACCGGGTCAGGAATGGTGAAGTGTTCAAACATGCTTCCACCAAAGCTCTTCTATCACAGGAGATCAGTATGGTCAAAAACAAAATAGTTGACCATCAGTGGACAAAAGAAAGTACATGGCATGGCCCTGTCAAGCCAGTACAACTACAGGAGAGCCACAGAATGCATCTTCATGAAGCTCGGTAAGTTAATGAGGGCAGAAGCCCATCATGTAGAGCCACGCATCTGGTGGCTGTGAGCCACTGTCACCAGTGTTCATAGACTTCTGGTGCTGACTTGTCATCACCAATGTGAAAATGTATGACAGAAAACAGTGGCTGTGCTTGGAAGCATCTGCTCTTCATACTTGAATTGTTTGTTATACCAGGTTTGGGTCGCTTTGCCGGCAAAAGAGCAGAGATGCTTTTTATTCATATGAACTACCCAAAACCTGAGGGAGACATTTCTCTTAAAACTGAGCATCCCACAATGACCTTGGGTCCATACTCCTAGAGGGTTAAAGAATAGGAAAGCTATCGGGGGAGGGAATGAGATATGGAGTTTAGGAGGTGGGAATTGTGTGGAGTTGTACCCCTCCTATCCTATGGTTTTGTCAGTGTTTCCTTTTTATAAATAAATAAATATATAAAAAACTGAGAAATTTTTAACTCCTCAGAAAGTTAACACCATGAACTATTCATGTGTTTAACTTTTTCTCTGCTTTCCCCCTCCAAAATGGAATTTTAAAAGAATTTTATTGTTAAAGAATAAATAAAGGGGGCTGAGTGGTGGTACACCCAGTTAAACGCACACTTTTCTTTTTAAATCTTTAAAAAAAATAAAGAAGCCACAATTATAAATTGGTGATACTTTAGTGTTTTTTTCTTTTAAATACTTCATTATTATTATTATTATTATTGGATAGAGACAGAGAGAAATTGAGTGGAGAAGGGAAGATAGAGACGGAGAGAGACAGAGAGATACCTGCAGCCCTGCTTCACCACTCATGAAGCTCTCCCCTTGCAGGTGGGGACCAGGGGCTTAAACCCAGGTCCTTGCACACTGTAGTGTGTGCACTTAACCAGGTGTGCCACTGCCTGGCCCGTGTGTGTGTGTGTGTTTATTTTTTTAAATTTTTTTATTTTTTAAAATTTATTTCTTTATTGGGGAATTAATGTTTTACATTCAACAGTAAATACAATAGTTTGTACATGCATAACATTCCCCAGTTTCCCATTTGACAATACAACCCCCACTATGTCATTTATCATCCTTCATGGACCTGTATTCTCCCCACCCACCCACCCACCCACCCCAGAATCTTTTACTTTGGTGCGATATGCCAATTCCAGTTCAGGTTCTACTTGTGTTTTCCTTAAACGCACACTTGACCATGCTCAAGGACCTGGGTTTGAGCCCTTGTTCCACACATGCAGGGGGTATGCCTCATGAGGGGTGAAGCAGGTCTGCATGTGTCTTTCTCTCTCCCTCTCTTCTTTTCTTTTTTCTTTATTTTTTGTTTGCCTCCAGGGTTATCACTGGGGCTTGGGGCTGGCACTACAAATTCATGGCTCCTGGCAGCCATTTTTATTGGGTAAGACAGTAATTGAGAGAGGAGGGGGAGACAGAGAAGGAGAGAGAATTCATTGCTTGTGAAGGGACTGCCCTCCACCCTCCCACCCACCACCCCCGCAGGTGGGGAGCCAGGGGGCTCGAATTCGGATCCTTGCGTGGGTCCTTGCGCTTTGTACTACGTGTGCTTAACCTGGTGCGCCACTGCCCGACCTCTTTCTCTCCCTTCTTTCTTAGTTTCTCTCTGTTCTATCAAAAAGAATAGGGGGTCTGGCGGTAGCGCAACTGGTTGAGCGCATATGGCATGAAGCGCATAGGACCGGCCTGAGGATCCCGGTTTGAGCCCCGGGCTTCCCACCTGCAGGGGCTTCGCTTCACAAGCGGTGAATCAGGTCTGCAGATGTCTATCTTTCTCTCCTCCTCTCTTTCTTCCCCTCCTCTCACCATTTCTCTTTTAAAAATATTTTTTTATTATCCTTATTTATTTATTGGATAGAGACAGCCAGAAATCGAGAGGGAAGGGGGGGGATAGAGAGGAAGAGAAACAGAGAGACACCTGCAGCACTGTTTCACCACTTGCACCCCCACCCCCTGCAGGTGGGGACCGGGGACTCGATCCTGAGTCCTTGCGCATTGTAACATGTGCGCTCAACCAGGTGCGCCAACATCTGGCCCCCATTTCTCTCTGTTCTAACAACGACATAAATAGCAACAACAGTAATAATAACCATAATGCTAAAACAACAAGGGCAACAAAAAGGGAAAAAAATAGTCTCCAGGAGCAGTGAATTTGTGGTGCAGACACCAAGCCCCAGCAATATCCCTGGAGGCAGAAAAAAAAAAAAAAAGAATAGAAATAAAGAAAAAAGAAATGGCCCCTAGGAAAGGCTGATTTTGTAGCACCAGCACCAAGCCCCAGTGATAACCCTGGTGGCAATGAAAAAAAAAATTAAATAAAGTGAGTCAGGGTGTTAGTGCAGCCCGTTAAGCCCCAGAGGCACAAAGCACAAGGACCAGCGTAAGGATCCCGGTTCGAGCCCCGGCTCCCCATCTACAGGGGCGTCGCTTCACAGGCGGTGAAGCAGGTTTGGGTGTCTGTCTTTCTCTCCCCATCTCTGTCTTCCCCTCCTCTCTCCATTTCTCTCTGTCCTATCCAGCAATACAACAATAATAACTACAACAATAAAAGACAAGGACAACAAAATGGAATAAATAAATAAATATTTTTTAAAATTAAAATATTGGATCAAGAATCTAGAAGAAATGAAAAACAACATAATAACAATAAGATGCTAAAAAAGCAATGACTTCAAGGCACTCTTGTCACAACTGAGAGTTGCTTATATGGAAAGTCCATGTTTGATTCAGGACTCTAGGAAACTAAAAAGAAATTAATGAAAGAAAAACAAGCAGGAAAAAAATAAATTAAGTAGAAAATAATGATTCGAAACAAATCATTGACATGTCTGACATTCAGTTCTTGGAGGATGCTGGAAACAACCTGGAGGGAATGGAGGGCATGCAGATGATCTAGATTATAGTCTTGCTGACTAATAAATGGTCCCTATCTTCGGAGACCTGACTGACAAAGCAGCTGTGGTTATGCTGAGATGGTGTTAATCTTTCTTTCTTTGCTCTAAAAAACCAACCAAACAAAAAAAAAAACCCAAACAAACAAACAAAAAACTTCTCTTAAGGGAATGTTCTTCTGGTGGTTTTCATCATTAAACTTAGTAAATTTACTTTAAAAATTTAAATATGGGGCCAGGGAGGTTACCCAGTGGTAGACTATATGCTTTGCATACATAGAACCCTGAGTCTGACCCCTGGCGCTATCTCTCTCTCTTTCTCTCTCTCTCTTTCTCACTGTCTCATGCAGTAACAAATTTAAATTATGAGTTAAGAGATAGCTTATCAGGTAGAGCATGTGCCTTATCCTGAGAAGGCCCTGGGTTCAAGGCCTGGCACTATATGGGAGTAACATGGATGGTGGAGCAGTGCTGAGTTATCTCTCCTCTCTCTCTAAATAAAAATGAGAAGGTTGGTCTCAGAAGATCTTTCAGCAGTGGTATTGGACCTGAGTTCATTCCCTGGTGCATCTTAAAAAATGAAATAAAAATAAATTGTTAAAAAGAGAAATAAACATTAAAATTATTTAAAGGGGGCAGGCAGTGGTGCACTTGGTTAAGTATACATGTTAGTTATCCAGGTTCAAGCCCCTGGTTCCCACCTGCAGGGAGGATGCATGTTTCAGGTGTCTCTCTGTCTCCCTCTCTATTTCCTTCCCTTTCAAATTCTCTCTGTCCTTTCAAATAAAAACAAATAAGTAAAATTTAAAAATGTTATGCCCGGATTTTTAGGTCCCATTCCCGCAGAAAGGAGGCCAGAATCACAGGCAAGAACAAGAGCCTTTATTGAAACAAGCTTAAGTCTGGGCTACAAGCACTTTCCCAAAAATGGCTTGTGAGCCCAGAAGAGATGCAAACAGATTCTTTTTATACACATCAGAAAGGGGGGTTTGGGGGGACACTTAAAGTTCAGTTTGTCAGGGAATTTTTTAAATATTTATTGATTTATTCCCTTTTGTTGCCTTTGTTATTTTATTGTTATAATTACTGTTGTTGTTCTTGATGTCATCGTTGTTGGGTAGGACAGAGAGAAATGGAGAGAGGAGGGGAAAACAAAGAGGGGGAGAGACAGACACCTGTAGACCTGCTTCACAGCTTGTGAAGCGACTCCCTTGCAGGTGGGGAGCTGGGGGCTCAAACTAGGATCCTTACACAGGTCCTTGCACTTTGCGTCACGTGCGCTTAACCTGCTGTGCTATCACCCGACTCCCGTCAGGGAATTTTTGACCACAGTCCAGCAGTTTTTGTCAGTTAAGCAAATTTTGGGTTTCGAGGCTATCATGACCTCCGTCTACAGAACAACTGCTGATAAGTAAAATGCTGAGACTGGTTTTTCAAGGGTAAAATGCAGCTGCACTGCAGCTGTTGGATTATGAGGGTTTTTTTCTTGGAAACCCAGAATTAAGGTCAAGATGGCTGCCTTAGACAATATGGAGTAACAGTGGCCCTCACAAAAAGTATTTTAAAACTAACTTAAACAATTACATGAATGAGGGGGCCAGGTGGTGGCACACCTGGTTAAACGCACACATTACAGTATGCAAGTACCCAGGTTGAAGTCCCTGGTCCCCACTAGCAGGGCGAAAGCTTCTTGAGCAGTGAAGCAGGGCTGTAGGTGTCTCTCTGTCTCTCTTTTCTCTATCTCTCCCTCCCTGCTCAATTCCACTCTGTCTCTATCCAATAATAAATAAAAAATTATATAATTAAAAAGTTACATGAATGTGATAGACTGCCATGGGTGTTCCTGAGAGAGTTAGGGCCTTTTGTATCCACTTGCATTAGCTGACTTATACAAGACCAAAGGAACCCCTGAAAAATAGCTCTGAACCCTTTTTTTTTGCCTCCAGGGTTATCGCTGGGGCTCAGTGCCTGCACTACGAATCCACTGCTCCTCGAGGCTATTTTTTTCCCTTTTATTGCTCTTGTTATTTAACATAGTTGTTATTATTGGTGATGTTATTTCTGACGTTGTTGGGTAGTACAGAGAGAAATGGAGAGAGGAGGTGAAGACAGAGTGGGAGAGAAAGATACCTGCAGACCTGCTTCACTGCTTGTGAATTGACCCCCCTGCAGGTGGGGAGCTGGGGGTTCAGACCCGGATCTTTACAGGTTCTTGTGCTTCATGCCATGTACGCTTAACCTGCTGCGCTACTGCCCGGCCCATCATCATCATCATCATTATTATTATTATTATTATTATTATTATTAAATTTTATTTGAAAGAACAGAGAGAACTTGAAAGGTGAGGAATAAATAGAGGGGGAGAGAGAAAGATAGACACCTACAGACCTGCTTCACTGCTTGTGAAACATCCCCACTGCAGGTGGGGAGTGGGAGCTCAAATCTGGATGAACCTGCATGGTGAGTTTAACCAGGAGTGCCACCACTCACCCCCTCAAGACAGACTTTTAAAAAATATTTTTATTTATTTTATTATTAGATATAGACAGAGAGAAATTGAGAGGGGAGGGAGAGATAGAGAGAAGAAGAGAGAGACATCTGCAGTCCTTCCTCACCACCTGTGAAGCTTTCCCCTTGCAGGTGGGGACCAGAGGCTTGAACCTAGGACCTTGTGCACTGTAACGTGTGCTCTTAACCAGGTGCACCACCACCTGGTTCCTCAAAACAGATTTTTTTTTCTAAGTAGGGATTTTATGTTTTTTTTTTTAAATATTATTTATTCCCTTTTGTTGCCCTTGTTGTTTTATTGTTGTTGTTGTTACTGATGTCGTCCTTGGATAGGACAGAGAGAAATGGAGAGAGAAGGGGAAGTCAGAGAGGGGGAGAGAAAGATAGATACCTGCAGACCTGCTTCACCACCTGTGAAGCAATTCCCCTACAGGTAGGGAGCCAGGGGATTGAACCAGGTTCCTTCCACTGGTCCTTGCGCTTTGCACCACGTGTGCTTAACTTGCTGCACCACCACCTGACTCTCTCAAAATGGATTTTAAGTAATGGAGGAAAGTACTAGTTTCAGGTACAAAATAGTGGCTGACACTGCAACTTATATCCAACCCAGTCATCCTGGTGGTAGGTTAACACCCTAGGTGACACTGGTTTCTAGATTTGTGAGGGGATTTCTAAAAAATTAGGCTTAAAATATGCTTATAATCACAGATGGTGCAAAGCGCAAGGACCAGTGTAAGGATACTGGTTCAAGCCCCTGGCTCCCTATCTGCAGGGGAGTTGCTTCACAAGTGGTGAAGCAGGTCTGCCGGTGACTCTCTCTCCCCCTCTCTGTCTTCCCCTTTTCTCTCCATTTCTCTCTGTCCTATCCAACAACAATGACAGCAATAACAATAATAATAGTAACAACAATAAATAACAAGGGCAACAAAAGGGAAAAATAGGCTCCAGGAGCAGTGGATTCGTGGTGCAGGCATCAAGCTCCAGCAAGCAATAACCCTGGAGGCGAAAAGGACAAAAAAAAAAAAAAAGACTAGGATGTGCCTATAGCTGCATCTATAGCGGCCAAGGTTAACTACTATATTTTGCTTTTGTATTTCTTGCTTGCGACATTTTCTGTACACTGAGTCAACTCCTGCATTTCCACAAAGTATAAAAGCTGAAATTAAACTTTGTTCTGGGCCGGGAGTTTTCAGAGTGTTCTGAACTCTCGGTCCACATGAATAAAACTCCTTTCTCCTTCATCCAGTTTGGCTCCCGTCTTTCTGATTTTTCAGCAAAATTCCCGAACAGTTTGAGTTAGAAGATTTACATCACTGTTCTTTAAACCAGCAGAGAGCTCTATCATCCATAGTGTATCTCCCCTCCTTTATTCCACTGAGTCTTTTTCTTACTTCCAAGGCCTGAAGACAAGGGCTTCCTGCCTTGAGTGCAATACAGTATTCACTTTGCCTGGCTTCCCACCTACCACTGAATTCCAGCTCCACCAACATGTGGTATGGCAGAGTTCTTGTTTCTCTGCTTCCTGGTGGTGCTGGTGGTAGTGGTGATGGCATCAATAGGACTGGAGCTTTGGCAGGAGTATGACTCTTATGGACTCATTAGGATCTGAGGTTATGGGATCCCTGCCTGGATGTTCATGGTAATGAGTAAAACAATGATCTAAATAATGGCTTAAGCAATTTTATTGTAAGGCCTCTCCAGCTGGGTATAACTTAGAAACAGCATTTTCTCCATATCACAAGAGATAAATTTAACCTTAAGCATCAAACCAGAGCAGTAGAATTTCAGTCCTACCAACAGTGACAGTGACACAGGACAATGATGGGAGCCACACCAGAGTGGAGTGGCACTTGCACAAACTGTTAGGCCTTATGCATGCAGATTTCTGGTTTGCTTAACCACAGCCTAAAGTCCCTACTCATTAGGGCTAGGGAGATAGTCTAATTGTTATGCAAGAGACTTTAATGCCTGGGGCTCCCAAATCCTAGGTTTAATCCCTAAAACTATCAGAAATTAGAGCTGGGGAGCCCGGCACTGGCACATGTGGTTAAGGGCACATAGTATGAAGCACGAGGACCCATGCAAAGATGAGGTTTCGAGCTCCCACTCCTCACCTGCTGGGGGACACCTTATAAGCGGTGAAGCAGGTCTGCAGGTGTCTCTCTCTCTCTTTTTTTTTTTTTTTTTTGTCTCCAGGGTTATTGCTGGGGCTTGGTGTCTGCATTACAAATCCACTGCTCCTGGAGGCCATTTTTCCCACTTTGTTGCCGTTTGTTGTTGTAATTATTATTGTTGTCATTGCTGTTGTTGGATAGGACAGAGAGAAATCGAGAGAGGAGGGGAGACAGAGTGGGGGAGAGAAAAGATAGACACCTGCAGACCTGCTTCCCCACCCGTGAAATGAACCCCCTGTGTGTGGGGAGTGGGGGGCTCGAACCAGGATCCTTGCACTTGGTGCCATGTGCACTTAATCCACTGTGCTACCGCCCGACCCCCAGGTGTCTTTCTTTCTCCCCCACCTCTTTCTATTTCTCTGTTTTAGCCAATAAAATGGAAAAAAAAAAAAGGTTGCCAGCAGCTGTGGATTCGTAGTGCCAGCACTAAGCCCTAGTTATAACCCTGGAGGCAAAAAAAAAAAAAAACCCCTCCACTTTTTGAATGCTTGCGATAATTCTGAGTTTCCAGGTGCCAAAATTAATTGTGGATGTTAATGGTGACATTTGGATTCATCATTGGAAAAATTTGAGATTTCTGGTTAAGTATATATATGCCTTTATCTATGTTGCTACTAGAGTGCTGTTTTTTAAAACAAATATGATCATATTGGTCTTGCTTAAGTTAATACTCTTCACTGACTCCACGTTGCTTAAGAATCCAGCTCCCAGTATGGATCGACCAGTCAATGCCCATGTTCAGCAGGAAAGCAATTACAGAAGCCAGACCTTCCACCTTCTGCATCCCACAATGACCTTGGGTCCATACTCCCAGAGGGATAAAGAATAGGAAAGCTACCAGGGGATAGGATGGGATACGGAGATCTGGTGGTGGGAATTGTGTGGAGTTGTACCCCTCTTATCCTATGGTTTTGTTAATGTCTCCTTTTTTTAAATAAATAAGAAAAAGTTAAAAAAAAAAGAAAAAAATAAAGAATCCAGCTCCCTTTGAGCCCCCAGCTCCCCACCTGCAGGGAAATCCGCTTCACAGGCGGTGAAGTAAGTCTGCAGGTGTTTATCTTTCTCTCCCCCCTCTGTCTTCCCCTCCTCTCTCCATTTCTCTCTGTTCTATCTAACCATGACGACAACAATAAAAAAGGGCAACAAAAGGGAAAATAAATAAATAAAATAATAAAAAAAAGAATCCAGCTCCCTTCAGGCTCACCAAACCTTTTACAGCTGACTCTTGTCTATATCATGATTCCATCTCCTGCTATGCCTCACACTCTGCTGGTCACCTAGAAATTGTACTTAAATTCCCTTTTTATTTAGAGTCTATTACTTCAAGTTTCTACAACTATTTTGGAAGTTGTACACTCTACTTCTATTACTGATTATTCTAGAATTTTTAACATTTTTTTAAAAACATTGATTTATTCCCTTTTGTTGCCCTTGTTTAATTGTTGTTGTAGTTATTATTGTTCTTGTTATTGATGTCATTGTTGTTGGATAGGACAGAGAGAAATGGAGAGAGGAGGGGAAGACAGAGGGGGGAGAGAAAGATAGACACCTGCAGACCTGCTTCACTGCCTGTGAAGCGACTCCCCTGCAGGTGGGGAGCTGGGGGATCCTTATACCAGTCCTTGCGCTTTCTGCCACGTGTGCTTAACCTACTGTGCTACCGCTGGAACCCCTTAAAAAACTTTTTATATAACCATTATGCTGTCTTCCTTTGCCCCTAAGATCTCTCTCTCTCTTTTTATACATTATCATACTTTGTCTAAAGAACTTCCTTTAGTCAAGTTCTAAAGAACTTTTCTTTAGTAGGGACGTGCTCAGCTAAGCATTAAATGTTTTCTTCTCTTAATGATCTTTATTTCATCCTGAGTCTGGTAGATTGCTTTCTTTCTTCTTTTTTCCCCCTTTTTTTTAATGATGGAATTCAGACAGAGGTTGTCTTATTAATATTTATTCATTTTTAATAGGATGGAGAGAAAATGAAAGGGAAGTGGGAAATGGAGAGGGAAAGAGAGAGAGATAACTTCTGCACTGCTTCCCTGCTTACGAAGCTTCTGCCCTGCAGGAGGGGACCAGGGTCTTGGTCCAGGGACCTTGTGCATGGTAATGTGTGCACTCAACTAGGTGTACCGCCACTTGGCCCCTGACTCTTTCCCCTTTTGTTCAGGCAGAGATTGAGGGATGAGGAGATAGAGACAGTGAGATAAGGGGAAACACTGTAGCACTGGTCCACTGCTCACAGAACATTACCCATGCAGGTACTAGGGGGCTGGAACCTAGGTCCTTGCACACTGTAAAATGCACACTCTACTGGTAAGCTATCTTCTTGCTCCTCTATTTTCGCCATCATTCTTGAAAAGATAATTTACTTATTTATCAACAGAGCAAGCAGAGAGGCAGAGCAAGAGTGAAAGAGACCACAGCACCAAACCTTTCTTCAATGCAATGGTGAGTCTGGATTGAAAAACATCTTAAAATTGGACTAGATTTCCAGGTTTACCATTTTGTTCCTTTAGCACATTGACATATTATCCCAGCCGTTCTCTGGAGTCTGTTGTTTTGTGAAATCAGTTGTCAGCTTATCTATGGCTTCTTTGAAGACATCCTGTCATTCCTTTAGTTGCTTTAAAAGTCTTTTTATCATTTGTTTGAAGGTTTATTTTCTTTTTCTTTTAATTTTGGGCCTTGCTCATACACTCTTTCACTATTTCACACCGACTTTGATTATTGCTGATTTTTTTTTTAAATTAGTGATATAATAATGATTGACTAGATTATGGGATAAAAGAGGGTACAATTCCATACAATTCTTTTTTTGTTTTTTACTTTTTTAAAAATACTTTTAAAAATATATTTATTTAATTTATTTTTTCCCTTTTGTTGCCCTTGTTGTTTTATTGTTGTAGTTATTATTGTTGTTGTTGTTGTTGTTGTTGGATAGGACAGAGAGAAATGGAGAGAGGGAGGGGAAGACAGAGAGGAGGAGAGAAAGATAGACACCTGCAGACCTGCTTCACCGCCTGTGAAGCGACTCCCCTGCAGGTGGGGAGCCGGGGTTCGAACCGGGATCCTTATGCCGGTCTTTGTGCTTTGTGCCACCTGCACTTAGCCTGCTGTACTACAGCCCGACTCCCCGACTCCCTCCATACAATTCTTATCACCAGAGTTCTGTATTCCATCCCTTCTACTGGAAGCTTCCCTGTTCATTATCCCTCTGGAAGTATGGACCAAAATCCTTTATGGGGTACAGAAAGTGAAAGGTCGGCTTCTGTAATTGCTTCTCTATTGGACTTGGACATTGGCAGGTCAATCCATAACCCTAGCCTGTTTCTGTCTTTTCCTGATGGGATAGAGCTGTGGGGAGGTGAGGTTCCAAGACACATTGGTGAGGTTGTCTGCCCAGGGAAGTCAGATTAGCATCTTGGTAGTATTTGCAGTTTTATGGCTTAAAAGCAGTAAGATATAAAACAGGACAATTTTTTTGCTAATCAGGAACCTAAAGGTAAGAATAGAGCATATGGTCTTCATGTGGGAAGAAGCTAAAAAGTCTATTTTAGGTATATTCCAAGACGCCCATGACTTTAGTAATTTTTGCCTGAGCCCAATAACTAACACACAGTAGTATTGTTAGTAGTATTGTCTGGGAAGATGGTGTCAGAGTTGAGAACAGGACTATAATCTTGTCAGATAAAGTAAGGACTACAAAAGTTGGATAAGGGCAAGAGATCAGCATACTTTAATGAGGGCTCTTTTGGTCACTAGCAGGCCATCCCATCATCCGGGGCTGTAGTCATGGAAACCTGGGATTCCCACATAGATGTATGATGGGCCTAGGCCTTAAAAGACCCCTCTCTCTACCAACACTGGAACCAGCATCAGGAACAACATCATTGTGGGCCTCTATAAGACTTTGCCCTCAATGTAGAACAATGGTAGGGACTGCCCCACTCTCCAAAGGGAGACTGGGTTAATCTACTCCGCCACTTGAGGAAGATGGTCCTGAAATGAGTGCAGCCTAGAATATTCCTAGCTGTGACTGTGGAATGCAAGCTCAGACCTACAGGGATGCAGAGGTTACACAGGCTTCTGTGCTAAATATGAGTAGATATGGGCCCTAGGTCAAATCGATGAGGTTTACAGTTAACAACATTTATATATTTTCACACTGGATTTTTACATTCTGAGAGAAAGATAAAGAGAGGGAGAGCCACCACAGAATTGTGGCTTTCCCCAGTGCTGTGGTATTCCTATGTGGTGCCAGGGTTTGAACCATGGCAATTCAGGGGTCCTAGCCAGTGGGGTACCTCTCTCCATCCCAATTCTGCAGGTATTTTCTTTAAAATATATTTTATTTGTTTTTGAGGTAACTTTGGCTTATATGCCTATAAAAGTTTCATTTGTAACTTAAAAAATAAGTTATTACCATTAGGGTGATTTCTTGTGGCTCTGTGTCTGTGTGATGACTTCACCCCTCCTGGTGGCCATTCCCCACCCCCTTTTTAGTTTTACTTTTCTTTATCTGTTGATAGTGACAGAGAGAAATTGCCATATAATGGGGAGATTTGAATGCACACATTACAGTGTACAAGGGCCCAGGTTTGAGTCCCTGCTCCCCACCTGCAGGGGGAAGCTTCATGAGTGGTGCAAAGCAGGGCTGCAGGTGTCTCTGCTCTCTCCCTTTCTGTCTCCCCCATCCCTCTCAATTTCTGGCTGTCTCTATCCAATAAATAAATAAAGGTAATAATTTTTTAAAGGGGGGAGTCCAACAACAGATGAGTGGCTGAGCAAGTTGTGATATATATATATATGTATATATATATACATATATATATATATATATATGAATACTACTCAACTATAAAAAATGGTGACTTCACTGTTTTCAGCCGATCTTGGATGGACCTTGAAAAATTCATGTTAAGTGAAATAAGTCAGAAACAGAAGGATGAATATGGGATGATCTCACTCTCAGGCTGAAGTTGAAAAACAAGATCAGAAAAGAAAACACAAGTAGAACCTGAACTGGAATTGGTGTATTGCACCAAAATACAGATCCAAGAAGGATGACAGAGGACCTAGTGGGGGTTGTATTGTTATATGGGAAACTGGGAAATGTTATGCATGTACAAACTATTGTATTTACTGTTGAATGTAAAACATTAATTCCCCAATAAAGAAATTTTTAAAAGGGGGGAGATAGACATCTGCAGCTTCGCTTCACCTCTCATGAAGCTTCTTTCCTTCAGGTAGGGACTGTAGGCTTGAACTTAGGTCTTTGTTCATGGTAACATGTGTGCTCTACTGGGTGATATGAAGGTTTTAGTAGTTTAATTTGTCACCTCTTCAAAATGTGTTGCTTTCCTGTACCACTAAAGTACCACTGTCCTTCCACCCACCAAAATGCAATGAGCTACCTCCTTGCTTGCAACCTCTGCACCACATCACTCCCCCCACACCCTCCCTAGTCCCCAACTCCCCAATTCTCTTGGTTCATCAGCTCTGTAGTCCGAGACCAAAGGATTTCCCACATTTACCTTTGCTTGTTCTTTGCTTTATTTCTTTATTTCTTCCATATAAGAAAGAACATTTAGTGTTTTTCTTTTATGTAAGTCACTTTGGAATTTTGTAGGACTGCTTTAGTGATACTGAATTCTCTTAACTGTTACTTATCTGAAAAAGCACTTCGTTGCTCTTTCAGACTGGAGTGAGAGCCTAGTCGGATAAAGGATTCTTGGGTGAAGGTCTTTCCCTTCACATCTTTGAGTATATCCTGCTAACCCTTTATAGCTTTTAGATTTTCTGTTGAGAAATCAGCTGATAATCATATGAGATTTCCACTATAGGTGACTCATTGTTTTTCTCTGGCTGATTTTGGTTCTTAAACATTTATTTATATTAATGACTGAGAACATAACTGGTTAGATCATCAGACTAGCTTACCCAAGGTTCCTGGTTCTGCCCCTGCCACTCCATATATCAAAGTGGTACTCTCTCTCTTTTTTTAATTTTTTTTATTTATTTAAAAAAGGAGACATTAACAAAACCGTAGGATAAGAGGGGTACAACTCCACACAATTCCCACCACCAGATCTCCATTTCCTATCCCCTTCCCTGATAGCTTTCCTATTCTTTATACTTCTGGGAGTATGGACCCAAGGTCATTGTGGGATGCAGCTCTCTCTCTTATGTGAAATTCTTTCTCTCTAATTTAATAAACAAAATAAATATTTAACAAACACTTATTTTATTTTAATGAGAGAAAATAAAATGAGAGAGGGAAAGTGAGAGAGAGAGAGAGAGAGAGAGGAGCATTGCTCAGCTCTGGTTTATGGGGATGCTTTGAATTAAACCTGGAACTACTGATACCTCAAGCATGAAAGACATTTTGCATAACCACTGTGCTATCTCATCAGCCCTGAATTAATTTTTCTTGAAGCTCTTAGATCTTCCTGAATCTCTAGGTCTAATTTAATTTCTTCAAATATGAATTTTCTACATTTTTCTCTTTTCCTTCTCACAACCCTAAGATGTAAATGTTATTCCTTTTAATATTTTCCCATCACGTTCTTATAGTGTCTTCACTTACTTCAGTTCTTTTCTTTTTTATGGGGGGGTGTTCTATAGCTTATCTTCTGGCATTTCCCTCTGCTTTGCATTTTCTGTTTATTTATACTACATTCTTCAAGTAATTTTATGGGGAGAGGAATGTTAATGGATTGTAGTGCAGTTGTTGACACATGGATACAATTTCTCATCTCCCTGTGATAGACTCCTGTAAAAACACTCTCACACACAATATAGGTCCTCTTCCACCATCATATACCAGAGTCCCAGTGCTCTCTCCATTACTCTCTTCACCTCCATCCCCAGAGTATTTGCATTGTTGCAATACACCACACCCAGTCCAAGTTTCACTTTATGTTTTCCCTTTCTGTCCTTATTTCTTAAGTTCCACCTATAAGTGAGATCATCCAATATTCATTCTTCTCTTTAGGCCAAAAGATGAGCCAAATGAGATGATTTCATCATTTTTAACAACTGAGTAGTATTCTGTTGTGTCTATATACTTTGTCATTGGGAATTTTTATACCAAAGTTACTGTATTCTTTATTCCTCTGTTTTTTTTAGCTCTTAAAATATTTATTTTTTATTTTTGCATAGACACAGAGAGAAATTGAGAAGGAAGGGGGAGATAGAGAGGAAGAGAGAAAGAGATGTGAAACACTGCTTACCACTCATGAAGTTCTCTGCAGTTGGGAACAGAGGCTTGAAGCCAGATTCTTGAGCATAGTAACATGTGCACTCAATTGTGTGCACCATATCATGGCCCATATTCCTCTAAATTCTTTTGTGACTTCTTTCATATTTTTCTTCACATCTGTGTTTTTGTTGAAATTTTCATCCACAGAACTTATTTTGGTGACCATCATTAGAACCAATTTTGAGTTCTTCTTTAGGAGGTTTATATAGTTCTGTTGAATTTGGGGTATTTCTTTAAGCTATTTTCTTGCTTCATTATTGCAGGTGATTTTGTTGGTGTTCCCATTATGGTTGATTTCCTGCTAGGACCAGGGCGAGTAGACTGCTGTTGATAGGGTGTAGGCAGTGAGCAAGGGCTTACAGCCACAAGACCCTGACTAAGACAGCATCACTAAAATTCTGCTAAACCGGAAGTTTGAGATTGCTAGTGTATTACAAACTCTGGCAGGCTGTGCACACTAAACAGTGCTTCTCTGTGACTCCACCCCCAGGGTCCTGTTGCTATGGGTACTGAGTTCTAAAATGACTGCTGGTAAGCTGCCTGCAATTGTCACCCAGTTTATAGCTTTTGTTTCCATATTTTTGCTGTTAAAAAGTTGTGCACTCAGAGTTGTATGCAAGGTGGAGCCAGCCTTGTGGATGAGGCTGGCAAGACAGGTGGTAGAGCTACCTGTAACAGTCCGGCAGTTTGCTTGTTGAGCACTACTTCCAATCTGTTTTACCAACAAAGACTGCTGAAGGGAGGAGAGGACTTACCTAAGGATCACCAGATGCAACTGTGATTCTCCATTGCTACTGCCCCTCGGAGGCAGGAGCAGCATCTGGGAGGCCCTGTGCTGACATTGGGGGGCAGAAAACTGGCTGAGAAACTCAGCCAGAGAAGATGTAGAGAAGATCTACATCCAGGTGAGCTAGAGGTGGGGCTGTATAGTGGAAGCCTTTCCACATTGTTCTCTTGATGAATTGGGGAGACACAGTGATTAACTGCCACACAACCCACAGAGTATAAACAGGACTTGTTTGGAAACTCACAGGGCCAAATAGTACTTACAGCTTGGCTTTGGCTGCTGGAAAAAAGGCTGAATTGAGCCTGGGTCTTTGGATTTTCGGGGTGTGGGGGTCTCTGTGCATAACCACTGTGCACAGTGGTTCTCACCTTGACTTAACTCTTCTTCAGGAGTGACTGATTAAACTAAAAAGCCTACTTATAGTTAAAATGCCCTCAGGATCCCATAGTTTACAGGGAAGAAAAAGGACAAAAGAAGCTTTAACAGCCACTGTGCTTTAACTTGGGGATTGAGATAATATTGAAACAACTATTAATTTCCACAACTGTGAATTCTTTAAGTACTTTACTTAGACACAAGTCAATCCAGGTAAGAGTGATCAGTAGATTGAAAAGTAATGAGAGAGGGACCTCATAACACACTATATACAATGGTTAAACCAAGAAGGTACACTGGAGAAATGAAGTAGGACAAAAGTCCAGCTAAAAGCCCCCAAAAGGTAGAATCACAGAAGAATGAGATCAACATCCAAACACTGATTGAGGAATTAGTTACAGGAGTGAGGAAAGAGTTTTCAAGTAAAGTCATCAGAAATGGGAAAACAGCAAATGAGACTCTGGAAGAAAACACTATCTTGAGGTAATTAGAGAGCTGAAAACTGAAATAGTTGAGCTAAGAGCACAACTAGCTGAACAAGCTAATACAGTATCAGAACAGGGTAACAAAATAGCTGAGCTACAGAAAACAGCAGAGGGGAGAGAGAATAGAATAAATGAGGCTGAAAACAGAATTAGCAAGATTGAGGATGAATTAGAGAAAATTAAGAAAGAAGAAAGAATTTTCAAAAGGAGATTAAGAGATAGTGAAAACAACAATAGAGACATGTGGGGTAACTTCAAAAGAAATAATATATGCATTATTGGCTTACCAGAGGAAGAAAGAGAAGGAGGGGAAGAAAGCATTCTACAGGACATGATAGATGAGAACTTGTCTAGTCTAGACAACATAAAAGACATAAAGGTTCAAGAAGCCCAGAGGGTCCCAAACAGAATTAATCCAGACTTAAAGACACCAAGACAAATCATATTTAGAATGAAAAGGAACAAGGATAAAAAAAAAAAAGGATTCTGAAGTCTGCAAGAGAAAAACAAAGAGTCACCTACAGAGGAAAACGCATAAGATTAGCAGCAGATTTCTTCACATAAACACCAAAAGCCAGAAGGGAATGACAAGATATTATTGCATGCTTAATGAGAAAGGCTTTCAACCAAGACTACTGTATCCTGCTAGTCTGTCATTCAGACTAGATGGAGGCATAAAAACCTTCTCAGACAAGGAACAGTTGAAAGAATCAGCTATCACCAAGCCTGTCCTGAAAGGACTTCTGAAAGGTCTCCTATAAACAATCAGATCACCATAAATATGCCATATATATGAACACTCTAAAAATCTACAACAGGGAGTCGGGCTGTAGAGCAGAGGGTTAAGCGCAGGTGGCGCAAAGCACAAGGACTGGCATAAGGATCCCGGTTCGAGCCCCGGCTCCCCACCTGCAGGGGAGTTGCTTCACAGGTGGTGAAGCAGGTCTTCAGGTGTCTATCTTTCTCTCCTTCCTCCTCTCTGTCTTCCCCTCCTCTCTCCATTTCTCTCTGTCCTATACAACAACAACAACAACAATAATAACTACAACAATAAAACAACAAGGGTAACAAGGGAATAAATAAATAAAATAAATATTAAAAAACTACAATAATGGCATTAAAATATCTTCAATCTTTATTATCAATAAATGTCAATGGCCTGAATTAACCTATAAAAGACACAGAGTAGGAAGATGGATTAGAAAATACAACCCAACCATATGCTGTCTGCAGGACACCCACTCAGAAGTGTCCTATGATCCTGCAATTCCTCTCCCAGGGATGTATCCTAAGGAACCAAACACACCCATCCAAAAAGATTTGTGTATACCTATGTTCAAATATTTTTGTAGGTATATTTATAGCAACACAATTTGTAATAGCCAAAACCTGGAAGCAACCTAGGTGTCGAACAACAGATGAGTGGCTGAGCAAGTTGTGGTATTTATACACAATGGAATACTACTCAGCTATTAAAAATGTTGATTTCACCATTTTCAGCCCATCTTGGATGGATCTTGAAGAAATCATGTTAAGTGAAATAAGTCAGAAATAGAAGGATGAATATGGGATGATCTCATTTACAGGCAGAATTTGAAAAACAAGATCAGAAGTGAAAACACAAGTAGAACCTAGACTGGAGTTGCTGTATTGCACCAAAGTAAAAGGTTCTGGGGTGTGTGGGTGGGTGGGGAAGTACAGGTCCTAGAAAAGGATAGCAGAGGACCTAGTACGGGTTGTATTGTTATGTGGAAGTCTGAGAGATGTTATGCATGTACAAACTATTGTATATACTATAGAGTGCAAACCATTAATCCCCCAATAAAGGAAAACAAAACAAAAAAAAAAAAACCTGCAAAAAAGGAAAAAAAAAAGACTGGTGGCAGTGGTAGCAGCTAGGTGAGAGTGGACAGTGGTGGGCAGCTGAGACTGAGTAGTTAGTGGTTAGTGGCAGCATCTGAGGCAGCAGAGGCTGCTGGATTGGGCCAGGTGGGTGGTAGCAACAAGAGACCAGCAGAGTGGGCTGTGACAGTGGCAGGAGCCTGAGCAGGTGATGATAAACCAAGAGGGGAGTGGATCTTTACCTTTGATATGAACATTTCTCTGCTCTCATCACCTGGATTCTGGACTCCTATAAGAGAGGGAGAGAAAGAAAGAACCAGAACATCAATGGCACATGTGATGCCACTCTACTCATGGTGCCACCTCCCAGTGTACTGCAACTCCTTTCTGTGTTGGGTTTTCCATATACATACATACATACACATATATTGTAGTTTTTGTTGTTCATAGGCAAAGGAAGGCAAAACCTGCCAGTCCACTCCCATCTTGGCTCCTCTCCCAGTTTTGCAGCTTCAATATAAATTCACAGGTGTGGATTTTTCTATATATTCTATTTGAAATGTGTTGGCTATCCTAATTTGATATCTTTATTGATTTTGGAAAATCATTAGACATTTTCTTCCCATACATTGGACTTGCTCTATACATTCCTTTTTTTTTTTTTTTGTAGGGGGGTTGTTTATTTATTTATATTTACTTAAATGCAGCTCGGGGGAATCAAACTCCGGGCCTCACACATGTACTCTACTACTGATTCCCCTCCACGGTCCATTTTCCATTTTTAAAATATATTAATTTCTTTTTTTTTTTAAATTTTTTTTATTATCTTTATTTATTTATTGGATAGAGACAACCAGAAATCAAGACAGAAGGGGGAGATAGAGAGGGAGGGACAGAGACAGAGAGACACCTGCAGCCCCACTTCACCGTTCATGAAGCTTTCCCCCTGCAGGTGGGGACCAGGTGTTTGAACTTGGGCCCTGTAATGCTCAATTTGGTTTCTAATCTTTATTTATTTTTATTATTTGAAAAGATTAAAGGCAAGTCAAAACTGATTCCACAGTTCAAATTTTCCCTTAGATCAAGCATTCATAGTCAGAACCAAAAAAAACCTCTACAGCTATACTGACATCCTTCAAATGCTACTGTTAATATATTGCTGTAGCTCTTTCAGTAGAAGTTTGATGTATTTAGATGGCTTCTCATTGGGTGCATAGATATTAATAATTGTTAAGTCCTCTTGATTGACTGATCCTCTGAGCATTAAGTAGTGTCCATTCCTATCTTCTTTAATCTTATCTATTTTAAAGTCTATCATGTCAGATATGAGAATAGCTGTTCCTGCCCTTTTTTGTGGGCCATTGGCTTGAATGATAGTTTTCCATCCTTTCACTTTAAGTCTGTGTTTGTCTTGTTGCGTTAGGTGAGTTTCCTGTAGACAACATATTGTTGGGTTGTGTTTTATGATCCATCTTCCTACTCTGTGTCTTTTAATAGGTGAATTCAGGCCATTGACATTTACTGATATCAAAGATTGAAGATATTTTAACGCCATTCTTGTAGAGTTTTAGAGTGTTTTGATATATGTTCTATTTGTGGTGGTCTGGTTGTTTATAGGAAACCTTTCAGAACTTCTTTCAAGGCAGGCTTGGTGATGGTTGCTTCCTTCAACTGTTGCTTGTCTGAGAAGGTTTTGATGCTTCCATCTAGTCTGAATGACAATCTAGCAGGATATAGTATTCTTGGCTGAAAGCCTTTCTCATTGAGCACTCGGTAGATATCTTGCCATTCTCTTCTGGCCTGTAGTGTTTGTATGGAGAAGTCTGCTGCTAATCTTATGGGTTTTCCTTTGTAGGTGACTCTTTGTTTTTCTCTTGCAGCCTTGAGGATCCTTTCTTTATCCTTATTCCTTTCCAATCTAAGTATGACATGTCTTGGTGTCTTTAGGTCTGGGTTAATTCTGTTTGGGACCCTCTGGGCTTCTTGAATCTTTATGTCTTTGGTGTTGTCTAGACTAGAGAAATTTTCAGCTATTATGGCCTGGAGAACGCTTTCTTCCTCCCCTTCTCTTTCTTCCTCTGGTAAGCCAATAATGCGTATATTGTTTCTTTTGAAGTCATCCCATAGGACTCTGTTGTTGTTTTCAGCATCTCTTAATCTCTTTTTGAGATCTCTTACTTCTTTTTTAGTTGTCTCTAATTCATCCTCAATCTTGCTAATTCTGTCTTCAGCCTCATTGATTCTATTCTCTCTGCCCTCTACTGCTTTCTGGAGTTCATCTATTTTGTTGCCCTGCTCTGATACTGTTTTAGCTTGTTCAGCTAGTTGCCTTCTTAGCTCAGCAATTTCAGCTTTCAGCTCTCTAATAACCATGAGATTATTAGAATTTTCTTCCATATTCTCATTTGTTGTTCCTGCAGTTCTGATTACAATTTTTTCAAATTCTTTACTCACTCCTGTTATTATTTCCTTAGCTAATGTTTGGATGTTGAACTCGTTGTTTTGTGCTTCGCCCTCTGGAGGACTTTTAGCTGGACTCTTGTCCTGGTTCGAGTCTCCATTATTTTTTCTTGTTGTTTTAACCATTTTATATAAGTTAACAGTTTTTTCAATCCCTGAGTTGGAGTTCAGTGGTGTAAAAGCCTTTTTTTTTTCCCCCTGTAGGCTATGGTAGCCTGAGGGCTTTTAAACTATCAATAGGCTTCTTGGCTTAATCAATGACTCCTGACCAAGAGATAAAGCAGGGTGTGGCAGAGATAATCCAGTGGTTATGCAAAGAGACTTTCACAGCCCTTCAGCTATGCCACCGAGGTATAGGTCTTCTCCTGAGTTTCCCGGTTAGATCTCTGTGCCCTGGTGTCCCTCCCTGTTGCTGCTACAGATTCTGAGGGTAGTAGCAGTGGAGACTCAGAGTTGTACTTGGTGAGTCTCTGGGGAGTCCTTTCCTCCCTTCAGCTGTCCCCTTGTTGGTGGAGCAGACTGGAGGTGGTGTCTCCACTGACAAGCTGTCGAACTGTTAGCAGTCACTTAATCTCTCCTTAGGCCCCTCTCTCCTCTCTGTCACCAGCCACGCGTGTTTGTACTCACGGGTGATTTACTGGGTTTCTGTGGTCATTCTAGTCCTGTCTTGTTTCGGTCCGGGTGGTCTCCTTTGGTATTCCTAGTTGATCCGGGAGAGGAGAGGAGAGGAGAGAAAGCCAAAATATATTAATTTCTTATGAGAGTACTACTCAGCTCTGGCATAAGGTAGTTCCAGGAATTGAACTTGAAGCCTCTGGGACCTTGGGCATACAAATTGGTACTCTGAAGGGTTGAACTATTTCCCTGGCTGCAAGTTTTATTTATTTATTAAAATGAGAGATGAAGACAGAAAGCAAGAGAGATGGGATGGGGAGAGAGAGGTATCAAAGCACCATTGTATTATTCATGGCCCTCCATTTGTTTTGTCTTTATTGTTCCCCAACTATATAGCTCCAGTGTTTTCTAACACTGAGCCAACTCCCGCCACAGGAGAGCTCTAACTAGTGTATGCCAGACCAATTCATGCTACTTTTCATGGTTTTTAAACTTTTTTTAGGGTTTTATCTCTCTATGATACTTTGTGCTTGTATTTTTTCAGCACGATCTTTCTGTTCACTGATTCTATTAGCACTTGCAGTGCTTTGCAGTCAGTTGTCTGCCAAAACCATTTATTGAGTTTCTAATTATAGTTATTATATTTTTCATTTCTAGAAGTTATATTTAGTTCCCTTTCTTATCTCTTTGGTCATTCGTTAAAATTTTATGCACTTAGCTCATATTTCAAAATTGTCTTTTAAAAATGAATCTGAAACATACAAGATTGAATAAATTATAATTCTTGGTTCATTGTCACTGTCGTTTTTGACAAAGATCTCTTATTTTGTGTATGAATATGTGTATGTACATATTTATAAAAGAATGTAACAAATACCTATTATTACACCACTCAGAAGTAGAAGAAATATCCCCTAATTTATAATTCTGCTCCCTCTTTCCAAATAAATTATTATTTTTCTTTTTTTTGTTATAGTTTTTTAAAAAAGACTATTATTATTATTATTTGCCTCCAGGGTTATCGCTGGGGCTCAGTGCCTGCATCAGGAATCCACTGCTCCTGGAGGCCACTTTCCCCATTTGTTGCCCTTTTTGTCACCTTTGTTGTTGTTATTGCTGTTGTTGTTGCTGTATAGGACAGAGAAATCGAGAGAGGAGGGGAAGTCAGAGGGGGGAGAGAAAGATAGACACCGGTAGACGTGCTTCACTGTATGGGAAGCGACCGCACTGCAGGTGGGGAGCAGGGTGCTGGAATTGGGGGATCTTTTCCCCGGCCTTTGCACTTTGCACCATGTGCGCTTAACCCACTGCGCTACTGCCAGTCCCCTGACCTTTAATTATTTTTTAATGAGAGCGACAGATACACAGTGGGAGAGGTGATAGTACTGCTCTGCTCTGGTTTACAATGGTGCGAGAGGTTGAAACTGGAACTTCAGGGGCCCGGTGGTTGCCACCTGGCTGAGCGCACATATTACAGTTCTCAAGGACCTGTGTTGGGAGACCCTGGTCCCCACCTGCAGGGGAAATGTTTTGCAGGTGGTGAAGCAGTGCTGTAGGTGTCTCTCTGTCTCTCTATCCCATCTACTCTCTCGATTTCTGGCTGTCTCTATCCAGTAAATAAAGATAATAAAATGAGAAAAACCGAAACAGAGCCTTGGGCATTGAAGTCTTTTGCATGACCATCATGCTCTCTCCCCAGTCCTGTTTTTATAGTTTTATCAAATATATATGTGACTGAAATGTTTTGTTTGCTTTTAGTTTTTCTGAATTTTATGAAAATAGTATTATGGTGTATTTAATCATTTGGGACTTAAAAAATTTACATGGTAAGATTGGACCATCCTTTCGTGTGTTGTAAATAATATTCTCTTGTTTAACTATTCCATGATTATTTTATCATGATTATTTAAATTTATTATGTATAGACATTTTAATTCTCTTTTTTTCCCTTCTTCTGCAAACAGTCTTGCTATAAATAATCTTATATCTGTCTCTGGAAAAATATAAATAGATGCTTCCATTGATATCGTAACTGGAGTTAGAATGTTGGGTTGCAGGGTATGTAGGATTAGTAGTGACTAGTACAAACCAGTAGTTAGTTACTGGTCAACAAGTAGTCTAGTTGTTTAGGAATCTATTCTTTTTTATTTTTGTTTTTTAATTATCTTTACTTAGTTATTGGATAGAAAGCCAGAAATTGAGAGGGAAGGGGAAGATAGAGTCCTAGTCTTTAATGTATAATTTCCAAAAGTGGAGAAGAGGGAGTCGGGTGGTAGCGCAGTGGGTTAAGCACACGTGGCACAAAGCACAAGGACCGGTATAAGGATCTTGGTTCGAGCCCCTGGCTCCCCACCTGCAGGGGAGTCGCTTTACAGGCAGTGAAGCAGGTCTGCAGGTGTCTGTCTTTCTCTCCCCCTCTCTGTCTTCTCCTCCTCTCTCCATTTCTCTCTGTCCTATATAACAACGATGACATCAATAACAACAACAATAATAGCTACAACAACAATGAAAAACAATGGCAACACAAGGGAAAATAAATAAATATTAAAAAATTAAAAAATAGCTTAAAAAAAAAACACAAAGTGGAAAAGAGATAAATGAAGGTGGTGGTGGTAGTGGGAGGGGTGCTAAAGGGTTCAGGTCGTTAAGAACTCTAAAGTCACTTTGGTCAGAGGTGCAGTAACTTGTAACAATGGGCAGGAAGACAACAATAATGACCACCTTCTCTTTGCCTCTGTTATTAGAAACATCTGTCAATGACCAGAGTATTGTCATATATGTTTGAAGGACAAGGTCATTTTAATCCACACTGGTTCCCGCAAGGCACTCTGGTAGCATGTGGACAGCTGCTTCCATGTGACTACAGAAGGAAGATGAGCAGCTACTGCTACCTAAGAGCTGAAATTGATCAACTTTTATAATTGACCGAAATCATAGTTGTTCTTTTTTTCCCAAAAACCACCTTATTGGAGGTAACAAATGATTTACAAGACAGTTGTTGTTACATGAATCCAATTTTCTTTTCTTTTTTCATTGCCATAGGGTTATACCTAGAACTTGGTGCCTGCACTACAAATCCACTGCTCATGTGGACATTTTTTTCTTTTTCTTCTTTTTTTTTTTTTTATTAAATAAGGCAGAGAAAAACTGAGAGGGGGAGAAAGAAAAGAGATACCTGGGGGCCGAATGGTGGCGTACCTGGTTGAGCGCACATGTTACAATGTGCAAGGACCCAGGTTTGAGCCCCCAGTGCCCACCTGCAGGAGGAAAACTGCAAAAGTGGTCAAGCAATGTTGCAGGTGTCTCTCTTTCTCTCTCCCTCTCTATCAACCCCTTCCCTCTCTGAGGGTAGTAGCAATGGAGACTCAGAGTTGCACTTGGTGAGTCTCTGGCGAGTCCTTTCCTCCCTTCAGCTGTCCCCTTGTTGTGGAGCAGACTGGAGGTGGTGTCTCCACTGATAAACTGTTGAACTGTTAGCAGTCACTTAATCTCTCCTTAGGCCCCTCTCATCTCTCTGTCACCAGCCACGCACGCGTGTTTGTACTCATGGGTGATTTACTGGGTTCCTGTGGTCATTCTAGTCCTGTCTTGTTTCGGTCCGGGTGGTCTCCTTTGGTATTCCTAGTTGATCCGGGAGAGGAGAGGAGCCCCTTCCCTCTCAATTTCTGGTTGACTCTATCCAATAAATAAAGACAAAAAAAAAAAAAGAATCTAAAAAAAAGAGAGACACCTGCATCCCTGCTTCACCTCTTGTGAAGCTTCTCCTTTCCCCTCTTCACTCTCCCTTCTGCAAATGGGGAGCAAAGGCTCGAACCTGGGTCCTTAAGTGTGATAATGTGTGGGTCCAACGGGGTGCGTCAGCTCCTGACCCCTCTGAGTACCAATTCTAATCTCACCATAAGTGTCTGCACATCACTCCCACCACGAATTTAAGTCTTTCTATACCGTCAAGCAGTGAGTCCTCAATGCCCTCTCAATCCATTCTTGTTTGCCTCCCTTTAGAGTCCTTGGTTCTGCTGCAACTAGTTTCACCCTGTGAGTTTTCTCTTTATTTCTCAATCCATGAATGTACAGCTTATATCTACAGCAATTTACCAAGTTCCTCACCAGTAAGTCATAGCCCTTCACTAGACTCCAGAATTCTAAAAGAGTTACATCAGACAGATTCTGACAATGCAATTCTTTTCTATGTGGAGGAGACAGATTACTCACTAGTGCTTTGGACTCTGCCATTTTTCTTTTTTCCAGATTGAGACAGAAAAGCAGAGATGAAGAAAGAGAGTGAAAGAGACCACACATATGACAAAGCAGCACATCAAGTGAGCTATTTTACTAGCCCTCTACCATCTTATTTTTTCATGAATATTTTGTTATATAGTCAACACTTTCTATATTCTGGCTAAGAAATAGTTTTCCAAGAGTATCAGGCAGGGGTGTACTTGGTTAAGTGCACATGTTACAGGTACGAGGACCTAAGTTATTCACCCCACAGTCCCATGTCCCCCTACCTCGAACTCCTCACCTCATCCTTACCTTCAGGGGGCAAGTTTCACAAGCAGGGAAGCAGTGTTTCAAGTGTGTCTCTTTCTTTTTCCTTCTCTGTCTTCCCTATCAGTTTTGCTCTGTCCCTATCAATTTTGCTCTGTCCTATAAAATAAAGGAAAAATAAAATAAAGCAAAAAAAAAAAAAAAAAAGAAATAGTTCCTAGCCCACAGTGATACATACAAGTCCTCTATATTTTCTTCTGGGAGTTTCAACATTCATTTGTTCATATTGAGCTTTGTAATTCATTCTGAATTTCTTTTTTAAAGAAGTTATCTGTTTAAAAGATATGTTTACTTATTTATCTATGAGAGAGAGGGATGTTAGAAAGAGAAGACCAGGGCAGGATTCTGCCACCTGGCATGCCAGGAATTGAACTTGGAAGTTTCTGCTTAAGATTCCCACACTTTATCCACTGTGCCACCTTGAATCACTTTCTTTTCTTTTCTTTTCTTTTCTTTTCTTTTCTTTTCTTTTCTTTTTTCTTTTTCCTCCAGGGTTATTGCTGGGCTCGGTGCCTGCACCATGAATCCATCCCTCCTGGAGGCCATTTTTCCCCCCTTTTGTTGCCCTTGTTGTTGTAGTCTGGTTGTGGTTATTATTATTGCCACTGTTGATGTCGTTCGTTGTTGGATAGGACAGAGAGAATGGAGAGAGGAGGGGAAGACACAGAGGAGGAGAGAAAGATAGACACCTGCAGACCTACTTCACCGCCTGTGAAGCGACTCCCCTGCAGGTGGGGAGCCGGGGCTCGAACCGGAATCCTTACACCGGTCCCTGTGCTTTGCGCCACATGCGCTTAACGCACTGCGCCACCGCCCGACCCTCTTTTCTTTTCTTTTCTTTTCTTTTCTTTTCTTTTCTTTTCTTTTCTTTTCTTTTCTTTTCTTTTCTTTTCTTTTCTTTTCCCTTCCCTTCCCTTCCCTTCCCTTCCTTTCCCTTCCTTTCCCTTCCCTTCCCTTCCCTTCTCTTCTCTTCTCTTCTCTTCTCTTCTCTTCTCTTCTCTTCTCTTCTCTTCTTTTCTTCTCTTTTTATATTTATTTATTTTCCCTTTTGTTGTCCTTGTTGTTTTTCATTGTGGTTGTAGTTATTATTGTTGTTGTTGATGTCATCGTTGTTAGATAGGACAGAGAGAAATGGAGAGAGGAAAGGAAGACAGAGAGGGGGAGAGAAAGACAGACACCAGCAGAACTGTTTCACCACCTGTGAAGCAACTGCCCTGTAGGTGGAGAGCCTGGGTTTGAACCGGGGTCCTTAGGCTGGTCCCTGTGCTTTGCATCATGTGTGCTTAATCCGCTGCTACTGCCTGACCCCCTTGACTCACTTTCTTATAGTTAAATTTTTTCCTACTTTTTGAGGTTAAAGTTCATTTTTCCTTCAACTCATTCTTTTTTTACAATGAAAACTAAAGTGAACATATCAAGCGTTTTCCCTGCTTTAATGTTCTGAGCTGTACATTAAAACAATAAGCTAGTTGAAGAGAGAGTTTCTTTTGAGAGCTTGTTTAGAGATTCTAGCAGGGGAGTGCAGCCACTGGTATGTCCTCAACCAAAGACCAGAATGTCTCTATTCAGGGAAGACCTTCCTCTTCAACCCAGCATGAAGCTTTGGGAGGGACGCCCATGGAGAGGTGAGGGAGGAAGGGGACACTCCGAGCTTGTCAGATCAGCCAAATCAACTCTGGCCATCAATGGGGTGACAGATGTCAGACTGCCTTCACATCTGAGAGCAGTTTCTCTTTATAGAACTGTTTTAGCTAATACATGACAAGGGAATTGTATAATCAGTACACAATTATTTACAACTTCTACTGCATGAAAGTAAGTCATAATGTAAAGAGAGACTACATTTACTGATGGAACTATACAGCACTAAATATGAGAGGTTTTTTTTTTTTTTACTGTAATGTGGTGGATACTCACACATGTGTGATATAACTGTTGGGTGAATTTTCTTGGGTCAATTTTCTCATTTCATGTATTTATTTATTTTTATTTTTTATTATCTCTATTTGTTTATTGGATAGAGACAGTCAGAAATCAAGAGGGGAGGGAGGGATAGAGAGGGTGAGAGGCAGAGAGACATCTTCAGCACTTCTTCACCACTTGTGAAGCTTTCCCCCTGTAGGTGGGGAATGGGGCTCAAACCTGGGTCTTTGCGCATTGTAACATGTGCGCTCAGCCAGGTGCGCCACCACCCAGCCCCTCTCATTTTATTTTTTTAGTGAAAGTTGACACTGGGAGAAAGACTCCCCAGAACCTCTTCACGTACATGGACCACTCCTGGTGCTGTCCATGGGGCTGTATCTTAGGGTCTTACACATTGTAAGTCGCAAGCTCTACTGGGTGAGCTATCCCCCAGGCCTTCTCCCATGCTCTACCTGTGTCTGATCAAAGCTCTATACCTAATTTCTTTTTTAAATTTTTTAAAATTATCTTTATTTATTGGATAGAGACAGCCAGAAGTCAAGAGGGTGATAGAGAAGGAGAGAGACAGAGAGACACCTGCAGCACTACTTCACCACTCACAAAACTTTCCTCAGGTGGGGACCAGAGGCTCTAACCTGGGTCATTGCGCTTTGTAATACATGCGCTCAACCAGGTACGCCACCACCCAGCCCCAATTTTCTAAAGAAATGTACAGGAAATACAGAGGATAGAGCCCACCCCCCCTTAGGTAAAAAAAAAAAAAAAAATTAGAACTCTAGTAAATTCTAAAGGTAAGCTCTTATTTCTTTAACAATTGAAGTCCTGGAAAGAAAAAAAAGGACAGGAATCTATAAATAGGAGTCAATAGATTAAAGTGACACCAGTCAACTAAAATGTATGAGAAGACCATGGTCCATGAAATGGAGCACAGGGGCACATGTTAGGAGAAAATATCTACCTTAATTTAAAAGTGCAGCACAGTTTGCAGTGACTCAGTAAGTACAGCAAACAAATAGAAAGACCTAAGAAAGACACTTAAAAAAAATTAAGTACCATAAAGTACTTAATCAGATAGTTTCTACATAGACCTAGATACCCTCCTCACGTACTTTCTTTTCTTTTTTTTTTAAGTTTTTTTAAAATATTTATTTCTTTATTCCCTTTTGTTGTCCTTGTTGTTTTATTGTTGTAGTTATTATTGATGATGTTGTTGTTGGATAGGACAGAGAGAAATGGAGAGAGGAGGGGAAGACAGAGAGGGGGAGAGAAAGGTAGACACCTGTAGATCTACTTCACCGCCTGTGTAGACACCTGTAGATCTATCTACTTCACCGCCGGGGGGCCTCAAACTGGGATCCTTAAGCCGGTCCTTGCACTTTGCGCCACGAGCGCTTAACCCGCTGTGCTACAGACCAACTCCCCTCACCTACTTTCTATTACACTTTCCTCAGTCACTCCAAGGCTAAGCTTGTCAGACAAGGTAAGGACTACAAAAGTTGGATAAGGGCAAGAGATTGGCATACTTTAGTGATGGCTCTTTTGGTCACTACTAGGTCACCCCATCATCTGGGGTCCTAGTCAGGGAATGCTGGGATTCCCACACAGACATGATGGGCCTAGACCTCTAACAGATCGTCTCTCCATTGTCATTGGTTATCTCCATCAGGAACAACATAGTAGATCCTCTTGTGGGCCTCTATAGGACCTTGTCCTCAGTGCCCTAGGGACTGCCTCATCCTCTGAAGGGAGGTTGGTTCAATATACTCTGCCACTCAAGGAAGATGGATCCAGCAATGAATGTAGCCTAGAATGTTCCTAGCCATGACCACAGAATGCGAGCTCAGATCTACAAGGATGCAGAAGTTATGCAGGCTCCTGTGCTGAATATGGGCCCCAGATCAAATCAATGGGGTTTACAGTTAACATTATTTATATACTTTTCCCATACTTGGGAGCTACTGTTTTCCCTAATACAGCTTTCTAGTCACATTTCCAACTCTGACACCATCTCCCCAGACAACACCTTTAGCCAACCTGTGTGTTAGCTGTCAGGCTCAGGAAAAGATTATGAAAGTCATGGGCCCCTTGGAATATACCTAAAATAGTCTTACTAGCTTTTTCCAAAACAGAGAACTCAAATCTCATCTGCAATATTCTTACTTTTAGGTTCCTGATTATTAAACCATTTGTTCTGCTTTATATCTTAACTCTTATTCAGCCACCAGATTCCAGATGCTACCATAACACCAACCTGACTTCCCTGGGCAGATGACCTCACCAGTATGTCCTGGAACCCTGCCTCCCCAGATCTCTGACACACTAGGAAAAGAGAGAGACAGGCTGGGAGTATGGATCAACCTGTCAACACCACCTTCCACCTTCTGCACCCCATAAAGACCCTGGGTCCATACTCAATCAGATGCTCTACCACCCGGCCCCAAATCACATTATACTTACTGTAAAATTATGCAAATCATTTTTTTTTTAACCGGAGTACTGTTCAGCTCTAGGTTATGGTGGTGCGGGGGATTGAACCTGGGACTTTGGGGCCTTAGGCATGAGGGTCTCTTTGCATAACCATTATGCTATCTACCCTTCACTGCAAATCATTTTTGTACATTGATCTTCTATCTAGGTGTTTTGATAATTAAACTATTGGATGTGAGGGTGATCTGGCTGTGACATTTGCCATCCCATTGATCGCCAGGGTTCATAATTAAATTACATCTAACAGATTGTCCTTAGACTTTTCTTTTTCCTTCTTCATTTTCTTTCTTATCTTTGCTCCTTATTTTTCTCTTTTCTTTCTTTCTTTCTTTCTTTCTTTTTTTTAGATGGAGACAGAGTGGAAGAGAGAGAGAGAGATCACAGCAATATAAGATAACTTATAAGCTTTAAGAAGATAAAACTTCTTTTGGTGTTGTGGAGGCCAAGCTCTGACCTGGGTCAAGTGCATGGCAAAACAGCACACTATCTAAGTGAGCTATTTAGTTGGTTCAACTTTTTTTATTATTATTTTTTGCCTCCAGGGTTATTGCTGGGGCTCGGTGCCTGCACCATGAAGTTACTGATCCTGGAGGCTACTTTTCCTCCTTTTTGTTGCCCTTGTTGTTTTATTGTTGTTGCAGTTATTATTATTGTTGCTATTGATGTCATTGTTGTTGGATAGGACAGAGAGAAATCGAGGGAGGAAGGGAAGACTGAGAGGGGGAGAGAAAGATAGACACCTGCAGACCTGCTTCACCACTTGTGAAGCGACCCTCCAACAGGTGGGGTGCTGGGGGCTGGAACCGGGATCCTTACATTGGTCTTTGCGCTTCACGCCATGTGCACTTGACCTGCTGTGCTATTGCCTAACCCCCAGCCTTTTTTTTTTTTTTTTTTTTTTTAGTGCCAGAGCTCTGCTCAGCTCCGCTCTGGCTTATGATGGTATAGGAGACTGCACCTGGAACCTTGGAGCCTCAGGCATGAGAATCCTTTTGTATAACCATTATACAATCTTCCATGATTTTTTTTCTTTTCTAAGAAAAAAAAATTGTCACCTGAAATAATGTGAGTTTATTTTTCCTTTCTGATCCTACACGTATGCACCTAACAGAGTGCCTTAAAAATATACAAGGAAAATAACTCATCTGATTTGTATGCTTGCTTTGCCATGTGCACAATCCAGGTTTGAGCCTGGCTTTCACCACATTGAAGGAAGCTTTGATGCTATGATGTCTTTCTCTCTTTCTTTTTAACTAGTTATTTAATATTGGTTTACAAAATTACAAGTCAACAGAGGTATAATCCTGTACCGTTCCCACCGCCAGAGTTCTGAATCCCCAATCCCTCTGTGGAGCTACAGCAGTTCTCCTAAGCATGCATATATGGATATGCTATTATTTCTACAACTGTCTGTCTATATTTGTATATAATTGCTCTTTTTTTTTTCAATTTTTTTCCCTTTTGTTGCCCTTGTTTATCATTGTTGTTATTATTGTTGTTGTTATTGCTGCCGTTGTTGGACAGAACAGAGAGAAATAGAGAGAGGAGGGGAAGACAGAGGGGGAGAGAAAGACACCTGCAGACCTGCTTCACCACCTGTGAAGGGACTCCCCTACAGGTGGGAAGCAGGGGCTGGAACCAGAATCCTTACCCCATCCTTGCGCTTTGTGCCATGTGCGCTTAACCCGTTGTGCCACTGCCCAGCTCTCAACTTGCTCTTTTTTGTGTGTGTAGGTAATTAAAAAAATTATTTATTTATTCCCTTTTGTTGCCCTTGTTTTATTGTTGTAATTATTATTGTTGTTGTTATTGATGTCTTCATTGTTAAGATAGGACAGAGAGAAATGGAGAGAGGAGGGGAAGACAGAGAGTCTCGGAGAGAAAGATAGACACCTGCAGACCTGCTTCACCGCCTGTAAAGCGACTCCCCTGAAGGTGTGGAGGCAGAGGCTTGAACCTGGATCCTTCTGCAGGTCCTTGTGCTTTGTGACACCTGTGCTTAACCCGCTGCACTGCAAGCGACTCCCTTTGCTCTTTTTTTTCCCTCCAGGGTTATTGCTGGGCTCGGTGCCTGCACCATGAATCCACCGCTCCTGGAGGCCATTTTCCCCCTTTTGTTGCCCTTGTTGTAGCCTCGTTGTGGTTATTATTATTGCCATTGTTGATGTTGTTCGTTGTTGGATAGGACAGAAAGAAATGGAGAGAGGAAGGGAAGACAGAGAGGGGGAGAGAAAGACACCTGCAGACATGCTCCACCGCCTGTGAAGCGACTCCCCTGCAGGTGGGGAGCCGGGGGCTCAAACCGGGATCCTCACGCAGGTTCTTGCCCTTTGTGCCACGTGCACTTAACCCACCCACTGCACCACCGCTCGACACCCCCCCCCCCTTGCTCTTTTTATTTAAGGTCTCATATTCTCTCTTCCTTTCCAAGTTACACATAATCCTATTACTACATCCAAATGTCCCTCTTTTTTTATATTTATTTTATTTATTTATTCCCTTTTGTTGCCCTTGTTGTTTTATTGTTGTAGTTATTATTGTTGTTGGCTAGGACAGAGAGAAATGGAGAGAGGAGGGGAAGACAGAGAGGAGGAGAGAAAGATAGACACCTGCAGACCCACTTCACCGCCTGTGAAGTGACTCCCCTGCAGGTGGGGAGCCAGGGTTCGAACCGGGATCCTTATGCCAATCCTTGTGCTTTGCGCTACCTGCGCTTAACCTGCTGTGCTACAGCCCGACTCCCATGTCCCTCTTTTTTTCTCTGCTCTCTCAGGGTTCTGAAGGAGTTAAGAGTTCAGAGCCTTCTGATCCTCTTTTTCCTATCACTTCTCCCCCACTGGGAGTATGGATCAAAATTGTTTTTCGGGTGCACAAGTTAGGAGTTCTGGCTTCTGTAATTGCTTCTCCGCTGGATTTGGCATTGGTAGCCTGTTTCTATCTTTCTCTAGTGGGGTAGAGCTCTGGAGCGATGAGGTTCCAGGACATATTGGTGAGTTGTTTCTTTCTATCTGAGAAAGTCATCCTAGAGAGATGAAGTCCTGGCAGTCATACACACACAAGAATGTGTATGCATATAAACACATGAAAATATACAAGAACGATTCACAGGACTATAATAAGAAATAGACAAACAAGCACAATAGGAGATATAAACACATTTCCTTAATATTTTTTTAATTCAAGTAGATAAAAATCCATTAGATATATTGGTATATGTGAACAATAAAATTGAATATACATACACTTGTGATTTGAACATACACACACTTGTGATTCCTGCAATCAGAGTATAAAATCTTCACAACTGTCTTAGCAATGTATTGATGTACAAATTCAGTATAGTAAAACAAAAATAAAGATTAAAATTTTTTTCAATGTTCATAGGTTAGGAATTTAGGAGAAATTTGGTCGTGCCATACTTTTCATTAGATTCAAAATGATGTCAGTGACTGCTGTCATTTGATGGTTTGAATGGAGATGGAGGGTCTTACTTGCTTTCTCTTTTTAGTTCGTCTCTTTCCTTCTCTTTTATTAATTTTCTTTTCCTTTCCAGAACACTGTTCAGCTCTGCCTTATGGTAGGGGGATTGAATTTTCAGCCTTGGAGCTTCAGGCTTGAGAGCCTTTTAATAACCATTAAACTTTCTCCCCCACCTGAGGGTCAGCTTTCAAATTGGTTATCTCACACAAAGAATATGTTGGTATGAGGGGTGTGAAGGAAGCCCTAGTTCCTTCCATGCAGGTTTATGGACAAGACAGCTTTGTGCCACAGCAGCTGGCTTCCCTCACAGTGACAAACCTCAAACTATATAGTAGAAGTTGCAAAGTATTTTTTACCTAGTCCCATAAGTCACAAACCAATTTTTTCTTTAGTTATCTATATGTGCATTCTTTTAAAAATTTATTTATTGCGGGATTGATATTTTACAGTTGACTGGAAACACAATAGTTTGTACATGCATAACATTTCCCAGTTTTCCACATAACAATACAACCCACACTAGGTCTCCTGCCATCATGTTCTAGGACCTGAACTCTCCCCCCCCCGCACCCCTGAGTCTTTTACCTGGTGCAATACACCATCACACAAACTAATTTCTGCAGAATTGTATTTGTTGTACATGATAGCTTCATCATTCAAAGCCATAAATACTTTGAGATGAAGCTAGGTGAGGGTCTCCAAGAATAAATACCACAAGCACAGAAGGAACATTTATAAACATTGATTAGATACAAGTTAGAGCAAGTCTCAACAAATTTCAAAAAGTAAAATAAAGGCAAGATCACAGTGCAAGTAAGTTAAAGGTTAATAGTGCTTACATCAATAAAACAGGAATTGACAGGTGTTGATGAGGTTGAAAAGGACTTTGTTACACTGTTGGTGGGAATGCAAACTGGTGCCGCCCCTTTAGAAAACTGTATGGAGAGTCCCTAAAGAAATGAAAATGAAAATACCTTATGATCCCACAATACCACTCTTAGGCATTTATCCAAAGGACATATGCACCCCTATGTTTATAGGTGCATTATTCATAATAGCTAAAGTGCGGAAGCAACCTAAATGCCCACCAACAAATGATGATATTGTGTCCTTTGGGATGAAATGGATGGAACTGGAGGTGTTTATGCTTATTGAATTAAGTAAAGAAGTGAAAGACAACTACCCAATAGTTTACCTTGTATACAGAATCTACAGAACTGAAACATGTGAACTTATAAAACAAAGCAAGCAAGCAAAAAACCAAAATGACCTAGAAGTCAACAGTCTCTACAAATTTGTGAGAAGTATGGTGGGTGGTTACAGTTGGGAGGGTGGGGCTACAGACTCTGGTGGAAGGTGCAGTGTGGAACTATACCCTATAATCTTACAATCTTGTAGACCATTAATCAGAAATAAAAAGGGCTTCTAAAAATAAAAGTTAACAGCAAAACCATACAGTATTTGGAAATAAAAACCATAATTCAAAATAGCTCATAAAACAAAGAAAAAAATCACAATGGAGTTAATATATAAGGCAGAACAAATTGTTGACTAGTCATGAACCTAAAGACAAGAATATTGCCAATGAAGATTGGGGTCTCCAATTTCGAAAAAACTAGTAGGTCTACTTTAGGTATATTCCAAGGGGCCCATGAACTTACTAGTTTTTGTCTGAGTCTGACATCTAACATGCAGGTGACCTAAGTTATTGTCTGGAGAGACGGTGTCTTAGTTGGAAAAAGAGGCTAGAGAGCTGGATCAGGGAAGAGAGCAGCTCCCAAGTACGGGGAAAGTATATGACTATTGTTAACTCTGAACCCTATAGATTTGATCTTAGGCCCATAGTCAGCACAGGAGCCTATGTAACCTCTGCATCCCTGCAGGTCTGAGCTGGCATTCTGTCATGGCTAGGAACATTCCAGGCTGTGCCAATTTCAGTACCCATCATCCTCGGGTGATAGGTTGAGTATGTTATCCATCCTCCCTTCAGAGAATGGAACCTACTACCCTTGCTTATCCACATTAAGGGCAAGGTCCTATAGGGGCCCACAAAGGGGTCCATTATACTGTTCCTGATGGAGATGACCAGTGACAGTGGTGAGATGGATCCACTAGAGGTTTAGGTCCACCACATCTGTGTGGAATATTCCCTACCCTTGTTTATCCACATTAAGGGCAAGGTCCTATAGGGAACCCCAGGACTCCCTGACCAGGGCCCCAGGTGATGGGATGGCTTGATCAAGTGACTAAAGAGTCATTATTAAAGTATGCCAGTCTCTTGTCATTATTCAGTTTTTGTAGTCCTTACTTTGTCTGACAAGGTTAGCTTTGGAGTGATTGAGGGACATGGAATAGGAGGTAGGTGAGGGGGATATCTAGGTCAAAGAAACTATTTTTCAGCCACCAAGTTCCAGACACTGTCATGATGCCAACCTGACTTCCCTGGGCAGATGACCCCACCAAGGTGTCCTGGAGCCCCATCTCCCCAGATCCCTACTCCACTAGGGAAAGAGACAGGCTGGGAGTATGGATGTCAACACCCATGTTCAGTGGGGAAGCAATTACAGAAGCAAGACCTCCCACCTTCTGCACTCCATAGTGATCCTGGGTCCATATTCCCAGAGGGACAAAGAATAGGAAAGCTTTCTCTCTGTCCTATCTTAACAACGACAACATTAAAGCTTTCAAGGGTGGGGATTGGATATAGAGTTCTGGTGGTGGGAATTATATGGACTTGTACCCCTCATCCTATGGTCTTGTCAATACTTCCATTTTATAAATTAATTAATTAGTTAATTAAAATCACAATGGAATATTTTAAGAATACTCAGAACTAAATGACATGTGAGATGCAGTGAAAACAGTTCTTCAAGGATGATTTATAGTCTTGCTGAAATTAAGAAACTAAGTCCCCCCTCTTCTCTCTTAATATTTCTCTTTTTAAAAATATTTATTTATTTTCCCTTTTTGTTGCCTTTGTTGTTTTATTGTTGTAGTTATTATTGCTGTTGTTATTGATGGTGTCATTGTTAAGATAGGACAGAGAGAAATGTAGAGAGGAGGGGAAGACAGAGGGGGAGAGAAAGACAGACACCTGCAGACCTGCTTCACCACCTGTGAAGTGACTCCCCTACAGGTGGGGAGCCGGGGGCTCGAACCGGGATCCTTAGGCTGGTCCTTGCGCTTTGTGCCACCTGCGCTTAACTACTGCGCTGCCACCCAACTCCCCTCTCTCAATATTTCTAATTCAATCTTTCAAATTTCTAATTATATAGAGAAATTAAGGGTGCCAGGAGGTGGTGCACCTGGGTAAGTGTTCACATCACAGTGTTCAAGGACCCAGGTTCAAGGCCTTGGTCCCCACCTGCAGGGGGAAGGCTTCACAAATGGTGAAGCAGGGCTGCAGTTGTCTCTCTGTCTCTTTCCCTCTCTATCTCTTCCTCCCTGATCACTTTCTGTCTCTATCCAATGATAAATAAAAATATTTAAAAAGAAAATTGTTTTTTTAAAAAAACTAAGTTTCCAATTTAAGTACCTTAAAATGAGGAAATCTGTATCGTTTCTTCTCCAAAACAGAAGATTCCAGGTGCATCTGGGTGACAAGTCTAGCAGATGGAGACTTGTCTCAAGTGGCCTCCCCCAGGGCTCTGTTCTGGCTCCTACGCTATTTAATTTACATCAATGACCTCCCAGAAACTTCTTCAAGGAAGTTCATCTATGCTGATGACATCTGCTGTGCAACTCAGGCATCCAAGTTCGACATCCTCGAGGAAACACTCATGAAAGACATGTCTCTGATATCTGATTACTGTAAAAAATGGTGACTAATCCCTAGCACTGCAAAAACGGTATCATCTGTTTTCCATCTACACCATGCCTCGGTCTCGTGTGAGCTTAATGTGCAGCTTGGCGATACGAGAATCCAGCATGAAGCCCAGCCAGTCTATCTTGGCGTTACTCTCGCTCGCACTCTGTCATTTCACAAACATCTCATAAAAACTGTAGCAAAGGTGGGCGCGAGGAATAACACCATTGCAAGACTGGCCAGCTCCTCATGGGGCGCGAGCACTTCCACACTACGATCATCATCTCTGGCATTATGCTATTCCACTGCAGAATACTGTAACCCAGTATGGTTCCGTAGCCCCCATGTCCACTTGGTTGATTCCAAATTATATTCCTCCATGAGGATCATTTCTGGAACCATCCGTTCCACCCCGGTTCCATGGCTGCCAGTTCTTAGCAACATCGCCCGCCAGGTATTCGTTGGGATGCGGCATCATCTAAGTTCATTTCCCACGTCTACGCTCGACCGGACCTGCCAATATACGCGGATATCTTCGCCCACCCTGTCCAACGCTTGACGTCTCATCACCCAATCTGGTCCCCTACGCCTACACTGAACTTCTCTGTTCCAGTCTCTTGGAAACAGAGCTGGCAGTCAGCTGAGGTAAAGAACAAACACCTCATCACAGACCCCTGCAAGCGTCAACCCGGCTTTGACCTAGCACGTTATGATTGGGCCCTCCTCAATCACTATCGAACAGGCCATGGCCGGTGCGCTGCTATGTTCCATCGCTGGGGAGCCAGAGACAACCCGAACTGCCCCTGCGGCTCCAGACAGACTATGACCCACATAGTCAACGACTGCCACCTCTCCAGATTCAAAGGAGGTTTCAAAGTTTCGAGAAACTTTACATCAGGCTCAACCTGATGCTGTTGACTGGCTACGGAAGAAGGGCAAATGCTAGAAGAAGAAGTTGCAGATGAAACAAAAATTTAAATAATGTGAAAATTTTTATCAACAACTTTGTGAGAACACATTTGAAAACTTTGGGAAAAGATTCAAACCAAACCAAACCAAACCAAACCAAACGACAGATGGTGGTGCACCTGGTTAAGCACACACATAACAGTGTGCAAGAACCTGGGTTCAAGGTCCTGGTCCCCACCTGCAGAGGGAAAGATTCACAAGTGGTGAAACAAGGCTGTAGGTGTGTCTATCTCTTTGTTTCCCTCTCCTCTCTCAATATTTCACTGTCTCTATACAATAATAAATAGAGAAATAGCAACTTAAAATACTAAACAAACAAACAAAAATAACCCAGACAGGACTAAGCAGTGGCACACCCAGTCAAGCACACATACTACAGACCTGCTTCACTGCTTGTGAAGTATCCCCCTCCCAACAGGTGGGGAGCCAGGGGCTCGAACCAGGATCCTTATGCTGGTCCTTGCACTTTGCGCCACGTGTGCTTAACCCGCTGCGCTACTGTCTGACTCCCCTCTCAGTTCTTAAGTGGGTTCCTGGGAGCACTTCAATCTTATTTGCTCTGACATCTGGTACTGGGCAAACTCTGGGCTGACAACTCTTTATAACTTCAGCTCATGACTTAAAAGTCTTAATCTGGTCTTGTAGGCAGCAGAATAGGTGATCAGTCTGCCAATTTCCCACCAGATTTCTAGGTTTCTGTAGGGGGAAGAGCTCTCCAAACCCTTTCATGTCCTTTATGTAATGTGACATCTTTAAACATTTCCCTGGGGAAGGAGGAAAGGACTTGGCTCTCACTTCTCTTTTTGGCTTACGACTTCTTTCAGTGCCTCCATTCCCCTCTTTATAAAGGGAGGAGAACCAGTGGCCCCAAAGAGAGGAGAGCATCGTTCTGTTCCTAGAGAGGTGGACTGTCTGCCTTTCAAGCCTCTCAGATCTACTACACCTCACCACCCCAAAGCTTTCAAGACCAGAAAAGGTGGAGGGAAGAGGGCTTTCCCAGATGTACGATAAACCCCAACTTTCAGCGCCTGAGGCAGTGTTCCCACACAGCTACATTGGGAATTCAGCATCCAGCCCCTCCCCCAGACCTCCAACCCCTCCCCCTGCGGCTTCCCCAGTGCGGCCCCCTCCCCCCATTCCAGCATCATTCTGGGCGCCAAGACGGATCTCAGCCAAGGACTGCTGCAGTCAGCTCTCCACCGCCTCTCCTAGCTCCTGCAGCCTGTGTCCCGGCTTTGCAGCCTCTGGCTCCGCTCCGGACAGTCCCTTTTCCCTCCCCCATCCCGCCCCCGCTATGGCACAGCCCCGGGTTCAGGGCCTGGAGGTGGGCGGGCACAGTGGGCACGGGTGGGGGCCCCAGAGAAGTGGGCAGGTATAGCAAGCGGGGTTCTCCCTCCACTCGGGAGATGCCTCGGCCGTGGGTGGGCGATGCCTGAAGCCGGCCGCATGACCCTGCGAGGGCCAGGGCCGGGCCAGGGCGCGGGGACCCCGAGAGCCCAAGCTGGGACCTGGAGTCCCACCCCAAACCCGGAAACCCCAAGGGGAGTCTCCCACGGGGACGAGCCTGGGGGCGCTGAGTGTGACACTGGGGGTGTGACTGTGCCTGCCGGGGCTCCAGGCCGTCTGAAGACCGTGTGACCATCCCTCCGGGCGCAGGTCCCCGAGCCTGGGTCAGCTGTCTGTGATTCTGTGCGCGCTCACCCCAGGGTCCCCGCGGACGCCCGCGCGCTGGTCCCGGGGGTGCGCTGGTCCATTCGCCCCCCCCCCCCACCAGCTGTGCCTCCCCCACCAGCACCGCCGCTCAGCGGCGCGGGCGCTCCTCCGAGGACGCGCGGCCGCCTGCCCCTCGGCCCTCCCGGGGCCGGCGCGGGGGCGGGGAGCCCGGCCCCCCTCCCTCTCCGGGCTCGGGGATCGGCAGCCCTGCGCGGGGGCGGCGGCGGGGGCGGAGCGCGCGGGCGGGATCCCCCCGCCTCCCCTTCCCGGTCCCGGGAAATCCAGCCTCCGTGGCTTGGCCGCCTCCCGCTCCCGCTGCCGCTGGGCGCTCGCTCGGGGCTCCGCAGCCAGCGCGGCCCCTCTGCTGGGGGCTCCGCAGTGCTGGGCCCCTGTCTCCGCCCGCCGCCGCAGCGCCCCTGGCCCGGCCCGCCGGCACCATGTAACCCGGCCGGAGCCCGAGCCTGGCCAGGTAAGCCGCCCGGAGGGGTGGGCACACGGCCGCGCTTGCCGCGCCCTCCGCAGCGCCCCCCAGCCTCGGCCTGGCTGAGGCCCCGGCGCCGCCCACGCCCCGGGCTCGGGCAGCCTCGGTTTCGGCCCCTGGGGGGGTGGGCTCTGAGCTTCCTCCGCCGCCCCCGCCCCGCTCCGGCCTGGCTGCCCGCGGGCCTGACCCGAGAGACCTGAGGGAGGACCACGCGGAGCCGGGACCCGCTCTACGGGGGAGAGCCGCGGGGGCCGGCCAGCCCCGGCCCTGCGCTCGCCTGGCCGAAGGCTTGGGTCTGGGAGGGAGTAGCCAGCTGGCTTGTGGGGGGAAGTGGTGGTGTTGGGGAGACCCAGAGAGAAGTTTCCTCTGCAGGTGTGAGAGTGTGCGTGCGTGTCACTGTGTGTCTGTGGTGAGTGTGTGATCCTTTGGGTCTGTGAGGGACTGTGCGTGCTAGGAGTGCATGCGGGGAGCTGGTGTGTGTGTCATTGGGGTGAGTGTGCGCTGGTGTCGGTGGGCAGATGGAGTGTGGAGGGTCTTACTGTGGTGTGTCTGTGGACATGTGTGTGCCCGTGTAGGTCTGTGTCAGCATGTATATGTGTGTATGTGTCAGTGTGCTTGTATCTCTCTGTGTGTGTATGTGTGTATGTTGGCAGTGTGTACTCTACCTAAGCAGAGTACACTCAAAATCACCCATACCGGGGCTTTGTCCTCCCCCACCCCCATTCCCTCAGACAATTCCTAGTCGTGATGGGCATGGGACAGGGAGATTAGACTTCTCGGAGGTCAGATCATCCACACTCTCCAGGGACTTTTCATCCCTGACTCTGTACTCACCCCAGATCTATACTGCATTCCCCACCTTTGCCCTCACCTTCATCTACCTCTGGGAGCACCATCTGTAATGTTACTGATTGTGCTATTCTTGCATGCAGGGATCTCTGGTGATGGTGGGACCTGGGCAAAATGGAGTGTGCATGCTTGTGTGTGCTTCTTCCTCATGAGGCCTGGGTACTTGTGTCATCCTAGGAATGTTTTACCAAGGGCCCTTTAGAGCCAGCAGCTGAGAAGACCAGGTAGAAGCTTCTATTCTGTTCCTAGTCATCAGTCTTCTTCTAGCGTTTGCCCTAGTCATCAGTGCAGGTGGTTGTCTCCCAGACATCAAGCCCCAAATCTCCAACTTGTGGGTCATCGGTTTAGGCAGCTGGGTCTAGGTGGGTCTATGCTTAAGTAGTAACAACAGCAAACACAATCAATACCCTTATATCCATCTAGGGTTTTTGAAAAATGCTCCTCTCAACTTTTTCTTTTTACCCTTTTAACAGCCCCAAAAGCTGGCAGGACAGGTTGTCATAAGAAAATGCCAATATTTATTTTTTTCCTTTTCAAATCTACAAAAATAGCAATTTCATGTGGTTCAACCAAATAAAGTGCCATATTATAGATGAGTATGTCAAGACTCGAGATGAATTGCAGTTCCCATAACCATACACTGTTAGTTCTGCAAAAGACTAGGTTTTCTAATGGCCCAAAGAGCTGAGCTGGACCAGTGTTAGCACATGGTACTCCCTGATATCTTTGGATCTGGGAGCATTGCCTCCCACCTCCATCCAGCACTCCCTTCCACCCAGTATTCCCAGAGTGTTGGGGCTACTTCTGCACCCAGCTGCCAAGACCTAAAAGGGAGACAGGGGGAGAAGAGAGGAGGGAGAGGCTTCGTGAGTTGGCAGTGAATCAGGGTCTAAAAAGGGATCTAGGAGGGCTAGGGTGGCAGGTGTTTCCAAAAGGAATATGAACATAACATATGAACGAACAGCCTCAGATACAACTCCTGTCTCCCCCACCCCCACCTGCCCCACTGATCTGGCAGGGAATGCCCACTGTATTTTATGCCAGGGGCTCATGTCCAAGGAGTGAGCTTGTATGTAGCTGTAGAATGATAGCCAGGAAAGGAGCCTTGGAGCTGACTTGGTCCAGCCTCTTAATTATAAAGTGAGGACACTGAAGCCCAGAGAAGGGAGGGGACTTGCCCAAGGTCACCCAGCAAACTCTGTTGGTTCCTGGCTAGTCTCAGCTCAGGAACATTATAGCTCTTTATGTTACTTTTCATTACCTGGCATCTTCTCTGCTGGAGGTTGCCAGCCCTTAACCTCTCCTCTTCCCTCAACTCCCCTTGCCCATTAGAGATGAGGAGAGAGGATTTCAAAAGAAGAGAATGAAGAATCTATAAACCTAAGACTATAGTTTTTTTTTTTCTTTTAAACCTGGACCCTTTTCCAAAGCTGGGGGGTGGTGGGGATTCTTAGCCATGTGCACCAGCAAGGTAGGCCATGGGCTTGTCTTGATTCCTGTTGGTGAGGTGCTAGAGTTATTGAAGCCCAGACTTTTTTTTTTTCTTTCTTCTGTGGGAGTGCTTGCTTTTTTTTTTTTTTTTTAAGAATTTATTTATTCATGAAAAAGATAGGAGGAGAGAAAGAACCAGACATCACTCTGGTACATGTGCTGCCGGGGATCAAACTTGGGACTCTATGGTTGAGAATTCAATGCTTTATCCACTGTGCCACCTCCTGGAGCATGGAGTGCTTGCTTTCAACTTTTGCCTGGCACTGCACATCATCTCCTCAGCTGATGTTGGGGCTTGAACTGAGTGAGCTTTAGTATTCTTCATTCCACACAGTTTCTGGTGCATCTTACCTACAACTGGCCTTTATGGGATTCTGTTGGGTAGACAAGCTTCTGGGACATAACTGATTTTGGAAGGATCTATAGATAATCTTTTTTTAAAAATATTTATTTTCCCTTTTGCTGCCCTTTTTTTTTTTTATTGTTGTTGTAGTTACTATTGTTGTTGTTATTGATGTCACTGTTGGATAGGACAGAGAGAAATGGAAAGAGGAGGGGAAGACAGAGAGGGGGAGAGAAAGACAGACACCTGCAGACCTGCTTCACCGCCTGTGAAGTGACTCCCCTGCAGGTGGGGAGCCGGGGGCTCGAACCAGGATCCTTACGCTTCGCACCACATGCGCTTAACCCACTGAGCTACTGCCCGACTCCCCCCTTTTTTTTGTGAGAGAAATGGGGTGGAGTGGGGTGGGGACCAGGGCATCATTCTAGTACATGGGATGCCAGGGATCAAACTTAGTACCCCATGCTTGAGAGTCCAATGCTTTATCCACTGTACCACTTCCTAGGCCCTAGGGAGTAGTTACTCTGAAATCCCTTTTATCAGTAGTTAAACTTCCTGTGAGTCTAAAATAGATAATTATTCCCATTTTGCAGATGAGAAAACTGAAGTTCAGAGAAGTTCCTCTGGTTTTTCTCCTAATCTGCTAAAATCAGAAGAGGCCCTTGAAGTGAGGGGATGAAGGAAGCTTAGTTTAGAGAGAATTGTGAAGACACCTCCTAGTGTTTAATCACCCCCTGTGGTCAAGAAAAGTCTGGTTTCATTCCCACTTGGTGGAGTCAGAGCATTGTCTCTCAGTGGGGGTTGAAAGAACAGCTATGTACCCTCCACTATACAAACATTATGTCTCAGTTCCCTCTTTGTCCACCCATCCCCCTTCCAGTCTGAAGGCTGCTAGCTCAGCGGGCCTCCTGCTGTCTGGGGAGTCTGGGCTTGAGTTGGGGTGAGGCAGTGGCACCATTGTTATGGTAACGAGCTGCCAGCTCATCCTTGCTAATAACTTGCCAGGTCCCTGAGCTCAGATGCTGCATGACTTCCACCATTCCTTCTCCCCAAGTCACAGAAAGATAAAGTGAGGCTGTTAGGGAGGAAACTTGTGAATAGGAAATCTGGGGAGATGGGTGGCCTTGTCCTTGGGCTTATAACCAGAGATCTGGTAAAGAGAGAAGTTGCTTGGTCTACACATATGGTTATGTAAATTTGCATAATTTTATGGACTGTTACATGTGAGTCTACTCAGAACATATTTGCATAACATGTTCATGTGTTTTACACAGCAGCCCATATGTAGACATGCTCCCAAGCATCTGAACATGCCTGTGCTTAAATACTGCCTCTACCATCTGCACATAAGGCACCCAAAGAATCTGGGTTTGTGGGGGTGTCCAGGTATGTGGGTGGGGATCTGATCTTTTTCTGATGCAGCTTCAAAGTGTCTTGTTAACAAAGGGACAAAATGGTCCTAGGATTTCTTCTTTCTCCTTGTCAAGAATACAGAATAGGAAAGGGCAGGGAATGGAGTGGGGGGTCCAAACTTCTAGCTCCCAAAGGCTCCTGTCTCTATGTAGCCCCTGCTTCTTCCCACCCCCATTCTCTGTTCTTTCTCAACCTCTTCTCTTCCTGTGTGTAAATATTAGAGAGTTGAGCCTGCAGGGCTGATGTAGACATGGGGAGAGAATGAAATTAAAAAGGATTCCCTCGCCCCCATCACAACACCCCCACCTTGCATTCTCCCCCCAGGCTCTTGCCTCCTCCCTTCGTCCTTTTCCCCTCCCCTCACTCAGTTCTTCCACATGCCTCTCCTCCCCCCAGTCCAGATGGGAGCTAGCTCCTTCAGAAAGGGGGCTCAGAACTGGGTGTGGGGACCTACCTCTCTCTGCTTTCCCTCATCACATCTGCCTACAGGGATGGGAGACCCCACGTGAGTATTTCTTTTTATTTTGGGGCTTGTGGTTAAGAAGGAAAGTGGTTTTTAGAACCAACTATGAGTGGCGTTTGAGAAGCTCAGGGCTGAAAGGAGGTGGGTGGGGTCCTCTCTCGAGGTTCCCTCAAGGAAAGCCTCGTGTCTGGGTTTCTTTTCTCGTTGGACATAGAGGGAAAGGAGGGGCATGAGGTAACCCCGGTGGGTGGATGAGAGAAGAGTGTGAAGGGCTGGGATGAAGGATTTCTGTTCTAAAGGTGTGGTGGGGCAAGCCTCTCTTCTGGCATCCTGGGTTACTAGCATCTGCCTGCTGAGCCACTGGGAGCTGTCCTAAGTGCTGAATGGTACTCCCCAAGGTTTGGGCCTTAGGAGCTGTCCTGAGTTCTGAATTGAGCTGTGCTTGGGCTTCATGAAGGAAAGGCAGCAGGGCAGTGAGGAGAGCTCACTAGAAAAATTCTCCCAGATGACCCATTTACCAAAGACAGAGTCCCTGAATAGGAAGATAGGTTGGGGGTCCTTACTTAGACTTTGGACTTAAAATTCTTTTATTTTTATTTTTATTTTTTTAGCCAGAGCACTGTTCAACTCTGGCTTATGGTGGTGCGGGGGATTGAACCTGGGACTTGGAGCCTCAGGCATGAGAATTTGTTTACATAACCACTATGCTATCTACCCTCTGCTGCCTTACAATTTTAATGGGGAAAGAAACTCCTCTTTTTTCTGTTAAAGTTCCTCCTCTTTTTCCTAAATCACCTGGGTGGTTACTTTGGGTGGGAATGGAGGATGGTACTGTGACTGTGAACTCTCTTCTCCAAGGTAGATTTTAGTGCAACAAGCTTAGCCTGCTTTTTCTTCCTTCCATTCTTTCTCACTCCCAGAAGTTGAGCTTCAAGGCATTACTGGATTAGAAAAGTTTAGGGATGGATTCAGAGCTCAGGAGTGCAGGATAATATGACAATGTAGGATTCCCTGCCCATAATACTTTGATTCAGGACTGGGTACAGTGAAATACTCTGCCAGACTGTTTTATGCTCTTCCTATCCCAGTTATAGCATTTCAGAAAGACTTTTGTTAGGAATATTTTCAAGCAAAGGATTCAAGGAGTGGGTGAGGTTGTTCAGTGCCATGGAGCAGAGGAGGGGACTCCTGGAGATGGGGCAGTAGAAAAAGAGGAAGACCCCAGAGAGGAAATAAAAATGGGAGTTGGTGGTGGTGGTGGTGGGGTCCTAGTCTTCAACCCTCAGCTCCCTTGAAATTCTCCTCCTCCTCCTTCTTCTTTTTTCCAGTAACCCAGGGTAAGAGTCATTCAGTGTTCTGAGTTTTTATAATCTGTCTTTGTGACTCTGTGGGAATAAGAGCATGGAGTTGTTTCTCCAGGTCCCTTTCCTTGTCATCCCAGGGGGATGAAAGCCAAATGTCAGGACATGCAGATGAGACTGTGGGGGAGCAACAGGCAGGAGAGGTTGAAGGCAGCTTCACCTCCCATCCCCAAGAGCACAATCAAATATTCAAATGGGATCCTTCTTGGGGGAGAGCAAAGAGAGTTTCTAGATGATGCTGGGCAAACACTGGGTGTGGCAGTGAACTCAAGGAAACCTCTGGGGACCCCAGACTTGAACCAGGTCATCACTTCCCAGATGTGACTTCTAGTTAATAAGGAGCCCCTCACCCATTGTGTTTTTGATGTAACTTATCAAGATGATTCCTCCCTTCTCTAGCTGCTTGGGAGGAGCTGAGTTTTCCTCTGCTGTGGGTGCTGGGAGGTGGTGGGTGTGGGTGTGGGTGCCTGTTTGGGGAGGGGAGGTGTTTGTGCTTCATTCGGCTCCATTGGTTATATAACAGCTTTGATAAGACTTTACTTTGGAGCTGTTGCTACTGCCTGAAGCAGTCACCCCTCCACCCCCACATGGAATGCTGGGTGTCCACCCCCTTCTCCCTGTCCCCTTGGAGAGTCCTGCTATTCATGATCCAGTGTTCCAGCAGATACCTTCCTGCTGGGAGGTGTCTTCCACTTGCTGTCTGGCTTCCTACCCAGGTCCTGCTTTTAAATATTTGCTTCTTTTGTTATTCTGAGCCCAGGTCATCCTCCCCACCCCTTTTTATTTTTTACATTTGCAAGCCTCCGGATCTACCTTGTCCTTGAAGGGCACATGACTGGGATGGGAGGGGTTGACTGAACACTTAAAAGCTGCCCTCAGAAGAAAAAAGGCATCCTAGGAGGTTTTAGGGTCCAGAGGTAATTTTCTTACTGTTTCTTCCTCAGTGATTGTTTAAAAGTCTGGGAGTCAGTTGATCATACTCAGAGGCTTTTTCTTGATGTTTTATCTTGATTCCCCTCTTTGGTATATATGTGCTGTTTTTGGGGGTGAGAAAAGGTTCACCAGCTATGATATACATCTACTGCATTGTTACCAGTTTTCCTGATTGTCTGGAAAAAAAAATGCTGGTTTCTCCAGGTGTGGGACAAGAAAGTAACAGTGCACTCTTTAGATGACTTCTTTCTGAGAGTGGGTAGGAATGGAATGTGTCAGCAGTTGGATATACCCTGTTGTTCGTAGGAGAAACTTTCTTTTTTTAAATATTTATTTATTTTTCCTTTTGTTGCCCTTGTTGTTTTTATTGTTGTAGTTACTGTTGTTGTTGTTGTTGTTATTGATGTAATCGTTGTTAAGATAGGACAGAGAGAAATGGAGAGAGGAGGGGAAGACAGAAAGGGGGAGAGAAAGATAGATACCTGCAGACCTGCTTCCCCCCCTGCAGGTGGGGAGCCGGGGGCTTGAACCGGATCCTTACGTGGGTCCTTGCACTTCATGCCACCTGCGCTTAATCCGCTGCACTACCACCCGACTCCCAGGAGAAACTTTCTAAGTGGAGAAGTGGGAGACTGGCAAACTTGAGATGTCATGAATATGGATTCCTGGCATTGTGCACAGGCTTATAAGCTAAGGAGGGGCTAGTTATTTCTGCTGTCTCCAAGCATGTAGTGGCCTATCCCTACACAGATGTACATACATATGTGTATGATGTGTGAATGTGAATAAACATGTTCATGAATTTGTGTGTAAGTATAGGCACTTATGTCCTTAAGTGTATGTACATATGACTCAGTATGCATTCATGCTGTGGCTGTGAAGACAATTACTTAATTTAACTGATGTATGCATGTAATTTAGGGTGCATACCCAGTAATGAGTACATGTAAATTTACTTATGTGTATGGGAGTCTCCATGTTTGCATATGTAAATTAACATTTGAGTATATGTATGTCAGCCGAGTCTTAGCTTTGTCAGAGAATAAATAAGAGAGAAAGTAAGAGAGAGATGTATTCTGACTCGTAAATTGGGACTGTTCAAAGCTGTTTTCCTGGGACCAAGAGATAGCTAAGCTGGTAAAATGTGTACCTTACCATGTAGGAGGCCCTGGGTTCTAATCCTAGTATAACATGAAAAACCATGATAGACCTGTGAGAGTTGCATGCATGGTGGAGTGGTACTGTGGTATCTCTCTTCTCTCTGTGTTAGTCTCTCCTTCTCTTCTCTCTCTTCCTCCCCCCATATAAAATAAAGAATAAAAAAATTAACTCGGGAGGGGCACTCAGTAGTGGTATTATGAATGCATGAGGCCTGGACTCACTCCCTGGCACTATAAAAAAAAAAACAAAATAGGTCTGGGGAGACAGCATAATGGTTCTGCAATAGACTTCCATACCTGAGCTTCTGAAGTCCCAACTTCAGTCCCCAGCATCACCATAAGCCAGAGCTTAGCAGTACATTGGTAACAACAAATCAACAAAACAAAACCCAAAATCAAACAAACACCTTGTTTTCTCACATGTTTGAACTTGATGCACCCCAATTTCTATGACTCTTACCCAGAAGCAGGATCTTTGAGGTCTCTCAGATTCCTTTTTTTTATATATATGTTTATTTTCCCTTTTGTTGCCCTTGTTGTTTTTATTGTTGTTGTAGTTATTATTGTTGTTGTTGGATAGGACAGAGAGAAATGGAGAGAGGAGGGGAAGACAGAGAGGGGGAGAGAAAGGTAGACACCTGCAGACCTGCTTCACTGCTTGTGAAGTGACTCCCCTGTAGGTGGGGAGCCGAGGCCTCAAACTGGGATCCTTACACTGGTCCTTGTGCTTCGCACCACATGTGCTTAACCCACTGTGCTACGGCCCAACTCCTGAGGTCTCTCAGATTCTTATGTCATGGGTATCCAGGTGTTCCCCACCACCATTTATATGAAAAGAATTTGCAGAGGAGAAACCTGTATAGTCCTTGAGGACAGATGAGTAAGGAAGCCAAGTCCACAGTTAATCAGATACTGTGGTGTTTTAAGGGTTTGTGTGGGGAAAGAGTATGAGGGCTGAAACATTGATACTACAGAGATTTTAAGAATTGGGGCTGGGAGATAACTCACCAAGTAGAACACATGCCTTCCATTCGTGATGCCCTGGGTTTGAACCCTGGTATCACATAAAAGCACTATGGTTGGTACTAAGAGAACTCTATGGTATGTCTTCTCTCTGTATTATCTTCCTTTCTCTTTTCCTTACCTCAAAGAAATGAAATAATGAAAAGATTAGTTCAAGGAAGTACTCAATGGTGCTAACACATATACTTAAAGTACTGGTTCATTTCTCAGTGTCACATAAAAAAATGAACCAAACAGAACAATTTGGAAGGCAGCTATGCTCACCACTATACCACCAATGCCAAACAGAACAATTTGGATGGAAAGAGCAGGTGATAGTGGAGGCTTCTGTGTCTTCATAAATCGTTCACATATGGACCATGTAACAATGCATGTACACATATACAATAGATATTACTTGTCTGTATATTTAACATAGACATATACATGTGAACAAATCTACAGGAATGTATATATCAGTACAGGGTTTTATCAACAGGTACATACATGCTTATATGTACATATGAATGAAATGTGCAGAAATATTAGATGTATTGGGATACTGGCCTCATTGCAGCCTGTGACTGTATATATGTGTGGCTCACTCACCCAGATGTTAACAGTCCTGTAAATCATCCCCTTCTTACCACATGGACATCACCCAATGTGTCCATCCAAACAATATTTATTTTATGTTTCATGTTCTGAGATGTGCCTTGTACTGTGCTGGTATTGGGGGCTGTCCTTGATCATTTGACCTGACTCTCATATGGATAATTTACAATCTAGAGAAGGCAGAAGACCTAGAGTCACATAAAGGAAGGTGTTGAGGAAGGTGGGAGGCCGAAAAAAATTTAGCAGAGGCAGTGGGAACTAATAAAGGAGTTGGTCAGTTCTGGAGTGGGAGGATTTTGAGCTGATTCTTGCAAGTTGAACAGGTGGGCAAATGTAGGGAAAGGTGTTTCTTTGATAGGAAATGCCCCAGTGGTCTCTCTGCTTCTCTCACGAGCCTCACTTCTATAGAGTCTCATCACAAAAACAGCCAGAGTAAGATGAGGTCATGCCTTTTCGATGCCTTTCTGTCTCACTGGGAGTGAAACCCAAAGTGGGGCCTGAGTGACATAAGTGCTGTGCTTGTAAAATAGGCTCCAGTGACCTCTTTGGTCTTAGGTGCTACCCCTACATGGGCTTCCATGTGGTTCCAAAAAGATGCCAAGATGTCCCACCTTGAGGCTGTTGTACTAGTTTTTCCATCAGCCTTTTTTTTTTTTCCTAAGAGCCTGAAATGCTCTTCCTCAGATACCCATGTGACTCATTCCCTCACTTTATTCAAATCTTTTCTCAAAAGTCATTTTTTTGGGAAAGGCCTCCCCCACAGTCTATCTTAAATAGCCTCTTGTCATTCTATCCCTTCACCCAGCTTTTTTTTTTCCCTTAAATTTCAGCACTTACCATCTCCTTTATTTCATATATCTGTCATCTCTCTTTTCCCACTAGATTCTTTTTTTTCTTTTTTTAAGTATTTACTTATTTTATTTGTTCACTTTTGTTGCCCTTGCTGTTTTATGGTTGTAGTTATTATTGATGTTGTCATTGTTGGATAGGTCAGAGAGAAATGGAGACAGGAGGGGAAGATAGAGAGGGGGAGAGAAAGAGAGACACTTGCAGACCTTCTTCACCACTTGTGAAGTGACCCCCCCCTGCAGGTGGGGAGCCGGGGCTTAAACTGGGATCCTTGAGTTTGGCGCCACCTGTGCTTAACCCACTGCGTTACTGCTCCACTCCCTTTCCACTAGATTCTAAACTTCACAAGAAGGGGAGATTAATGTGTTTGTTTACTGTCCTACCCTCTGTGCCCAAAGGAGTGCCTAGGTTAGAGCAGGCACTGAGCACGTAGTTACTGAGTAAATGTATCTTAAATAGATCACATTGGCAACTGGTGGGATAAGGAGCTGGGGCAAAAAGCGAAAGAGTGCTATTTAGGAAGCCATTGTAACAGCACAGCACAGCCTTTTTTTTTGGTGGGGGGAAGGTCATCCTACTAGGTGAACTTTCTTTTTTTTTTTTTTAGGTCAGCTTTTTGGTTCACATACACACATACACACACACACACACACACACACACACTGACACCACAGAACTAGAGCCCCCCCCCCCCCCCGGCACCATCAATCTGTGCCATACTCATGGCAAGACACACGTCCTACCCAGTGACCTATCCAGTTCTGTAACAGCTTTTGTGGTCTGATGTAGAACATTGACCATGAGAGTGAAGAAAAGGACACACACACACACACACCAACAACAACGACTAAATCTGCTGTCCTAGTCATTAGGGAAAGGCTAAGGAAGAAAAAAAAAGTGTCTTTATGTAAATATCTGCTATCTGTTTCATGAACACCACACAATTAACACTACCTTCCAAAACCCAGCTACTGCTGTTCCTTTGAATGTTTCACCACTTCCCCACAATCAGGCTGCAGAGGGCTGGCATGCAGGATCAGCCTGATCCCATGTAGTCAGTGAAACAGGGCTCCCACCTTAAGAAACAGTGTAGGAAACAGCATCATGAACAATGAGAAGAATCCTAGGAAGTCAGAGCCATAGAGACACGTGGATAGAGGCACGTGCAGCCTAGGGAGGCAGAGGGGACTAGTTGTAGAGAGTTCAGAGCCCATGAACTCAGGCCTAGCCTAAACTTTGGAGGCCAGATGTGATGAGAGGCAGGACAGCAAACCTGTTCTTTGTTCCTTCCCCTCCCTGCTCCATTCTTGTTCTTCAGTCCTGGTGGGGTGGGTGGCTGCCTTGGGAAGGGAGTGGTTCCTTGGGGTCCTGTGACATAAATTTAGGTATGGGGGACACCCTGGGCTAGGGAACTCAATTTCTAGAGGACAGGCTGGGGGTTTGTGGGTAGGGAAAAATAATCTCAGCTTTGATTCCCTCTCTCACAAGAGAGCAAGGATACCTGAGCTTGTGTGGCTGGATCAAGAATGGAGGTTAGATCTCAAGCAGGACCCATCCCGGCTGCTAGTTGAGGGGACTGAGGCTAAAATGTGTGGGGAAAACTGGGAGAAGGGCTGGAGGAAAGAGGAGGAAGTGAGAGTTCTGCTGCAGCTGGCCTGTGCCATTCCCTGACCTCTGATGGTGGGGGCTCAGTCAGTAAAATCACCTCTAAGAGTTCCTGCCCCCAGACCTTTAAGGGTTGCCTTATTCCCAAGAGGTCCTTGTTAGAATCTTCTTGTAAGTTTTGGGGGTCTGGTGGGGGTAGCTTTTTTTTTTTTTTTTTTTTTTTGCCAATTTCCTCTCTTCATCTGAACCGGGGAAGGGGCACTTGAGCTACTCCCCTCCCACCTGGGCTCTGAGCTTGGGGGTTGGGCCGAAACAGCCGCCAGAGCCGCCCACCTGCCCGCGGTGTCATGGCAACGATTCTGCCCACGTGGACGATGAGGAAAGGGAGCAGAAGCAAGGAGAGGAGGCAATCACGATAGGCGTGAGCATTGGAGGGGACGCCCCAGGGTCTTGCGTGCTGGAGCCCCTACTTTGCTAGGATAGTTTGACCCTTGCTCTTTTCACGCCAAGACCCCCCAGGGAAGGGCGGAGCCTGTGCTCTATGCTGGCCTCCGCACGGGCTTGTCTTTCCTTGTGTGTCCACAGTAGTGATGACCTTGACCCTCTCTGCTGGAGGTCCCAGAGGGTGAAGGGAGCTCTGGCACGTGCGTGCTACCTCTCCTTCTCTCCTCACCTTTCCCAAGAGCAAGTTAGGGGGTGGTGCCTGGGGCTGAGGGGATGAGAGCCCGACCTAATTCTCCATTTTCTCACTATTTTTCAAAAGAAAAATGACCCACTTTTCAGCCAATCGGACTGGGGCCTGTTCTCAGGCTGATTCTCTGAGCTCCCCTGCCCAAGGCTCTGCCCCATCCGCAGCCTCTTAGCCATGTGCTGGAACCACTTCCTGAAAGAAGCAGGTGCACCTATGTGGAAGGGTCCTTTCCTGCCACCTGAACCAGTCTGGGGAGGGTCCTGTTCTGGCTGACACAAGCATGGGCCCTGGGCCCAAGTAATGCTATGCCAGCTTCACTTTGGGCAGCCCCCCCCCCCCCCCAGCCACTGTTGTCTACATTTAGTGCCCTATCTGCCACCCCATTCACTCATAGGCTCACCCCGTGGAGGGGCAGGGAGGACTGCAGGAAGGGTAGGCAGAGAACTGTGCCCCTCCCTTGCTCTGTCCTAGTGGACACTGGTGGGCTGTCTTCTCAAGTTGCTTCACTTCCACACAGACAGGGAGAGCCTGGTGCACTGAAAAACCAAGTCTGTCTGTCTACTTGCCAGAGCTTCTCCCCCCCCCCCCCCCCCGCAACCCCCTCCCCCCCACAGAGCTATCTGTCTGTGCCTTTCTTCTCAATCCTTCCACCTCTCTAGGATATTGGCCTGGGCCTCAGAGTCCCCTCCCTCCCTCAGCTATATTGGCCTGGGCTGGCTTGGGGGGGGTGATTAGGGATTTAATTATTTAGTTTCTCCAGCTCAGTAGATTAATTCCATCCATCACAGGCAGACTGAGCCTTCTTCCCCTCTCAGGGCTGCCTGCCTAACCCCAAGGGAAGGGAACATCATTGCTCACCTGGGTCTAGTATTGGATCTGGGAACAATGGATTAAGGTCTTGTTGGGGGAGGCTCTGGTGAAAGACACTGAGCAGACTAGGATGCCTAGGTGATATGAAATGGATGTGCCTGTTGTTGTATGGGGGATAAACATGTGAATATATGTGTCTTGTTTTAGATCTGTGCAGCTTCTTTGTATATAGGCACCAGTGCCCACTGGATGAAAACATGTGGATGAGGCCTTGTGGGAGCACATTTATCTGTGCACATAGGGGACCATGAGTGTGTGTATCTGAGGTGAAATGCCATGTGAGTTGTATTGGGTGAGTGTGTGGTTGTGTAATCTGCCTTGGGACTGACATGTGGGTTACGTAGTGAATGAGCAGTCTTGTGGATGCTCCTGTGTGAGTCGAGGGCCTCAGCCTTTGGAGTGTCCCACTGAAACAGCATGATGAGTCCGGGCACACTGGCACCCATCTAGTGACCTCCTCAGGCCAGTTTGTTCAGAGAAACATGCCACTTTAGCCATGTCAGAGCTTGGCCTCTTAGTGGTTCAAAAGTGTCAGGCTTGAGGGGCTGGGCAGTGGCACTTCCAGTTAAGCACGCATTACCAAATGCAAGGACCTGGGTTTGAGTTCCTGCTCCCCACTTGTGGGGACAGGGAGATGCTTCAAAAATGGTGAAATAGGTCTGTAGGTGTCTCTCTTTCTTCCTCCCTCTCAACCTACCCCGCCTGGCTCAATTTCTCTCTGTCCTATCCAATTAAAAAGAAATAGAAAGAAAAATAAATGTGTCAGGGAGTCGGGTGGTAGCATAGCGGGTTAAGCACAGGTGGTGCAAAGCACAAGGACCAGCATGAGGATCTCAGTTCGAGCCCCCGGCTCCCTACCTGCAGGGGAGTCACTTCACAGGCAGTGAAGCTGGGCTGCAGGTGTCTTTCTCTCCCCCTCTCTGTCTTCTCCTCCTCTCTGAATTTCTCTCTGTCCTTATTCAGCAACAACAACATCAATCATAACTACAACAATAAAACAACAAGGGCAACAAAAGGGAATAAATAATAAATAAAAAAATATTAAAAAAGTGTCAGACTTGTACTAGACTCAGATTCAAACCCCTCTTCTACAACCTGTATAACCTTGGGAAATTCGTTGTTTTTTTAAAAATTTTATTAGTGACTTAATATTGACTTACAGAATTGTAAGATAACAGGGATCTCATGCTACATCATTCCCACCACCAGAGTTCTGTATCCCCTTTCCCTCCATCAGAAGCTACAGTAGTCCTCCCAAGGTTGCAGATATAGGTTGACTATTATTTTTATAACTATCTGTCTATATTTTTATATATCTGCCCATTTTCCCCTATGGCCCTGCCCTCTCTTCACCTACAAGTCACACCTATACCTATTACTACTTCCAAATGTCCTTCCTCTTTTCTTCTTCTCTCTGAGTCCTGATGAAGTTGGAATTCAGAGCCCTCTGGCCATACTCCTCCTCTGGGAGAGGATGGAACAAAATTATTTTTGGGGTGCAGAAGGTGGGAGTTCTAGCTTCTGTAATTGCTTCTCTGCTGGACATGGATTTTGGCAGGTGGATCCATATCCCCAGCCTGTTTCTATCTTTCCCTATTGGGGTAGAGATCTGGAGAGATGAGGCTCCAGGACGCACTGGTGAAATTGTCTGCCCAGGGACCTTGTGGAAATTCTTCATTTTTTAAAATATTTGTTTATTTATTGGATGGAGACAGAGAGAAATTGAGAGGGAAAGGGGAGACAGAAAAGGAGAGAGAGAGAGAGAGAGAGAGAGAGAGACCTGCAGCACTGTCTCACCACTCATGAAGCTTCCCTCCAGATGTGGCAATAGGGGTTTGAATGGGGGGTTTTGTGAGTGGTAACATGACTGCTCTCCCAGGTGCACCATCACCTGGTCTCTTAACATTTGTTTCTAAGCCTCAATTTTCTCATTTGTCAAGTGGAAAGAATAGTGGGACCTACTACAAAGGGTAATTGGCAGGATTGCCTGAAGATGTGCATCTAACACAATGCCTGTTTAATTGTGGGCATTAAAAGAGCTCAAGCTTAGGGGACCCAGTGGTAGCACAGTAGGTTAAGTACACATGGTGCAAAGTGTAAGGACCTGTGTAAGGATCCTGGTTCAGGCTCCCTACCTGTAGGGGAGGTGGTCACTTCGCAAATGGTGAAGCAGGTCTGTAGATGTCTTTCTCTCCCCATCTTCCCCTCCTTTCTTGATTTCTCTCTGTCCTATCCAATAATAATAACAACAACAATGGCAATAAAAATGGGAAAAAATGGTGGTCCGGGAGGTGGCACAGTGGCTAAGGCACTAGACTCTCAAGCATGAGGTCCTGAGTTCAATCCCTGGCAGCACATGTGCCAAAGTGATGTCTGATTCTTTCTCTCTCTTTTCTCATTAATAAATAAATAAAATAAAAAATTTTAAAAAATGGGACAAAATGGCCTCCAGGAGCAGTGGATTTGTAGTGCAGCCACTGAGCCCTAGTGATAACCCTGGACTTAAAAAACAAAACAAACAAACAAAAACAACAACCCAAACCAAAAACTCAACCATAGACTTTGGAATCAAAATGCACTAGAGGTTTTCCAATTTGACATGTGTTCAGTTTTTGAAGTCACACTATACTAAAAAGTCATCCTCCCATTTGCTATTTGTATGTTTCCCTGGACAGGACACTCAGCTCTTCAGAAATTCCCAGGACTTTGGACCACTGCTGTCTTCTGGGGAATTTTGATCCAGCTTCAGGGAGTCATTTCTTTTGTTAACTCTCCTGTCTTCTCTCCCCCTCACTATTCCTCAGCTGAGGGGTACTGCTACATGGTTGCTTGACCACTGACCCTGAACTTACCAAGTACCTATTGTGTGCCAGGTCTTATTCATGCAAAGATAGATTAGATGAATCCAGGCTTTCAGGAAGTTCAGAGCCTATGAACAAATATTTACCCTGCTGTATTGAAGTATGGGACAGCTGCTGAATCCTGGGACTCCCTAGGAATTCTTTTCATGAAGAGAAGAATCCTAAACTGCATTGGATGGACAAAGATGGGAGGACAGGTTTCGTTGTGAAACATCTCACAGTCTTTTCTGCCTCATCTCTCCATTTTCTTTCCCATTGTGGTCCTGGCTCCTGCTAACCTTAGAGACATAGAGAGAAGAGTAGTGGCTTGGATACCCTTGGAGCTAGGGCTGGATCAGACAGAGCTGATAAACCACTTCTGACTCACACGCCCAGTTCAGCTATAGCCGTAGCTTCTGCCCAAGGTTGACAGGGGCCCTGTTTTAGATCTTATGTTTGTTAGGGGTTTCTCTTGAGTTAGCAAGGGCTACATTTTACCTGCTTTATCTTAATCCTTATGTATCATGGTGAGAAAGGAACTTTTTAAAAGCTATTAATTGATTTATTTTTATTTTGGTAGGACAGAGAGAAATCCAAAGGGGAGGGGATGAAGCCCTTTCCCCTACCCCTCAGTTGGGGACTGGGGGCTTCAACCAGGTTCCTCGTGCATGGTAACCTGTTCACCCACTGGATGAGCCACCACCTGGTCCCAGAAAGGAACTATTCTTGCCCCTATTTGAATGTTGAGGAAACTAAACTTGATGGAAATGAAGGGATATTAAGCCTACTAATGGTGGGCATGGGATATGAATTTAGCTCAAGACCCAGAACTCATAGTCTATCCCTAGCTGTCCTAACTAGGGTCTTATACAGAGTTCTAGTCTCACTCTCAGTAGTTAGTATGGTTAACTTTTCCAAAGAAGGTTCATAGAGACCCTCAGGAGAAGGAGCATGGCTAAGACAGCTGATTCTGAGAAATGTCTCTTGTAACAGAAAGGAAAGAAAGGGCTAAATGCAGCTAGTCATGAGTGTGGTTAGGGGGTGAGAGGGAATGAGACTGTTCAGGCTGAACTGTGTGGTAGCCCTGGAGAAGGAGGATGAGAAAGATTGGACTTCATTTCTGGTGCCTCTTTGCCATGTGGCCCCAGTTAGAAGAGTAGCTGAGTGTCAGGAAGTCTGAGAAAAGCGGTCTACTTGGGGTCTGATGTCGGACCCCAAGCTCTGAAATTTCATCTGCAAAGACTCACTTTATTTTCTTCATTGTGGGAGAAGGTCACATGTCCATTTACTTTCCCTCTTCACTGCCACTTGCCTTGAATGATGCAAAGGGACTCCTTTGGAGAAATTCCAGATGTGGCTGGAAAAGAACTGTTTTTACCCTTCAATTGAGAGGGATTAGATAAACAGACTGAACAGGCCTGGAACTGGAGGCTGGATTTCTAATACAAATCCTCCAGGGGCTCTCAAAAATCTTTAGAGGGAAAGCACTGGAGGTGCTCCTGTGGGAGATTGTGTATAGGAATAAAGAGGATGAAGGCATCTGGTGAAGACATTCGTTAATATAATAGATGCTTTTTCAACACCGAGTAGTGCTAGATATTGTTCTAGACACTCAGAATACTGCAATATATGAATGGACTCTGTATTCTGGGGACTTCTACTTGCTATAGGGAGATGTTTAACCTTATTATAGACAGACTGCATATATGACAGTGTTCCCAGTAATCTGTCCTATACAGCCAATGTGTGTAGCAGGCTGTGCCATCCAGAATTTGTGTGCTTACATTCAGTGATGTTTGTAAGATGGTGAAATTGTGTAATGATGCATTTTCAAACAAATGCTGTTAAGTGACATGCAACTGTACTATAAACATATACTAGATAAACTAGTCTCAAAGAAAGGTAAGTGCTATGAGGGTAATGAAACAAACTGGCAAAGAGTGTTAATTCAGGGATGAGACTCTAGTTAGTGAGTGGTCAGGGAAGGCCTCTTTGAGCTGAGACCTGAAAGATGACAAAGAGGAAGCCATGGGACTATCTGGGGCAGAGCGTTCCAGTAGAGAGAACATCAAGTGCAAAGCCCCCTGAGGTGGGAATTTTTTTTTTCCCAAAGAGATTATAGGTAGTGTAGGTTATTCACAGGATGAGCACCAACCCAGTGGGTCAGGAGATGTATTTAGACTTGCATCTACCTTAATATCTCAAGTGTTTTAAAGCAAGATGTCTGTTTTCTGTGAAATTCCCTTTCCAGATCCAGAGGAAGAATTGTTAAAGTAAATTAATACAGATATATGAATATGACCTCCAAATATCTTTCTTCTTTCCCTATTTCTTTTTCCTGGAGCAATGAGAGGAAGAGAAGGAAGTTTTCCCCCTGGGCTCTACCAAAGGCAGCTGGGCAAAGCTGATTTGGCTAAGGAAAATTCAGGCATGACTATCAGTTGATGCAGGAGGAGGTAGCAATAATAAGAGTGGGGCTGGGCAGGAATCCTGTCCATGGGCACAGAAATGTGGGCTGCAGGTTAGAGGCTCTGGGTTAGTTCCCAGTAGTTAGGCCTTTCACAGTGAACATAAAGTCCCACCCACTTGATCTGCTTTCAGGACAGGGCATGGTGAGCCAAAATCCTGATCATTCTGGCTAAAGTAACAGAGTAAGGGGGTGGGTGGGCAAAGCCTGAAATTTTGGGGTTCTAAGGGCACACAGTCCTCATAAAATTTTACAGACCACACCAACAGCACACCAACACCAACAAAGCAAAGTGAGTTACACACCAACAGCAGCAAAGTGAGTTCAAGGCTTCACTTCTGGTGTGTTGGAGCTAGTATGAGAATGACCTCATAAGCTCCAGTGGGAGGGGACTATTTAGGTATGAACCTTAGCACGGGGTTCATATATCCTTTTGCTGCCATATGGACCAGCCTGACTATCTTATAGTTTTCCCAGACAGCTTCATGGGGAAAAGTTGAATCTGTTAGTATTTGATTTTTTTTTTTTTTAAATCTTTGTCTTTGCCCAAGGTATCACTTTGTGTCAACCTTATGGAGACCTTTATCAAACACACCTAGATCCCTGGGTGTCTAGGTGTGGAAAATTTTTAATAAGAACTGCCTTCCCCTGGTAGAATACCTTATGGTCTTGCACAGTTGTCTCAGAGAGATTAAGTGATTTACCATAGGCTACACTGAACACCAACAGAGAAAGTTGTAAAAAAAAGAAGAAAGAGGGGGAGGAGAAAAGAAAGAGAAGAAGAAGAAGTAGAAGAAGAAGGAGGGGGAGGAGGAGAAGGAGAAGGAGAAGAGAAGGAGAAGAAGCAGCAGCTACAAATGAAGATAGTTGAGGATTCATCATATGACAGGTTCAGTGCCAAGGGATTTGTATGCTTTGCCCTGTTAACCACCCGACATTTATACCATCCTGATGGTTTCCCAACATGATTCCCATTTTACAGACGAGAAAACAGACTGAGAGGTGAATCATCAGCCTGAGTACCCACAGCTAGTCAGTGAGTGGAAAGGAATTTGAACCTAGAGAGTCTGATGACAGAATCTACACCAGTAACTGCTTTGATCTAAGGAGTTTGTGTGTCTCCTAGGTGTCAAGAAAGGAAAATCTACTGATTTGACTGGGCAGGGCCCTGGGGGAGAGGAGAGGAAAACACTAACTCCTTCCTCTGCAGCTCTTTTCCTTCCTCCATTTTCCATTCTTTTTCTGGAAGGTAATTGCTTGGGGCAGTGACAACCTCCTGGCGAATTACACAGCTGGTTTCCCAGTGAGATTTGTAACAACAACCCCACTAGCCTGGCAGCCCCAGCAAGTTCCGGTTTAAGAAACTAATTGTTGGATTGTGTAGTTGGTGCTAAATTGGGTAATTTCTTGGTGACGACATGTGTGCCACTTCTTCCACTCCCAGAGAGATTTGAGCTGCCATCAGAGAACACGGCGCCCTTTCAGACTTCTTCACTCCACACCTCCCAGCCAGCCACAGGTAATTGCAAAGGTTGCTGCTTCCCTGGGCCTCGAGGTTCACCATCTGGGCAGTTCTTCATGTCCTGGAATAAAAATAAGTGGCATGGTGTAGCAAAATAGTGAAAATTAACTCCGGTACTTAGAACTGACACCAGGACTTCAGGGAGTATCCTTTACTTCTGTACTTACCTGTTCTTGGACTTGGAGCAAACTCAGTGCTCATACACAGGGATAAAGGCTAAACCACATTCTGGTTAGTTCTAGAATGTGCAGTGTGTGTGACTGTCAAAACTGGTTTCCTTTTTTTAAATAAAAAAAAATTCTGGGGAGTTGGGCCGTAGCGCAGCGGGTTAAGTGCACATGGCGCAAAGCGCAAGGACCTGCGTGAGGATCCTGGTTCAAGCCCCCGGCTTCCCACCTGCAGGGGAGTCGCTTCACAGGCCGTGAAGCAGGTCTGCAGGTGTCTGTCTTTCTCTCCCCCTCTCTACCTTCCCCTCCTCTCTCCATTTCTCTCTGTCCTATCCAACTACAACAGCATCAATAACAACAATAATAACTACAATAATAAAACAAGGGCAACAAAAGGGAAAATAAATATAAAAATATTTTTTAAAAAGTCTGGGGTTTGGTCATTAAAGCAAAATACTTTGTGGAAGCGGGCCAGGGATGGGAGTGAGGAGGGTGGGTCTATGGAGTCCTGGCACATGATGACGGAAAAGGACCTAAGATGGGGGTGAGAATGTTTTGCAGATACCTATCATGGGGAGATGAGAAATTGTGCCCAAGTGCCAACAACTGTACTGTAAACCATTAACCTTTCCAATAAAATGATTAAACATAAGCCTACTGTTTTTAACTAGATCACTGCTCAACTCTGAATATTGGTAATGCCAGGGATAGAACTGGGGGCCTCTTGCATGCAAGTTCTGTGCACCACTTTTATTCTGTCTCCTTTATGTTTTAGACAAATTTACTTTAATTGCTGTATTTACTTCAGAATAACCTGTAATAAGTTTGGCTTTCATGGGCTCACAGCAGAAAAGCTAAAGCACTGAAGTGAAGCATCACTGAGTTTCACTTCTGGCACTGTCACTTATCCTCAGTGTGACCTTGGGCAGGTCAATTAGTCTCTGCAAATCTTAGTTTCTTCTTCAGCAAATTGGAAGGAGGAGGGATATTCTCTACCCCTTCGAATAGTTGCATGAATTAATTAAATGTCATAAGTGAATAGATCTTTTTCTCTGGTAGCTCCATTGCACTCAGCAAACACATGCCATATGCCTAGCATTGCTCTAGGGGTTGGAGATAATAGTGCAGTGAAGAAGAGTGATAAAATTCCTGCACTTACATGGAGCTTACATTCTAGTGAGAGAGACAGACCATCTCTGAGTCACACACATTGAAAACAGCAACTATATGAAAACTATACGGGTACATAGTGCCCTGAGAGCACGCTGCAGGAATATCTGACCTAGTCAGGGAGGCCAGAGAAAGCTTCCCCTGAGGAAACAACAACTGGGCTGAGATCTGAAGGGTGTGTAGGAGTTAGCAAGGGAGAGAGGTGGGTGGGAAAAGTTTTCTGGACAGGGGGAATAGGCGTCATGATGGGAGGGATCATGGGACAGCAAAGAAGCTGGCCTGGCTGGAGCCAAGAAGCAAGGGGAACATGTTGTGAGAGGGTGCTGGAAAAGTAGGAAAGGCCAGGCCCTGTAGGCCTTGTTGGGCAGGCTAAGGTGTTTTATCCTAAGTACATCAATAAACCGATGAGGTGTTTTAAGCAGAGAAGTGGCAGATTGGTGTTTCCAAATAACCATTTGGATGGTGCAGGGTGGAAATGGAAGCAGAAAGAGCAGTCAGGAGATTTTGCAGACATTCAGGTAGGAGATATTGTGCTGAGGTAGTCACATCAGTTAGCAGTACCTTTTGCTGTTACAGAAAGCCTTTCTGATAGTGGTCTAAGTAAAGGAGAGTATTTACTGCAGATAGGCCTAGAGGAAGCCAACTGCTGTACTGGTTCTATGACTCAGTGATTCTAGGACTAGCATTTCTGCCATTCTCTAGGCCTTTCTTTCATGGTGGCAAGTTGGCTGCTTCAACTTCAGGCACCATGGTTATGTTGAAGCCTGAAGAAAGGACAATGATTCTAGTATCACCCCCACACACCCCCACCACCTTCTTCTTCTTCTTCTTCTTCTTCTTCTTCTTCTTCTCCTTCTCCTTCTCCTTCTCCTTCTCCTTCTCCTTCTCCTTCTTCTTCACCTTCTTCTTCACCTTCTTCTTCACCTTCTTCTTCTTCACCTTCTTTTTCTTCTTCTTTTTTTTTTTTTTTTTTTTTGCCTCCAGGGTTATTCCTTGGGCTCGGTGCCTGCACCAGGAATTCAATGCTCCAGGAGGCCATTTTTCCCCCTTTTGTTGCCCTTGTTGTTGTAGGTATTATTATTGTTGTTGTTATTGATGTCATTGTTGTGGGATAGGACAAAGAGAAATGGAGAGAGGAGGGGAAGACAGAAAGGGGGAGAGAAAGATAGACACCTGCAGACCTGCTTCACCGCTATTGAAGCCACCCCCCTGCAGGTGGGGAACTGGGGGCTCGAACCGGGATCCTTACGCCGGTCTTTGTGCTTCTCACTTAACCTGCTATACTACTGACCCCCCACCCACTTCTTTTTAATCACAGAAGCAAAATTCCTCAGAAATCCCATCAGATTGTTATGTATCCAAAAGAACCAAAAGTGAATCATGTGGTTTCTAGTTATAAGGAAGGCTGGGAAAGAAGGTTGGGAATGAGTTTTAGCTAGTCAGTCAACTATCTGGTGGATATGGAAATGGCAGGTGGATTTCTAGGAAAGTCCATAAGACTTAGTGATGGATTGAATTATCTAGTTTCTTCTTCATTAGTTTTTCCTTCTTGTTAATATGTTTAGTAATGGGGTAGTGGCAAGAAAATGTGATCATAAAGTATACTATATAGGAGAAAGTCTATTAGTATATATATAATTAAATATATACTAATTAAATATTTCCTTTAGGAAGTCTATAAATTGGATGTCTCCTTCCCTAAGTAATTTGAATTTGGTAGTATTGTTAGCATTTGGACAGTGGGGGATTTTGGAAATCCAAACGTTTAGCATGAGGGGTTGCATTGTGTAAATCCTTTAGAGTTTATAAAGTGGCTTCTCTCTCTCCCTTACACACACACACACACACACACACACACACACACACACACACACACACACACACACTCATTTGATATTCCTTAAAGCTCTGGGAGCTAAGTGGGGAAGTATTCTTAAGCTTAGAGAGGATGGGTTACTTGCCTACCTTCTTGTTTAAGAACTTGTGCTTTTTTTCTACTAGGTAGTGTTGCCTATAGGACTTGGATAAGAGAGTTTGGGCATGGTTTCTCTGTAGGGCAGCAATCACAAGGCACCCTATCCCTTTGAGACCAGGGCCAAGACACTGTGAATTGATACTAAAAAGACAGAAGTTCAGGGAGTCAGGCAGTAGTGCAGTGGGTTAAGTGCACATGGTGCAAAGTGCAAGGACTAGCATAAGGATCCCGGTTTGAGCCCCGGCTCCCTACCTGCAGGGGAGTCGCTTCACAGGCAGTGAAGCAGGTCTGCAGATGTCTATCTTTCTCTCCCCCTCTCTGTATTCCTCTCCTCTCTCCATTTCTCTCTGTCCTATCTAACAACAATGACATCAATAACTACAACAACAATGAAAAACAACAAGGGCAACAAAAGGGAAAAATAAATAAATAAATATAAAATATTAAAATATATATATTTAAAAAAGAAGTTCAGATAAGATGTGGATGAAGACCCAGTGACTTGGCAGCTGCATGGGATGGGGGGAGCAGGGGGAACCTGTGAATGTCCATCACTGGAAAATTTAGCGTGAGGTTCCAGCTTGATATGACCACAAGCAGAGCAATTGGAATGTCCTACCAAAGCAGGTCTTCTGAGACATGCATCTATGATATGCATCTGAGACTTGGATTTTTTCCTGGAGCAGAAAGAGGAGCACCAAGCTCTGGACAAAGGACCATGTTATCAAAGCTTTGCAAGGCAGGGGGCTGCTTCTATGTACTTTTCTAACAAATGTTTGCCAGTTCTGAAGTCACTTCAGCTTCCCCAGAGAAGGGCAATGGAATAGAAGAATTATCACAGTCGTGCTTATGTTATTTGTGAAGTCACCCCAATCTCCCTCTAGCAAGATAATCATTGTTTCTCAAGTCTCAGCCACAGGGTGGGCTGGAGCCTGAACATGCTTCATCTCCTCTATGAATGATTTTTAAGTATAATCCACTATTTTCTTTATTGTTTCATATCTCTCAGGGTCAGGAAGTTCTGCCTGATGTCTGACTATGTTTTTTCCACTACTATTAATCATGCTTGCAAAGCTAGTTCTCGCTGACACCCCTGTGGCATCATTAGTCTTCCAGTCACGGCTACTGCAAACTTCAGAATCATCTTCCCCCCTCCTCCCTCTCTCCCACCTTTTCCTGGTATTTTCCAACCCCTAAAATTTACTGAAAGTCTCCAAATGCACCCCTTAGAATGGTTTCTTATTTGCCTGCCTCTTCTGTCTTAGCTATTGCTGTTTCCTCCACTGGGATCCCCACCCCCAAACACACAGTCATCTAGTTCTGCATCTCAAATGCACTCTCCTTCCTCACTTTCTATTGGATCTAGTATTTCTCTCATCTGATCTAGCCAAATATTTCTTCACCTTTTTTAAAATCAGCTATTTATCTACTTAGTGAATATTTATGAAGGATCTACGGTGGGCAGAATCCTGATTCAGAGATAAATGGAACATGGTTCCTCCCTGGGAGAAGACCACACTTTGGTTGGGGAGACAAAAACCAAAACAAGACATTTCAGTGCAATGTGATAACTGCTTCCATGGGGGAACCCAGGGTATTATAAAAGCTCAGTAGAGAGACATAACCCAGAATAAGAGTACAGAAAGTCTTCGAGGAGTACAGAAAGTCTTTGAGGGCAGTTAAGGCTTAATATGAGTAAGTGTTAGCCAGGGGAAAGGGTTGGTGGGCTGCATGAAAAGAGACTATAGGGGGGAGTCGGGCTGTAGCGCAGCGGGTTAAGCGCAGGTGGCGCAAAGCACAAGGACCGGCATAAGGATCCCGGTTCGAACCCCGGCTCCCCACCTGCAGGGGAGTCGCTTCACAGGCAGTGAAGCGGGTCTGCAGGTGTCTATCTTTCTCTCCTCCTCTCTGTCTTCACCTCCTCTCTCCATTTCTCTCTGTCCTATCCAACAACGACAACAACAATAATAACTACAACAATAAAACAACAAGGGCAACAAAAGGGAATAAATAAGTAAAATAAATATTTAAAAAAAAAAAGAAAAGAGACTAGGAGGAGGGAAAAACTCATAAAAATACAGAGACCTAAAATAATTCTGTCATGTGAGATAGTATTTCCTTGTTAGATTATAAGCCCCCTGATGATAGGGACCACACTTAAATATCACCTCTGTATACTTCTGAATTTCTTTTTTATTCTTGCTTAAGATAGTTGTTCACCAAATATTTGTGGAATGTAATCATATATAAAGGTAACGAAAATAAAGTGGCTTAGCACCATGCACAGATTCCACAGACACCTGCAGTTGGAGGTAGTCCAACCTGCAAGCTCATTTGCATGCATTTGCATAATGAAGCCAACTTCATTTCCCTGGGGGTCTAAAGATTCCGCATTATGGGGGATCCAATCAGTTCTGGCTTGGGGGGTAGGGAAAGGAAACTGTCAAGGCCAGAGAGTGGTCCTCTGAGGAGTCTGTTGCTCATCATCCTTTTCTTTCTTAAGGAGCCAGTGGTCCTGCGCCTTCTGAAGTTGGACTTCTACCTGGCAGTGGGGATCCTGACACCAAGGATGGGATACCCCGGATGGTGAGTGGTAGAAGAATCAGGGAGACGGGAACTTGATTCTTGTTCTTAAATCAGAGTCACTTGTGTTTGAATCTTGATTTATATGATTCACCCACTTATCAGCCTTGTAATCTCATCATTTTGAGCTCAGTTTTCTCATGGGTGAATGTGGGTAATATCAACATACAAGATGCCAGTAGGATTAGAGAATATTAGGTAGGCGTCCTGTGTGGTTTATAGCAAGTACTTTGGAAATAGCAGGGAATAAGTTGTGAGCAGAATAGAGAAGTCAGGCATGGTGGTTATGGGAAGGGAGTGAGGAGGAAATAGGGGGGTGAAATGCAGCTGTCAGGAGTTGGGCGGTAGCGCAGCTGGTTAAGCGCACATGGCGTGAAGCGAAGCGCTAGGACCGACTTAAGGATCCCGGTTTGAGCGCCCGGCTCCCCACCTGCAGAGGAGTCGCTTCACAGGCAGTGAAGCAGGTTTGCAGGTATCTATCTTTCTCTCCCTCTTTCTGTCTTCCTCTCCTTTCGCCATTTCTCTCTGTCCTAACAACGATGACATCAATAACTACAACAACAATAAAAAAACAAGGGCAACAAAAGGGAAAATAAATTTTAAAAAATGTTACTGTCTGGAGTCTTTGAGACTGTCATCTCCTTCTAGTCAGCAGATGGTCCACAAACCTGGACTGGGGTGAGGGAGGGCACCGTCTGCTAGCTCCTCAGTCCCTGTCCCTCCTGCGGACACCCCCTCCTGCTGTAGCTCCTGTCCTGGCAGCTCTGGAGTCCTGATTGGAGTCATTTCTTGCTGAGAGCTGACCTCTCTGTCCTATAGCTCTGACAAGCCTGGGATGGGGCCAGGAGCCCTGTCTCTAATGCCTTCTCTCTCTCACCTACCTGCCTGCCAGCCCTACTGTTCCTGGGAGGAGGAACTCTAGAGTTCTGATTCCAGTTTAGGATTCAGATACTTCCTTAAATCACCAATATTTCTTTTCTTGGTAGTTTCTGTACCCTTTATGATGCTACACCAGTGGAATGGGTGTGGCATGTGGGGATGAAAGGCAAAAGAGGAAACCTCAGTAGGGTTTGTCTGAAACCCAGAGGAAGAAACAGGAGTCATCTCAGGTCACTCCTTCCTATCTCAGTTCTGGGGGCAGGGAGAATGTGCCTGCAACCAGATGGAAGGAACAGGGTGTGGAAGGAAGGGGAGGGGTTTCCCTGCAGAATCACTGGATATGTAAATTCGAGTTCTGTGTTCTCTTTCCTTAGTGCTGCTAGGATCTGAGACCCTGAGGCCTGGCTTTTTCATAGCAGTGGAAGTGGGTAGGGCTAGGGTGGAGGTGTGGCTCTGGATGATTCCGCCTAAAGTCAGCTTTTTAAAAGCTAGTTTGCCCAATGGCTGGTTTCTTTGCATATTTTTTAAAATGTCTATTTGGTTATCCTTTTATTTTTGGCAACCTAAGAATTTCTAAAAAGCCCTTTGATTGGGGGCATTTCCTTTTGGGAATAAATATTTTATCAAATTTGTGGCATCTGATGAATGATAGTATTATTGTATGGCCTTGTATCTGTCTAATAAGACTGTTTTAAGGACTTTTAAACCCATTTTGGGGGAAAGATAATTAATCACAGTACTTAAGTAATATGCATTACTTAAAGGGATATAAGGACATTTAATGAAAGACAGTTTTAGGTGAAGTAGGCTGTTATTCAATCTGTATTCCTTTTCTCCCTATTTTCCCAGGAGGTTCCTGGGGCCTGGCCCCCACCACTATGAAGAGCCTTTGCTGAGGCCATGAGGGGTTACCATGGCGACCGAGGCAGCCATCCCCGCCCAGCCCGCTTTGCTGACCAGCAGCATATGGACGTGGGCCCAGCTGCCAGGGCCCCATACCTGCTGGGCTCTGGGGAGGCCTTCTCCACCGAGCCCCGCTTTTGTGCCCCAAGAGCTGGCCTGGGACACCTTTCTCCAGAAGGGCCCCTGAGCCTGAGTGAGGGACCATCTGTAGGCCCTGAGGGAGGGCCAGGGGGGGCTGGGCTTGGGGGGGGCAGTAGCACCTTCCCCAGGATGTACCCTGGCCAGGGCCCCTTTGACACCTGTGAAGACTGTGTGGGTCACCCACAGGGCAAGGGTGCCCCCCGTCTGCCTCCTACACTCCTGGACCAGTTTGAGAAGCAGTTGCCAGTCCAACAAGATGGCTTCCACACGCTACCATACCAGCGAGGTCCAGCAGGGGCTGGGCCTGGGCCAGGGCCAGGGTCTGGCTCTGCCCCAGAGGCCCGCAGTGAGAGCCCCAGCCGCATCCGGCACCTGGTTCACTCTGTGCAGAAGCTCTTTGCCAAGTCCCACTCTCTGGAGGCCCCAGGGAAGCGGGACTATAATGGGCCCAAGGCTGAGGGAAGAGGCAGCTCTGGGGGAGACAGCTACCCTGGCCCAGGCTCTGGAGGTCCTCACACTTCCCACCACCACCATCACCACCATCACCACCACCACCACCAATCCCGGCACAGCAAGAGGAGCAAGAGCAAGGACCGCAAGGGGGATGGGCGGCACCAGACCAAGGCCGCGGGCTGGTGGAGCTCTGATGACAACTTGGACAGTGATAGTGGCTTCCTGGCGGGTGGGCGCCCCCCTGGGGAGCCTGGTGGTCCCTTCTGCCTGGAGGCTCCTGATGGGTCCTACCGGGACTTGAGCTTTAAGGGGCGTTCAAGTGGGTCAGAAGGCCGCTGTCTTGCCTGCACTGGCATGTCCATGTCACTGGATGGACAGTCGGTCAAGCGAAGTGCCTGGCATACCATGATGGTCAGCCAGGGCCGGGACGGATACCCAGGGGCCGGGCCAGGCAAAGGGTTCCTGGGTCCAGAGACCAAGGCCAAAGCCAGGACTTACCATTATCTGCAGGTGAGACTATGGTGCACTGTCACCTAGGGAGCTGTGGAAGGGGTTGATGAGTGTCAGCTATTTTCATGATGGAGGGCCTGAAAACAGGAGGCATATCCCTGCCTCATTTAATAGCCTGAGACCCTATTAGGGTCTTAGTTCCTCTACTTGTGCAGTGAAAGACTTCCTCTCTGCCTTTCTTTCAGGGCTATTGCTGGAGTTCAATGCTGGCACTATGAATCCACCACTCCTGGCAGCCATTTTTTCTTTTTTCTTTCTATTTGTTTGATAGGACAGAGAGAAATTGAGAGAAGAGGGGGAGGGAGAGAGAATGATAGACACTTGCAGAGCTGTTTCACTGCTCGTGAAGCTTCCTCCCTGCAAGTGGGAAGTAGAGGCTTAGATGTTGGTCCTTGTTCATGGTAATGTGTGCACTTAACTGGTTGTGCCAATGCAAGGCTCCCAGTTTTCCTCTTCTGACATATGTCAGTGCCAAGGAAACCTCCCCTTGACTTGCTATTTTAGACAAGTTGTACTGGCCTTTATCTTATGAGATTAAAGGCAGAATGAGGTTGAGAGTAGCTGGTGGACAGGGCAGCATGGTTCAACCTGACTGTAGCTTCCCTTGAGATTGGAGGGCAGTGGTTCTCCTGCCTCAAGGCCTTCTCTAGACCTCTTTTCTGCTCAAATCAGGGTAGTCCAGATACTGCTTGAATATGAAGGTCAGTTCATTGTAGAATGTGCCTTGCTAGGGTTTGTTGTTCTGGGGTACCTGTGGTAGGATAGCCCAGGAGACTAGAAGGCTCCTGACAGTCTGTTCCCTGGGTTTTTCTAGGCTGGGAGACATACAGCAATAGGGTGCCCTGGGTGTAAACACTGTAAGGTGAAAGCTAACTTACTGTCCTCATTCTGTCTCATTACTTCTACAGTCTCTTTGGTGAGGCTAGGAGTTCTGATCCTATCTTTTTAAAAAAATTTTTATTTATTTATTTTCCCTTTTGTTGCCCTTGTTTTTATTGTTGTTGTAGTTATTATTGTTGTCGTCATTGTTAGATAGGACAGAGAGAAATGGAGCGAGGAGGGGAAGACGGGGAGAGAAAGATAGACACCTGCAGACTTGCTTCACTGCCTGTGAAGCGACTCCCCTGCAGGTGGGGAGCTGGGGGCTTGAACCAGGATCGTTACGCAGGTCCTTGTGCTTCGTGCCACGTGTGCTTAACCTGCTGCGCTACCGCCCAACTCCCTCTGACCCTGTGTTTTAATGGAGGCTTATTCCTCCACACTGTCTGTCCGCTATCTTCTTGCGATGGGTTCAGGGACTCCTCTCACTACCAGCCTTTCTCTTTTTCCTCTTTGGAGAGCTAACTTCCGGGCTCAAGAAAACCACAGTGTATTGGCTTTCCCTCAAACTGTGGGAAGGTTGCAAGTTTTCCTGAGCACTTCTATAGTTTTGTGGGGAGTTGATACAAGCTCTAGAGGTCCAGCAGACTTAAAGAGTTACCTCTCAACATCACATTCCACAGAATCCATATTCATTCATTTCTTAGGAATTTCCTGGGTGTTGTGGGTACAGAGGTGAAGACACAGATGCTGCTTCTAAGGAGCTCACAGTTTAGATGTGGATTAGGCGAGGAAATAATGAGGCTACCGTGTGATGAAGCTGTGACAGGATAGAGCCTGGGTTCCATGGCAGCACAGAGCAGGTACCTCACCCACCTGAGGCCATGGTGGCCAAGGTTTTTTCAGAACAGCTTCTAGGAAGGATGTGTGCTAAGTTGAACTTCGAAGGATTAGCTGAATGTAGTTAGTTGAGCGCAGGATTAGATTAAGGAGGCTCCAGAAAGAGGCTGCTATGTGTTTAAAAGTACGGATAATTGAAATTGTATGACTTTTGAGTGCCACTGGCCTTATAGGTAAGTTGTTCAACTCTTAAGGCTCTCTTGGACAGGCAACTCATGAATGCTCAAGGGGGCAAATAGGGCCATGGTGGAAGCAAGGGGTGGGAGACAGGGGATGTTGGAGATCCTCTCCCTAGCCTTAGATAAAGATGTTCTGTAAGCTAGGAACTGACAGGTCCCACAGAAACGCTGAGGAAAGAACACTGCCCTTTCTCCCATAACTGAGCCCCCTTCCCTGGAGTCTCTTGGCCACTTCACTGCTCCCTGCTGCTTCTTCAGGGCTGCCCTGACCTCCTTGGGGGCTTCCTTTTTAGCATGCACCTCACAGTGTCTTGCAGAGGAGAGCAGAGCTCTGCAGTGCCTGTGGAGTGGGAACCCTGCAGTGTGGCAGAGCATGCCCTGGCTGTCCCATCTGCTGGCCTGCCTCTCTCTGCCTGTCTGTGGCTTCTCTCTCAGAGTATGGGGAGGGTGAATGATCCATCAGGTCCTGGGGTTCCAGGGCATTTTAGGAGTTCAGGGGTTTGCAACTGTAGTGGGAGAGTCAAGGGGCTTCAGGGACCCACAAGAGTGCTTGGCCCTGTCTTGGCACAAAAGTAGGGGATACGGACCCCATCAGACTCACTGTCGTTGTTGGGTCTTTAACCCCTCTTTCTTTTCAGACCCAGTTTCTTTCACTAGGCCCTAGTTATCCCTTATGCCTTTTCTAGAACCTTTCTTTTCAATAAGAGTTCTTGTTCTTTTATGGAACCTGATCTCATTCTCTGTTTTCATCTTTTGATTTGAGCCCCAGCCTCTCACTGAGCACTACCTCTCCCCATGAGTTCCTTCCTGGAGCCCCATCCCCACCTCTAAGTCCTTATGCTCACTGATCTCTCTCTCATCACCGAACTCTCATCCTGAAAGTTCCCTCACTGAACACAACTCTCACTGCTACACAGCTTAGTCTGTTATTTGTAAGAGCTGTCTGGAATCTTCCCTCCACACCCCAGCCCTCTCCCTCATGCCTTCATTTACACCTCATTCTGCATAGCATACACAGGTCATCGTGGGTGCCCTCACCTTGCTGTCAGCTCACCTGTAGTCTTGTCTAGATCCTTAGCCACTCTCTTCCTGTTTTTTCCTATTGATTCAGAGAAGAAGCCAGGGCCACTCATTGCAGGCTGATTCCTCCAGTTCATCTCCACCTGAGCTCCTCTCCCTGGTATCCCCTCCATCCCTGAACTGTCCCTGCTCCCTTTAATGACCATCTTTATCTTTACTGGATCTCTCATCCTGGAAACATGGTTAAGCCTCTCATTTCTAGAAATCTTTCTCCCTATGTCTCGTCTTCCCTTCATATCCAAGTTCTTAGACCATGCACTCCACTTCTCTGTTTCCTTTCATTCTCCACTTCACTGAAGTAAGTCTGACTTCCACACCACTGTCTTCTACAGTGTCACCAAAGGTTGCTTGAGTGTGTTCCTTGAAAAGTACCTTTCAGTGCTTATAATAATAGCCACTGATCATTGAGTACTTAATGTGTGCTGGACACTCTACTGCATCATTTATTCTTCTCACCAACCCTGTAATAGTTACTATGTCAATCACTTTTTACCTTTTCTTTATCTCTTAACCTGTTTATGTAATTAGTGCAACCCAAACAAAAATTGAGGCTTAAGGATCAATCCATTTTGTTCAAATTCCCCTAGCTAGCAAGTGATGGGGCCACAGCTTGAACATGGATCTAACTCCCAAGCCCTTATTACTAACCTTTGAATGCACTGTGGCATTTGACATTATCAACTCCTTTTATTCTTGAAATGTCTCCTATTTCAGTGACATGTCATTCTCCTGACTTCCCTCCTACCCCTTCTGCCCACTCCTTCTCAGGTGATTTCATAGGCTTCTCTTCCTTTCTTTGCAGCCCCCTTTTTAAATGTCAGTGGATCCCTCCTTATCTGTTTCTTCTCTCCCCTGGGCTGTTTCATTCACCCCTGTGGATTCACTTGCCACCCATGACTCCCACATGTCTGCCTCCAGCCCAGATCTCTCCAGTGAATTCCAAAACCAAACACCTAGCCACCTGTTCAGCAGTTCTCTGCCAAACTCAAGATGCTCAGCCCCGAGTCTATCACCTTTCCCCCAAATCTGTTTCTCTGTGATTCGGTGGCTCAGTGAGCGACAGCACCCCCCACCTCAGGTCCTCAGCCTGCAGCTTCCCAGTCATCCTCAATTCCTGCCTGCCCCCTCACCCCCCACGTCTAATCAGGCTCACTGATGTTCCCTAACACCTCTCATTTCCATCTCCTCTTCCCCCTCTTTGTCATTGTCTTAATTTAGGCTTCATCATCTCTTGCCTGGATAACACCATCAGCTTCTTAATTGATCTTCTGCCACTTGAGCCACGGTCCTGCTCCTGGCCCTGCACGGTCTGTCCACTGTGTGGACTGTTGGCGTGCTCATTTGGAAGCACAAGTCTGATGTCACTCCATGATTAAAACCTTCTGTGCCTCCTCGCAAAGGGGAGCATGAATAGTCAAAGGACTCAGGATATAAGCAGGTTAAGAGATGAAGGAAAAGGAAGGTAGAAAGGTGTCTGGGGTCAGAAATACTTCACGACTGTAGGTAGAATCAACACAAGTCCCTTTGGTCTCTGATCTTCGACCCCTAAGCTCTATCTTTGTCTGCCACTAGATTCTGTAGATTGCTTTCAATTACGTACCAAAATATCCATGGAAAATGGTAGGGCATCTTCAGTAAGGAAGAGCCACCCTTGACCTTGCCTCTGGCTCCACCCTTTCGGGTTCCCAAGTGTGGCCAGTTTGACTCCGGACGGAGCACCTCCCAGTGGCAGTGGGAAGGGAGGGGTCCTGGCTTCTAAATTTCCTAGGGACATGTCTGAGAGACAGAGGTCCTTGTTCCCACAGGTGCCGCAAGATGACTGGGGGGGTTACCCGACGGGGGGTAAGGATGGGGAGATCCCCTGCCGCAGGATGCGGAGTGGCAGCTACATCAAAGCCATGGGGGACGAGGAGAGTGGAGACTCAGATGGCAGCCCCAAAACATCTCCCAAAGCCGTTGCCCGCCGCTTCACCTCCCGCCGCTCTTCCAGTGTGGATCAGGCCCGAATCAAGTAAGGACAGGGAGAACAGGGTAGGAAGGGTGGGCAGGAAACTGATGCTGGGACCCTGAGGAAGGTGTACACAGAATGGTTGCCAGCTGCTTTCCTTGTCTGGGGTCCAGCTGGGCAATCTGCTCCACAGAAAGAGGGTGTCGGTTTATGTGGTGATAGCTCCTACCTAAATACTATGTTAGAGGAGTCCTTGTACACAGGAGCGTTCTGGGGAGAGGGATCTGTAAAACTTGCTTGGGGGTCTCAGTGCACTCATTCCTGCCCCCCACTTTTTTTCTTTTTGGCCACCAGGGTTACTGCTAGGGTTTGGTGATGGCACTATGAATCCCCCCCCCCTTTCTATTTTATTTTGATAGGATAGAAAGAAATTGAAATGAGAAAGGGAGATAGAGATGGGGAGAGAGAGATACCTAAAGACCTGCTTCACTGCTAGTGAAACCTCCCCCCCTGCAGGTGGGGACCAGGGGCTTGAACCTGGGTCCTTGTACATGGTAACATGTATGCTCAACTGGGTGCAACGCCACCTGGGCCCCACCCTTTTCTGAATCTGAAAAATTTCCCTTTTCCAGCTGCTGTGTTCCACCCCGGATCCATCCCCGGAGCTCCATCCCTGGCTATAGCCGTTCCCTCACCACAGGCCAGGTAGGGAAGGTGCCAGCATACCTGGGGAAAAAAAAGTGGGAGAGGGTTTAACTATGCTCAAACTAGGCCTTCAAATCAAAGATCTGTCTGTGGTAAGCATAGGTATGGTTCTGGGGTTCCTGGTAAACTTGCCTTGAGATTCCTGAGGTTCTCAGAATCCTATGTACGTATGCATGCATGCATGCATGTATCTATCTATCTGTGTTGCATAGAGACAGATAGAAATTGAGAGGGAAGTAGGAGATAGAGAGGAGGAGTGAAAATGATACCTGCAGTAAGTTTCCTTGCTGGTGAAGCTGCCCCAGTGCTGGTGGGTACTAAGGGCTTCCTTGCACACTGTAATAATGTGTGTACTCAACCACATGTACTACCACCCGGTTCCTCAGAGAATCACATATTTAAAAAAACCAACCAAAGGAGAGCTGAGGAGATAACATTGTGATTATGCAAAAGACTTTCATGCCTGAGGTCTGGAGGTCCCAGGTTCAATTCCGGGCACTATCATGTGCCAGAGTAGTGTTGTGATAAAAAAACATAAATAAATGGTGAGATTGTCAGGGCAACCTCCATTCTCAGAGGTTTCCCAGCTGACCTAGTCTAACTGCTACTGCAGTCTGCTCCCTTGCATAAGGCAGGGTTGACTGCATAGACGGGCTGGCCACGGTGTCAGATATGATCTGGGTGTGAGTTCTTTCCTCATCAGTCCACCCTGTGGGACCACTAGCAAGACACCTTGCCTCTCAATGCCTCATCCATTTCCTCATCTTTAAAGTGATAATAGTGGTGACACTTATCTCACAGGGGGTTTGTGAAAGTTCACTTGGTATATTATAAATCTGAGCTCCATATCTAAGTATAGACTTTTCCTGTAACTAAATGGAGGCAGCTGCAGTTTAGTAATTAAGTGCAGGAGACGGATTTGAATTCTAAGTCAGATACTTAACAGCTGAGTGACCTGGGGCAAGTTACTTGACTTTTTGAGCCCCACTTTCCCTGTTTAAAAATAGGCATCATAATAGTGTTCTTGGCACATAGCCAGCACTGAGTAAAAGGCTAACTATTTTTGCTATTTGCTGGGGGGTGGGGGGGGCAAAAAGCAAAAAAAAAAAAAAAGGCTCTTAGTGTTTGCTGCTTCAGTCTTTCAGGATTTCTTTGTTACATTTCTTGAATCAGGGAATCTGATTGGCTCAGCTCTCTTTACACACCAACTTGTGCTGTTAAACTCACTCCTTAATGCTCAGTGCTCAGTTTACTGGATCCTTCACGAGCAGTGGCTCCCTCCTTTGTGAAACTACTTACTCAGTTTTCTTGGAGGACACCACACCTTTCAGGTCATCTTAGATGCATCCTTGGGCTGCTTAGGTGAGTTCATCAAGACTTATGCTTCCAATATTAATGAGAGCCTGATAACACCCAAATCCAGTCCTGAAGCCCTTGGGCACCTGAAATCTGTATCGGAATCTGTATTGAAATCTCACACGAATTTTAGCAAATATCTCAGACTTAAAGTTTCTAAAACCAAACTGCTGGTATCTCCCAAATTCCCTACTCCCTCCACTGGAGTCCCCATTTCAGATAACACCAACTGTAATTCTTCTAGGAGCCCTGATCTAACAACCCAAAGTTAGTTTTGATTCCTTTCTCTCCTGCTCCCATATTCAATCCTTTGGAAAGTCATGTTTGATTTTATTTAGAAATTATATCCAGGATCCAACTACTTTTCACTCACCTACCATCACCACTTCAGTCCAAATCACCATGTTCTTTTGTTTGGATTAATGCAGCCAGAGAAATAACTTTTTAAATCTTATTTTATTTTATATGAGAGATTATTTCACACAAGAGAAAGATAAGAGAGAAGCCCGAACACCACTCTAGTACAGGCAGTACCAGGATTGAACTCGGATCCTCACTCATGCACATCTGCACTAGACCAGTTAATCTATCTCCCAGGCCTCATTTAGTTTAACTTAATGACTTTTTTTTTTTTTTGGTATTGGGGAATAAATCTAGGGTCTGACCAAGCAGTCTCCTTGGGTTAGTTTTTCATTCTTTATTTTAGGGAGAGAGAGGAAGAGATACCAAAGCAATGCTCCACCATTCTTGGAGTTCCCCTTGGTACCATCCATGGTGCTCAAGTGTGGTTCTGGGGCTCAGACTGGACCTTACACATGGTAAGGTGTGTGCTCTACTGGGTGAGTTATCTCCTGGCTCAGGACAATCACTTAAAAATATAATTACATTCACTTAAGAATTTAAAAGAAGGGGGTCGTCGGGCAGTAGCTCAGTGGGTTAAGTGCAAGTGGTGCAAAGTGCAAGGAACAGTGTAAGGAACAGTGTAAGGAACAGTTCGAGCCCATGCCTCCCCAACTGCAGGGGGGTCGCTTCACAGGCAGTGAAGCAGGTCTGCAGGTGTCTTAACTTTCTCTCCTCCCCTCCCCATCTCTCTCAATTTCTCTCTGTCCTATCCAATAACAACATCAGCAATAACAACAAGGGCAACAAAAGGGAAAAAAATGGCCTCCAGTAGCAGTGTATTCATAGTGTAGGCACCAAGCCCCAGCGATAATCCTGGAGGCCAAACAAACAAACAAACAAACAACCTTAAAAGAAGGGGACCGGGAGGTGGTGCACCGGATTGAATGCACATGTTACCATGCACAAAGGCCCAGGTTCAAGCCTTTGATCCCCGCCTGCAGAGGGGAGGTTCATGAGGGGGTTAAGTCGTGCAATTTTTTCTCTGTCTCTGTCCCCCTTCTCTCTCAATTTCTGTCTTTTTTTTAAAGGTGTTTTTTTTTTTAATTTTTAAAATTATCTTTATTTCATTTATTGGATAAAGACAGCCAGAAATCTAGAGGGAAGGGGTGATAGAGAGGGAGAGACAGAGAGACACCTGCAATACTGCTTCACCACTCGCAAAGCTTTCCACCTGCAGGTGGGGACTGGGGGCTTCAACCTGGGTCCTTGTGCATTGTCACATGTGTGCTCAACCAAGTGCACTGCCACACAGTCCCCCTTTTAATTTTTATTCTTATTTTGCCTTCAGGGTTACTGCTGGGCATTGGTGTCTGCACTACGAATCCAGTGTTCCTGGAGCCTGTATTTTCCCTTTTGTTGCCCTTGTTGTTATTATGATTGTTGTTATTGCTGTCATCGTTGTTGCATAGGACAGAGAGAAATGGAAGACAGAGAGGGGGAGACAGAGAGAGGGAGAGAAAGATAGACACCTGCAGACCTGCTTCACTGCTTGTGAAGCGACGCCCCTGCTGGTGAAGAGCCAGGGGCTTGAACTGGGATCCTTGATCCAGTCTTTGAGCTTCATGCCATTTGCGCTTAACCCACTGTGCTACCGCCTGGCCCCCCAATTTTTCTGTCTTTATCCATGAAATAAAAATAAATAAATAAATACATCTTAAAAAGGAAAGTCGAGGTCTTTACTGTGAATTAAAGGCTGCATGATCTGGCCCTTGCTACCTCACAGGCCCCATATGTTCCCTTCACTACAGCCACTCTGCTGCCCCTAGTGCTCCCCACACCTAGATCCAGCTCCAAATCTGCATTTGCTACTTCCTCTGCTTGGATTTCTCTTTCTCAGACACTCCAGTGGATCATTTCCTCATTTCTTCATTATCACTATTACTATTTTAATAGAGATAGAGAAATAGAGAGCCAGAAAGACTGAAATGTGGTGGGGGCCGGGCTCCAACCTAGGCTGCCACACACAGCAGAGCAATGCACTATTCAAGTGAGCTGTTTACCTGCCCACACTCCCTCACTTCTTTCATGTCTTTCCCCAGAACTTAGATGTAGTCTCAAATTCTAAATTTAACCCTCCCCATTTCTTTTCTCCTCCCCGTTTTCTTAGCGCTTCATATTACCTAATATCATGTATACATTACATGTGTCGCATGTACATTTCTCCTGGGAGATGTGGCTTATAGTCTTTGCTTTAAAGAACAGGTTTAAGGCATTAGAAATGTCTCCCTTTTATCCATAATAATGCCTTTGCCCTTTTTTGTCTTTTCCCTGAAAAAAAATTTCCGTTTTTTTCCCTTAAAAGCATTTGTCTCCTTATATTGCAGCTACATGTATTGAATTGATAAGTATAGTTTATAGCTAGGTCCTATTTTATACTCGTTCTGATGACTGCCTATGAGCTTAGTAAATTTACACTTATTGTGATTGCTGACAGGCTTTGATTTATTTTTCTCATTATCGTTTGTGTCTTTTGTATAGCCTTCCTTTTGGGTAATACTTTTCTCCTTTGCCATCTTCTTTTAGGTTGATTAAGCTTTGTTTATTTTTCTCTCCACCAAACCCCACAATGGTTTGGCAGCTATATATTCTATTTTTATTCATTGTCATCATTCTTATAATTTTCTTTGAGACTTTGCAAAGTCTCAAGTTGCCAGTTTCTTCTACCCTGTTGAATAATGCAGACACCTTAGGTAGGACATTTTAATTTTGACTACTTCTTCCATTCTTGGATGTGTTTGCTGTCCAGTGTTTTAACTGTACTTATTTTTTTAACCTCTTAAGTTAGTCTTCATTGATATTGTCATCTTTTATATGATTTTTTTGTACTATCTTTATTTATTTATTGACTAGAGACAGCCAGAAATTGAGAGGGAAGGGAGTGATGGAGAGGGAGAAAGGGGGCTGGGAGGTAGCACACTGGGCTAAGCACAAACAGTATGAAGTACAAGGATCCTGGTTCGAGCCCCCATCTCTTCACTTATGGGGGGAATCGCTTCATAAGCAGTGAAGCAGGTCTGCAGGTGTCTATCTCTCCTCATCTCTATCTTCCCTTCCTCTCTCAATTCCTCTCTGTCCTATCCTATTTTAAAAAAATAGAAAAAATGGCCTCCACGAGTAGTGGATTTATAGGGTAGGCACCACACACCAGTGATAACTCTGGAGGCAAATAAGTAAATAATAAACAAACAAATAAATATAAAAAGAGAGGGGAGAGAGAGAGACAGAGAGACACCTGCAGCACTGCTTCACCACCTGCAAAGATTTCCTCTGCTGGTGGGGGGTTGGGGGCTTGAACCCAGGTCCTTGTGCATTGTAACATGTGTGCTCAACCAGGTGCGTCACCACCCAGCCCCTACATTTTATACTATTAAGACTTAAATAATGTATACTCACATCTGTACTTCCTTCCCTATCTCACTATACCTCTTTACATTTCATTATTTCCTTTAGAAAAAAATCTATTCACTAGGAGATTATAGAGATAGAGACAGAGAGAGCATCATGGCATCACTCTGGCATATGCAGTGGGGGACTGAATTCAAGACTTTAGGCATACAAGTTCTGCATTCTACTGCTTTGCCATCTCCCTGATTCATTCTTCATTTTTAATATTTTTTAGTGGCTATTATTAGCAAACTCTGCTTTTTAAAAAAACACAGTTTACCCTCTTTATTTTACATAAATATGCTTATTATAGAATTCTAGGTCAACATATATTTTTTGAGTTCTGCTTTTTATTCCATCTGTCCTCTGTTATTGGTCATAAGAAGTCTGCTGGGAATCAATCTAGTTGTCTTTGAAGATAATTTCAAGAAATTTGTCTTTCAGTTTGGTGTCCTGCAGTTCCACTATGGTGTGTGTGTGTGTGTGTTTCTGAAACTGGAGATCCATGTCTTTTCATCAGATATGAAAAATTCTTTCATAGTTAGTGTTTGCTGGTGTATCTTTTCCCATCCTTTTAACTTTTAGCCTACTTGCTTTTTTTTTTTTTTTTGCAGTCTGACAGTCTACCTTTTGATTGAGGGTGGGGTAATCTATTAACAATTAATGCGACTACTGGGGGGTCGGGCGGTGGCGCAGTGGGTTAAGCGCATGTGGCGCAAAGCGCAGGGACCGGCGTAAGGATCCCGGTTCGAGCCCCCGGCTCCCCACCTGCAGGGAAGTCGCTTCACAGGCGGTGGAGCAGGTCTGCAGGTGTCTATCTTTCTCTCCCCTTCTCTGTCTTCCCCTCCTCTCTCCATTTCTCTCTGTCCTATCCAACAACGAATTGCGTCAACAAGGGCAATAATAATAACCACAACGAAGCTACAACAAGGGCAACAAAAGGGGGAAAAAAAAACAAACAAACAATTAATGCGACTACTAATATACTTGAACTGTGTCATGCCATTTTCTGCCCCTCTATCCTTCCTTTATTGCCTTATGTTGTATTAAATAAATAAATATTTTAGCATAAAACTTTAATCCCTTTGTTATTAGTTCATTTTACTATATATTATTTGAGTTATTAATGGTTGGGTTAAGTGCACATGGCATAAAGCACAAGGATCCCGGTTCAAGCCCCCGGCTCCCGACCTGCAGAGGGGTCGCTTCATGGATGGTGAAGCAGGTCTGCAGGTATCTGTCTTTTCTCTCCCCCCTCTGCCTTCCCCTCCTCTCTCAATTTTTCTCTGTCCTATCCAACAACAATGACAATAATAACAGCAATGATAATAATAACAACAATAATGATAAACAACAAGGGTAACAAAAGGGAAGAAATGGCCTTCAGGAGCAGTGGATTCATAGTGCAGGCACCTCCAGCAATAACCCTGGTGGAAAAAAAAAATAAAATTCTTAAAAAGCCAGTTGCTAGTCAGTCATATTGTTGTTTCCCTCTTTTATTTTGGTGGGATCAGAGCTGCAGACATGCAGGATTTTACTGCTCAATGTCACTTTTTCATTCAGATAAGAGACAAAGAGGTAGAGAAACGGAGAGGGGGAGAGACACGAGAATACTGAAACTTCCTTCATGATCATAGTACTTCCCACATGGTGCTGAGGTTTAAACCTGCTTTGTGTACTTGGCAATGCAGGCACCCTACCCAGTAAGCTATCTCAGTGGCCTCTTTTTGCATATATATATATATATATTTTTTTTTTTTCCCTCTTGTCTCTATTAAGATTTTCTTTCTGTGACAAAACAAATGAAACTCCATGAATGGTGGAGTGGTGTTTTGCTTACTCCCTTTCTTTCCCTCTCATGTTCTATCATGAAAATAATAATAAAAAAGTTTGCTTTGTCTTTCTTTTTCACTATTTTGACTATAATTTCTTATCCTTAGGCCTACTAGTGAATCTTAAATTTCAGTTACTGTGCTTTTTTGGTTTTAGAATTTCCTTTTGGTGCTTTTCTCAAAAACACTTCTTTCTCTTTTGAGTGATTTTCTAATAATGGGATCATTCTTATCATACTTCCCTTTCAATATTTAAACATTTCTTTTAGGTTTTGAGTGTATAATAGCTTATAGTTTTTTCCTGATAAAACTTTGGGGGTGCATTCACATTTCTTGCTTATTTGCACATTTCATAGTTATGTTGAATAATATATATATATATATATATATATATATATATATATATATTTTTTTTTTTTTTTTTTGCCTCCAGGGTTATCACTGGGGCTGGGTGCCAGCACTATGAATCCACTGCTCCTGGAGGCCATTTTTCTCATTTTGTTGCCCTTGTTTATTGTTGTTGTTGTTGTTATCATTGTTATTGCTGTCATTGTTGTTGGATAGGACAGAGAGAAATGGAGAGAGGAGGGGAAGACAGACGGGTGAGAGAAAGATAGACACCTGCAGACCTGCTTCACCACTTGCAAAGTGACCCCCCTGCAGGTGGGGAGCTGGGGGCCTGAACTGGGATCCTTTCGCCAGTCCTTGCGCTGGTCCTTGCACTTTGTGCCATGTGCACTTAATCCACTGCATTACAACCCAGCCCCCAGAATTTTAGAGTTTTAAATATATTATGGAGTCTTACTTTACTTTTGGAGAAATACTAATGTCTTTTTTGTCAGTACTTGGGATATCTCTGTGAAATTAGTATACTTTGTAAAATCATGACTGTGATGTCTTCACTAGGATTTTCCCCTTTACTTTTATTTTTTTGATTTTTTTTCTTTTTAATATTTTTTTATTTATAAAGTAGAAACACTGACAAGACCATAGGATAAGAGGGGTCTACTTCCATACATTGCCTGGTTTCAGAGGAGTTGTATCCATGTCTGTGCATTGCTTAATGTTTAACTAGGAATTGGCCGGAGGTTGTACTAAAAAATCTTAATCCATTAAGACTTTTTCTTTCTGTTTACAGTTCTATGTGTGGGTTAGGGAAATGAAAACACAGGCTATTTTCAAGCCTGACCTGGCTTTTACCTTTTATGAAGCTTTTATTGCATTTCCTCATGTGCATGAGTGGCCTGGGAGGTTCCACTTGTCAGGGATGTATGCATGGTTCCACTTGCCAGGGATGTATGCATGACTCAGTCTTTCTGATTTATTTTTTTCTTTTTTTTAATTTTTAATATTTATTTATTTTCCCTTGTGTTGCCCTTGCTGTTTTTTATTATTGTTGTAGTTATTGTTGTTTTTGATGTCGTCGTCGTTAGATAGGACAGAGAGAAATGGAGAGAGGAGGGGAAGACAGAGATGGGGAGAGAAAGATAGACACCTGCAGACCTGCTTCACCACATGTGAAGCGACTCCTCTGCAGGTGGGGAGCCAAGGGTTTGAACTGGGATCCTTACTCCGGTCTTTGCACTTCGCGCCATGTGCGCTTAATCCGCTGTGTTACCAACGGACTCCTGTCTTTCTTATTTCTATTGTACATGCACCCAGCCTCTAGTAAACCACATATATGGTGAGTTTATCAAACCCTCTATAACTGTTTTAACCCCTAGAGCTCCCTATTATACTCCTGACTAGTTTTCTAGTCTATTGTTTGCTGCTAGGCTCAAACAATAACAAAATCTCAGCCTGGTAGCACTGCTGGCTATTATTCTTGACACCATAACTGACAATGCTCCAGATTACATGAGTCCCCCTTGCACCAGCCGTGTATCTGCTGGTTTTCATAGGCTTCCATTCCTGGCCGAACTATGGCTTGGGAACTCAGGTAATGAGAGCAGCTCCTGGAAAGGATGCCACCAGCTCATGGTGTTCTTTATTTTATTTTATTTTTTAAATTATTTATAAAGAGATAGAGAGGCGGAGGAGGAAGAGGAAACAAAGAGAACCAGAGCGTTGCTCTAGCACATGCAGTACCAGGCATCAAACTTGGGACCTCATGCTTGAGATCTGAACATTTTACGGACTGCACCACCTCCCAGGCCACTCATATTGTTTTTAAACTCACTGATTTTAATGAGTGTATTCTTTGTTGTATGCCTTCCATTGTTTTTTCAGAGTGATAAAATGGTTGCTTTTATTTATTTATTTTACAGTTTTATGCAGCTTTATATATTGGTCTTAGGCAATGGAGTTTGGTGTCCTCCTTACCCTTAAGTCTAAAGTTAGATATGTGGAAACTTTTCAACCACTATCATGCCTTTAAATATTGCCTCTTCCATATTCTTTTCAGTCCTCCCTTTGGAAATCCAGTTTGTCATATATAGCAACTTTTTAATTTAATTTAATTTATTTATTAATGAGAAACATAGGAGGAGAGAGAAAGAGCCAGATATCACTCTGGTACATGTGCTGCTGGGGATTGAACTCAAGACCTCATGCTTGAGAGTTCAATGCTTTATCCACTGCGCCACCTTCCAGACCACATATAGCAACTGTTTATTCATCTGTTCTTAGCCTGTCCTTCATATTTTCTGGCTCACTGTTTTTATTTTCAGTTACGTATCATCTACTGTTCAGTTAATTGTGCTTTTAACTTCATGAATTTTTGACACTTCTAGACGTTCTATTTGTTTCTTTTTCAAATATTTCTAGTCTTTATTAAAGGTTTTACTTTCTCCTTATGTTTTTATCTTTTAAGTTTTAGAAATTTTAAATGTAGTTTAAAAGTTGATCTACTTTAGCTAAGGTAAAACTAGTTGCTATAACAGAACAATCTTGAAATCTCAGTGGTTTAGCTAAGTAGGTCTATAAATATATACTTCTTATGTATTAGCTATCTGCTGCTGTATAATAATTTATCACTTTATAGTTTTTTTAAATGACAGATATTTATAATTTCACCATTTATGTGGGGAAGAAACCTTAGTTCTAGGTACCAACTGAGTCAGGTGTCATAGAAGTCTTTAATCAAAGGTGTTGGCAAGGGCTACAGTCATCTCAAGACTTGACAGGAGCAAACCCACTTCTGACTCACCCATATAGCTCTCAGCAGGTCTCAGATCTTTGCTGGCTTTCAGCTTTTTGGCAAATATGTCCAAAAGAGACATTTGGTTTTTTGACTTGTGGGACTCATGACAGGGCTACTCACAACAGTGGTTTGTTTCCCCTAGAGCAAAGGCGGGAGAGGGGTGTATGAGAAAAAGTGTTGGATCCTGGTGGTGGCACACCTGGTTGAGTGCACATATTATAATGTGCAAGGATCTGGGTTTGAGCCCCTAGTTCCCACCTGTAGGGGGAAAGATTTGCGAGTGGTGAAGCAGGGCTGCAGGTGTCTCTCTGTCTCTCTCCTCTATCTCCCTTTCCCTCTTGATTACTGGCTGTCTCTATCCAGTAAATAAAGATGATAAAAAAAAAAATTAAAGAGAGAGAGACAAAAAGGTGTTTCAGATGGAAGCCACAGTCTGAGATCTCATCTCAAAAGTGGCATTGCATTGCTTCTGCTATGCTGTTCATCAGAAGTGAGTCAGGACATGGAGCCCAAGAGGGACCTGGTCAGAGATCATCTACCACAGACTACTTTAGCTCGTTTTCAGTGGAGCTTTATCTGTGGGCTTGAGTTAGGAGTAGATTCTCCATCCCCTGGGAACTATTTTGCAATCAAACATGTTAGATTATTCCTGGTCTGGAACCATTTCTTGTCAATTTTTAGCTTGGGGGGTGGTGGTCTTGACAGTGCAGACATAAAATCCCAAGTCTGTAAAGATCAATTAGTGGGTATTAATTCTTGGGAGGTTTGTCTCCTACCCAGTGTCTAGACTACAGACTAGCTTCTTTCTCATCACTCTGGATTGTTAATTGATTTTTTTTCCTCCTAATTGCCTTTTCATGAAAGGTTTCCCCTTTCTTGTCTTTACATAGGTTCTCATTTCCAATTTTGTACTTTATGTGGGCCCTAAACCTTACTGCTGCATGCAAGTGGATGTTAAAACCTAAGCTCTTTGGTCACTGAGGCCAGCAACTCCTGTCCCCACCTCCCACTCCGCTGGGCTGTTTGCAGCACTGACTCACACAGTTAATATTCTGATTTTCCAGTCTCCTCTTTGCTTTTGTCCCCTAGGGAATTATCACGCTTTCTTGTGAGCTCAGCTATGCATATAAAACAACATTTGCTATATTTTATCCAGGATTTTAGAGGGTTTTGAAATGGGAGGGTTTTCCAAGGTTCTCTAAACTAACTGGCAGATGTAAAGTTTACAGCATGTTGCTTACCCTCACCCCCATCCCAGTAACTGGACCCACCAGCTCTAGCACAGATCTATTTCAGATAGATCCAAAGAATTTTCTTCTAAATGGCTCACACCCTTAGAATTACTTACTGATTCTGAATCTGGTTTGGAGGAAAGCTACAGTTCTCATTTCCCAAGAGAATTCTGAAAGCTGGGCTAGGGGGGAGCAGAGTGGAAGGTATTGCAGGGATAATAGCAGAATTCTCAGCATAGTGTTACAATTTATAATCTTTATACAGGAAACTCAGGAAACTCAATATTCCTCTGAGAGCCTGTACAAGTCTGCATTTCCCTTGGGGTCCTAGTCCCTTGTTGGAACTCCAAAGCTCCTCTTGGTCAGTAGAGATGGAAAGTGTGTGGGCCCCAGGGAATTTCTCACCCTCCCTCTGTCTGTCTTGGGTAGTATTGGTTGTAGGAAAAGCATATGGTTGGAATTTAAAAATCTTGAGAACCCCTGGGAAAAGAGGCCTCTGAGAGGCATTGTCACATTGTCATTGTGATTTAAGAACCTTTTGCTACTAATATTAGTCACTCTTGTTTACTGAGCATCTACTGCGTGCCCAGCTTTATGCCTATTGCTTTACACACAGGAAAAGAGTAGAACTGTAGTCTTAAGCTCTCTGAGATTCCTTCCATCCCTGGTGTCCAGATGAGAGACCAGAACGCTTTGCTGGAATTATATCAGCTTACCTGTGCTGTATCAGGGACTCTCTGGGCGTGGTTGATCCCCAATTGGGGAGCATTTTTGAGCTTGACCTAGAAATAGCAGGAGTTAGATTGGCTTCTGAACTTTAGGAATTAACCAGGCAGTTACTGGTCCTTGGTAACCCAGAGGTCCAGATGGAAATTGAGAGTTAGGCTCATGAAGAGTCAGGTGAAAAATAAAGCTGCCACAGAAGTGTGGCTTGTCATGGTCAAACACTTGAAAAGATGAAATACCATAGGATATTGGACAGATTTTTCTATCATCTCTGTTTTCATTACACTTGGAATGAAGTTCCTTTAGAAAAAGCTGCAGAAAGAAGTTCTTTTTTTTAAATTAAAGGGCCCATATTGAAACCGCTGAATCAGAATCTCCAGCATATTTGATGATGAGCTTCTAAGCAGTCAAAGCAGAGAATAGCATATAGCTAGAGATCCCAGTTTCTCATCTTGAGGTGAGGCCTGAGTGAATGTAGGATTAATATCTTCAGGGAGTTCTGATACTCCCTCAGTCTGGCACAAGAGCCAGGAAAAGTGGCAATTAACTTTGATCTTATCAGTTATAAGTTGGACAGTTCATATGTCCTCTCCAAGCCTTTGCCCACTGACAGAATAGGATGGAAATTTCTGCCCAATTTGAGGTAGAATCTAGTGATATACATTATGCACTGGAGGCCAACTTATGAAAGCATCAAGCAGCATTTTACATATTCATTCACACCTTTGGTCTTTGTCAAATATGATGCCATGAATCTTTCCTGGGAGATGTCACAAGATGCAGCCAAGTGTATGGATTTATCCAAAGACCTCTGTATAATCATCTGTGGGAAAAGTTCTCTTGGGCTAAAAAAATGATCAGACCAGTTGTGGTTCTCATGAGCACTTCTGTTTACCATGTAGACTCTAAGACCTTCACAAGTCCCTGACTGAGGGCTTATGGTGTGCCAACACCTGCACCAGTGTCCTCACATACTTTTCTTTGAATTCCCCCAATCCTGTCAGGATAGTACCATTATATTTCGTGTTAAATTGAGGCCTCCCAACTTTAATTAATTCTCCTGGCCATACTGCAAGGATGGAATAGAGTCAGCACTTGAGTCCAGGTGGTTCTTACCCCATAGCCTGTGTAGGCAAGCCCTGGACTATACTCTTTGATGCTTTGGCTGCTTGGAAACTCTGAGTTAAATGCTCACCCATCTGTGCTCTGGATGTAGAGCTTATCTCTGTACCTCCCCCCATTTATTTTTCCTATCTTAATTTTCCTTTGCGAAAGTTTTCTCATATAGCACACATGAAGCTGCCAGCTCTGTGGTATATTTAGTCTTAGTGTGCACTGTATTGTGCCACAGTTCCATGAATAAAATTTTTTTTGTTTAGCTTTTTTTTAATTCACTTTGAAAACATTTTTTTTAACACCATGGTTGCTGCACCACAAAATATCAAAAACAAGAACTTCATCTAGCAGTGATTTAACCTTTTTCAGAGAATGAGGGCAGAGAGAACAAGTGAGCCAAACCAGAAATCTGGTTGGTGGGCAGAAGGTAGGAGAATGCTTGGAATGCTTGAAGGTTAATCATTTTTGCGCTGTCACTTACCCATTAATTTCCATCTTGTGGCACTGCATATACCTCCACAGGTTGTTGTCAATCAATATTATAATGTGGTGGACTGTAGCTAATAAAATAAAAGGTGTTTTTCAGTGCAGTCCCTCATCCCATACTGGGAAGAGGGTAGATATCAGGGCCCTGATTCTCTCCCTTGAACCCGCCTCCCAAGAGAACCATGAAAGGGGGGGAGAGGGTCAGGGGTAGGAGATGGTCCATCTGATAGCACACTGTACAGTGTAGGAGGACCCAGGTTCAAGCCCCCGGTCCCCTCTTGGAGGGGGAAGTTTCATGAGTTGTGAAGCAGTGCAGCAGGTCTCTCTCTTTCATCTCCCCATCTCTCCCCTTCTCAATTTCTCTGTCTCTATCAAAAATTAATTAATTGATTGATTAATTGAGAACGGTGGGGGCTGGGAACCCCACCTGGGGCTGGGCAGAGGAAGATGGGGATAGTTCCAGTCAGAACCATAGATGGGAATGGAAGGATGACTATTTTGAGAAACACTGGGTCCCAAGGCTGGTACCAAGGCAATCTTAGGGAGTGACAGACGGCGGCAGAGATGCCTCTTTCTTTCAGGAGAGTGAGGATTTCTTTTAGTTTCAAAGCCAAAGAATTACATAGATACACAGCCAGAGCAGATCCAGACCTGTGCCTAAGGCAAAGGGTCCTGGAGAGTGCCCACTCTCTCACCCGCTTATTTGAGCACTCCACTAACTGGCCTTCCTTTCCCTGCCTTCATCAGCTCAGCGAGGAGCTGAGCCAGCAGCTGGAGGCTGTGTGCGGGTCTGTGTTTGGCGAGCTCGAATCTCAGGCGGTGGATGCCCTGGACCTGCCGGGCTGTTTCCGCATGCGGAGCCACAGCTACCTCCGGGCCATCCAGGCCGGCTGCTCTCAAGATGATGACTGCCTGCCCCTCCTTGCTGCCCCTGCCTCTGTCTCAGGGAGGTCCGCCTCCTGTGAGTACTCCTGCTGGCCCAACACTAAGCTGGAGGCCCTGGGTGCTGGTTTAGTCCCAGACACGCACACGTGCACGTGCACACACATCACACATACCACCACACACAGAGACACACACAGACACATAAACACACACACTCTGTTGCACAGATAAATTGCTTCTTTGGGCTGGATGATGGGGACAAAAATCCTTGACTGTCCACATAACAGCATGTGGAGTGTGCATGGATGCTGGGTAGGGTGTCACCTCTTGAGTGTGTGGAGTGGCGGGTCACAGAAGCCTCAAAGTCTTTGCCTTCCCGGGTCTCAGCTTTCAACTTTAGAAAGGCCCCGCCCCCCATCCCTCCGGGAAGCCAGGCCCCGCCCCGCATCTCCATCACAGCCCAGAGCAGCACCGACTCAGCGCACGAGAGCTTCACGGCTGCGGAGGGCCCTGCCCGGCGCTGCAGCTCCGCTGATGGGCTGGACGGCCCCACCATGGGGGCACGCACCTTGGAGTTGGCGCCCGTGCCACCCCGGGCCAGCCCCAAGCCCCCCACACTCATCATCAAGACTATTCCGGGCAGGGAGGAGCTGCGGAGCCTTGCACGTCAGCGGAAGTGGCGTCCGTCCATTGGGGTGCAGGTATGGAAGGAGACGGTGCTCCTGGAAACTCAGTCCCAAATGCAGCTGGCCACAGGCTTTATATAGACCTTCGCTTGGCTTGTTCCAAGTTGCAGGGCTCCTCTGTCTAACCGTAGCCCTCAAAGTTGTCTCTGGTGGAGACACCACCATTCCTATTGGAGTGTGGTCCCCAGTTCCCAGATTGTGACCTTGTTACCTTTGATCTTCTGGGTCACTTCTCTTGCTCAGGCAGGTTGCCTTTGCAGGATCTGCCTGTTGCCTTGGGGCTCAGCCATTGCTGGCCATATTTTCTGTGAAGGGCGTGAGTCCACTGACTTCTGACTCTCTTGCCACCAGGTGGAGACTATCTCAGACTCAGACACGGAGAACAGGAGTCGAAGAGAGTTCCACTCTATTGGTGTCCAGGTGGAGGACGACAAGAGGTAGGTTGGGAGGGGGCATCTCAGGTTTCCTTGGGGAGAAGTGGAGAGGGGGCTGCATAGATCTCTCTGTCCACCCTGCCTTCCTGGCTGTGAGGCCAGGCCCTTTTATTGGAGAAATTGGCAGAGAGATTATCCACGAGGATGGCACCATGACAGTTATTGGATGTGAAGTGAGTTCTTGTAGTCATGGCTGTCCTAAGTGCTCTGAGGAGGAAGAGAGATGGAAGAAGGTGGCAGGTGGGTGCTGAGCAATTGTCCTTTACAGGGGACTACAGGGTTGTGCCCATCCCTCATTACTTCCTGTGGCGTACAAGTGTGTGCACTTCAAAAGAAACAAACACGAAGATTGCCTCTCAGGGGCCCCTGGCAGATAGAACAGTCCTCCTCTCTTGGCTCACACAAACATTTAACCAGCAGGGGTACCTATTACATACCCAAGTCTGTGATGTGCCTGAAACAGGGAGAGTTACCAGCCACTACTATTCTGGCTTCATATAGAGAGGCTACTGGAACGAGTCCCTCTGTCATTGGGTTCTTATGGGAAGACACTTTATCTAATGACTATGTGGCAATGCCACAGTGGCCCATCTGTCCCATGGACTGCAATGCTTCCAGGCATAGGAGCCTGCCTGGGGCTGAGTGGAAGGGTGTCCTGGTACTTTGCATTGCCCAGACCATATGTACTGGAGACATGAAATGACAGCCCTAGCAGCAGTCCCTAACAGCTCCATTCTCAATTGCCAGGGTTGGTTCTTCACATCTTCCCTACAATTACCTCAAGTGATTTCTGGGAATTTCTTCAGATGTCCTGTGTGTGTGTTCCTGACAGGTCTTCTTGGGGTTCATGTGGGGTTTATGGTCTTCCTGCAGTTCTACTCTAGTTCCATATGTTCTCTCAAGGGTGACTAAAAGTCTGCTTCTGTTGTCTCCATAGCTCCTGTAGCTGCCAAGTTCTTAATATTCCACAGGGTTCCGAGAAAGCTAGCACCATGGCAAACTGAGTTCTTTAGGTCCATGCCTTGAGTTCTTGAGAGTTGGGGTAGGAGTCATGGGGGGATGCAGCCCTGTACTTAGAGCCCTGCCTCCATTCTAATGCTGCCTCTGGACCAGAAACCCAGCCAGGAGCCCTTCACTCACTTTCTCATGAGCTTTATGGTTCTTCATTCAGATGAAATCCTCCTTTTGCTCCCCGGGTCCTTCTAATAAGCCTGAATCTGAATCTTGGGAAAAGCAGAGCAGGCAGTCTACTGAAACTATGGCTAAATCATTGATTCACTGATTCATTTATTCAACAAATCCTTTTAAAGCATCTGTTACATGACAGGTCCTATTAAACATTCAGGGAAATGCCAAAGATATAACTCTTATAGAAGTTATGATTGAGAAGAGAATGGGATAATGATATAATCCATAACTAACAATATGACTGTATTTTCAGTGTAACATGTAATGGAAATGTGAAAAAAAGTAGGAGCTAATAGAGAAGGGACCTTATTTACGTTGAAGAGGAGACATTTTTAGCTGAGACTTTAACTAGGAACACTCAAGTGATGATGGGGATGGGGAAGTGTTCTAGGGAGAGTGAGTAACATATATGAAGGTTCAGGGGCAGGAAAAAGTGTGACATGCATTGAAAACTAAAAGAAGGTTCTTGTGACTGGTGTGTAATGGGTCCGGGCAGTGGTGAGGGAGTGGGATGGAGAATAGGCAGGATTGTGTCATTCAAAGCATGGGCATGGTCAAGAACTAGAATTTAATTATATCTGATAAGTAGCCATTAAAAGGCTAAAGGAGTGTGACATTACCTAATTTACATTTGCAAAATACCATGAGTTGCTGAATGGAGAATGATTCTGAGGGAATTAATAGGGGGTAGACAGGATTTTTTTTTTTCATGATCCAAAAGAAAGGTGATGATGACCTTTTGCACCATGGAGACTTGTGTTGTTGTTGTTTTGTACTGTATGATATGATTTGACTTTGCTAGCTTATGGAAACACGATTAAGATTTGTACATTAAAAAAAAGATTTGTATATTGATTTTTGTGTTCAACAACCCTGTTTCTCTCTCTCTCTCTCTAAGTCTTACAGTTTATCTGAAAGTCCTGGTGGATTTACTAAGTAGCCAGTTGCATCTTCTGCAGATGAGGGTATTTCTTTAAAATTGATATTCTTTTCAATATTTTTCCTGTAATAATGCATCGAATAAGACTTTTAGTGTTCTGTTGATTATAGCATTCTTGTCCCCTTCCTGATGTCAGTTAATATATTCTCAAGTCCCACACATAAGTAGGATAATATTTGCTACAGAATTTGATGGATATTATTTATCAGCTTAAGAAAATTCTCTTCTATTCTGAGTTGATTAAGAGCTTTTATTTAATCTTCTAAATAGAAAATGAGAATGAAGTTTTACTGAATGCTTTTTTTCAGAATCTAATTTGATGATCATAGATTTTCTTCTTTCATCTGTAATATGAATTATATTAATAGATTTTTTTCCCCATGTTCAACCACTCTTTTATTCTTGGTATAAGCTCTGCTTGATCCTATTATCAGTTTGGATTAAGTTTGACTATGAGTAACAAGACCTCAGTAGCATCTTAAGTACAGTCTCTTTCTTACTTAAAAAGAGAAAGGGCCTAGAGGTAGAAGCTTCAGCATATCAGACTCCTTCTTACTGATTTTTCCATCCACTGTGAGTCATCTCATATCTAATGAGCTGAAGTAGAAGCCACAGGCATTCTGTTAGAATTCGGAGTAGTAGAAAGGAGGGAAGGGGAAGGAGGGACACAGTTCTACCTTTTAGAAAAGACTTCCTGAAAGTTATAAGACTTGTAATTACTAAAATCACGTTGTAGGTAAAGATATCACACAATGGGGGCTGGGTGGTGGCGCACCTGTTTGAGCGACATGTTACAGTGCGAAAGGACCTGGGTTTGAGCCCCTGGCCCCCACTTGCGAGTGGTGAAGCAGGGCTGCAGGTGTCTCTCTCTTTCCTCCTTTCCTCTCAATTTCTGCCTGTTTCTATCCAATAAATAAAGACAATAATAAAAAAAAGATATCACACAATGGCATTTAGCTGCAAGGGAGACTTTTAGCTGTGAACTAGTTATGCCGTAAACAGAGTATGTAGATGAAAATATGGGATTCTGTTGTTTTGTGTTTTATTTTATTGTTTTATCATTTTATTGGGGGGTTAGTGGTTTTAGAGTACAGTTGTTGACACAAGGGCACTTAAAGGTGACAATGGAAACAAGAGGCTAACAATTTTTGTTACAGTCTTGCTATATTTACTTTTCCTATATGCGTTATTTTTTGTTTGTTTGTTTTACCAAAGAATTAATTGCTCAGCTCTGGCTTATGGTGCTGTGCGGGATTGAACCTGGGAGCTCTTGTGCCTCAGGTATTTGCATAACCATTATGTATCTCCCCTGCCTACTACATTGCTGATTTTCCCACAGCTATTTCTTTTTTTTCTTTTTATTTATTTTTTTATTTCTTTATTGGGGAATTAATGTTTTACATTCAACAGTAAATACAATAGTTTGCACATGCATAATATTCCCCAGTTTCCCTTATAACAATACAACCCCCACTAGGTCCTCTATCATCCTTCATGGACCTGTATTCTCCCCACGCACCCACCCACCCCAGAGTCTTTTACTTTGGTGCGATAACACCAGTTGCATTTCAGGTTCTATTTGTGTTTTCTCTTCTGATCTTGTTTTTCAACTTCTGCCTGAGAGTGAGATCATCCCATATTCATCCTTCCATTTCTGACTTATTTCACTTAACATGAACTTTTCAAGGTCCATCCAAGATTGGCTGAAAACAGTAAAGTCACCATTTTTTACAGCTGAGTAGTATTCCATTGTGTATATAGACCACAACTTGCTCAGTCACTCATCTGTTGTTGGGCACCTGGGTTGCTTCCAGGTTTTGGCTATTACAAAGTGTGCTGCCAAGAACATATGTGTACACAGATCTTTTTGGATGGGTGTGTTGGGTTCTTTAGGATATATCCCCAGGAGAGGAATTGCAGGGTCATAGGGTAGGTCCATTTCTAGCCTTCTGAGAGTTCTCCAGACTGTTCTCCGCCGAGGTTGGACCAATTGACATTCCCACCAGCAGTGTAGGAGGGTTCCTTTGACCCCACACCCTCTCCAGCATTTGCTACTGTTACCTTTTCTGATGTATGACATTCTTACAGGAGTGAAGTGATATCTCATTGTTGTCTTTATTTGCATTTTTCTGCAATCAGAGACTTGGAACATTTTTTTATGTGTTTCTCAGCCTTTTGGATCTCTTCTGTGGTGAATATTCTGTCCAAGTCCTCCCCCCATTTTTGGATGGGGTTATTTGTTGTCTTGTTGTTGAGTTTGGCAAGCTCTTTATATATGTTGGTTATTAAACTCTTATCTGATGTATGGCATGTAAAGATCTTCTCCCATTCTGTGAGGGGTCTGTTGGTTTGGGTAGTGGTTTCTTTTGCTTTGCAGAAGCTTTTTAATTTGAGGTAGTCCCATAGGTTTATACTTGCTTTAGTCTTCTCTGTAATTGGATTCGTTTCATTGAAAATGTCTTTAAAATATATGCGGAAAAGAGTTCTGCCAATATTTTTCTCTAAGTATCTGATAGTTTGTGGTCGAACATCCAAGTCCTTGATCCACTTGGAATTTACTTTTGTATTTGGTGAAATACAGTGATTCAGTTTCATTCTTCTGCATGTTTCAACCCATTGTTTCCAACACCATTTGTTGAAGAGACTCTGCTTTCCCCATTTAATAGTCTGGGCACCTTTGTCAAAGATTAGATGTCCATAGGTGTGGGGCCTCACTTCTGGGCTCTCAATGCTATTCCACTGGGCAGTACATCTATTCTTGTTCCAGTACCAAGCAGTTTTGATGACAATGGCCCTATAATACAGTTTGAGATCTGGGAGTGTGATGCCTCCGGTTCTGTTCTTTTTTCTCAAGATTGTTTTGGCAATTCTAGGTCTTTTCTGGTTCCAGATAAACATTTGTAGCATTTTTTCTATTCTCCTAAAAAATGTGCTTGGGATCTTGATGGGGATAGCATTAAATTTGTAGATGGCTCTGGGTAGTATATTCATTTTGATGATGTTAATTCTTCCAACCCATGAACATGGAATATCTTTCCACTTCTTTGTGTCTTTTTCAATTTCTTTGAGTAGTGACTCATAATTTTCAGTATACAAGTCTTTCATTTCTTTGGTTAGAGTTAATCCTAGATATTTTATTGCTTTTGTTGCTATAGTAAAAGGAATTGATTTCTGGATTTCAATTTCTTCTAGCTTAGTGTTTGCATAGAGGAATGCCACTGACTTTTGAATGTTAATTTTATAGCCTGACACATTACTGTGTTGCCTGATGATTTCCAAAAGCTTCTTGCTGGATTCCTTAGGTTTTTCCATGTTTACTATCATGTCATCTGCAAATAAGGAGAGTTTGACTTCTTCTCTTCCACTCTGTATCCCTTGAATTCCTTGCTTCTGCCTGATTGCTATGGCAAGAACTTCCAACACTATGTTGAATAGTAATGGTGATAGTGGGCAGCCCTGTCTAGTACCTGATCTGAGGGGAAATGCTTCCAGTTTTTCACCATGGAGTATGATGTTGGCTGTAGGTTTGCTATATATAGACTCCACTATCTTGAGGAATTTTCCATTTTTTGTAGTGTTTTGATCATAAAGGGATGTTGTATTTTGTCAAAGACTTTCTCTGCATCTATTGATATGACCATGTGGTTTTTGGTCTTGCTTTTGTTGATGTGGTGGATCACATTGATTGATTTACGTATATTAAACCAACCTTGCATGCCTGGGATAAACCCCACTTGGTCATGATGAACAATCTTTTTGATATACTGCTGTATCTGGTTGGCTAGAATTTTGTTCAATATTTTCACATCTATGTTCATCAGAGATATTGGTCTGTAGTTTTCTTTTTTGGTTGTGTCCTGTCTGCTTTTGGTATCAGAGTAATGTTGGCATAATAGAAGCTGGCAGGGAGTATTCCAGTGTCTTCAGTCTTCTGGAAGACTTTTAAAAGTAGAGGTATTAGTTCTTCTTTGAAGGTTTTGTAGAATTCATTTGTAAAACCAACTGGTCCAGGACTTTTATTGTTGGGGAGATTTTTGATAACTGTTTCAATTTTATTAGCTGTGATGGGCCTGTTAATGTTATCTACTTCCTCTTTAGTTAGTTTTGGAAGTTGGTAGGTATCTAGGAAATTGTCCATTTCCTCCAGGTTCTTTAGCTTGGTGGTATATAGTTGTTCATAGAAGCCTCGCATGATATTTTGAATTTCTGCAGTGTCTGTTGTGATAATTCCTTTTTCATTTAGTATCCGATTTATTTCGGTCTTTTCCCTTTTTTGTTTTGTGAGTCTGGCTAAAGGTTTGTCGATTTTGTTCACTCTTTCGAAGAACCAACATTTACTTTTGTTGATCTTTTGTATGGTTTTCTTATTCTCAATTTTATTTATTTCCACCCTAACTTTAGTGATTTCTGTTCTTCTGGTTGCTTTAGGGTCCACAGCTATTTCTTTGTTTTTCTTCTTCTCTCTCTTTTTAATTTTTTTTTTATTTATAAAAAGGAAACATTGACAAAACCATAGGATAAGAGGGGTACAACTCCACACAATTCCCACCACCAGAACTATGTAATCCATCCCCTTTTCCTGCTACCATTCGTATTCTTTAATCCTCTGGGAGTATGGACCCAAGGTCATTGTGGGATGCAGAAGGTGGAAGGTCTGGCTTCTGTAATTGCTTCCCCATTGAACATTGCATTGACAGGTCTATCCATACTCCCAGCTCCCACAGCTATTTCTTTAAGATTTTTATATCTGTGTTCAATTATATTAGCCTTCTTTTTTTTTTTTTTTTCCTGTTCAAACTCCTAAAATAAATTTCATATCATTCTCTATGCTTCTACTTTTTGGAACAATTTTTTTTTGTAAATAGGAATTATCAATTTCTTAGAGGTTTGGTATAGGCTGCTTTTATAAGACTAGCCAAGGTAGTTAGGGAGCTGTCTCATTGGGTAGACTGTTGGGATTTACATGGGTGAGACCCTGGGTTTGATCCCTTGTACAGTATATGCCTGAGCATTGTTCTAATTTCTCCTTCATGACATAAATAAATCATGAGAAAAACTATCAATGTCTAATAACTTTTTAGGCCGGGGAAAGTTTTTGAACTGCAGCTTCAATTTCTTTAGTGTTTATTGATCTATTGTAGTTTAATTAAAAAATCTATTTATTTATATATTTATTTTTGGATAGAGACAGAGTAATTGAGAGGGAAAGGGGGAGATAAAGATAGAGTGAGATGGGTGGGGGTAGATAGTATAATAGTTATGCAAAGAGATTCTCATGCCTAAGGCTCCAAGGTCCCAGGTTCAATCCCCTGCACAACATAAACCAGAGTTGAGCAGTGCTCTGGTAAAAAAAATAAAATAAAATAAAAATGACACAGAGAGACACCTACAACTACTTCACCACTCATAAAGCTTCCTCCCTGCAGGTGGGGGCCTGTGGCTTGAACCAAGGTCCTTGGTCCTTGTTTATTGTAATGTGTGCATTCAACCAAGTGCACCACTACCTTGCCCTCTTTAATTCTTCTTTTTGAGTCAATTTTAGTGATTTACATTTTTCTTAAAGTGGGATATTTTATAAAAATTGACATTTTTTTGCACAGAATATTCTGTTGTAATGATTTTATAATTTTTTTTTTGACTCCACAGTTATTGCTGGGGCTTGGTGCCTGCACTATGAATCCACTGCTCCTGGAGGCCATTTTTCCCATTTTGTTGCCCTTGTTCTTGTTACCATTGTTGTTGTTGTTGGATAGGACAGAGAGAAATTGAGAGAGGAGGGGAAGACGGATACCTGCAGACCTCCTTCACTGCCCATGAAGCGACCCACCTGCAGATGGGGAGCCGGGGGCTCTAACTGGGATCCTTACGCTGGTCCTTGTGCTTAGTGCCATGTGAGCTTTATCCAGTGTGCTACTGCCCGGCACCCGATTTTATAAATTTTTATTGTATCTAGAGGTTTTGCTCTTTTTGTTCTTAATGTTGTATGTATGCCCTCCTTCCTCTTCTTGATCAGTCTTTCTGAGATTCATATATATTACATTTTAATATATTTTAAAATTATATTTTATCTTGAAGGCATAGTTTAGTTTCAGTGAGCATCTCTGTTGCTTCTTTTTTTTAATGTTTCCTTCATTTTACTTTGTTTTGTTATTTTCTTTATTCTTTTTCTTTATTTGGGGGATTAATGGTTTATAGTCAACAGTAAAATATAGTAATTTGTATATATGTAACATATCTCAGTTTTCCACATAGCAGTCTTAACTCCCCTTTCCCCTAGGTCCTCCTCTGCCATCTTGTTCCAGAATCTGAACATTCATTTGTACTCCAGAACCTTTTGCTTTGGTGCATTATATCAAGTCCAGTCTAAGAGAAGCCAGAAAGAGAAGGATGAATATGGGATGTTTTGTTATTTTCATCACTTCCTTTTTTTAAAAAAAAAATATCTTTATTTATTGGCTAGAGACAGCCAGAAATCAAGAGGGGAGGGGTGATAGAGAGGGAGAGAGACAGAGAGATGCCTTCAGCCCTGCTTCATCACTCGCAAAGCTTTCCCCTGCAGGTGAGAAATGAGGGCTCAAACCCAGGTCCTTGTGCATTGTAATGTTTGTACTCAACCAGGTGTGCCACCACCTGGCCCACTTTGTTATTTTCTTCTACCATCTTTTTTTTTTTTTCAGCCTCATGCCACTATTTGCTTTCTTTTCTTTTCTTTTCTCTTTCTCTCCCTCCCTCCCTCCCTTCCTTCCTTATTCCTTCCTTCCTTCCTTCCTTCCTTCCTTCCTTCCCTCCCTCCCTCCTTCCTTCCTTCCTTCCTTCCTTCCTTCCTTCCTTCCTTCCTTCCTTCCTTCCTTCCTTCCCTCCCTCCCTCCCTCCCTCCCTCCTTCCTTCCTTCCTTCCTTCCTTCCTTCCTTCCTTCCTTCCTTCCTTCCTTCCTTCAAGTTATCACTGGGGCTCAGTGCCTACACTATGAAGTCCACAGCTATTTTTTCCTTTTTCTTTTTTCTTTCTTTCTTTCTCTCTCTCTTTCTTTCTATTTTTATCTGACAGGACAGAGAAAATTTGAGAGGGGAGGGTAGAGAGAGAGGTAGAGAAAGCTAAATACCTGCAGGCCTGCTTCATTCTTTATGAAGTATTCCCCCTACAGGTGGGGAGTGGGGACTCAGAGCCAGGTTCTTGTGCATGATGTGATATGTGCGCTTAACTGGGTGTGCCACCCTTTGGCCTCTCATTTTCTTTAAATATTTTATCCATTTTACTTTAGTGAGAGAGATACAGAGGGAAAGATACAGACGTGGGGGGCAGGGAGGAGACACTAGAGCAGTGCTTAGCTCTGGCTTATGGTGGGATTGAGGATTCAGCCTGGGGCCTGGGAACCTCAGACATGAAAGTTCTTTTTGCACAGCCGGTATTCTGTCTCCCTAGGCCATGTTGCTATTTCCTGAAGTGTTTTTTAAAGCAATAACTTTCCTTCTAACTATTCCCTTCTAATTATTGTATTTCTTTTAAATTTTGAGACATAGTATTTTCAGTTTCATTCTAAGTAGTTAACACCTTAAATAATAATTATCTTTTTTTAAAAAAAGGTTTTATGGGAGTTGGGCTGTAGCGCAGCGGGTTAAGCGCAGGTGGCGCTAAGCACAAGGACCCGCATAAGGATCCTGCTTCAAGACCTGGCTCCCCACCTGCAGGGGTGTCGCTTCACAAGCAGTGAAACAGGTCTTGCAGGTGTCTATCTTTCTCTCCCTCTCTCTGTCTTCCCCTCCCCTCTCCATTTCTCTCTGTCCTATCCAACAACAACGACAACAATAATAACTACAACAATAAAACAACAAGGGCAACAAAAGGGAATAAATAAATAAAAATAAATATAAAAAATATATATTAAAAAAAAGGTTTTATTTATTTAATAATGAAAAAGATAGGAGGAAAGAGAGAAAGAATCAGACATGTGCTGCCAGGGATTGAACACAGGACCTCATGCTTAAGAATCCCGTGCTTTATCTATTGCACCACTTTCCAGTCCCCCATAATAAGTACTTTTATACTCAACAAGTTATTCAGAGAGAGAGAAGGAGAGGGGGGGAAGAGAGAGAGAGAGGGAGAGAGGAGAAGTTTTCTAGCTTCCAAATGTATTTTTAAAGGGGTCTACCTTTTCACAATTGATTTCTAACTTTACTACTTTGTGGTCATCATATGCATTCTGTATAATATTTATTCTTGCTTCCTACATCATACATTCACATACATATAATCAGACTTATAAATTATATATTTTAAATATTTGTATTTTATGTGGGTGATGTTTGACCTACCTGTTCTGAGAGAGATATGTTAAGAATATCTCCCAGTGGGTATGAAGAGTGACCCCACAGTACAGTGCTCACCTTACCATCTATGAGGCCTTGGGTTGAGGTGCAGCATCACGGAAGAACATGAATTGTTGCCTGTTTCTCGCCTGTGGCCTGAGCAGGAAAAACAGTGGTGAGGGTGAGCGCAGGGAGAAAGTCACAAACTTCTGGGAGTGCTTCAGAGAGACAGCTTGTTTATTGTACAGCAGGCAGGGTTAATATACTGTGGTTTAGGGAAGGGTAAGTAGTAGCGATCCGATCACAGAGCCACACCTCGTATCACACAACGTCATGCCCATAGCATAAGACCATATACGTCTCTAACAGGTGGCCATGCTCTTCGCCGTGAATTAAGGAACTTGTGATGAGGGAGTCTCCTCCTCTAGTGTGGAATCTAGGAACTGTCTTGGGTCCACATGGTTGAGAAGGAACACTCCTCTCTTGGGGAGGGCTCAGGGTCTGCCGTTTCAAGACTCGATGTAGAGATGATAGGCCTCAACCCAGCCCGGGGGTCGCTCTCTCCCACAGTGAGTGGCACTGGAGAGCTCGGTGAATGATGGAACGATGCTGTAGCATCTCTCTTTTTTCCTCTCTTTGTCTCCTTCACTCTTTTTCTCTCTAAAATAAAGATTGAAAAATTGGCCCTTGGAAACTACTCAGTGGTCTGTAAGGCCCTGGGTTCATTCTCCAGTGTCACATTAAAAAAGTTTTTTTGTGATTGTGGTGACTCTGGTAACTTTATCTTTTTTTTTTTTCTTCCCATTACAGAGTGTACTATTTACAAGTATTCAAGATTATGATTGCTTTATCTTCTTGGTGGGTTGGCCCTTTTGTCACTAAATAAGCTGTATGTAGCATAATGGTTATGCCAAAGACTTTCATGTTTGAGACGTTCAAGTTCCAGTTTGAATCCCCCACACCACCCTAAGCCAGAGCTGAATAGTGATCTGGTGAAAAACAAGCTAAAATAAAATAAAAGATTTCTATTTGATATGCTTCTTCTTTGTTGCTCCTTTCCCCTATATTTTCTGCTTTCTGCTAAACTGACCAAAGTTCATTTTATTTCTTTTTCCTCCCACTAGTTTGGAACTTTATATTTTTATAGTATTTTTCCTCAAAATTTAAGGTGGTATACTCTTATATTTTTCTAGTGTATTATAAAATTAACCTGCATTTCTATCCTCTTAAGGCATAAAATGAGTATTTGGAACACTTCACTTTTCTTCTTACCACCCTCCTCCCATTGTCCATGTTATAGCATTTTGGTTATATTTCTTTTACAAAAGCCAGCTAAATCAGTTGTTACATCTTTTATGGTTTAATTGTTGAGATTCACAAACATGGCTTAACAATCTATGTGTTCACTATTGCTTGCTTCTACCCACTTCTTCATGGGTTCAGTTTTCTTTATCCTGAAGTACTGCTTGAGCTTAGGGCCAGTTTTAGAGTTAATACCTCAGCTTGAGGTTTCTTTATTTCACTGGTAATACTCATTCGAACCCCACACCTACATACAAAGCAACCTTAATACAGATTACTCAGAATCCCACTTTTAGGCCACATTCCCGAATCCTGACATGACTTTCCTGGTCCAAGTTTGTAACTGAAACAACCCTTCTTGACTGCTGGCTTTGTGTGCAGTTTCTTTCCAGCTCTCCAGGTTGCGCTGCTTTGGGGTCTCCTCACATCCTCCCTGGACGTAACCGTCTTTCGAGCATATGTCTGGCTTGGTATTCCTGCGGCTCACTTGACTCATGCTCCCTCCCTCGCACTACTCAGGCTTTGAATTTTCTTTTCATTTCTGGCACCTGAGGATTTCTCACCATTTACAAGATTGGCATTGCAGCAAAAGTGACTCTTTTTTTTTTTAAAAAAAAAAAAACTATTTCATTTAGCATTCATTGGGGGACTATGTGGGACCATTCTAAGTTGGTTTAGTTCACTATACTGGTCAGTCATCTGGACTAGATAGAGAAGCATGTGGAGTGAAGTCAAGGGAGATGGTGACAGAGAAAGAATGACATCTGCCTTGTTCTTGCATAGATGCTAGGGGAGGTCTTGGTGGTATGGGCTGGAATATAGAGTTGTTGTTTGATACATGTCTAAAGAATTGCATTACTGGGCAGGGGTAGATAACATAATGGTTATGCAAACAGACTGTCATGCCTGAGGCTCTGGAGTCACAAGTTCAATCCCCCTCACCACCATAAGCCAGAGCTAATCAGTGCTCTGGCAAAATAAAAAAGAATTGCATTACTGGGGCTGGGCAGTGGTGCACCATGTTAAGCACACATGTTACAGTGTGCAAGGACCAGGGTTCAAGCCCTCAGTCCTCATCTACAGGAGGAAAGTGCTTTGCAAGCAGTGAAGCAGTGCTGCAGGTCTCTCTCTCTTTCCTCTCTCTCTCTCTCCCTCTCTTCCTTCTCAACTTCTCTGCCTCTAACCAATAAATAAATTAAAAATACTTTTTAAAATTAACAAAATATTGTAAAAATTTAAAGAAAAAAGAAACAAACAACAACAACAACAACAACAACAAAAAGAACTGAATTTCTTGGAATAGGTGATCACACAGAATCCAGAGGGGGTGACAAGTGAGGAGAGAAGAAGGCTGGCTCATCTCTCTGGCCAGGCTCCCTTGCTTGTCTGCTGAAGGTGTCCTTAGTTATACACCTGCACCCTCCTTGCTGTCCCTTATGTTCCTGGCACTCTCAGTCTGAGTACCACACATCATGCCCCAAATGGTACATAAAAATGAGCCATAAATACCAGCAGCTTTTCTAGGCAAGCATCCAGAACTAGCCCCTCCTCTGCCTTCCATTCCCTGCTGCCACACTGTTTTTTTTTTTTTTTAACTCTCTTGTCCTTATTCCTGTCTCACTGCTATCTCTATCTCTCACTTCAGTTTTGAAAATTTCCAGGGGAGGAACTATATCTCCCTTTCTGCCTTTTAGGCTGTACCCTGCTAACCTACTGGTAAAATGTGCACTCTACTAGGTGAACTATCTCCCAGCTTACCTTTTGGATGAGGAATTCAGATTTATTGTCCTTTATACACCTGAGAGGTGTCTGTGAATCTCTCCAATTGTCCATCATCAGTGGTGACTTGGTTTAGAAATAAATGCATATGCTGAAAGAATGGACCCCTTGGATGCTGAGAAGGAGGCTTCATTCCTCATGGAGTTAGATTCCAGGAATACTCCTGCAAAAGCACTGGACTGATGGCTGACCACAAACCCCAGGTGTGGATGCTGCTTCCACTCCTCAGTCTTCAAGTCCAAGATGGTTCCCAATGGACTGTTATAACTCTACCCAAATCTCCTGCCAGCTCCACCAGTATCATTGTCACTCCAGTTTGGGGTGGTGGGTTTGGGAGCCACTGGTTGATCATATGTTTAGGCTCTTAGATGTATTGTCACAGAGGAGATAGTATTATGACTGTGCCTTGCTGAAATGCCATTACCCTTCCTCCTGCCTGCCATTCCTCCCCCCCTGCCCCCACTGTCAAATTGCTGCCAAATACTCTTGGCAAAACACCTTGATAACTGGATGTTGAACATTTCTTGGACATTGTGTCTCTTGGGATGAGCTGGTTTCTTCCCAGTGCGTTCTCTGTTGTCCCTCAGAGAAACACAGTAGAAATGTCTCCCTGAAGTAACCATGATAACACCTTCCAGACTCCTCAGGAATGTGATCCCCACACTCTGAAGACCTCAAGAGGAGGAGACCTCCTCAACCCTGTTAATAGATGTAGGGAGAAAATATTGTGAAAGGCAGTGCTATGGATGGGTAATAAATCTCTCTCCCCCCTCTCTATATATGGATATATATGTATAATAATATATATGTATATTATTGCCACAGGGTTATCATTGGGGCTCAGTACCTGCAGAAAGAATCCATTCCTCCCAGCAGCCATTTTTTTCTTTATCTCACCCCCTTTTTATTTGACAGAATTGAAAGAAATTGAGAGGGAAGGGTGATATCTAGCTGGTGAGACAGAGAGACTTCTGCATAACTGCATCACTACTTTAGTGCTTGTGAAGTTTTCCTCCTGTAAGAGGGGACCAAGGGTTTGAACTCAGGTCTTTGCACATAATAACCTGTGCCCTTAGCCGGGTGCACCACCACCTAATCCAAATAATTCCTTTCTTTTTTTTATTTTGTTGTTGTCATTATTGCTTTTAAAGCTTCACTTATGCATTTTATATATATATACACACACATACATACACACACACACACACACACATATATATATATATATATAATTAATTCATCCCCTTCATCGGGGTTATCACTGGTGGCCATTCCCCTGCCCTTTTTTCTATTTTATTTATGAGAACAGAGAGAAACTGAGAGGGAGGGGAGCTAGAAAGGGAGAAAGACAGATACTTGTAGACCTAGTTCACTGCTCATGGAACTTCCTCTCATGCAGGTTCCCCACTTTGACTGGGGCTCAAACCTGGGTTCTTGTGTGTAGCAACTTGTGCTCAACTGGGTGCACCACTACCTGGCCCTTTTAAATAACACTTCCTGAAAATTTCACATACCACTTCTGCTGATATGCGGTAAGCTAGAATTTAGACACATGACTACACTTTAACTTCAAGGGAGATTGATCTTTTTCTTCAAAGCATCCATGTGTCCAGTTTAAGACTGTGGGATTCTATTACTAAGGAACAAAAGGAGAATAAATGTGGGGAGATGATTAGTGGTCTCTACCATCCTCCCTTCCTACTAACCAACCAACTATTCAACCAGCGTTTATGTGCGGAAATGCCCTATTTAGTAAGGGAGGCAGATATGCAAATAGCTACAACAGTGTGGTATGGGAATATAAAAGAGGTTTTATTCAGAGTACTTTGGGAGAACAGATGGAAGTGATCAACAGCAATCATAATAATTAATAACTACAATGCCGAGCTGGGTTCCCAGTGCTACATTCCCATTATTATATTTGTCCAGCTTCCTTTCAGTGAGAGCCACAAACAATCCTGCCAATAGTAGCTGACATTTACAATGGGCAGGCCAGGTGCTGTTCTAAGTTCTTTACATACATTGTATCATAGCAATCCGACAAGCAGAACCATTATTGTTTTCATTTGTACTTGAGGAATCTGAGACACAAGCCGTAGAGCTGGCTTTTGCACTCTGGTCCCAGAGTGCTGGTACATAACCCCTCTGCTAGGATCTCTCCTAAATCTGCTCATTTTCATTCCTTTCCCATTCTCCCTACCCCCCAGATTTCCAGCGGACAACCTCCCCTCTCCTTTAATTCAAGATTGAGGTCATTTGTTGTGACTTCTCCCCACTCTGAACCAGACCCCCTCCAACCCACCCCCACCCCCAACCCCCAGTTTACTTCCATCTCTTTTCTTGCCTCCCATACCAGTCCTGTCTCAGGGGTTGGGATATTTGTCTTTTTGATTAAAACTGCCCTTCTTCCTTAGTCCTTAAATAGCTGTGGAGTTTAATGGTTTCAGAGCTGGTGTCCATAGCCAGAGTGCACGGAGTTTGCTCACTCTTTGATCTTAAGTCACTTTATCTCTCTAAACCTCAGTTTTCCCATCTGTCAATAAGGGTGGTACTAATGCTCTTAAAATAGATTCCTTTATGAGGGTTAAGTGTAATTATTCATGTAAAATACCTTGCCTAGCACATATTAAGTGTTCAAAAGATGTTTAGTTATTATTTATTTTCCCTACATCCAGTTCTTGGACAGTTGCCTTCTCTTTTAATCGATTTATTTTTATAGGTTGTGCTAATTTCCTATTGCTACTGTGATAATTTTCCATAAATAATGGAATCATTGCCTAATCCGTATTTATTATTTGACTTTTCTAGAGGTCAAAAGTCTGAACAAGATTTCAGACACTAAAATTAAGGTGCTGACAAGACTGATCTCTTCAGGAGAATCTGGGAAAGATCCACTTTGCTACCTTTCCCGGTTTATAGACACTGTCTATTTCTTGGCGTGCAGCTCGCTTCTCTTCAGAGTCAGCTGTGGCAGGTTGAGTCCTCACTTTGTGTCACTCCAACCTCAGATCCTATAGCCCATTTCCTTCTCTGGCTTTGACTTTCTTGCCTCAAACTTTCACTTATAAGGAACCTTATGATGAAACTAAACACACCTGGATAAGCTGACTCATCTTACCTCATAATTGTTTAAGTAATCATAGCTTCAGATTCCCTTTAGCATGTACAGTAGCATACTTATGCATTCTGGGAACTAGGACATGCATGTCTTCTGTGGGCAGCTATTATTCTGTCTACCCTTGAAGTTCTCTCTCCCTTAGGATGTGACATGTGAGAACTACCCTAAGGGGCCTGGCGGTGAGGCATCTGGTTAAGCACACACGTTGCTATGTGCAAGGACCTGGATTTGAGCTCCCTATTCCCCATCTGCAGGTGGAAAGTTCCATAAACATTAAAGCAGTACTGCAGATGTTTCTCTGTTTATTCCCCTCCCTAGCTTCCCTTCCCCTCTCCAAATTCTCTGTGTCCTATGAAATAAAAAAGAAATGTCCACCAAGAGCAGTGGATTTGTGATGCAGGCACTGAGCCCCAGTGGTAACCCTAGTGGGGGGAAAATCCTAAACAAAATGACCTACCCTTCCTCCACCACCCCAGCTATACTGAGATAAAACTGGCATGTAGGGGGACAGTGATGGAGAGAGATAACATGATGGTTATGCAAAGAGACTCTCAAGCCGGAGGATCCAAAGTCCCAGGTTCAATCTCCTGTACCACCATAAACCAGAGTTCTGCATAAAGGTGTACTGTTTTTTTTTCTCTCTTCCTCCCTTAGCTGAGTTCTTTGAGAGAGTCGTCTTGCCTAGTTTTCTGTAGCTCTTGGCAACCCCTGCCATCTTCATCTGCCCCCAGCACTCCACCAAACCAGAACTTGTCCCCATTCCTAGTGGCTTCCATATTCCAAATCAATGGCAACCTTGCACTCTTCATTGACTGCAGTTTCCTTGTTGGTTGTTCATTCCTTCCTGAGACCCTCTGTCTCCTTATCTGCCTTTAGGTGAATGTCTTCTGCTTTACTTCCTTTTCCTTTCTGGTCTTGGAACCTTTGAAATGTCCATGTTCCCCAGAGCTTTGTTCCATAACTCTTTCCTTGGGTGACCTTGTCCCACATTGCTGGTTTTAAATGCCACCTGCACAAGGATAATTTACTGCAAAACCTTGGGGGTGTTGGGGGAAGACTGTGCTTCCAGCGATCCCAGACACTCCTCAGATGTGTCCCTTGAAGTACACAGGTGAGAAAGCTCATTGAGAGAGTTCGTTGGAGAACCATGATGCCTGGGGCACTTACGTTTCTGTTCCAGTTTGTGTGGTCTGTTTCCATCAAGTCAGAGTGTAATACTCTCAGGACCCTCTGAGGACAGGTGAAAGACAGTAAAACTCAGTGGTGCCAAAAGGTAGATCAGTGTTTGATGGGGGTAACAGGAAGGCAAATAGAGGAGGCAGGTCTTCAATAATCTGTTAATTGGGGGCAAGATCCACCTATACTTGTGGGGTTTGCAACTGATGGAGCTCTTGATGGAGCCAAAGGCCAACTAGAACTCAAATGCACAAAAATACTCAGAGGGATCCAAAGTGCATCCTACCTGCTCAGACACACTAAACTCTCACTAGAAGCAGAGATGAACTTAACTAAACATCAGAGCTTCTTCTAAATGCAAGCAGACTGCTAAAGCAGGTACTACAAAGGGTGGTGTTGAGGTAGTCATGAGATTTACAGAGGGAGGCGGTGGGACTTGAACATGGGATAGACAGGTAGTGAGTCGGAAGGTTTCAGGCATAGCATAGGCAGTGGCTTAGAGTCAGGGCCAAAGATAGTCCACATGAAGAACAAGGAACAAGTAGAAGAAGTGATGTTGGAGAGGAGGGCTGCTGATGTTGGAGAGGAGCACATGGTAGAATCTGGTTGGCGCTAGCATGGGAAGCTTGAATTTTATCTTGTTGATAGTGGGGAGCTGTAGGAGGGTTTGAGCAGGGGAATAGGTATGGTGGAAGCCAGTTTTAGAAAGACTATAGTATTCTTTTCTTTTTTCTTTTTTTTTTTTTGCTAGACGTCATCTTGGGTGGGTTGGTTAAAGGCTGTTGGGCCCCAGATTTTTTTTTTTTTTAATTTCTTTATTGGGGAATTAATGTTTTACATTCAACAGTAAATACAATAGTTTGCACATGCATAATATTCCCCAGTTTCCCATATAACAATACAACCCCCACTAGGTCCTCTGTTATCCTTCATGGACCTGTATTCTCCCCACCCACCCACCCCAGAGTCTTTTATTTTGTTGTGATACGCCAATTCCATTTCAGGTTCTACTTGTTTTTTTTTTTTTTTTTTTTTTTCTGATCTTGTTTTTCAACTTCTGCCTGAGAGTGAGATCATCCCATATTCATCCTTCCGTTTCTGACTTATTTCACTTAACATGAACTTTTCAAGGTCCATCCAAGATTGGCTGAAAACAGTAAAGTCACCCATTTTTTACAGCTGAGTAGTATTCCATTGTGTATATAGACCACAGCTTGCTCAGTCACTCATCTGTTGTTGGACACCTGAGTTGCTTCCAGGTTTTGGCTATTACAAAATGTGCTGCCAAGAACATATGTGTACACAGATCTTTTTGGATGGGTGTGTTGGGTTCCTTAGGATATATCCCCAGGAGAGGAATTGCAGGGTCATAGGGTAGGTCCATTTCTAGCCTTCTGAGAATTCTCCAGACTGTTCTCCACAGAGGTTGGACCAATTGACATTCCCACCAGCAGTGTAGGAGGGTTCCTTTGACCCCACACCCTCTCCAGCATTTGCTGCTGTTACCTTTTCTGATGCATGACAGTCTCACAGGAGTGAAGTGGTATCTCATTTTTGTCTTTATTTGCATTTCTCTGACAATCAGAGATTTGGAGCCTTTTTTCATATGTTTCTCGGCCTTCTGGATCTCTTCTGTGGTGAATATTCTGTCCATGTCCTCCCCCCATTTTTGGATGGGGTTATTTGTTGTCTTGATGAGTATGCGGAAAAGAGTTCTGCCAATATTTTCCTCTAAGTATCTGATAGTTTGTGGTCGAACATCCAAGTCCTTGATCCACTTGGAATTTACTTTTGTATTTGGTGAAATACAGTGGTTCAGTTTCATTCTTCTACATGTGTCCACCCATTTTTTTCCAACACCATTTGTTGAAGAGACTCTGCTTTCCCCATTGAATAGTCTGGGCACCTTTGTCAAAGATTAGATGTCCATAGGTGTGGGGGTGGCCCCAGATTTAAAAAAAAATTTTACTAGTGACTTAATATTGATTTAAAAATTATAAGATAACAGGGTTACAGTTTCACACCATTTCCACTACCAGAGTTCTGTGTTCCCATTCCCTCCATTCCCAAAGTCACAGATATGGGTTAACTATTATATATATATTTGCCCATATTTCCTACAGCCCTGCCTTCTGTTCCTTTCTAAGTCACGCATACATCAGTTACTACTTCTGAATGTCCTTCCTTTTTTCATCTTCACTCTCTGATCCTGATGGAATTGGATTTCAGAGCCCTCTAGTCACCTTCCTTTAACACTTGTCCCCTCTAGGAGTATGGGGCAAAATTCTTTAAAACAATTTTTTAAATTATTTTTATTTATTGGATAGAGACAGCCAGAAATTGAGAGGGAAGGAGGTGACAGAGAGGGAGAGAGCACTGCTTCACCACTCACAAAGCTTTCCCCCTGTGGGGTCTAGAACCTGGGTCCTTGCACATTGTAATATGTGCGCTTAACCAGGTACACCACCACCCGGCCCCTTGGTGCAAAATTCTTTATAGGGTACAGAAAGTGGGAGTTCTAACTTCTGTAATAGCTTCTCCACTGGACATGGGTATTGGGCAGGTTGACGCAAACACTCAGCCTGTTTCTCTCTTTCCCTAGTGGGTAGGTCTCTGGAGAGGTGAGGTTCTGGGACACATTGGTGAGGTCATCTTCCCAGGGAGTTCAGGATGGAATCATAATAGCATCTGCAGGATAAAATTGTTTAATAAACAAGAACCAAAAAGTTAGGACTAAAGCAGATGAGAATAGGATCTTAGTGTGGAAAGAAGCTAGAAAGTCTATGTTAGGGATGACCCTAGAAGCTCAGGACTTTAGTAATTTTTGCTTGAGCTTGATAGCTAACATGGACTAAAAATATTGTCTGGGAAGATATAGTCAGAGATGAGAATAAGACTGTAAAGCTGGATTAGGGTAGAAAGTAGCTCTTAAATTGAAGAAAATATATAAATACAATGAACTGTGTACCACATTGATCTGAGCCAGGGCCCATATATATTCATATTTAGCACAGGAGCCTGTGTAACCTCTGAGTCCCTGTCAGTCTGAACTTGCAGTCCGTGGTCACAGCTGGGAACAATCTAGGCTACACTCATTTCAGGACCAGTCTTCCTTGAGTAGCAGGATAAGATGACCCAGCCTCCCTTCGGACATTGGGGCCACACCCACCATTGCTACTTTATAGTGAGGACAAAGCCCTAGAGAGTCTCACAAGATGGGTTATGATGATGTTTTTGATGGAAGTGACCAGTGATGGTGGAGAGAGGGATCTATGGGTCCTAGATCTTAAAATATGCAAATTATATTTTGGAGAGATGATACCTTGATAATCAGTGGTGCCTTCCTGTCATTTTATATAGCACATGCATTATTGCTTCCATTACATTAAACAAACACACACATATACATATGTGTGTTTCCATGTTCCCTGGGGATTTGGATCTTTATTTTATTGTTCTTTTGTTGGGTGATCTTATCCAACATTGCTGGTTTCATTACTTATTTATTTAAATTAAAAAAATATTTACTTATTCCCTTTTGTTGTCCTTGTTGTTTTATTGTTGTAGTTATTATTGTTGTTGTTATTGATGTCATCGTTATTGGATAGGACAGAGAGAAATGGAGAGGGGAGGAGAAGACAGAGGGGGAGAGAAAAAGAGAGGTGAAGTGACTCCCCTGCAGGTGGGGAGCTGGGGGCTTGAACCAGGATCCTTATGCCGATCCTTGTGCTTTGTGCCACCTGCGCGTAACCCACTACGCTACCACCCAACTCCCTATTTATTTATTTTTATTCAGGGTTATTGCTACATGGCTCTCTCATTCTGGAAGCCATTTCTCTGTTTCTTTTTTTAAAAGTGTGTGTGTTTTAATTAATTTATTAAATTATAATTAAGACAGAGAGAAATAGGGAAGGGGAAGAGAGGGAGAGAGAAAGAGAGACACTTGCAGCACTATTCATTAAGATTTCCCCCCCTTGGGAGTTGGGCGGTAGCACAGCAGGTTAAGTGCTTTCTCTCCCCCTCTCTGTCTTCCCCTCCTCTCTCCATTTCTCTCTGTCCTATCCAACAACAATGACATCAATAACAACAACAATAATAACTACAACAAAACAACAAGGGCAACAAAAGGAATAAATTAATTAAAAAAAAAGACCCCCCCCTTTGGGAGTGGGGTGGTAGCTCAGCAGGTTAAGTGCAAGTGGCGCAAAGCACAAGGACCAGCGTAAGGATCCAGGTTTGAGCCCCCTGGCTCCCCACCTACAGGGGATTCGCTTCACAAGCAGTAAAGCAGGTCTGCAGGTGTCTGTCTTTCTTTCCTCCTCTCTGTCTTCCCCTCCTCTCTCCATTTCTCTCTGTCCTATCCAACAACATCAATAACAACAATAATAACTACAACAATAAAACAAGGCAACAAAAGGGAATAAATGAATAAGTTAAAAAAAGATCCCCCCTTAAGCTTCACAAGTGGTGAAGTAGTGCTGCAGGTGTCTCTCTGTCTCTCTCTCCCATCCTCTCAATTTTTCTCTGTCTCTATCCAATAAATAAAGATAATAATAAAAGTTAAAAAAGGAATGATATTTGTCAATATTTTTTTAAAAAAAGACTCCCCCCTGTGGTTGGGGGTTGGGGACTTGAACTTGGATCCTCATGCATGGTTAATTTGTGTGCTTTACCAAGTGCACCACCACTGGGCCCTGCTGTTATGTGTATTCTCGATATCTCTTTCTTTCTCTCTTTCCCTCTCTCCCTCTCTCCATTCCTCCCTCCCCTCCCTCTCTTCCTATCTCCCTGTCTTTGATAGAAATGAGAGACAGAGAGATGGAAAGGGAGCAAGAGTGAGAAAAGAGAGGCAAAGGAAGGAGAAACACTTGCAGCTCTGCTTTACCACCTTTGAAGTTGCCTCCCTGCAGGTGGGCACAAGGGCTTGAACCCAGTTCTTCATGCACAGTATTGGGTGCTCTCTATGGGGTAAACCACATCCTGGCCCCACTGTGCTGGTTCTAATTGCCACATGAACAAGGATGAGTGACTTCTGGTTGTTCAAATCCTTGATTATATATAATCTAGAGGGACACGAAGCCTGCACAATATATATCTATATATTTGATGACTTAGAGGGCAAAGGACCTAGCAACGGCAACAAAGTCAGCTTTAGAACTCAGGCCCAAGTGCTTCTCCAGTGCTCTTTTGCTACTCTACTGAATGGAAGCAGAGGTGTCTGGACGGTTGATCCAGTTTTCAAGGCAGAGGGTGATAGAAGTCTTGGCCAAGACAGGGCAAGGTGAAGACCATTTGGGAGACCATGTAGATGCTCTCATTTCTCTCTCTCTGGGTGGGGGCTGAGACATAGGGCTCATTGGAAACTGCACATGAGTGCATCTCTCTTTCCTGGGTCCTGCAGCATCCTTCTGGGCCTGGTTTCTATGGCAACAGGCTCCCAGCAGGCAGCCTGCCAGCTGGAGGGAAGCAGGCAGGCGAGGCAGGCTGGGAGTGAAGGCCTGGGTAGCAAAAGGAAGGCTGAAGTTGTGGGGGCTGAAGGCATCTACTGAGGAGCCCAATGGACCCCTGGAGTTGCCTCCCCAAAACCTCTCTCTCAGTTACATGGGGATATAGGTAGATAGTTTAGACCATATGGACCTTTTAAATAGTGATCCTTGAATTTTCAGACTTCCCCCTTTCCCCAGCCCTCTGTGTCCCACTCACTCCTTCAAGTTTATCTGGCTCCAGTGAACATTGACTTCCTCATAGAAAAGAGTCCACATGGGTGGGTGGAGGGAGGGGGGCAGAGTACAGGTCCTGGAAAAGGATGACAGAAGACCTAGTGGGGGGTTGTATTATTATGTGGAAAATTGAGAAATGTTATGCATATACAAACTATTGTATTTATTGTCGAATGTAAAAGATTAATCCCCCAATAAAGGAAAAAAAAAGAAAAAGTAATAAAAAACAAAAACCAAACAAATAAAAGAGCCTACAGTTGGCAAAAAACTCTAGTGGTGGGAATGGTGGGGAATTTTACCTCTGTCATTTTATAATTTTGTAATCACTATTAAATCACTAATAAAAATAATGATATATAAAATAAAAAAAGAAAACACCCTCCCCCTCCCTATCCCATCCCATCCCATCCCATCCCACCCCACCCCACCCCACCCCACCCCACCCCACCCCACCCCACCCCACCCCACCCCACCCCACCCCATCCCATCCCATCCCATCCCATCCCATCCCTTCAGAAAAAGAAAAGAGCTCCCACTCTGAACTCTGGATAGGGGAGATGAACAAGGCCAATTGAATTCCTGTTTTGCATAGGATTTGCATATTATGAATTCAAAGACAAATTCCCCAGCCCCATGTCATTCCTGCCGACAACTTAATTCAACTCCATTGGTACTGGCTGACTTATGTCTGACCAGGCTCTGGGCTGAGCTATGGGTGTCCCTAGAGAAGAAGTCCTCCCAGATACAGGCCTGTTTCCTCTGTGCCCAGCTGCTTTAAGGCATTTCTTCTGGATGTTCTAGCAGCTGGTGCAGTGGGAAGTGCTTAGGCTGCTGAGCTGGCAGCCTTGAGTCCAAATCTCGGCTTTGCTTTTTGGTAATTGGGTGTCCATGGGCCTCCCTGGGCCTTAAATTATTCATTTTTGTAAGCCTGAGGACATACTGGTGCAGCTGGTACAAACTAGCGAAGACAAACCATTTGTTAAAAAAATAATTTTAAAAAATAAATAAAGGCTAGTAGAGTTCTGTATTCATTGCCTAAGAGATAGCATTCTGTCTCTTCCCTGGCCCCTCTGGTCTGCCCCACAATCCAGCTTCTGCAAGGGCTGCTGACGTGTTGCCTCTGTCTATCTCAGTTACTGTGTGCCAGCATCTCTTCTGCCCATGGGGTACAGGTGCTTCATATGTAGAGTATCACCCTGTCAAGAGGCAGAACAACAGTGTATTATACATACCCGTGGCAAGGACTTATTTAAGGGTCACAGATTATTAATGTCCTCTTTTGGTAGGTCATTTTATTTCTTTTTTTATATATAAATCTCCATTTATTTCTAATAATTATTTATTTTATAGGACAGAGAGAAATCAAGGGGCAGTGATAGAGAGTGAGAAAGAGATAACTGCAGCACTGCTTCACTGTCTGTGAAAGCTTAGCCCCTGCATGTGGGAACTTGGGGCTTAAACCTGGGTCTTTGTACATGGTCAGTGTATGTGCTCAACTAGGTACACCACTGCCTGGTCCTGCTTTGTACGTTTACTTCCTCATTTCTTTTTCTTTTAGCCTGGGGTGGGCTTTAGGACTAGCATGAGTAGGGTAGGGGAGATGACAGCTTCTTCTCTCAACAGATGGGCAAGGTTCAAGCGCTCCAACAGTGTGACGGCAGGTGTGCAGGCAGACCTGGAGCTGGAGGGCCTGGCCGGCCTGGCCACAGTAGCCACAGAAGACAAGGCCTTGCAGTTTGGACGCTCCTTCCAGAGGCATGCCTCTGAGCCCCAGCCTGGGCCCCGGGCTCCCACCTACTCAGTCTTCCGCACGGTCCACACACAGGGCCAGTGGGCCTACCGCGAGGGCTACCCACTGCCGTATGAGCCGCCGGCCAGCGATGGGTCATCTGGCCCTGCCCCTGCCCCCACCCCTGGCCCCGGGTCCGGCCGCCGTGACTCCTGGATAGAGCGTGGCTCACGTAGCCTCCCTGACTCAGGCCGCACGTCTCCCTGCCCACGGGATGGCGAGTGGTTCATCAAGATGCTGAGGGCAGAGGTGGAGAAGCTGGAGCACTGGTGCCAGCAGATGGAGCACGAGGCGGAGGACTATGAGCTGCCTGAAGAGAGTAAGTGAGGGGCCAGCACAGTGGTTTGCCATGTGGTGGGGTCCACTTGGTGAGCCCTTTGGTCAGGCAAGGGTGTGTTTGGTTCCTTAGCACTTGAACTAGGTGGGTCCCTGTTGGCTGCAGGGCAGGTTGGAAGCTCTTGGAAGGAATCAGGGAACAGTTTTCAAGACCAGGCTACAATGGGAGAAGGGATAAGGGCTGGGTCTTAAGGAGACGGATGCCACTCCAAGTCATCAGTTCCATGGTCCAAAGACTTAAGAGTCTTTGTTCCTGTCTCCACTGGTGTGGGGCTCTCTGTGGGGGACGGGACCAGGATGTTCAAGGCAGAGAGCCACAGGCCATGCAAAATGACAGATTATGTTGGAGGCCTTGGTGACGAGACTCAGGAAGACATAACTCTGGCCCCAGGAAGGGCTTGATGACCTTTTTTTTGCTACAATTCCAGTCTGGAAGGACATAATCTTTATTTAGGATTCCGCAAGCCGATGGAACAGTGAGTAGGAAGACCAAAGCCAAGAGTCAGCCTTGTGAAATTATTTAGTGACTTTTTTTTTTTTTGTCTCTAGGGTTTCATTGCTCTGGGTCAACTTTTTCAGATAGAAACAGTGACATAGAGACAGAGGGAGAAAGTGAAAATCACCATAGCACTGAAACTTCATCCAGTATGTGGGGAGGCCAGGTTTTGAACCTGAGTTGTGTGCCTAACAAAGCAAGCACATTATCTGGGGGAACTATCTTGCTGGTCCTACTTAGCAATTCTTAAGGAGTCAAGAAGAGGTACACTGCTGGGTGACAAAATTACTAGTGGGTGGTCATCAAGCCAGCATCTGGCTAAGGCTCTAAGGCTAGCTTGGGGTTGTTTTCTATCTCTTCTTTGATACAGGAGGGAAGAAGGACACAGGATGTTAAGTGGTCAAGAAATGTAGGTTGTATGAAGGAGGAAACACCAGTGTCTGCAGATACAGTATTCTTGGTGAAGTGGGATAGGAGTGCTTGGTAAGAGCCAGAGAGGGGAGTTGGATAGGAGCTGGAGGAGATGGATAGAAAAGACCTCTTAAAGGAGGGCTCAGAGTCAGAGGAGACTTCCTGGAAGCAGGAGAAAGAGAGGCACCAGTTCCCTGCCTGAGTTGGCTCTGTTCTCTAGTCCTAGAGAAGATCCGAAGTGCTGTGGGCAGCACACAACTTCTCCTGTCCCAGAAAGTTCAGCAGTTCTTCCGGCTGTGTCAGCAAAGCATGGTGAGCACCCATGGGCCCAGAACCTACCAGGTGTGTACACCTGCTAGGTGACCCGGGAGTGTGTGTCTGCCTGGAGGTGAGCCCAGGTGTTTGTGCCCCAAACAGGAGAGGCCTGGACTCTTGTCTCACTGACTTCCCTTCCCTACTCCATTCTGGGAGCTGAGATTCCTGTCTATGAGGGTGGGTGGAACTTTATCTGGTCCTGGGGGATGGGAGGGTGGGTTCAGACCTCCTAACTGGTTGCTTCTCTGCTGTCTCTCTCCTGTAGGACCCCACTGCGTTCCCTGTGCCCACCTTCCAGGACCTGGCGGGTTTCTGGGACCTCCTGCAGCTCTCTATTGAGGATGTGACCCTCAAGTTCCTGGAGCTACAGCAACTTAAGGCCAACAGCTGGAAACTCCTGGAGCCTAAGGTACGGTGAGGGCCCTTAAAGTCAGCAGACCCTGAGAAATGCCTTAGGCAGGAAGGTTCAGGGGGTACAGAAGAGACCCATGGGCAACAAAGAATTCCTGATTGGGCAGCAGTGACCATTTTGTTCTGAAATGACCACGGTTTTGGTCACTGTCACCTCCTGACAACACTGTGCCCATCAGTCCTTGAGCTACCAGGACAAGGTAATGGTCACTTTCCACCAATATGTGGGAGCAGCACTAGAGACCCCAGAAGTCCAGACTGGCTTCATCTTGGAGCTCAGTGCTGAGGACCCTCAGCCCTCGTCTCATTAGATCTTGACCTGTGATGGGATATAGAAGCCATGGCTTTGCTGGGAGCTGGGGAGCTGCCCTACTTTCCACCTGGGGTGAAGAAAATGAGCTTACTTTGTCTAGATCAGTTCCACTAGGGGGCGCTCGAACCAATCATCTTCTTGAAAAAAAAAGTTTTCCCCCCAACTCCCCACCTGTCTGTCAATTCATAGGCAGTGAAGCAAGTCTGCAGGTGTCTGTCTTTCTCTCCCTTCTCTGTCTTCCCCTCCTCTCTCCATTTCTCTCTGTCCTATCTAACAACGACAACAATAATAACTACAACAATAAAAACAACAAGGGCAACAAAAGAGGAAGTAAATAAAATTTTTTAAAAATTAAAAAAAAAAGTTTCGACCTTGTTACAAGCATACATGGACATCAGGTGCCAGTGTATGCTAAACGGATTCCAAGAGTGTTCCCCTGCCTAAACTGCACGGTTTTAAAGACTCAGGGCGGGGCTGGAGAGACCGTATAATGGGAGACTCATGCCAGAGGCTCTGAGGTCTCAAAGTTCAACCCTCCCCTCCCCCCTTGAGCCAGAGCTGAGCAGTGCTCTGGTGGAAAACAGGAAAAGGGAGAGGAGGGAGCGGGTGGTGGCTCACCTGGTTGAGTGCACATGTTACAATGCGCAAGGACCCGGATTGGAGTCCCCGGTCCACCCACAAAAGAGCCTTGTGAGTAGCGAAGCAGCGCTGCAGATGTCGCCTTTCCTCTATCTCACTCTCTCTCCCTTCCCTCTAGATTTCTGTCTCTATCCAATGAATATAATTTAAGAAATTAAAAAAAAAAAAAAGATACCGCACCAAAGTGAAAGACTCTGGGGTGGGTGGGTGCGGAGAATACAGGTCCAAGAAGGATGACAGAGGACCTAGTGGGGGTTGTATTGTTAAATGGGAAACTGGGGAATGTTATGCATGTACAAACTATTGTATTTACTGTTGAATGTAAAACATTAATTCCCCAATAAAGAAATAAAAAAAAGTAGGAAAGGGGCCCCGGTGGTGGCACACCTGGTAGAGTGCTTGGGTTACAGTGTCCAACGACCTGAGTTGAAGCCCCAGGTCCCCACCTGCAGGGGGAACGGTTCACAAGCAGTGAAGTAGTGCTGCAGCTCTCTCTCCTTTGCCCTCTCTCATCTCCCCCTTTCCTCTTGATTTGTCTCCATCCAAAGAAATCAGAAAATAAAGTATTTTAAGAAAAAAAAAAAGAATGCCAGAGTCTAAAAAAGAAAATAGGAAAAAATAGTCAAGGTTCTGGGCCGAGGTGGGGGCTGCTCGTGGTGCAGGCGGGCGGGGTCTCCGCCGCTAACCCGCCCTCGTCTCCCTGCAGGAGGAGAAGAAGGTCCCTCCGCCGATACCAAAGAAGCCGCCGCGCGGCCGGGGCGTGCCGGTCAAGGAGCGCTCGCTGGACTCGGTGGACCGGCAGCGGCAGGAAGCGCGCAAGCGCCTCCTGGCGGCCAAGCGCGCAGCCTCCTTCCGCCACAGCTCGGCCACCGAGAGCGCCGACAGCATCGAGATCTACATCCCCGAGGCCCAGACCAGGCTGTGACCCGCCCAGCCCGCCCAGCCCGGGGCCGGGCCGGGGTTTTCTACCCGTACTGTACACCCAGCGTCGAGGTCACTGTGAACGCGGGCCGCCCCGCGCCCGCCCCGCCGGCTCCGGCCCCGCGCGCCCTGGCTCCACCTGCCCGCCACTCTCGGGGGTTTTTTACCTTCCCGACCCCACGCGAAGGCGCCCGGGCCGGGCTGGGGGCCGTGCCTCTCTGCCCGGGCCCCCAGCCCCACACCCCACCCCCGGCCCCGTCCCTCCAGCCCCATGCTTCGTCCCCACCTCCTCCCTTCCCCTGGGCACCATCTCTGCCATTACTTCCCCCACCACGGGCCAGGCCGGGCCGGGTCCCCCATCTGGGCTCTGCGTCCCCCCCACCCCGCGGGGCTGGGCTTCGTGGGGATCAAGCTTCGTGGCTTTTTATGAAGAATCCCGAACCCCCGCCTAGGAGCCCGCCCCCTCCCGGGCTCCGTCCTCCGCTCGCCCACCGGGCCCAGGGACCGCAGTGGCTGGACCAACCCAGGACCAGGGCGCCTGGGCCTCTCCCCTGGCCGGGCTGCTGGGGAGGGGAGGTCGGGGCTTCCCTTCACCACACCTGTGGCTGTTCCCACGTCCCCTTGAGTATCCCAGGAAAAATAAAACGGCAGAACTGCACTCGAGCCAACTGCTCTCTCCTGGGCAAGGCACCTCTGCTGTGGGGCACGGGGTGGAGGGGGTTGAGGCCAGCGGCCCACACTCGCTCCAGGGAGCGCCACCTTTGCGCCCCATTAATGGGGAGTCAGGCCCTGGGGCCACAGGAGCCCCTGAGCCCCCTGGAGGGGCCCCAGTAGGTGAAGAGGAGAGGGTTGCAACAACCTTATCTCCCCTGCTAGTTCAGTCTGTTTTCCTTTCTGCCTCCCTCTCTACCCAGGGCCCTCCCAGGGGGTAAGCCCAGAGGCTTTAATAAACAGGGAGTGCGGTTATTCTTAGATGTCGACAAATACTGGTTTTCCTTCCCATAAGGACACAGTTCCCACTGATCCGCAACAGAAAAACGGTTCCATTTAGTGTGTGCATGGTGTCTGTGTTGCCTTAGTGCCTGCTGCCTAAAGGTGGGCACTTCGGTGTGCATGAGAGGACAGTGAGAGGGAGGGGAACAAAACATTCTTAGATGGCCAGCCCAACTCATATTGAGGGGATGCTTCCTGAAGGTGAGGAAAAGGGTGAAGGTCTTACATGAATGTGGCTCATCTTTCAAACAGATGAGAGAGGGGCTGGATGGTGGTGCACCAGGCAGAGCATATGTGTTACAATGTGCAAGGCCCTGGATTCAAGCCCCTGTTCTCCACCTGCAGGGGGAAGCTTCATGAGCTATGAAGCAGTGCTGCAGATGTCTTTGTTTCCCTCTCCCTCTCTGTCTTCTCTTTCAAGTTCTCTTTGTCTCTTAATAAATAAATACATTAAAAAAAAAAAAAAGACAGATGAGAGAGCCCAGGAGACATTAAGTGGTCTTTTCAGAGTCACAGGGCTAAGTGTGGTGGATCCAGGTCTGAAATGTCAAACTGTGGGTTTTTAGTTCTACAGATTTCTGAGCTGGGAAAAAGTCTGATGGTAGATGGTAGAGCTTTCAGGTCCTGAGGCACAGGATGGGGTGGGGAATCACAGGAATTAGCTGCTCTTGTGGACTACACTGAACTAGGCATTGATTCAACAGACTTTTGTCAAGAACCACTGTTGTCACTGTCCAGCACTGGATAGAGAGCCCTAAACAAGTGTACTTTCTACCTTACGGAGCTTGTGGGAAAGACAGGCAAGTAAATAATCAGTTCAAGTACAAGGGTGAGTGCTACAGGGATGACTAGGTATTAGCTACTTACGTAGGGTTGACTGAGAACATTCCAACATTAGAGAACATCGGTGCAAGGAGGGGAAAGTCAGCATAAGATATCATGTATGATTCTATCATAAGGAATTTGCAGTCAGTTTGAGGAAGCTGGGTTTGGGGCCTGAGTGTTGTGGAGAGCCTTGCAACGGTATGACTAGGAGAGTATCATAAACATGTTTTTCAGACCAGTTAAGGAAATCTACTTAAAAAGCAAGGGCATACACGTGCTCTTCTTCCTCCACCCCTTTGACCACTGGAAAATAGAGAAGATTCCCATGTGATCTAAAGTTTCAAAAGTAAATCAGTTTGCAGTTGATCCTAACATTCCTGGGCCCTGTCTATGACTTCATGAGTAGGCTTTGCTTTTGGATGAGTTTCTTTTACCAAGTATTTGAGGTGATTCTGATATGCAGCCAGGCTTGAGAACACTGAGGCTGGATGACTGTCCAAGAGTTTGCACAGGAAATACTCCCTTACCTATTTCCCTAGACTTGCCAAGTGTGGCCTCCATAGTCGGTCTGGGAACAATGCAAAGATGGAGACATCTTGAAGATATCACTGGGGCTTATTTGCTTAATGAATAAGTAATGCCATAAATGGACACAGGACATTGCAGGAGGAGGAATAAATCTGGGGACTACTAAATATATCAAGGGGGCATGGGAGAGAGCATAGTGGTTATGCAAAAAAGCTTTCATGCCTGAGGCTCCACAGTCCCAGGTTCAATCTACCACACATCTTAAACTAGAGCTGAGTAGTACTCTAGTCTCTATCTTTCTCTCTTGGTATTACATAAATAAAACACACACATATATATATATACATATAATAAACATATCAAGGAATACTTATTGAGTACTTAGCTGGTGCCAAGTACAAGCCCTTTATATGGTTAAGTGGCTCTGTATCTGGAGCAACTCTAGAGGATAGGTACTGCTGCTATTCTTTTTTCTTATTTGAGAGGGAAAGAGAAGGGGGGGGAGATAGAGGAGAGACACCACAGCAATGCTTCACCATCCATAGAGTTCCCCCCACCCTCATGTCATCATCTATGCTATTCCTAGGTGGTGATGGGGCTCAAATCCAGGACCACATTCATGGTAAGATGTATGCTGTACTGGGCCTCATGCATACACAATATCACTGAGCCACTTAGCTGAATTTTTAATCTTTATTTTTGAGAGAGGCAGACAGACAGAGACACCAAATACTACCCTACCATCTATGGAGTTCCATTGGTGCTGTCCATGGTGCTAACATGTACCAGAAACTCAACCCAGGACCTTGGTATAGTAAGGTGTTCATTTTACTGGCTGAGCCATCTGGCCCGCACCCCACTCCATTCCTTACGATATTTTTCAGAACAAAGTTTCAAGCTGAGCTTAGCAGACACATTCAGGATTTGAACCTATGTCTGATTCTTAAATCTTTGTTCAGGTCTGTCTGACAGTACTGCAAACCACCACTCAGTGCACGGGCAGGTTCCTTTTGGGGGAAACTTAATGATTTCTCCTGGGACTCCTGTGCCACTTGTGCATATTTCTGTCCATCACATTTTTGCACACACTTGACATTTATAGATCTGTCTGCCTGCTTCCTCCTCAAAGGGCTCCTGAGAGTAGGATGGGCCCAGTCATATCGGCATCTCCAATGCCCAAAACATTGAATGCTAGTTAGCTGAAGCAATTCTGTTCTCCTCTGTACATCTCAAGTAGTGAACAAGTCCTGCTACAGGTCTGGTGTTTCTTTTCATACTTCTTTATATAGTTCCTTTCTCTCCATTTGCTCTATTAGAGGTTAGCATTGAACTGGTTGAGATCACCAAGAAGGTATCTAACTTGATGATACAATCTAGGAATTTTCCTATGGAGGTTTCCTTAAAACTTGAAAAATGAACCAGGGCAAGTACAGGTGGGTAAAGGTAGAAGTGGCAACCTGAGCAGATAAAAAAAGTATGATTAAGGACACAGCTGCAAAGCAGTTTGGTTTGCATGAGGCAGTATGCAGATTTTAGTTTATTACTAGAAAGAAATGAGAGAGAACTATGTTTGGCTGAGACTAATGGAAAGGCGGAATGAGATGGGGCATTATGAAGCTAGAACTGTCTTTCTTTTAAGAGACAGACAGGGAGAGACATGAAAGAGACAGATAGACTTTCCTTTTCTTTAGTAATAAAATCGACATTTTTTACAGGGTGCATTGGGAATCCAGGAGAGGGAGTGAGTGAATATTTGTACCTGAGAGGTCAGTTGAGACTTAGGTTTTACTACATTTCAGTTGCAAACTAGGACTAGTATCATTTATTTCTCTTACTGTCTCGCCCAGCATTTTTATCTCATCTAATTTTCACATCATCCTGTAGAACAAGGACCACTGCTTTTTCACATGAGGGAAAGGAGGCTCAGACAGATTCATAATGTTCTCAAGATTACAGAACTAGAAAGCCTAGATGCAGATCTTTTTTTTTAAGCGCTAGATCAGGACTATTCTGCTAAGATGAGCTTCCCGAGGTCAAGAATCACATCTTTTTTGTAATATGTGTGTTCAGGGCTAGGCCTTAGGAAGCACCTACCTAATAAACATCAGCTGAATAGAAGACCAAATAACCTTTAGTTTCTCCCCAGAAAAAGCTCCTGGTGACGTCACTGGTCCTCCTGACCGCCAGGGGGCGCGGAGCTCAACACCGGCCTTCAACAGAACTCCGTGGCAGACACCTAAGCTTCTTCCGGTCTTTTGGCTGGAGGACAGCCAATCCTCGCGCTCCGGGAGGAGTCAGCGCCCAGGGGGCGGGCCCGGGGCCAGGCCCCACTGGCCGCTGGGAGGCCTCGACTTCTTTCCGGGTGGTTGGGCGGAGGGCGGGGGCCGCACGTAGGAGCACGGGCTGCGGCGCAGGTGAGCGCGCGCTGCATGTGGGCCGTTTCCTTTCCCGCAGCGGTTGCCTGGGGGCCGCCGGTTGCCATGGTACCGGCTCCTCCACGATTTCGGAGTTGGGCGAGGAGGGGTTGCCGGCGTCCGCGGAGGCCCTGGCCCCACCTGGCGGCTCTTGCTCTCTCCTCGGGGCCAGGAGGCCGAGCCAGGCCCCTAGCTGACCCTCCGCCCCGGGGCTTCCCGGCCGCGGGCACGTGGGTGAGCGGGCAGGTCTTGAGCGAGCAGGGACGCGGCAGAGGGCGCGGCGGGATGGACTCGTGCTCGGCCCGGGCTCGAGTCTCGGTCACGTTTCCTTCTTCCACCCTCCGCGGCCCGGCGCAGCGTCAGGTTCCCAGGCAACCCCGTGGACCCCTGAGGGACCTTTAGCTCCCTCGGTGCGAGGCGGGAGCCTCCGCGGCCCGGATTTGACTCTGATTTGGATCCCCGGGTTGGAGCTGATGAAGAGCCCGGGGCTGCCAGCAAACTGCGGAGGCTCCCGCTGTGCTCCGGGCACCTAATGGTGGCGGGTGCTGGACGCCTGCTGGGGCTGCGCGGCGGGTGGCTGCAGCGTCCGCTCGCTCGCTCGCTCGCTCACTCATTCACTGGACAAGCTCTTGAGCACCTTTTCGGTGGGGCTTGAAATGGGCTCGGGGAGACCGCCCTCACCGAGCTTAAAGTGTTTCTTCAAGAAGTGCACACCAACAGTCTTAATATATAAAGCTTTTGAATTTTTTAAAAATTATCTTTATTTATTGGCTAGAGAGCCAGAAACCAAGAGGGAAGGGGCGAACCCTGCTTCACCAATCACAACAGTCACAAAGCTCCCCCCCAACCTAGGTCCTTGCACATTGTAACGTGCGCTCAGCCAGATGCCACCACCTGGCCGCCGCCTAGAGGTTGTTTTTTTTTTTTTTTTTTTTAATGTTAAGTCGTAATGAATCGACCTATTTGGAAATGGCTCGGTTGTGAGCGGGGCTGCAGAGGGAAACTTCGTGTCGCGTGTGTGAGAGAAAATAACGGTGGCCCCAGGCTTCATAGGTTCTAAGATGAATCAGCATTCTGAATGGAAAGTTGCTGTTTAGGGAAGGTACTCGAAGAGATCTTAAAAGGTGGGAAAGAAACGAGTACTAGGTTTGAGATTCTCCAGGCCCACCTTTTCTGTAAGACTTCTAAATCTTCTAATTTCACAAATCTCTTATCTTTAAGAGTTTGTAAAAATGGAAATAATTCTAATTCTAAGTAGTGAAGTGCCAGGCTGATGGTGGTGGGGGAGAATCTTGCAGGAAGCTCTTCCCAAGTGTAAGATCTGCACCTTTATCTGGAATGTGTTCTTCCACTAGAGAGAGCCCAGGCTTTGAAGTTGAGGCCTGGCCCCAGAGTCAGTACTCTGTCACTTCTGTTCATTTTGGGCAAGTTAACATAGTGTCCCTGAACCTTTGGGAACTTGGACAAGTTCTAAACCACTAATTTCTGCTGCCCAGGGGTGGTGTGAAAATGAGGGTTAGTGTAGTGTGTGATTTTTCCAGCATACTACCCGGTGCTAAAGCTGGATCCTGAGGACACTCTTAGAGCTGCTGTTTACCCAGATGATGACCCAGGGACTCTTCCAAAGAGAATTTGAGCCATAGAGAGGGAGAGTCATCAGTGAGGTTTTGATTATTCACGTTAGACCAGAATTAGCTGAGTTAGAGAAAGGCAGTGGCAAAAATGGACAGCTCTTGTAGTTGAGACTTTGGGGCGAGCTATTTAACCCGCTGATAGTGATATTCAGGGTGAACATGAGAATTAAAGGAAATAGCATGTGTAAGATGTTTAGTTTAAGCCTGGCACACACAAAGTTCTCAAAAGGACAGAGAAATTGAGAAAGGACTGGGGAGAGGGAGAGAAAGAGACACCTACAGACGCTTCACACACACACACACACACACACACACACACACGCAACGCACTTGTGAAGCTGCCCTCTGCAGGTGGGGAGGGGGATCTTGAACCTGGATCCTTGGCACTTGGTAATATTTGCACTTACCTGGGTGTACCACCGCCCAGCCTCCGGAGAGAGTGTTTTTTGAAAGGTTTTTGAAGTTTATGAATGAGGGGAGAAAAAGAACCACAGTATCACTCTGGTACACATGATGCTGGAGATTGAACTCAGGACCCTAGGAGAGCCTAGTGCCTTGCTCACTGTGCCAGGCCCTGGCTACTGGAGAATTTATTTTTATAAGTGGTTTGCTCAGATTTGCCAAGTATAGGGTGATCTCATTGTTAGAAAAATCAAGTTCAGGGGGCCTGAGTGGTGGTGCACCTGGTTGAATGCATGTATTACAGTGCTCAAGGACCCAAGTTTGAGCCCCCAGTCCCCGTCTGCAGGGGAAAGCTTTACAGGTGGTGGAAACAGGGCTGCTGGTGTCTCTCTGTCTCTCCTTCCCTATCACCTCCTTTCCTCTTGATTTCTGGCTGTCTCTATCCAGTAAATAGAGATTAAAAAAAAAAAAACAGAAAAACCAAGTTCAGATAGGAGAAGTTCATTATCTGTTTTTCTAAAGTCCAAAATGGTTAGTTAATGGATTAGGGTTTTTGCATACTTAAATAAGCTTCTTAACTATTTTATTTTTTAATTCCCCCCCCCCTTTTGTTGCTGTTGTTATTGCTGTCATTGTTGAATAAGACTGAGAGAAATGGAGAGAGGAAAGGAAGACAGAGGGGAAGAGAAAGATAAACACCTGCAGACCTGCTTCGCGAAGCCTGTAGGTTGGGAGCTGGGGGATCCTGATGCCATGCGCTTTCATCTATGTGCGCTTAACTTGCTGCACCACTGCCCGGCTCCCTTAAATAAGCTTCTTACACTTTGTATGTGGTAAAGGATGTATATCACTATCCTAGAGTTAGGACATTCAAGTGGGGTTGTGCATGGTGGGGAAAAGGTAACTGACTGTGCTCATGGAGAAATTCCGTAGAGTAGTAGGTTGAAGTGTTGGAAAATTGGAAGGCAGGGTCAACAATAGGCTTGGGAATTTATTAGGTAAGACAGTTGACAGTCACTTAGGTGGCTCAGCAGTAGAGGGCATGCCTCACGTGTGCAAACGACATCACATAAATTGGAGGGGTGCTTTGCTTCTCTCTCAAAAAACAACAATATTTATTAAGAATATAGTGCATTAAATAGAGATTCTTTTAAAAAATTTATTTATTTATTTATTCCCTTTTGTTGCCCTTGTAGTTTTATTGTTGTAGTTATTATTGTTGTTGTCGTTGTTGGATAGGACAGAGAGAAATGGAGAGAGGGAGGGGAAGACAGAGAAGAGGAGAGAAAGATAGACACCTGCAGACCTGCTTCACCTCTTGTGAAGCGACTCCCCTGCAGGTGGGGAGCCGGGGTTTGAACCGGGATCCTTATGCTGGTCCTTGTGCTTTGCGCCACCTGCGCTTAGCCCGCTGCACTACAGCCCGACTCCCTAAATAGAGATTCTTTCTATCCTAACAATTGAATCTTTCAAAACTTCCTAGATGGTCTCAGGGCTTCAACTATGGTATTAAGCAAGGTGGCCTCTTGCCTTGCTCTGCATGGGGTGAATGCAGAATGTAGATTGTGTCAGGCTTCCTGGTGAGTGGAGAGGTCTGGTGGATTTCTGTATTTGCTGGGCAGGGAGTCCTGCTATCTGCCTAATGCTGCCCTTGCTCTTCTGCAGATGCCATGTGGCCTGTGTTTTGGACCGTGGTGCGAACTTACGCTCCCTATGTCACATTTCCTGTGGCCTTCGTGGTCGGGGCTGTGGGTTACCACTTGGAATGGTTCATCAGAGGACAGGGCCCCCAGCCTGTGGAGGAGGAAAAGAGCATCTCAGAGTGCCGGGAGGACCGCAAGCTGGATGAACTGCTAGGCAAAGACCACACCCAGGTGGTGAGCCTTAAGGACAAGCTAGAATTTGCTCCTAAAGCTGTCCTGAACAGAAACCGCCCAGAGAAGAATTGACGGAGGACACAGGACCCTGTGGGTCCTTCCATGGGCAAGGGCTGGCCTGCCACCATGTCAGCCCACCCTGAACTCACATCTGATTTGCTTTGCTGCTTATTCTGGCCCCTCCTGCACCAGCCAGTCGCACACATCAGCCACTGAGGGGGCTGTGGCGAGGAAGGCCCTTGAGAGTTCTGGCATCAGGAATGCACCCACTGTGTGGTGGTCACAGCTGCTCAGGCTTCTGCTCTTATGGGCACACTTCGAGGGGGAAGATTGAATGCTAGTTCTCTCTGGAGAGGCAATTTGACCTCAACTTGGAGAGGCTGGGATTGGGGTGTTGCTCTTATGAGGGATACCTCTATGTCTTGATGCAGTTTGCACTGGGAAGAATTCAGAACTGCCTGGATCCCTTCATAGTTTCCCCTAAATTTGTACTTATTCTTCCTGACACTCTGCTCTGTCAGATCAGCAATGTATTTCCCCAAGGAAGAAAAGCAATTGTCTGTTGTTGGAAGTCCATGCTGTGTACTTTGGGACAGGTGAACTTGCTTGAAAATAATCACATCTCTCACCCCATCACTGTGTAGTGCAAAACTTGATTAAAGTGGTATCTGAGAACCATATTGATTTAATCTTATCTTCTAGATGGAGTTTGGGGGCTCTCTTCAGAGTTACACAACTACTACAGGTATTTCTGAGTAGAATAATATTTTAAATATTATTATAAAATATTTGTAAGTATTTTACAAGCCTTTAAAGGATTCTGAAAAGCTTTGGTAGCATAACTGCGTTGAGTCCTTAAGGCAGAGGTTCCCAAGAGCCTTTTTCCCATGAGAACAAAAGGCTTGTAAAATCTTTCTAAATTTAGAGTATTGTCTTTCCCCTAAGGGTAAGAGTTTAAACTATTTGCTACCACTGAAGTCGTTACTAGTGAAGTTGGGGGTTGGGAGCGGTGAGAGCAGAGGCCTCAGAACCTGTTGCTGCATGAAGCTGATATTTAACTTTATTGGTGTAATGAGTGGTTGGTGTAGAATTGCTTTTATGAATAATGTTTGTCTTGCTGCTTAGGGTTTGAGACTTGGTGGTGAGTGAAGGTATAATTCCTCAACAGATAGAGATGCTAGTGGAGAAGCAGGGAAGATGTGGAAGCTGGTGGCCAGGAAAGGAAGGAGCAGGCTGCCTGTGGCTTCCCTTCAGCGGCGACTAGGCAAAGTGAGCTGCTGTTTGTCCCTGGGAGTGACTGAAGGAAAAACTTGCCAAGCACAGTTTGCTTACAGGCTCCTGCTGTTGTGCAAGTCTCACTGACGGACCGGTGCTGCCGCCCAGTGGCAGTGCTGAGCTTGACCAAGCCCCTACACTGGTTTTAACTAGGAGCCCCAAGTAGATGCCTCCAGGGGTCAGTCACGTGGCGTACATAAGGCGGCCAGACCCAAACTAGAAACCACAGGACTGCCTACAGGGGGCAGTGGCTCTTGAACCTCTTTCAGTTTGTCCTGGCTGCCAGCGACACCAGGGTTTTTTTTTTTTTTTTTTGTCTCCAGGTTATCGTTGCGGCTAGGTGACTGCACTAGGAATCCACTGCTCCTGGAGGCCATTTCTTTATTTGCATAGGACAGAGAGAAATTGAGAGGGGAGAGGAAGACAGGGAGAGAGAAAAACACCTGTAGACCTGCTTCACCACCTGTGAAGCGACACCCTTGCAGTTGTGGGGGGGTGCACGAACTGGGATCCTTGCGCTTAGTACTATGTGTGCTTAACCTGGTGCCACCGGCCACCCCACCCCACCCCACCCCAGACTTTTCTTTAAGGCTGCAGATTACTTTCCCCTTATCAAGTAGGTGTCCAGCCTATTTTCAGGGACTACTGCATTTATCTGTGTTACTAGTATAACATTGTAAGTGAAACACGAAATATTCCTTCAACCTCAGCTCACCTTGATTTGATCTCCAGGTGCTCCTCCTTGATTCTCTGGTCTGTTTAATGTTCATAATCTCACTTGGTGGCTCTTCTTGAGACTTTTTTTTGTCACCTTTAACCACAGGTTCAACAGATGGAAAGATTTAGGACAATCTCTCCTTGATCTTGACCTTACTTGTACACTCATCTTTCGTGACTTGTTGCAAGAAAACCGAGAGCTGGGTGATTGACATCACTTTTTAAAAAAATGTTTTAATTTAGGATTTTTTTTTTTCTGTCCCAAATGATGCTTGAAATTCGGACTTGTATAGATATTTTGTGTGGAACTCTGTGATTTTTTAAAAAAATATTTATTTTATTTATCTATTCCCTTTTGTTGCCCTTGTTGTTTTATTGTTGTAGTTATTATTGTTGTTGTCGTTGTTGGATAGGACAGAGAGAAATGGAGAGAGGAGGGGAAGACAGAAAGGAGGAGAGAAAGATAGACACCTGCAGACCTGCTTCACCGCCTGTGAAGCGACTCCCCTGCAGGTGGGGAACCGGGGTTCGAACCGGGATCCTTATGCCGGTCCTTGTGCTTTGCGCCACCTGCGCTTAACCCGCTGCGCTACAGCCCGACTCCTGGAACTTTGTGATTTTTTAAAAGAGATTTATTTAATAATGAGAGAAAACCAGGGCATCACTCTGGCACATGGGATGCTGAAGATTGAACTTACTTAGCACCTTATGCTTTAAAGTCCAATGTGATTTTTTATATATATTTATTTATTCCCTTTTGTTGCCCTTGTTGTTTTCTATTGTTGTAGTTATTGTTGTTGTCATTGTTGGATAGGACAGAGAGAAATGGAGAGAGGAGGGGAAAACAGGGAGAGAGAAAGATAGACATCTGCAGACCTGCTTCACCGCTTGCGAAGCGACTCCCTTGCAGGTGGGGAGCCGGAGACTCGAACTGAGATCCTTCCACTGGTCCTTGTGCTTTGAACCACCTACACTTAACCCGCTACCATCTGACTCCCTAAAGTCCAGTGTTTTATCTACTATGCCAGCTCTCAGGTCAAGAATTATTATTTTTAAATATTCACAGTAAATTAAATTTGAAGTATGTTAACAGATCTATGTAGTTAATTTGACCCAGTGGCTGGCAGTTGAAACCTTTCAAACTGTCCCTGTCAATAATTATATATTCTTAGAATATATATATAAAGAATTTGTGGTGAAGTAGATCTGGGATTAGTTTCCCTGGAAACATTTTTGGTTTCCCTGTACACATTCAAAAGTAATGTACTTTTGAACAGCAAGCCTACAGAAATAGAACCATGGTTTTCCCACAGACAGTTTTGTATTTTCAGATATTTTAGAATTACTGGGGAAGCCCTGTCTTTTTAAATCCAAGCAGCCCCCTTCTTCCAGTCTTACTTTGTGCCCCCTTTCAAATAATTTTATTTCTGGGGTATGCCCTTGCTGGATTTCTGCCTCCAGCAAGTCTGTTAATGTTCTCAGCTCGCTTGCTTTCCCACAGGCTGGCTGAGGCTTGCTACTGCGACAGAGCCACCAGGTAATGTTTGTTTTCTTGCCTCTGTTCAGGAGACATTAAGTGGAGCATTTCTGTGCGTGTGGGTAAAGGTAGGTGACAATGGTCGGAAGAACCAGGGCACAGACTGGTTTTCTTCCATGCTGGCTGATTAACCTTGGAGGTATGTGACCCTCTTTTGGACTGACCAAAGAGTCACAGTTCACTGAAACACATCAGCAAGTGTATGTCCTTGCGGCTTTTGGCTTGCACTTCCCCCTACCCGCAATCTCTGCGGCCCATTGGTGGTGGTGGCTTTAGAGCAGGTTATCCTGTCCGAGTTTAGCAGGAATCGCTCCTGCCCTCAGCAGCCCACTGTCTGGTGCTTTTCCACTCTCTCTAGATCCTTTCCTGTGCCTGTTGCTGTGTTAGCACTAGTCAGCTGGGCAGCTGCCAGGACAAGCCTTCACGGGGCCCTTTGACTCTAGTCAACATCCCAGGCCCTGGGCTGGTGGGGCTGCTGGGACGGCAGTGGGCCGAGAGAAACAACTTGGGGCTTAGCCTCACCAGATTCACTTGAGAACTGGGCAGTGAAAATGGAAAAACTTCTGTCAACCCACTTTTCCTTAATCACTTTGGTGTAAGTCAAGTATCTTACCTGCAGAGTTCTTTGAGCCAGGGAAGTGTGATAGAGTAAAAATAAAGCCGCATCTAGTGTCTTGAGTTTTGGATTCTGCCGCAACCACTAGCTACATGACTGTGAACATAGCACTTAGTCTTCCTGAGCCTCATTGTCCTCATCTGTAGAACATGGATAACAATACCGACTTGGCTAGGTTGTTGAGACATTTGTAAAATTTTTAGCAGAGTTCATGGCAACTAGCAGGTTCCCAATAAATGCTAGCTGCTTTAATCTTAGGGTAGAATATACCTACATTTCCTGCAGTTGTTAGTTACATGTATCTTTGTGATTCTAGTGACATTAAGATATTAGTGGGGGTGGTGGGATGGGAGAGATAGCATAATGGTTACAAAAACAGACTCTAATACCTGAGGCCGTGATGTCCCAGGTTCAATCCCACATACCAGCATAAGCCAGAGGTGAGCAGTACTCTGATTAAAAACAAAAACAAAAAAAGTCAGTGGAGGGCTGGATGGGAGAGGGATCCCCACTGGCTTGGTGTTTGAGGGCTTCTTAGGAATCACTAAGGAAGGACTCTTGCATAAGAACCATTCTGGGCTCTTGGTGTGCAGCCTTCCTGGGACGCCCTCCCTAAGGAGTTGGGGTGGTATTGCCTTTCCCGATTCCTTTAAAAATGTTTGTGTGCAGAAATACAGGGGATGGGCTTGAGAGGGAAAAGAAATAATTGTCTTGCCTAGTTAAAAGTATGGACTGTAAAAAATATTTGACAGTTCTCATCTATAATCTTGATTTTTCCTTCTTCTTGTTCTACCTTTAATAAAGTAAATCTTGCTTATCAAAATAAAATATAAACAGAAACAAATAACAGAAAACCCCACCCAAAACCAACCAACTGGACCTGGGCTAAGTGCACACATGAACATGGACCTGGGTTCTCGCCCCCTGTCCCCACCTGTGGTTGGGGTGGGGAGAGCTTCTCTAGTGGTGAAGCAGTGCTGCAGATCTCTCTCTCTCTCTCTCTTTCTCTTCCTCCCTCTGTCTTCCATTCCCACTCAGTTTCTCTATCTTCTGCCAAATATACAAACCAACAAACCTAATTGACCAAATAGCAACTATCCCATCTGGTTGGGGGCTGGGGGGGGGGCGGGGAGTGTAGGCTTCAGATCTGTATTAAGTTTTCTGAATTCCACCTGCAAGGTCAGAGACAAGAAGTAGAGAACAGAGCGCTCCAGAATGCCTGTGAGTGTGCTGGATCGGGAGAGTGGGCAGAGCAAAGAGCCCTGGGTGAGCTGGAATGTGCCCCTTCTCTTCTGGCTTTGGTTTCCATACCTGCAGAGTGGGGATACTAATGTGATTGCTGCTAATAATGTATAGACAGTGAGGAACCTGCTTCAAGAGTCCTTAGAAAACGTGCCAGTCCTAGATACATTTCTTACATGAATGGCCATGGTAATGCCAGTCTGAGTAGTGAAGTAATAAAAGTTATTTTGTTCTTTTCCTGTACAGTGTTGCTTAAAGTGTTTTCTAAATCAAAATCTTTGGGGTAAATCAGTTTAAAAGTAAAGGCAAAGGGGCCAGGCGGTGGCACACCTGGTTGAGTGCATGTGTTACAATGCACAAGGACTTGGGTTCAAGTACCTGGTCTCCACCTTTAGGGGTGAAGGTGACTTCATGAGCAGTGGAACAGGACTACAGGTGTTTCTCCCTAGCCCCTCCCGCTCTGTTCTATCAAATAAAAAATAGCTGCCAAGGTAGTCGTGAGTTTTAGTTGGGTGAGGACTGACACCCCCCCAAGCCCTCTTGGAGTATGGACCAAAATTCTTTTTTTTTTTTCATAGTTGGGCAATTAATGTTTTACATTCAACAGTAAATAAAATAGTTTGTACATGCATAACATTCCCCAGTTTCCCATTTAACAGTACAACCCCCACTATGTCATCTATCATCCTTCATGGTATTCTCCCCACCCACCCACCCCAGAGTCTTTGGTGTGATATGCCAATTACATTTCAGGTTCTACTTGTGTTTTCGTTTCTGATCTTGTTTTTCAACTTCGGCCTGAGAGTAAGATCATCCCATATTCATCCTTCTGTTTCTGACTTATTTCACTTAACATGAATTTTTCAAGGTCCATCCAAGATAGACTGAAAACGGTGAAGTCACCATTTTTTTTACAGCTGAGTAGTATTCCATTGTGTATATATACCACAACTTGCTCAGCCACTCATCTGTTGTTGGACACCTGGGTTGCTTCCAGGTTTTGGCTATTACAAAGTGTGCTGCCAAGAACATATGTGTACATTGATCTTTTTGGATGGATGTGTTGGGTTCCTTAGGATATATCCCCAGGAGAGGAATTGCAGGGTCATAGGTAGATCCATTTCTAGCCTTCTGAGAGTTCTCCAGACTGTTCTCCACAGAGGTTGGACCAATTGACATTCCCACCAGCAGTGTAGGAGGGTTCCTTTGACCCCACACCCTCTCCAGCATTTGCTGCTGTTACCTTTTCTGATGTATGACATTCTCACAGGAGTGAAGTGGTATCTCATTGTTGTCTTGATTTGCATTTCTCTGACAATCAGAGACTTGGAGCATTTTTTCATATGTTTCTCGGCCTTTGGATCTCTTCTGTGGTGAATATTCTGTCCAAGTCCTCCCCCGATTATTTGGATGGGGTTATTTGTTGTCTTGTTGTTGAGTTTGGCAAGCTCTTTATATATGTTGGTTATTAAACTCTTATCTAATGTATGGCATGTAAAGATCTTCTCCCATTCTGTGAGTGTTGTTAAAATTCGGACGGCTCCAGCTGGCCGGGCTAGCTTCACGGCGGGTAACAGAGACGCAGAGACAACGGCTGGGCAGGGAAGCTGTATTTCTTTATTCAGGAACAACGATTCATAAACTAAGACAAACTAATCACCAAACAGAACTCTGCTGTCTCTTTGCGGTGTAGCAAACACTCTCTCTCACTCTGTCCCTCTCCAACTCCAGAACTCTGGAACTCTTCAACTCTCCAACAGTGGGACTCTCTCACTCTCTTTCTGGAACTCAGGAACCCTCTCTTGGGGTTCCTTGGGGCAGGGCCAAGCGGGCCCACGAAATCTAACTGGACTGATCCAATTCTCTTGGCGGGGGAGAACTAGAACCCAATGTAAAGCATACAACATGTGAGGAGTCTCTTGGTTTGGGTAGTGGTTTCTTTTGCTGTGAAGAAGCTTTTTAATTTGATGTAGTCCCATAGGTTTATACTTGCCTTAGTCTTCTTTGTAATTGGATTCGTTTCATTGAAAATGTCTTTAAAATGTATGTGGAAAAGAGTTCTGCCAATATTTTCCTCTAAGTATTTGATAGTTTCTGGTCTAACATCCAAGTCCTTGATCCACTTGGAATTTACTTTTGTATTTGGTGAAATACAGTGATTCAGTTTCATTCTTCTGCATGTTTCAACCCATTGTTTCTAACACCATTTGTTGAAGAGACTCTGCTTTCCCCATTTAATAGTCTGGGCACCTTTGTCAAAGATTAAATGTCCATAGGTATGGGGCCTCATTTCTGGGCTCTCAATTCTATTCCACTGGTCAGTGTGTCTATTCATGTTCCAGTAGCAAGCAGTTTGATGACAATGGCCCTATAATACAGTTTGAGATCTGGGAGTGTGATGCCTCCGGTTCTGTTCTTTTTTCTCAAGATTGTTTTGGCAATTCTAGGTCTTTTCTGGTTCCAGATAAACATTTGTAGCATTTGTTCTATTCTCCTAAAAAATGTGCTTAGGATCTTGATGGGGATAGTATTAAATTTGTAGATGGCTATGGGTAGTATATTCATTTTAATGATGTTTATTCTTCCAACCCATGAACATGGAATATCTTTCCACTTCTTTGTGTCTTTTTCAATTTCTTTGAGTAGTGACTCATAATTTTCAGTATACAAGTCTTTCACTTCTTTAGTTAGGTTTACTCCTAGATATTTTATTGTTTTTGTTGCTAGAGAAAAAGGAATTGATTTCTGGATTTCAATTTCTTCTAACTTAGTGTTTGCATAGAGGAATGCCACTGACTTTTGAATGTTAATTTTGTAGCCTGACACCTTACTGTATTGCCTGATGATTTCCAAAAGCTTCTTGCTGGATTCCATAGGTTTTTCCATGTTTACTATCATGTCATCTGCAAATAAGGAGAGTTTGACTTCTTCTCTTCCAATCTGTATCCCTTTAATTCCTTGCTCCTACCTGATTGCTATGGCAAGAGCTTCCAACACTATGTTGAATAGCAATGGTGATAGTGGGCAGCCCTGTCTAGTACCTGATCTGAGTGGAAATGCTTCCAGTTTTTCACCATGGAGTATGATGTTGGCTGTAGGTTTGCTATATATAGACTCCACTATCTTCAGGAATTTTCCATCTATTCCCATTTTTTGTAGTGTTTTGATCATAAAGGGATATTGTATTTTGTCAAAGGCTTTCTCTGCATCTATTGATATGACCATGTGGTTTTTGGTCTTGCTTTTGTTGATATGGTGGATCACATTGTTTGATTTACGTATATTAAACCAACCTTGCTTGCCTGGTATAAACCCCACTTGGTCATGATGAACAATCTTTTTGATATACTGCTGTATCCGGTTGGCTAGAATTTTCAATATTTTCACATCTATGTTCATCAGAGATATTGGTCTGTAGTTTTCTTTTTTGGTTGTGTCCCTGTCTGCTTTTGGTATCAGGGTGATGTTGGCTTCATAGAAGCTGGCAGGGAGTATTCCAATGTCTTCAAACTTCTGGAAGACTTTTAGAAGTAGAGGTATTAGTTCTTCTTTGAAGGTTTTGTAGAATTCATTTGTAAAACCATCTGGTCCAGGACTTTTATTGTTGGGGAGATTTTTGATAACTGTTTCACTTTCATTAGCTGTGAAGGGCCTGTTCATGTTATCTACTTCCTCTTTAGTTAGTTTTGGAAGTTGGTAGGTATCTAGGAAATCGTCCATTTCTTCCAGGTTCTCTAGCTTGGTGGCATATAGTTGTTCATAGAAGCCTCGAATGATATGTTGAATTTCTGCGGTATCTGTTGTGATATCACCTCTTTCATTTAATATCCAATTTATTTGGGTCTTCTCCATTTTTTGTTTTGTGAGTATGGCTAAAGGTCTGTCGATTTTGTTTACTCTTTCGAAGAACCAACATTTACTTTCATTGATCTTTTGTGTGGTTTTCCTATTCTCAATGTTATTTATTTCTGCCCTAACTTTAGTGATTTCTGTCCTTCTGGTTGCTTTAGGGTTCCTTTCTTGTTTTTCTTCTACGTCTTGAAGATGTGCAATCAGGCTGTTTATTTGTGCCTTTTCTTGTTTCCTAATGTGTGCTTGTATAGCTATGAACTTCCCTCTTAGGACTGCCTTAGCTGTGTCCCAAATATTTTGATAGCTTGTGTCATCATTTTCATTGAACTCTCGAAACATTTTGATTTCTTCCTTGATTTCCTCTTTGACCCAGAAGTTGTTAAGAAGTGTACTGTTGAGCTTCCACATTTTGGGACTGTTACTAATCTTTGTTTGATTGTTAAGTGTTAGTTTAATTCCACTGTGGTCTGAGAAGATGCTTGGGATGATTTCAATGCTCTTGAATTTGCTGATGCTTTCTTTGTGGCCTAACATATGGTCTATCCTTGAGAATGCCCCATGTGGATTTGAATAAAATGTGTATTCCAGTTTCTTGGGATGAATGACTCTGAAAATGTCCAATAGTTCTAGTTTATCTATCTCTTCATTTAGCTCCCTTATGTCTTTATTGATTTCTGCCTGGATGATCTGTCAAGTTGAGAGAGTGGGGTGTTGAAGTCCCCTACTATGATTGTGTTGCTGTTAATATATTGCTGTAGCTCTTTCAGTAGAAGTTTGATGTATTTAGATGGCTTCTCATTGGGTGCATAGATGTTAATAATTGTTAAGTCCTCTTGATTGACTGATCCTCTGAGCATTAAGTAGTGTCCATTCCTATCTTTTTTAATCTTATCTATTTTAAAGTCTATCATGTCAGATATGAGAATAGCTGTTCCTGCCCCTTTTTGTGGGCCATTGGCTTGTATGATAGTTTTCCATCCTTTCACTTTAAGTCTGTGTTTGTCTTGTTGAGTTAGGTGGGTTTCCTGTAGACAGCATATTGTTGGGTTGTGTTTTATGATCCATTTTCCTACTCTGTGTCTTTTAATAGGTGAATTCAGGCCATTGACATTTACTGATATCAAAGATTGAAGATATTTTAACGCCATTCTTGTAGAGTTTTAGAGTGTTTTGATATATGTCCTATTTGTGGTGGTTTGGTTGTTTGTAGGAGACCTTTCAGAACTTCTTTCAGGGCAGGCTTGGTGATGGTTGATTCCTTCAACTGTTGCTTGTCTGAGAAGGTTTTGATACCTCCATCTAGTCTGAATGACAGTCTAGCAGGATATAGAATTCTTGGCTGAAAGCGTTTCTCATTGAGCACTCGATAGATATCTTGCCATTCTCTTCTGGCCTGTAGTGTTTGTATGGAGAAGTCTGCTGCTAATCTTATGGGTTTTTCTTTGTAGATGACTCTTTGTTTTTCTCTTGCAGCCTTCAGGATCCTTTCTTTATCCTTATTCCTTTCCATTCTATGTATGATTTGCCTTGGTGTCTTTAGTTCGGGGTTAATTCTGTTTGGGACCCTCTGGGCTTCTTGAATCTTTATGTCTTTGATGTTGTCTAGACTAGAGAAGTTATCAGCTATTATGGCCTGGAAAATGCTTTCTTCCTCTCCTTCTCTTTTTTCCTCTGGTATGCCAAGAATGCATATATTGTTTCTTTTGAAGTCATCCCATAGGACTCTGCTGTTGTTTTCAGCATCTCTTAATCTCTTTTTGAGATCTCTTACTTCTTTTTTAGTTGTCTCTAATTCATCCTCAATCTTGCTAATTCTGTCTTCAGCCTCATAGATTCTATTCTCTCTGCCCTCTACTGTTTTCTGGAGTTCATCTATTTTGTTGCCCTGCTCTGATACTGTTTTAGCTTGTTCAGCTAGTTGTATTCTTAGCTCAATGATTTCAGCTTTCAGCTCTCTAATAACCATGAGATAATTAGTATTTTCTTCCATATTCTCATTTGTTGTTCCTGCATTTCTGATTATAATTTTTCAAATTCTTTACTCACTCCTGTTATTATTTCCTTAGCTAATGTTTGGATGTTGAACTCGTTATTTTGTGCTTCACCCTCTGGAGGACTTTTAGCTGGACTCTTGTCCTGGTTCGATTCTCCAATATTTTTTCTTGTTGTTTTAAACATTTTATATATTATGTTATGAGTTCCCTTTATCAGTACTTTTCAAATTATTGATCACTATTGCCTGGATTGACTTGTGACTAAGTAAGTTAATTAAAGGATTCTCAGTGTTGGAAGTTAACAGTTTTTTCAATCCCTGAGTTGGAGCTCAGTGATTTAAAAGCCTCTTTTTTTTTTCTTTTTTCTTCCCTGTAGGCTATGGGAGCCTGAGGGCTTTTAAACTATCAATAGGCTTCTTAGGTTAATCACTGACTCCTGACCAAGAGATAAAGCAGGGTGTGGCAGAGATAATCCAGTGGTTATGCAAAGAGACTTTCACAGCCCCTCAGCTATGCCACCGAGGTATAGGTCTTCTCCTGAGTTTCCCGGTTAGATCTCTGTCCCCTGGTGTCCCTCCCTGTCGCTGCTCCAGATTCTGAGGGCAGTAGCAATGGTGACTCAAGAAGTTGCACTTGGTGAGTCTCTGGGGAGTCCTCTCCTCCCATCAGCTGTCCCCTTGTTGGTGGAGCACACTGGAGGTGGTGTCTCAATTGATAAACTGCTGGACTGTTAGCAGTCACTTAATCTCTCCTTAGGCTCCTCTCTCCTCTCTGTCACCAGCCACACGTGTTTGTACTCACTGGTGATTTACTGGGTTCCTGTGGTCATTCTAGTACTGTCTTGTTTCAGTCCCAGGTGGTCTCCTTTGGTATTCCTAGTTGATCTGGGAGAGGAGAGGAAAGGAGAGGAGAGAAAGCGATCTGCTGCTGCTCATAGCTCTGCCTAGACCAAAATTCTTTATGAGGTTCAGAAGGTGGGAGGCCCGGCTTCTGTAATTGCTTCTCCACTGGACATGGGCATTGGCAGGTGGATCTATACCCCCAACCTATTTCTGTCTTTCCCTAGTAGGATAGGGCTCTGGGGAGGTGAAGTCCCGGGGCACATGGTGAGGTCATCTGCCCAGGGAGGTTAGGGTGGAAAAGGGATTAAAAAAAATTTTTTTTTTAATTATCTTTATATGTTGGATAGAAACAGTCAGAAATCAAGAGGGAGAGATAGAGGTGAGAGACAGAGAGACACCTGCAGCAATACTTTACCATTTGCAAAGTTTTCCCCCTTCAGGTGGGGACCAGGGACTCGAACCTGTGTCCTTGTGTGTTGTAATATGTGCGCTCAACCAGGTGCACCACCACCCAGTCTGATTTTTTTTAATCAAGTTTTTCAAGTTCCCCAGTCCCACCCTTGCAACCTGATATCTTTCTTCATAGTCCCTAGCTCCTTGTTTGCTACCTCTACAGTGAGTGATGAGGTTGTTTGGCATAAAGGGGTTTATAATTGCAAATCTTATTTTGGTCTTAGTCATCAACTAGCTTTTTGCTTGAATGGAAATGGGGGGTGTAAAAGGTGGTGGTACACTGGAATTCTCTCTTTTTTCTTTTTGCCACCAGGTTTATTGCTGGTGCTTTGTAACTGAACTAAGAATCCACTGCTCTGATGGCCATTTTTCTTTTCTCTTTTCTAATAGGAACAGAAATAGTGAGAGAGAGAGAGAGAGAGAGAGAGAGAGACTGATAGACTGACAGCACTACTTCACTGCTTGTGGAGCTCCTAGGGGCTTGAACCTGGATCCTTGAGCATAGTAACTTGTGTCATCTACCAGGTTTGACACTAGCCAGCCCCTTGTAATTCCACCTTTGTTTTGACTCCCCCTTGGCACTGTCCCCTCCTGTCTTAAACGTGTTCTTCCAGCTTCAGTCTTGACTTCTTGCTGGACAGTTTTGGCCTCTTTGGTGGCTTGAACTAGCAGCTGTACACTGTGAAGACTTGCAGATGTCGAGATCTTATGGATTTCCTTCTGCATTCCAGTTAAGTCTCCAAAACAACTTACGTTACTTTTTTTTTTAATATTTATTTATGAGAAAGATGGGGGAGAGAGAAAGAACCCGACATCACTCTGGCACATGTGCTGCCGGGGATCGAACTCGGGACCTCTTGCTTGAGAGTTCAAAGCTTTACCATTGCGCCACCTCCCGGGCCACAATTTATGTTACTTCTGTCTAGCTTTCACTCACATTGTGATGGGGGGGAAGTGCTGGTCTGTGTTTGATACTTAACTCTGTAGTCAAATTGTATGATTAGAACAGTTGGTCAAGATCTCTAAGCATCCTCTGTAAATAGAGATAATTCCTGGGAAGATTAGGATTGCCATGGACTCTGTCTTCTCCATCCTGTTTCTCTAGCCATAGTTGACCCTCCCCAGTCCCAGCTACCTCCCCACCCCACCCCACCAGCCAATCCTTGGTGACTTTATCTGGAATCCATCCTCTCCTCTATCTCATTCCCTTGCTGTAGCCCTCATCATTGCCTGCCTCAGCTTTGGGTCTCTTCCTGAAAATTGTTCCCATCTCTACTAGTAGTTTGTTTCTAAATCTTTGAAATCACTGCCTAAACTTAGCCTCCTCTCATCATCAAACTCTTTCATCATCTTGCTTCAGGTTCCCTCCCATCACTCCTCCCTAGGACCTAGTTTTTACCATTTCTTAAGTCCCTAATGTCTGTTCACATCCTGGTGACCAGCGTAAGGATCCTGGTTCGAGCCCCCGGCTCCCCACCTTCAGGGGAGTCACTTCACAGGCGTTGAAGCAGGTCTGCAGGTGTCTGTCTTTCTCTCCCCCCTCTTTCTTCGCCTCCTCTCTCCATTTCTCTCTGTCCTACCCAACAAGAACGACATCAGTAACCACAACAAGGGCAGCAGAAAGGAAAATTAATAAATATTTTTAAAAAAATTTAAAAAAGAGGTCCCTGACTTTGATTTTGGGATGGAGAAGGTACTAGGATTAGATGTGGAGAAGAACCTCTTGGAAAGATAGGGAGCCACCAGCTTAAGGTCTGGTAGCCTTAAACTAGTGGCAGCTGTGTTTTGCTCCAACTTTCTCTTGCCCGAGTCTGGAGAGGAGCGCAACCAAAAGCAGCTGCAGGCCTGCTTGCTTTTCCCAGGGGCTGTGGGGCATGGGCAGAGGGCTGGCTTTCCCCTCTGGGTAGGACCTGGACCAGCATAGCCCATGATGAATTTGACCCTGATGACTCTGTAGTGGGGAACAATGTCCTCAGGAAAGCATTCAGGAAACCCTTCATGTAGCAGCGATCAAAGCTCTGCAGCAGCTCAGCAGGGCAGGTGGGAACACTCCAAGGGACCCAGGGAGCCGCTCATGCTGCCACCAGGTGGGGCTTTCCCTCGGCCAGTCCTGTGGACTGTGGAAACCCTGGAAGGTGTGAGCATGCCAAGGAGCCTGGGGGAACTGCTACTTCTGGCTGACGTGTGGGTGCTTGTGAGGGAGGTGGCAAGCCTTGGAGATGAGACAGGCAGACTTTTGTTTCCTCATCTCATCAAGGAGTGACTGTAAACTTACATGGAGCAACCTTGTCTTTTGTCCCCCATGTCCAAGGAGTTCAAACAGAAGGAAGATGAGCATTTTTACACTCACAAAGAGGATGAGTCCCCTAGCGGGAAGTGGCTCACCCAAGATAACAGGCAATTCTTGGCAGAGCTGGGCTGGTTGCCACCCCATACCCCGCTTCCCTTCCCAGTTTGCATCTTGTCATCACACCGAACGCACCAAGGACTGCTGGCTGGCAGACAGCTGACTTGATGAGGGGAAACACCCGTGAGTGTCTGCAGGCCACGGGGCACAGCCACAGCCCCTCTGCTGGCTGCTCACGTGTTTTCATTCCAGCCGAGGCTGCAGCTCGCTTTTCCTGCCGCCTTCCCGGTTTCATTTTCCCAGTGCACAAAGATAAACCTCTGGAGTAGTTCTGTCTCTTTGATGCTCCCCAAGCTGTTTTCCTCACGTGGTGAAGGCTAGGAGGTCACAGTCTTTCCCACAGATGAATCCTGTGTGTTTGTAATTTGGTCTACTGACAAGGTAGCTTGTTAAGCTGCTATTCTCGATAAGACCGTGTCCTTGGCTGACTCTTAACTCCATCTGCTGTGCACAGGGAGGACTCAGGTCCCAGCTCCCCTTTCACCCTCCAAAAAAATGAGGCTCTGGAGGAGTGAGACTGGGTTTGAATTCCAACACTGTCACTTACTGTTTTTTGCCACCAGGATTATCATTGGGACTCAGTACCTGCAGGGCTCCAATATTACCAGAGGCTGTTTATTTTTCTTTCTTCCCTTTTCTTTGATAAAGGATAAGAGAGGAAGAGGGACAGGGAGGGAGAGAGAGAGAGAGGGAGAAGAGAGACACCTGCAGTATTGCTCCACTACTCAAGTTCTCCCCTGTAGGTGGGGCTGGGGAGTTGAATCCCGGCCCTCTTTTATGGTAATGTGTGTGCTCTGCCATTTTCACCACCACCTGGCCTCAGCACTGCCACTTGTAGCTATCTGGCTTTTGCCAACTTACTTAACTTCTCAGTGTTTTGGTCTTCTTTTCTTTTAAATATTTTCTTTATTTGATAGAGACAGAAATTGAGAGGGAAGGGGGAAGACAGAGGAAGAGACACCTGCCAACACTTGCGAAGCTTTCCCTCTGTACTGAAAACATTTTAAAAAGCTCTTTTTGTGGGGTTTATAAAATTGGCAGATTTATTAAGTTCTTAAAAACTGCAGCAGGGAAATAAAGAAAAGAGAAAAGACCAGCCAGCCATTCAGCATGAGGCATGTGTCCTTAAACACTGCTCACCGGCATTCAGCTTTCACGACTCACGGGTCCCAGGAGAAGCAGCGACGGCAGACCAGGGACCATGGGTAGCAAGTGGGAGAGAGCAAAAAGAGAGCTGCATTTATGCCAGACCTGTCCTCAAACACCTTCAGTCTGTGACATCATCATATGCTGATGGCGTTAGCCTTATGCCAGTCAGACAAGCCTTCCTTTTGCTGACAGTCAATAAAGTGTCACCATGTATTTCCAACACCCCTGCAGGTGGCAACTGGCGGCTTGAACCCCAGTGTGTATTTGGCTCCCTGTGCGTTGTAACTGGTGCTCAACCATGTGCACCACCATCTGGCCCCTCAGTGTTTCAATCTCATGTGCCAGAAAACACGTGGGCTGGGAGACAGCTCACCAGGTAGAGTGCACATTTGGCATGAGTGAGGTCCAGGGAGCACCATGCAAAGCATTAGGGGGGAGCTCCATGAGTGGTGGAGCAGTGCTGTGGTATCTCTCCTACCTGTCTCTTCCTCTTTCTGAAATTAAAAACAAAAACAACAACAACAAAAATAGTTGGGGGGAGTCAGGTGGTAGTGCAGCGGGTTAAGTGCACGTGGCGCAAAGCGCAGGGACCGGCATAAGGATCCCGGTTCAAGCCCCTGGCTCCTCACCTGCAGGGGAGTCGATTCACAGGTGGTGAAACAGGTCTGCAGGTGTCTATCTTTTTCTCCCCTTCTCTGTCTTCCCCTCCTCTCTCCATTTCTCTCTGTCCTATCCAACAATGATGACATCAATAACAACAACAATAACTACAACAATAAAACAAGGGCAACAAAAGGGAATTAAATAAATAAATAAATATTAAAAAAAACACCAAACAGTTGGGAGTCGGGTGGTAGTGCAGCGGGTTAAGCGCACATGGCACAAAGCACAAGGACCAGTGTAAGGATACTGGTTCAAGTCCCTGGCTCCCCACCTGCAGGAAGATCACTTCACCAGTGGTGAAGCAGGTCTGCAGGTGTCTGTCCTTCTCTCTCTGTCTTCCCCTTCTCTCTCCATTTCTCTCTGTCCTATCCAACAACAACGACATCAATAACAACAACAGTAATAACCACAATAATGATAAAAAACAACAAAGAGCAACAAAAGGGGTAAAAAATAGCCTCCAGGAGCAGTGGATTTGTAGTGCAGGCACTGAGCCCCAGCAATAACCCTGGAGGTAAATAAACAAATACCCTGATCTTAAAAAAAAAAAAAGTCAATTGGGAGCAGTGGAATCATCCAGGTATGAGGCCTCAGAGGACAAAATAAACCGAAGAAAACACATGCAACACTTTTGAAATAAATTTACATGTAGTTAGCATTTAGGGAAAGTTTTTTTTTGGGGGGGCTGTTTTTGATTAGTAGATTTTCTACCCTATGCATCAATCTATATTTTAACCCTAGATTCTAGCATGAGCAGAGGAAGTGCTAGAATATAGAGGAAACAGGTGTACTGTAATGCTGTGGTGCAGAGGGCAGAGGAGTGGTGAGCGCATTCTAATCCTCAGCCCCAAGGCCCTAAGGCTATGTGCTTTGCTTCTCTGCCACCTCTACTCCCCAGTCCCTTCAGCACTGCTGCGGGGTCTCTGAGCAGCCTCAGCTTCAGCTGGGTTCCCAATATGCACACAGCCGTGGGTTGGTTGACTCCCTGATTGGCCTGCAGGAAGATGGGGATTCTGGAGACTAGAAGCTTGGTGCTAAGGGGTAGGGCTGAGCTGGGTGTGGGGCTATCTGGTTATTATGGCTTTGGAACCCCAGCTGACTGTGAGCATCAGCTAGGAGTGTGTGAGTAAGTAGACCCTTCACAGGCCTCCTCATGGACCCCCAGACAAGGCTGGGGAGGTGTCTTGGTTTCCAAGAGCTGTTGTAATAAAACCCCACAGACTGGGTGACTTAAACAACAAATGCATTTTCCCCACAGTTATGGAAGCTGGAAGTCCTAGTTCAAGATGCCGGTAGGGTGGGTGTCCTCTGAGACCTCTCCTTGGCTGGTGGATGGGTGGCCCTCTTGTCACCTCTTCACGAGGTTGTCCCTCTGTGAATGTGTGCCCTTGGTGATCCCTGTGTCCACATCTCTTCCTCTTACAAGAATACCAGTCAAGGGAGTCGGGCGGTAGCGCAGCGGTTAAGTGTAGTGGGTTAAGCGCAGGTGGCACAAAGCGCAAGGACTGGCATAAGGATCCCTGTTTGAGCCCCCGGCTCCCCACCTGCAGGGGAGTCACTTCACAGGCGGTGAAGCAGGTTTGCAGGTGTCTCTTTTTCTCTCCCCCTCTCTGTCTTCCCCTCCTCTCTCCATTTCTTTCTGTCCTATCCAATAATGATGACAACAATAATAACTACAACAACAATAAAACAAGGGTAACAAAAGGGAATAAATAAAAAAATAAGAATACCAGTCAAACTGGATTAGGATCCACTTTATTGGCCTTATTTTAACTTCATCATCTTGCCAGAGACTCTGTCTCCAGATACAGAGACATTCCCAGGTACTGGAGGTTAAGTTTCAACACATGACTGGAGTAGGGTATAATAACACAATACCTTGCTGCAATAGACCACCCCTAGTCCAACTTACTGCTGCTGAAGAACTTCTGTAGTGCTCAGAGGTTAACCCCTAAGGAAGGAGGAGGCTGAAATCCAGTTCTTATTTTTCACTTGTGTAAGGTTGCTCCATAATGCTCACCACTCTGGCATTTCTAATCTAGCTTCTGAACAAATTGAACATACTGCAGAAGCAATTATCAGATTGAGATAGAAGGGCCTGAGGTAAAAAAAAAATCAGAAGCATATATAGGGTTTGCTGTCTAACCTGCAGGTATGGGCATAGGATGCAGGGTGTTAAAGGATTACTATTACCTAAAAACATGGGATTAAAAAATAAAAATAACACAATAGACAGACCAGGAGTGTGGACTGGGTTGCCCTCAGAAAGGGGAGTCACAGCAGCCAGAGCAGTGGACAAGGGGATCCCTCTTCCTCAGGCTTCCCTGGCTGCTTGCTGGGTCCTGGAGGGAAGCTGCTGCTGGCTCCTCCTCTTCTCAAGAGGACTTTTGGGAGGGAACTAAACTCAGGAAGGTTCTAAGAGCTGATTATTCCTGTGGTCGGTGAGGTGAAAGAACAGTCAGGAAGGACCCCAGGCACAGGTCCTGTCCTTCCCCAGCTTTATCAGTCCCTGGACGCACCCTTCCTTCTTGCAAGGCGGTAGTTCCAGGCCTGGCCTTGGCCTCAGGGTCTCCCCATTGGGGGACACTGTGTCACCCTTGTTTTTGTTCAGTGCTGTAATTCTCTGTACCCGTCCAGGTAGGAAAGGGTAGAAATAATATCAAGAATTTAAACATCACTTTTATTATTTTTTCCAGATTCACCTATTTGATTGGGTTGGCTAAGGCTGTTAGTCTAGAAAAGATACCACCATCCTTCTTCCTGGGCTAATCTATTTTACTATATATTTCTTTATAAAAGCTGAGCAGCAGGGCAGGAAGATGGCCCAGAAGTTTTCTGGGGCTCAGAACTGTACCCCAACTCCCTGTCCAGTGTCTCCTTTGGGGACAGCAACCAGGGTTGCTTGTGCCCGGAGCTCCCCTTTCCCAGGGGAAGCAGGGGCAACAGGGTGCTTCAGAGCAAAGTGCTTCGTCTCAGGATTGGGACTGGAGGGTAGCCGCCTTTTCTCCTGTGGCCCTCCCAGAATCCTGAAGGGGACAGATCCCAGCAGAGAAGGAAAACCCCTACTCATCCAGCTCCTTCAGGCTAAACTTTGGGCTGGGTGTTTTTGATGTCTCATTTAAGCCACCCAAGATCCCTCAAAGCAGGAATTATTGGACAAAGCTGAGGCTGCCTTAAGTGACTTGGGAGCGAAGCCTGGCTCTGCTGGCTTGACAGCTCTTTCTACCTTCGTGAAGAAAGCAGCCCCTCTGAATTTTCTCCTGTGACAGTGGAGGGTGGAGGGTGGGAAAGTTGGTGAGGGCTTCCTCTTCTAGTACCCCACCCCCCTTCATCTCCAGAGACTTCTTTTGTTCTCCTCAGGTCTGGGACTCCTCACTGGCTGAGCAGAAGCTCTGGGGCCTGCAGTAACTCAGCAGGAATGAATAGGTTGTCTCCTCTTGACTTATGCCTGCTTCCTACACCAGCCTCATACACCACCATGGTCTGAGGCTGATTCAATGCCTGCTTTATTGAAAGTGGGAAAAAAATACACCCCGAGGCTGGCAGGGTGGTTGCAGCCCGTGCCCTTGGAGGGGTAGCTTCTCCACTGTCAGAAACCTGGGAGAGAATTTCAGTATCTGGGATATGGAATAGAGCCCTACAAGGGGCTGTGAGAGTAAGGGCAGGCAAATGGTATCCTCCCTTAACCCGTATACTTGAATCTGTCTCCCAGAGCCAAACTAGGCTCCACTTTTACTACACTATAAGTAGGTATGGCTTTTTTGCCTCTTGTTTGCTGGATGACCCTGGGTCACTGGTCTACCTGTTCTGTGTCCTTATCTTTGAATTACCACCACAGTTACCACTGGGACCCAATGCCCCAATGCCCCAGTGCCTGCACAACACAAGTAATCCACTGATCCTGGCAGCCTTTTTTTTTTTTTCTCTCCCTTCCACACTCCTTTTTTTTTTTTTCTGATAGAGATGGAGAAATTGAGAGGTAAGGGGGTGCTTAGAGATGAAGAATGACACCTGCAGCACTGTTTTACTACTCATGAAGTCTCCCCCCTTCATTGGTGCGGGGAGCTTGAACCGGCAAAGTAATATGTGTTCTCTATAGGTGTTCTTGTCTCTTACATAAAGATTTCCTCCTTACTTGCCAGGTACCCTAAGGGAAAATTCTTAACCTTGTGCCTGCCCCCATCGAGATAATTAACTTCCCACCTGACTCACCTTCTGCTAATTGGGAGGTTATTTTGATCTCTTGGACTAGCACATACTAGGAGGCACAACCCAGGAGACTCTTCCAGATCATTGCTAGAGCCCAAAGAAGGAGACCTCTCTGCTTCCCTGGCTATCTTACTGTGCTTTCTTTTTTTTTTTGAACAGGGAGGAAGTTGAAGGAATTGTGACTATCCACTCTCAGAAGATAAGGTTGAAGGGGTGATGAAATAAGCATTTGTAAGCCGACTGAAGGTTATCACTGCAATGAGTACCAGCTGACACCGGGGAAATGCGTTTAGTAAGGCATACAAGTAGACATGGGAAAGCCTTTCTCAGCAGAAGGGCCTAAGATCCTGGAGTTGGGGGTGGGGTGAGGGACTAAGGAAGGCTGTAGAACCTTTAAAAATAGTCCTGATTTGGCTTATTGTTCTGATTGGGCTTGGGTGGGGTTTGGCTAAGAGGTAGAGAGACTAGTCAGAGACCAGCAGAGAATTCACCCTTGAATCAGCAATCAGTGGGGGTGGTGTTGAAAGTCGGGGTAGTTGTGTTTTGAGAGCTAGCTCACCAGGTATGGTGTGTGCCTTGCCAAGAACTCAGCCCAGACTGAAGCACCATAAGTGAATTACTATGACCTCTCTGTCTCTTAGAGACACACACACACACACACACACACACACACACACACACACACACACACACACAATGAAAGAAAAAAATGGTCCAGTAAAGTTGAACATGTGCAAGGTCCAGTTTTAGAAAGAAAAAAAAATCAGGTTGACCAACCTGGGTAGCTTTAGGAGAGAACTGAATTCTGTGGGGAGTCTGGCGTCTGTGGGGAGTCTGGCATAGGGTGGACAGGGAAACCCTGCCTCAGCCCCTACCCCCAGCTCTGCCTAGCTATATTTTCAGAGACAGCACAGGAAGTGGGCCTTCACAATGTCAGGATACAGGAAGCTATCAGACTATTGAAGGCCACTTCCTGTGAGCTGGTCATTCACATACATTTGTCATCGACTATCAGGCCCTTTGGGTGCTGCCATTGTCTGAAGGGGCTGCAAAAGACTGGGGGCCGCCAGTAGAGCCTCTGGATACAGAATGCTCCATTGTGCTGACCTGGCAGCACCCCATGGGGTGGAGAGGAAAGTGGTGGGTAAGAAGGGGCCTCCTGGCTCTCATTGTCATTGGCTGCACAATGGGACTGGAGCTGGGGGCTGTTTCTGCTCGTGGGAGCCTGAACTTCTGGGAAGAAGGGGTGGCTGAATCAGGAGCCTGGCTTTAGGCACAGTGCCAGGATGAGCTGGGAAGGAGATCAGGTGCTTAACTAGTAACGGTGGGTTTTCCAGATCTTTGCCAAGGGTCAGTGTGATAGAACATGGGCTTAGAGTCAGGCAGATCTAGGCTTCAAGACCACATTTCACGACTATCAACTTGTGGTTGTGGGTAAGTTATTTTACCTCTCTGAGCTTCACTTCTGCTCACTTGTGAAACAAGAATGGTCAAAGCTACCTCATAGGATGGATGATCATTTAGAGAAACTATCACAATTCTTATCTTGGTAGCTGGTACATATTAGATATCTAAGAAATTTTAGTTCCTTCTCCACCCTCATCTCCTTCCCTTCCAGCTCACTTCTGACCCCACTGTCTGACCCTCCAGTGATCAAGTGAATCAGGGAGTAGGAGGAGGGTGGAGAGGTATTTTAGTATCAGCCCAAACAAAGCAAAACTCTGCCTTCCATTTGTGCCAAGAATATCAAATCAGCTGTTAATTATTGGCACTAATGGGTGGCACAGAAGCAGATAATTATTCTCTGGCCATTTGCCTTTAATCTTATGTGTGAATCTGGGTGTGTATGAATTCCAGAAGCCTACTTTAAGCCAAACAGTAAGTGGTAACGGGGCAGACCTAGTGCTGGAAGAGTTGAATTAGAACTCCCTGGAGAAGCCCAGGGCTTTGCTGTGCTCAACTTGAGCCTGTCAGTGCCAGGGAGGACTATTTTCCTGCCCCACTGTGTGATCAAGTGGAAAGCTTTGGTGTCGGGTCCTTAGGTTTAAACCTCACCTCTGGTCCCATTCAACTGTGTAAGCCCAGATATATTATTAGATTTTTTTCTTTGTTTGTTTGTTTGCATCTCGGCCTCTTCATTTTTATCTGAGGATGAAATAAGGTAGTACATATAGGCCCACCCCCCAGATAAGCTTTTCTTTCTTTTCTCTTCTTTCACTTTGTGTCTTTGCCACTTTAGACCTACCCTAAACAGAGAGTCCTTTCTGATCCTTTCTGGCACACAAGGTTAAATGATCATCAAAAGCTTTTACTAGGGGCTGGCTGGTGGCGCATCTGGCTGAGTGCACATATTGCAATGCACAAGGATCCAGGTTCAAGCCCCCAGTCCCTACCTGCAGGAGGAAGCTCCACAAGTGATGAAACAGTGTTGTAGGTATCTCTGTCTCTCTGTCTCCTCCTTCCCTCTCAACTTCTGTCTGTCTCTACCTAAAATAAATAAAATATTTTTATTTCTTTATTGGGGATTAATGTTTTACAGTAGACAGTAAATACAATAGTTTGTACATACATAACATTTCTCAGTTTTCTATGTAACAGTACAACCCCTACTAGATCCTCTACCATCAAGTTCCAGGACCTGAACTCCCTCCCCCACACACCCCAGAGTCTTCTACTTTGGTGCAATACACCAACTCCAATAAAATATTATTTTAAAACAAGATTTTACTGATCCTTATGTGGAAGAGGCAGGGAAGCCATGCCCAATGTAGCTTAAAAATGGACACAGGATGGACACAGGTGAAAATGTCAGACCTTCCCTAGCCGCATTTTCAATATAGACTTGTAGGTATGGTGTTAAGCAGAGGACAAAGAACATTCCCACCATCACAGAACGCTCTGTAAGACACGACCGAACTAGAGGATGTGATGTGCCGTGGAATCTGATAAGCAGAAGAAAAGAAATTAATGGGGAAATAGTGTTAATAGTCAAAGATTTAATGCTCAGATAAATTCATGGAGAGATTTGTTGGTGCGAGCAAAGCAAATTTAAGCCAGTGCTAGCCAAACCTGAGAAATGGCAGATTTGTGTCTCAAAAACCTATTTTAGGGTGGGGAAGATAGCATAGTGGTTATGCATAAAGATTTTCATGCCTGAGGCTTCAAAGTCTCAGGTTCATTTCCCTCATCCTACCGTAAGTCAGAGCTGAGTAGTGGCTGACATAAATGGTTCTGTCATGAAGCTGTCTGTCTACCCGGAAGGGGTATTCTCATAAGGCTATTTCTCCAGCTGGGAGGGGTCTTGTCTTAAGGCTGTTTGTTTGGTTGGAAGGGGTCCTGAGAAATGAGTCACCAGAGCTAGTAGCTTGCAAAAGAACTTCAAGATAGAATCATGAAGCAATACTTTCTGAGGTCTGCATAACAGATTCATCTGTTCTTAGAGACCCATGTCACAGGCTTCTGGTTTTACCTTTCTTCAGTATTGGAAAGAATATCCACAGGTGCAGAGAGCAAGATGGAATCCACAATTCCTATAATTCACTTACAAAAGGATTTGGATGACAGAGAGCACGGCTCCTTATTATCTGAAGTGTCTGTGGGGGTTGAACTCAGTGCATGGTTCTCTTCCTCCATTAGCATAGTTAATCCACAGCACACTTGGACACACACTGAAATGCCAAGATTCTCTGGGACTGGGCTGAGGAAGCTGTCCAGATAGGTCTGGTATTCCAGGGTTGTGGCATCGCCATTCCTTACAGAGGAATGCCCTGACCCTGTGCTCCCTGGCTGCCATGGATGTGTGAACTGTGACTGCCTACATCTGGAGGGAGCCATAGCCACCAGGCCTCTTTATGCCACAGACTGATGCCCTAGATTCTCTTTCTCTCTCATCCTTGGTACAGAAACCATGACCATCTGTGTGGCTTTTCCCAGTGTTGATGACACAGTCTGGTCTGTAGCTCCTACAAAAGACTATCAGTCTCTCCTTACTCGTCATGTTTAGCTGCGGGTGTTGGTCCAGCCACCCTTAGCCTGGCCTGGCCCCTCTGCCTTGGTGGGCTGCTGGGCTCTTGATCATTCAGCAGTCTGGTGAGCATGAGTCTCAGGCATGCCTGGATCTTGGCCATCTGACTCCTGCTGTACTTAAAGTTTATAAGCCCTGCTTTGCTTCTTCACACCCTTGTCTCATTATTTTCTCCCCTCCATTGTCCCCCTGGAAGGACTCTTGTGGGTTTTTATGCTCCTAAGCTGTTGCCTGTGGTCCTGGCTCTGAATATCCATCTCCTGAAATTCCAGTTCTGAAACATGTCTGCTCTGAATGTCAAACTGGTTTAGAGACAGTAGAACTGGACTGAATTTTGCCTTTATTTATTAATGTTGTCTGCTGGGGCTTTGCTCCAGGTCATTCAACTACTCTGGGCAGATTTTTAAAAAACTTTTCATTTTATTTTATTTATTATTGGATAGAGATAGAGAGAAATTGAGAGGGTAGGGGTTGGGTGGTGGTGCAGCTGGTTGAGTGCACATGTTACAATGTGCAAGGACCTGGGTTCAAGCCCCCAGTCCCCACCTGTAGGGGGAAAGCTTGTGAGTGGTGAAGCAGGACTGCAAGTGTCTTTCTCCCTCTCTATCACCCCCTTCCCTCTTGATTTTGGGATCTCTCTATCGAATAAATCAACAAAGATAATGAAAAATATTTTAAAAAGAGAGAGATATAGAGAGGGAGAGAGACTTATAGACACCTGCAGTCCTGCTTCACCACTCATGAAACTTTCCCCCTGCAGGTGTGGACCAGGGGCTTGAACCCAGTTCCTTGAGCATTGTAATGTATGTGCTTAACCAGGTGTGCCACTGTCTGCCTTCCCTCCTTTAAAAAATTTTTTTTGTATTTATTTATTTATTCCCTTTTGTTGCCCTTGTTTTATTGTTGTAGTTATTACTGATGTCGTTGTTGTTGGATAGGACAGAGAGAAATGGAGAGAGAAGGGAAAGACAGAGAGGGGGAGAGAAAGATAGACACCTGCAGACCTGCTTCACTGCCTGTGAAGTGACTCCCCTGCAGGTGGGGAGCCGGGGGCTCGAACTCAGATCCTTCCACTGGTCCTTGAGCTTTGCGCCACATGTGCTTAACCTGCTGTGCTACCGCCCGGCTCCCTTTTAAAATTTTTTTAATTTTAGAGACACAGAGAGAAGAAGAGATAAAAAAGGAGAACGCAATAGGAAAGACACTATTAGCATCATTCCATCACTTATGAAACATCCCTTGACACTTTATGTAGTGCTTCCATGTGTTATTGAGGAACTCAAACCCTGGTCCTTGTGCATGGTAGTATATACTCTACCAGGTAAACCATCTTCCAGTCCCCAGATATAGCCTTTAGAGTAGCTTTCCTCCCTTCCCCAAGACTCAGTCTCAAATCTTTTTTCTGTTAATTTGTGCCAATAGTCAAATCCAACTATGCTGGTCACCTGAGGCCATTGGTGGTGGCTCCTACCAAAGACAGGCACAAAGACAGTCATGACAGAGCTCAGAGGAGCTGGGTAGGTACAAAGTTAACTGTGGGTCTGGAATCTCCCATGAGAGGCCAAGGTGTTTCCAGACTTGGAGATCAGAGTTCTCTTGCTCAGTTTGTTTCATCCTATTGTCTCCCAGCTGGAAGCCCGCACTGGGTGGTCTGACTAAGAGCAAGTATCTATCTTGCTTCTATTGGTCTGAAGTCTTGGGGCCCTTTTCTCCACCCAGTTCCTGGGGTGATTCCCTTCCTTACTAGGACTGAGCAAGTTGTACCCTGCTGGATCTTTCCCTCTCTACCCCGCCCCCCAAAACTGTGGTCAGAGATGGGCTCCTCAGGCATGGAAGGACTCCAAAGGCACTAGCAACTGCCCTACAGTTCATTCCTGCCTCTGTTGGCTGAGGGGTGGGGTTATCCGGGAGGTGTTCCCAGTGAGAAAAAAGTGCCACCATTGTTGGGAGAGATAGTCCAAAGGGCCCCCACCCTGCTGGGCCTTTCTTTTCCCTGGTGCTACTGCTCTTTGTTCTGCTTGTCCTGGGAAGAATGGGAAAGGGCATGTGGGGGCTCATGGGACCTCAGGCAAGTAGCCTAAATCCAACTTTTCAGGCAAAAAGAAAGACCGCAGTAGTTGGTAGAGCATTGTTAGCGACAGTCATGAAATTTGCCAGTATATTCTCTCTTTCTCTCTCTCCCTCTATCCCTCCCTCGCTCTCTCCCTCTTTCCTATGCATCTCTCTCTAAGGTAGAGAGATGGACCTTTCTTTCATGTGGAGGAAAGCAGGGGTGCTGGTGGTTCCTGAACCTGACATATTACAAGTGCAGTCACAGACCAACTTTGACCCTCGAGGACCCCAAAATCCCAGAGACTCAGATATCAGTCCCCTGGCTGGGAAAGAAGTGTTAGATAAAAACAGAGCAACTTCTTCAATGGCCAGTGAATGGGGCTGCAGCTCCTAGAAAGGCAGACAGCTTCTCAGATGGCATTACTGTGCTTCTTGGGCAGGGGTTGCCATGTGGGCATAGCCTTCTTTGCAGTGATTGCTTAGTAGAAAGAAATGCACGGGGGATCGGGCGGTGGTGCAGTGGGTTAAGCGCATGTGGCGCGAAGAGCAGGGACCGGCGTAAGGATCCCGGTTCGAGCCCCCGGCTCCCCACCTGCAGGGGAGTCGCTTCACAGGCGGTGAAGCAGGTCTGCAGGTGTCTATCCTTTTCTCCCCTTCTCTGTCTTCCCCTCCTCTCTCCATTTCTCTCTGTCCTATCCAACAACAAATTGCATCAACAAGGGCAATAATAATAACCACAACGAAGCTACAACAAGGGCAACAAAAGGGGGAAAAAATGGCCTCCAGGAGCGGTGGATTCATGGTGCAGGCACCGAGCCCAGCAATAACCCTGGAGGCGGAAAAAAAAAATGTAAAAAAAAAAAAGAAAGAAAGAAATGCATGGATCTCAAAATTAAGTAATGAGGAACTAGATAATACGAACAGGCCCAGCACAGCTAATGAAATTGAAACAGTTAGCAAAAACCTTCCCAAGAATAAAAGTCCTGGACCAGATGGTTTTACAAATGAATTCTACAAAACCTTAAAAGAAGAACTAATACCTCTACTTTTAAAAGTCTTCCAGAGAATTGAAGAGACTGGAATACTCCCTTCCAGCTTCTATGAAGCCAGCATCACTTTGATACCAAAAGCAGACAGGGACACAACCAAAAAAGAAAACTATAGGCCAATATCTCTGATGAACATAGATGCGAAAATATTGAACAAAATTATAGCCAACTGGATACAGCAGTATATTAAAAAGATTGTTCACCTTGAGAAGAAAGAACAGAACAGGAGGCATCACACTCCAAGATCTCAAATTGTATTATAGGGCCATTGTCATCAAAACTGCTTGGTACTGGAGCATGAATAGACATACTGCCCAGTGGAATAGAACTGAGAGCCCAGAAGTAAGCCCCCACACCTATGGACATCTAATCTTTGACAAAGGTGCCCAGACTATTAAATGGGGAAAGCAGAGTCTCTTCAACAAATGGTGTTGGAAAAAATGGGTGGACACATGCAGAAGAATGAAACTGAACCACTGTATTTCACCAAATACAAAAGTAAATTCCAAGTGGATCAAGGACTTGGATGTTAGACCAGAAACTATCAGATACTTAGAGGAAAATATTGGCAGAACTCTTTTCCGCATACATTTTAAAGACATTTTCAATGAAACGAATCCAATTACAAAGAAGACTAAGGCAAGTATAAACCTATGGGACTACATCAAATTAAAAAGCTTCTGCACAGCTTAAGAAACTACTACCCAAACCAAGAGCCCCCTCACAGAATGGGAGATCTTTACATGCCATACATCAGACAAGAGGCTAATAACCAGAATATATAAAGAGCTTGCCAAACACAACAAGACAATAAATAACCCCATCCAAAAATGGGGGGAGGACATGGACAGAACATTCACCACAGAAGAGATCCAAAAGGCCAAGAAACACATGAAAAAATGTCCCAAGTCTTTGATTGTCAGAGAAATGCAAATAAAGACAACAATGAGATACCACTTCACTCCTGTGAGAATGTCATACATCAGAAAAGGTAACAACAGCAAATGCTGGAGAGGGTGTGGGGTCCAAAGAACCCTCCTACACTGCTGGTAGGAATGTCAATTGGTCCAACCCCTGTGGAGAACAGTCTGGAGAACTCTCAGAAGGCTAGAAATGGATCTACCCTATGACCCTGCAATTCCTCTCCTGGGGATATATCCTAAGGAACCCAACACATCCATCCAAAAAAATCAATGTACACATATGTTCTTGGCAGCACAATTTGTAATAGCCAAAACCTGGAAGCAACCCAGGTGTCCAACAACAGATGAGTGGCTGAGCAAGTTGTGGTATACATACACAATGTAAAAAAAATGGTGACTTCACCGTTTTCAGCTGATCTTGGATGGACCTTGAAAAATTTATGTTAAGTGAAATAAGTCAGAAACAGAAGGATGAATATGGGATGATCTCACTCTCAGGCAGAAGTTGAAAAAACAAGATCAAAAGAGACAACACAAGTAGAACCTGAACTGGAATTGGCATATCGCTCTAAAGTAAAAGACTGTAGGGTTGGGGGGGGGAGAATACAGGTCCAAAAAGGATGACAGAGGATCTAGTGGGGGTTGTATTTTTATATGGAAAACTGGGAAATGTTATGCATGTACAAACTATTGTATTTACTGTTGAATATAAAACATTAATTCCCCAATAAAGAAATAAAAAATAAAAGAAATGCATGGATCTCAGGAATGACACAGAGGGGAGGATGACAGAATTCCTGGGTATGGAGAGGGGGATAGTGGCTGGCTGAGTGCACATTTACTATACACAAGGATCTGGTTTCAAGCCTTTGGTCTCCATCAGCAGGGGGGAAGCCTCTGACTTAGGAAGAGAGTGAGGGGATACTGTGCATATGTACATGTGTGTGTAACTGGGGGCTTATCACGTGTGATTTCACTGTTCCTGTGTTGCCTTTTCATTCAAATAGAAAGGAAACACTGAGAAGAGAAAGAGGGAGAGACACCACAGCCCTGTAGCTTCCTCTGTTGCTATGGAACCTTCCATGTGCTGTCAGGGTTCAAACCTGTGTTGCGGACATGGCAGAAGAGGAGCCCTCCCCAGTGAGCTATCTCCCCATCCTGGAATATACATTTGATGTGTTCTGAAAACCCATGCTTCACCTGGATTGCCCCTACAGCATGCTTCCCTGCCTAGCTAAAGCAAAAGGACAGTCTCCTTCCCATAGGACCCCTGGGCAGCAGGCTTTAGGCAGCCCACAAACAACTGCTCAGTCTCTGCTATAGCGATTTTGAAAGCACACCCATCAAGTAGGAAAATGTGTGTTCCAGATTCAAAGATCCTTCCATGGGCAGGAATGAGAAAAATCTAACTGGGGTGCAGGGTAAAGTAATAAATAGCCTAAAGATAGGATGTGGAGAACGGGCTTAAAGCTAGTCTAAAAACAGCTTTGGAGATGATGGGCACAGGAAGTTGATGAGAAGGGGTGGGAGAATGGGCCAGACTGAAATCAGAGAGGGGTCACTGGTGAAGGGGCTGGAGAGATATGCTCAGTGGAAGAGCTCAGGGCTTGCATGCATAAATTTCCCAGGTACGAATCTCAGCCACATAAAATGACCACCTGACTATATTGTAGTCTTTCTCTAGCTTTCTTTTTCATTAAAAAAAAAAATTATTGTTTTAAAGCCCACAAAGAGGGCAGGAAGATAACATAATAATTGTGCAAAAGACTCTCATGTTCTGAGGTAACCCAGGTTCAGTCTCCAGCTGTCTCCAGCATCATCATAAGCCAGAATTGAGCAGCGCTCTGGTCTGAAACAACAATTAACAAAAACAACCCGTGTGTGTGTGTGTGTGTGTGTGTGTGTGTGTGTGTGTGTGTGTCTGGGATTTCCCTGAAAGGTGATTTTCTCCAGTGAGATGCTCTGGGATTTGGATTCAGGTAAATTGCCCCTTAAACTCTCACCTCGTGTTCCTCAGGAAAGGTCCTCAGAGAAGACTGGCTGGGTCACTTATCCACTCAGACCCCAGCAAAAGTTGGCACTGGGTCATTGGTGCATGAAGGGAATACACAGAAGTGGCACGTTATTGGGGACCAGGCAGGATAAAGAATCCACTGGGAGTTGGGCCATTGGAACTGAGGTTTCTCAGGGGAGGTGGCTGTGTAGTCAGGTAGGCTCTCTGAGCTGCCCTACGCCTGGGACTCAGTATAGGAAGCTGGCCACCCTGACCTGCTGTGTGTTCTTCCCACCTTCATCAGCTATCAAGAGATACACGGCAACCCAGGATACATGTGTGCAAAGGGAGAGGCTTGTCATACCTTGAGCTCCCGATGTGCGTGGTGCGCGTGCGCACATCCTTCACTCATAGAGATCCGATATAGGCACACCTCTCACCCGGGAATTCGTTCAGGCCCAGGACTTCTTGTCCCTTTCAGCTCTTGTCCACCCCTCCCCCACCTCCCCAGCCCCACCCCTGAGAAAGTACAACGCAGGGGTCCCCAGGGCTGCACAGGAAATGCTTTGCACACTCTAGGTCAGCCAGGCTATTTTCTGTCCCAGAGCTGGTCGAGGTGGGGGTGGGGAAGATAGTGGGGGGGGGGGTCAGGAACAGCCAGTCACGACACAGCTGTTAGGCGTCTTTCTCTGTGCCTTTCCCTTTGCCTTTCTAATTCGTCATTAGTATTTATCTTTCAACGTCTTTGTCCTGCCTCTGTATTTTCTCTTTCAGCCCTAAGAGTCATTTTTGGCTTAGTACACTTTGCCACCCTTAACTCAGGGATTGTTTATGAATTCTTCAAAACTAAGCTCAGCGTCGCATCCTAGAACGAGCCCCCGACCCCTCCCACCCTATCTGAACTCCCCGTCTGTGCAGGATGCCCTCAGAGCACTACACTGTGTGGATGACTTGAGTCTCTGCCTCCTGACCAGACTGCAAACCAGGTACCGCGTCTTACTGACTTTGCTTCTCAGCGTCTGCGCACACCTACATATGTCCACGTGTGTACGTCACACTTACTCATCTACTCGTGTGCTGGAAGACAGGGTAGCACATTGATTCAGAGCCTGGACTCTGAAGTCTGCTGTGTGGTCTGGGACGACTTAAACTCCTTGTGTCTCAGTTCTCTTGACTGTAAAATGGGGTTGAGACTTGTATTTGTGTCAGTGTGTTGTTGAGGGGATAAAATGTGTCAGTGCATGGAGAGCAACAAGAGTAGTTCCTGGCCTGTGGTAAGTGCCCTCAGATATTAGCTATATATTCATGGTAAGACAGAGAAACCTGCAGTTGCCAAGACTTCCCTGAAGGTGAATACTGTAGTTGTTTAGAGGGACTATTTGACCCATTACTAAGGCGTGAGTCCCCTTGTCAAGGATTGTCTCCCTGTATAACAGCAGATAACTGCTGGATTTGGGTACCTGCAGGACTTAGTATTAATCTGAGTAAACTTGAGGTCACAGCTGAATTGCCTGAGGTAAGAGAAATCTGGACATGATAAGGGGGGGAGGGTAAGAGGATGTATTAATATCCAGTTGCTTCTTCTTCTTCTAGCGTTTGCCCTTCTTCCGTAGCCAGTCAACAGGTCAGGTTGAAAGCTGTCAGGAGCTGCTTGTTGCTGGCTTTGAAAGTGACTGGGGTCCATGTGGATTCAGTCGGCTAGGAAGGATCGTCAGTTTCCCCAATGAATGGGTACTCACGGGATGCACCATGAGAAGGTCGATCCAATGCATCCCATCCAGTTGCTACTAAAACATAACACCACAAACTTAGTGACCCCAAACAACACAGTTTTTTACTAGTGATTTAATATTGATTTACAAAATTACAAGATAATGGGTATAACTCCACACCAGTCCCACTACCAGAGTTCTGGATCCCCAACCCCTCTATTGTAAGCTACAGCAGTTCTCCCAAGGCTGCAGATATGGGCTAACTGTTATTTTTACAACTACCTGCTTATATTTGTATATATTTGGCCTTTTTTTATGGGCCCCCATCTCCTCTTCCTTTCCAAGTCACACATACATCTATTATTACATCCAAATGTCCCTCCCTCTTTCCTCCTTTCTCTCTGGTTCCTGATCAAGTTGGAGTTCAGAGCCCTTTGGTCGTTTTCCCCCTATCATTTCTCCCCCACTGGGAGTATGGATCAAAATTAGTTTGGGGTACAGAAGGTAGGAGTTCTGGCTTCTGTCATTGCTTCTCTGATGAACATTGGCGTTGGCAGGCTGACCCATACCCGCAGCCTGTTTCTATCTTTCCCTGATGGGATAGGGTTTTGGAGAGGTGAGGTTCCAAGACACACTGGTGAGCTCGTCTGCCCAGGGAAGTCAGGATGGAATCATGATAGTGTCTGCAACTTGGTGGCTGAGGCTACAGATATTTCAGCTGTAGTTGATGGATTCTGTTTAGGTCTGAGCTGTAGTTATTTGTTGTTTTTGGAGGAGATCTATTTCTATCCCTGTTACTCCATGGCCACGCCTCCCAGAAGTCCCACGGACTTATTATTAGAGTTCTATACATCAGAAATATGAGACAGGCCTCATAGATACAACATCAAGATTTCATCAAGCTGCATTTTGTCTTAAAGGCTATAGGGGAGAATTCATCTCCTTGTCTTTTCCAGCTTCTTAAAGCTGCCTACATTCCTTGGTCCCTTTCCTGCTTCTCCATCTTCAGAGCTCAAATGAGTCCCCACCTCACAGCCACCTCACATCACTTTGATCTCTCTTTCTGCCTTCCAGGATAATCTCTGAATCTTTTTATTTTTTATTTTTATTTTATTTCTTTATTGGGGAATTAATGTTTTACATTCAACAGTAAATGATAATCTCTGAATCTTAACCTTAGCATTGTTAACCCATCTATAGCTTGAATTCCCCCCCACCATGTGATCTAACCTAGTCACAGCTTCTGGGGATTAGGATGTGAACATATTGGGGGCAATATCATTCTGACTTCCACTGAGAACTAGTAATAGTGAGAAGGGTACTGAAAAGAGACATAAATGGTGAGTATTTGTAGGGTGTGCGGGTCCTCTGTATTCATTGCAAATGCTGTAGCTTTTTTTAATTTTAATTTTTTAATTTTTTTGCTGTAGCTTTTTTTTAAAGGTTTAATTTTTTATCTTTATTTATTTATTGGATAGAGACAGCCAGAAATTGAGAGGGAAGGGGGTGATAAGAAGAGAGACAGTGGGAGCTGGGTGGTAGCGCAGTGAGTTAAGCGTACATGGCGCAAAGCGCAAGGACTGGCATAAGGATCCTGGTTTGAGCCCCTGGCTCCCCACCTGTAGGGGGTCACCTTACAAGCAGTGAAGCAAGCCTGCAGGTGTCTATCTTTATCCCCCCATCTTTCCCTCCTCTCTCCATTTCTCTCTGTCCTATCTAACAACGACAACATAAATAACAACAATAAAAAACAAAGGCAACAAAAGGGAAAATAAATAAATATAAAAAATTTTAAAAAGGAGGCAGAAAGAGACACCTGCAGCCCTGCTTCACCCCTTGCAAAGCTTTCCCCTTGCAGGTGGGGACTGGGGGGCTGAAACCTGGGTCCTTGAGCACTGTAATATGTGCGCTCAACCGGGTGCACCACCACCCAGCCCCCAAATGTTGTAGCTTTTAAATACTTTATGGAGTCTATTTTCTTTGCAAAAGATATGTGAACTCTTGCAAGGACTGGCACTTGACAGAATTCTTGGGCTTCTCACAACAGAAAGAGCTGGAAACTGGGGTTCATATTCATTTATTCAGCCTGTATGTGCCAGGCTAGACTTATGGACTCATTGTATGCAAGGCATTCATAATCTCCTGGTAGAGTTAGGTATACAAACATGTAACACTGCTCTCGCAAGTAGGTAGGAAGATCGATGATGAGGATCACAGAGGAGGCACCCAAATTAGCTTGAGGTGGGGCCAAGAGGCCTTCCTGGATGAGGTGACACTTCACTAGAGTTTTGAAAGATGGACAGCAATTTACCAGGTAAATATTAGGAAGCTTATTCTAGGGAACCAGGTCTTTAGAGCAGAGGTATGGAGATGAAGGTATAAGCCAGCAAGAGGGTGTGTGTGTGTGTGTGTGTGTGTGTGTGTGTGTGTACATTTGAGTTATTGTGAGCACTATTTTTGCGTCACTAGTGACAGGAAATACTTCTGAAATGAATATTCCCTGTTAGGTCATACTATCTGTTTCAAGTCAGTCAGGGTTTTGTCATACTATCAGTTAACAGACAAATTTTAAAAGTATTTTTTGAGGAATGTCTTCCAGGGTTGCTATGAATTTTTTCCCCAGCATCTGTTAGTAGGAAAAAGAGCTTTCACTTCATACCTGACCTCCAGTATAACAATAACTTCCTATCTGAAGAATGCTTCATGCTTCATGCTTCAAGGAATCATTTAAAATGTCTCAGCTGATAGTTTTTCTAGCTAAAGAAAGCAAGGGTCAGAGAATGAACTGACTATTCTCAAGGTCTCATAATCAATTTGTAAACCTGGGGCTGGACCCCAGCACACCTGCTCCACAGCTAGGCTCTGAGCTCCCTCGGGTTGCTGAATGTCCTGTCCCCTTCTCCATGGTGACAAGGCAGCTGGGAGCCCAAGGCTGTTCATAACTGTTCTCCCGGAAGGGGTTTCCTAAGCAGGGGAAGTGGGCCCTGAAGACCCAGGTGGTGTGCATTGTTCAGTTGCACCTGGAGGGTGAGCTCATCTTGCCAGCAGAGAGCTGGCAAGGCAGCACCAGGCACAGGGAGAGCCTGAGTAGTTCCCTTGGCCCTGGACCCTGCTTCCATCTCATCTTTGCTTCTTCTTCCTAGGACCAGGTCCCTTCCCTGAATCCTGGGTTGATAAGAGACCAGAGATCCAGTGAATCCAGGAAAGTCCCTTGGTTTCCCTGTTTGAAAATGAGGGTTTAGTTAGATTGGGGTTCCCCTCAGTGTGATCTGCTGTATATTTGTCCTACAGAATACTCCCCATGCACCCTCCTCCCCGCCCCCAAAAGTTGCATAGGCAAACAAGCTGGGGAAAATGTGATGATTGCTTTTGTTTCTGGACTGTCACAGTGCACGGTACCATACTAAAGAATCTCAGATGGGAGTATGTATTGACTTGCGATGCCCACGTTCAGTGGAGAAGCAATTACAGAAGCCAGACCTTCTACCTTCTGCACCCCATAGTGATCCTGTGTCCATACTCCTAGAGGAATAAAGAATAGGAAAGCTTTCAAGGAAGGAGGTGGAATGTGGAGTTCTGGTGGTGGGGACTGTGCGGAATTATACCTCTCTTATCCTATGATCTTGTCAATATTTCATATATATGGGAGTCAGGCAGTAGTGCAGCAGGTTAAGCACACATGTTAAGCAGGTTAAGCGAAGCTCAAGGACTGGTACAAGGATCTGGGTTCGAGCCCCTGGCTTCCCACCTGCAGGGCAGTCGCTTCACAGGTGGTAAAGCAGGTCTGCAGGTGTCTATCTTTCTCTCCCCCTCTCTGTCTTCCCCTCCTCTCTCCATTTCTATCTGTCCTATCCAACAACAATGACAATGACAACATTAATAACAACAACAATAATAACTACAACAACAATAAAAATAACAAGGTCAACAAAAGGGGAAATAAATATATAAATAAAAAAAAGACTCAGAATTCTGGCATCAAAGTTAGGCAGTATCTCCCTTTTGTTTAACTTATTTCCCAAACTATTTATTGAGTTGTTGGAAAAGTCATGATGTATTTTTTTCCTTTAAAATTTTTTTATTATCTTTATTTATTTATTGGATAGAGACAGCCAGAAATCGAGAGGGAAGGGTGAGATAGAGAGAGAGACAGACAGACATCTGCAGCACTGCTTCACCACTTGTGAAGCATTGCCCTGCAGGTGGGGACAGGGGGCTCGAATCTGGGTCCTTGCACATTGTAGCATGTACGCTCAACCAGGTGCACCACCACTCAGCCCCTATTTTTTTCCTTTATTGAGGAATTAATGTTTTACAGTAAATAGAATAGTTTGCACATGCATAATATTTCTCAGTTTTCCACATAACAATACAACCCCCACTAGGTCCTGTACCATCCTGTTCTAGGACCTGAGCTCCCCCCCACCCACCCCAGAGTCTTTTACTTTGGTGCAATACTCCAACTCCAGTCCAGGTTCTGTTTTTTTTTTCAATATTTTTAAAGTATTTATTTATTTATTCCCTTCTGTTGCCCTTGTTGTTTTATTGTTGTAGTTATTGTTGTTGTTGTTGATGTTGTTGTGTTGGATAGGACAGAAAGAAATGGAGAGAGGAGGGGAAGACAGAGAGGGGGAGAGAAAGATAGACACCTGCAGAACTGCTTCACTGTTTGTGAGGCGACCCCCCCTGCAGGTGGGGAGCCGGGGGCTCAAACAGGGATCCTTAAGCTGGTCCTTGCGCTTTGTGCCACCTGCGCTAAATGCCAGGCTCTGTTTAATGTTTTCTCTTCTGATCTTGTTTTTCTTTCTTTCTTTCTTTCTTTCTTTTTTAAATTTCTTTATTGAGGGATTAATGTTTTACATTTGACAGTAAATACAATAGTTTGTACATGCATAACATTCCTCAGTTTTCCACATAACAATACAACCCCCACTAGGTCCTGTGTCATCCTTTTTGGACCTGTACTCCCCTCCCACCCCAGAGTCTTTTACTTTGGTACAATACACCAACTCTAGTTCAGGTTCTACTTGTGTTTTCTCTTCTGATCTTGTTTTTCAACTTCTGCCTGAGAGATCATCCCATATTCATCCTTCTGTTAAGTCATGATGTATTTTTTCCCATTTTTTTAATTAGATAGGACAAAGAGAAATTGAGAGGATGGGGAGATAGAGAGTAAGACAAAGATAGATAGCTGCAGACCTGCTTTGCTACTTGTGAAGCGGGTCATCTGCACATGGGGGAGCGGGGACTTGTACCCACTTGGTAATATGTATGTTTAACCAGGTGCAAAAATGGGTCGTAACTTTTCCAACAACCCAGTATTTCATCAAGGAGTCTATTTCATCTCTTATTCCTGTCCTCACAGTGACTCATTGGTTACCTTTGGAAAATGTTGGAATAGAGCATCTCTAAGATTCCTCCTCACCTCTGTTCCCAAAGCATAAGTCACCTCTTTGTTTTGAAGGACTTTCATATAAATCTTGGCGGGAAGCAGAATTTTGTCTCTTACTACAAAAGTCACCATTTGCAAGATGTCTCCTCCCTTTTCCTGGCAGTTGGGGTGGGTCACATGGTCTTGGTGCTGGATTTTGAGTCCAGTGAGAAAGGTCTGCAGAACGCTCATTCAGATGGGCAGAACGCATAGGCATCAGGGGCAGGGATGACGGTGGCATTCTCACCTGTTACTTATGCCAGGGCTCCTGCTGCTGAAACTACTTGGGTTCCTCATAGTTTTCCTGGGCCTCATTTTTGTTAATGTGGCAACGGAGAGCAAACCTAGGGTCTCACACATTGCTCTACTACTGAGCAATCTCCTTGATTCGATTTATTTTTCATTTTTAGAGAGAGAAAGAAAGAGCAGGCACCACTCCACCATCCATGGAGATGTTCTCCTGTGGCATTGGGGATTGAACCTAGGGCTTCATGCCTGCAAAGTGGGTGCTGTACTGTTGAGCCATCTCCTGGGCTTCATGGAACTCCTTTCTCCTCCTCCTCCACCTCCCCTCCCCTCTCCTTTCTCCTCCTCCTCCTTTCCCTCCTACTTCTTGCTGGAATTCACCATTCTGGGCTAACTTTTTCAGGTAGAAAGAGACAGAAAGAGAGAAAGAGAGAAGGGAAGGATACAATAGGAATTTGGATGTATATGAAAAAGCAGGTGCACTATCCAAGTGAGTTATCTTGCAGGCCCAGGACTCATCTTTTGTTGTTGTTATTATTATTATTATTATTGCCTCCAGGGTTATTGCTAGGGCACTATGAATCCACTGCTCCCAGCAGCCACTTTTTTCATTTTTTTAAAAATTTGGGTAGGACAGAGATCAATTGAGAGAGGAGGGGGAGATTGAGAGGGATAGAGAAAGATAGATACCTACAGATCTGCTTCACTGCTTGTGAAGCATCCCCACTGCAGGTAGAGAGTGGTGTGCTCAAACCCAGATCCTTGGGTCCTTGAGCTTAGTACTTTGTAAGCTTAACCCTATGTGCTACTGCCCAGTTCCATTATTATTATTATTATTATTATTATTATTATTATTATTATTATATTTACTAATGAGAGAAAAAAAACAGAGTACCACTTTAGCACATACATTTCCAGGACAGAAGCTTTATCCACTGTGCCACCTCCTAAGCCATTTTCTTTTCTTTTTTTTTTTTTTTGGAATTATATTTATTTTTATTTGTGATTTAATGTTTACCAGATTACAAGATAACAGGGAAACTATTCCACACTGTTCCCACCAGCAGAGTTCTGTGTTCCCATTCTCCTTGATTTCCTCTTTGACCCAGAAGTTGTTAAGAAGTGTACTGTTGAGCTTCCACATTTTGGCACTGTTACTAATCTTTTGTTGATTGTTAAGTGTTAGTTTAATTCCACTGTGGTCTGAGAAGATGCTTGGGATGATTTCAGTGCTCTTGAATAGGCTGATGCTGTCTTTGTGGCCTAACATATGGTCTATCCTTGAGAATGATCCATGTGGACTTGAGTAAAATGTGTATTCCAGTTTCTTGGGATGAATGACTCTGAAAATGTCCAATAGTTCTAGTTTATCTATCTCTTCATTTAGCTCCCTTATGTCTTTACTGATTTTCTTCCTGGATGATCTGTCAAGTTGAGATAGTGGGGTGTTGAAGTCCCCCACTATGATTGTGTTACTGTTAATATATTGCTGTAGCTCTTTCAGTAGAAGTTTGATGTATTTAGATGGCTTCTCATTGGGTGCATAGATATTAATAATTGTTAAGTCCTCTTGATTGACTGATCCTCTGAGCATTAAGTAGTGTCCATTCCTATCTTTTTTAATCTTATCTATTTTAAAGTCTATCATGTCAGATATGAGAATAGCTGTTCCTGCCCTTTTTTTGTGGGCCATTGGCTTGAATGATAGTTTTCCATCCTTTCACTTTAAGTCTGTGTTTGTCTTGTTGCGTTAGGTGAGTTTCCTGTAGACAACATATTGTTGGGTTGTGTTTTCTGATCCATCTTCCTACTCTGTGTCTTTTAATAGGTGAATTCAGGCCATTGACATTTATTGATATCAAAGATTGAAGATATTTTAACGCCATTCTTGTAGAGTTTTAGAGTGTTTTGATATATGTCCTATTTGTGGTGGTCTGACTATTTATAGGAGACCTTTCAGAACTTCTTTCAGGGCAGGCTTGGTGATGGTTGCTTCCTTCAACTGTTGCTTGTCTGAGAAGGTTTTGATGCTTCCATCTAGTCTGAATGACAATCTAGCAGGATATAGTATTCTTGGCTGAAAGCCTTTCTCATTGAGCACTCGATAGATATCTTGCCATTCTCTTCTGGCCTGTAGTGTTTGTATGGAGAAGTCTGCTGCTAATCTTATGGGTTTTCCTTTGTAGGTGACTCTTTGTTTTTCTCTTGCAGCCTTGAGGATCCTTTCTTTATCCTTATTCCTTTCCAATCTAAGTATGACATGTCTTGGTGTCTTTAGGTCTGGGTTAATTCTTTTTGGGACCCTCTGGGCTTTTTGAATCTTTATGTCTTTGGTGTTGTCTAGACTAGAGAAATTTTCAGCTATTATGGCCTGGAGAATGCTTTCTTCCTCCCCTTCTCTTTCTTCCTCTGGTAAGCCAATAATGCGTATATTGTTTCTTTTGAAGTCATCCCATAGGACTCTGTTGTTGTTTTCAGCATCTCTTAATCTCTTTTTGAGATCTCTTACTTCTTTTTTAGTTGTCTCTAATTCATCCTCAATCTTGCTAATTCTGTCTTCAGCCTCATAGATTCTATTCTCTCTGCCCTCTACTGCTTTCTGGAGTTCATCTATTTTGTTGCCCTGCTCTGATACTGTTTTAGCTTGTTCAGCTAGTTGCCTTCTTAGCTCAGCAATTTCAGCTTTCAGCTCTCTAATAACCATGAGATTATTAGAATTTTCTTCCATATTCTCATTTGTTGTTCCTGCATTTCTGATTACAATTTTTTCAAATTCTTTACTCACTCCTGTTATTATTTCCTTGGCTAATGTTTGGATGTTGAACTCGTTGTTTTGTGCTTCACCCTCTGGAGGACTTTTAGCTGGACTCTTGTCCTGGTTCGAGTCTCCAATATTTTTTCTTGTTGTTTTAACCATTTTATATAAGTTAACAGTTTTTTCAATCCCTGAGTTGGAGCTCAGTGGTGTAAAAGCCTTTTTTTTTTCCCCTGTAGGCTATGGGAGCCTGAGGGCTTTTAAACTATCAATAGGCTTCTTAGCTTAATCACTGACTCCTGACCAAGAGATAAAGCAGGGTGTGGCAGAGATAATCCAGTGGTTATGCAAAGAGATTTTCACAGCCCCTCAGCTATGCCACCGAGGTATAGGTCTTCTCCTGAGTTTCTCGGTTAGATCTCTATCCCCTGGTGTCCCTCCCTGTTGCTGCTCCAGATTCTGAGGGTAGTAGCAATGGAGACTCAGAGTTGCACTTGGTGAGTCTCTGGGGAGTCCTTTCCTCCCTTCAGCTGTCCCCTTGTTGGTGGAGCAGACTGGAGGTGGTGTCTCCACTGACAAACTGTTGAACTCTTAGCAGTCACTTAATCTCTCCTTAGGCCCCTCTCTCCTCTCTGTCACCAGCCACGCGTGTTTGTACTCACGGGTGATTTACTGGGTTTCTGTGGTCATTCTAGTCCTGTCTTGTTTCGGTCCGGGTGGTCTCCTTTGGTATTCCTAGTTGATCCGGGAGAGGAGAGAGCCATTTTCCTTTGTTTATATTTCTCCAATATTTTTTTCCCATCAACACTTGTCAGAGTTGTTACTATTACTTACAATCAGGAATTCTAATAGAGTACATGGAAGTGCTCAATAAATGTTGGTTAGATGAATCAGTATAACCAATTGCTATTCCACAATTGAGCCCATTTTCCTATTTTGCCAGCAGTTCAATCTGATTTATTTGGCTTGTTTCCACAGCTGCTGAGTGCAGACACGGTAGGATGTAGCTGGATATCAAGAGATTGGTTGGACTCCATGGGTCCTGAAGTCTGCCATAGGAGACTGACCCATACCAGCGCAGAGGGTCCCCTGTGGCACTACAGGAACATAGGAGAGTCCTCTAGCTGAAGAGTAGACTTTCTAGAGAAGGTGCATTAGAACTGGATTTTGAGGATATTTGGTGAGAATGTTCCAGGTTAAGGAGTCAGCAGAAGCCTGGTTAGGTGGGCAAGCTTGACACATAAAGGCATGGCAAGAATACAGCAGTGGGTGAGAAGCCCATGCTAAAGAGATGGACTTTTATTCTTATCGTGAAAAGAGTTTCTGAAATCTAGACTAGGGGAGGGATATGACAACAGCCCTAAAAGGCCATTTGGTGCAATAGGAAGAACCTGGGTTTGAGGACCAACAGGCAGAGGTTGAACTATGAACTGTGTTTGAGTTGTAACTTGAGTAGTTCATTTGACTTTTCTGAGTCTCAGTTTCCTTATGTGTGAAAGTGAGTACAGTCAAACTCAGAATTGTTGCAAGGACTTGAGATATTATGTGATATAAAGTATTGATATAACAGGGCTAGATAGCATAATAGTTTTGCAAAGAGACTCTCATGCCTGAGACTCTGAAGTCCCAGTTTCAATCCCCTGCACCACTGTAAACTAGAGCTGAGCAGTGCTCTGGGAAAAATAAGTAAGCTAAGTACTGATAAATAATAAGCAATAGTGTATAATAGTCTCATTGGAACCTTGGATTGGAAAGGTGAGTGTCTTCATTAGATGAACTTCTTGAGAGTAAGGATAAGACTTTTTACACACACACACACACACACACACACACACACACACACACACACACACACACACCAGAGCATTGCTCAGCTCTGGCTGATGGTGGTGAGGGGGATTGTACCTGGGACTTTGGAACCTCAGGCATGAGAATCTCTTTGCATAACCATTATGCTTTCTACCCATTGCCCCCTCCATATTCTTAGCATAGTTCCTGGGTCACAGACCAGGCAAGGCAAAAATCTTTGAATGAAAGATGGATGAAAGTCACTGTGGCTGGTCTGGAGGAAGCAACTGAGGGGTGAGATTCCCTGTTGACAGGGATCCAGATCAGAGATATGAAGCTACAGCTGTGAATGTTGTGTGACTTGGAGGAAACAGAATCTTCATGACTTGGTAATGATTTTAGTCCAGGGTATAAGGATGAGTGAGGCTTTGGAAAACTGAGAGCTTCTTAGCACTTAGTTTAGTGTTAGAAATAATGGTCCACTCTTGAGTCCTCACTACACATCTGGATACTTTGACTTCTTCTCCCTTTCCACACCCCTCCCACAATTTTATTAGGAGACTAATGGTTAATACAGTTCTCTACACATGATATTCTTCTTCTTCTTTTTATTTTATTTTCCCTTTTGTTGCCCTTGTTTTTTATTGTTGTAGTTATTATTGTTGTTGTTACTGATTGTTGTCATCATTGTTAGATAGGACAGAGAGAAATAGAGAGAGGAGGGGAAGACAGAGAGGGGGAGAGAAAGATAGACACCTGCAGACCTGCTACACTGCCTGTGAAGCGACTCCCCTGCAGGTGGGGAGTCGGGGGCTCGAACCCATATCCTTGCACCTGTCCTTGAGCTTCACACCATGTGTGCTTAACTTGCTTCGCTACCGCCCAACTCCCACACATGGTCTTCTTTTCCCAGTTCTGCATGATGCGTGTTTGTAAAACATTCTTACCCCAATACAGGGCCTCAACACCCCTCCCCCTTTCATTCCTTCTCCAGAGTTCTGGCTTTGGGAGCAAGGAGTTCTACATGAAAAGAAGCAAACAAACTCCCACTTTATGTGAGTTCCTCAGCGGTATTATAGAATTGGAAGCACAAAAAACAGCAACAAGAGAAGCAAAAACATCAGAAAAATGAGGACATAATAGAGTGATATGAACAATGTTGGTAAACCAAGGCCAAATATCAAATGGCCAATTACTAGACCAGAAATTCTAAAATCCCAATCTTTATCTCATCATAGCTGAAACCTGACTCCCTTTTTTAATTCCCAGGAGAACCTTTTATATTTTATAGATGAAAAGACACCGAACTCACTTGGAATAGTTGAGTAGTAATCAGTCATCTGCTTCCAGAGCTCCAGCTCTCAAATACTCTGTTCTTCCACACCTTGTGTTTCTATCCCTGGGGCTTCTGATTGTTTGAACAGGTGTGTTCCAGGGTTGGCTCAAGCTTTCAGATCCTGGAGATAGGGGTTAGATGGTAGCTCACCTGGTAAAACTCATTCAATGCCATGCTTGAGGACCCAGGTTCAAGTGATGGAATAGAGCTGCAGATCTCTCTCATTCTCTTTCTCTCCCCATCACTCCCCCCTTGTCTATCTCTCTGTCTTTCACTTTGTCAGAAAAAAAAAAAAAAGGAAATGGCTACCAGGAATGATGAAGTCATGCAGGCACCAAACTTCACTGATAATCCTGGTGGCAAAAAAACAGAAAACAATGCTGGGAGAGGAAAAGAAAAAAAGTAAATAGATTGGCTGGGGAGAAAAAACAAAAACAAATAATCCTGAGGGTGAGGGAGACAGAATAATGGCTATTCAAAAGAAAAAAAAAAGGCTTTCATGCCTGAGCCTCCAAAGTCCCAGGTTCAACACCTTGCACCACCAGAAGCCAGAGCTGAGCAGAGTTCTGGTGTGTATCTTATTAAAAATAAAGTACATGGGAGTCGGTGGTAGTTTTGCGGGTTAAGCGCAGGTGGCGCAAAGTGCAAGGACTAGCGTAAGGATACCGATTTGAGCCCGCGACTCCCCAACTGCAGGGGAAACACTTCACAAGTGGTAAAGCAGGTCTGCAGGTGTCTGTCTTTCCCCCTCTCTGTCTTCCCCTCCTCTCTCTATTTCTCTCTGTCCTATCCAACAATGACAACAATAAGTACAACAATAAAACAATAAGGGCAACAAAAGGGAATAAATAAATAAATAAATATTAAAAAAGAAAAAATAATACAAAAATAAAAAGAAAGTGTATTAGGGATTAGTAGGGTGGCAGTGCAGCGGGTTAAGCACACGTGGTGCAAAGCGCAAGGACCGGCTTAATGATCCCGGTTCAGCCCCCGGGTCCCCACCTGCAGGGGAGTAGCTTCACAGGCAGTGAAGCAGGTCTGCAGGTGTTTAACTTTCTCTCCCCCTCTCTGTCTTCCCCTCCTGTCTCCACTTCTCTCTGTCCTATCCAACAACAATGAAATCATCAACAACAACCATAATAACTACAACAAGGGCAACAAAAAGGAGTAAGTAAATAAATAAATAAATATTAAAAAAAAAGTATATTGGGCCATGGGAGTCAGGATAATGATTCTGCAAAATATTTTGATGCCTGAGGCTCTGAGATTTCAGGTTCGATCACTGGTACCACCATAAGTCAGAGCTGAGCAGAGCTCTGGCATCTCTCTCTGTATCTCACTCCCATATTAAAATAAGGATAAATGAAGTATTTAAAAATAAAACAAATCATATACATTTACGTTTACATAAACATATACATTTACATATATCCTGGAGATAGAGCATCCAGAGTGTTATAGTTACCCTAGGTGGGTCTGAGCCTGTAGAGGCAAAGCATGGGCTGGGGAAAACTTGCTTACCTCTTTCACTTGCTAGCTTCTGGGAGCCTGCCATATTTCAGGTTTTGTGGTAGGTACTAGGGATCAAGACAAACTCGTTTCCATTCTTTGGAATTTATATTCTATAGAGGGAGACAGACACTAGCCCTACAAGCAGAATCCTAATGAAAGATACTGAGTTTCTGAGAGTGTTAAAAAGATGATTTGATGATAATAGTGGTTCAGATAATGACAAGAGTTAAAGACCAGATTTCCCATAAGGGGATTTCCCAGAAGGTTCAAGGTTGGGTTGATGACCTCTTGCACAGATGGGAAATCACCTGCAGCTCTCTGGGTGGGTCTGTGCTGTGTGACCCTCAGGAACCCACAGCCCGGAGAGAGAGATATCAGCCACAGGCCAAGCCATTCTGCGCTGAATTCTCAGGCCAGGACCTGTGGTGTCCCAGGGGCAGGAAACAGGTGTGTAGTTAGAACAGAGCAGAACAGAATTGAACTGAGTATAGTAAAGGAGGATTATTGAGGACTGCGAAATCAGAGAGACAAGGGTGGGGAGCTGGGTTAAGTTTGAGAAGAAGGAAGACGCAGGCTCCCCAGCCAAGAATAGCCTGTGAACACTTCTTGAACAGGGGCTTGGTGTTAAGATCTCAGGCATCTTAGATGCAGGGATCACTTCTGATGCTAGCGCAGAATAGGGCTTCTTAGAGTAATATGTGGAAGGTGGGTTTCAAGGCAGCATCCCACTTCAGTGGAGAAGAGATCCCTGATTGATTCTCTCTCCAAATGATGACATTTACTTGTCATAGATACAATGGGAGAGAAGTTGCATCATGCAGTGGCTCATGAAGGGTGGTGGAGATGGTATAGTCCACCTTTGTGGCAGAGTATTTTATCACTAATCATCTCTAGAATTGCTGTTATGTGCTGATAACAGGAGGCAGACTGAGTTTATTCAGTTTTAGTCTTTTCAGATTTGTTATAGAGCTAGAAGCTAGCTTACAAGGCAGGGTCTATACTTTGTCATGTGCAGACATAGTTCCTTTTTTAAAAAAATATTTATTTATTCCCTTTTTGTTGCCCTTGTTTTATTGTTGTAGTTATTATTGTTGTTATCGATGTGGTCATTGTTGGATAGAACAGAGAGAAATGGAGAGAGGAGGAGAAAACAGAGATAGGGAGAGAAAGACACTACAGACCTGCTTCACCACTTCAATGGCAACAAAATGGGAAAAAATGGCCTCCAGGAGCAATGGATTCATAGTACAGCCACCAAGCCCCCCCAAATAAAAAAATAAATAAAATAAAATAATTTTTTTAAAAAGACCCTCTCCCCCCACAGAGGAACAATAAATTCTTTTGGAGCCAGAAGTCATAGGTAAAGATGGAAAGTGGTGGTCCAAATTCACAGATACTTTCTGGAGAACTGGTGAGGATGATGAGACTTTTACTTTTTGGGGGAGATTCAGACCCATGGTGTTGACTGTAGGGCCCATGACTTTGGCAAGAGGTCATCCTCTTAGAGCTGAAGAGGGGGTTATGGGCTGAGGAAGCCCCAGTATGTACAGCTCATGGAGTTGGTATTATAGTGATTGTAGTAGGGGCTACCTGTGCCCCACTTCTGTCCCCTTGGCACTGACTGTCCTGCACATGTCAACATGTACTGTCATACCCAATGATTCTAGCTGTGTGAGCATGCTTGATCCCTTCTGAGGGGGTTTGGAGTCTCAGAGAGTCACTGTTCCAGAGCCAGTCCTCAAGCAAAGATGACAGAAAGTGGTGGATAAATATTTCAGTTGCCTTGCATGCCTGCAGGTGTTGCTGGGCATCCTCCGGCCAGGGGGGAAATGGGAACAACACCAGGAACTGGAGGTGAGGGTGAGGATCAACCTCCCAGCATGCTTCAGACAGCTCGTTTATTGTTCATACACAGGGTTAGATATACTGATCACCATCCAATAGGAACATAGGGGAAGTATGTAGGACCCAATGAGGAAGGCACGTGACACTCACGCCATGTTAATTACCCCCAGGTGCACCTTATTCATGCTCTTAGGTTACACCTGCTTCTCATATCCAGCTCAGGCTCAAAGGCAAGTTAAGTTATCAGCCTATAAGGACCCAAGTTACAGCCTTATAAAGGGAGGTCACGTATCAGTCATTCATGAGAAACAGGAACCTTTAGGGTGTGTTGTGTAAAGAGGTCGCTTCCTTGCCCCTGAGCTCATGCCATCTCAGCCTACAGAGTCGAGGAGGGACATGCCTTTAGGCCAGGTCAGCCTTGGGGTCCACCTCCTCAAAACTCCATGCAGAAGTGACAGGCCTCTACCCAGGCTGGGGGATCTGCACCTCCCACATGCAGGAACAGTTATGTTCTATGCTGAATTGCAGGCATCTCCAGTGGGACTGTGCCTCAGTTGCCTGCCATGGTCCCACCCACTGACTCATCTCTTATTAGTCTCCTCCCTCCCCTCCTTATAGGACCTTTCTGTAGTCAATCTACAAATAAACTACTTTGTGTTCAAACCCTTATTCTAGGCTCTCCTTGGGGCAAGACATTAGCCAAACTGATCTGTCATGAATTTTCTGATAAACAAATGAGAGGGTAGTTGCAGCAGCCCTAGGACACAAATACTGTATCCTGGGAAATGTTTTTTTTTTTAATTTATTTATTTATAAAATGGAAACATTGACAAAAACCATAGGATAAGAGGGGGACAATTCCCACCACCACTGCTCTGTATACCCTCCCCTCCCCTGATAGCTTTCCTATTATTTAGCCCCATGGGAATTTGGACCCAGGGACATTATGGGGTACAGAAGGTGGAAGGTCTGGCTTCTGTAATTGCTTCCTGGCTGAACATGGGTCCTGGCAGGTCGATCCATACTCTCAGCCTACTCTCTCTTTCTCTAGTGGGGCAGGGCTATGGGGAAGTGGGGCTCCTTGGTGGGGTCATCTTCCCAGGGAGGTCCAGTTGGCATCATGATAGCATCTGGAACCTGGTGGCTGAAAGAAGAGTTACCATATAAAGCCAAACAAATTGTTGACTAATCATGAACCTAAAGGCTAGAATACTACAGATGAATATTTGGGGGTCTCTGTTTTGGAAAAAGCTAGTAGGTCTATTTTAGGTATATTCCAGTGGGCCCATGACTTTACTAGATTTTGCCTGAGCCTGACATCTAATATGCAGGAGGACCCAGGTTATTGTCTGGGGAGATGGTGTCATGACTGGAAAAAGGACCAGAAAGCTGGATCAGGGAAGAGAGTAGCTCCCAAATATGGGGAAAGTGTAGAAATATTGTTAACTGTTAACTTTTTTTTTTTTTAAACTCAAGCCTCCCACAATCACCATGGGCTGTGGGGATTACTAGGTCATGATGGAAAGAAAATGAACTTTGTGGTTTTGTTGGGGAGGGGGGAATGCAGGGTCTTAGGTCTTGGCAGACCTAAATGGGAATAAGTTGGCTCCTTCTGCTATTGGTCATTTCAACTCTTTTGCTATTAGTCACTGTGATATGCCATCAGCCAGCAAGGATTGGTCCTTCCAGGATGCCTTGTTTGCATACCATAGTCGCTTCCCCTAGGGTCTCCTTCTGCCCCTGACCTGCCCCTAACAGTCTGGCCGCTATGGATTTACATCTCTGTGTATCAATTACTGTGTGGCCTTGGGCAAGTCACTATGTATCTTTGAACTTCATTCTCCTCATTTGAAGAATGAAGAATGAAGTACAGGCAACTGTACTTCTCCATGAGTGCTGAAGATGGTAGCATAGATTCTGTCCAAGAAGCTGGCATCCCATGGGTGGGTATGCTCTGGGGCTCAAAATAGAGAGGTCAGAGGTAGTTCTTGCCCCTTGGCATCTTTGGGGGTCTTCTCTGTTCAGTGGAGGCAGATTTGGGCATGAGTACTTTATTCCTGGGATGCCTAGCAGCTGGCTGTGCCCTCTCTGATTCAGCAGCGGGCATTCTGGCCTTAGTGACTTGCAGGGTGGGCCTGGCCTGCTTCCCTCCCCCAACTGGCAGCCTGGCAGCCAGGCCTGTCAGTGCTTATCAGCTCTCATGTTTGCTCAGGATGGGTATGGGCCTCCTCCTCCCCCTCAGAAAACAAGAAAACATGTTTTGCCAGTGGCGGGGTGGAGTGGGGTGGCCTCTCTGGCTCCAGGCCGGCCCCCCAGCAAAGCTGCCAGTGGATGGGAAGCCTGTTGTTGTTGGAGAGCTGGCTGCCAGCCGTCTATTTCCTCCAGCTGTCCAAGCACGGCGGGCTGGGGAGGAAGCCCCCATCTGTAGGCCCCAGAGAAACCTTTGTCACAACAAGGGAACAATGGCCTGGACGGGCTGGTGGCTGGGCAGAAGGGCAGCCCCTCCATCCTTGCTCCCACCAGCGACAGGGGCAGCTTATGGGCAGGTCTGCTCCCCCCTCACCTCCCTCATCCCCTGTCTTGTTTTCTACCTTGCTGGGCACACTGTCTCCCACCCAGGTGCCAAGGAAAACAGTGGCCTCAGGAAATGTCTCTGAGCTGTTACTGGGGTCCCGCGACTCTGGGAAGTAGCAGAGCTGGCGGGGGTGGGGGGATGGGGAACCAGAGAGACACCAGCATTACACAGGCTCTGTTCTGGGACTGTAGCTACTGAGCTCAACAAAGGACCCTGAGGACTGCATCTTTGCGTCTTTAGGCCAAACGCAGGGCCTGGCAAAGAGGTAGTGGCAGAAATGATGTCTTGACTAAGTCAGTAGAAGACTGGACAGATGAATAGGTTCAATTTCTAGCTCTGTAGCTGGTGAATGTGACCAGCAGCAGGTTACTTTACCTCTCTAAACATTACTTTCCCCAACATTAGAATGAAAGTAATGTACCTCTTAAGAGTTGTTGCAGAAATTAAATATACTTCTAGCATCTTGGTTTTCTTTTCTTTTCCCCCTTTTTTGTTGCACTTGTTGTTTATTGTTGCTGTTGTGACCCTGGCGGCTCCCAGGGGACCCTGGTGGCTGGCTTTACCACCCTCCATTGGAATTAGCAGTAAAACCTGTGACCAGAACCTAGCACCTGGGCCTTAGCACCCATCAGTGTAATTGGAAGAAGGGAAACCTGCGGCCAGAGGTAACAGGAGTCATTTCCTAAGTGGTAGAGACTTGGCCTAGCTAGCCAGTGCTGCAAATATGCAATACAGGCCAAGAAGTAAAGAATGAAAGATGCTTGCATCCATCTAAGAGTCCTCCAGGCAGTTGGCATGTCTTGGCTGGTCTCCCTGCTCCAGAGGTACCTGACCTGGACTGGCAGTTAGCAAGGGCTTCCTGCAGGAGACCTTTTCTTTTTTTAAGAGACAGGGAATGAAAGAGGCCGGGGGGGGGGGGGGGGGGGTTGAGTGGTGGTTGAGCTCACATTACAGTGTGCAAGGACCTCGGTTTGAGCCCCCAGTCCCCACCTGCAGGGGGAAAGCTTTGCAAGTGGTGAAGCAGGGCTGTAGGTGTCTCTCTGTCTCTCTCTCCATGTCTCCTGCTATACTCTTTGTTTCTGGATGTATTTATCCAGTAAATAAAGATAATAAAAAATTAAAAGAGAGACCACAGCACTGAAGCTTCCTTCAATGCAATGGGGACTAGACTTTTTATTTTTATTTTTTTTGCCTCCAGGGTTATAGCTAGGGCTCAGTGCCTGCACCATGAATCCACTGCCTCTGGAGGTCCTTTTGTTGCCCTTGTTGTTGTAGCCTTGTGGTTATTATTGTTGTTGATGTCCTTCGTTGTTGGATAGGACAGAGAGAAGTGGAGAGAGGAGGGAAGACAGAGAAGGGCAAAGAAAGATAGACACCTGCTGATCTGCTTCACCGCCTGTGAAGTGACTCCCCTGCAGGTGGGGAGCCGGGGCTTGAAGCGGGGTCCTTACACAGTCCATGTGCTTTGCTCCACGTGCGCTACCGCCCGACCCCTGGGGACTATACTTGAACCTGAATTGTGCACATGATAAAGCAGCACACTATCCAAATAAAGCCATCTTGCTGGTCCTATCTAGCATCTTGATTTTCTCCTGGGAGTATCTAATACAAGCCTGACATATTGTCATCACCACAAGTCTGTGATTATTGCCATTGGGATCATTACCAGGATGCCATAAGGTTTTCAGTAAAAGGTCTATAGCTCTGTTTCCATGAGTACAGGAAAGGAGACCGGACAGATGCTAGCTTTCCTAGGCTCAAGAGTCTCTCCCTGCCCATTTGCAACCCCCTATACTGTAGACTGGCTCTTGGGACCCTGATAAGCCTTCATAGCCATTGAGGATGAGGCAAGCAGTTTTGGGTGTACAAGTCATTTTTGAGACTTGATAGCAGAAGGGGTTGGGTAGTGGTGCACCTGGTTGAGTGCACACATTACAGTGCATAAGGACCTGAGTTCAAGCCCCCAGGCTCTACCTGCAGGGTACCACGCCCCTCTAAATCTCTCTTTCCAATCAAATAAAAAATAAAGTTAAAAGAATTTGTTTTAAAAAACACTTTTTTTTTTAAAGAGACTGTATCAGAAGCTATGCAGACCCTTGTCATGCATCATCTAATTTCATCTTCACAAGCACCCTGTGAAGAAAACATGATTATTTCTGTCTTACAGATGGGGACACTGAGGCTCAGAGAGAGAATTATATGATCAAAATCACATATTTATAGAGGGATTTGGATCCAGGCTTTTCATTCACTGTTATACCTTGATGCCTAGAGATTAAGATTTGCTAACTTGGATTGTTGGTGGAATTTGGTCTGTCAGTGACTTTGGACTCTGGATAATAAGAAGTAAAAATAAAGACTCTGGGGTGGGTAGGTGGGGGGAGAATACAGGTCCAAAAAGGATGACAGAGGACCCAGTGGGGGTTGTATTGTTGTATGGAAAACTGGGAAATGTTATGCATATACAAACTATTGTATTTACTGTGGAATGTAAAACATTAATTTCCCAATAAAGAAATTTAAAAAAAGAAGTAAAAAAATAGAGGTTTGAGTTTAGAGCAAGGGGTAGAAGCTGACAAGTTGCAAGTTGACCCCAGCATGAACTCGAACTTCTAGGGGAACTGTGTTTAGAGTAGGCAGGCAAAGGACAGAGCAACATAACTTATGCATATGTAGTACATACACAGACAATATATGCAGATATGATGCATATAGTATATGCACTTGTACAAATATATTGCTTATCTATACACAACATTTACACATGCAGTATACAGCTCATGCATATGAGTATATAAATGTCTATTGGATTAAACAGGTAGGTCAATGCTGCAACAACAATGACAATAAAACTCAGCTCTCTGTGGCTTACTACAGTACAAAGCAATACTTGGTTTTGCCTATTGCACAGTCCAGTATGGTGGGGGAGCTCTGCTCTATGCAGTGATTCAGAGACCCAGACTCCTTCCATACTGTAGTCCAAGTATCTTCTATGGTCTCAGTGTCTTCTCCTAGATCTTCTCAATCCTCAGAGAAGAGAGAACATGGAGGAGGATGCTCACTCTTGAACTCCTTTCCAAAGGTAATGCACATTTCTTATATCCACATTCTACGTGTGAGAACTAGCTGTGTGGTTCTACCTAGATGCAAGGAGGATAGACATGCCAGAACCTAGCTATATGTGCAGGAAGAAGATAACATTAATAGAATGAAATCCTAGTAAGCTCTGTCATTGTTTGGGCTATATATCACACATATTTTGCTGTATTGCGTTTTCTTCCTATTTTCTTTTCCTATTGGGGGGATTAACAGTTTATATAGTTGACAAGAAAATACATTAGTTGGCATATGTGTAATGTGTCTCAGTTTTTCACATGACACTCTAACCCCCACTTAGGTCCTTCTTCACCATTATGTTCCAGGACCTGAACTCTCCCCCTCACACACATACACCCTCCCCCCGCCCCAGAGTCTTTTACTTTGGTGCAATACACCAACTCCATTCCAAGATCCACCTTGTGTTTTCCCTTCTGTTATTTTTTACCTTTGTCTAGGAGTGAGATCCTCCCATACTCATCCTTCTCTTATGGCTTATATCACTTAACATGATTCCTTCAAGCTCCTTCCAGGATGAGGTGAAGAAGGTGAATCCATCATTTTTAGTAGTTGAGTAGTATTTTATTATGTACATATATACCCATATATACCACAACTTAGAGAGAGAGAGGGAGATCAAGACCACAGTACTACCCTCAAGTGTTGTTCATGTTGTTCCCATGTGGTTCTGGGGCTTGAACTTAGGACCTCATAGATGGTGAGATGTACATTGTACTGACTGAGCTATCTCCCCAAGCTCCTCTCTAAGGTATATGTTTCTATCTATCTTGCTTTGAAAATATACTTTATTTTATCAGAATCTGTGATTCTCCTGGGAATTTTTGGAGTTGTATTTTATTTTTAAGAGATTAATTTTTATGAGAGAGAGAGATTATAAAACACTGATTAGCTCTGGCATAAGGTTGTCCTGGGGACTGAATCTCTGGCCTCTGGGTCCTCAGGTATACATGTTAATGCTTTAAAAGCTTGAACTATTGTCCCAGTCACTTCTGGGAGTTCTGAAGTTTTGCATTTTACATTTAGATTTAAAATACAGAGTTCTACTTTGAGTTAATTTGCATGATGAACATATAATCTGTGTCTAGATTTACTTGCTTGTGGATGTCTCATAGTTTCATTCATTGAAAAGATCTCTACTGTATTGCTTTAGCTCCCTTGTGAAAGATCAATTAACTCTATTTGTGTGAGTTTATTTGTGGGGTATCTGTTCTATTCCATTGATCTATATGCATGTTACCATGCATGAGGACCCAGGTTCAAACCTCTGGCCCCCACCTGCAGGGGGGAAGCTTCATAAGTGGTGAAGCATTGCTGCAGGTTTCTCTCCTTCTTCTCCATCTCTGTATCCTTTCCCCTCTCAATTTTTCTCCATCCTATCAAAAACAAAACAAAATAAACAACAAAAAAAAACAAACAAAATGGAAAAAAAGAAAGGGAGGAAGGGAGGAAGGGAGGAAGGAAGGAAGGAAGAAAGGAAGGAAGAAAAAAGGCTATCAGGAGCAATGGATTCTTTGTGCAGAAACCAAATCCTAGCAATAATCCTGGTGGCAATTTTAAAAAGTTACTCATTTATTAAAGTACTACAATTTAGAACACATTTTCTTTAAAATGTTTTTATTATATGTATTTGATGGAAACAGCCAAAAATTGATAGGAAGAGGGAGGTAGAAAGGGACAGAGACAGAGTGACACCTGCAACACTGCTTCACCACTTGTGAAGCTTTCTCACATTTGAGAGTCAAGCACTTTATCCACTGTGCCACCTCCCGGACCACCACTCGTGAAGCTTTCTGCCTGCAGGTGGGGACCAGGGGCTTGAACCCGGGTCTTTGCACATTGTACCATATGTGCTCAACCAAGTGCACCACCAACACATTTTCTTTTTTTTCTTTTTTTAATTTCTTTTTAAAAAATTTTATTTCTTTATTGGGGAATTAATGTTTTACATTCAACAGTAAATACAATAGTTTGTACATGCATAACATTCCCCAGTTTCCCATTTAACAATACAACCCCCACTATGTCATTTATCATCCTTCACGGACCTGTATTCTCCCCACACACCCACCCCAGAGTCTTTTACTTTGGTGCAATACGCCAATTCCATTTCAGGTTCTACTTGTGTTTTCTTTTCTGATCTTGTTTTTCAACTTCTGCCCCACAAACACATTTTCATACATAATTTCTTAATTTTTTTTTTAATGAGAGAGAGAGAGAAGTACTGTTGCACCTTCCATGGAGTTCCATTATTTTGATGTTGTTGCTCTCTCATGGGGATCCAGGAATTGAATGCAAGACCCATCAATGGAAAACACGCATTATTCTATTGAGCCATCTCCCAGCCCCAGTATCACAAGCTTAACTTCAGTAGCTTTATGTTTTCTGAAAGTTTTAGGTTCACAAGAAATTTGAGCTGGAAATACAGAAATACCATACATCCTGCATCCATTGCTCTCCACCGTCTATAACCTCAGCTACTATCAACACTGATATCAGAATAGTACGTTTGTTGTAACTGTTGAACCTACATCAATATGTTATTACTGCCCAAAGCCTATAGTTTACATTGTTTCACTCTCGGTGTTCTGTTGGTTTTGACACCTGTGTAAGGGCATGCATCCTACTGAATATTTTCATTACTTTTAACTCATCTGTTTTCTGCTTGTTTTTCCCTTTCTCCTCCCCCAGTGTCTGACAACCATTGTTCTTTTTACTGTCTTCATAGCCTTGCATTTTTCAGGACGTCAATACATAGTCTTTCATATTGATCTCCTTACTAGGTTATATGCATTGAAGTTTCCTCTGTGTCTTTTCCTGGCTCAGTAGCTCATGTATTGTTAGTGTAGAATAATAGCCCATTGTCTGGATATAACACAGTTTCTTGAAGGCAGTTTTTATTTTTCCTTTTCCTTTTTTTTTTTTTTTTTCTTATAGAGACAGCAAGAAATAGAAAGGGCAATGAGGGAGAGAGAAAGAGAACAGCAGTACTGTCCCACTGCTCATGAAGTTTCTTTGCTGTACATGAGGACCAGGGGCTTGAACCTGGTTCCTTGCACATGATAATATGGATGCTGTACAGGAGTTGCCACTGCCTGGTCCTAGCTTTATTTATTATTTATTTCTTATTTTTTCCTCCAGGGTTATTGCTGGGGTGCAGTAGTGCCTGAATCCACTGCTCCTAGAGGCTACTTTTATTTTTTTTCCCTTTTGTTGCCCTTTTTTTTTTTTATCGTTGTTGTGGTTATTATTGTTGATATTGATGTTGTCGTTGTTGGATAGGACAGAGAGAAATAGAGAGAGGAGGGGAAGACGGAGAAGGGGAGAGAAAGATAGACACCTGCAGACCTGCTTCACTGCTTGTGAAGCAACTCCCAGCTGGGGGCTTGAACTGGGATCCTTATGTTGGCCCTTGTGCTTCATGCCATGTGCGCTTAACCCACTGCGCTACCTCCCAGCCCCTCAGCTTTATTTTTAATAGAAGTTTTAGGTTCATTGCAAAATTGAGCTAAAAGTACCGAGTTCCTGTACATCTAGCCTCTGTTATCAAATCTTGAAGGACAGGTTATCCTCAGATTTGGTACCTATAAAGATGCATCTGTGTACAGTTTTTTTGTGGAGACACAAGTCTTCATTTTCTTTGGGCAAACAAGTGTAATTGTTATATCGTACAGTAAGAGTATGTTCAGCTTTATAAGAAACTTAACAGCTATTTCTAAATGTCTACGTTATTTTGTATTCTCACCAATGATAAATGACCATTTCTGTGGCTTTTTGTCCTTACCAGCAATTAGAGTTGTCAGTGTTCTATAGATCTTGCCTAGTCTAATAATTATATAACTTGTTCATTTTCTTTTTCCTCCCCCACCCCTTTTTTTCTATAGCTCTGGCTTACTGTGTGTTGGTTGATTGAATCTGACAACTTGGGAGCCTCAGGCATGAAAGTTATTTTTTTTTTGCATAATCTTTATGCTATATCCCCAGCTCTGTATCTTGTTTTAATTTATATTTATTTATTGAATTGCTATGTGGAACATTTTTATATGCTTATTTTTTTGTCTGTTTACTTCTTAATGTTTTTTTATTATTTTTACTTATTTAAAAATATTTTTTTTCTTACATTTATTTTCCCTTTTGTTGCCCTTGTTTTTATTGTTGTTTTAGTTGTTATTGTTGTTGTCGTTGTTAGATAGGACAGAAAGAAATGGAGAGAAGAGGGGAAGACAGAGAGGGAGAGAGAAAGACACCTGCAGACCTGCTTTACCGCCTGTGAAGCAACTCCCCTGCATGTGGGGAGCCAGGGGCTTGAACCGGGATCCTTATGCCGGTCTGTGCTTTGCGCCACGTGTGCTTAGCCTGCTGCGCTACCGCCTGACTCCCCCTTAGTTAATGTTTTAAGTAAAGTCTCCAGCCCATTTTTAAATCAAATTGTTTTCCTATTTATTTATTTGCCTCTAGGGTTATTGCTGGGGCTCAATGCCTGCCCTACAAATCCACTGCTCCTGGTGGCCATTCTTCCCCCCCCCATTTTATTGGATAAGACAGAGAGAAATTGAGAGGGGAGGGGAAATAGAAAGAGAGAGAGAGAGAGAGAAAGACAGACACCTACAGACCTGCTTTAATGCTTGTGAAGTGTCCCCTGTTGCAGGTGGGGAGCTGGGGGCTCGAACCTCAGCTTATGCTTAGTACTATATGCCCTTAACAAGGTGTGCTACCCCCAGCACACTCAAATTATTTCCTTAATGTTGAATTTTAAGAACTCTTAATACACTTTGCTTAACAGTTCTTTGGCAAATGTCTTTGGCAAACATTTATCATTGTCTGTGATTTGTCTTTTTATTTTCTTTACAATGTCTTTCACAGATAAAAAAATCATTTTAATTAAGCCTGTCTTATCAATCATTTCTTTTATGGATCATGCCTTTAGTGTTGTATCCAAACTCAGTATCATCTGAATTTTCATATACTATTGTCTAAGAATTATAGAGATTTGCATTTTACATTTACATCTTTAATACATTTTTAGTTAATTTTTATGAAGAACACAAGATCTGTGATTACATTGCTTTGGTTTTTTTAAAAAAAAATTTTTAATATTTATTTTATTTATTTTTTCCCTTTTGTTGCCCTTGTTGTTTTATTGTTGTAGTTATTATTGTTGTTGTTGTTGTTGGATAGGACAGAGAGAAATGGAGAGAGGGAGGGGAAGACAGAGAGGAGGAGAGAAAGATAGACACCTACAGACCTGCTTCACCGCCTGTGAAGGGACTCCCCTGCAGGTGGGGAGCCGGGGTTCGAACCGGGATCCTTATGCCGGTCTTTGTGCTTTGCGCCACCTGCGCTTAGCCCGCTGCACTACAGCCCGACTCCCTGCTTTGGTTTTTTTTTACATCTGGATGTTCAACCATTATACCATTTGTTGAAAAGACTGCCTTTTCCTGCATTGTATTGTCTCAGCTCTCTTGTAACTGATGAGTTGATTATAGTTATGTGAGTCATTTCTGTGCTGTCTAGTCTGTTTCACTTGTCTATTTGCTTTTCTTCCACTAATATCATATTGCCCTTAAAATGAATCTTGGAGTTGGTAGTATCAATCTTCCAATTTTGTTATCTTTGAATACTGTGTTGGCTAATCTGGGTATATTACCTCTTTAGACAAACTTTAGAACCAGTTTTTCAATATTCAGAAGATAAGACGCCTAAATTTTCTTTGGGATTATACTGAATCTATAATCAACTTGGGCAGAATTGACATCTTGTTGGTATAGTTCTCATTTATTTTGTTGAGTTTTTCATTTTACTTTTGTAGTTTTCCTCAACTTGGAATTGTTTTGCTTGATTTATAGCTAAATGTTTTATTTCTTGGGGGGGGGGAGTATAATGTAGATGGTATTGTGTTTAAATTTTATTTTATTTTTTATGTGATTCCAGGGAATGAACTCAAGATCTATTGCATACATGATGCTACCACTGATTGGTCTTCTGGTCCAATTAAAAAAATTATTTATTTGGATAGAGACAAAGAGAAACAGAGAGAAAATGAATGGAGAGAGTGAGAGAGATACTTGAAGCATTGTAGCACCACTTATGAAGCTCTTCCATTGTAGGTGGGTATCAAACCTGGGTCTTTGAGCATTATAATGTGTACTCTACAGGGTGCAACATCACCCAGTTTCTGACCCATTTTTTTTCACTTTTAATTTAGAGAGAGAAAGAGGCAGAAAGAGAGGAAGAGCAGCACCACTTCACCATTCATTGAATCCCCCCAGTTATGCCCATGGTATTCCCATGAGGTGTGCACCCTGAAACCAGGGTCTCATGCACAACTAGGTATCAAAGTATTAAATGTGGGGGGAAAAAAGCTTAGAGAAGATGAAATAGTATAGTAATAAAATTATCGAAATAAAAAGTGTTGAAAAATTTGACTACATGGAAATTAAAAGGGCAAAATAACATTCTGCTAGTAGGCCTATTTTAGTTACATTCCAAAGGGCCCATGAATATACTAGTTTTTTCCTGCAGGTGGACCCAAGTTATTGTCTTTGGAATATACCTAAAATAGGCCTACTAGCTATCTTCAAAATGGAGACCCTAAATCTTCATCTGCAATATTCCAGCCTTTAGGTTCATGATTAGTCAACAATTTGTTTGGCTTTATATGTTAATTCTTCTTTCAGCCACCAGGTTCCAGATGCTATCATGATGCCAACTGGACCTCCCTGGGCAGATGACCCCAACTAATGTGTCCTGGAGCCCCAATTCCCCTTAGCCCTGCCCCACTAGGGAGAGAGAGAGAGAGACAGGCTGGGAGTACAGATTGACCTGCCAGGGCCCATGTTCAGTGGGGAGGCAGTTGTAGAAACCAGACCTTCCACCTTCTGCACCTCATGATGACCCTCGGTCCATACTCCCAGAGGGATAAAGAATGGGAAGGCTATCAGGGGAGGGGATGGGATATGGACTCCTGGTGGTGGGAATTGTGTGGAGTTGTACCCCTCTTATCCTCTGGTTTTGTCAGTGTTTCCTTTTTACAAATAAAATAAAGAGAAAAAATAACATACTGAAAAAATATTTTTATTTGGTAGAGAGAACTTGAGAGGGGAAGGAGAGGAAGAAGGAGAAGGAGAAAGAGAGATATTTGTAGCACTGCTTCACTGCTCTTGAAGCTGCGCCCTACAGGTGGGGACTGAGGGCTTGAACTTGGGTCCTTGCACATGATAACATGTTCACTCCTCTGGGTGCACCACTATCTGGCCCTCAGACTGATAATTTTTTATAACCCATTTGCCAGATAAGGAGTTGATATCCTTTCTCTTTACAAAAACGAGCTTACATGAATTGACCAGAAAACACCAAAACCAGAGGAAAATGAGAAAAAAAAAATCACAGCAGAAACATAAGCGCCAAGGAAGAAAATGTAAAATGTCTACTCTTACCAGTCACCAAAGCTTATGCGTTGAAAGATGATACTGTGTGTGTGTGTGTGTGTGTGTGTGTGTGTTTGTGTGTGTAATTTTTCCTGCTTAATAATTAACAATGAAATTAAATTTAACAATGCTATATGGGCACCTTGGAATGGACAGTTAAATTTTTTTTCTTGAAAGAAACTTCTAGTTTCTTTTTATTTTGCTTATTGATTTGTTTTTTTTTGGATAAAGACAGAGAGAATTGAGAAGGAAGGGGGAGAAAAAGAGGGAGAGAGACACCTGGAGCCCTGTTTCACCACTTGTGAAGCTCCCTCCCGCCACAGGTGAGACCTGGGGGGACTTGAACCTCGTCCTTGCACACTGTAATGTGTGGTCTTTCAGGTGTGCCACTGCCTGGTCCCTGAAATGTGTAGTTTCTGTCAACATTATCCTGAACAATGAATAGATCAAAATTCGTTTATTGTTCAAAGCTTTGGCAAAATGCTGTTCCTTCTGTTTGGAATACTCTTTCCTATTCCTTCCCGTCACCATTCCACCTCACTTTTCATTTACTGATGCTCACCTCCTCAGGGCTGCCTTCCAGGATATACTGTCTAAGCAGATCCTTTTTCATAGCCTTATGGATTTATCTACCAGTGTTCTGCTAGCTAGTTGGAGGGGAGAAGACCAAGGGTCTGGTCATTTGGCATTTATACTTCCACTTAATTCCTCTGTTGGTCATGGTACTCTCAGCCCTACTCTGCATGGTAATTCCCCACCCACCTGTTTTGTCCTCTGCAGAAATGAGCTTCTGTTCTCCCACAGGGAGAGGAGACCAAGGTGGTTGTGTCCCCCACTCAGAATGGGGGAGGGACCTCTGCTTCTGCTGTCAGTCAGTTCTGCTGTTTTAGTTTTACCTCCTCTCCATCCTTAGAGGTAGCTGGTGCCTTCACTCCTGGTCCTTTGCTTGTGCCTTTCTGCATTTTTGAACCATCGACAATGGATTACTTTCACAATCAGAGAAAAAAAATCCCCTAAGTTTTTAATTTAGAATTTTCCAACTTTTGACCCAGTAACTGCACTTCTTGGAATGTCTTTCTTTTTAAGGAAATAAGCCGTTTGCAAAACATTGTTGCATCTGCACCACAGTACCATTTATAATAGCACCCAAGGGAGAGGGACATATGTTTAGAAGCAAGTTGGCCAGATACTAGTGGAAATCAGGAGGACCAGGGGAAGAGCAGGTCCAGCACTGCACAAGTGGCTGCTGATACGAGGACAGAACAGATGAGTCTCAACTAGTGAGTGATTGGGGTCAGAACCAGGCTGGTGGGAGAAATTGTCAGGTGGAGGAAGAAGTTGCAATCATCTTGTGATGACTAGCTGTTTCTGAAAACATCAGTGACTATGCTGAGGGTGGTGTGAAGAGGATATGAAAGGGGCAAGCAATTCCAAGTGGGTCAAGGACTTGGATATGAGACCAGAAACTATAAGATGCTTAGAGGGAAATATTGACAGAACTCTTTTCCTTCTAAATTTTAAAGGGATCTTCAATGACACGAGTCTAATTATGAAGAAGACTAAAACTAAAAATAAACCAATGGGACTACATCAAATTAAAAAGCTTCTGCACAGCTAAAGAAATCACCACCCAAACAAAGAGAACTCCCACAGAGTGGGGAAGATCTTTACATGCCTTACATCAGACAAGAGGCTAATAACCAGAATATATAAAGAGCTTGTCAAAATTTAACAAAAAGAAAACATGACCCCATCAAAAAATGGGGAGAAGATATGAACAGAATATTAACCATAGAAGATATCCATATGGCCAACAAACATGAAAAAAAAAATGCTCCCAGTCAGAGAAATGCAAATAAAGACAAGAATGAGATACCACTTAACTCCTGTGAGAACATCATGCATCAGAAAAGGTAGCAGCAACAAATGCTGGAGAGGTTGTGGGGTCAAAGGAACCCTCCTGCACTACTGGTGGGAGGGTCAATTGGTCCAACCCCTGTGGAGAGCAGTCTGGAGAACCCTTAGAAGGCTAGAAGTGGACCTACCCTATGACCCTGCAATCCCTCTCCTGGGGATATATCCTAAGGAACCCAACACACCTGTCCAAAAAGATTTGTGTATACCTATGTTCATAGCAGCACAATTTGTAACAGCTCAAACCTAGAAGCTACTCAGCTATTAAAAATGGTGATTTCACTGTTTTAAGCCCATCTTGGATGGATCTTGAAGGAATCATGTTAAGTGAGATAAGTCAGAAACAGAAGGATGAATATGGAATGATTTCACTCATAGATAGAAGTTGAAAAACAAGATCAGAAGGGAAAACACTAAGCAGAACTTGGACTGGAGCTGGTGTATTGCACCAAAGTAAAGGAATCTGGAGTGGGTGGGTGGGGGCGAGGACTCAGGTCCTAGAATATGATGGCAGAGGATGACCTAGTGGGGGTTGTATTGTTATGTGGGAAACTGAGAAATGTTATACATGTACAAACCATTGTATTTACTGTAGAGTGTAAACCATTAATCCCCCAATAAATAAATTTAAAAAAAAAAAAAGAAAGAAAGAAAGAAAGAAGAGAAAAGGGCAGGCTTGGATAGTGCACTGCGTGGTCATGTTCGAGGCGCAGGTCTAAGCCCAGTCCTACTGCATTGAAGGAAGGTTCGGTGCTGTGCTTTCTTTCACTCACTTCTTTCTACCTCTCTGTCTCCATGTAAACATGAAAATAACAACAACAATGATAGGACATCATAACAAAGGAAATGAAGGCAGAAGCTCTCTTGTCAGGGCACTAGAGGTTAGCAGTCAGAGGTCAGTAACCCCATGGCCAGTGAGGCGGCGTGCTAGATCAGGAGGAAGTTCTGACGTCACCCAGCCTGATGGCTCTCTCTCTCTGCTTTTGTGTAGCTATGACACTCCCATGTGTTCCAGAGAAGATGACTTGGGGTTATACAAAATCACTTCCTGTAGTCTCATCACTTTTTTTTTCCTACAGGGAAAGGTAACGTGAACTCAGATGACTGGAATGAATCTTGTTATAGAAATAACCTTGCACTTTCTGTTTCATGAAGAATAGCGAGTTACTCGGGAGCTCCATCCAATGACTTCATGCCTGATTGCTACGTGTTTCTCATCCAATCTTTCCACTTCACAGCAGGGGAAAGTGAGGCCCAGAGGGGAGAAAGTGGGAGGCAGGAGTCAAAGTTTTTTCTTCTGGTTTCTTTTTTTGCCTTCTGGGTTGTCACTTAGGCTCGGTGCCTACATAATTCCACTTTCTTGGTGAACATACTTCTTTTCTTTTAAAGGCAATTTTTAACATTTTTATTTATTTATTATTGGATAGAGACAGAGAGAAATCAAGAGGGAAGGGGCGATAGAAAGGGAGAGAGACAGACACCTGCAGCCCTACTTCACCACTCATGAAGCTTTCCCTCTGCAGGTGGGGTCCAGGGGCTTGAATCCAGGTCCTTGTGGATTGTAATGTATGTGCTTACCCAGGTGCGCCACCACCTGGCCCATCTTTGTCTTCCTTCCTTCTTTCCTTCCTTCCTTCCTTCCTTCCTTCCTTCCTTCCTTCCTTCCTTCCTCCCTTCCTTCCTTTCTCTTTTTAAATATTTACTTACTGGCTAGAGACATAAAGAGAGAGACAGAGACAACTGCAATATTGCTTCTCCACTTGTGAAGCTGTGCCTCCTGCAGGCACAAACCAGAGGCTTGAACTCAGACCCTTGTGCATTCAACCAGGTATGTCATCACCTGACCTCTTCTTCTTTTTTTAAATTGTTATGGGAAGGGGCTAGGGGTTTACAGTGCAGTAGTTGTTAACACCTGGGTACAGTTTTCATCTCCCTCTGAAAATTCTTTGCCGACCTTCTCACCCACAACTTAGATCCTTTGCTATTGTCATGCAATGAATGGGACCCCACATTTTCTCCACCTTCTCCTTCCCTCTCCGTCCCCAGAATTCTTTGCATTGGTGCAATACACTCTACCCGGTCCTTGTTTTACTTTGCATATTTGTCCTTCTCTCTCTCTCTCTCTCTCTCTCTCTCTTTACTTATTTCATTTAACGTGATGTCTTCAAGTTCCATGCAATATGAGACAAAGAAGATGGCTGGATCATTATTTTTCTTTATTTATTTAACGAATATTTTAAAAATAAATTTTATAAAAATTAATTTTTACATTTATTTATTTTCCCCTCTGTTGCCCTTTTTTATTGTTGTTGTGGTTATTATTGTTGTTGTTATTAATGTCATTCTTGTTGGATAGGACAGAGAGAAATGGAGAGAGGAGGGGAAGACAGAGATGGGGAGAGAAAGATGGACACCTGCAGACCTGTGAAGCGACTCCCCTGCAGGTGGGGAGCTGGGGGCTTGAACCAGGATCCTTATGCTGGTCCTTGCGTTTTGCACCACATGTGCTTAACCCGCTGCACTACCCGACTCCATATTTATTTATTTATTTATTTACTTATTATCAGGGCAACGGCTCAGCTCTGACTTATGGTGGTGCTGAAGGCTGAACCTGGGGCTTTTGGAACTTCGGGAATGAAAGTCCTTTTGCATAACCACTATACTATCTCCCCAATAGCCCCACTTAATAATTTTTAATAGTTTAATATCCCATTGTGTATATATACCACAATTTTTAAGCCACTCATCTATTGTTAGACATCTGGGTTGCTTCCAAGTTTTGGTTATTATGCATTGTGCTGTTATGAACTTATATGTACATAAATCTCTTCTGATAGGTGTTTTTCTTGGCTTTGGGTCTGAACAGAAGCAATCAAGTGAAAGTCATTCTACTCTGATAAGCTTAGTGTCCTTATAAAAAAAAGAGGTGTGGACAGAGAGCTAGTCATATGTTTGGGGAGAGCTGACACGGTGAAGGCAGAGGTAGGGGTAATGCTTCTATCAGACAAGGAACATGAAGTTCCCTGTCAACCCCAAAATGAGGAGAGTGGCATGGAGCAGAGTACCCCTCACAGCCCACAGAAAGACCTAACTCTGCTGACAGCTTGCCTTGGACTTCTTCAGTGTGGGGAGTGGCTTAAGGGTAGGTAGGTGCCCTACTCAGTCCTCTAAATCTGTCTTCTTCATGGCCATGCCAAGACTGGGAGGAGACACCACAAACATAGGCTCCCAGGGGTCTCAGAGTGCAGACTGGGTTTGCTCTAAGAGACTAAACTCTAGTCCACTGACGTCAGCCTTCAGCCCTTATGGGCGGGGGTGGGGAGACACTCCTGAGGAGCATCTCTCAGCCTTTGGGAGTCACACCCTTCCAATGTGTAAATAGCCTTCTTTCTGTCCCATTTCATTTTCCCATATCAGATCCAAAGTGAATGCTGGGTTAAGTGTATGGGAAAGAAAAGTGTTTCCTTAACAGAAGGATGAATATGGGATGATCTCACTCTCAGGCAGAAGTTGAAAAACAAGATCAGAAGAAAAAAAACAGAAACAAGTAGAACCTGAAATGGAATTGGCATATTGCACCAAAGTAAAAGACTCTGGGGTGGGGGTGTGTGGGTGGGGAGAATACAGGTCCAAGAAGGATTCAGAGGACCTAGTGGGGGTTGTATTGTTATATGGAAAACTGGGGAATGTTATGCATATACAAACTATTGTATTTACTGTTGAATGTAAAACATTAATTCCCTAATAAAGAAAAAAAAAAGTCTAAGAAAAAAAGTGTTTCCTTGGTGATTCTTAGATACTTGCTGGGGAAATGAGATAGGAGCATTCTCTCTTTTAAAAAATATTTTATCTTTTTATTAATGAGAAAGATAGGAGGAGAGAGAGAAAGAACGAGACATCAATCTGGTACATGTGCTGCTGGGGGATCAAACTGAGGAGCTCATACTTGTGAGTCTAGTGCTTTATTCACTGCACCACCTCTCAGACCACAGATAGACACTTAAAAAAATTTTTTTAAATATTTATTTTATTTATTCCCTTTTGTTGCCCTTGTTGTTTTATTGTTGTAGTTATTATTGTTGTTGTCGTTGTTGGCTAGGACAGAGAGAAATGGAGAGAGGAGGGGAAGACAGAGAGGAGGAGAGAAAGATAGACACCTGCAGACCTGCTTCACCGCCTGTGAAGCGACTCCCCTGCAGGTGGGGAGCCGGGGTTCGAACCGGGATCCTTATGCCGGTCCTTGTGCTTTGCGCCACCTGCGCTTAACCCGCTGCACTACAGCCCGACTCCCTAGACACTTTCTTTATCTCTCTTTCATGACTTAGTTTATTTCTCTCACAAAATGTAGATAGCTGATGAGAGAGAGAGACAGAACACCACAGTATCACTCTAGCAAATCTAGCACTTTTTTTTTGCCTGCTGTGCCACCTCCCAGGATGCTTATTATATTAATGTTTCTTATTATTTTTGTTTTAGTGAGAGACAAAGATATAAAGACATACACAGAAAGATAGAGAGCTGATATTTCTCAATAGATTTATAGGCTATCTGAGAAGTAGGTTTGTTGGAGAAGTCAGGGAGGGCTTCCTGGTAGAGAAAGGACCTATGATAGCCTTGCTAGAAAGGGTGAGCTGAGTTATACAGCCTGCCTACTATGAGCCAGGGACACTCATGTAGTTTATCTTCTTTCTTGCATTTGTGAGGCATGAAACAATATTTTCTTTATGAGAAAACTGAGACACAGAGAAGGGAAATCACTGTGGCTTTGCTCATGTTAGAGGTAACGCTCAAGTTGAGGTTCCACCGAGGTCAAGGCTCATATTCCTTTCTTCTGCACACAGGCTCTGCCTTTGCCAGGGGAGAGCAGGGTATAAAGGAATGGAGAGTTTGGAATTGTGTGGGAGGGGCACCTAGGCTGGAGCATACTAGATGAATTTGGACACCCAAATTCATGTAAAGAAGTGCAATGTGGAGAACTTTCAGAAGGCTAGAAGTGGACCTACCCTATAAACCTGCAATTCCTCTCCTGGGGATATATCCTGAAGAACCAAAAACATCCATCCAAAAAGATTTGTGTATACTTATGCTCATAGCAGCACTATTTGTAATAGCCAAAACCTGGGAGTAACCTAGGTGTCCAACAACTTGGATGGAGCTTGAAGGAATCATGTTAAGTGAGATAAGCCAGAAAGAGAAGAAGGAGTATGGGATGATTTTACTAATAGAAGTTGAAAAACAAGAACAGAAGGGAAACCACAAAAGAGAACTTGGACTAGGTTTGGTGTATTGCATCAAAGTAAAAGACTCTGGGGTGGGAGGAGGCTTCAGGTTCTGGAACATGATGGCAGAGGAGGACCTGGGGGGGGGTGTCTTGAATTGTTATGTAGAAAACTGAGAAATGTTATGCATGTACAAACCACTGTATTTTACTATTGACTGTAAACCATTAATCCCCCAATAAATAAAAAAAAATATACAGAAGTTGCTCTGACTGGGTCTGAGGGATTCAAAGGGCATAATGGGAATCAAAGCTGGAAGAGTAAGAGGGCTGTCACTTACTAGAAGGTATGGCTAAATAAGTAACTGAGTCAGTTACTCTGGGGTGAGCAATACAGAGCTGGTGTTTTGGAGCCCTATTCTGAATAGGCCAAGTTTTTAAGTACTGTAAGAGCTTTGTGACTCTCAGGAAACATAGAAGGGACCCCACTGCTTTCTCCAATGCTAACTCATCTTCTGGGGTGGGGATGGGGGAGTGGGCAAAGATGGAGCCAGCCTCTGAAAGTGACTGCTGGAGTGTCCCTTGCACTTGGGTCACTTCCAGGCTGACACAGGTGGGACTGTTCATTCTCAGCCGTACTGTCTATGCTCTAGACGGCTCGTCAGGCCCCAAGCTCCACCTCCAGTCTGCCTGGCCACCCGTTCTCCTGTGTCTCTTTGCAGCTTTCTTCCTTCCCTTTTTTTTTTTTTAAATTATCTTTATTCATTTGTTGGATAGAAACAGTCAGATATCGAGGGGGGGAAGAGGGAGAAGGAGACAGAGACACACCTGTAGCACTGCTTCACCACTTGCAAAGCTCCCCCCCTCGCAAGTGGGGATGGGGGGGCTTGAACCTGAGTTCTTGTGTATTATAATGTGTGCATTTAACCAGGTGCACCACCACCTGCCCCCCCCCCCTTTCCTTTCTATGGGAGTTCAGAGCCTCAGGTATGGAAGTTTTTTATAACCATTATGCTATGTCTCCCAGCACAGTTTTCCAGAACATTCAGAGTCCTCTTCTGAAGCTAATTTCTACTCACTTTTTGGCTCAGTTCAGTTGTTCTCCCCACAAGCCCTGCAGCCTTTGTGACTTGGGTGATATTTGCCACCCCCTTCATCTTTTTGTAATTTTTTAATTGTCTTTATTTATTGTATAGAGACAGCCAGAAACTGAGAGGGAAGGGGGTCATAGAGAAACAGAGACACCTGCAACCCTGCTTCACCATTTGCAAGGCTTTCCCCCTGTAGGTGGGGACAGGAGTCTCAAACCTGTGTCCTTGTGCATTGTAACATATGCACTCAACCAGGTGTGTCACCACCTGGACCCTATATTTGCTCCCTTCACTGGACCTCAAGAGCCCCCTTTCTTTTTTTTCTTTTCTTTTGCCTCCAGTCTTATCGCTGGGGCTCAGTGCCTACACCATGAACCCACTGCTCCTGGACGTCATTCCCCTCCCCCATTTTTGTTGCCTTTGTTACTATTATTGTTATTGTTGCTATTGCTGTTGTTATTGGATAGGACAGAGAGAAATCGAGAGAGGAGGGGAAGACAGACAGAGGGAGAGAAAGATAAACACTAGAAGACTTGCTTCACCACCTCTGAAGTGACCCCCCTGCAGGTGGGGAGCCAGGGGCTCGAACTGGGATCCTTACACTGATCCTTGTGCTTTGTGCCTTGTGTGCTTAACCTGCCTGATCCCCAAGAGCCCCATTTCTATCTCTAGATCCCGCCATCTGTATTGAGTTTTAGGAGCAAAGGAGGAGGTATGATATAGGCCCTTGAATCACTCCTTTTTGGGGTGGGAGGAGCTGACTAGAAAAGGAGTCTAGAATAAGGGGTGAGGGGGTGCAAATCTCATTTGAGGTAAACCATGAAGGAAGGGCTTCCCAGCCTACTTGGGGAGCAGAGGGTATTATAAAGAAGCACACTGTAGGGGGTGAGAGAGAGAGCAGCACGGCCAGGGTGTGGATGGCCATGGGGCAGGAGGTGGGAACAACAACACTGCTTAGCCACTGGTTTATTTATTTGTAAAGGTTTATTTATGAGACAGAGGAGGAGAAAGAACCAGAGCACCACACTGGCATATGTGATGCTAAGATGGAACTCCAGGACCTTGTGCTTGAGAGTCCAATGCTTTTATCTACTGCACCACCTTCTAGGCTGCTTGGTCGCTGGTTCATAAGCACGTCACAAATTTGGTGTAGTGGAGATGAAAAAGAGGGCGGTGCCAGGAACATCTCAAAAGGCAGAACGTTTAGGACTCACGGCTACTAAGAGGTGAAGCAACTGAGTGTGGAGCTGGACTGCAGAGGTCCATGTGAGACAAAGCAGGTCAGAAAGGAAGCTCAGGCAGAGTAGCTGACCCGCCATCATGCTCTCCCCACTCCAAGGCACATCACGACAGATACAGACCTAGTCTGTGATCAAGTCCTGTTTATTCTGGAAGCATAAACAGCGGAACTGGGAAAGAGTGATGAGAACAAGAACCCAGTCCCCTTGACAGGGCCAGGTCCAGCACAGGCTCTGTCTGCGTGTGATCAAGGCTGACCCAGCAGCCTCCACCAGACTTTTCCTGGGAGGATGGATCCTGAGGATAACCCAGACAGAGGCAATGCTTCAGTGAGGGTGGCAGTGGGATTACCTGGCTCCAGGCCCTTGTGAACAAGGTGAAAAAGCCCAAGGGCTCCTAATACCATGACCAGGAGACTGCCCCCCCCCCCCAGATGACTCTGGTTGTGTCTGGGGCAAAGCCACATTCTGGTGGGCAATCACAGTGCCCGCTGGTTATCAGGAAGGCCCCTAGGGTTCAAATACTGGGGCCAGCAGGCACCCACATCTCCCTCCACCCAACCCCCATCATCTCTGCGGAACCTTCAAAGAATGGTATCCTGAGGCTGCCAGACACCCCAAATCTCTCCTCTGTTGGGTGACTTAAGCCCTAGGGTCCCTACACATACTGCTTCTTGGATGCAGAGCTGCTGGGGCGGCTGGGGGATTTCTGGCCATTCTGGGGAGGGTGGTCCAGGAAGGGAGGTGGCTTGGAAGAGCCCAGTCTTTCCTCGGTAGTCAAGTTGGCCCAATTCTGCTCGCTGGATGAGAGCCCATTATATGTGGGGCATGGCGGGGAGGAGGGCCCCTCGCCCATGGGGAGGTAGAAGAAGACCTGGTCAGCATAGGGCTCAGAGGAGGTGTTCTGGGCTAGGGGCGCCTCCTGGCTGCGCTGTGCCCTCAGCCCCTGGTTCAGCCAGCGGCACAGCAGGTGCACCAGCTCCAGCAGGTTGAGGCCCAGGGAGATGAGTCCGACCACCAGCATGAAGATGATGAAGATGGTCTTTTCCGTGGGGCGTGAGACGAAGCAGTCCACGGCGTGGGGGCAGGGCAGGCGTTGGCAGACAAACAAAGGCTTCATGTTCCAGCCGTAGAGGCGCCACTGGCCATACAGGAAGCCGGCCTCCAGCAGGCTCTTGCAGAGCACGCTGGCCAAGTAGGTGCCCAACAACGCGCCTCGGATCCGCAAGCGGCCGTCCTCCGCCACTGAGATCTTGGCCATCTGCCGCTCTACGGTGGCCAGTGCCCGTTCCACTTGGGGGTCCTTGGATGGCAGTGCCCGCAGCTCCCCCTCCTTCTGCCGCAGCCGTTCCTCACGCCTCGACAGGTAAATGACGTGGCCCAGGTAGACCAGGGTGGGTGTGCTGACAAAGAGGAACTGCAGCACCCAGTAGCGGATGTGGGAGATGGGGAAGGCCTGGTCATAGCAGACATTGGTGCAGCCTGGCTGGGCTGTGTTACACTCAAAATCCGACTGCTCGTCACCCCACACAGACTCACCCGCCAGGCCTAGGATGAGGATGCGGAAGATGAAGAGCACTGTCAGCCAGATCTTGCCTACCACCGTGGAGTGCTCCTGCACCTGGTCCAGCAGCTTCTCCAGGAAGCCCCAGTCACCCATGACTCCCTGGTCTCCGTCTGCAGGGATCAGAAGGCACTGTCAGTGGGCATCCTTCTCAGCTCATCCCAGCAACAAGCCTGCAGGGAGCTCAGTCCTGCCCACTAATCTATGGGGAAACTGAGGCCCCAGGAGGGGAAGGCACTGGCCTGGCGGGAGGGAGTGCTCTCCTCCAACAGGATGGCTAGGTTAAAAGTAGATCTGGAGTAGGTTGCTCAGCTCCACCAGGACACCCTGTCTAGTAATACATGTGTTCATCTTGCTCCCAGCTAGAGCTCCAGCCCAGGGAGATCTGCATTATACTGATGCTCCAAGTTTAGGACAATAGAGAACTTGAGGAGTTTACCCAAGGTCACACAGAACTTTGCTCTTCCTCCTTTTTTGCCAGGAAAGGCAGTCCCCAGACAGTGAGGGGTGGGCCTAGATAAGGCAGTGATAGGATCTCCAGTTTCTCAGGGATGGATGGGTCCAAGTCTCATGTCTTGGGACTTGGTGGTGACACACCCAGTTGAGTGCACATGTTATTGTGAACATGGGCCCAGATTCAAGTCCCCAATACCAGTCTCTGCCTGCAGGGGGAAGCTTCATAAACTGTGAAACAGTGCTGCAAGTGTCTCTTTTCCTCTCTGCTCCCTTCCCCACCCCAAATTTCTCTCTGTGCTATCAAAAGGATGAAAGAAAGAAGACTCCCAGGAGCTGTGGGTTTGTTGTGCAGGCACTGAGCCTTAGTGATAACCCTGATGTCAATAAAGTCTTAAGTATTTACTCCTGTCCAAAACATCTCGCCCAGCTGGGCCCTCATGAGCCTTTAGGATTGTGGTGGAGGGCAGGTGGGAGAGGTGGGTGGGCTGATAGACACTAAAGGCAGAGGTAGGAGAGGTAACATAAAGGTTACATGAAGATATTCTCATGTCCGAGGCTCCAAAGGCTCAATCCCCCTGCACCATTAGCCAGAGCTGAACAGTGCTCTGGTAGAAAATAAAAACAAATAAAACAATAAACAAACAAACAAAAACAAAGAAACACCAGACTAAAAGTAGTATCTTCCATCAGCTCCACATGTCAGCAACAATGATCACCTGTAACTTAAGTATGGGCTGATTTTTTAAAAAAAGAAATTTTATTTTAATGAGAAAGGTACAGAAAAGAGAAAAAAGACCAGAGCACTGCTCAGCTCTGGCTCCTGGTGGTGCTGCGAATTGAATCTGAAATCTTGGTGCCTCAGATATGAAAGTCTTTTGCATAACCATTATGCTGTCTCCGCAGCCTTTATTTTTTAAATTTTTTACCAGAGCACTACCCCATTCTGGCTATTGATGGTACCAGGAATTGAACCTGTGACTTCTGGTATACAGGACCTGCATTCCACCTCTGCACAATTCCCATAGTCCTTTGAAGTGTGTTCACCCTTTTGCCATGTCTCTCCACCCCCCAGGCTGTTGCTACCAAATTCTAGCGCCTTGAAAGGAATTGCCATAGCAGGGTGGAGGTACAGGTCAGAGTTTCAAGAATATCTGGAGTGGTAATGGATGGAAGACAGGGCATGGGAAAGGGGAACAAAGCTGTTTAGAACTGGACCTGGGTTCAAATGCTCTCTTACTAACTGGGACGTGGATAGGAGCCTTAATCTTCTTGCCTGTAAAATGGAAAGAACATCCCTACCCTCCAACCCAAGGCACAAGGATTCAATGAAAGGAGTCCAGCTCAGCACAGAGGCTGGCCTTAGCACACTAGGTGAGCAAGGCTGCCTAGGTTCCCCCTCATCTACCCTTAGTCCCTGGCAGGTAGCAGACCCAGTCCCCTGTCCCCTGCCCTGGGATCAGGGGACACCTTGGCTCCCCTTGCCCCCGTTCAACTCACCGCCTGTCTACTGGCCAGCCCAGGTGGCTCTGGGGAAGCGATGAGCAGAGCGCCTGTGGAGCCCTGATGGACCGGCGCCTGGCGGCCTGGGGCGCCTTAAATAGCGCTGAGGGCGGGGTGGGGGCAGGAAGCTGGTCTGGCGGACTGCGGGCGCTTTCCAGAGCTGGGGGCGGGGACAGAGATAGGGAGGTGCAAACCTTTGGAAGCAACTCTCAGGGAAGGGACCTGGGAGGTGGCTCTGGGAACTGGGACCCAGTACAGATTGAGGACCACCCTAACCCCCCCTTTCCCTTCACTCTTTCTGTGCTTTTTTCAGCCGGTTAACTCTCCAAGTCTTGGTGGTATGTTGGTTTGGCTGTAGGACAAGACTCTTAAGATTTTTTTTTTTCCCCATCCAGGGTGGCTGGATTTGAGAGGATTACAGCTAGCAGTTGCTGATCCAGGTGACTGGTCTCAGTGTCTGTGTGGAGTGGCAAAAGGTGATGAATACCGAGGGGTCTTTCTTTAACCCTGAGGCTTTAATCCTATTGCCTTTGGTGAGAAGGAAAACCTTTGGCTTCTTCTGTAACTTCAGCGTTCCCCCAGGATTTGGCACTCCAGGCTCACTGGAACACAGGAGCCACCCTGGGAGAGAGCCACTATAATCTACTCTCCCTCAAGTCTGCACGGAGCAGGAGTCTACATCCTGCCTACATTTTTTTTTTGCAGAAATTTAAAACACCCTCATAGGGCAGCCGCCCACAGTCAAGAGTTCACTTAGCAATCCCACGGACCACCTGGGGCTGGGGGCGGGGCGCTCTCCCCACCTTTAGCTTACGTCACATTCTCATGCCCCTGCATGGTGATTTCAGGCAGTGGTGGGGCTTCCAGTTGCTCATTTGGACTTCACCTGGTTAATGCAGCTCTGCTGTGCTGCAGGCATTGTGCCTGGAGCTAGGGGCTCCACCTTCAGTCAACCACAAGTGATCTCTGACTCTCACAGGCTGTTGTTGGAGGCAGGACTTGAATGTACAGACCCTTGGGTAACAGAAAAAAATATATAAATGTGGAAAGCTCCCTTGAGATTTACAGGTAGACAAACTCCATGAGGTTTGACTAGGAATATTTCCTACGGGAGACTGGGGTTGGGCGTGAGGTGGGGAGAAGGTGCTTTCTACTTAATAAAGATTCTGGGCAAGTGGAACAGCATGAACAAAGACTCAAAAGAACTGGGACTGAGAGAGCTGAGACCACTGGTCCTGGTAGGCAGAGGCGGTAGAGTTTGAGTTGAGTTCTTCTTTTCTTACTCTTTCTTTCTTTCTTTCTTCTTCTTTTTTTTTTTTTTTTGCCACCAGGGTGGCAAAAAAGCTTAGTTTATAAAGCTTAGTTTCTGCATGACTTCACTACTCCCAATAGCCAATTTGTTTTATTTTATTTTTTTATTAATTTATAAAGTGGAAATATTGACCAGACCATAGGATAAGAGGGGTACAATTCCCACCACCAGAACTCCGTATCCCATCCCCTCCCCTGATAGCTTTCCTATTCTTTATCCCTCTGGGAGCATGGACCCAGGGTCATTGTGGGATGCAGAAGGTGGAAGGTCTGGCTTTTGTAATTGCTTCCCCGCTGAACATGGGCATTGACAGGTCGATCCATACTCCCAGCCTGCCTCTCTCTTTCCCTAGTGGGGCAGGGCTCTGGGGAGGTGGAGCTCCAGGACACTTTTGTGGGGTCATCTGCCCAAGAAAGTCAGGTTGGCATTTTAGAGGGTTCGAGACAGGAACTGGGTGGTGGTTTACCTGGTTGAGCACACATGTTACAATGTGCAAGGATATGAGTTCAAGTGCTTGGACCCCATCTGCAGGGAGGAAACTTCATGAGTGATGAAGCAGTGGTACAGGTGTCTCTCTTCTCTATCTCCCCTCTTGATTTCTCTGCTCTATGAAAAAATAAAAGTAATAAATAGATAGAGAGAAGAGACACTGCAGCTCTACCTCTTTCGAAGCTTCTCCCCCTTGTAGGCACTCCCAGGTAATAAGATCTTGTTGTGGGTCCCTGTGCTTTTTTAGGCAAGTTGACTGAATCCTTGTGCCTTAGTCTCTTTCCTTATAGAGTGTGGAGAGTAATAGTTTCTTTTCTTCTTCCTCTTCTTCTTCTTCTTCTTCTTCTTCTTTTTCTTCTTCTTCTTCTTCTTCTTTTTTTTTTTTTTTTTACTAGAGCACTACTCAGCTCTGGTTTATGGTGGTTCAGGGATTGAATTTGGGACTTTGGAGCCTTAGGCATGAGAGTCTCTTTGCATAACCATTATGCTATCTATTCCTACGTGAGAGTAATAGTTTCTAGTGTGTCATATGGATGGGTGGTCCAATCAAAGCACACAGTGTGATAGTGGCACACAGCAAGTTTTCCAGACAGTGGTGGCTGAAACTATTGTGACTGAAAAAAGGTCTGGGGAGGGGACGGAGTTGATGTGGGTGGGAGCAGAATTGGTTGGAGGAACAGCTCAGGAGCAAAATAGAGAAGTTCATTTAGGGGAATGGCTGGGTGTCAGGCACTGTTTTCTAGCAGTCTGGGTGGGGACATAACAGGTTGGAATGAAGAAGCTCAGAGGCTAAGTGGTGGTGGTGAGGGCATGGGGCAGCTGAGGAAGGGATATGTGGGGGCTGGGGCCTGGGGCTTACAGCAGAAAATGACCCAGGGTCAGGGCAGTGAGTCCAGGGAAGCAGGGGGAGCTAGGGATATTCCCCAAGTTGCCAGGTTGCAGGATCCAGGCTTTGGCTGATTTTAACTCCTCTTTTGCGTAGGGGAAGGGAGAGCTGGGGTCTTTCCAACCCTGCCCTGACCTCCTGAGCCCAGAGGAAGGAATCAGAGCATGGGGAGGCCAGCCCCATGTCTCCACCCCTCCTCTCTGTTGTCTATTGCAGAATCCAGTTCTTGAACTCCCAGTGCCTCAGGGCTTCATCCCCAAGGGACCTGCCTTTCACTGGTAGCTGGAAGACTCTGGGGTAGCCAGGTGGTAGACTCTGAACCTCAGGACTTCAGGATCAGACTGAGCTGCTTTTCATTCCCTCCTAGTCCTGTCCCACAGGGCTGTGCTGAACTGGGTGTCCTGGTTCCCAAAACTGACGACTGCACCCATTTCTGTTCTGACCCTTAAGGGCATGAGAACTGAGGTCCCTGGAGGCTGGCTCACACCACGCCCCCACTGCAGTCTCTGCTTCCAGAATTTTCCTCCCCAGGCTGGATCCCATCTGCTGGGATAGAGGGGGGTGGGGTGGGGAGGCAATACTGCCCTTACCCTGCTCTGAGCCCTGTTTGGAGGTGGTGGTGGTGGTGGTGAGGGGCAGGGGGAGGTCAGTGCAGGCATAATGGCCTAGGCCTTCCCCCAGGCAAGGGAGGAACTGAAATCAGCCAAGTCAGGAGTCCCCCATAAGCTGCCTGTGTCATCTGGTAAGCACCTCATACTTCTCCCTTCCCACTCCTCTGATCCTCCATGTTCAGGATGCCACAATCTCAGTGGCTTCCCACAGGGCCTCCTGGCAATCTGTCCCACCCTTCCAGTCCAGCGTCTTCCTCAGAAATCTGACCACAGCATTGTCCTGCTTAAAACCCTTCTATGTCTCCCCACTGCCTCTGGACCTCACTACTTCTGCAGCCTCCTGCCTTGCCCCTTCAGCCCCACACTTAACTGTGGTAGCACTCTGTGGACCCATGCCCTCTGCCCAGAGCACCCTCACCTGCAAGTGTCCCTGGAGCCTTGTGCCTCTGCTGCGTGAGCCTCTGTGTTCTCAGTGACTCAGAAATGGCCTCATGGGTGCCTTGTTTTAAGTTTTATTTTATTATTATTATTTTTAAATTTTATTTGCTTCATGAGATAGTCAAGAGAGGCCAGAGCATCACTCTGACATATGTGGGGTCACAGATTTAATCTGGGACCCCATGCTTGCAAATCCAAACCTTTACCACCTCCCATGCTGCTTAAATTAGTCCCCCCCCCAACCAGGGTTAGTGCTGGAACTTAATGCCTGCATGATTCCACCACTCCCAGTGATCATTTTATTTCCCCATCCCTTTTTTCTTTCTTGCCTGCCTGATTGTCTGTTATTTATTTATTTATATTTACCATAGCACTGATCAACTCTTGCTTATGGTGGTGCTAGGGATTGAACCTGAGATTTTGTAGCCTCAGGCATGGAAGTCTTTTGCATAACCATTATACTATGTCTTCTGCCATTCCTTTCTTTTACTGATATAGTGAGGAAGAGAGGGAGAAACTAAGAGAGGCACCTGTAACACTACTCAAACTCTCAAAGTCTGCTCCTTGCGGTGGCGGTGGGGGTGGGGGTGGGGGCTTGAACCTTGCTTCTTGTGCATAGTGAGGTATCTGCTCTACTGGGTGCACCACCTGGCCCCTTAAGTTAGATTTTAAATCATGATAAAACAAACAACAAAAAACAAACTAAAGATGAATTCAGAGTGTGAAGTATATTCACATCCTTGTGTTCTTCAGAACTTTCTCATCTTGTAATACTGATGCCCTACATTAATTAAAACCCTCCATCTCAGGGGCCAGTAGGTGGCTCACCTGATAGGGCACACCTGTTATCATGTGCAAACAATCAGCTTCAGACACCAGGTCACATGGGAGCACCTACAAGGGGGAAGCTTCTCAAGTGGTGGAGGGGTGCTGCAATATCTCTCCTCTTTTTGTCTGAGTTTCTTACCTTCCATCTACAGGAAAGAAAAAAAAGTTAAATTCCACCATCTCCCCTGTCTCCACCCTTGATGCTTTGCTTACCTGTATTTAACCCCCCTACACACCTAATGACTGGGAGGCATTAGGGCTTATTTACACCAAGAATTTAGCAGGGTACCAGGCCCATATACAAGTTGATTAATTTAAGACACATCTGAGGCAGAGGAGCTAGCACAATGGTTATGCAAAAAGCCTTTCATGCCTGGGACACCTAGGATTCCCATTTCAATTCCTATAAGCCAGAGTTGAGCAGTGCTCTGGAAAAGTAAACATATTTACTGATTGCCCCCCCAGCCCCATGGCATTGTCCTGTACCTTGGAGGTCTAGGTGAGGCAGCTAGATTAGTTAGGCAGCAGTACACATCCCCACTACCATATCAATGCCATATCTTCAGGACTTGGAGACAAGGCTAATCACTTACTTCCCTAAGGACTGAGAACTAGAGAAACCAGCCTGAGCCAGGATGGTGACTGAAATGTGCCTGACTGGGCCTTGAGCCTCACTAGACAGTCACTGTAATAAAATCTCCATGCCAGTTGGGGGGGGGGGTGTGAGGGCTCTATCATGCCCCTGGCACCATGGCAATTCTGAAGGGGGCAACACAGAACCAGTTTTATGGTCTGAAAACCAGAGTAGGGGAGATAGCATAATGGTTATGCAAAAAGATTCTCATGCCTGAGGCACCAAAGGTCCCAGGTTCTATCTCCTTATCCCCTACTCCCCAAGCCAGAGCTGAGTTCTGGTTAAAAAACAAGAAAAGGAAAGAAAAGAGGAGGGTCTTGAATTTTGAGAATACTCCACCTTGTCTAGGAAATTTTCTTCTTCTTTTTATATATATATATTTTTAATATTTATTTTATTTATTTATTCCCTTTTGTTGCCCTTGTTGTTTTATTGCTGTTGTCGTTGTTGGATAGGACAGAGAGAAATGGAGAGAGGAGGGCAAGACAGAGAGGAGGAGAGAAAGATAGACACCTGCAGACCTGCTTCACCACTTGTGAAGCGACTCCCCTGCAGGTTGGGAGCCGGGGTTCGAACGGGGATCCTTATGCCGGTCCTTGTGCTTTGCGCCACCTGCGCTTAACCCGCTGCGCTACAGCCCGACTCCCGAAATTTTCTTCTATTCCATCTGCCAGTGAATAGTAATTAGCCACCTTCCCTATATAATCTATGCCCCAGCCAGGGACTATGTGAGATCCTCCTCTAAGTGTGGTCTTTCTCTGTCCTCATGATAAATCTCACCAGTGCAGTTCACACCCAGATCTCCCTTTGAATGTGCATTTTTGCCTCTATCCTCCCAATAAATCTGATCTATTACTTACTGGTGTCCCTGAATTCTTTCTGGACTCTGGCAAAAACCTGCACCCAGGCTTGGGTCACATTTTCTCTCGCTTCTCTGCATTCCATTATCATATTTTTATGGCAAACCAATCTGAACCTGCCTCTCTGCTGCCCCCCCTTGGGCAACATAGGAACAACAGCAACAATTCCTGTTCTTATGGGATTGTACATTCTAGCTGAGGGGATCTGAACACAATAACATCTAGAACCTGTTAGATGGTGCTAAATGTGTGGAAAGCAAAGGAGGGGAGTGTGGCTTAGTGTGTAGGGGTGGCACACCCTTTTTAAAGAGGAGAGCTCATTTAAACAGATGACGCTGGAGGACAGCCTTAAAGGTGGTGAGGCAGCCCAGGGGCTCTAGGGGTGGGGAGGGGAAGGACATAGAAAGCCCTAATACAAAGACCTGAGATGGCAGTGAGCCTGGTGTTTCCTGCTGGAGGAACCAGAGGGAGTCAGAGTGGCTGGAGTGAGTATCAAGCGAAAGTGGGGGTTGGAAGGGAATAGATGAGGTGTGGAGTGGGTCAGGTCGTGCAGTGTCCTGAAGGCCTGCATGAAATGCTTTTTGTGGTTTGGGGCAGAGGAGGGCATACATGACCTGACTTAGGTTTGAACAGCATCACCCTGGCTGCTGTGCTGTGACCCAGACATGCAGATGGGTAACAGATACCAGCACCTACCTGCCAGCAAAAGACTCACTGCCCAGCTCTGTGGGGCCTGCCCGCTGAGGACCTCCTGCTCTGAGCTCTTTCAGTTCTGCTTCATCTGTTCTGCTTCAGCTGTCCAGGTGCCCTGGCTCTGTTCCAGGAGGTCCTGGGCAGTGACTGAACCAAGGGGTCAGCTATTTCTGCCCAACCTGGGTGAGATTTCTCTAAGGGACTACCTGTGTCTCATGGACACAGAGCTTCCCTGCCAAGGGTCTTGTTGTCAGTCCTGCTTTTTCCTCTCTCTTTTTGTGGATGTTACTTCCTTCTACACTGTTTACACTCTTCACTTTTTTAGGTTGTGTTTTCCAGAGTCAGGGAAATTGTTACAGCAATACAAATGAGAGATGATGGGCATATGTATATGCTAGTGTGTACTGCTATACCAGAGTGCTATAGGGGCACATGGTGGCACACCTGGTTGAGTACACATGTTACCATGTGCAAGGACCCAGGTTCAAGCCCTCGGTCCCCACTTGTAGAGGTGAAGATTCACAAGTCATGAAGTAGTGTTGTAGTGTATCTCTCTTTCTCCCCCTTCCATCTTGCGCTTTGTGCCTTTTTATTTTATTTTTTTATATTTATTTATTCCCTTTTGTTGCCCTTATTGTTTTATTGTCGTAGTTATTTTTGATGTTGTTGTTGGATAGGACAGAGAGAAGTGGAGAGAGGAGGGGAAGAAAGAGAGGGGGAGAGAAAGATAGACACCTGCAGGACTGCTTCACCGCCTGTGAAGTGACTCCCGCGCAAGTCCCTCCCCCTTCCATCTTAATTTCTCTCTGTCCTATCAAAAGTAAGGGGTGGGTGGGTACCCCAGAATACTATAGATGAGGTGGTTTATTTTATTTTAGTCATTGCTAGGGCGTCATTGCTCCAGGCTGACTTTCTCAGGAAGAGAGAAGAGGAGGAAGAGGGAAAGCGACTACAGTACTAAAGTGCTTTCTTGCTTTCTTTTCTTTCTTTCTTTCTTTCTTTCTTTCTTTCTTTCTTTCTTTCTTTCTTTCTTTCTTTTACCAGAACACTGTTCACTTCTGGCTTATGGTAGTGCAGGGGACTGAACCTGGGGTGTTGGAGCCTCAGGCATGAGAGCCTCTTTGCATAACCATTATGCTATCTATCCTCTGCCCACTAAAGTGCTTTCTATGTGGTAGGGACCTGATTCGAACCTGGATTGTATGTTTGGCAAAGTCAGTCCACTATCCAAGTGAGCTCTTTTGCTAGCCCAGTCGAGGTGAAAATAGAAAAACTATTAAGAGTATATATACTTTCCCCCTGGGGACTGGAAGTCTAGTAGCAGGAATCCAGCATAGTCAGGTTCATGGTCAGTATCACCTTCTTCATTCAGATGAGGCTATTTCCTCACTGGGTCCTCACATGATGGGGAGAGAAAGTTCATTCCTCTCATATAGCGTCTGATAAGGGCTTTCATAAGGGCTCTATCCTCGTGATCTAATCATCACCCAAATACCCTGCCTCCTCTGATCACATTGGAGGCTGGGATTTCAATATATTAATAGGGGTGAGGAGACACAGCTCTTTAGTCCATAAGAGGTGTTAGGGTCAGAGTGACAGATACAAATCAACCTGTTTACCTTGAGCATATCAGTGCCATATTTTCAGTCATATTACAGTGACTGTCTAGTGAGGCACAGTGACTGTTACCTCATGCTGTAGTGGATGTGAATTTTTTAAATTTTATTTTTATTTATTTATTACTGGATGGAGGCAGAAATTGAGAAGAGAGGAGGAGATAGAGGAGAGAGAGACAGAGAGATACCTACAGCCCTACTGTGAAGCTTTAAAGTGAAGCTTTCCCCCTGCAGGTGGGGACCGGGGGCTTGAACCTGGGTCTTTGCACACTGTAATGTGTGCACTTTACCAGGTCTGCCACCGCCTGTCCCCACCTCCCCTGTGGATATGAATTTGAAGAATGAGCATATGAAGTCTGTCACAGTATCATAATATATCATGCAATGCTATCATCACATAAGCAACTATATAATCTTGTGACTGTCATATCCTTTCAGTTTATCACAACTGAAGGAAGCATGCAGCGAGTTTTCATTCATTGAGGAAGGAGGAGGATGAGGCATTCACCCGAGAAGAGTAAGCTAAGGGGACAGGCCACTTTGTGGTGACCGTGATGTGCCCTGGGGACTCTTAAGTGCTGGAGTAACTCACCCATGGAAGGAGTGAGCTGTGTTTCTTGGAACAGCTCTTAGGCCAAAGGTGGGAGGTGCCAGGGTTGCATCATTTCCTTGTCCATGGGCCTCACCCCCAGGTTGGAGAAGTGGACTGGAGGCTCCATCTGTGCTCGGAGAACCAATGATATTCTCTGCCTGTTCTGACCTTGGTCAGGGAGCTTGAACTATTTTGAAAGATGCTGAAATGCAAGGCTGCATGTAGATGGAGGTCACCCCTCCCTGAGACGTTTGTAATAACCAGTCTAGGCTGGCCTTGGTGAGTGAAGTGGCTGAAGGTGCAGCCGCATGGACTTTCCTAAACGCAGTGCGCCTGGGACTTGCTGGCTGCGGTAGCACTAGGCACACTGATTCCCTCCGCTGTCTCATTTACCTCCTGGGAGAGACTCTGTCCCAAATACTGGGCTGTTTGCTACTCTTCAGGTCTACTCTCCACCTAACTCTGTGACCTGGGAGACTCATCCCGTCTCAGTCTCTCAAAGGGCTTGCTTGCTCTTAGCTTCCAGCTGGGTACTGGGGGAAATTTGTGGTGAAGGAACAGATGTGAGGGTGGAGTTGGGATATTTATTTGATCATTGTGGTTGGATGCATCCTTACAGTTCCTGTGTGGTACTTCAGTTCATTGCTATCCTGCTACTTTCCTTAATCATGTCTGCCACTTTTTTTTTTTAATTAAGGATTTTATGTATTGATTTTTGAGAGGGGAAGAGGAAGAGAAAGAGGAGTAGAAATAGGAGGGGACCAGAGTATCACTCTGACACATGCAATGCCTGGGAGCAAACTTGGGACTTCAGGTTTGAAAGACCAGTGCTTATCCACTGAGTCCCCTCCTTGGTCTCATGGCCACACCTTTTAAAAATATTTTATTTACTGACAGATACAGAAAGATGGCATAGATAGATAGACCAGAGCACTTCTCAACTCTGGCTTATGGTGGAGCTGAGGATTGAACCTGGAACCTCAGGGCCTTAGGCATGAAAGTCTTTTGCATAACCATTATGCTATCTCCCCAGCCCTAGATGTGTCTGTACCTTGTCTGCAGCTTTAATACAGCCCTTCTGGGATTCTCTAATTTTTTTTACATAAATTTGTTTATTCCTTTTTGTTGCCTTTGCTGTTTTATTGTTGTAGTTATTATTGATGTCATTGTTGTTGGATAGGACAGAGAGAAATGGAGAGAGGAGGGGAAGACAGAGAGGGGGAGAGAAAGATAGACACCTGCAGAGCTGCTTCACTGCCTGTGAAGCGACTCCCCTGCAGGTGGGGAGCCTGGAGTTTGAACCAGGATCCTTATGCTCGTCCTTGCACTTTGCACCAACTGCACTTAACCTGCTGTACTACTGCCCAACTCCCTGGGATTCTCTAATTTTAACTCAGCTTGAATATACTATCTACTTTCTTTTTAAATATTTATTTTTTAATTTATTCCCTTTTATTACCCTTGTTGTTTTTATTGTTGTAGTTATTATTGTTGTCATCGTTGTTGGATAGGACAGAGAGAAATGGAGAGAGGAGGGGAGGGGAAGACAAAGAGGGGGAAAGAGAGACACCTGCAGGCCTGTTTCACCGCCTGTGAAGCGACTCCCCAGCAGGTGGGGAGGGGAGCTCGAACCTGCATCCTTATGCTGGTCCTTGCGCTTTGCGCCACGTACTCTTAACCCGCTGCGCTACTGCCCGATTTCCTCTACCTACTTTCTGTCTAAAACTTCAGCCATACAATTCCCACTATGTGGATAAAAGACAGGTTTTGAAAGCTTGCTCAAGGTGCAGTGTTGCAAAGCTGTGGTCAGAAAATAGTTAAACTGTGGCAGTGGTGGGGGTTGTGTGTGTGTGTGTGGGTGGGGGTGGGGGTCAGCCTAGCCTGAGTCCCTCTCACATGGCTGGCTTATCCATCCTGGTCAGGGGCTCCCAGGAGAGCAAAGGTGAACCACAGTCAGTTATGTTCACACAAAGACCTGGCCTCTCCCTGCCTGCATTGACCCTTGGCTCACTGCCTCCTGGATTCTTGGCTCCTGGCCTTGGCTTTGATAGTCACTAAATATTCCCCTGGGTTCGTTGATCTTGCACCCCCATTTATTCTCCACTTGGGTCTGACTTGGATGTTGGTGTTGCCTACATTTCAGGTCTCCAAGAAGCAGTGGGAGAGAGGCAAGGGGTTGGTTGGTGCGAGGGGTAAGTGTGCTTCTGTTTCTCCCTGAGCTCTCTGGGCTCATGTCAGACTCCCAGTACAATCCCAGTACTCCAACCAGGGGTCTGGTGTGGAGAATATGCTCAGGGAAAATGGAAGGAGCTGAATAACATGTAGGTGAGGCTGCAGCAGGCCTCTAGAGGAGTTAACTGGCCTGAAGTAGGTACACAGGAATAAGAGGAGAATGAATAACAGTGATTTTGTGTACACAGGGCGGGGTTGTGGGCTGTTCATGACAGTGATTGAATTGCAAGAGGAAGGAGTGTGGTTTGTTTATGACGAGAACTGATTGTGCAAGGTCTAGTTGGAAGCACTGTTATAAGGGAGCACAGCGCCCTCCTGTGACCACACATGTATTAGTAAGTCCCTGTCTCACCTCCAAGGAGGGCGAGCCCAGCTTTCACCCAGGTCAATCTCAGCCCCAGTCTAACTCCAGATCCAGTCACAGCTCCCAGCCCCGAATTATGCTCAGCTCAGGAGCTTTCCCCCCTTCTACAGGCTAGTTTTCTTGCTCTTCAGGTCTTCAGGAAGCGTGGGAGAATAACAGGAGAATAATGGGAGAGCATACATGTATAAAACAGTCTTTATTGACTTCACAGGAATGGCCTTGGGATCCTGTTTATTGGCTCATCCACACCCAGTAGTACTTGGAGGCAAGACATGAAAGGCTGACACCAGATTGAGCAAATCTGCAGGGAGGAAGCTGGGAGCAAAGCTGCTTGAGACTGTGGAAGGCAGATTTTGGGGTTGAGGGGCTCCTCTGAGGGTAGTGGCAATCCAGAGGATCTCTGAGTTTCTTAAGGAGAGCTGCCTCTATCTGTTCCCAAATTCATGCTCAGTCCTCTGGACCTCCCACTGCTTGGAGAACATTTCTTCTCCACCCAGGAGTCTGGGCGCTTTCTCTATGAGATTGAAGATTCCATTTGGTCAGTTCCATCCAACTCAGGGTAAGCATCTCTGTGGTTTCTGGGCTTCTAAGCCTGCTGTTCTTTCTGCTTAGATGAACTTCCCATGTCTCTTACACATTATTTCCTTGAGAAGCCTTATCTGGTCACCCTCCCCTGGGTTATGCTGAAACCTTCTATGCAACACTTCCTCTGCCTTCCCAGTCCCTCTGCACGTAGCACTTCATTTGCTTGTTTGAATGGGCCTGCAGTTTAACTTACATGCAGGTTGAAAGCACAGTACCAGTACCCAATGCTCAAAAAACACCTGCTATGGCTAGTGAAATAGCTCACTTGGACGGTGTGCTGCTTTGCATGTGTGTGGTCCAGGACAGAGATGCCCTCACTGCACTGAAGGAAGTTTTGGTGCTGTGCTCTCTTACACACACACACACACACACACACACACACACGGTCCACCACAGGCCGCCGTGCTTCTTGCCGGCATCTGTGTACAGCTTGGCACACTGATCACCGTGCTTCAGGCGGTGCTTCCGCTCGCGGTCCTCGCAGTAGGCCACGTGCAGGATGACCAGCAGTGAGGGGCACGTGATGAAGATGAGCTGCAGGGCCCAGAGGCGGATGTTAGAAATGGGGAAGTAGTTGTCTCTCTGTCTCTCTGTTTCTATAAACAAAGAAAGAAAAGGAAAAAACAAAAACCAACCAACCAACCAAACAAACAAAAAACCAAAGCAGGCTGGAGAGATAGCATATGGTTATGCAAAAAGACTTCCAAGCCTAAGGCACCAAAAGGCCCAGATTCAACTCCCGGCATCACCTTAAGCCAGAACCAAGCAGTGCACTGCTTAAAAAAACAAACAAAACAAACAGACACCTGCTCCAGAGGCTGGGGGTGAAGCACCAGGTAGACCAGGTAGACTCCATGTGTGAGGACATGCATACAGGCTCCTAGGTGCAGTACTACTCCTGCGTCTCTCCTTCTTGCCCTCCTTCATGTTTCTCTCTGTCCCTACCAGGAAAAAAAATGGAAAAGGAAAGAAAAATGGCCTCTAAGAATCATGTTGGAGACATACAAACACTGAATCTCCAGAGATAACCCTGGTGGAAACAAAGCAAAGCAAAACAAAACAAAACAAACCCTGCTCCAAATGAAATGGGATAACTTAGTGAATTCCACACTGTAACATGAGCACTTAACCAGGTATGCCACTGCCTGGCCCCTTAATTTAGTGAATTCCAATGGTGGTGGTACCTACCACCTGTAGGACCCTCCCACCCACCAACTCAAACACTTCCTGACTGTGCTTGTTGGCAGTGCTGGTGCTGCTCCTTAGCCCTGCTCAGGTGGGGGTCATGGTGGGTGCTGAAGCCTTCATCTTGTCATCGCTGGGGTCTGGTGCAGCCTCCGCAGCCTCTAACAATTTGTGGTGGCAGCGGCAGGTGGAGGCTCGGCTAGTGGAGGACGGGTGGCTGCGGCCCCCGGGGCCCTTGTGCTTGTGCAAGACTTGCAGGAGCCTGTGGGAGATGAGGTAGCAGATCTCGCAGATGGTGAGCACGATGCAGACAGCTGAGGCGCCCACCATGAAGTAGGTAAAGACCTTCTTCTCAGTGGGCCGGGCAATGTAGCAGTCCACGGTGTTGGGGCAGGGCTCCACGTTGGTGCACTGCACCAGGCGCGGCATGCCGAAGCCATACCAGAGTGTGTGCAACAGGTAGAGGAAGAGGAACTCCACGATGAGCTTGAAGACCAGGCTGAGCAGGTAGGTCCACCACAGGCCGCCGTGCTTCTTGCCGGCATCTGTGTACAACTTGGCACACTGATCACCGTGCTTCATGCGGTGCTTCCGCTCGCGGTCCTCGCGGTAGGCCACGTGCAGGATGACCAGCAGTGAGGGGCATGTGACGAAGATGAGCTGCAGGGCCCAGAGGCGGATGTTAGAAATGGGGAAGTAGTTGTCATAGCATGCGTTGGTGCACCCTGGCTGCCTGGTGTTACAGTCAAAGTCCTTCTGTTCGTCCCCCCACACACGCTCGGCGGCCACCACGTACACCAGCACTCGGAAGACAAACACCACTGATAGCCAGATGCGCCCGAAAGCTGTGGAGTACTTATTCACCCCACTCAGTAGGGCCTGGAGTGTCTTCCAGTCCATGCTGCCTGGTGAGCGTGCTGGGGGCAGTGCCCAACTGGTGGGATCATAAGAAAAGCCATGTTAACAGGTAGATGACATTTACTGAGTATTGGCTATGTGCCAGACACTGCCCTGTGTTTTTTATGCAGATGAACTGGTTTGTTTATCACAAGGCTTTTAAGAGATTAGGAATATTTATTTTTATTTTAAGATAGAAACAGAAAGGCAGGGAGGGGAGGGGGGAGGTGAAGGAGAAGGAGGGGGTGGACCACAGTATGGAAGTTTCCTTCAATGTGGTAGAGGTAAGGCTTGAACCTGGGGTTGTGATGCATGGCAAAGCAGTTCACTATCCAAGTGAGCTATTCCTCTAGCACAGAACTATTTTTTATTTTTTGAGAGAAAGAGAGAGAGACATGTGATAATGGGGATCAAACATGGGAACTCATGCTTGAGAGTCCAATAATTGACCCAGTATACCACCTCCTGGGCAGCAAGACCAGAACTATTAATCATTCTGAGTTACAAACAGGAAATAGGTACAAAGAAGCTGATACCTACACAAAGACACAGAGTTAGTATGCTGGAATGGAAAGAATGAGTATTTGTTGGTAATAACAATCATCATCTACTGAACACTTACTATGATATGAGCCAGACATGACATCAAGCACTTAGGTGTACAATCTAATCTAATCCTTTCTTTCTTGCCACCAGTTTTATTTTCTCTTTCTCCTTTTCTTTTCTTTTCTTTTCTTTTCTTTTCTCTTTTCCTTTTTTCCTCCCCCCTCCTCTTCCTCCTTCTTTTTACCTTAGGCTTTGTGCCTGAACTGTTCTCCTCCTCCTCCTCCTCCTCCTCCTCCTCCTTCTCCTTTTACCAAAGCACTGATAAGCTCTGGCTTACGGTGTTTCAGGGTATTGAACCTGGGGAGCCTCTGGGAAGCCAGGCATGTGAATCTCTTCGCAGAACCATTATGCTATCCACCTCTGCCTGCCTGAACTATTCTTAGTGGATGTTGTTTCTTTCTAGATAGAGGGTGAGACACACACACACACACACACACACACACACACACACACACACACACACACACAGAGAGAGAAAGAACACAGAGAGAAGGAGAGTCATCATAGCACTGCTCCAACACTCGTGAAGCTTTGCGCAGCACTCCCATGTGGTCTGAGGGTTTAAACTCCAGTCTTTATGCAGGAGGAACTGCACCCTCTGTGGGTGAGTTCCTGGCCTAAATAATTTAATTTAATTTTTTAAATTTAGGATATAGACAAAGAAGGATTGAGAGGGAAGGGGAGATAAAGAGATGGAGAGAAAGAGAGACACCTGCAGCACTGCTTCATCACTAGTGAAGTTTCCCCCTTTGCGGGGGGATCTGGGGGGGTTGAACCTGGGTCCTTGTGCACCATAACATGTGTGCTCTACTGTATGTGCTTCCACCTGGCCCCCCTCATTTAATTCTTATAATGATCCCATGAAATAGATACTTTTATGGTTCCCACTAACAGATGAAGGAATTGACAATCAGATGAGATAACAGTTACAAAACACTTAGTAAATAGTAAGTGCTTAATAAAAGTTGGCAGTTTGTGAAATGTTAAAAGGTAAAGTCCCTAAAAACTGGAGATAGATTCAAGGCTGGGCTGTTGGTGCCGGAACTGTACACACTATTGACTCCTCTCCCTTTGTTGAATCCCTGCCTCAAGACAGTTTCTTCCAACTTAACTCATCCAGACAGGGGCTCTATAGAGAGGAACCAGGCTGAGAGGGAAAGTAACCTTCCTCATGTCTCATAGCTAAAGAGTAGTATATTTGGGAGACCAATTCAGGATGGAGGTGCAGGAGGGTGGGTAGTGGTCTGACTCTTGGAAAGACACCAGAGCCAGGGACAACCTAGAGACAGCGTCCCCTTCTGCATGCCAGTGCCTGGGGTGGGGGCAGCCCTAGCTATCTCAGTCACCCCAGCCACGCCGGATATCTGGGGTGTGTGGTAAACAGACATGCTTTTTTTTTTTTTTTTTCAGAGGAGACCTTGAACACAGTCCCCCACTACCACAAATTATCCAGTCGAGTTTCCCACATTTGGGGAAATCATAGGGGTTAGCACATCTGGAGTGCAATGGATAACCCTCGCCCTAGGAAAACCACCTTCGTGATCATGGTATCTCCCTTGCCGACAGACATGCTTTGTGTAGCTCCAAATCATACATCTTTCTCCCAGTCCCGGAGTGACTCAGAGGGTGTGGACATGAGTGTCTGCCCCAGTTTGTAATGTCTGTGGCTGTTGTGGATGTGTGAGCACACTCCTCCCCTAGCGTGTGGGGCTATGTGCACATGTAGATGCCCTGGAGCTGGGTTTGTGACTGAGCTGGCATCATGCCTGTGGGCCCTTCTGTGCAACCCCTCCACTGCCACCACCCTGGTCCAGCCCACCATCACTCTTGCTCAGTCTTTCCAGTGGTTTATGAGTGTGTCTCCTGGGAGTTTATGAAATCAGATTATGTCTTTTCCTTGTTTATAACGCTCTACTGGCATCTCCTTACCTTTAGCACTAAGTTTAGTTAATTAGTGTAGTCTGGGCTTAAACATTAAGCCCAAATGTTATATTCTCACATTCTTCCCCGGCACTCTCACTCTGCCTCTCCTCTGGTTCAGCTGCCCTAGGGGAGGGCTCTGTGGGGACTTTGTAAAATTTCCTGCTGCCTATAATGCTCCTTCTCTAGAACCTTGCATGGCTGAATTCTTCTCACCCTGAGGTCTCTACTCCAGCATCTCCTTACAGACTTCCCAAGATAAACCTGGGTCTGGGAATCCTGCCTTCCCACTCACTCTGCCTTTGTCCCCTTATTTCCTTCCTGGCATTTAATCACCACGTGACATTAAAGCATTTGTTCGGTTTTTAATTTACCATCTGACTCTCCCATTTGAAATCAACTTTGTATCGCTTGCTGCTCTCTCTTGCTTATTATTCATACCAGTGCCCAGTGTTTGGCACATAGTGGGTACCCTATAAATGCTGAATGAATAATCTGATGCTGGATTCTCAAAGGCAGCTTGGAGGGAGGGGCTATGAGATGTAGGCAAGGGCCCTAAACAGCAGTGTGGGCAAGGGATCTTAGTGTAAGAGTGGGGACTCTGGAGAGAGATAGCACACTTGCTTCTCCTACCTGCCCCTTCCTGAGAAGGGTAGGTTGACCTATAAGACTCCTTCCCTAGAGACCTCCTCTTCACCCCAACTCTCCTCCTTCTGAGACCAGGTCTTTGGCGGGGGAGGAGGAGGAGAGTGTGCACTGAGTATAAAGTCTCATTTAGATTTAGGCCTCAAACCCAGCTGCCATGTAATAGCTGTGTGATTTCCAAGAATCCCCTAATCTCTGTGACCGTTTGTTCTTTATCGTTAAACGGAAAAACACATCCCGCTTTCTTGGGGTGCTTTAAGAATCTTAAGAGCCCATTCCTGCCCCAGCCAATCACTCACCTGGTTCAAGAAACCAGGAAGTGGGGGCTAGAGCCCAGCCTGCCAGTTCTGGACAGAAAGGGGTCCTGATGTGTGTGCCCACTTGTCCCCCTCATTTGGCAGCCCACCTGCATGCAGCCGCCTTCTGGGGACCCCCACCTCTGCCAGTCAGTTGGACACACCCAAAGGACTCAGCAGGAAAGAATTTCCCTCCAAGCCCAGGCCCAGGACTGGTGGAGCCGGTTTAGGGTCTCTCTGCTGGTCCAACACCAGCTGCCAGGCAAACGCTTTTTCCCCCCAGCTTAGGGGCCTGCATGAGGCTGGCCCAGTGTCCCCTACCCCACTTCCCTCCTCTCACCTTTTTTTCCCCCCAGTTTCCCAACCTTTTAGCTTGGGAGCTTTGAGATGCAGGAGGGATGTATTTGGGGACCTTCTAACAGCAGGAACCTCGACCTGGGCCAGAACTGAGGCTGAGAAGGCAAGTGCTGGGGGTGTGTGTGGGGGTGGGTCTCTAGTCCCCCCCACCCCCCCATCTCTATCCTCAGCCAGGCAGGGAGAGAAGAGTTAAGCCCCTGCTTGTCTTGCAGGAGGAGTCCCAGCACAGTACACCCCCCTCCCCCACCACTGCCCGGGGCACCATGTGTTGGCACTTACCCTCAGTGGCTCGGCCAGGGCTGGGACCCAGAGTCCTGGAGCTCAGCTGCAGAGGCAGGGGAGTGAGGTGGGAGCCAGCGTCTGCACTCCGGTGGGCGGTGTGGAGGAGGCAAGGTCGGGGGGAGGAGCTCAGGGGCTGGGCCAGGGTCAGGTTTTAGTCCAGAGGGCCTGTCGAGGGGCTCTCTGCTCGTCGGAGTCTCGGTTTTCTCACGTGTGAAATGGGGGCAACGGCGGCCATGGGCAGGGCTGTTATTGCAAAGGCTCCAATGAGATCCGGGGCGTGAGACACTGAATTGTGCAGAGCCTTGGCCCTGGGACGGCCAGTGAGGACTCGCCCACGCTCATTACTGCAGATACCCAGCCCGCGCCCTGCCAGCCCAGCTCCGCCTGCAGCCCGGCTCCGACCCGGACCCTGTGAGCGCCGGCACCACCCCCAACCCGGGGGCTGCACCTGGGCCCTGGACGGTGGGCCCGGCTCAGACTCAGCACCCACCAGGGATACACGTGCACTGTGGACAATTGGGGGCCACAGGGAACCCCAATTCCGGTCTGCCAAGGAGACGGGGTTGGGGATGGGGGGGGCAGCCTTGTTCCTTTTTCAGGAGTAAGAGCAGAAAGGGGGCAGGCAGACTGTTGCTGGAATTTCTGCAAGGGTCAGGGGTTATGGGATCTGGGAGGTGAGGACTGCCGAGCCTGTGCTCTCTGACCCTTGTGGTGGGAGGTGGACTGAGGCTGGAGCTGGAGCTGGGTTTTTTTTTTTTTTTTTTTTTTTTGGTGGGGGCCAAGAACGCTCTGACTAGGGACCTAATGAGAGACCTAATGGGTGTGTGTGTGTGTGTGTGTGTGTGTGTGTGTGTGTGTTAGAGAGGGAGAGGGAGAGAGGCGGAGAGGGAGAGGGAGAGAGGCGGAGAGGGAGAGGGAGAGGGAGAGAGGCGGAGAGGGAGAGGGAGAGGGAGAGGGAGAGGGAGAGGGAGAGGGAGAGGGAGAGGGAGAGGGAGAGGGAGAGGGAGAGGGAGAGGGAGATGTGATCAGAATACCTCTTGGTCATATGTGGAACTGAAAATTGAACCCAGGGATTTATGAAAGCAAAGGATGTGCTTTACCCATTGAACCACCTCCCTGGCCACCAGAGGTTATCCTTTACCACTATGCTAAAGGTTTTCATGGTTCTTGAAAATTGGGGTGTGCATGTGTGCGCATGCGTGTGTGTGTGTGTGTGTGTGTGTGTGTGTGTGTGTGTGTGTGAGTATTTATTCATGATCTCTACATGCTCCCTGTTACTGGTATTCTGCAGCATTTCTGAGAAAAAACCCACCCCCACTTCTATGATTGGTTTAACACTGTTGTCTCTCCTTTTCTTTCTCCCTCTCTATCTGAAATTAAAAAACAAACAAAACAAAATAGTGTCAAACTGTGGAGATGGGCAGGGGAGCCATTTCTATTTGTATCATAGACTGAGGGCTTATTTCTTGAATATGTAAAAAGCTCCTAAGAAATCAGTAATAGGTCTATGGCCAAACCACCCTGAACACGCCTGATCTCATAAGAAATCAATAATAGGGCCAGGAAGATAGCATGATGGTTATGCAAAATACTTTCATGCCTGAGGAATGAAGACTTTGCCTTCCATATGAACATTTCTATCCCTACCATGCCACTAACGCAGGCTCTGTGAAAGTCACCACAGAGCTCCATGATGCTAAATCTAATAGTCACATCTGTTCCCATCCCCTTCTCCCTTCAGAATCATTTTACACAGCTCACCACTCCTGCCTTCTTTGTGTTCCTTGGCAACAAACTCTTGTTCTTTCTGTACCTGGGGGTTTTCACATCTAGTCTCAGGTATGGGCATGTCACAGGGCTCAGCCTCTTCTCTCCTGGGTGAGCACCAGTCCTGCGATTTCATTCCCAGCCATGCACTGATGACTCCCACATTTCTGGTGCCACCCTGACTTGTCCCTGAACAACAGATGGTTGTGGCCAAGACTTTTCACCTGCCCTCCATGTTTCCAGTTACTTGTTTTCTTTTCCTGAGATCAACTGTGCATTATTAGACTATAGATTTTTTTCATTTTATTTATTTTTTATTGGGGGAAGACATGCTATGCATATGGTCCTGAACTTTGCACATGCACTCTCTTTCTCTAAGTAGGACATTGTTTTCTATCGGTAGAAAAAATAGAACTATCTTATTCTAAAACAACAACAATAAACAAACAAACCAACAACAGCAGGCCAGTGTTTAATTTCCCTCATCAGTAGATACAGAACTATCTCTTAAATAATAGCAGCTGAATAGTATATATACAATGATATATTTAATCAGTTGCCTATTTGGAAAATTGAGGCTGCTTCTGATCTTGTATTGTTTCTTCTTCTAATAGCAATATCATTGTAGCAAATATCCTTGGTCAAGAATTTTAAACATACACACACACGCACACGCACACGCGCACGCACACGCACACGCGCACGCACGCACGCACACGCACACGCACGCACACACACATTCCTAGAAATGGATTTTGTTTGGTTATTGTTACGTGCCACTTATTTTTATTGCCGCCAGAGTTATTGCTGGGGCTTAGTGACTGTATGATAAATCCACTGCTTCCAGAGCTCATCTCTCCTGCCCCCCTAAACAGAGAGAAATTGAGAAGGAAGGGGGAGACAGAAAAGGAGAGAGACAGCGAGATGCCTGCAGACTACTTTATTTCTTGTGAGGCACCCCCACCTCCCCCTGCAGCCCGCTGAAGAGGAGATGGTGCTTAAACCTGGGTCCTTGTGCTAGGTAACGTGTGCGCTCTATTGGATGGGCCACCTCCCAGCCCCACATCCTCATTTCAAACATCGGTACATGTTGCCAAGTCTACTGCATAGTTACACCAGTTAATTCTACTTTAAGACACAAGAATCTTTCCATGTATTCTTGCCATTATCAAATTATGTGATCTTTTTTTAAAATTTATTTCCTTATTGGGGAATTAATGTTTTACATTCAACAGTAAATACAATAGTTTGTACATGCATAACATTCCCCAGTTTCCCATTTAACAATACAACCCCCACTATGTCATTTATCATCCTTCATGGACCTGTATTCTCCCCACCCACCCACCCCAGAGTCTTTTACTTTGGTGCAATACGCTACAAATTATATGATCTTTGCTGGAGGCATCTCACTATATTTTTACTTTGTGTTCTCTTATAAGTGAGATTGAACATCTTTTCATAAGCTTAAGAGCGACTTTTTTTTTAACTGTCCTTACTTTTTTATTTTTTATTTTTTATGGAAAGGTTGTCTTTTTACTACTGAGTTTGTCTTCATGGAGGTTTTTCTTCCTTCCTTCCTTTTCTCCTCCTCCTTCCTATTATTATTTATTACTTTTTTTTTCTAGAGCACTACTCAGCTCTGGCTTATGGTGGTGTCAGGGACTGAATCTGAGCCTCAGAGTTTCAGGCAAAGACATCTTTTGCGTAATCACTGTGATATCTCCTTGACCCTGTTATTGACTTCTTTTTTAAAAAAATATTTATTTATTTATTCCCTTTTGTTGCCCTTGTTGTTTTATTGTTGTGGTTGTTGTTGGATAGGACAGAGAGAAATGAAGAGAGGAGGGGAAGAGAGAGACTGGGAGAGAAAGATAGACATCTGCAGACCTGCTTCACTGCATGTGAAGCAACTCTCCTGCAGGTGGGGAACTGGGGGCTCGAACCGGGATCTTTATGCCGGTCCTTATGCTTTGCGCCACCTGCATTTAACCCGCTGCACTACTGACTGACTCCCTGTTATTGTCTTCTTTTTTTTAAAAAAATATTTTATTTATTTATTTATTCATGAGAAAGATAGGAAGAGAGAGAGAGGACCAGACATCACTCTGGTATATGTGCTGCCAGGGATTGAACTCAGGACCTCATGCTTGAGAATTCAGTGCTTTATCCATTGCGCCACCTCCTGGACCACTGTTATTGTCTTCTTAAGAGCACTTTACAGATTAAAGAAATAAGCCCTCACTCTATGATACAGATAGAATTCCCCTTGCCCCTCCCCCCATTTTGACACTTTGCTTTTCATAAGGTAGAGAGTAAAATGGAGAGACACAACACCATTACACTGTGGGGCTTCCCTGCTGGTGCTGGAGGCTTGAACAAGGGTCATCACACATAGCAAAATGTTTTGCTGGGTGAGCTATCTCCCAGTGCCACCACACCCCTGAAATATATGTACAATTTTTGCCATGCAAAATAAAACTTTTATTTTGACATTTCTGGACCTTCAACACTCTTGCTGACGTTTTCAGATAGAGACATTCAGATAGGGAGAAAGAGGGAGACGGAAAGAGACTATAACACTGAAAGCTTCCTCCAATGCAATGGGGGCTGGAGTTGACCCTGAGTTGCACACATGGCAAAGCCAATGCATTATCTAGGTAGGTTTGTTTGCCTGTCTCAATTAACATTTTTTTAATGTAGTCAAATGCATCAATCTTTTATGGATCTGAGGTTACTCATAATTTAAAATGCTGTTGTTAAAATTTGTAGGCTCTTGCCGGCCTGGCTTGCTTCATGGGCGGGTAACAGAGACGCGGAGACAACGGCTGGGCAGGGAAGCTGTATTTCTTTATTCAGGAACCACGATTCATAAACTAAACCAAACTAATCACCAAACAGAACTCTGCTGTCTCTTTGCGGCAGCACAAGCACTCTTTCTTTTACTCTCGAACTCAGGAACCCTCTCCCTTACTCTAGAACTCAGGAACTCTGTCACTCTGGAAATCTGGAACTCTCTTACTGGAGAACCCTCGAACTCAGGAACCCTCTCCCTGGGTTCCTTGGGGCGGGGCCAAGCAGGCCCGCGAAATTAATTGGACTGATCCAATTCTCTTGGCGGGGGGAAGGCTAGAACAAACCAATGTAAAGCATACGACAAATGCTGTCCCTGTTTTGAAAATAGTTATTCTCCCATAGACCCTCCTTGCTTAATGATGTAAACCAGACATCATGTCACTCTCCTGCTAAAACCTGCAGTGACTTCCCATTACCTTTCGAGGAACACCCACTCTCCTGACATTGGCCTCCAAAGCTCCATGTGACCTGGTTCTGCCTCACCACCTCTCACTCACCCCCTTGATCACTACTCCTCTGTTGTACTGACCTTTCTGGCCCATACATTAGTCACTCACTTTGGCCTTCTGGCCCTTGGACCTGTTGTTTCCTCGTCGGGACTGCATTTCACCTGGCAGACCCTTTCTCTGGATTCAGGTCTCACCTTCCAGACAGGTGTTTCTTGGTCACCCCACCTGAAGTCACCCCACCCCACATTCCATGACTCTTCAGAGTTCTGTCTCAGAGGCCTTCCAGAGTCTGGGAGTTGTGGACAATTGATATTTGTAAAGCATGCATTAGCTACACATGAAGTTGTGTGTGAGAACTGCCTTTCTGCACTTGAGATTGGGAAGGTGTGTGTGTGTGTGTGTGTATGTGTGTGTGTGGCTGTGTATGAGTGTGGCTGTGTGTAAGGTGGTGGCAGGTGGCTGTGTATCTGTGTGCAGTTGGGTTATTCTGCTCTGTTCACCATACCATCCTCTTGCTTAGATCCTGTTGTTTTAATCCAGTTGGATATTGTCTCTTCTCTTCTGTATTTGTTGTTGTTTTTGCTTTTTCAGATGACGACAGCTTCTCTGAAGGAGAGAGAGAGAGAGAGAGAGAGAGAGAGAGAGACAGAGCAGTACTGAAGCTTCCTCCTGTGTGGTGGGGGCTGGGCTCAAACACGGGTCATGCACACGCCAAAACAGTGCACTATCCAAGTGGTTATTACACAGGATTCTCCTCTTTCCTGATATGAGACAGTGTCCCTCCAAACCATCATTTACTTATCCTGCAGTGGACTTGAAGATAGAAGGGAAGAACCTCTGAGAACCATAGGGCCCCATGTCCCCTCTCTAAAGTTCTGCTCCCTGAGTAGGCGAGTGTGTGGGAGGCCACCTAGGCCATCCCCCTGCCTCAGGGCAAAGTTGTGTTGCATGAGGGCTTGGTAGCTGCCAAGCCTCTTCCACTCCCCTCAGGACCTACACCTGCTCTCTGGGGGTGGTTGTACCCTAAGCTTCTACTGTTCCTCTTCCAGTCCAGGCCTTTGTCCAGGTTGGTTTTGCTCTCAGACCACCCTGGTGTCTGGAATGCTGCCCAGACCTCCAGCAGGGTTTCCTAGGAAGGGGCAGGGTCTTTGTCTCAGTCTGGGATTTCCCTTGTGTCTCTGTGTGCGGTAGGAGTCTGGGCCCTCTCCAGAGCCTCATGAGCCTCTGTTTCCTTGAGCCAGCAAGCAGGTGGAGGCAGGCAGGAGGCTCTGAGTGTCAAGTCAGGTAGAAGGAGGGGCTGTCCAAGTCTATTCCGGCATGTCTGGCTGGAGCTGTGTGTAGAAAGGCTGAGATGTCCTAGGACCTAGGCTAGAATATTACTTTCATTCCAAGATACCCAGAGTGACTTGGAAGTTTGGCCTGCCCAGCTTTATCTTCAAGTGGAGGTAATATATGACTTTCCTGAATTGCTTTTGGGATTTGACCATTGTATGAGTGTACTGGCTCCCTCTCCTTCTTACCCATTCCAGGACCTCACTCTGCCTCTGTCCTCCACCTTTTGCTCCTCGCCGGATCTTTCTCAAACAAGGTGGTATTTCTTCAAGCAACAGACCTCCCTTGACCTCTCTTGTTTTAGCATCTGCCTCATTTCTTTATAGCAAAAACTTTAAAAAGAAGTTGTCTTTATTGACCCCAGTTTCTTCCCCCCCCATCTCCTCTTGAATTCTAATCAGATATTCCCTTTATTTCCCCCATATGGATCGTTCCAATGTCTCCACAGCTAAACCCCATGGTCATATTCAACCCTGTCTTTCTCTGCACTCTCAGCAGCACTGAATGAAGTTGATTCTGTTTACTTAACCTCCAGCACAGCAAGCTCTCCAGATTTCTCTTTTGCTTTCTCAGTCATTCTTGCTAGTTTCTTCAGCTTTCCTTGACTGAATTTTTTTTTAACTTTAGAGCTTTACTGAGAAATGGCTTATAGTATATTCTTTTAATTTTTTTCACCACTCCCATCACCAAAGGTCTGTGTCCCCACCCCCACCCCCATAGATAAACACTATATAGTTCTCTCACAGTCTTAGATAGAGATGGGCATTTTTTTATGCTACTATGTTCAATTTTTTATATTCCACATATGAGTGAAACCATTCTGTAGTTGCTTCACTAAGAATAATATTCTCCAATTCCATCTACTTTACCCCAAAGGACACTATATCATTTTTTTAAAAAAAAAACTGCTGAATAAAATTTTAATTAATTAACTTTTACTAAAGCAGTGCTCAGTTCTGGCTAATGGTGGTGCTGGGGATTGAAGCTGGAACCTCTGGTGCCTCAGGAATGACATTTTTTTTTTGCATAACTGTTATGTTATCTGCCCAGTCCCTTCTCCCTACATCTAAGTATTGGGTTACCCTGGTGTTTAGTCCTGAAACTCCCTTTCTTCATTTTCACTCAATTGCCTAGTAGTACCAACCTGTCTCAGGGTCTAAAATATCAAATTAGGGGCTAGGTAGAGTATACACTTTTCCATAAAGAGCAGCTCCATGAACTGTGGGGCAGTGCTGTGGTGTTTCCTCTTTTCTTTCTGTCTCTCTCCCTCTCTATCTCTGTATCTGAAACTGAAAGGCAAATAATGACTGCCAGGAGCAGTGGAATCATGCAAGCATGAGGGTCCAGTGATGGTGGGGAATTTGGCTGACGATACTTATTTGCATATCAAGATTGTTGTCCTAAATTCTAGATTCACATATACAGCTGCTTCTTAACCTCTCCCTAAGGACATCTAGTGGGTATTACAAATGTATCATGTTTCATTTTAAGCTCTCTCCTTATTTAGATTTCCAGATTTAAGAATAAACAACTCCACCATCACTCCCACAAAACAAAGCAAAGCAGAATGAAACAAACAAGAAAATGGAAGGCTTGAAATTCAAATTTAACTGTCTGTCTTGTATTTTTGTCTAGTGACCTTCTCCTTGTATTCTTCTTTGACCACCTCACTTTTCTTGGGACAGTCCAACTCATCTATTTAGAGAAAAAAAAAACTTATTTTGTTACTTGAAATCAAATCCAGAGTCTCATACGTGCAAAAACGCATATTCAGTTACTAGCTACTTCTCCAGCCCCTAAATCATTTCAGGAGCCAGATCTTAGCGTTACTGAGGACTCTCTTTGCTCATACCCCACATCCAATATGAGGAAACTATCTGGGTACTACTTTCAGGATGTTTTCATAATCTGGTCACAGACTGTGTGATAACATTGTCTTGGTTACTTTAAAGCTACATGACACTTCTTTCTTATAAGCCTTATACTTGGCTGCCCTGCTTGCTATTGCCCCCATCTGTCTATTGCTAACACAGACCTTTTTGTTCAAATGTCTCACTGGCCAGCATCATCAGGATGGTCTCTTTGGCCTCGTCTGAATACCCTGGCTTCATTTTTCCACTCTTCTTGGCTTTCTCTCTGCTCGATCTCATTGACTCCCTTGCTGTCCTGGGTGCACGTGACATCTGCCTCAAGCTCAGGTGGATACGCTTTCCCTTTCTTTCACCTCACACACTTTTACCCTAGATCTTTGCCTGGCTAGTTGCTCCCTTGCCTTTCCAAACACCTCCACCCCTCCTGTCTAGCGTTGCAGCTCCCCCTCCTAGCATTCCTCTTCCTGCTGATTTCATCTCCTTAACACTATAATCATGTAACATGTTTTGCTCATTCTTCGTGTTTATTGTCTCAACAAATCTTGAGGATATATGAGGACAGCCGTTGTGTTGTGTCCACTGGTATAGACCCAACTGTCTAAAACATGGTTGAGTACCATTTTATTTTATTTTATTCATTTATTCACACACACACACACACACACACACACACACACACACACACACACACACACATAGACACAGAGTAAGTCAGAGAGGATCAGACCTCACTCTGGCACATGTGATGCCTTGGCATCTTGGGACTTAAGTCCAGTATTTAAGCTACTATACAAGCTCCTGGGCTACCTGGCTGTTGTTAAAATTCGGAGGCTCTTGCCGGGCTGGCTTGCTTCACAGGCGGGTAACAGAGACGCGGAGACAACGGCTGGGCAGGGAAGCTGTATTTCTTTATTCAGGAACAACGATTCACAAACTAAGACAAACTAATCACCAAACAGAACTCGGCTGTCTCTTTGCGGTGGCACAAGCACTCCCTCTTACTCTGTAACTTGGGAACTCTCCAACTCTGGAACTCTCATACTGGGGAACCCTCTGAAACTCTCGCACTCTCAAACTCAGGAACCCTCTCCCGGGGTTCCTTGGGGCGGGGCCAAGTGGGCCCACGAAATTAACTGGACTGATCCAATTCTCTTGGCGGGGGAGGGCTAGAACAAACCAATGTAAAGCATACGACACCTGGCATCCTATTTTAGTAGATTAAATGTACTTGCTGAATGAATGAATGAAACTCATCAAGCATAATTAGTCCTTGTCTCAGGCCAATGCACAGTAGCTATTTGATCAGTTCCTTCGAGTTAAGCATCCCACACTGATCTTCCCGACCACCTGATCTCTACTAGGAAGCCGTGAAAGATGAGCTTGGTCTATCTTCCATCCTGTCTACCATGTGATCCAACTCTCCTGGTACATAAGGATCAAGTGAATTGTCTGCCTGACTATTTTCATCTACCTTCATGCTCTTCCTAGAGAAGGTTCTTCGTTTGAACTGTTCTTTGAGCTCCAAGGGTATTGGGCACCAGTATCTTGGGAAGGGCAGCCCAGAGTGAGGTCATGCAGTATGCCTGAAACCAGCCAGCTGTCAGAAATGTAGGGGTTTCTGGAGCTTTGACACTGTGATGGGCACTGGACTTTGAGGAAGAGGAGAGCCTAACATGGGTCTGAGTTGCAGGGTGATGAGAAAATTTTGGAAACAGTGGTAATGATCTACAACTTGTGAATATAATTAATGTTACTGAGCTATATATGCAAAACAATTAAAACAGTAATTGAATGTTACATATATTTTATTGAGGAGTATATAAATATAAATCTAAGAGTCAACTATGTCCAGATGGGAGAGGGCAAGCTTCCCCAGAGAGGATATGAAGACTGAGGGGCACGGGAGGACCAGGGCAGAGCCTATTCTTACAACTGGAGAGGCCCTACCACAGGCTCCTGAGTTGATTCACCAATAACTGAGTTGGGAAGCATGAGACAAGGAGAAGGTTGGGAGAAATAGGAGAAAATAATGGGGTTGCTGCACCTAGAATTTACTAAATGATACATATGTTTGCATTGTTAAATGGTATTCCAATATAACATTTTGACAAAGACCTAGGGACATTCTCACAGAATTTTTCAGTTTCTGTCTTACTGATAAGTAAGTGTATAGCAGTTCCACCCATCCCTACACACCATCCCAGTGTTGCACCTAGTGCCTAATACCTAGCCCATTCCAGAGCCTGAAGGATGAGGTTTGGCTTAAGACTGGTTGTTTATTTAGTTCTTTCTCCTTGCTTGCTTCATTTATTGACTCACTGCAGACTACTGTGCACTTTTGCTTTCAGGTATGTATTTTGCCCTAATTTATGGATACATGTGTATATATGCCCTATCTCATGGGACTTGGTGTATGTCTAGGTTTTGGGGCCTTGTTAGGAAGTGAACCAGCTGAAATGGAATTAGAGAATCCCATGAGAAAGGAAATGTCTCACCCGAGTAATGACACCATACAGTTCCTAATGAAATAGTTTCTGCTTAGACCTAGATACCCTCTTCCCCTACTTCCTATTACACTTCCTTCAGTTACTCCAAAGATAACCTTATCAAAGTAAGGACTACAAAAGCTGAATAAGGGAAAGAGACTGGCATACTTTAATGAAGACTCTTTAGTCACTATCAGGCCACCCTATCAGCTGGGGCTCTAGTCAGGGAGTTCTGAGATTCTCACACAGACATGATGGGCATAGGCCTTGAACAGATCTCTCTTTCCATTGTCACTGGTCATCTCCATCGGGAACAACACAATAGACTCCTTTGTGTGTCCCTATAGGACCTTGCCCTCAATGTGGATGAACAATGGTAGAGAATCTTCCATCCTCTAAAGGGAGGCTGGATAACATACTCTATCTACCACCTGAGGAAGATGGGTTCTGAAATTGGGGCAGCTTGGTACATTCCTATTCATGACCACAGAATGTGAGCTCAGACCTACAGGGATGCAGAGGTCACATAGGCTCCTGAGCTGAATATGGGCCCCAGATCACATCAAATCAATGGCATTTACAGTCAACAATATTTATACACCTTTCCCACATTTGGGAGCTACTCTTTTCCCTGATCCAGCTTTCTGGTCCTTTTTCCAGCCATGACACCATCTCCCCAGATAATAACTTAGGTACACCTGCATATCAGAGTTCAGGTTCAGGAAAAAACTAGTATAGTCATGGACCCTTTGGAATATAACTAAAATAGGCCTCCTAGCTATCTTCAATGGAGACCCAATTTTTTTTTTTTTTTTTTTTTTTTTTTTTACCAGAGCACTGCTCAGCACTGGCTTTTGATGGTGCGGGGGATTGCACCTGGGACTTTGGAGCCTCATGCATGAGAGTCTCTTTGCATAGCCATTATGCTATCTACCTGAGACCCCGTCATCTAAACTATTCCAGCCTTTATTTACTTATTTTTTAAAGTTTAAAAAAATTTATTTATTTATCTATTCCCTTTTGTTGCCCTTATTGTTTATTGTCATTATTGTTGTTATTATTGCTGTTGGGTAGGACAAAGAGAAATGGAGAGAGGAGAGAAAGACACCTGTAGACCTGCTTCACCGCTTATGAAGCGACTCCTCTGCAGGTGGGAAGCTGGGGGTTTGAACCAGGATCCTAATGCCAGTTCTTGTGTTTGTGCCATGCTCGCTTAACCTGCTGTGCTACTGCCTGACTCCCTTATTCCAGTCTTTAGGTTCATGATAGTCAACAATTTGTTTGGCTTTATATGTTAACTCTTCTTTCAGCCACCAGGTTCCAGATGCTACCATGATGCCAGCTGGACCTCCCTGGGCAGACAACCCCACCAATGTGTCCTGGAGCCCCACTTCCCCATAGCCCTGCCCCACCAGGGAAAGAGAGAGACAGGCTGGGAGTATGGATCCACTTGCCAATGCCCGTGATCAGTGGGGAAGCAATTACAGAAGCCAGACCTTCCACCTTCTGCACCCCACAATGACCTTGGGTCCATACCCCCAGAGGGATAAAGAATAGGAAAGCTAACAAGGGCAACAAAAGGGAAAATTAAAATAAAAATAATAATAAAAAAAAGAATGAAGCCATTGCAGTGCCAGATGGTGCCGGGTAAAGGAAGGAAGGAAGTGAACCAAGTGAAACTCGGGTCAGCCCTCTGGTATGTGGCTTCCGGGTAGGTCTGGCCCAGCAGTCCTAACCTTGTCTTTTTCCTTCCCAAGATGCAACTGTCTGACCACAGCCCACAGAAAGCTCCGCTGAACACATAGCCTTACAGATGAGAGGCTCAGTGGGCCCAGGACCCCAGGGGAGACTCTGAGTCTGTGTTCCCGCACCAACATCCTGCTCAGGTTGATGGACAAGAAGGGCTGAGTTCCTGAATGAACCTTTCTTTGTAGCCTTTCTTGGAGAACATTCCTCCCTATCTGGAGGGAAAAGCAACTTCCAGAAAACTCTGACCTCTCCCTCCAGCTTTTAGACATACCTCAGGAACTGAGGGGGGCTTTCTCAATACTTCTGCATCGACCTGCTACTTCTCTGCACAGCGAGGCTGCCTTTTAGAGAAGACACAGCCGCCTCCTTGGACACCTTCTCCCTGTCTCCACCCTTTTCATTTGTATGTGTGTATTTGTACTTTTTAATAAAATATTGACTTGGCCAAAAAAAAAAAAAAGAAGAACAGGAAAGCTATCGGGGAGGGGATGGGATATGGGGTTCTGGTGGTGGGAATTGTGTGGAGTTGTACCCCTCTTATCCTATGGTTTTGTCGGTATTTCTTTTCTATAAGTAAAAATTAAAAAATAATATTACTTAAAAAAAGAAAGACTGGCTGTTTCTTCGCACAGCCAAATTGTCCTCTGCATCCAGATTCCTACTGGAGTGGTCTGAGTTCCTTCAGGGAACTTTAGCCTGGTGTGTGGCTGTCTCAGGCTAAGAGGATACATAGGACTTGACCTCACAAGGAGGAATTGGAACCCTTGAGCATTACTGGTGCAAATGCAGAGTGGTGCAGCTGCTGTGGAAAAACAGTTTAATAGTTCCTTGAAAAGTTAAACACAAGAGTTTACTCAGCAAGTTCACGTCAAGATACATAACTGACAGAACTAAAACACAAGGACTCCACAAATACCAATACATGAATTTTCACAGCAGAACTATTCATATTAGTCAAGAAAAATGCTGGGAGAAAACAGAAAAAGTCCACCAAAGAAAGAATGGATGAATAAATTATTGTATACCCATTCCATATAAATAAATAAATAAAGCTCAATTCTGGCTTCTGATGATGCTGGGGATTGAACCTGGGACCTCATAACCTCAGAAATGAAAGTCTTGCATAACCATTATGCTATTACCTTAGCACCCATGCAATAGAATTTTATTCAGCAACAAAAAGAAATACAGGGGATTGACTGGTTTTGCACCTGGTTGAACACTCACATTACAGTCTGCAAGAGCCTAGGTTCGAACCCCCAGTCTTTACCTGCAAGGGGGAAGCTTTGCGAGAGGTAAAACAGTGCTCCTGGGTATCTCTCTCTCTCTCTCTTTCTACCACTTCCTTCCCTCTCAACTTCTGGCTTTCTCTATCCAATATATAAATAAACATAATAATTAAAAAAATGAAATACAGTTCTGGGGCAGGGGTAGATAGCATAGTGGTTATGCAAAAAGACTCTCAAGCCAAGTCCCAGCTTCAATCCTCTGCACCACCATAAACCAGCGCTGAGCAGTGCTCTGGTTAAAAAAAAAAAATGCAGTGCTGATACCTGCTATAACATGGACGAATCCTGAAATCATTAAATTCAATGAAACAAGCCAGAGACAAAAGGATAGGTCTTTTATGATTTCACTTATATGAAATGACTAGAAAAGGTCAATTTACAGAGATAGGGAATTGGGATTAGTAGGGCTGAGTGGAGGGTGAGGGGAGTTATTGTTTGAAAGGTACACCTTTTTTAAAGGGTGATGAGAAGGCCAGATGGTGGCACACTTGGTTGAGCGCACATGTTACAGTGTGCAAGGACCCAGGTTTGAGCCCCCAGTCCCCATCTGCAGGGGGAGAACTTTGTGAGTCATGAAGCAGGGCTGCAGGTGTCTCTCTGTCTCTTCTCCCTCTCTATCTCCCCCTTCCTTCTCAATTTCTGGCTGCCTCTAGCCCATAAGTAAAGATGATTAAAAAAAAGGGTGATGAAAAAGTTCTGGAAAGAGTGGTGAGGGTCTACAACTTGTGAATATAAATAATGTTACTGAGCTATATATGCAAAACAATTAAAATGATAACTGCATGCTATGTATGTTTTATTGAGAGAACATGAGAAAGAGCAAGAGAGGCTATAAATATAAATTAAGAGTCAACCATGTCCAGATAGGAGAGGATGAGCTTCTCCAGAGAGGATGTGAAGACTGAGGGGAGCAGGAGGACCAGGGCAGAGGCTAGAGGAGCCCCTGGGCCTCCAGTGAAAAGGGGCAGAGTTTGAAGGAGATTGAAGGGGAGTGGCTGGCGCTGTGGGAAAACTGGAAGAGTGGTGTCTGAGAAACCCAGGAGTCTCCTTCAGCGCATTTGATTACAAACACTTGAAATCTAACCTGAAGTAGTTTGAGCTCAGAGAATTGTTTGGTTTATACAAACACTGGAAGGGACCCTGGGGCCCCAGAAAGACCCAGCTGAAGACTGCTCTGGATGTGCCTAGAACTTTTGTCTGGTCTGTTTCACCTCTCTGCCTCCATGACTTTGGCTTCTGCCCAAGGAGCTCATGAACACGATTAGCTTTGCACTTATTCCTCCCAGTTTTGTGGGCAGCTACTTACCTGTTAGAAACAATTCAACTAACAGGGCTGGGTGGTGGCACACTGGTTGAGGTCACACATCACCATGCACAAGGACCCAGACTCATGCCCTGGTCCTTATCTGCAGGGGGGGAAGCTTCATTAATGATAAAGTTGTGCTGTAGGTGTCCATCTGTCTCTTTCCCTCCCTATACCCCCTTCCCTCTCAGTTTATCTTTGTGTTACGAAATGAGAAGTGTGTGTGTGTGTGTGTGTGTGTGTGTGTGTGTGCGTGTGTGTATGAAATTCAGGTAATCTGGAAGGGACCTTGAGTAGCCTCACCTGGAGACTATGATTCCTTTGAGGTCAAGAGGTCAGGATGTGTAAATATGGCTGCCTTGGAGTCCTTGTTTAAGATGGAGAGGAGACATACTAGTGGGTGGACGCTGTGGCATGGGGAAGAAGCTTAAGAAGGAAGGGCGTCCACCTAGGTAAATGGTTCCTTGCACCAGGTAAGGACTGAAAGCACCCACAGACTTGTGACAAAGGCACCGTGGGTGCACTTGGCAAGGGCAGGGACATTTGGATGCAGTGGATCATAGACTGGATCACAACTGGCAGCAGAGTGGGAGATGAGGGAGTGGAAACAGCAAGTGCAGGCTCTGTTGTGCAAGTCAAAAGCAAGAGAGATAAGGAGGTGGCTGAGGAGGACATAGAGTCAAGGAAGGGCTTTGTTTTTAGTTAAGAGAGAGAGGGAGGGGGGAAGGAGAGGGGGAGGGAGAGGGAGAAGAAGAGGTGGAAGGAAAGGGGGAGGGAGAGGGAGGGGGGAGGGAGAGTGAGAGGGGGAGGGATAGTGAGAGGGGGAGGGAGAGTGAGAGGGGGAGGAAGAGGGAGGGAGAGAGACAGAGAGAGAATTGGATCATCAGTTTGACATATGTGATACAGAGAGACCTCATGCCTTCAAGTCTGATGCTTTAGTTACTGTGTAATCTCTAGGCTGCCTGAGGTGAACATTCTTTTTGCTGACAGAACCAGGAAAGCAGTAATGATTCAAGAACAAAGAGATGGAGATGGAGGTGTGTGTGTGTGTGTGTGTGTGTGTGTGTGTGTGTGTGTGTGTATGTGTGTGTGTGTGTGTAGAAAACAAACTGAGGAGAATATAAATGGGCTAGGCTCAGCCCTTTCACTACACTGAGGGAAAGATGGCAGTCCACTGGAGAACATTCTTCTCAGATAGTGTCTACTTTCTCTGAGAAGTAGGATGAGAACAAGATGGAATGGGCCTGAAGGCTGGAGGAGAGTGAAAGCTGAGAAGGCTAGCACCATGAACAGCAGAAAGACCACAGGGAAGGAGGGTGAGGGAAGGATCATTCAGCTGGGCCAGAGAACATGAATTTACAATGACCACACTCTGGCTGTTTGATTTACTCCAGCAGAGAGAACTTACCGCTGGGATAGAGCTAGGAAAACACAGTTAAATTGATCCAGCAAAGCAGGACAATGGAGATATTGAGTTCAGCAATTCATCCCTTTTGTTTTCTCAACCTAAGTTTGTTAGCCTTTTGTTGTGTACCACACATGGTGCAGAGCCTGAAGATACACTGGCATGGCAGACACTGTTTCTGTCTTAGTAAGTTTACTGTCTAATAGGGAAGACAGACTTCAGCTTAGAAACTCCAGTGTGTTCACAACCTAAACAATGCAATGATTGCCACCTCAACATGCTTCACTTCAGACTGTGTCCAGAGACTTCACGTGTGGAATGACAACCCTTCAGCTTCATTACTCGGGTGAGACCTTTCCTTTCATAGTATACTCTAATTCCATCTCAGGTGGTTCACTTTCTAACAAAGTCCCAAAACCTAGATATAGAGCAGTTTCTATGAGAGAGAGCACATGTTCACACATATCCATAAACTACTGCAACATATATACCTGAAAGCAGAAGTACACTAGAGTTTGCAGTGAGTATCCCCCTAACACTTCCTCTCCACTATTCCAAGCTTTGGGTCCATGATTGCTCAACAGTTTGTTTGGCTTTGTATGTTAACTCTCTTTTCAGCCACCAGGTTCCAGATGCCATCAGGATGCCGGCCAAGCTTCCCTGGACTGAAGACCCCACCAATGTGTCCTGGAGCTCCGCTTCCCCAGAGACCCACCCTACTAGGGAAAGAGAGAGGCAGACTGGGAGTATGGACCGACCAGTCAACGCCCATGTTCAGCGGGGAAGCAATTACAGAAGCCAGACCTTCTACCTTCTGCAACCCACAATGACCCTGGGTCCATGCTCCCAGAGGGATAGAGAATGGGAAAGCTATCAGGAGACGGGGTGGGATATGGAGATTGGGTGGTGGGAATTGTGTGGAGTTGTACCCCTCCTACCCTATGGTTTTGTTAATTAATCCTTTCTTAAATAAAAAAAAAAAAAAGAAACTCCAGTGTGCTGTGGAGCTATACCCTGTAATCTTATAATCTTGTATAACACGATTACTCACACATTTTAAAATAATGCCTTGTGAAAAAAGAAAAAGAAAGAAGGGCAGAAAGAAAAAGAAACTCTGGGGCTTGGTGCCTGCACAATGGATCCACTGCTCCTGGCAGCCATCTTTTCTTTTTCTCCCGTTTTATTTGAGAGAGGAGGGAGAAATAGAGAAGATAGATAGATGCATGAAGTACTTGCTTCACACCTCAGATGCTTCTGCCCTGCAGGAGAGGTGTGGGGGCTTGAACCTGGGTCGTTATGCATGGTGACATGTATGCTTACTCAAGGGCAGCACCACCAGGCAACCTTTCTCTTTCTCTTCTTTCTATTCTCTTCCTCCTCCTCCTCTTTTTCTTCTAATATTTAGCACATCTAGCTTTATTTAAAATTTTTTGTAGCAGACATATACTGGCATGAAAGAGAGATGCTAGACTATAATTGAATTCAGGAGAAAGGAAAGCAGTGGCCTGGGAATCTTAGCACAGAAATGATAGTAGTACACAATTTTCCCTCCCTCCATATATATTTATGTATATATATATATATATATATATATATATACATATACATAATATATAATATATATATTATTGCCACCAGGGCTGTTGCTGGTGCAGACACTACGAATCCACCACTCTTAGTGACCGTTTTTTCCTTTTTTCCTATTTTTTTTTCCTCCAGGATTATTGCTGGGCTCAGTGCCTGCACCATGAATCCACTGCTCCTGAAGGCCATTTTTTCCCCCTTTTGTTGCAGCCTCGTTGTGGTTATTATTATTGCCATTGTTGATGTTGTTTGTTGTTGGATAGGACAGAGAGAAATGGAGAGAGGAGGGGAAGACAGAGAGGGGGAGAGAAAGACAGACACCTGCAGACCTGCTTCACCGCCTGTGAAGCGACTCCCCTGCAGGTGGGGAGCCGGGGGCTCGAACCGGGATCCTTATGCTGGTCCTTGCGCTTTGCGCCACATGCACTTAACCCACTGCGCCACCGCCTGACTCCTCCTATTTTTTTTTATTAGATGTGACAGAGATAAATTGAGAGGATGGGGAGATAGAGGGAGAGAAAGAGACATCTGTAGACCTGCTTCACCACTCATGAAGCAGACCCCCTGTAGGTGGGGAGCGGTGGTTTGAACCCAGGTCCTTGCATTTGGTAATATGTGTGCCACTGCCTGGCTCCCCTCCCTCCTTTGAAAGACTTACCTTCATGAGAGAGAAATAAAGAGGGGGAGAAAGAGAAAGAGACTAGAGCACCACTCAGCTCTGTTGAGCACTGAACCTGCCACCTCTGGGGCTTTAGGTAGGAAAGTCTGGTACACTACAACTGTGACCTCTCCCCTAACCCTCTTCTTTCTTTTTGAAAATATTTATTTAATTTATTTCATATAAGTAATAGAAAGCTTCAAACAATGGAGAGAGAGTTCTTCTACATGCAGTACTAGGGGTAGAACCAGAGGTCTTTGGCCTGCAAATCCTTTGCTCTACCAGCTGAGTATCCTCCTGTCCTCCACCCATTTATTTTATTATGATTATTTTTTAACCAGAGCTCTGCTCATCTCTGGTTTATAGTGGTTCTGGAGAATGAACCTAGGACTTTGGAGCCTCAAGCATGCAAGCCTTTTTCTATTTTTGCATAACCACTATGCTATCTCTCCTGTCTACTGTTTATTTCCTACTGGGGGAGTTTTGAGAATGGGTTTCCTCAGTAATAAGAGATGCATATGAGGAAACTCCCTTCTTTTTTTTTTTTAAGATTTTATTTATTTATTTATTCCCTTCTGTTGCCCTTGTTGTTTTATTGTGTCGTTGTTGGATAGGACAGAGAGAAATGGAGGGAGAAGGGGAAGACAGAGGGGGAGAGAAAGACAGACACCTGCAGACCTGCTTCACCGCCTGTGAAGAGACTCCACTGCAGGTGGGGAGCCGGGGGCTCGAACCGGGATCTTTACTCCGGTCCTTGCGCTTTGCGCCATGTGCACTTAACCCGCTGTGCTACCGCCCGACTCCCTACTGTTTATTTCCTATTCTTCTCTCAGTCACCGTTTTTCCATCACAAGCCACAAATTTCCAAGCAGTTGTTTTCTTGGCTCTCAATGTCCCTTCTACTCATGGGACCTGGTGTCTGCAGACTGCTCCATTATCTACAAATGACAATTCTGTGGTAGGTGCTGATGACCATTTAACCTAATGAACATGTTTCAGTCCTTATCTGATTTGACCCACACATTGTTTGGCCCTTATGAGCACTTTCTCTTTCTCTAAGAACTCTTCTTCTAGAAACTTCTATAAGTCCTAGAAACCTCTTTAGAACACTTATCTCCTGTGTTCTGTGACCCTATTTTCCATATGACTTGAAATTATATTCCTTAAGCTCTATGTATGATGTCTTTACTTTTTTTTAAAAAATCTTTGTTTATAGGGTAGAGACAACCAGAAATTGAAAGGGAAGGGAGTGATAGAGATGGAGAGAGACAGAGACACCTGCAGCTCTGCTTCACCCCTCATGAAGCTTTTCCCCTGCAGGTGGGGACCAGGGGCATGAACCCAGGTCCTTGTGCATTCTAACATGTGTGCTCTACCAGATGCGCCACCACCTGGCCCCTCTATGATATGTCTTTATCCCATAGTCCCCTTCACTGGTTTCCTCTTACTCTATTTGGTCTTTTCAGTCTTTATCCTAAGGAATCTTCTTATCTTCTTATCCCACCCTAGTCTTTGTATTGTATGAACCATTCTCAAAGCTAAATTTACCATAAAGTCCCAGATATAAGATGACTCTGAATAAGAAGGAGTCTCCTATTCTCCCAAAGGGGCCATTCTTTAGAAAAAAAAATCAAGGACTAATTTGAATATATTAAACTTGGTTGAAAAAAATAATTTCTCAGCTTAGCTTACCATAAGTGAAAAAAAAAATCACAATATGTAAGATGATGTAGTAAGAAATACTACCTTCTCCATATATTTTATGAAGCAAATTTTATTTCAACCTTTAACATTTTTTTAATATTTCTTTATTGGGGGATTAATGTTTCACAGTCAACAGTAAATACAATAGTTTGTACATGTATAACATTTCTCAGTTTTCCATATAACAATACAACCCTCACAAGGTCCTCTCTCATCCTTTTCCAGGACCTGTACTCTCCCCCCAAACCACACCAGTCTTTAACTTTGGTGCAATAAGACCTTTAGCATTTTTCTTTAAACTCTGGGTCAATATCATTAGCATTTTCTTTGTTATCATTAACTATTTACAGAACACACACACTTTATTTTTGTCTAAGCTATTTATGACATAGAACTTTTTGATCCTGGAAAACATATTCTTTGTCACAGAAGCCTGGTTGTATAGTGTTAGATGGCATCAATAAAAAGTCATCTGATTAAGGTGCATTTGTCATCTCCACAACAATCACTTTGTTTATTGTTCTTAAAGTGATTTTTTGAAAAAGGGGCTTGCTAAAAAGGACAATGCTTATAATTATAAGGTCACACCCTTAGGGATAATTATTAAATCTATGTGAAATGTCTTTTTCTTCATTTTTTTCTTGTTATGCCAGGTGACCTCTATAAATATTCCAAACATCATTGATTGAGGTTATTTCAGGCTAATGAGTTTCCCCCAAAGAATGGTTTGTTGTTTAAAACACAGTAATTGAGAGCATGCCCCATCATGCAGGAAACTTTGCAAAGACTTGGAAAAAAGGCAAATCTTTCCTACCTAAAGGGTAATTCTAGAGTAAAATCTTATCTTTTATTCAGATATTTATACCCACAATTCCCAAATGGCTATCTCGTGACTAGTCCTTTCCCCTTTACATCCAGTAATTTTTAGCCATCTTCACTGAGTTTCCAATCCCTGTGTCAGTCAAGATATTTTTTACTACATGCCTACTATATTGTCATACAATGTTCTAGATGCTGGTGGATAAAGAGGTGAATGTGTGTGGAATGTGTGCTTCACTTGGGGCAGGCAGGTCAGAAGGGGCTTCCTGCAGGACAGGGTGTTGAGCTGAGCTGAGATGTGATTGCTGAATAGGCAGTCATGGGGAGCTCTGGGCAAGAACCTTGCATCAGAAGCTGGAACAAAGAGCCTAATATGGGAAAGCCAATGTAGAAGGGAATAGAATATGATCAGAAGGGAGAGCTAAGGGACATGAGTTTGGAGAGGCATCCAGGGCCTAATCAGGCAAGTCCTTATAGGCTGTGGTGAAGAGTTTGCCTTATTTCGATTTTTATGGCCATGATAGGAAGATACTTGGAGGATTTTAAGGAAGAGAGTGACTTTTGTGAGTCATATAATAGACCTCCCAAGCTGTTATGTGGAAGAGGAATTATAGAAGGCTGAGAGTGGGGGCAGGGAGCCAGGTACTGCAGGTGTCCAGGTGTTGAATGAAGTGGCTTGGTTTGGGGTAAGAGCATTTGGAGAAAATAGCAAGTGATTAGACTTTGAACCTGTTCTGTAATTACATTCAATGTGAGTTGCTGATAGTATAGATGTGGTTATAAGGAAACAGACATGTAGGTTTTTGAATTGAGAAGTTGGTTGAGGGGGATGGACATGCTACCTCTGAAGGCGGGAAAGACTGAGAGAAAACATACACCTTCGCTCTATTGGGGGATAAAGACTTTTATTTTGTATGGCCCATAAGAAGTTAGATATTTGAGTCTGACACTCTTGGGAATAATTAGATCTGAACATAATGAGTCATCAGTTTATAGATGATACTAGACAAGATCACAGAGAGGAAAATATATATAAAGGAGGAAGTAAGGAAGAAATGGGTCCTAGGGCATTCTGCATTTAGAGATCAGTAAAAGGAAGAAGTCATCAGTAGAGATCAAGAAAGACTCATGAGTGAGCTGGAGAAGACCAGCAGAGGGGCTTCCCTGGGACTTGAGGGAAGACAGATTAAGAAGGGTCTCTCCATCATTGTTGAGAGAATAAGATGAAGATGAAAAATTGACTATTGATTTGACAACTGATTGACTGAGGGTGACCTTGACAAAGGTGATAGGAATTGGGCATGGCAAGTAGAGACAACTTTTGGAGGATTTTGATGTTTGTAAATTGTAAATGGAGAAGTAGTTAAGAAAACATGTGGTGTCAAGAGAAAATTTGAAAGGAATGGGAGTGATGAAGACACTGAAGCATATTAATAGCAAAGGAAACTGTGAGACAGAAAGAGATGTAACATCTGTGGAATAGTCTAGAGTAGGTGAGGGCTGATGGGCTCCAGAGCACAAGTGGAGGGGTGGGGGTGCTGTGCTGGGACCGGGACACTTCATCTATGTGACTGGGGAGAAAGCAGAGTGAAATGGCACTCAGACGGGAGGTTGGCAGATTTAGTGGAGAGAGGATTTAAGACTTGCCTACTGGAGCTGGGTGGTGGCACAGTCAGTTGTGAGTACATGTTAACATGCTCAAGGACCCAAATTCAAGCCCCTGGTGCCCACCTGCAGTGGGGAAGCTTCACGAGTGGTTGAAGCAGTGTTTCAAGTGTCTTTCTTCCTTTCTGTCTCCCTCTTCCTTCTCAGTTTCTGTCTCCATTCAATAAAAATAAATAAATAAATAAATAAAAAATATATAAAAAAGACTTGCCTGATGGAGGATGGTACTTGATTCTGATTTGAAAAGAAGAACTAGGAGAATGGGGGGCTAGAGTTTTCAGTAAAGAAGATATGGTATGGTTATCTTGGAGACTGGGAAGAAAGTTTTAGGAATATGTGGGTTTCTTTTAGATCTCAAGTGCCCCACCTAAGCTTTGGGGTCAGAAGTTTCAGCTGAAATCAAACAGTTCAACTGGATCATTCTCTAGTGGGTTATTTGGGCTTTACAGGAGATATGGCATGGAAAGGGAAGAAAGAGGGCAGGGGTGAGATGGAGAAGGGAAAACACCTGAAAGCTGTGATTGGAAGCAGGAAGTGGGTTCTTGCAGGTTTTCATGATTATGGGTAGAAGCTAAGATTACTAGAAACCTTGCCCTCACATGGCTGATGGGGAAGAGGGGGAAAAAGGAGAAAAGGGGGTAGAGGGGGAAGAGGGAAAATAAGTAAGTAAGTAAGTAAATAAGTAGCTAAAAAGTCCTTACTAAGTAAGTAGCTACAGAATCCACGGGAACATAGGATACTGAGGATATCTAGAACTGTGATTCCATGGAGGCCCATGGAGTTGAAGCTGGGAAGAGGGTAGAGAGAAAATGAAGGGGCTTGAATAGTGTGAGTCAACAGATGCAGCAGGAATACCAATGAAGTTGGCACTAGTGTGCTGGGGAGCCAGAGATGACCCGAACTGCCCCTGCGGCTACAGACAGACTATGACCCACATAGTCAACGACTGCCACCTCTCCAGATTCAAAGGAGGTCTCGAAACTTTACATCAGGCTCAACCTGACGCTGTTGACTGGCTACGGAAGAAGGGCAAACGCTAGAAGAAGAAGATGATGAACTAGATAGATAGGACATGATGCAGCTCTTAGTACAGATAAGGTCTATGGTATGAACACACATGTGGGTGTTTGATGGGTGGAGATAAAGATTATTGGAAGCAAGAAAGTCAAGGAACTGAGAGGTCAAGGTGTTGGGTGTGAAGTTACTAAGGATATTAAGTACAGTAGAAAGATAGCAAGGCAGGGACCGAGATGGTCTATGTATGACTGAGAAGGGATAACTAGATATCTTTCTGGCATCTCAAGCTCAACATGTATGAAACTAAAGTGATCAATATATCCCTCAAACCTGCTCTTCCACTGGTAAATAGCTCCCATGGTAAATAGAACCACCACCTAGACCCAGAAACCTTTATACCATTTTGATTTCTCTCTACCTAATCCCCACACCCAACTGAATCTCCAGATCTCTTCAACTCATTTCATCAACATTTCTTAAACACAGCTGCTTCTTTCCATCCCCATTGTGCACACCCCAGCTCATTTCAGGACAGAGTTGTTTCTCCGTTGACTATTACATCAGATTCTGAGCAGATCACCCTGCTTTGGCTCCTCCAAACTGTAACTAGATACTCTGCAAATTAGACCATGCCACTTCTATAAAAAGTCTCTCCAGTGACCTTTTTTCACTATCCTTAGACTAAAGTACAAAATCATGAACAGAGTTTACAAGCTAGTACTGCATGATCTAATCTCTATCTACTTTAACTCAACTCCAACCACAAAATCCCTTGCCCTGATCAAGCCCTCCCAGGCCCTTTCAATCTTTAAAATTTTAATAAATTAATTAGATAGGAACAGAGAGAAATTAAGGGGAAGAAGAGAATAAGAGATACCCATAGCACTATTTACCACGCATTAAGGATGGGGTTAGGGGTGGGGGGCTTGAGCCCTGGTTTTTGTCCATTGTTACATGTGCATGTGAACAAGTACACCACTGCCTGGCCCATCCATTTATCAGCAGGTTTGCTCCCCTCTAAGGCCTTTCATGTTCTCCCCTCTACCCAAGGGCTCCTCCCTGTTATTCTCTCCCCCCACCCCACTGGCCCCAATCTCCTTTGCTTGGCAAAAATTTTCTCTTTCTCTACATGTCATCTTCAGAAATCTCAGGGAAATTTTTTCTGGCTTGTTTTTGCTTGTTTCCCATTTATTTACTGAATTGAGACAGAGAAATTGAGAGAGAGAGAAGGGGGAGGTAGGAGCAGGAGAGAGGAAAACACCCACAGCATTGCTTTAGCACTTGTTAGGCTTTTCCTCCTGCGTGTAGGAACCAGAGGCTTGAACCTGGGTCCTTGTGCATTGTATCATTTACCACCACCACCCAGTGGAATTTTTTTCTGCATGTTGGTTCTTCCTCCCCAAGTCACTCTGTCCTTCCTCACTAGAATGTAAGCTTCATGATGCCAGAGACTAAGTGATTATCCTCAGATGAATCATCAGCTCCTGGCATGTGGCCTGTCACATAAGAGTAAACAATAGGGAACTGGAAAGTGGTGCACCCAGTTGAATATACACATTAAAGTGCACAAGTATGAGGGGGAAGCTTCACATGCAGTAAAGCAGTGCTG